>NC_056627.2:148407473-149803306 GCF_002870075.4 Lactuca sativa
TAGAGAACAACATAGTTATTTTATATATGGTACAGATCAAGACTGTAATAAAAATAAACAATAAAAATACTCCATGTTTGAATAAAAATGGTAGAACTAAAGATGTAAATTAACACAATAAAAATGTTAGAAACTAAAGGTTGTAAATTAACACAAACTATATGGACCATTCGTATACTTTACTCTTAAAAGTGAAAATAAAATAAGAAGGTGATTAACTAAAAATACACAAACCCAATATATAAAATAAAATAAACAGTAAAAACAAATGAAATCTACAATTAAAATCAAATAAGAAAAACACATGTATATTTGGATGGGATTTGAATATGTTCTAAAATTGTTGATAAGATGGGTGTAGATTAATGGAACGATTATTCCATCACATTCGGTCACACAAAACCCTATCAAAACCATCCAAAAATAAAGGAAGACGAACGAATGCAAAGAGTGACGGTACTGTGAAGTATTCTCAATTTCAGGTAACATTCGCTACCATGTATGTCTCTATCATATAACTTAGTAATTTGTGTATGTTACTCTATTCCCTTAAACAATCAAAGTGTAGAAAGTAGAAACACAGTAACTACGTAAAACACGCTCTGTAATTGGGTGTCTGTTAGCATTAGGATTTGAGAACATAACAAGATACTTTCTTGCACATTTGTGTTACTTTATGATTGAACCCAACAATTTTTCCCCTGTGGTTTGGCATTTGTTGGTCATTTGATTGAAAAGACCTTTAGGAATTTTGAATTTTCAAATGGATGTTCAAAGTCATGTGTTGTTTGTGCTCTTGGTTACTGATCACTTCTAAGATGGTGTTTTTAGTTTTCGTGTTTGTTGTTTGAATTTAAGGGTTTATGTGAATAAGATCTAAGGCTAAAAACATAAAAATTCACGGCCCAGTTATTCACCAAACACAATGTTGTTGTTTTTCTTGCACCAACTAATAACAGTTTTCAACCAAGTTTTTAAAATACTAGTAATAGGGGCTGCTATCAGTTTTCACCTTGTGCACCAACGAAAAAACTTAGAGAAACAGATAGAACAGGTGATAAAAAAAAATAACCAGGAACAGGGAAAAAGAACAGGAGACAAGAGAGGCGATAACAAAAAGTTGTTGGCTAAGTAATTACTTCTGAATTAAACATAATACTAGATTGAAAACAATAAAGGAATTACTCCTATTTTTGTACTAGACATGAAAGAGACCTAATTTGATACAAACATTATAATTTTTTCCCTAAAATACCCCTAAGATTAACATTGTCCAAGAATTATGAATTGTTCCAACATTGTTCAAAGTTAAATGCTCCTATCTTTACAGATGGACCTAAAGTTTTTAAAAAAATTGAAGCCATAAAATTTGTTAGTTGTGCAGTCACAATCATAGGTGAAGCCAGAAAAGAAAATTCCAGTCTTTTAAACATAAGTATACCTTTATTTTTTGTTTGATAACATAGGCTTCGGTTAAAAAAATGTACTTACTCTATGGGCTCGGTTCTCAAACACATACCTGTCATATGCATTTAAGAAAACACCATATATGCATTTTATGGAACAACAAATATCCAATTTGTATGATTAAGGGTCGTAAGTAATTTAGTCTTTTCTCTAGAATTTCTCACATTAAAGTTGGTTTTTGTCTCTTTTTGCTTATTATGTATTTCCTTTTCGGTTAGTTTTAGTGAAATAACTTGACACTAAGACAAGATGGCTAACAGTTGGACTACAATCAACAATAAGGTCGATCTGAAGTTCATGAAAGGGACGATCGATTTTGCGGAGGTGGCTAAAGCATACGTTGATAGCGAAGGTCTTACACCATACCAGTGCAAGTTGTTAATACGTCATAACATTGATGTCATGCATGTTGAAAAAAATGTGCTTAAGAACATTTTGGGAACTTTATTAAGCATAGAAAAGAAGACAATACACACTGATAATGCTCGCCAAGATTGTCGTAATAAAGAAGATTGGGTTTATTTGGGTGATTATTTGGAGACAGATAAAGCACCGGTAACTTTGTCACTCTTTACATATATTCACCTTTTACATAATAAATTCTTATTTATATGTATTAATATAATCATCGAACACCAATTATCCTTGTTCTTATGGTAATCTTTATTATTACAGAAAAGTAAAGTTGTTGCACTCGAGGAAGAGGTTCAAGAAAACAAAGAAAAAGTCAAAAAAAATGACGAGAAATGTGAAAATATGACATGATAGATATATCAGATCAAGAGTAATAGTTATGACCTTTAGCTAAAATTTAGATTTTTTTTCAAATATGGTTTTACTATCGACACATTGCTTAGGTTTTCTTTTATTGTTTTAACTTGGAAATGATGTCTAGATTACAATACTTTTTTATTTTTGGTATGGATTTGGGGTGGTGTAGGTATATGGGGTTGTGTTGGGGTGGATGTGGAGATTTTGGCTACGGTCTGTTTGATTGGGTGTTGGTATTGGTGTGGGTGTGAGTTTGGCGTGACTGGTTTTTGTAGTGATTATTTATTTTTAATAAAATTTGGGTTCCTCTGAAGGACATTGTATCTGTGACTGATATCCAGTCCCTAAAAATCTGGTTAAAGACTCATGACATTGTATCTGAGACTGGTATTCAGTCCTTGAAATATCAGGTTATCAGGTTAGAGACTGAATAACATTGTATTTGAGACTGATATTCAGTCATTGAAAAACAATAATAGAGACTAAGCTAGGTAGTTTACAAGACTGATATTCAGTCCCAAATGATATTAAAAGGGACTGATATGACACAAATTAAAGATTTCACTGAAAATTTTAAAGACTAAATAATATATTATAAAGGACTAATATTGAGTCTCTAAAAGATAGTATCAGGGACTGATATAATATCAAATTGGGGATTCGAATAAAACAAATTAGAGACTGAATAAGATATTATCTAATTGATTTTCAGTCTTTGATACATCGATGAATTAGGGACTAATTTTCAGTCCCAGATACAAAAAAAAAAAAATTGATTATTTAAGACTAGGTCTCGGGGACTAGCTAAATCAGTCCCTAATTCTCTTTAGAGACTGATTTTTGACCATTGGGGACTGATTCTGTCAGTCTCTGAAACCCCTTTTTCTTGTAGTGTGCTTTCCTCCAATTATCAATATCTTTATCATCCGTAAAAAAAATGCTCTTTTGTGTCAGGTTTATGATCTCTAAAATGTTTTGATAAAGCCATATAAAACCCTTTAACAACCTAACACTCTTTAGATCCAAGGAAACCCGATGCAAATCAAACTCTGTCTACGAAAAGAAAAGAAAAAGTTATCTAAGTAAAAATTAGTCATAATTAAGCATATAAAATACTCTTATATAAATAATTTACCCTTATATGTTGTTTTATTGTATCCTTTAAAGTCGGGGAAACTTTTTTCCAACTTCTTCTATAACAGGGACTATCTACCAAATTATTTTCCCAATCTCACATGCAAACATGTCTTTTGGTTCTACTATAAGATCAAATGTAATATCCCTACCATAGTCCAAGTCTATTGGTTTGTCCTTATTATTTAAAAGTGCCTTTTCAAGCTTAATATTTTAGGCTTTTCTTCATACTCTCCTCGATGGATCAACCACAAATATAATTAAACATTATTAGAAATGCTATTTTATAATAACTGAATAATAATAGATAATAAAAATTCATAATAAGACTTCCCATCCTGCTCATGTTGACCTGGATCTCTACCACCTGGGTATGGTGGATCCTCGACTCTATCTCCCCCATGTCCACGACTCATAACAATAACCATGGTGTATAGAAACAAGGTCCAAATCAAAGCCATTACGTGAAAATTTATAAGATATATAGATGCAATTTCTATTAGAAATACACATCACATAGGAATAAACATTTCTATTAAAACTAGGAATCCAAATAAAATTTCTATTACATAGACACATTACATAAGAATTATTCTAATCAGAATCTCCCTCATATATTTCAGTGTCTTCTTTAGTATTGTAATCAGAACCATTCTCATCTTAATCAGTCCCGTAATTAGAAACATTATTGACTCTATCGGTTGGCAGGGGAACTTTAATTGCACTCTCTACCTCATCATCATCGACTTTAGGAATGTTTTGAAAGTACAATGACGAAATCGATAAAAGGTGAAGCATTAGATGAAGAGATATTTGAACTACGTCGGTATTGTCAACATTTTTTGCCAAGCCATTGTCAACATTTTGGACAGAGCCATTATAAAAAAGTTAGACACGATCGTCATTCGATGGTAGATCCGAAATACTTCGATGATTAATATGATCGACGACATTCTGATGGTTATTATTTTGGTTTGTTTGAGAAGGCTCTCAGATAGAGAACACTTGTGCAGAAATAGTTCAGTTGAATAATAACTCTTGGTCAAGTATCAAACCACTTGTGCAGAAATAGTACAGTTGAATAATAATGTGCATATCGCGACATTATAATCTATTTTAACTAGGCATAATATTTCTCGCCTTTTTCACCCACCTCTGGAACCCAAGAGTTTTTTCTTGTCCGTTGTACGTTACAAGGATGTACCATAAACCTAACATCATTGACTATGCAATGGTGTAAGTATAACCATTCATTTCCAAACCATTTCAAGAGCCGACAATTCTTTGTGGAATTCTAGAGAGTTTTTTATTTTCATTTGATAAACCTAGCAAATATAAAGTAATATGTATTAAGTATTCTTAGCTTGATGAAACAAATATCTTTGTTAAATTGCATTACCTTTTCACAAAACTAGTTAGGAAATTCGATCTTTTCATCACTTTGGGGATGTTCAGATTTTAATTTCCTACTATAACGTCCAATTTCAAGATGTTTCTTATTTTGAGATTGTGGAGTGTAATTCAATCATGTAATGGCCTTGGTCTTCAAAGTAATAGAGTTTAGACCCTATCGGATATTAATAATATTGGTTAAGTGATTAAAGCCCTCGAATTGTGCTTTGAAACAAAAGTGTAAAATGGGAAAAGTAACATTTTGGGTTTTTTTTGCATGGATTATGGATTTATTTTGACATATATTAAGTCAAATTAATTAGATATGGTTATGGGGGTTTTCAATACATTCGCTTTCATATAAAGATCACCAAGAACAGACTTGAAATGAAGAAGTTTTGACTGTTTGAAGCTAGAGTGGAATTGGGTAAAAACTCGTCACCACGAGGTGGTAAGCAGGTTGGCACGAGGTGGATTCCACCACGATGTAGCAAGTAGGTTGCCATGAGGCGGTCAATGTGCAACACAAGCCCATGAGTTTTAGTGTTTTCAATGTATTTAAAGGTAAAGAATCATGATTTAGGGTATTTTCTTAGACTCCACATCTAGAACTCCTTGGGAGCAACCCTAGCCTCCCTCTTCAAGATTTAAGCTCCTCCCCTCCCATATCTCCTCTTTTGGATGTTTTTGGTGGTATTTTAATGAAGCTTAAAGGTCAAGAAGGTTTTTTTGGTTGAAAGGATTGGTGTTTCAAGTTTGGATCCATCAAAGTCACTCTATTACTGGAATATTGTGAGTATAAAGTTTATATCTTGCTCTTTAGTTCTTTAGATATCATCATTTCTGGTTTTTGGCACTTTTGGTCCATTTTATGAGTGATCATAGAGCTGAGTGGACTCCAACATCTTTTGATCAGTTTGAAATACTTCTTGGATCTCGGTTTGGCTTTAGGAAGCTTGGGTTGGTTTTCTGTTGCTGAGGTAGCTATTTAGCGTCTGTTGAGTAGCTTAGGTGTGTCTTCTCTTATACTATGTATTATGCTAGTCGTATTTATGACTCTTAAATGGAGGAGCAATATTTGGCCGCTAGCATTTGTATGAAAGACTAGCGTTTGGCCCCTAGAATTTCAATGAAATCCTAGGATTTGGCCCATGGAAATGGTATGAAAGACCAAGGTCTGACCCCTGACACTTGTACAAGCAAAGACCACGATTTGGCCCATGGCAGGATATGATTATAAAACTATGATTTGGCCTATAGCATTCACCTGGGGTTGAAATAGACCAGTTGTGTAATGCCCCAAAATCATGGATAAAGTTTTCATTTTTAATTTCATCGACGACCAACAAGTATTCAAAATAACCCCAAACAAGTATGTCAATATGAGAACAATTATCAGAGTATAAATCCAAATCATAAACATAAGACGACTGAACATGGGTAGATGTGTTGCGATCATGTCGGGCCCTTTCCTTTCGATCTAGAAGTACCTAAAACCATAAATATAATTGTATGCACTGGGCTTAGCGAGCTTCCCCAAAAAACCACACATAATAAACATATACATATAACAGCACGTGGTTGCGTTAGGTCCGTATCAACCCCCAGGTCTATATCAATCAATATGAGAAAAAAGTTGTGTCGGGTCCATATCAACCCCTAAGTCCATAATAACTCTGAGCCTATATATATATATATATATATATATATATATATATATAGATAGATATAGATATATATATATATATATATATATATATATATATATATATATATATATATATATATATATATATATAGGAATGAGTTTTATGGAAAACAAATAACTAGGGCAACATCTACCGGAACCAATAATCAAATGACACGTGTCCATTTATTTCTTCACAAGTAATCTATTGTGGAAGTTATTGTGAAAGTGATGTGTTGTCATGTTTTCATTGGTTCAAATATGTGTTGCCCTAATCATTCATTTTCCATATAACTCTTCCCTATATATTTATATATATATATATATATATATATATATATATATATATATATATATATATATATATATGTCATGCAATCATATCATACATAGTCATATAACCATAAACATCTAACACATAAAAATTATTGGATTGGCATTGGTGCCTTCCACCCATTGGTGTGGTAAGAAGACTCACCTCCACACGAAGATAACTGAACCAGACACTCGAGTTGCTGCTAGTACAGCTCCTCACAATAATCATATCCTAAAAATAACCCTAATTAATAATCAAGATTTTTAACCAAAATAAATGGTCCAACTATTCCTTTATCTAGATAAGGACAAAATAGGTCATTTCTCATCATAGTATATCCTTTCTGTTTCTCATAATACTAAGTTCTTTTTGTTTCTCATAATAGTATGTTTGTATTGACTCATGAATGAACTGACTCTTGGATGTTTCATTGTACTAGAAATAATGAGTAGTAATTCCCTAAACTATACCTATTATAGTTTACTAGTACGTTGTTTGAATGACTGAGTATGTTTGTACACCTTTGCTACTCAAAGGTGCTGAATTGATGTAAGAACTGTGACAACCGTCACTTTCTAGTCAAGTCAAATTCAAAGAAAGTGAACAAGTCAAACCGGTCAACTCGACTAGTGCTAATATGTTAGGGATTACTTTTTGTTTACTAATGTATAACTCTAAATCTTAATGCAAAGTAACACTTGAAAGTTTCAAATGTTCAAAATTCTAAACCCTAATAAGATTGAGGGAAGTAACAACTCTATAAAACACTATTACGTGCCTTTCGGGGGTGTGTAAGACTCAAAATAGGATGTAACTAAGTCTACAGTCTTTGATCTACAAGGAAAAACATTAATAAAGGTCCCCGACAAAGCCTCTCTCAATCTCTCCCAAATCTCTCCAAGTATGTGAAATATCTCCCAAATCTCTCCAAGTATGTGAAATCTCTCCCAAATCTCTCAAATTATGTGAAATCTCTCCAACGATGTGAAATCTCTCCCAAATCTCTCCAAGTATTTGAAATCTCTCCCAAATCTCTCTAAGTATGTGAAATCTCTCTCAAATCTCTCTAAGTATGTGAAATCTCTCCCAAATCTCTCCAAGTATGTGAAATCTCTCCTAAATCTCACCAAGTATGTGAAATCTCTCCCAAATCTCTCCAAGTATGTGAAATCTCTCCAAATATATGAATCTCTCCAAAATCTCTCCAAGTATGTGAAATCTCTCCCAAATCGCTCCAAGTAAGTGAAATTTCTCTCAAATCTCTCCAAGTATGTGAAATCTCTCACAAATCTGTCCAAGTATGTGAAATCTCTCTCAAATCTCTCTAGGTGCCTTCTTCAGTCGAACACAGCCCAAAACCAAAGGAGAGAACCCTCTTGGTCCGGAACCATCTTAGTCCGGAACTGGACAATTTCGCATCTCGGCTTCGGAACTCCTTCCCTCCGGAAAGTGGCTCCGGAATGCCCCTCAGCTTCGGACTCCCCAATTCGGAATCATGAAAGAGCTTCGGAATATCCACCTTTGGCTCCGGAACCCTTGCAGGTTTGCTTCCTTCTCCTGGTTTTCGACCATTTTTGCGTTTTAAGCTCGTTTTTCATGATTTTTGCGTGGGATTTTCACCCAAACTTATATTTTGACATATAAGACCATATATATATATATATATATATATATATATATATATATATATATATATATATATATATATATATATATATATATTCATAATTTAATCACATTTTTGGGGAAATCTCAACTTAAGAACAATATCTAGTGGGTGAGATATTGAGATAGAGTGTTGCTCTTTCCATGAAGTATGACTCAAGTTAACCCCCATACCCACATAGGACAACCCTCAGTCACTATTCATCCATACCTAGTCAACTATTTGTCCTCTCACACCTCTTCTCCAGCTGGTATCTTGATCAAAAGTTCGAAACCCCATCTCCTCTTCCACTTTACAAACTCTCTCACCAAGAAACAAACACCTCTCTCTCATTTCCCTCTCAAGGAACTCGAGACTCCAAGGCTGCCTTTGAGCTTTTCAGCCTCATTCAGTAAGTATTCTCATCCTATATTGAACATTATTCACTCCTTCACTCAGATTATGAATCTCTCATAACAAAGGTCGCCATAATTGTTCTTAGATCTTCAACTCTCCAAGCTCCTACCAAGTGTTCTTGACTGGGAAACCCTTTCTCTTCAGCATTTATCTAAAGAAAACACTCAAGGTGAGTTCATACCCCTACATTTTCATGTTTTCTTCAAGTTTTAGGGGGGGGGGGGGGGGAATACAAGTTAACACACCCTAATATAACTCAAACTCATACATCATCTTTTCACAGAAAAGTTGAGTCCTATTCATGGACTGTTTTGACCATCTTAAACTTAATATCTTTCAAAAATGTTTCATATGCAAGTATTTCAGATTTATACCTTTAAAATGACTACTTCCATACCTCCATATGAATTTTCCACAATTTATGGTGATTTTTACAAAATTGCCTATCATTTCAGAAATGAATCCATACCAATCTGTGAATATGAACATTTTTACACAAGTTAGAGACTTCTAAAAATCATAATAAAATTTGTGAACAAACTAGACACATTTTCAAAATGCTAATAGTTTACGGATTTGGTTTTTGACTTCGTATGATTTACTATGATTTTTCTAAAACAGTGCAGAAATGTTAAAAACTAGTTCACAGCTTACAACTTTCACAACACTTTGTAACATGTTGAGCAAACTGTTTGTCTTTGTTGACTTCATATTTTACATATGTTTTCTGTTAAGTTACAATTAAATAACATAAGGTACTCTCTATATGGTAAGATTCCTTTAGCATTATAAACATACAAGATGGAACATAAGAAGCATAGTTATGCATTACTAGACATACTACACGTGAACTCGTTATCGTAAATTGTGAGACACGTCTTCATTGTACTCTTAGAGTACGGGTTAAAATTCATGTAAGTTATAACCAGAGTCTCTTGTAGGGAGAGCATGATAATTGTGTATAGATCTATATTGGGATTAGCACCCCGCACCTTGCTGCTAGCTATAGCGGGACCTGCAGGCCTACGGGTGACATATGTCATAACAAATTCTAAACATCTGAAAAATGTTGTAGTAGGTCATCTAGTCACAGTATGGTTATAGCGACTCACATAGGGATTTAACAACACTTCAAGCTTACGGGAAATTCTATCTTAAATACTTCGTTAAAATTTCGAAACACATATACACTCGGTCTTGGGATTTAAGACTAAATAACATTTATTAAGGAAAATAAGGGATTTTTCTTTGGTATACAGTACATTTTCAAACAAAGGATTTAAAACTCTTCATCCAAAAGCTTATGAACTCACAAAATCAATTGTTGACACTTTTTCGGAATTACTTGTATTCTCCGGAAATCGGTGAAACGGGAAATCTATAGCTTTTGAGGATGGGACGTTAAATCGTCAAACATTTCATTTTTGGTCATCATTGTGTAATTGAATTTGAAACATGTAATCTCATACTATGGTGTAAAATTTTCAATTATATTTATGATGGTTGTGTTTACTTTGAGCATTATTATACACTTGTTATGATACTATACATGAAGTCCTCCACCCCTGGATGTTTCCGCCATCCTTGGTCTGGGGGTGTGACAAGAACTTTTATATCTATACATGTATACATAATATATAACTAAGATTCAAATGACACTCGGAAAAATAACCGGATACCCTAAGTCCACAACCAAACAAGGAACAAGAAATAAAGTGAGTTATCAGTCCTAAGCCCGTTCAACCTTACTTATATAACTACAGCTATATAGACATGATTTTGACTATATATAAGTTTAAAAGAGTTTGATAAAGAGTTTAATATCTAAAAGAGTTTTAACCATTTGAATAGTAACAGATGACTTGATGTTAGTTTATAAAATGTTTTGAAGAGTTTGGTTGATAAAACAGTTGAAGTATATGAAAATCCACTAGCTTGTTTGATAGCTATTAATCACATATGATTGACATAATAACTATAACGCTTCTACTTATATTCCCCCTATAAAAGTATTTAAAATCTTTTAAAAGATAAGTTAACAGGTATGAACTCACCTGCAGTGAGTAGATCGAATGTAAGTTCAGAAAAGGATGTTGAGTGCTAAGTGAAATCTCGGGCACAAGCAGATCCTAATATGCATATAATGACACATATGTGTATATAATTATTGTATACACAACTAATCATGCAAGGAAACCACCTTAGGGACTAGGAAACACTTATATGGAAGTGTTACGACCACAAAGGATTGCAACTAAGGGGTTTATGGGCACACTAAGGTGTGTACGGCCAAAAGTTTACGGCCAAAGAGGTATACGACCAAGGGGAGTATACGACGCTTGGTGTATACGGTCCTAGAGTGTACAGTCAAGGATTTTACGGCCATACACTCATGGGAGGACTTGAAAACAAGGAGTTTTCATGGCCCTAACAAGCATTCCTAAGTGTTCTCGGTCCTAGGTTTGGTCTTGAAAGAGTTTGAAGGCCAATACATGAAGCAACACAAGGGTTTACGACCATAAACTCTTGATGTTCATGTATTTCATGACGATTCAAGGCTATGAATCCAGTGATAAGCAAGCCTAACTAGAAGATAGAAGAGGTACTCATGTTTTTGAAGCTTGGAAGGGGGTTCACGGTCCAAGAACTAGTAGGTGTTCTTGGTGAAAGTGTTAAATACTTGAAGATCTACCCAAAAAGAATGATTTCATGGATGAAATCAAAGGGTGAAACAAGATCAAGAAGGATAACAACTAATAAAATGGAAATAATTATTACATTTTGGAAGATCAAGGTGAAATCTTGATGATAGTGTTGGATTAGTGTCTAAGTCCATAACTTTAATTGGTATGTACTTGACCCGATTGCCATGTTCCATTTGGGTTGCATGGCATCGGAACAATTTGGATAGACTTTTGTGAGAAAAGTATAATTATGATTTGTTAATATATTATAAGTTCTAATATATTAATATGAAATCATATTATTTAATTAGTATTGACCAAGAATTAATTTGGAATTAATTATGTGCTCAAAAGGAGACTAATTAAATATACGGGGATTGATTGTCTAAATCATGCATTCTTATATATGTAGGCTTATGATCCATAGTTCTTCATGTTGGGCTAAACCCATGGATACTCCATGGAGGTTTTAAACCATGGAGCATGAAGAATATGGAAGACATGAGTTACATGGTGTAACCCTAATAGCCACCATATATAAGGACCCCATGTCTCAAGAAATTGGGACTAGGGTGTGAACACATGAGGGCTACCCAATTTGAGCATAGGAACCTTTTCTCTCTAGTTATTCCAAGATGTTGGTGATGTTGTGTGAACCATTTGAGGTGACACACTTGAGGCACTAGGCTCTTAAGCTCCATGGAATCAAGCTACAACAAAGAGGTATGTAATTATACTAAAATTTATATTATATGTTCTTCATATTATGCTAGTTAGAACAATACCTTGAAAAAATTGATATTTTCATTTATAATAGAGAAAACATAGATCCAATGTATTTAGGGTTGTATGTGCACCATAGGATGTTGTATTATACCAAAAACCCAACAGTGGTATCATAGCCATGGGTTGTTTTTTATTATATTTGATGCAAATGTTTGATTTTCAAAGTTGAAAACAAAAAGAAGAAAAAAACATGAAGTTTATCAAATTTTAAGATAATTACTTGATTTTATGGAAAACTAATTATTTGTAAAATTTGAGTCATTTTACTACAAGAGTTGAATTAGGTCAATTTATTAAAAGATAGAATGATATGATTATTTTATTTGTTTTAAATGTTTGATATAAATTTTTTAAGGAGTTACAAACTTTCTCATAAAATTTTGGAACTCAAAAGTCTTTTTTATAAGTTATGATCTTAAGAGTTTTGAAACATCCATAAGTTATGGATTATCAAAAGTTTTTCCGTATTACCTTGTTTTATGTGTTCATTTAGATTAATGAAAAAACTTTGTGTTAGTTGTTTTCAATCCAAATTAATCTACAAATTGTTCATAAGATGTGTTTTGTAACTTGTTCCTCAAGTTATATGAAAAGACACATTTATGATTCTTAAAACTCATAAATAATGTCATAGGTTACAAAATGAAGAGTCTTTTTCTCATAAATAGTTTTTATGAACTCCATAACTTGTCCTCAAGTTATGGATGTTCAAGAGTCTCTTCATTTAAGTCTCTAAAGCTTTAATTAAACTTATAAGTTATGAAAATCAAAGAGTTTTAAATAGTTTCAAAACTTGCCCTCAAGTTTTGGAATTTGTAAAGTTTCCCCTCATGAATACTTTAATTCCATGTTAATCCCTTAGCATTTCAAAAGTTAAAATTCAACCCTTATACTTTATAGTATTATAAGTTAATAATATATATATATATATATATATATATATACATGCATATATATATATATATATATATATATATATATATATATATATATATATATATATATATATATATATATAAGATCAAGTCAGTCTTAACGTTAGTAGGCCTCATTCACGAAGCCGGTCTATAAGGGGGTATAAGGTTACTGTCTATAAAATGGCAGTTCAATGGGTGTCCACTCTCACCCACCGCTTCCTTGACTGGTGGAGGGTCGTTAGCCGAACAGGTCGGACAAGGACTATAATTCTCCCTTCATTAAATGTATTAATGATAAATACTAAGTAACTAAACTATTATAAATTCACAATCTTAGTTACTTAGAAAAATGTGAATTTGGTGCTAACCCATGAAACTACACTTTGCACTTTGCTTAAGTTGGTTAGTGGAGCGCGTGTGGTTAACCGGCACACTAGCTTGATTTAACAAGGTAGGCAAAGGGTAAATTAATTTTTATCATAGTATCAGTGGAGCGCTTGTGGTTAACTGGCACATCGATTGAGGGGTAAATATTAAGGATAACAAGTATATTTTCATTGTTATTCATACCTTGTTTTGTGAACCTCAGCATCCCAGTCACAAAACTTGAGAGGGCACAATCGAGATTGAAACATGCCATTGGAAAGTTCAATGAATCTCAAAAGATCTAGGAGTTTCAAATCCAATTAAAACCTAATAAATTATTTCATTTTTCATGGTGGAAATTGGTAAATCGTCATTCGCCTACCATCAAATATTCTATAGTTTGGATTACGACATCCCTCTTCCAAGTTATAAAATATTGTATTGAGTCCTAGCCTTAATATTTCATATTGGGTGTTATGTTAAGGACTTTAAATCAACTATCTTGAATATCTCCCAAAAGGTGTCTGGTTCAGACATCTATGATCTTCCTAAAAACTTTTGGAACAAGCTTTCCTAATGAAGATGATGTCCCGGAAATCATTCTTCACTCCCTCCCCTTCCTCCAATTATTCTCCCAAACCCACAAGTTCAAGGTCACTCAAGCCCTAATTACAAGAAAGGTCTATGTGTGCTCACATCTTGGAGATGAAGTCACATATTGACAAGCCGGGAGAGTTGGGTGTCAAAGTCTTGAGAAAGTTGGTTGTTCAATCACCTTCTAAGTCTCATAGTGAGTTTCCTTTGGGTCTACTATGTAAAAGACTATGACATGACCCTTAATGATCTTATCTATTTGCTTGGTGCTGCTGAATCAGCAATGATTTGGAGCACTTGTAGAGAAAATTTGATTAAGAAGATCAACTTTCCAGACTTCCATGGACATTGACAATGGTAACATTGAATATGCGGAAAAGCTTTTTCTTCCCAATGGAAAGGGATCGCCATAGTCAACTCGGTTGACCAAATGGTAAAGAGAATGGCTAAGTCTGAGATAGTCCCATGTACCATTCCCAAAGGATCCATGTGTGTCCATTGCCAAAGGAAGGGGCATTGGTTGCGAAGCATCCTTAACTTCCTAAAAGATCTGAGAGAAGGTGTGACATCCCCTAATTTCTCGGCCAGAAAACACTTATTTAATTTATGCTTTTTAAAATAAAATCAGAGAAATCTTTTTAAAAGATGTTGCGGAATTGGTCCCCAAAACAAAACATGATAAAAGTTTATCAAAACCTTTCTTTAAGAAATGTATAGTTTCATTTCATATCAAAACCTCGGGATGTAATGTTCTGACACAGATCAAAAGTATAAGCAAGACATTATAAGCCTTTCAAAAGTTATTTACAACTGCTGGCCTATAATTAAAAATCTCTCATCGTCCTTTGACTATGCTTGGGGTCCACTACCTGTAATCATAAAAACTGAGTGGGTCAGGCTTAGGAGCCTGGTGAGCATATAGGGCTTTCAACCCACAATAATAATATACTTATTAAGTTCACCAATCAACAATAACCCTAATTACCCATTCCCGTTGTCCTCACTTTACGTCCCTAAACACCTATCATAAGGGACCTAGCCTAAGGAATATCATCGAGATGGACACTACTGCTAAGGGGTCTCCTCAACCACACATGTCCTAAAGGCAACCATGAGGGGGATGGAGTACGCCAATGAACATTTAATTCATCAACACCTACAAGTTGTGAACCTGCTAGTGTTCCACTAGACTGTCTAAAAAGGTCTGTGGTCGTCATCTATACTCCGCTAGATGACTACAACAATAACAACAACAACATCGAGGCCTCTCACCATTTTAACACACATCAACTATTTCGTCTACCCATGTTCTACCCAACATATTTTGTCGTTAAAATATATATATTGTTTAAAACTTGTATAAAACATTTATTCAACAATCACCTCAAATAAACACATAATATAATTACACTAGCACGTATTTTATAGAAAATACTTCATATCTAGGTGTAAGATGAAAGTGACTACACACTCACTTGATTTGATAATAATCTGGCAGCAATTTGTTGCTTAAAACAATCGTTTCTAATAAAACCGGGAGTTTTATTGAGAAACCGGGCTTTGCGAAGGTCGGGCTTCGAAACCGAAAAGATAAATTTTCCGGGCTTCTCGGGCACTTCTTGGAGTATTCCAGGGGTTATAATCGATATAGGGGCTTTGGGGATGTTAAGATGAAAGAAATATGGGTTTAGGGGCTAAAAGTGACAAGTTTCCAAAATATACCCAGGAGGTCTCGCACCCTCCTATTTATAGGGGCGAGACTTCTGATCCAAGGGATGAGAAGAAGCCACGCATCGCAGATCCGAGGGCTCGCAGGGAGGGCTCGCACATGGGCTGCGCGTGCGAAGTGGCTGCTGGCGGCTTGTGATTGGACCGAGATCAAGTCCGAAGTAAGGGGGTCCATGGCACCATGCAAAGCTCGGATGCACGAGGGAAGGGGGACGCATTGCAGCTTCATTGGACCACTTCGGATAAGCTCTCCGGTTCGGATGACTCAGCAAGACACATGTAGGATGCGAGGCGAGGACACATGGTGGAAGTCCACGTATGCGAAATTCCTCGGTTTTGGGGATTTTTCTCGTTTTTCGCGCCAAAACTTCTAAAATTCATAACTTTCATATACGAGCTCCGTTTTTGATGTTCTTTATATGCATGCGTAGGTAAAATTACGCTCTACAACTTTCGTTTAGATTTCGTCGGCTAATTTTGAATTTAATTTTTATATTATTATTTTTAACAGACCGGGACAGGAAATCCGTTAAAAATTCATAACTTCTTAATCCGACGTCCATTTTCGTCATACTTTTTACCGTTGTGCTACTAATGACGAGACCTTCAATTCTCGTTTAGGTCGTGTCGGCTAAAAATCACTCGATCTAAAATTCGAGTTTTTAGCTATCTACTGCTAAGCTGAAACTTCGAAAAACATAACTTCCTCATACGAAGTCAGATTTGGGCGTTCTTTTTATCGAACTTCTCGGTTTAACGAATACTATGACTTTCGTTTAGATCACTAAGGCTAAAAATTAGTTTATCAAAAACTCACTTTTTACGACATTCAGCACCGTGCCGGTTTTGTCGCGAAACTTCGACAGGTCATAACTTCTTCGTTATAACTCGGATTTTGGTATTCTTTATATCCCCGAAATCCTTGTTTCAACCACTAAAACTTTATGTAAAGATATCGGTCTTATCTCAAACTTTAATTTTGATGCTTATTTTTATTCTTAATTAATTAAACCCTAATAATTAATCATAAAACACATAATTCACATAATATTCACATAATTCCTTTTCATTTCTTCAAAATGAATTACAAAGGTTAACCTAGACTATCACCTCAATATAAATGTCTAGGCTAGAAACACGAGTGTTATAATTCTTTCCCCTTTAGGATGATTCCGTCCCCGGAATCAGATATCACCAAGCAAATGCAGGTAGCGACTCATCATGTCACTCTCCGTTTCCCAAGTGTGATTCGTCCCATTTGTATGTTTCCAACACATAAGCACTAAATCGACCATCTTGCGTCTCAGCTTCATAGTCTTACGGTCAACGATTGCCTCAGGTTCTTCGATTAACCTCTTGTTTTCATCCAACCTTAACTCAGAAATCGGATTATGTCGGGCACATCTCCTGTGAACTTTCTCAAATAACACACATGAAAGGTGTTATGAATACCCTCCAGTTCTTCTGGTAATTCTAGCTTGTAAGCTTGATTCCCGATCTTCCGAAGAACTATGAATCGTCCAATAAACCTTGGACTTAACTTTCTCCTTTTACCAAATCTTATAAGTCCCTTCCACGGCGAGACTTTAAGTAAAACCGAATCTCCAACTTCAAAGGTTATCGGTTGTCTTTTCTTGTCAGCATAACTCTTTTGTCGATCTTGAGCAGCTAACATCCTTTCCTTTATCACTTTCAACTTTTCAGCAGTCTGATGGACTATTTCAGGTCCCATAAACTGCTTTTCCCCAGCTTCCAGCCAACATGATGACGTTCGACACTTTTCCCCATACAAAGCGTGATAAGGTGCCATCTTAATGCTTGAGTGGAAACTATTATTATAGGAGAATTCTACTAGAGGTAAGTGTTTATCCCAGTTACCTTGGAATTGCAGGGTACATGCTCTGAGCATATCCTCCAATGTTTGAATCGTTCACTCGCTCTGACCATCGGTTTACGGATGGTAAGCTGTACTCAAACACAACTTGGTACCCAATTCCTCTTTTAGACCCCTCCAAAACCTTGAGGTAAAACGGCTATCACGATCAGATACAATCGTTAACGGAACACCGTGAAGCCTCACAATTTCCATCACGTAACAATTTGCAAGTCTATCCATAGACCATTTCTCTTTGGCTGCTATGAAATGTGCACTCTTAGTGAAGCGATCAACGACCACCCAAATCATGTCCTGACCGTTCCTTTTTTTGGGCAGTTTAGTCACAAAATCCATGGTGATGTCTTCCCATTTACCCATGGGTACGGGTAAAGGTTCTAAACTCCCATACGGTTTCTGATGTTGTGCCTTAACCCTAGCACAAGTTACACACTCGGCCACATACTTAGCAACATCGAGCTTCATCGTCGGCCACCAGTAATAGGGCTTTAGATTCCTATACATTTTTGTACTATCGGGATGAATCGAGTACATGGTCTTGTGAGCTTCTTACATCAGAAGATCTCTTACTCCTCCCGTCTTAGGTACCCAAATCCTATCCTTTAATACCTTCAACCCTTGGTTGTTTGTACCGAATACTAACGTTTTTTCCAAACGTTCTTCCTTTCGGTCATTTTTCTCTTAAGCTTCCTCTTGAGCTTTCTTTATACTTTCCACAATTGTCGAGACAACTTCAATTCTCAACACTCTTGGCCTTTTCTTTTCAAGGTTTACCTTCCGACTGAGAGCATTAGCAACAACATTAGCTTTACCTGGGTGGTAAAGTATCTCACAGTCGTAGTCCTTGAGTAACTCTAGCCAGCGTCGTTGCCTCATGTTCAATTCCTTCTGATTAAAGAGATATTGAAGACTCTTATGATCAGTGAAAAGTTTACACTTTGTGCCATAAAGATAATGCCTCCATATCTTTAGGGCGAATACTACCGCTGCCAACTCAAAATCGTGAGTGGGGTAGTTCTTTTCATGCTCCTTCAATTGCCTCGATACATACGCTATCACTTTATCCTTTTGGGTCAGAACACAACCTAACCCAACTCCAGATGCATCACTATAAACTGCAAAGTCATCAACTCCTTCTAGAAACGAAAGAATCGGTGCTTCACACAATCTTTTCTTCAACTTCTCAAAGGCTTCCTTATGCTTCTCATTCCAAGCATAAGTAGCTCCTTTGTGGGTCAAAGATGTTAATGGAGTAGCAATCGAAGAAAAGCCTTGGATAAACCTTCGGTAATATCCATCTAATCCTAAAAAGCGTCTAATCTCTGTAGGACTTTTTGGTTGTTCCCACTTCATTACAACTTCAATCTTCGTTGGGTCAACCATTATCCCTTCTTGGTTAACCACATGACCCAAAAATTGGACTTCTTGAATCCAAAAATCACATTTGGAGAACTTTGCATACAACTTCTCCTTCTTTAATACCTCTAATACTTCTCTCAAGTGTTTGCCATGTTCCTCCTGGCTTTTCGAGTAAATCAGAATGTCATCTATGAACACTATCACAGATTTATCTAGGAATGGTTTACAAACCCTATTCATCAAATCCATGAAAGCTGTTGGGGCATTGGTTAATCCGAATGACATAACCAAAAATTCATAGTGTCCATATCTTGTTCTGAACGCAGTCTTTTCGATATCCTACTCTCTCACCTTTAGTTGACGGTATCCTGACCTAAGATCGATCTTCGAGAAATAGCTCGAACCTTGCAACTGGTCAAACAGGTCATCGATCCTCGACAATGGGTACTTGTTGTTTATTGTTACTTTATTCAACTCTCTATAATCGATGCACATTCTCATGCTCCCATCTTTCTTCTTTACAAATAACACAGGGGCTCCCTAGGGTGATGAAGTAGGTCGAATGAAACCTTTGTCCAATAACTCCTAACGTTGTGTCATAAGTTCTTTCGTCTCTGTTGGTGCTAATCGATATGGTGCTTTTGCTATCAGTGTCGTTCCTAGTAACAAGTCGATACAAAATTCTACTTGTCGATCAGGGGGCAATTCGGGAAAATCTTCGGGAAAGACTTATGGATAATCACACACCACCGGCATATTCTGCACCTCCTTCTCTTCCTTCTTAGCATCGATCATGAACGCTAAATATGATGCACACCCCTTGGCCAAAGACTTTCTGGCTTTCATTAGAGAAATGATTCTAGAATTTACTCTGCGTTTGTCTCCATAAAGCATAAACGACTCCTTCCCTGGCGGGTTTACTTTTACTATCTTCTTTCTACATAATAATTCTGCATCATTGGCGCTAAGCCAATCCATTCTTAGAACTATTTCGAAACAATTTAACTCGATAGGCAAAAAAAATTTGTGGAACTTATTCCCATCCAAGTCAATGAGGATGTTTTTCATTCGATGGCTATCAGGTACAAACTTGCCACTAGTAGTCTCGACTATTATAGCATTAAATAGTCTATCTACAGGCAACGCTAGTTTTCTACCAAATTCATGTGAAATAAAGGAGTAATTGGCTCCATAATCAAACAAAATTTGGGCAGGCAATTCGTTTACGAGAAAGGTACCTGAAGCGACATTAGCTTCTTCTTTCGCAGCTTCGAGTGTTATCTGAAAGGCTCTCGCCTTCGGCTTTGGTGGAAGATTGGGTTTTTCTGCGTCCTTCTTCTTCGGGAAATCCCTCAAAATATGACCTTCTTCATTGCACCCAAAACATACGTTCTTATTGAAGGTGCATTCATTGGCATAATGCCCAGGCTTTCCACATTTGTAACAAGTGACTTCCACGATGCACTTCCCAACATGTTTCTTCTTACATTTGTCACACCACTTGGCTTCGGATCCTCCTCCAAATTTTCTCGAACCAGTCTTCGAGAATTTCTTGTTTTTATTAGAACCTGAAGTTCCTTCAAACTTTCTCTTTTCGCCAACTTCAACCTTGCTGGCGGCTCTCCCTTTTATCATATCTTCAACAGACTTGGCAACCCAGATAGCTACCTCCAAAGTAAGTGCCTGACGTACTGGCACCGCGTAATCCCATGGAAGTTCCTTTGCATACCTGTCAATTTTTGCCAACTCATATGGGACAATACGCAAAGCAAACTCCATTTTGTCTGTGAAGTTATTCGTATATTCGTCAACGGTCATACTCCCCTTCTTCAACGTTAGAAATTTGTTTTCTAACTCAAGCACGTTCTGGGCCGAGCAATACTTGCGCTTAAAGTGCACCAAGAACTTTGCCCAAATTAGTTGCAGTGGCTCATTAGGGCTTAGGGTTTTCCCCAAAGTGTTACACCATCGAGCAGCACTGCCCCTGAACTGACGCACGGCAAAGGTGGTTTGTAACTTGCCTTGGCAATAACAAGTCATGAAAGCCAACTCCATTTCTGAGATCCAGTCCATTACTCCGACAGGATCTTCTTTTCCAGTGAAGGTTGATGGCTTGCAAGTCATAAAGTCCTTATACTTGCACCCATTTCTCTCCATTCTACCCTCGTGGTAATTTCTCCAACCACAAGCGGTTCCCTATAACCAACCGATCTACTGTTGATCCCTTCTTTAGATCGATCATTTAGTTCACGTTGTTCAACAGGAACTGAAGGTTCATCCCTGTCGTTCAGCAACATTTGCCTCGATTCCTCCCTTTGTTCCGCCAACATGGTCTGAATCATAGTTTGTACTCCAGCCATGGTGATGGGTTCGGGAGCAGCTCCTACTATCGGCACCTGTTCCACCACTTGAGGTTGAGGTTGTTGGTTTCTGTTTGCATTTCATGCTCCACTTCGAGTTCTTGCCATTACAATCTATATACCGAATAAGGTGAATTTAGGTCTTTATCCTTGTTAGACATGTCAGTTCTCTTATCACTCCGAAACATTTACATGTTAGTTCTAATCTCGTAATCATACGCTTAGAATCCTACACACATAAGATTTCCAGATCCGGTCAATAACAGACCATAGATCCGAACAAATAATGGCATATATGGCAACATATAGAATTTAGCACATAAAGGCATTTTAGTCACCTTTCCTAAAACAAACTAGTGCTCGTGTCTAAAATATGGTAGACACTCACCTCACAATCATCACTCAGCATTCTAAGTTCAAGTCTAGAAATTCTACAATTTCTTAGTTCACTTAAACTAATGCTCTGATACCAACTGTGACATCCCCTAATTTCTCGGCAAGAAAAAACCGATTTAATTTATGCTTTTTAAAAAAAAATTAGAGAAATCTTTTGAAAAGATGTTGCGGAATTGGTCCCCAAAACAAAACATAATAAAAGTTTATCAAAACCTTTCTTTATGAAATGTATAGTTTCATTTCATATCAAAACCTCGGGATGTCATGTTCCGATACAGATCAAAAGCATAAACAAGACATTATAAGCCTTTCAACAGTTATTTACAACTACTGGCCTATAATCAAAAATCTCTCTTTGTCCTCTGACTATGCTCGGGGTCCACTACCTGTAATCATAAAAACTGAGTGGGTCAGGCTTGGGAGCCTCGTAAGCATATATGGTTTTCAACCCACAATAATAATATACTTATTAAGTTCACCAATCAATAATAACCCTAATTACCCATTCCCGTTGTCCTCACTTTATGTCCCTAAACACCTGTCATAAGGGACCTGGCCTAAGGAATATCATCGGGATGGAGACTGCTGCTAAGGGGTCTCCTCAGCCATACATGTCTTAAAGGCAACCATGAGGGGGATGGAGTATGCCAATGAACATTTAATTCATCAACACCTACAAGTTGCGAACCTTCTAGTGTTCCACTGGACAGTCTAGAAAGGTCTGTGGTCGTCATCTATACTCCGCTAGATGACTACAACAATAACAACAACAACATCGATGCCTCTCACCATTTTAACACACATCAACTATTTCGTCTACCCATGTTCTACCCAACATATTTTGTCGTTAAAATACATATATAGTTTAAAACTTGTATAAAACATTTATTCAACAATCACCTCATATAAACACTTAATATAATTACACTAGCACGTATTTTATAGAAAATACTTCATATCTAGGTGTAAGATGAAACTGACTACACACTCACTTGATTTGATGATAATCAGGCAACAATTCGTTGCTTAAAACGATCGTTTCTAATAAAACCGGGAGTTTTATTGAGAAACCAGGCTTTACGAAGGTCGGGCTTCGAAACCAAAAAGATAAATTTTCCGGGCTTCTCGGGCACTTCGTCGAGTATTCTGGGGGTTATAATTGATATAGGGGCCTTGGGGGATGTTAAGATGAAAGAAATATGGGTTTAGGGGCTAAAAGTGACAAGTTTCCAAAATATCCCCGGGAGGTCTCGACCCTCCTATTTATAGGGGCGAGACTTCTGATCCAAGGGCTGAGAAGAAGCCACGTGTCGCAGATCCGAGGGCTCGCAGGGAGGGCTCGCACATGGGCTGCTCGTGCGAAGTGGGTGCTGGCGGCTTGTGATTGGACTGAGGTCTAGTCCGAAGTAGGGGGGTCCGTGGCACCATGCGAAGCTCGGACGCACAAGGGAAGGGGCACGTGTCGCAACTTCATTGGACCACTTCGAATAAGATCTCCAGTTTGGATGACTCAACAAGACACGCGTCGGATGCGAAGCGAGCACACGTGGCCGAAGTCCACGTATGCGAAATTCCTCGGTTTTGGGATTTTTCTCGTTTTTCGCGCCAAAACTTCTAAAGTCCATAACATTCGCATACGAGCTCCGTTTTTGACGTTCTTTATATGCACACGTAGGTAAAATTATGCTCTACAACTTTCGTTTAGACTTTGTCGGCTAATTTTGAAATTAATTTTTATATTATTATTTTTAACAGACCGGGACAGGAAATCCGTTAAAATTTTATAACTTCTTCATCCGACGTCCGTTTTCGACAGACTATTTACCGTTGTGCTACTAATGACGAGACCATCAATTCTCGTTTAGTCCGTGTCGGCTAAAAATCACTCGATCTAAAATTCGAGTTTTTAGTTGTCTACCGCTAAGCTAAAACTTCGAAAAACTATAACTTCCTAATACGAAGTCACATTTGGGCGTTCTTTTTATCGAACCACTCGGTTTAACGAATACTACGACTTTCGTTTAGATCACTAAGGCTAAAAAGTAGTTTATCAAAAACTCACTTTTTACGACATTTAGCACCGTGCTGGTTTTGTCGTGAAACTTCGACAGGTCATAACTTCTTCGTTATAACTCAGATTTTGTTATTCTATATATCCTCGAAATCCTTGTTTCGACCACTACAACTTTATGTAAATATATCAAGCTTATCTCACACTTTAATTTTGATGCTTATTTTTATTCTTAATTAATTAATCTCTAATAATTAATCATAAAACACATAATTCACATAATATTCACATAATTCCTTTTCATTTCTTCAAAATGAGTTACAAAGGTTAACCTAGACTATCACCTCAATATAAATGGCTAGGATAGAAACACGAGTGTTACAAAAGGTCTAGTAAAAAATCTTGACTCTACTTCAGGTAAGTCCACTATCTAACTCTCTTAAGTTCCTATGTGAAGATTCTTAATACATTTTTAAGGTATGGTAGGATCAAGCAAAGGGAAGGGAAATTAGAAAAAGAGTATGTTGAATCTGATTGCGAAGATGGATTTGAATCGCATGGTTCGAAGATCGGATTCTTGAGCTACTACTTAGAGAGTTATGAAAGATTGCTTGGAAATATGTAATAGCATAGTTTCCATTTAAAGTTGCATTGTAAGGAAAGTTTTTCTGCATTTGATAAATAAATAAAATTTTGTTTTATTTTATATTTCCTTGCAATGACACTTATGGAAAATTGATGTTTGTATATTTCTAACCATAATGGAAATATGAATTTGATTCTTTCATTTGTGGTAGTGTCTAAATTTACCAAATAAGGAAAGATTCTCATCACCCAAGGTTTCAATTAGATAGAAACTTGGAAATCATGCAAGTTGTATAGTATGATGAATGAGAATTTTCATCTTTGGAAAATTAAGATTAATTCCTTGTTCACATATATATGTGAGTCAAGTGAAGGACTAAGGGATCAAGTACACATTCTGGTGCACTGATCAAGTCCACAACAAAAGATCGATAAGACTATTCGTCATGATTTACTAAAGCCTAGTAAATATGGTTATAGTTACAAGTTTAAGTATAATTCTGAAACATTGGAAAAGTTTTGATGTATGGTAGAACGAATGAGAAAAATCAAATTAGGCAGAAGGAGAAAAGTTTCTGAAATCTGAAAAGATGGGAGAGTACTTTAGTATCATGTTTTGTGATCATCTTAATGATTTAGAAATCATGTCACAATTAGTCCTCTAAGGACATCTTAGTGCATTCTTATGACTAAGAAGAGGAATCTTGAATTGTTGGAATGGTTAAATCAAGAAGATGAGTCATACTTCGTTCCAAAGCAAGTCTTAGAGTCATACTCCAAGACTGTAAGTTGAGTGACATATCTTAAAGAAAGGTTTATAAAACTTGTCAAATGTAAGAGTAAAAGTGTCCTACTCTTGTACATTTGACATTGGTAAGTTGTAATGTTTTGGATAAAACAAAGACCAACTAAGGCCAATTGTGTGAAGTGTTTGTCTTGATAAAGAATCGGCATTATCTCTTGAATATTTGGCAAGAGAATCTTATATGTCAAGAGGACAGTGGGAGTCTTAAAGTTCTTGAATAGTTTCAAGAACTAATCAAGAGTAAACCTATTGTTAATCACTAGCACACAACTTGAGGTTTGTAATCTATTGTGTTGACATATTCTTGTGATTAAGGTTATGACAAATTACATGGATAGGAACGCTTACACCATAAAAAATCAAGTAGCATAAGGTTTCTCTCCGATTCATGAAAATGATGGTGAGGAAACACTTTCACTAAGTAGATTTTAATTAGATAGAATTGTGATCTTTGCATTCTTAAAGTCGATAGTGGAGCGTGTGTGGTTAACCGGCACACTAACATGGACTTATGAGAAATGCCAATGGTCTAAACAATTGAGACTATGATTACGACATCCTTTTTCATAGTTTTGAAATTGTGTAGACACACATGTGAGCTATCTAGGAAAAGGTGTATGATTTTGATAATGTCTTGTCAAAGCAATCTCGTATCAGAAATTTGAACTGTGGTAAGAAAGTCAATAAAGTATTGACTTCTAGAAATCCAGATGTTTTCGGATACATGTCAAAGCTAGTGGGAGCATAAGTGTTATGCTAATAATCATCATGATAGAAGGAGCATGATAATTATGATAAGTATTGTAAGTTAGGAATGTTAATTATAGAAAACAAAGTTTCAATTATTGAAGTTGTAGGGGTTGGAAAAGTTGTTTTTGCTGTAATTAAAGGAGAGGAAATAATACTTCATTTCAATTCTAAAAGCTTAGATTGAGGTTTTAATCATCTTTAGTCAAGGATACATACATATATATATATATATATATATATATATATATATATATATATATATATATATATATATATATATGAATTTTATGTTGGAATGGCTCAACATAAGGATATTCTATATATGAGTCCATTATTTGCGTTCTAAAATTCGATTATGATTAAAAGATCCCTTTTCATAATCTGAATTATGAGAACTTGGCAAATAGAAATAGAAATATTATAGCAAAAGGATTGGTCTGGTATCATGTCTTTATGTGAGACATCATGAATCGTGTCCCATATGCTTCGGATATAGGATCGATTGCATGTGCTATAATATTCATTTGTTCTAGATTTTTCTAAATGCCTAGAGCATTAAAAGGGAAAAGTACTAGAAGTGGATATGACTAATTTGATTAAGCAATTGTCGAGGACAATCTAAGGTTTAACAAAGATTGGTTTCCGAGGGACAGTTGGAAGTATAGTGTTAAATTTTGGAAGGACCATATTGACATTCTGAAAAGAGGCAACTCTTGTTCAGGAGTGATAGTCAAAATGGGAATATAGAAATGTTCCCACAGGTGGAAGTTATTCATTAAATCTGTGTAAGATTAGGAAACTTAATGCACGAAGGACGTTCAAAGCAAAGTACTTTGAATATGAGACTTCGTTTCCATGGAGTTGATCACCATTTAAATACTCTGTAATGTCTGTTGACAAGTCTTGGTGACCCTGTGCATAATCATTACAAGAGGATCAATATATATAAGTTTAGAATCTAACAGATTTAGGCAAATGGTAGGAATTTGGAATTCTTGCATTTGCGGAAAGGATTTGGGATTGTGAAATGAGAATCATTGGTATATTCAATCGATCTATTTCATAAAGTAAAGATGATAGACAAACTTAGTGTGCATACTTGGTGTATGGAATAAGTAATGTTTGGAAAAACATAGTGTGCATACTTGGTATATGGCATGACTAGTATTTAGAAAGCATAGTGTACATGCTCGGAGCATGGGACGACTATTGTTTTAATTCAAGTATAAAGTTGATAGTTTGAAACAATATGCAATGAACGATGGGTAATCAATATGGTGATACCAACTTGTAACGACGTGAAAATTTAAAACAATTTTTCATTTTCAAACATAACTTATCTCATATAAAACAATTCAAACTCCAATTTATCAAGGTTATCACAGTAAAACATATCCAGAATCTCAATTACAAAATCCTTTGTTAGTGTGTACAAATCATGCCAACGCCTTCCTACGATCCTCGCTGGTACCTGAAACACATATCACATAACACGGTAAGCGTAAATGCCTAGTGAGTTTCCCCAAAATACCACAAATAACACGGTCAGCGGGACCCTCCAGTCCCATAGCTCGTTGAACCTTCCGGTCCGGTCTTGCTCGTTGGACCATCCAATCTGGTCTAGTTGAGGACCCTATGGCCTCGTAAATCATTGGACCCTCCAGTCCGGTCTAATAATACATAGCATACATAAATCACAAAGTACATAATTGATGGGTTTTGAGCATTCTAACACTTCCTAAGTGTACATGCAACCCTAATAAACCTTGGATCTATGTTTGTCTAAGATATATGCAAATAATTATTTTTCCAAGGCTTATATCCTAACTAGCATGGCATGGGGAACTTGAATCAAATAAAGCTAGTAGAAACACTTACCTTGTAGTTGTAGTTGATTGCTTGGAGTTTTAGAGCCTAGCACCAATAGTGTGGATGCCTCAAATGAAAGTCACAAATCACCACAAACTTGGAACTTTGAGAGAATAGTCACCACTTCTCTTGAAATCGGCCCTCACCTCAACATGTGTCAACTAGTTGTGATTTCAAGAACCAAGACCTCCTTTATATAGTGTGGTGGATTAGGGTTACATCCATGTAAACCCTAATACCCATGTCTCTTCATTTCCATGAGATCCATGGGTTAAAGCTCCATGGAGTATCCATGGACTTCCCCATCCAAGCCTAGCCCATTCCAAATAAGCATAAGCCCACACTATATAAATATAGAAGCCCATATTTAATTAGTAATATCTTTGATCACTAAATTAATCCTAGATTAATTATAGATCACTACTAATTAAATAATATGATCTTATATTAATATATTAGAACTTATAATATATTAATAAATCATAACTTGTACTATTCTCAAATATTATCCATAAATTGTTCGGGTGAAGTGCAACCCAAATGGACCATGCCGGGTCGGGTCAAGTATATACCAAATATAGTTATGGACTTAGACACTATATCCAACAGTCTCCTACTTGGATAAGTCTAGTAACTATATTTGCAAGTATAACTTCAGGAACCGATCAGCAATCGTAGCTCTTTAAACTCTGTTGAACCAGAACACGCCATTTAGATAAGTGATCATATAATCCTCTGTTCTAGATATCAGCCGGACAAATACATGGAACATTGTCTTGCTTATTGTCCATCATTTGTTTCCCGATTTCCGATTTGTTTGACATAGAACTCAACTTAACACATCAATTTAGTTCTGACCGGGCCCGGTACATAGGTCAAAAACAAAATCATCGAGGGGCCCAGATATTAGCTTCTAATCCAAGAAGGAACAGATAAACTTCGAATCATATGTTTGTTCTACCACTCATTGAATTACACACAAAAGCACGTTTTATAACATCGAGTTACCAATGCGTTTACGTACAATCAATGCATAACCAACTCGTAAGTAACAAATCATATCTCTAGGTTTGAAGACTTATATGATATTACCGTCTCACGATCACTCGAGATAAAATTCCATGAAGTGATTCCAGTGAGCGTGGGTTGAGTCCAATGCTCAGTACTTATGAGCACTCATGATTGTTGTAGCCATGTCCAACACCTTAGACCTCTGCAACCAATCATGACAGTCTTGATTCATACCTACTTCCGACATATGACCGACTGTGGAGGTTTGAATAATATGATATACCAAACATAATTATTCTGGAAGTCAAAACATGCAAAAGAAATATAGTAAAAGATCGACAAGAGATAGCAACACTTTACTCATAAATAAAACACCTTTTATTCATCATCAAATGTCAATTACACTTTACAAATTTCATAATTTATCTAACTACTAAAACTTATATCATCCTTCAGTCCTATGCTCCGAGCATGCTGGAGATGCTTAACCCTACTCAGTCCCTTCGTGAGGGATCTGTTGGGTTCTCATCCGATGATACCCTCTTCGCCATGAGGAGTCCTTCTTTGATTTGATGTCTGATAAAATGGTATTTTCTATCGATGTGTCTGGATCTCCCGTGATCCCTTGGTTCCTTGGCTAAGGCAACCGCACTATTGCTGTCACAGAAAATCTCCATTGGCTCTTTTATAGCTGGTACAACTCCAAGGTCTCCGATGAAGTTCTTTAGCCATATCGCCTCCTTTGCTGCCTCGCTTGCTGCTATATACTCTGATTCACAAGTGGAATCAGCCACTGTCTCCTGCTTGGAACTCTTCCAAGAAATTGCTCCTCCGTTTAGGGTAAAGACCCAACCTGACTGAGAGCGGAAATTATCCCTATCAGTCTGGAAGCTAGCATCACTATACCCTACAACTCTCAAGTCATCACTCCCACCGAAGGTAAGGACCCAGTCCTTAGTCCTTCACAGGTACTTGAGGATATTCTTTACCGCAGTCCAGTGTTCCTTGCCAGGGTTCGCCTGATACCTGCTAACCATGCTCAAAGAAAAGGCTACATCAGGTCGAGTACACGTCATGGCATACATGATCGATCCTACAGCTGAAGCATAAGGAAGTCGACTCATTTCTGCTATCTCAGCCTCAGTACTAGGGCTTTGTGTCTTACTCAATCTGGCGTTACACTGAATGGGTAACTCACCTTTCTTGGAGTTATGCATGTTGAATCTTTTCAACACTTTGTCCAAGTAGGTGCTTTGACTAAGTCCAATTAGCCTTTTACTCCTGTTTCTCAAAATCTTTATCCCTAGGATATAGGCCGCTTCACCAAGGTCCTTCATAGCGAAACACTTCCCAAGTCAGCACTTTACTTCCTGCAGGGTTGGGATGTCATTTCCTATGAGTAGTATGTCATCCACATACAGTACCAAAAAACTGACTATGCTCCCACTAGCCTTGATATAGACGCAAGATTCATCTTCACTCCTCGAAAAGCCAAATTCCTTGACTTTCTCATCAAAGCAAAGATTCCACCTGCGAGGTTCCTGTTTCAATCCATAAATGGATTTCTCGAGTTTACACACTCTATTAGGGTACTCTGTACTGACAAAACCCTCTGGCTGAACCATGTAAACATCCTCAGCCAACTTTCCATTAAGGAAAGCGGTTTTGACATCCATTTGCCATATTTCATAGTCATGAATTGCAGCTATGGCTAACAGAACCCTAATAGACTTTATCTTGGCCACTGGTGAAAAGGTTTCATCATAATCAATTCCCGGAGTTTGAGAATACCCTTTTGCAACCAGTCGTGCCTTATAAGTGTGTACATTACCATCCATGTCGGTCTTCTTCTTGAAGATCCATTTGCACCCTACAGTCTTACGACCAGGTACATTCTCAACCAAGTTCCAAACTTGATTGTCATACATGGATTGTATCTCGCTATCCATGGCCTCTTTCCATTTAGCAGCCTCAGGGCCTGCCATGGCTTCCGTGTAGCTGTTAGGTTCATCCAGACCTACTAGTGTCTCATCACTAATAAGTGTCTCACCTTCCACAGTAATATGGAAGCCATAATAATGCTCAGGTGCATTCCTAACTCTCGTGGAACGCCTCAGAGGTACAGGCACATCAACTGGCTCAACAGGAGTTTCCTCCTCAAGTTGAGGGCTAGGGTTCGAAGTTCCTTCACCGCTTGACTCTTGAATTTCTTCAAGATCAATTTGCCTCCCACTGTCTCTTTGGCTTATAAATTCTCTCTCTCGAAAAACTCCTCTTCTTGCTACAAAGACCACATTATCACTAGGTCTGTAGAAGAGGTAACCAAAGGATTGTTGTGGATAGCCGATGAAAATACACCTCTCGCTTTGAGGTTCGAGCTTATCATAAGTCTCGTGTCTCACGAAAGCCTCACAACCCCAAATCTTGATGTGGTCTAGCTTAGGTACTTTGCAAGTCCACATCTCGTGAGGAGTTTTGGCAACTTTCTTTGTAGGGACAAGATTAAGAATATGGGCGGCAGTCTCTAAGGCATACCCCCAGAATGAGATTGGTAGCGTAGCTCGACTCATCATGGAACGAACCATATCCAACAAGGTTCGATTACGCCTCTCAGCCACACCATTCAACTATGGTGTCCTGGGAGGTGTCAATTGTGAGACAATCCCACATTCCCTGAGATAGTCGAGGAACTCTGAACTAAGATACTCACCTCCTCGATCGGATCGAAGCATCTTAATGTTCCTGCCCAATTGATTCTCGACTTCCTGTTTAAATTCCTTAAACCTCTCGAAAGTCTCTGACTTATGCTTGATTAAGTAGACATATCCATATCTACTGTAATCATCAGTAAAAGTCAAATAATAACGATTAGCATCCCTTGTGGCATGTTTGAATGGTTCACACACATCTGTGTGTACAAGGTCCAACAAACCTTCACCCCTCTCACACGAGCCTGTGAAGGGTGACTTTGTCATTTTTCCAAGTAAGCATGATTCGCAACTATCATCTGACTTTAGGTCAAACGACTCCAAGACTCCATCCTTTTGGAGTTGGCCTATGCGTTTCTTGCTTATATGTCCAAGACGACAATGCCATAATGATGCTTTATCCAAGTTATTATGATTAGTAGAATCAATACACAAAACATTATTTCCTAAGTTATCTACAACAGATACAGCTTCATACACACCATCACAAGGTAATGCTTTAAAATAAAAAACATTATTATAGAAAACATCAATAGAACCAACTTCATTATTAAATGAAAAGGTAAACCCTTGTTTGTACAAAGCATGAAAGGAAATAATATTTCTTGCCATTCCTGGCGAATGACAACATTTATTCAAATCAAAATTAACCCACTACTTAGCGATAAAGTATAAACTCCAATCTTGGTGACAGGTGAAGCTTTCCTATTCCCCATGATCAAGTTTATTCTTCCTTGCTCCACATCCTCACTTCTTCTTATTCCCTGCAAGTCACAACAAATATGAATACGACAACCGGTATCAAGGACCCAAGATTTAGAATAGGGTGAGTTATTAGAAATGATAGTGTAAATACCTGCATGTTTGGGTTTGACTTTCCCATCCTTTACATCCTGCTGGTACTTTGGGCAGTTCCGCTTCCAATGAGACTTTTCATGGCAATAGAAGCATTCAGCGTCTTTTGGGCAGAAGAAGGAGTGATGAAACCTTTCTTGGTTCCACTTGAAGAAGAGCCATCAAGGGTCCGAGCCTTGGTACCCTTCGAGGATCTCTTTCTCTTCCTCCATCGACTTTTCCCAATTGCCAAAACCGGAGTTGAGTTTGGAGTAGGAGTGATAGCAACCGACTTCCCCTTAAGACCTGATTCTGCGGTCTTGAGAAGTCCCTGAAGTTTGCTGAGTGTGACCTCTTCCTTATTCATGTGATATGTCATGCGGAATTGATCATAGCACGATGGTAAGGAGTGCAAAATGATATCTATTGCAAGATCCTCAGGGAAGTTCACATTAAGCTTCAGCAAACGATCCACATAACTTTGCATTTTCTGCATGTGGCTCGTGACGGATTCCCCGTCCTTCATCATGGTTGTTATCATGGAGCAGATGATTTCATACCTCTCTTGTCTTTCACTTTGATGGTATCTTTCCATCAAATCTTGGTGCATTTCATAAGGGTAGAAATCCTCATAAGACTTTTGGAGTTCCGCTGTCATCGTGGCCATCATGATGCAAGCCACTTTCGTAGCATCCCTTTCATGTGCCCGAAAGTTAGCAATCTCCTGAGGAGTTGCAGTGGTCTCATCAATCTCCTTAAGCTCCTTGTCAAGGACATATTCTTTGTCCTCGTAGCGGGTAATCATCCTGATGTTTCTGATCCACTCATTGAAGTTGGATCCATCAAAGGTGACTTTCCCACACAAGTTCATAAGGGTAAAGGAGCCATTAGGATTAGAGCCAGAAGCACCATTGTTTGAAGACATCTGTAAAGAAGAGAACAAGATTAGTTTAGATATAAGAGAGTCCTTAATAAAACACCCAAATGTAATATTAAGGCTAGGATCCAATCACAATATAATATAACTTAGAAGAGGTATGCCGTAATCTAAGCTATACCATATTTGAAAGGTAGGTGAATGACGATTCACCAATTTCCACCACGAAAACCGAAATATTTAAGTATTAGGTTTTTGATTGGTTCTTAGAAATTCCTAGATTCTTTGAGATTCAATGAAATTTTCAAAGGCATGTTTCAATCTCGAGTGTGCCCTCCAAGTTTTGTGACTGGGATGCCGAGGATCACAAAACGAGGTGTGAAGTAACCATGCAAATCACTTGGTACCATTAAGGTTTATCACTCAATCGATGTGCCGGTAAACCACACACGCTCCATCGATACTATAATAAACCCTAAGTCACCCTTTACCTACCTTGTTAAGTCCAAGTTAGTGTGCCGGTTAACCACACACGCTCCACCAACGACTTAATCAAAGTGTAAAGTGTGATTTCATGGATTAGCACCTTATTCACATTTTTCCTAAAGTAACTAAGATTGGGAATTTAATAAAACATTTAGTTACTTTATAATATTTATCATACTTTAAATGAGAATTTATAAGTCCTTGTCTTACCCGTTTGGCTAACGACCCTCCACCAGTCAAGCAAGCGGTGCGTGAGAGTGGACACCCATTAAGTCACAATTTTATAGGCAACAACCTTATACCCACCTTATAGACCGGCTTCGTGAATGAGGCGTACTAGCGGTAAGACGACTTTGTTCTTATACATATATATATATATATATATATATATATATATATATATATATATATATATAATTATTAAATCATAATAATATAAGTATAAGGGTTGAATTTTAACTTTTAAAATTCTAAGGGTTGGAACTAAAGTTTTAACTTGATTTTACTTGTTCCAAAACTTGAGGGCAAGTTTTGTAAACTTTCAAAACTTTTCATATCTTGTAACTTATGAGTTTAATAGAGTAATAAAATGAAGACTCTTCACTTTTCTAACTCTTGTGTTCTTTTAATGGTTTTCAATCTAAGAGACTTTTGGTTTTCCATAACTTGAGGACAAGTTATGGACTCCATTAAATCACATTATGATCATGAATTAATCTACCACATAGGTTACAAATAATTCCTATGATCATCTAAACATCATAAGAACAAGATCATGAACATGAACTCTTTCACATATCAAAATCACACTTAATCTTTGTAATTTTGATAACTAGTTGTTGTAAATGAGTTAGAAAAGACATTACACCTTCTAAAACAAGTTTTCAAGTACCAAAACAGTTTAGGGTAATGTTTCTAATCCATTTCCAGCAACTAAAGTCGAAAAACTACACTCTGTCGACCTTACTCGCCGAGTGCATGAACCTACTCGGCGAGTAGGTTGAAGATACAAGTGAACTCGGCGAGTCCAACAGTCAGACAGCAAGATTTCGACTTTTTCAAGCATATTGCAACAAGTATCAAACAAACAAGCCTAGGCTCTGATACCACTGATGGGTTTTGAGCATTCTAACACTCCCTAAGTGTACATGCAACCCTAATAAACCTTGGATCTATGTTTGTCTAAGATACATGCAAATAATTATTTTTCCAAGGCTTACATCCTAACTAGCATGGCATGGGGAACTTGAATCAAATAAAGCTAGTAGAAACACTTACCTTGTAGTTGTAGTTGATTTCTTGGAGTTTTAGAGCCTAGCACCAATAGTGTGGATGCCTCAAATGAAAGTCACAAATCACCACAAACTTGGAACTTTGAGAGAATAGTCACCACTTCTCTTGAAATCGGCCCTCACCTCAACATGTGTCAACTAGTTGTGATTTCAAGAACCAAGACCTCCTTTATATAGTGTGGTGGACTAGGGTTACATCCATGTAAACCCTAATACCCATGTCTCTTCATTTCCATGAGATCCATGGGTTAAAGCTCCAAGGAGTATCCATGGACTTCCCCATCCAAGCCTAGCCCATTCCAAATAAGCATAAGCCCACACTATATAAATATAGAAGCCCATATTTAATTAATAATATCTTTGATCACTAAATTAATCCTAGATTAATTATAGATCACTACTAATTAAATAATATGATCTGATAATAATATATTAGAACTTATAATATATTAATAAATCATAACTTGTACTATTCTCAAATATTATCCATAAATTGTTCGGGTGAAGTGCAACCCAAATGGACCATGCCGGGTCGGGTCAAGTATATACCAAATATAGTTATGGACTTAGACACTATATCCAACAATAATCTCAAGCAAGCACATAACACGTAAGACCCTCCGGTCCGCACATAGATACCACTCTAGGTAATATATAGTGAAAAGACTCAACTCGCTAGATGTCTAGAAAACTCTCGTGCTCAAATCTCCGATCTATCCTCCTCCTATCAAAATGATAATATCTCAAATTAATACTCTTATATGTTCTCCTATCAAAAGAATGGGTAGAAGACCATTCTACCCTTCCATGGCCTCTCATGAATCAATTTGACCAAAACCCTAAGGTCAACGGTAGTCAACTCCAGTCAACGGTCCAACTCTGACCAGACTCAGTGAGTACACTCGGGTGACTAGGCGAGTCCATGCGTGTCCTCTGAATCCTCCTAAGGCATCACTCGACTCGTCGAGTTTACCTTCCACTCGACGGGTTACCACTGATCACGAATCGTGGGGCAACCCGATCCGATCCGACTCGTCGAGTCCTCTTATGGACTCGGTGAGTTTCCTCCATGGCAACACTCAACTGTCCTTCTGAGGTCAGATCTATTTCTCTAACTTAGAGATCTGGCCTTCTAGCACCCAAAAGTCACATAAAGTTGCAATGTTTATGTCTATGCACCACACATATAGCTCTAAATGATAAAATAACCCTTATAATGGTGTATTAGGCTCAGTCTTCTTATGTGACTGCATAAAGCTTGACTCATGGGATTCTCTGGACCTCTCAAGGTCCAGATCTTATGTCTAAGCCTCAAGGAGACCTCATATACTCACAATCTTACACTAAAAGAGGGTAAAGAAACCCTAATTTCATGAGGTCTAATAATCATACAAAATAGGTACAGATTCGAACCTTAAACAGCAACCTAGAATGGAATAGAAGTAGATTTGATCTCCTCTAGTTGATTTAGCTTGAAAAACCTTCTCTTTCCTTGCAAAAATGAACCAAGATGATGAAAATGGCTTCCTGTTTCACTCTAAACTCTCTGGATCGATAAGGGTCTCTCAAAGGGAAGGGTGGCCACAAATGAAGGCCATAAGGGCCTTTAAATAGCTCTCAGGTCCAAATATTTAGGGTTTCTGTCCATGATGCAGACTCGTCGAGTCCCTTCATTAATCCAAGTCATCAATCGCGATCCTACTCGACGATTTTAGGCGTCAACTCGTCGAGTCCCCCATTTTCCGGATGTTACAATTCTCCCCCACTAGAATCGGACTTCGCCCTCGAAGTCTCACTCTGCAAACAACTCTAGATGCTGCTCCCGCATCTCCGACTCTGGCTCCCAAGTCAACTCGGACCCTTTCCGATGTTGCCATTAGACATGGACCAGAGGCACCTCTTTGTTCCTAAGAACCTTGATCTTCCGATCCAAGATCGCGATAGGCCTCTCGATGTAATTCTTGCCCGCATCTACCTGAGTATCATCTAGCGACACCACCGTCGTCTCCTCGGTTATACACTTCCTCAACTGGGATACGTGGAAGGTTTCATGGATCTGACCCAACTCCTCGAGTAACTCTAAACGGTATGCTACCTTTCCCACTCTGGCGATCACCCTGAAAGGACCAATGTATCAGGGCCCCAGCTTGCCCCTCTTCCTGAATCAGATCACTCCTTTACAAGGAGATACCTTCTGGAGTACAAAGTCTCCAACCTGCAACTCGAGCTCGGTCCGCCGCCTATCCGCATAACTCTTCTGACGGCTCTGGGCTGTCAATAACCTTTATCTGACCTGCTGTATCTGCTCAGTCATATTAAGCACCTTATCACTGCTACCCATCCCTCGCTGCCCTACCTCTCCCCAACAGATGGAAGTCCAATGCCTCCTCCCATATTAAAGCTAAAAGGGAGGCATACCAATACTTGAATGGTGGTTGTTGTTGTAAGAAAACTCAGCCAAAGGTAGGTGTGTGTCCCAACTTCCACCAAATTCCATAACACATGCTCAAAGCATGTCCTCGAGTGTCTGAATCGTCCGCTGAATCAGCCCGTTTGTCTGAGGGTGATAGGCGGTACTAAAGTGCAATCTTGTACCCAACTCCTCACGGAACTTCTTCCAGAACCTGGAAGTGAAATGTACATCTCGATCAGACACAATCGAGATCGGCACTCCATGCCGTGACACCACCTCTCTCACATGTATCTCTGCCAGCCTCTCCACAGAAGAGCTCACACTGATAGCAAGGAAGTGAGAGCTCTTTGTCAGCCGATCTAAAATCACCCAAATTGAATCAACACCCCTCACGGTCCTCGGCAATTTGGTGATGAAGTCCATAGAAATCTGTTCCCACTTCTACTGGGGAACCTCTACTAGCTGCAACTTGCCATGTGGACGCTGGTGCTCGGCCTTAACTCGGAAACAGGTCAAGCACCTCTCCACTATCCACACAACATCCCTCTTCATACAAGGCCACCAATAATCTCTCTTCAGGTCCAAATATATCTTACTAGCCCCGGGATGGATCGAGAATCTCAATCTATACGCCTCCTCCATCAGCATGCTACGTGCCCCGCCCATAAAAGGCGCCCAAATCCGACCCTGAAAGGTCAATAGCCCTCGAGTATCAGTAACAAACTCGGATACCTACCCAATAACCCACTCTTTCTTGCGGTTCTCCGGCTCACAGCCTCTGCCTTGGCCTCTCGAATGGTATCCAACATCGGAGTCATCCCCGTCATCCTCATACATATATCTCAAATCGGTGCACTCTCCTCCCTGCGACTCAGATCATCGGCTACCACATTAGCCTTGCCCGGGTGGTACAGGATCTCACAGTTGTAATCCTTTACCACATCCAACTATCTCCTCTGGCACATATTCAGGTTGGGCTGGTCCATCAGATACTTCAAACTCTTGTGGTCCGTGTATATGGTATACTGAACTCCATAAAAATAATGGCGCCATATCTTGAGGGCAAACACCACTGCCCTAACTCCAAATCGTGGATAGGATACCTCGTCTCATGAGGCTTCAGCAGCCTCGATGCATATGATATCATGTCCCCTCTCTGCATAAGCACCGCACCCAACCCTAATATCGACGCATCACAATACACCACACAATCCTCCATTCCCTCTGGAAGGGCTAACATCGGGGCTTCGCATAATCTCTGGCGGGGAGTCTCAAATGAGGTCTGCTGCTCGGGACCCCAAGTAAAAACAACACCCTTCTGGGTCAATCTGGTGAGGGGAACGGCAATCTTGGAGAAATCTCTGATAAATCTCCAATAGTAGTCGGCCAATCCCAAAAAACTCCTGATCTCGGTGGGGGATCTCGGCACCTCCTAACTCATAACCGCCTCAATCTTCGCCGGATCGACCAATATCCCATTCTGATTAACGAAGTGCCCCAGGAAGTGGACCACTCATAACCAGAAATCACACTTGGAGAATTTGGCATAAAACTTCTCCGATCACAACACTCCAAGGATCTCTCTCAGATGCTCCTCATGCTGCTCTCTGGATCTCGAATATACTAGAATATCGTCAATGAATACGATCACAGATCGATCCAACATCAGTCTGCACACTCGGTTCATGGTATCCATGAACGCTGCTAGTGCATTGGTGATCCAAAAAGGCATCACCACGAACTCGTAATGCCCATAACGAGTCCTAAACGCCTTCTTCGTGATATCCTCATCACGTACCCTCATCTAATTATATCCAGACCTGAAGTCTATCTTGGAGAATCAAGATGCACCCTACAATTGATCGAACAGATCGTCGATCCTCGGTAGCGGATAATGGTTCTTGACCGTCAACTTGTTCAACTCCCGGTAATCAATGCACATCCGGTGTGAACCATCCTTTTTCTTGACAAAAAGGATCGGCGCTCCCCACAACGAGCTACTCGGTCGGATGAATCCCTTTCCCAACAGCTCCTGAAGCTGCGAGGATAGCTCCTCCATCTCTGGCACCGCAAAGCGATAGGGTGCCTTGGCAATAGGCGCCGCTCCCGGAACCAAACCAATATGGAACTCCACCTGCCACTCCGGAGGTACACCCGACAACTCCTCGGCGAAAACATCCGAGAACTCGCGCACTATCGGGACCTTGTCAACAGAACTCGACCACTATGCGACAACTTGTGTATCCATCACATAGGCTACAAATCCCCTACAACCCTGTTGTAGACTATGTCTCGCTCTGGCAGCCGAACAAAATGCTAACCCAGATCGGGTACCCTCGCCATATACCGTAAGTACTCCCCTACTAGGGTCTCGTATGGTCACCAACTGTCGCTCGCAGTCTATCACAGCTCCAAATTGGCTCAACTAGTCCATGCCTACGATGACAAGGACATCCCCCATCGCAATCGATACCAGATCTATCGGGAACTCAACACCGAAAATCTCGAGTACACATCCTCGAATCACATCAGTAGCATAAACCGCTCGCTCGTCAGCTATAGAAACTCATAAAGGGTGACTCAATGCCTCTCGTCGGATACTGATGTGTTGGCGAAACTCTAATGACATAAAAGATCGACTCACACCCGAGTCAAATAACACTAAAGCAAGTACAGAACTCACAAGAAAAGTACCTATGCATATCACAATATAAGCACAATATCTCAAACTTAGAATAAATAAATAAAAGAATACATACCATCCACGACATCAAGCGTTGCGCGAACCTCCTTCGCTGTCAACTGAAAGGTTCTCCCGCGAGCCTTCGGTGCCTCGGCCTTCACTAGTCGGGCCTCGGTAGCTCTAGTTGCAGCAGGTGTAGACCCCTATGCTGATCCCTGAAGTAGTTGTGGGCACTCGACCTTCCGATGGCCAGTTTGGTTGCAGTGAAAGCAAACTACAAACCCCTTTGGGCAATGCCTCGCGAAATGCCCATCCTTTCCACACTTGTAGCACACCCCTACTCTGCACACTCCCTCATGGCTCTTTCCTCACTTCCCACAGGTGCGGACCTTCTGTCCCCCAGATCTCAAATCAGCGAGCTTTGCCCGCTTGTCTGCTGGCTATGACTGAATTAGTCACATGTCCCTCCTCTGAGACTCGGCCTCCTCCCTGGCCTGAGTCTCTAGCTCAATCTCCCTCTTATGGGCATTTTCTTGGAGCTCGGCAAATCTTCGGTATGAAGATTTCGCCACGAACTCGCGAATGTCCCTCCTCGGAATGCTCAGATATCAACTCATACGTGCATGCTCGGCAGACACGTGCTCAGGGAAAAACAACACCCTCTCATGAAACATCCATGTAATCACAGTCACAAACTCCGTCCCCTGCTTGAGGAACAAGAACTCCTAGGCCAACCGTTCCCTCTCCACCGGGGGAACATGCTCATCTCGGAACATGGTGGTGAACCTCTCCCAGGTCACCGCTATAGTCTCTGCGGAAGTGAAATCGGCCGTAACAAACTTCCACCAGTCCTTCACTCCCAAGCGAAGCTGGTTAAGTGCGAACTGTACCCTCAGATGCTCTGGACAAGAACAGGTGTAGAAGCATCCCTCAATGTCAGAGATCCACCGCATCGCGACTATCGGATCATGAGTCCCATCAACCTATGGTGGCTTCGTGTTGCTGAACTCTTGGTACAGCAACGAGTCACCCCCCTATGGCCTCGCGACAGCGACAGCTGCAGTGGCTGCAGCAGCAGCCGCCTCAGTAACAAGAACATATCTCTCATTGAATGTCTCAATTAGTGTGGTCTTGATAGACCCAAACATCTCCGGAATAGCCTCCCGGATCGCCGCGACTACCTCGTCATGAATCATCTGATGAATCTCCTCGTCGCTCACGCCGCTGCTCTCTGGTGTGTGGCGTGTCCCAACCATGATGTCTCTGAAACACAACACAAAAGAAATCACAGACTCACTCGAGCATACTCACACTCGACACTCACCCGTACTTGTTCCTTGTTACCCTAAGGATTCTTACTTGGGTTGCTCACTGATCTGGTGTTTCTAGTAGTACAGGCCCTATACTACCTTCCACACCGCATCATTTTTCACCCTAAGTCCTCCTCCTAGGATGCCAGATCACAAGTACACTATAACTCGCTGAAAACAGGCTACCCTCCAGTAAACCACTCATAAGCTCCTCGTTGCTACCTACTCGCTCTCGAAGTAACTCATAGTAGCAGTAATCTCCTAGGCTAAGGCATCACAAATCAGGCCACTGTAGTCCTAGATATGAATACTTAGCCGACTCTAGCATGCATAGCATATCATATAATATCTCATAGCACATAATGTAAGGTTATTTTGGGAAATCACCGTTCGGGCGCTGGCTGATCGTACACACTGCTCCATTTCGCTTTTCTCAAAAATCTTTTACTCTTTTAGAAAAATTGTTTCTTTTATGCAAATTTCTCTTAAATCCTCAGTTTGAGTTCACATATGCCCGAAGGTGCACGCAAATCCCTCAAACCTAGCTCTGATACCAACATGTAACGACGTGAAAATTTAAAACAGTTTTTCATTTTACAACATAATGTATCTCATATAAAACAATTCAAACTCCAGTGTATCAAGGTTATCACAGTACAAGATATCCCAGAATCTCAATTACAAAATCCTCTGTCAAAGTGTACAAATCATGCCAGCGCCTTCCCACGATCCTCGATGGTACCTGAAACACATATCACATAACACAGTAAGCATAAATGCCTAGTGAGTTTCCCCAAAATACCACAAACAACACATAAGCCACTCGAGGCTATAACTCAGTATGACCCTCTGGTTAATGTCTCAGTGGGACCATCCAGTCCTGTAGCTCGTTCGACCCTCCAGTCCGGTCTAGCTTGTTGGACCCTCTGGTCCGGTCTAGTTAAGGACCCTCTGGCCTCATAAATCATTAGACCCTCCGGTCTGGTGTAATAACCTATAGCATACATAAATCACAAAGCACATAATCTCAAGCAAGCACATTACATGTAAGACCCTCTTGTCCGCATATAGATACCACCCTAGGTAATGTATAGTGAGAAACTCACCTCGCTAGATGTCTAGAAAACTCTCGTGCTCAAATCCCCGATCTAGCCTCCTCCTGTCCGAATGATAATTTCTCAAATTAATACTCTCATATGTTCTCATCTCAAAAGAATGGGTAGAAGACCATTCTACCCTTCCATGGCCTCTCATGAATCAGTTTGACCAAAACCCTAAGGTCAACGGTTGTCAACTCCAGTAAATGGTCCAACTCTGACCAGACTCGTCGAGTGCACTCGAGTGACTCAGCGAGTCCATGTGTGTCCTCAGAATCCTCCTAAGGCCTCACTCGACTCGTCAAGTTAACCGTCCACTCGACGGGTTACCACTGATCACGAATCGCAGGGCAACCCGATCTGACTCGTCGAGTCCTCTTATGGACTCGGCGAGTTTCCTCCATTGCAACACTCATTTGACCTTCTGAGGTCAGATCTATTTTTCTAACTGATAGATCTGGCCTTCTAGCACCCAAAAGTCACATAAAGGTGCAATCTTTATGTCTATGCACCACACATCTAGCTCTAAATGATAAAATAACCCTTATAATGGTGTCTTAGGCTCAACCTTCTTATGTGACTGCATAAAGCTTTACCCATGGGACTCTCTGGACCTCTTAAGGTCCAGATCTGAAGTCTAAGCCTCAAGGGGACCTCATATACTCACAATCATACACTCAAAGAGGGTAAAGAAACCCTAATTTCATGAGGTCTAATAATCATACGAAATAGGTACAGATTTGAACCTTAAACAGCAGCCTAGAATGGAATAGAAGTAGATCTGAGCTCCTCTGGTTGATTTAGCTTGAACAACCGTCTATTTCCTTGCAAAAATGCACCAACATAATGAAAATGGCTTCCTCTTTCACTCTCAACTCTCTGGATCTATAAGGGTCTCTCAAAGGGAAGGGTGGCCGCAAATGAAGGCCAAAACGGCTTTTAAATAGGTCTCAGGTTCAAAGATTTAGGGTTTCTGTCCACAGCGTGGACTCGTCGAGTCCCTTCATTAATCTAAGTCCTCAGTCGCGATCCTACTCCACGAGTTTAGGCGTCCATTCGTCGAGTCCCCCTTTGTAACTCAAAAATAAATACTTAAATTATGATACCTTGAAATGCGGATGTTACAGATTGTATGAAAACGCATTGGTAACTCGATGTTATAAAACGTGCCTTTGTGTATGATTCAACAAGTAGTAGAACAAGCATATATGTCGAAGTTTATCCATTCCTTTTACCCTTGAAGGGATAAAAGCAATATCTGTGGGCCCCTCGATGATTTAGTGATGACACCCCGAAGTGTTGGCCAAGCCAGGACTAATGTGATTTGTTCAATTAGTCGGTCGTCATAAATCGGAAATTGGGAAACAACTAATGGACAGAGAGAATGATTTTAATCCATGTCTCAGTCCATATGATATCTAGAATGGAGGAATATATGATCCCTTATCTAATGGACGCGTCATTGATTTGTTCAGAGTTCGACAGCAGCTTTTAAGAGCTACGATTGCTAGTCGGGTTTCGAAGTCATACGCAATAATGGTTTTAGACTTATCCAAGTAGGAGACTGTTAGATCAGTGTCTAAGTCCATAACTATAATTGGTATGTACTTGACCCGATTGGCATTGTCCATTTTGGTTGCATGGCATCGGAACATTTTGGATAGACTTTTGCGAGAAAAGGATAATTATGATTTGTTAATATATTATAAGTTCTAATATATTAATGTGAAATCATATTATTTAATTAGTATTGATCAAGAATTAATTTGGAATTATTTATGTGATCAAAAGGAGACTAATTAAATATATGGGGATTGATCGTGTAAATCATTCATTCTTATATATGTGGGCTTATGATCCATAGTTCTTTATGTTGGGCTAAACCCATGGATACTCCATGGAGGTTTTAACTCATGGAGCATGAAAAATATGGAAGACATGAGTTATAACATGGTGTAACCCTAATAGCCACCAAATATAAGGACCCCATGGCTCAAGAAATTGGTACTAGTGTGTGTACATATGAGGGCTAGCCAATTTGAGCATAGGAACCTTTTCTCTCTAGTTATTCCAAGATGTTGGTGATGTTGTGTGAACCATTTGAGGTGCCACACATGAGGCACTAGGATCTTAAGCTCCATGGAATCAAGCTACAAAAAGAGGTATGTAATTCTACTAGAATTTATATTATATGTTCTTCATATTATGCTAGTTAGAACAATACCTTGGAAAAATTGATATTTGCATGTATAATAGAGAAAACATAGATCCAAGGTATTTAGGGTTGTATGTACAGCATGGGATGTTGTATTATATCAAAAACCCAACAGATAGTTGAGAGAAAATCTGAGTTCTTCAGTTGGAAGTGGAAAAGTGGTGAAAAATGAAGAAGTGTCATATTTATGGGGTGAGTTCACGGCCAACCAAGGGTTTACGGCCGTAAACTCCTGTTGTTGGGGTTTTCCGGCTTGTATGCTGCACACTGAACTCTAGAATATACTTCCTAACACTTTATCCTTTAAGGTACTAGGCTTAAATCACTCAAACAGGCCTTTAACAGGGCTAAATGATAGCCAAAACAAGTATGACTTTGATTGAGTTGAATGGTTTGTACAAGATAGAAATTTTGGGTTCTCACACAAACCCTAAAAGTTCTAGATATGGACCAATACACGAAAGTCAAAAAAATTCAAACTGTTGAGTACGCATGTCATACTCATACTTACGCTCTACGTACTCCCTCCGGGGTCAGTATGTGCAACATATGAGCTGGGGACACCATGCGTACTAGACAGACGACCAACCCAACCCATTAAGCACTTAATTGATTGGGCCATCTTGTCTAAGCCTCATATCTGGTCCTAAATGGTGACTTAAGACGTCTAGTTGGCAACTTTACTCCCATGCATGACTTCATAGGACCCAAAACCTAAAGAGAACAATAATAAGGATCATAACACATGCATGGACCAAAATAACTCATAAAGATTGCATTTTTTTCGGACAATGGACCTTAAAGGTGTTATGATCTAACATCCATGGCTTTTGGTGTATACCATAAGAAACCAACAAGTTTACGGCTTTATACATTAAATAGCTTGCAAAGATGAAGATGATTATGGCTCTAAAAGCTCGAGCCACTCCAAAACAACCTCCAAGTGTTCTTTTACCTCCAAATTACCAAAAACACCAGCAAAACTCATTTCCAAGCTCAAATCTCACAAATGGCAATTAATGTTTTGAACTTAGAGTATAGAGAGATAGAGGGTGGTCATAAGATGCACCCAAGGCAACATAAGTTCCTTAAATAAGGAAAAACCCCTAAAAATTATGGTTTTCCCCTGCTTAACGTAGGCCTAACGTACGTGGGTTCCTCCGCATCCAACCAATGAGCAATTACGCTAAACGTACACATAGAGTACGCCCCACATACTGAGCTAGGGACTAAAATGAGATAAACTTTACATTAAGGGATAAAAATAAACATACCACTAGTCTCGAATGTTACCATTTAGAGGAATGGAGTCTAAGAGGTAAGAAGGGTTGGAGGCCCTAATGATCTTTAAATAGGGTCCAAACCCTAATAATTAGGGTTTGTCCCATGTTTGTGTATGCCCAACGTATATACACGTACCTCCAACGTACATGGATGAGTCCATGATCACATGCAAAGCCCTATGCCCAACGTACCTGGCCCGTTCGTCTAGTGTAAGGGCCAATTTTCCCAACTTTTAAAACATTATTCTAGAATGGAAATTTACCTGGAACACTTTTGTTATAAATCTCCCTCACTTGAATCAGACTTGATCCTTAAAGTCTGCATCTAAAAACAAGTCAGGCTAGTGTTCCCTCATCTCTCCTTTAGGCTCCCATTTCTATTCCAAGCCTTTCCTATGATGTCATTGCACCTTTACCAAGTTTACTTCTTCGTTGCGTAAAGCCTTAGTCTTTCTGTCAAAAATCACAATTGGTCTCTCCACATAGTTCATATGCTCACCTGAATATCATCCAAAGGGATTACCGACAACTTATCGACTACACCCTTCTACAATTGAGATATATGGACGATATTGTGGATTTTACTGAGCTCTTCATAAAAATCTATCCGGTGTGCAACCATACCCACAAGGTCGACAATCCTGAAGGGAGTGATAAATTAGGAGCCCAGTTTTCCCTAGTTCTGAAAACCGAATAACACCCTCCCAAGGTGACACGTTCAGAAGCACCAAGTCCCCCACCAAAAACTCTAGGTCCGAACGTCGCGAGCCAGCATTGTTCTTCTACCGGCTTTGAGCAACTCGCAACCTATTGCGGATTTATTTAATCAACTCAGTGTTTTTAAACACCACCTCAATACTCCCCATAACGTGATGTCCGACCTCGCCCCAACAAATCGAGGTAATGCACCTCCTCCTAGACAACATCTAACAAGTCAGTCGGTTAATACTGGTGTGATATCAGTTGTGGTAGGAGAACTCGGCCAACGGAAGGTAAGTATCCCAACTCCCTCTAAAGTCTAACACACAATCCTGTAACATATCCTTCAGTGTCTGAATCGTTTGCTCACTATGACCACCGATTTCGGGAAGGTATGTTGTACTAAAGTGCAGCTGAGTACCTAACTCCTCATAAAAATTGCTCCAAAATCTGGAGGTGAAATGAACATCTTAGTCCGAAACCACCAAAACTGGCACCCCATATGGAACTACCACCTCATGAATGTAAGTATCGACTAACTTTTTAGCAGAAATACTCTCAGCAATCAGAATAAATTTCTCACTCTTGGCCAATCTATCAACAATGACCTAGATAGAAACAACTCCTCGTGTCGTCTTTGGCAGCTTTGTGATAAAATCCACAGTAATCTCTTCCCACTTCCACATCGGAATAGGTAGTGGTTCTATCTTGTTGTGGGGTCTCTAATGTTTGGCCTTGACCTTCCTGCAAGTTAGGCACTGCTCTACAAACCATGATATCTCCCATTTAATATAGGGCCACCAATAACTCAACTTAAGATCTCGTTACATCTTTGTGGCCCCCGAATTAATTCAAAACATTGACTTATGAGCCTTTTCCAAAACTGTCTGCCTTACCCTACCAGTAGTCGAAACCTAAACTCTACCACACTGAGTCAACAACCCCCGACTGTCTCTAACATAAAAATAGCAGTATTCCCCCTTGTTCGCTTTGCTTTCTAATTCTTTTTCCAGTCCCTCCACATGAGCCTTCTTAATCATATCTAATTGAGGTAGAATAATAACCATCCTTAATAAAAAGTCCCCGATATGAGCACTCACTGTCTTACGACGCAAGGAATCGGCCACCACATTGGCCTTCCCATGGTGGTATAGGATCTCGCAATTATAATCCTTTACCACATCCAACCATCGTCGCTGCATCATATTTAAATTCAGCCGATCCTTCATGTACCTTAAACACTTATGAATAGAGTAAATAGTACACCTAACCCCATACTAACAGTTCCTCCAACTCTTGAGGGCAAAAACCACAACCCCCAACTCTAAATCATACGTAGGGTAATTCTCCTCATGAGGCTTTGTTTACCTCTTGAAGCATAAGAAATAACATGACCCCTATATATAAGAACAGCTACCAAGCCCGATATCAAAGCATCACACTAAACCAAAAAATCATCCATACCCTCGGGAACGTTACCATTTAGAGGAATGGAGGCTAAGAGTTAAGACGGGTCGGAGGCCCTAATGATCTTTAAATAAGGTCCAAACCCTAAAAATTAGGGTTTGTCCCATGTTTGTGTATGTGCAACGTATATACACGTAAGTCCAACGTACGTGGATGAGTCCATGATCACATGCAAAGCCCTACGCCCAACGTACCTGGCTCGTTCACCTAGTGTAAGGGCCAATTTTTCCAACTATCAAAACATGATTCTAGAAAGGAAATTTACCTGGAACACTTGTGTTACAAATCTCCCTCACTTGAATCAGACTTCATCCTCGAAGTCCGCATCTAAAAACGAGTCAGACTAGTGCTCCCTCATCTCGCCTTCAGGCTCCTATTTCTATTTCGAGCCTTCCCTATGCTACCATTACACCTTCACCAGGTTTACTTCTTCGTTGCGTAAAGCCTTAGTCTTTCTATCAAGAATCACAATTGGTCTCTCTACATAGTTCATGTGTTCACCTGAATATCATCCAAAGGGATCACCGACAACTTCTCGACTACACCCTTCTATAACTCAGAAATATGGATGGTATTGTGGATTTTACTGAGCTCCTCAGGAAAATCCAGTCGGTCTGCAACCTTGCCCACCTGGTCAAAAGGAGTGATTAATTAGGAGCCCACTTTGCCTCACTTTTGAAACCGGATGACACTCTCCCAAGGTGACACCTTCAGAAGCACCAGGTCCCCCACCAGAAACTCTAGGTCCGAATGTCGCCAGTCAGCATTGCTCTTCTACCGGGTTTGAGCAACTCGCAACCTATTTTGTACCTATTGAATCAACTCAGTGGTTTTAAACACCACCTCAATAATCCCCATCACGTGATATCTGACCTCACCCCAACAAATCGGGGTAATGCACCTCCTCCCAAAAAACATCTAAAAAGGCGGTCAATCAATACTGGTATGATATATGTTCTTGTAGGAGAACTCGGCCAATGGAAGGTAAGTATTCCATCTCCCTCTAAAGTCTAACCCACATTCTCACAACATATCTTTCAGTGTTTGAATCGTCTCATCACTCTGACCATTGGTTTCGGGAAGATATGTTGTACTAAAGTGCAACTAAGTACCTAACACCTCATGAAACTTCATCCAAAATCTGGAGGTGAAACGAACATCTTAGTCTGAAACCACCAAAATTGGCACCCCATATGGAACTACCACCTCACGAATGTAAGTATCGGCTAACTTTTTAGCATATATACTCTCAACAATTAGAATTGAGTTCTCGCACTTGGTCAATCTATAAACAATGACCTAGATAGAAACAACTCCTCGTGTCGTCTTTGGCAGCTTTTTGATAAAATCCATGGTAATCTCTTCCCACATCCACATGGGAATGGGTAGTGGTTCTATCTTGTGGTGGGATCTCTAATGTTTGGCCTTGACCTTCCTGCAAGTTAGGCACTTCTCTACAAACCATGATATCTCCCATTTAATATAGGAACACCAATAATGTAACACCCAGAATCAGAAAGAATAAGAAAGGAAAGGAAAACCCTAAGTCAAGGGGGTCAACTCGTCGAGTCCATAAGTGAACTCAACAAGTCTGAGCGGGATCCGGGCCGAATAGTAAGTAACCGACTCGACGAGTCAGCAAGTGGACTCGGGGAGTCCGGTTTGAAGAGGAAAACCCTAAATCAAGGACTTTATGCACTATTTAAACATCTCATTCTCTCCCTTAGGGTTATCTATAGCCTCTCTTATCCAGAACACGAAACCCTAACCCTCCATTTTAGCACATTCAAGCTTTCTTGCCATTTTGGGTGATTTGAAGGAGGAAGGAGGAAGGGAACCTTTGGTGATTCAATGATTGGCTTTAGATCCAGTGTTGGTGTGACTTTTCAGATCTCTTGAGGTAATAAGTTGACCTTATTGCATTTAGATCTATCTTATGGTTGAGATTTGGGCATTTTTGGGCATGGAGGAGGTTTATTTCGAGTTTGGAGTAGATCTGAGGTTGCTACCTCAGATCTAGGCTATTAAGGATCCAAAAAGCCATAAAGTTTATGCCAATAAGTTGTTGGTGAATCCCCTTGATCACAAAACCTAGCCCTAGAGTGTTTCAAGCCCATATCTCATTCGTTTCACGTAAAGTTTGCAACTTTACGTGAGGAATAGACTTGGTAAGGGTGGATCTATGAGTTGGAGCCTCTGCATGGCTCGAAAAGCCACTGTATGGATTAAGTATTGAAGCTACTCGGCGAGTCACATAGGGGGACTCGGCGAGTTGGATGAAGACAGGCAGGAACTCGACGAGTTGGATGAACAACTCGGTGAGTCTGTTGAATATTTCCATGGACTCGGCGAGTCTGTTCTTGGACACGACGAGTCGAATCGCAGAACCTCAACCTTTTCTAGTTAAGGCTCAGATCAGTGAGTAGAATGGTGACCCAGTGAGTTGGACAGGATGGGATTCGGAGATTGTTGAACTCGACAAGTCTGGGGTGACTCGGCGAGTTGGGTCGCATTATGAGAGTTCTGAGTATATGTACTCGACGAGTCAAAGGACTGACTCGGCGAGTAGAATCAGCCAGAAAGATTGACTTTGACTAGAGTTAACTTAGTTTGGTTTCTAGAGTTCAGTTTGGAACTAAGCGATTTGTATATTGATATTGGTAGCTCGGGGAGCTAGTGGAGCAGTGGTTTAGAGAATTGTCGGTCAGCAGCAAGAGAGTTATCAGCAAGTTCAGCAATGCAGGTGAGTTTCCCTTTGTGTGAATGGGTCTAAGGCCACAATGTCGGCCCATGTAGATATGAGTAGGAAGACCCAGGGGTTAGCCCTAGGCACTGTATGCCAGAATGATATTTAGGACCAAGGTCCATTGATAGCGGGCGGGTTCCCAAGGAATGGTTTGCATGATAGAGTATACTTGTTGTCTGTGTGATACTTGTATGTGCCTGGTAAGGAGGTGAGTGTGGGCGAGGTCCCATATATCACCAATAGTAGAGTGTTGACGGTGTTCCACATCTCATTAGCAGTAGAACAGGGGCGAGGCCCAAGCTAGGGAAGGAGTGAGTTTGGGCTAGGCCTGTATCTCACTATCTGTAGGATCGTGGAAGGGATTCCATGACTCATCAGTAACAGGACAAGGGCGAGGCCTTACGAAAGGATTCATTAGTATATGTTTAGCTTATGTGTTGTGATGTGTTTATGTGTTAGAATAAGCTAGCGGGCGAGGCCTAAGTGAAACATATACGTATCCGAGCAAGGCTCGAAGCCAGGTGGGGCCTGGAGCGGCGGGGCCGTTGTAGTGGGCGAGGCCTGAGGTAGCGCGCGAGGCCGGAAGTAGCGGGTGTGGTCCAGTATGTGTTGTATGTGTTTATGCAGTCTATGTGGTAGGTTGGGGAACTCACCAAGCTTCGTGCTTACGGTTTTCAGTTTTGGATTCAGGTACTTCCGGTAGTGGAGGGAAGAGCTCGGGGTGATCGCATTACACACACCATTGATTAGTCAGCCTGGGATGTTTTACTCTGATAATAAAATCATGTGTTGGGATTAATACTCTGAATTATGTATGCTTTATGATATGTTTTTATAAACTTGGTTTTTGTAATGATTTAAAGAAAAATTTTTGGTACGGATTTTTGGGATGTTACAAATAACTCAGCTTAACATCTTGTTACATCTTCGTGGCCCCCGAATTGATCGAAAACTTTCACTTATGATCCTTTCCAGTATTGTCTGCCTCACCCCACCAGTAGTCAAAACCTAAGCTCTACTACACTAAGTCAAAAACCCCCGACTGTCTCTAATAAAAAAAAAAAAGCAATGTGCCCCCATATTTGCTTTGCTTTCTAATTCTCCTTTTCCAGTCCCTCCATACAAGCCTTCTTAATCATATCCAATTAAGGCAGAATAATAACCATCCTCAATAAAAAGTCCCCGATAGGAGCACTCACTGTCTTACAACGTCAGGCATAGGCCAACACATTGGCCTTCCCACGGTGGTACAGGATCTCGTAATCATAATCCTTTACCACATCCAACCATCATCGTTGCATCATATTTAAATTCACCTTATCAATCATGTAGCTTAAATTCTTGTGATTAGAGTACATAGTACACCTAACCCCATACAGATAGTTCCTCCAACTCTTGAGGGCAAAAACCACAGCGTCACTGCTCAATGCCTGAGAAGAATTCCCCATCTTCTCTGCTATACCGCAATCAAGCTGCTAAAGAACCAAGCTTGCCATAGCTAGGGATCTAATCGATCCATCACTCAATAACACCTTTTCTAAATCCAGCGGGTCACTACTGATTTCCACACAAGCATGCTATAGTTACTGCATCCTAAGTAACCTTCTTCAATAATGCACGACCCCTAACTACCATTTTGATATCAAAGGTATGCAGATGGCATAACTATATCACAAGCAATCTGCTCAATTCTAAAATACTTATACCACAAACGATGCAGAACCAAAACAATATAATCATGAATAGACAAAGCAGAATACGGAAAACACATACCTACAACGTCCGGAGCTGCTCGCGTCTCCATGGTAGTCACTTGAAAAGCCCTGCCTCCTACCGCAGGCGCCTCTGCTCGGCCCAGATGGCCGTCTATGATCCTCAGGGTTGCAGGGGCAGGTGCTATTACCGGTCCTACCGAAAACAAACTGGGGGACTGGGCCTTCTTGTGGCCCCGCTGACTACAGTGGAAACATATCAATTCTAATCCCTGTTTGGTGGTAGCAAAACAATCCCTGCTAAGATTACCAGTCCGGCCGCACTTGAAGCGGCCCGAATCTCCAGCACTACCACTCCTACACGCACCCTCATGCGTCCTGTTGCACCTCCCACATTGGCCGCGGCTTTGGTAATCCCTCGATCTCGAATCTGACCCCTTGGGCCTTTTGCTCGAACCTGTGGCTACGTGAACCTCATCCGGCTACATCTTCCAGATCGGCTCCAAATCAATCTCCCTCTCTCTAGCCCGAGAGATCATATCTTCTAGCGTCTTACAGCCAGACCTACTCACGACCTCCCTAATGTCAGCCCTCAACATCTCATGATATTGGGCCTTCTTCATCTCCTCATCCGTGAAATACTGCGGAACAAGAAGGGCCCTCTCCCTGAACTTGGCGGTGATCTCCACCACAGTCTCAGTAGTCTGCGTCAAATCCTGAAACTCTCGTGCTAGCTACTGCACCTTAATAATTGGTGAAAACTCAGCCCTGAACCTGGCCGAGAAATCGCTCCATGTCATCGTGTCCAACGCGGCATCATCACCAAAAGCGTGACCAACGTCCTCCCATCAATCCCTCACTCTTTGCTTCAGAAGACAGGAGGCGAGTCTGACCTTGACCCCATCGAGACACCAACTCGTACGGAATGTGTTGGAAACATCGTCCAACCTCCTACTGCTAGCGATGGGGTCCCTAGCCCAATGATAATCTGGCGCTCTGCAAGCTCTAAACTCTCGGAATGTCATAATATGCGCTCCCATCAAAGCCATTATCTCAATACGAAAGGCTCCCAGCCTCTCATCCAAGATCTCCAGTATACGCTCCTTGACCGTGCCAAAGATCACACGAGTCTGATCTAGGACACTACGTGTAACCTCAGCTGATATCAACTCCCTCATCCGCTCCTCGAGCTGCTCGGCCCCTGAACCCCCTTCTCCGGCGCCTGATTCGCCCACTGGTCTCCCTCGCAATGTCACCATGCTACACTGCTGTGGGATCGTACACACACGCTACAAGTTTCCTGGTCTCATCTCGGCCTTTCTCGAATCGAGTACGGATCCTCTGCTTCCAGTAGTACGGTCCCATACTACCTTCCACATCTATCCGTACTTTCCTCAAGAACTGCTTCGACTCCACCAGGTCCCTTTCTCTACTACTACAGCTCCCAGCGCTATCTCATCCAAGGCTTACCCTAGGGAAACCTCTGACTCAACTCAAACCAGTCCTCAGCTGCTGAAGGCCTCCTTGTAATGCCAATTAGCCATCACCTGAATACCATCACATGTGACGAGGCTCGGACAATCCTTCGAGTAAAAGACTCTTCCCTACAACAGTTGGACTCAGACAAGAGTTGCGCAATAGGTCCAATTCCAACACTCTGAGATTATTCAACCCTAATCACATGTGACGTGACGTATTCACCTAATGGCTAACTCCCATCACTCAGAATCCCACAATGCACCAAGCAAGCAGCATTCGGACGAGGGAAAAATCTAACCATAACATACTCAACAATCATAATATCATATCAAGAATCTGCACTAGCATGCAACATAAGCTCATATACTCAGGCATAACCTAAACAAGCTATCCTACTACTATCTAACTAGCACTATCATGCAGCTCAAAGCACATATAACAGGCACATAAGGCATCCTCCCTAGATCCTTAGTCCTAATCTAGCATGTTGTTCTACTAACTGATAATCATAACATAAACTTGTATGGGTATTTTGGGGTACTTACTTGAGATCGGCTGATTGCATGCACAACACCCTTCTCTCTTATCAAAGTTCTTTTTCTTTCTGAATTCTTTTTGCTTTTCTAAAACTGTTTTCTTTCTCAAAACACTTTTTACAAAACTGTCTTTTCATTTTGAAAACTTCTAGACCAATCCCTTAGTTTGAGTTCAGACACACCCGAGGGTATGTCCGAATCCCTCAAACCAAGGCTCTTATACCAACTTGTAACATCCCAAAAACCCGTATCAAAATTTTTTCTTTAAATCATTACAAAAACCAAGTTATAAAAACATATCATAAAGCATACATAATTCAGAGTATTAATTCCAAAACAAGATTTCATTATCAGAGTAAAACATCCCAGGCTGACTAATCAATGGTGTGTGCCATGCGATCACCCCAAGCTCTTCCCTCCACTACCGGAAGTACCTGTAACCAAAACTGAAAACTGTAAGCACGAAGCTTAGTGAGTTCCCCCAACCAACCACATACCCTGCATAAGCATATACAGCACATACTGGGCCACGACCGCTATTTCGGGCCTCGCCCGCTACAACGGCCCAGCCGCTCCAGGCCCCGCCTGGCTTCGATCCCCGCTCGGAATACAGATCTGTCTCACTTATGATGGGTTTTGAGCATTCTAACACTTCCTAAGTGTACATGCAACCCTAATAACCTTGGATCTATGTTTGTCTAATTATCATGCAAAGTTGAATTCCAAGGTTATATTCCTATCTAGCATACATGGGGAACAATTTTAACTTGAATCATAGATAGAATAACTTACCTTGTTGTTGCTTGTGTTCCTTGAAACCTTGTGAGCCTAGCACCCCAAGTGTGATGCCTCAAATGCTTCACACAACACCAAATGCTCTTGGAAAGACTCTTGAGATAACACACACTTCTCAAAAATCGGCCAAGCCCTCTAGTTCCTTAGTAGTAGTGCCGATTTTGGTGGAGAATATGCTTCTTATATAGTGTTGACACATCTAGGGTTACACCATGTAAACCCTAATGTGTCATGACTCTTCATTTTCATGACCCATGGGTTTGTAACTCCCATGGAGCATCCATGGAGCATCCTATGGGTAGAACCCAACTTGATAATCCATGGAGCTTCTTAGCCCACTATACAAGATATGGATGATTTACACAATCAACCCATATATTTAATTAGTTATCCTTTGATCACTTAATTAATTCCAAATTAATTCTTTGATCAACTAATCAAATAATATTATTAATATATTAGAACTTATAATATATTAATAATCTCCACGTGTTATTTCTCTCATTTAGTCTATCCAATTGCATGGTGCCATGCAACCCAAATGGACCATGCCGGGTCGGGTCAAGTATATGCCCGAAATAGTTATGGACTTAGACACCTTATCCAATAGTCTCCCACTTGGATAAGTCTAATAACTATATCTCTAGTACTTCAGGAACCGACCGGCAATCGTAGCTCTTTACAAGGTTTCTCGAAACTTGAGAAGATGATGGTACGCCATTTAAGATAAGTGATCATATAATCCTCCGTTCTAGATATCAGCCGGACAAATACATGGAACATAGTCTTGCTTATTGTCCAGCATTTGTTTCTCGATTTCCGATTTGTTTGACATAGAACTTAATTGAACACATCAACTTAGTTCTGACCGGGCCCGGTACATGGGTCAAAACAAAATCATCGAGGGGCCCAGATATCAGCTTCTAATCCAAGAAGGAACAGATAAACTTCGACTCATATGTTTGTTCTACCACTCATTGAATTACACACAAAAGTACGTTTTATAACATCGAGTTACCAATGCGGTTTCGTACAGTCAATGCATAACCAACTTGTAAGTAACAAATCATATCTCTAGGTTTGAAGACTTATATGATATTACCGTCTCACGATCACTCGAGATAGAATTCCATGAAGTGATTCCAGTGAGCGTGGGTTGAGTCCAATGCTCAGAACTTATGAGCACTCATGATTGTTGTAGCCTTGTCCAACACCTTGGACCTCTACAACCCATCATGACAGTCTTGATTCATACCTACTTCCGACATATGACCGACTGTGGAGGTTTGAATAATATGTTACACCAAACAAAATTATTCTGGAAGTCAAAACATGCAAAAGAAATATAGTAAACGATTGACAAGAGATAGCAACACTTTACTCATAAATAAAACACCTTTTATTCATCATCAAATGTCAATTACACTTTACAAATTTCTGAGTTATCTAACTACTAAAACTTATATCATCCTTCAGCCCTATGCTCCGAGCATGCTGGAGATGCTTAACCCTACTCAGTCCCTTCGTGAGGGGATCTGCTGGGTTCTCATCCGATGATACCCTCTTTGCCACGAGGAGTCCTTCTTCGATCCGATGTCTAATGAAATGGTATTTTCTGTCGATGTGTCTGGATCTCCCATGATCCCTTGGTTCCTTGGCTAAGGCAACAGCACTTTCACTATCACAGAAAATTTCCATTGGCTCTTTAATAGCTGGTACAACTCCAAGGTCTCCAATGAAGTTCTTCAGCCATATCGCTTCCTTTGCTGCATCACTAGCTGCAATATACTCTGATTCACAAGTAGAATCAGCCACTGTCTCTTGCTTGGAACTCTTCCAAGAAATTGCTCCTCCGTTTAGGGTAAAGACCCAGCCCGACTGAGAGCGGAAATTATCCCTATCAGTCTGGAAGCTAGCATCACTATACCCTACAACTCTCAAGTTATCACTCCCACCGAGGGTAAGGACCCAGTCCTTAGTCCTCCGTAGGTACTTGAGGATATTCTTTACCGCAGTCCAGTGTGCCTTGCCAGGGTTCGCCTGATACCTGCTAACCATGCTCAAGGCAAAAGCTACATCGGGTCGAGTACACGTCATAGCATACATGATCGATCCTACAGCCGAAGCATAAGGTGTTCGACTCATTTCTGCTATCTCAGCCTCAGTGCTAGGGCTTTGTGTCTTACTCAACTTGGTGTTACTCTGGATGGGTAACTCTCCTTTCTTGGAGTCCTGCATGCTGAATCTCTTCAGCACCTTATCCAAGTAGGTACTCTGACTAAGTCCAATTAGTCTTTTACTCCGATCTCTCAAGATTCTTATCCCCAGAATATAGGCAGCTTCACCAAGGTCCTTCATAGCGAAACACTTCCCAAGCCAGGACTTTACTTCCTGCAGGGTTGGAATGTCGTTTCCTATGAGCAGTATGTCATCCACATACAATACCAAGAAGCTAACTATACTCCCACTAGCCTTGACATACACACAAGATTCATCTTCACTCCTAGAAAAGCCAAATTCCTTGACCTTTTCATCAAAGCAAAGATTCCATCTGCGAGGTGCTTGCTTCAATCCATAAATGGATTTCTCAAGCTTACACACTCTATTAGGGTACTCGTTGCTGACAAAACCCTCTGGCTGACTCATGTAAACATCTTCAGCCAACTTCCCATTAAGGAAAGCGGTTTTGACATCCATCTGCCATATTTCATAATCATGAAACGCAGCTATGGCTAACAGAACCCGAATAGACTTAATCTTGGCTACCGGAGAAAAGGTCTCATCATAGTCCACTCCAGGAATTTGAGAGAAGCCCTTTGCAACCAGTCTAGCCTTATAAGTGTGTACTTTACCATCCATGTCGGTCTTCTTCTTGAAGACCCATTTGCACCCTACTGTCTTACGACCTGGTACATTTTCAACCAAGTTCCAAACTTGATTGTCATACATGGATTGTATCTCGCTATCCATAGCCTCTTTCCATTTAGCAGACTCGGGGCCTGCCATGGCTTCCTCGTAGCTGTTAGGGTCATCTTGACTTACTAGTGTTTCATCACTAATAAGTGTCTCACCTTCTGCAGTAATATGGAATCCATAGTAATGCTCAGGTGCACTCCTAACTCTCGTGGAACGTCTCAGAGGTACAGATTTGTCAATTTGCTCAACAGGAGTTTCCTCCTCAAGTTGAGGGCTAGAGTTTGAAGTTCCTTCACCGCTTGATTCTTGAATTTCTTCAAGATCAACTTGCCTCCCACTGTCTCCTTGGCTTATAAACTCTTTTTCTCGAAAGACTCCTCTTCTTGCTACAAAGACCACATTGTCACTAGGTCTGTAGAAGAGGTAACCAAAGGAATGCTGTGGGTAGCCGATGAAAATACACCTCTCGCTTCGAGGTTCGAGCTTATCATGAGTCTCGCGTCTCACGAAAGCCTCGCAACCCCAAATCTTGATGTGATCTAGTTTAGGTACTTTACCAGTCCACATCTCGTGAGGAGTTTTGGCAACTTTCTTTGTAGGGACTAGGTTGAGGATATGGGCGGCAGTCTCTAAGGCATACCCCCAGAATGAGATTGGTAGCGTAGCTCGACTCATCATGGAACGAACCATATCCAACAAGGTTCGATTACGCCTCTCAGCCACACCATTCAACTGTGGTGTCCTGGGAGGTGTCAATTGTGAGACTATCCCACATTCCCTTAGATAGTCGAGGAACTCTGAACTAAGATACTCACCACCACGATCGGATCGAAGCATCTTAATGTTCCTGCCCAATTGATTCTCGACTTCCTGTTTAAATTCCTTAAACCTCTCGAAAGTCTCTGACTTATGCTTGATCAAGTAGACATATCCATATCTACTATAATCATCAGTAAAAGTCAAATAATAACGATTAGCATCCCTTGTGGCATGTTTGAATGGTCCACACACATCCGTGTGTATAAGGTCCAACAAACCTTCACCCCTCTCACATGAACCTGTGAAGGGTGACTTTGTCATTTTTCCAAGTAAGCATGATTCGCAACTATCATCTGACTTTAGGTCAAACGACTCCAAGACTCCATCCTTTTGGAGTTGGCCTATGCGTTTCTTGCTTATATGTCCAAGACGACAATGCCATAAAGATGCTTTATCCAAGTTATTATTATTAGAATCAATACACAAAACATTATTTCCCAAGTTATCTACAACAGATACAGCTTCATACACACCATCACAAGGTAATGCTTTAAAATAAAAGACATTATTATAGAACACATCTATAGAACCAACTTCATTATTAAATGAAAAGGTAAACCCTTGTTTGTACAAAGCATGAAAGGAAATAATATTTCTTGCCATTCCTGGCGAATAACAACACTTATTCAAATCTAAACTAAACCCACTACTTAGCGATAAAGTATAAACTCCAATCTTGGTAACAGGTATAACTTTCCTATTCCCCATGATCAAGTTTATCCTTCCTTGCTCCACATCCTCACTTCTTCTTAGTCCCTGCAAGTCACAACAAATGTGAATACCACACCCGGTATCAAGGACCCAAGAATTAGAATGGGGTGAGTTATTAGAAATGATAGTGTAAATACCTGCATGGTTGGGTTTAACTTTCCCATCCTTCACATCTTGCTGGTATTTTGGGCAGTTCCGCTTCCAATGAGCTTTTTCATGGCAATAGAAGCATTCAGCCTCTTTTGGGTCAGAAGAAGGAGTAACGAAACCTTTCTTGGTTCCACTTGAAGAAGAGCCATCAAGGGTCCGAGCCTTGGTACCCTTGGAAGAGCTCTTTCTCTTCCTCCCTCGATTCTTCCCGATTGCCAAAACCGGAGTAGAGTTTTGAGTAGGAGTGATAGCAACCGACTTCCCCTTAAGACCTGTTTCTGCGGTCTTGAGAAGTCCCTGAAGTTTGCTGAGGGTGACTTCTTCCTTGTTCATGTGATATGTCATGCGGAATTGATCATAGCACGATGGTAAGGAATGCAAAATAATATCTATTGCAAGATCCTCCGGGAAGTTCACATTAAGCTTCAGCAAACGATCCACATACCTTTGCATTTTCTGCATGTGGCTCGTGACGGATTCCCCGTCCTTCATCATGGTTGTTATCATGGAGCAGATGATCTCATACCTCTCTTGTCTTGTACTTTGATGGTATCTTTCCATCAAATCTTGGTGCATGTCATAAGGGTAGAAATCTTCATAAGACTTTTGGAGTTCCGCTGTCATCGTGGCCGTCATGATGCAAGCCACTTTCGTAGCATCCCTTTCATGCGCCCGAAATTCAGCGATCTCCTGAGGAGTTGCAGTGGACTCATTAATCTCCTTAAGCTCCTTGTCAAGGACATATTCTTTGTCCTCGTAGCGGGTAATCATCCTGATGTTTCTGATCCACTCATTAAAGTTGGATCCATCAAAGGTGACTTTCCCACACAAGTTCATAAGGGAAAAGGAGCCATTAGGATTAGAGCCAGAAGCATTGTTGAAAGACATCTGAAGGAATTAGGACAAGATTAGTTTAGATATAAGAGAGTCCTTAATAAAACACCCAAATGTAATATTAAGGCTAGGATCCAATCACAATATAATATAACTTAGAAGAGGTATGCCGTAATCTAAGCTATATCATATTTGAAAGGTAGGTGAATGACGATTCACCAATTTCCACCACGAAAACCGCAATATTTTACTATTAGGTTTTTTGAATGGTTCTTAGAAATTCCTAGATTCTTTGAGATTCAATGAACTTTTCAAAGGCATGTTTCAATCTCGAGTGTGCCCTCCAAGTTTTGTGACTGGGATACCGAGGATCACAAAACGAGGTGTGAAGTAACCATGCAAATCACTTGGTACCCTTAAAGTTTATCACTCAATCGATGTGCCGGTTAACCACACACGCTCCATCGATACTATAATAAACCCTAAGTCACCCTTTACCTACCTTGTTAAGTCCAAGTTAGTGTGCCGGTTAACCACACACGCTCCACCAACGACTTAATCAAAGTGTAAAGTGTAATTTCATGGAATAGCACCTTATTCACATTTTTCCTAAAGTAACTAAGATTGGGAATTTAATAAAACATTTAGTTACTTTATAATATTCATCATACTTTGAATGAGAATTAATAAGTCCTTGTCTTACCCGTTCGGCTAACGACCCTCCACCGATCAAGCAAGCGGTGGGTGAGAGTGGACACCCATTAAGTCACCATTTTATAGGCAACAACCTTATACCCACCTTATAGACCGGCTTCGTGAATGAGGCGTACTAGCGGTAAGACGACTTTGTTCTTATACATATATATATAATTATTAAATCATAATAATATAAGTATAAGGGTTGAATTTTAACTTTTAAAATTCTAGGGGTTGGAACTAAAGTTTTAACTTAACTTTACTTGTTCCAAAACTTGAGGGCAAGTTTTGTAAACTTTCAAAACTTTTCATTTCTTGTAACTTATGAGTTTAATAGAGTAATAAAATGAGAACTTTTCATTTTTCTAACTCTTGTGTTCTTTTAATGGTTTTTTTTTTTTTAATCCAAGAGACTTTTGGTTTTCCATAACTTGAGGACAAGTTATGGACTCCATTAAAACACATTATGATCATGAATTAATCTACCACATAGGTTACAAATAATTCCTATGATCATCTAAACATCATAAGAACAAGAATATGAATATGAACACTTTCAAGAATCAAAATCACATTTAATCTTTGTAATTTTGATAACTAGTTGTTGTAAATGAGTTAGAAAAGACATTACACCTTCTAAAATAAGTTTTCAAGTACCAAAACATTTTAGGGTAATGATTCTAATCCATTTCCAGCAACACAAGTCGAAATTCTGCACTCTGTCGACCCTACTCGCCGAGTGCATAAACCTACTCGCCGAGTAGGTTGAAGATACACATGAACTCGTCGAGTCCTCCCCATGGACTCGCCGAGTCCATCAGTCAGACAGCAAGATTTTCGACTTTCTTCAACTTTTAAGCACAAATAACAAACAAACAAGCCTAGGCTCTGATACCACTGATGGGTTTTGAGCATTCTAACACTTCCTAAGTGTACATGCAACCCTAATAACCTTGGATCTATGTTTGTCTAATTATCATGCAAAGTTGAATTCCAAGGTTATATTCCTATCTAGCATACATGGGGAACAATTTTAACTTGAATCATAGATAGAATAACTTACCTTGTTGTTGCTTGTGTTCCTTGAAACCTTGTGAGCCTAGCACCCCAAGTGTGATGCCTCAAATGCTTCACACAACACCAAATGCTCTTGGAAAGACTCTTGAGATAACACACACTTCTCAAAAATCGGCCAAGCCCTCTAGTTCCTTAGTAGTAGTGCCGATTTTGGTGGAGAATATGCTTCTTATATAGTGTTGACACATCTAGGGTTACACCATGTAAACCCTAATGTGTCATGACTCTTCATTTTCATGACCCATGGGTTTGTAACTCCCATGGAGCATCCATGGAGCATCCTATGGGTAGAACCCAACTTGATAATCCATGGAGCTTCTTAGCCCACTATACAAGATATGGATGATTTACACAATCAACCCATATATTTAATTAGTTATCCTTTGATCACTTAATTAATTCCAAATTAATTCTTTGATCAACTAATCAAATAATATTATTAATATATTAGAACTTATAATATATTAATAATCTCCACGTGTTATTTCTCTCATTTAGTCTATCCAATTGCATGGTGCCATGCAACCCAAATGGACCATGCCGGGTCGGGTCAAGTATATGCCCGAAATAGTTATGGACTTAGACACCTTATCCAACAACTTAGGCCTCGCCTGTCACTGGGCCACCCCCGCTAACATATACTAACACATAAACATATCACAACACATAAGCTAAACATATACAAATGAATCATGTCCTAAGGCCTCGCTTATCTTGGGCCTCGCCCTTGCCCTCTCATGGAACCCCGTCCATAATCCTACTGATAGTGAGATACGGGCCCAGCCCACACTCACTCCTTCCCTCGCTTGGGCCTCGCCCCTGATCTGCTGCTAAAGAGATGTCGAACACCGTCCACACTCTACTATTGGTGAGATACGGGACCTCGCCCACACTCACCTCCCTACCAGGCACATACAACTCTCACATAGACAACAAGTATACTCTATCATGAAAACCATTCCTTAGGCACCTGCCCGCTAACAATGGACCTTGGTCCTAAATATCATACTGGCATACAGTGTCTAGGGCTAACCCCTGGGCCTTCCTACTCATATCTATATGGGTCGGCATTGTGGTCTTAGACGCATTCACACAAAAGGGATACTCACCTGCACTGCTGAACTTGCTGATAACCCTCTAGCTGTTGTCCGATAATCCTCTGAACAAATGCTCCTCTAGCTCCCCGAGCTACCAATATCAATTTACATAACACATAGATCCAAATAGAACTCTAGAAGCCAACTAAGTCCACTCTTGCCAAAGTCAAAGTCCTGGTCAAAGTCAACCTTCCTGACTGACCCTTCTCGCCGAGTCAGCCCGTTGACTCGTCGAGTCCTTATACTCAGAAACTCACCCAATATGCCTCAACTCGTAGAGTCACCCCGACGACTCGTCGAGTTCCACGATCTCTGAGTCCCATCCTGACCAACTCATTGAGTCCCTACTCAACTCACCAATCTAAGTCTTAACCAGAAAAGATTGAGGTCTGCGATCCAACTCGTCGAGTCCAAGAACAGACTCACCGAATCCATGGCAATATCCAACAGACTCGCCGAGTTGTTCTTCCAACTCGTCGATTTCCTGCCTATCTTCATCCAACTCGCCGAGTCCACCCATGTGACTCATTGAGTAAATTCAGTTCTTAATCCATACAGTGGCTTTTCGAGCCATGCAGGGACTCCAACTCATAAATCCACCCTTCCCAAGTCTATTGCTCACGTAAAGTTGCAAAATTTACGTGAAACCAAAGAGATATGGGCTTAAAACATTCTAGGGCTAGGTTTTGTGACCAAGGGGCTTCACCAACAACTTATTGGCATAGACTTTATGGCTTTCTAGATCCTTAATAGCCTAGATCTCAGGTAGCAATCTCAGATCTACTCCAAACTCGGAATAAACCTCCTCCATACCCAAAAGTGCCCAGATCAAAACCATAAGATAGATCTAAATGCAATAAGGTCAGCTTATTACCTCATGTGATCCAAAAAGTCACACCAACTCTGGATCTAAAGCTAATCCTTGAATCACCAAAGGTTCCCTTCCTCCTTCTTCCTTCAAATCACCCAAAATGGCAAGAAAGCTTGAATGTGCTAAAATGGAGGCTTAGGGTTTCGTGTTCTAGATAAGTGAGGCTATAGAGAACCCTAAGGGAGAGAATGAGATGTTTATATAGTGCACAAAGTCCCAGATTTAGGGTTTTCCTCTTCAAATCGGACTCGTCGAGTCCTCTTGCCGACTCGTCGAGTCGGTTACTTACTCTTCGACCCGGATCCTGCGCGGACTCATCGAGTTCACCTATGGACTCGATGAGTTGACCCCCTTGACTTAGGGTTTTCCTTTCCTTTATTAGTCTTTCTGATTCTGGGTGTTACACCCCAACTCTAAATCATACGTAGGGTGATTCGCCTCATGAGGCTTCATTTACCTCGAAGCATAAGAAATAACATGACCCATATGCATAAGAACAACTTCCAAACCCGATATCGAAGCATCACAATAAACCACAAAATCATCCATACCCTCGGGCAGCACGTGAATCGATGCCTAGCATAGTCTTTGCCTCAGTGTCTCGAAAGCCAACTACTGATCGGGTCCCTACCGAAAAGTAACATTCTTCATCATCAAGCGGGTCAACGGTACTACAATCTTGGAGAAATCATTGATAAATCTCTGATAATATCCCACGACACCTAGGAAGCCCCAAATCTCAAATGGGATCCTCGAAACCTCCCATCGCGTCACGACCTCGATCTTTTGCGGTTAACCAATATACCCTTCTGGTTGACGATGTGCCCCAAAAACTGCAACTCACGCAACTAGAACTCACATTTGGAGAATTTGGCATACAACCACTCTCTCCTAAGGGTTTCCAACACCTCTGACAAGTGTTCATCATGCGGCTCCTTAGTCTTGGAATAGACCAAAATATCATCTATGAATACTATCACCGACCGGTCTAGCATTGGCCTGAAAACCCAGTTCATGAGATCCATCAGCACTGCTGGTGTATTTGTAAGCCTGAATGGCATCACCACAAACTCGTAATGACTATAGTAAGTTCTAAAGGTCGTCTTCTGCACATGTTCATCTCTAACTTTCATCTGATGGTATACTGATCGCAAATCAATCTTGGAAAACCGAGATGCACCTTGAAGTTGGTCAAATAAATCGTCGATCCTCGGAAGTGGGTAACAGTTCTTCACCATTATCTTATTCAACTCCTGGTAGTCAATGCACATCCTGTGTGAACCCTCCTTCTTCTTCATGTACAGGATTGATGCTCCCTAGGGTGAGCTACTCGGCCGAATAAATCCCTTGTCTAACAGCTCTTGAAGCTACGTAGATAAATCTTACATCTATAGTGGTGCTGAGCGATATGCTGCCTTGGCTATTTTAGCCGTTATAGGAACCAAATCAATTTGAAACTCGACTTGCCTCTTGGGAGGCACTCCTAGAAATTCCTCAGGAAACAAATTTGGGAAATCGCGAAAATGGGCAACCCACTCAACGTTGTCGTGCCATCAAATCGAGTATCTACCACATAATCTAGGAACCCAAAACAACCCTACTGCAGATATCTCCTGGCCATCGCAATTAAATAGAGAGCTAGCCCATGCATAATTTTCTCACCAAGAATGACCAGTTCACCCCCACTTGGGGCTCGAACTCTCACTAGTTGGCGCTCATAGTCAATCATGGACCCATTGGGGCCCAACCAATCCATCCCAATAATAAACTTCGATCCTCATAAGAGGAATCAACACTAAATCAATAGAGTACTTCTCGTTGAACAAATTCAGAACACACCCCTGATGAATCGTCAAAGCACTCACAAATCGGACGTCAGCAATCTCGACCTCTAATGGAAAATCCAAAACTCCAGGAGCATCACTAAACTTCTTGTTAAGCGCAAGAGATACAATGGATCGGGTAGCGCCTGAATCAAACAAAACATGAGTAGTCATCCCATTGACTAAGAAAGTCACTATTCATGATCAGAAGCAACATAAGATTAAATAAGAAAAGTAATAAAATACATAACAAAATTACGTACTGGTAACTTGTTCAGGTGTCACTCGAGCCTCATTGGTAGTCAGCTGAAATGCTTTGCTCGTTACCATAAGTGCCTTCGCCTTGCCTCGGCGGCCTTTGGTAATCCTCAAAGTGGCAGGTGCAGGCACTGCCACTTCCCCTCCTAACAACCTGAAATAATCAGCTTTTTTATGGCCTGTCTGGTTCTAGTGAAAATAGATCAATGAACTCCTGGGGTAATCCTTAATCATGTGCCCATTCTGAACACACCAAAAACATCTCAAACCCACAAATCGGCATACTCCACTATGCAAGTTTTTTCACTTGCTATAGTGTCCTTGGCCCTACTGACTCCTAGAAGGTGGCCCTAATGTCTATGGCCTCTTTGCCTAGCCCACAACTGTCTACACCTGCTCTGACTTGCACTTCGCCTGAAGCTCTAGCTCAATCTCCCGCACACAGGCCTTGTCGATCATATCATTTAGGGTCTTGCACCCCGAAAATCTTACAAACTCTCTAATACCATCCCTCAACATGTCATGATATTTAGTATTCTTCATTTCCTCGTCCACAACGTACTACGAAACCAATAGAGCCCTCTTACAGATCTTGGCGGTGATATCTACCATAGTCTCTTTAGTCTAACGAAGATCCTGAAACTCCCTCGCCAGTTGCTTCACCTCAATCATCTACTCAAACTCTCTTTGAAATCTCATAACAAACTCCTCCTAAGACATGACTGCCACAACCGTAGTCCCCGCACTCAACCAAACTTATCACACCAGTCACTTGCATGGTCCCTTAGTAAGCAGGATTCCTCAGGGCAAAAACTTATCCACTTAGCATTTTCCATGTCAGCAATCCAGTTTTTGCTAATGACAGGATCATTTACCCCAAAGAACTTAGGAGCTCCACAAGCCTTGAACTTACAAAATGAGGGAGTCCAGGCACCTATCTGTCTTGCACCGATCTCAGCTCGAATGGCTTTGAGCTGCTCATCCATAAGCTTCATAATCCCTTCCTTGATGCTACCAAACATCACAGGTGTACCATCCAAAATGTCTTGGGAAACCTCGGCCACAATAAGCTCATGCAGCCTCTCATCAATCAGTCATGTACCCGAGCCAAAACCTGCACCAGACCCAGAGTGAGAACCTCTTCCTCCTCGATTGATCATCATGTTATCAAACTGAAATGCAAACATGAAATAATCAACATAATTCAAGGAAACCCTCACACTACATATCTTGTTAGATGTCTAAATACTACCCTTGTCTTGAGTATAAATCTTGTGTTTCCGGTACTACGGACCCAATACTACCTTCTGGACCAGTGTGTACTCCCCCCAAGCAGCATCCCAGATCCTCTAACATATTACACTAAATCCATATATCAAACCTATTCTATATTTCATACAAGTCCTATTATAACATTCCCTAGACTCATCTAGGAGTTCTCCCTCAGCCACCCAATACTAAGAACTCTCATCTTACACTGATGGTTGCCTTATGCATGCAAGTTCTGCATAAAATGGGACCATATAGACTATCAAATAAGGATTCTATCCTATGACCAAAACCAAACAAGGAACATGAAATAAGGCTAAATCAACAATTCTAGGGCTATATGATCCTAATCATATACAACTTTTAAAGCATACACTTAGCAATTAAGTGAGCATATAGCATCTGAATCTCCTAGGTTGTAAGGCGTCACACAAATCAGGAAACCCTATCATACGATTCCTGAAAGTACCCTTAGCCCTAATCTAGCATGTGATCCATATATTAGACATACTAATAATAAAACATAAGTAAGGGTATTTTTCAAATTACTTATGTGAGATCGGTTGATTGCACGAATGACACCTTTTTCTATTTTATAAAAATCTTTTAGCAACTTATTTTTCTTTGAAAAGAATATCATTTCCTCAGTTTGTGTTCTGGCACACCTGAAAGTTTGCTTGAATCCCTTCCTTCATAGAAAATCGATAAGTATTAATAACAACCCTAAACAAGTATGTCAATATGAGAATAATTATTAGATTACAAACCCAAATCATAAACGAAAGAAGACTGAACATGGGTGGATGTGTTGCGATCATGTTGGGCCCTTTCCCTTCAATCTGGAAGTACCTGAAATCATAAATGTAACTGTAAGCACAGGGCTTAGCAAGCAATACCACATATAATAAACATGTACATATAATAGCACGTGGCTACGACAGGTCCGTATCAATCCCATATGACATCATGTAGTTGTGTCGGCTCCATATCAACCCTTAGGAAAAGATTTGACAACAAGACGTTGTCTCGAGTCCGTATCAACCCCTATGTCAATAATGACTTTGAGCCTAGATTGGCTCTCTCTCTCTCTCTCTCTATGTGTTTATATATATATATATATATATATATATATATATATATATATATATATATATATATATGTATATATGTATATATACCATTCTATCAAATCAGACATACTCACATAACCACATACATCCAACACATACAAATCAGTGGGCAAGCATTGGTACGTTCGACCCACTGTTGTGGTAGGTAGCCTCACCTCTATGTGAAGATAACTAAACCACATAGTCAAGCTGCTACTAGTACGGCTCCTCACACTAATCATATCCCAAAATAACCCTAATTAATAATCAGGATTTTTAACCAAACTAAATAGTCCAACTATTCCTTTATCTAGACAAGGGCAAAAGATCATTTCCATTTTTCCAAATCATAGCCCAACTTAATGGTACAAGGCCCAAAAAGCATGGCACAAATGGAGTTTTTGAGAGTACGCCCAATGTACTCACTGCTACGCCCATGTACGGTTGGTCTGCAAAGGATTACGAGGTCTCAGCATTCTACACCCAGCATACAATGTATTATTCCCGGCGTACTACCCTGACATCCAAAGTTTATCTAAATGGTCTTAATTCTTTAAGATTTCCCATCCAACTTCAGATCTAGGCTTATTACAACGTATAAGGCCATAAAGTTAAAATCTTTATGCCTTTGAATGGCTACAAAGAGCCCAACCTCAAAACCCTAACTTATTCAACCAATTTCAACTCCATAACACTTGCATCGAAGAAAACCAAGGTCCATGTTTTCATTTTTATGACTTAACACACCCTAAAACGTCTGAAATGACAACTTCAAGGCTTTGGAGTATTCCATACTGACAACGATCTAGGTTTTCGACAAAAAGAGTGTAAATCTATGCATAAACAAGATCTAAAGAAATATGCATAAAGGTTGGAGCTTTATACCTCCAAAAGACGCACAATGAAGAGAAAATGTTGGATCCAAGGACTTGAGAGCAACATCACTTCTTTGATGATCTTCCTTCAGAAACAAGAATACACAAATCTCACTCAAAAGCTTCAAATCCCACTCCCAAGGCTAGGTTTTCTGTTCTTAGGGTTTAGAGGAATGGAGGCTGAGGGATAAGAAGGGTTGGAGGCCATAAAGATCTTTAAATAAGGTCCGAACCCTAAAAATTAGGGTTTATCCTCTGCTTGCGTATGCCCAACTTACATACACATTCCTCTACTTGCGTATGCTCAACTTACATATACGTACATCCAGCATATGTGGATAAGTCCACGATTACATGCAAAGCCCAACGCCCAACGTACTAGGCTCGTACGCCGAGCGTAAGGGCTAATTTTTATAAACTTTAAAACATGAAGCTAGAAAGGAAATTTACCTGGAATAAATAACCTATTCGATATCTTGGTGATAAGGATCAGTTGTTATTATAGATTAGATACAATCCCCTGATTGAAGGGATATACTAGCATAGTTTAGTATATATTCAACATTAGGGTGAAACCCTAATTCATGTCTTGGTGAGAAGAACATCTTTGTTGGTGAAAGACATCTCCATGATTAATTTGTGTTCTTTACTTTTTCTGTTCTTTATTTGGTTTAGTTCGTTTTTTCATTGTTGATTATACTTGAAATGTATCTAATCGATACAAACCTTCATAAATCTTATTTACAAGTTCATAATAACGACTATGAACATAAATATAAATTATACTTGAAATAAATTAAGTGTAGCTTAACTTACATAGATTTATGATAAAATGCTCACACAATTCATGGGTAGAACTTTGTCCCGAATGCTTCTATCTCTTCAATGACTCAGGGCTTCGTTAAAAACTTCTAAAATCTAGGGGAAAATCGGACCAAAGAAGGAAGTTATTTAGAGAGAATAGCTCTGATGGGTGTGAAGGAGAATGATGGGTGTGAAGGAGAATGAGCTGTTGCATCTTATTTATAGGGCAAAATTTGAGTTTTCGTTCCGTGCATTAAGAGCTTCGTGCCACACACTCCAGCTATGCCGATACTTCGGCTTTATCACATGTGACATCCCCCAAAATCTCGGCCAGAAAAGACCGATTTTCATTTATGCTTTTAAATATTTTCAGAGTGAATCCTTTTGATTTGAAAGAGTTGCGGAATTTGTTCCCAAAAACAAAACATGATAAAACATTGTTTACCGAAGCATTTCATAAAAGAAATGTATTTTCATTATAATCAAAACTCGGGGTGTCATGTTCCGATACAGACCAATAAGCATAAACGAATACATTACAAGTCATTAAACAAATATAAACATATGCAGACTTGTAAACAAAACAACTTGATGGTTCATCCATCTCATGCCCTTCCGCCACTACCTGTAATACAATTTAAAACTGAGTGGGTCAGGCTTGGGAGCCTGGTGAGCATATAGGGTTTTCAACCCACAATAAATAATCATATTTAATTTTCACCAACCAACAATAACCCAATTACCCATTCCCGTTATTCTCACTTTAATGTCCCTAAAACAACTAACATAAGGGACCTAGTCTAAGAATATTTCATCGGGGCGACAACACATGCTTCGGGGGTACCTCAGCAATATAAGTCAAATAAGGCAACCATGAGGGGGATGGAGTACAGCGAATGAACACCCAAGTTCATTAACACCTACAGGTGGCGAACCTGCTAATGTTTCCACAAGACTGTCTAGAATAGCCAGTGGTCGTCATCTAAACTCTGCTAGATGACTCAATCAAACAACAACGAGGCCTCTCATCTGTTTATTACACACCAACTGTCTACCCATGTTCTACCCAACATATTAGTAGATAAAAATATACATTTGTATACATAGTTTAAAGAAAACCTGCATAGCATACTTTAATCAACACATATATATCACATAACAGATGGGGCACACACACACATAACACATATCTCATAAAGAAATAAGCAGATCTATAAGATAGAAGAGAGTGAATACACATCCACACATAACACAACCAAATATATACACATAGCACGTATTTTTATATAAAATACTTCGTATTATTGTATTAGAAGAAATAACTACACACTCACTTGATCAGAAGATGATCGGACAGCACTACGGCTTATAGAAGTAGTAATCCACAGCAGATCTGGAAGATCTTCTCGAAAATCGAACTTCTCGCGGGCAGAGCTTCGACTCGGGAACCGCACTTTTCGGGATCTTCGGGATCTCGGGACTTGCCTCGGGGCTAGAGTATGATACCGGGACTTCGGGGTAGCTTCGGGGGTTTTTGCACAGAGCTTCGACACGAAAACGAGAGGGAATTGGCAAAAATACCCGGAACCCTCGCATCCTATTTATAGGAGGCTGGAGCCTCGGAGTACGCGGGGCGTACTGCGTTACGCGGGGCGTACTGCCCAAAACGTCATTGCTTACGTATCCGAAGTGCTCGAGTGCGAGTGTCGACATCCCTCGGAGTACGCGGGGCGTACTCGAGTACGCGGGGCGTACCTCGGATCAGATCGGTGACTCCTTCGGATAATGCTTCCGAATTTTGATTTAAATATAAATACAAAATGATTAATAAACTTCGGAAATTCATAACTTCTTCATACGAACTCCGTTTTCGACGTTCTTTATATCCACGGAAAGGTGAGACGATGCTCTACGACTTTCGTTTAGACTCCGTCGGCTAATTTTGACTTTATTTTTATTAATTATTTTTAATAGGCCGGGACAGAAACTTTCGTTATAAATTCATAACTTCTTCGTTTGACGTCCGTTCTCGCCTAACTTTTTATCGTTTCAATACCAACAATGAGATCTTCGATTCTCATTTAGATTGCTTCGGCTAACAACCGCTCGATCTCAAATCGAGTAAAACAGGCTGTATATCGCTAAGCCGGAACTTCGATAAATCATAACTTCCTCATACGAAGTCAGATTTGGGCGTTCTATATATATTCGGAAACCTCGTTTCAACTACTACAACATTAACCAAATATATTAAGTTTATTTTACACTTAAATTTTGACGCTTATTTTTATTCTTAATTAATCAAACCACATAATTAAGCAATTAAGCACAAAACACACAATACTCAAATAATACAATCTTATTATTTCAAAACGGGTTACAGAGGTTAACCTAGACTATTACATTGCTACAAATGGCAAGCCCGAAACACAGGCGTTACAATTCTCCCCACCTTAGAATGATTCCGTCCCCGGAATCACACATCAACAAACAAATGCGGATAGCGACTCAACATGTCACTCTCCGTTTCCCAGGTGAGATTCGGCCCATTCGTGTGTTTCCATCGGACAAGCACTAACCCAACCATCTTGCGTCGCAACTTCTTAGTCTTTCGGTCAACAATTGCCTCTGGTTCTTCAATCAACCTTTTGTTCTCATCAATTCTCAATTCAGAAATTGGAATTATATCGGGAACTTCTCCCGTGAACTTCCTCAAATAACCCACATGAAAAGTGTTGTGAATTCCATTCAGCTCTTCGGGTAATTCGAGCTTGTAAGCTTGATTCCCAATCCTCTGAAGGACTCTAAACGGTCCAATAAACCTTGGACTCAACTTTCCCCTTTTACCAAATCTTATAAGTCCCTTCCACGGCGAGACTTTAAGCAAAACCGAATCTCCAACCTCAAAAGTCATCGGTCTTCGCTTCTTGTCAGCATAGCTCTTTTGACGATCTTGAGCTGCTAACATTCTTTCCCTAATTATTTTCAACTTTTCAGCAGTTTGATGAACCAACTCCGGTCCCATAAACTGCTTTTCCCCAGCCTCAAGCCAACAAGACGGCGTACGACACTTTTGTCCATACAAAGCTTGGTAAGGTGCCATCTTAATGCTCGAGTGAAAACTATTATTATAGGAAAATTCTACCAACGGTAAATGTTCATCCCAATTACCTAGGAATTCCAAGGTACATGCTCTCAGCATATCTTCAAGTGTTTGTATCGTTCTTTCACTCTGACCATCAGTCTGCGGATGGTAAGCTGTGCTTAAACATAACTTGGTACCCATTTCCTCTTGTAGACTTTTCCAAAACCTTGAGGTGAAACGGCTATCACGATCCGATACAATCGTTAACGGAACACCGTGAAGCCTCACAATTTCCTTCACGTAAGAATTCGCAAGCTTTTCCATAGACCATTTCTCCCTGGCCGCTATGAAATGCGCACTCTTAGTGAATCGATCAACGACCACCCAAATCATGTCGTGACCATTCTTTGTTCTGGGCAGTTTAGTGACAAAATCCATAGCAATGTCTTCCCACTTACCCATAGGCACAGGCAATGGTTCTAAACTCCCGTAAGGTTTCTGATGTTGTGTCTTGACTCTCGCACAAGTCACACACTCGGCCACATACTTTGCAACATCAAGCTTCATCGTCGGCCACCAGTAGTAGGGTTTCAGGTCCCTATACATTTTAGTGCTACCCGGATGAATCGAGTACATGGTCTTGTGAGCTTCTTCCATCAGAAGATCCCTAATTCCTCCTGACTTAGGTACCCAAATACGATCTTGGAATACCTTCAGTCCATGACCGTTAGTACCAAACACCAACGTTTTACCCAAACGTTCCTCCTTTCGGTCATTTTTCTCAGAAGCTTCCTCTTGAGCTTTCTTTATACTTTCCACAATAGTCGAGACAACTTCAATTCTCAACGCTCTTGGCCTCTTCCTTTCAAGATTGACTTTCCGACTGAGAGCATCAGCAACAACATTAGCTTTACCGGGGTGGTAAAGTATCTCGCAGTCATAGTCTTTAAGTAATTCTAGCCAGCGTCGTTGCCTCATATTCAATTCTTTCTGATTAAAGAGGTATTGGAGACTCTTATGATCAGTGAAAAGTTTGCACTTCGTGCCATAGAGGTAATGCCTCCATATTTTCAGAGCGAAAACTACCGCTGCCAACTCCAAATCATGAGTCGGGTAATTCTTTTCGTGCTCTTTCAGCTGTCGAGACGCATATGCTATCACCTTTTCTCTTTGGGTCAAAACACAACCCAATCCAACACCAGACGCATCGCTATAAACAGCGAAGTCTTCAACTCCATCGGGTAGAGAAAGTATTGGTGCCTCGCATAGCTTCTTCTTTAACTTCTCGAATGCTTCTTTATGCTTCTCACTCCAAGCATAAGTAGCTCCTTTGTGGGTCAAAGCTGTTAATGGAGTAGCAATCGAAGAAAAACCTTGGATAAACCTTCGGTAATATCCGGCTAATCCTAAAAAGCTTCGAATCTCCGTGGGACTTTTCGGTTGTTCCCACTTCGTCACAGCTTCAATCTTCGCTGGATCAACCATTATCCCTTCTTGGTTGACCACGTGACCCAAGAATTGGACCTCACGAATCCAAAAATCACATTTGGAGAACTTCGCATAAAGCTTCTCCTTCTTCAAAACTTCTAACACTTCTCGCAAGTGTCTGCCATGCTCCTCCTGGCTTTTCGAGTAGATCAGAATGTCGTCTATGAACACTATCACGGATTTATCAAGGAAAGGATTACAAACCCTATTCATCAAATCCATGAACGCTGCTGGAGCATTGGTTAGTCCAAACGACATAACCAAGAACTCGTAGTGTCCATATCTAGTTCTGAATGCAGTCTTCTCGATATCTTGCTCTCTTACTTTCAGCTGATGATATCCTGACCTAAGATCGATCTTCGAGAAATAGCTCGAACCTTGCAATTGATCAAACAGGTCATCAATCCTCGGCAACGGATATCTATTCTTTATTGTTGCTTTGTTCAGCTCTCTGTAATCGATGCACATTCTCATACTTCCATCTTTCTTCTTTACAAATAACACCGGAGCTCCCCAGGGCGATGAACTAGGTCGAATGAAACCTTTGTCCAACAACTCCTGAAGTTGCATCATTAACTCCTTCATCTCCGTCGGTGCTAATCGATAAGGTGCTTTTGATATTGGCGTGGTTCCTGGTAACAAGTCTATTCTGAACTCCACTTGTCTATCAGGTGGTAATCCAGGAAGATCCTCGGGAAATACTTCCGGATAATCACACACCACTGGAATACTCTGCATCACCTTCTTTTCTTTCTTAGCATCAATCACGAATGCTAAATATGATGTACATCCCTTGGTCAAACACTTTCTGGCTTTCATTAGAGAAATGATTCCAGAAGTCACTCTGCGTTTGTCCCCATACACCATAAACGAATCTTTCCCAGGCGGGTTTACTTTAACTATCTTCTTCTTGCACAAAATTTCGGCATCATTGGCGCTAAGCCAATCCATTCCCAAGACGATGTCGAAACCATTTAGTTCGATAGGCAATAATTCCTCGAGAAACTTATTCCCATTAAGGTCGATCAAGACGTTTTTCATACGATGGCTAACAGGTACAAACTTGCCACTAGCTACTTCGACTAATAAAGCATTATTTAGTCTATCAACAGGCAAAGCTAGCTTTCTACCAAACTCATGCGAAATAAAGGAGTAGTTGGCTCCAGAATCAAACAATATATGAGCAGGTAATTCGTTTACGAGAAAGGTACCTGAAGCGACCTCAGCTTCATCTTTCGCAGCCTCAAGTGTCATCTGGAAGGCTCTCGCCTTCGGCTTTGGTGGAATGTTGGGCCTAGCTGCCTCCTTCTTCTTCGGACAGTCTTTCAAAATATGCCCCTCTTCATTACACCCAAAACACATCCTTTTGTTGTTCGGACATTCATTGGCAAAATGTCCAACCTTTCCACACTTGTAGCAGGTTACATCCTCGCTACATTTCCCAAAGTGCTTTTTCCTACACTTATCACACCACTTCGCTTCGCCTCCTTTTCCTCCAAACTTTTTCGAATCAAATTTCGAAAATTTACTCTTCTTACTGGAACCAGATGTTCCTTCAAACTTCCTTTTCTCACCAACCTCAACCTTGTCGGTGGTTCTTCCCTTTATCATGTTCTCCACAGACTTGGCAGCCCAGATAGCTGCCTCTAGAGTAAGTGCCTGACGTACCGGCACCTCGTACTCCCATGGAAGTCCCTTCGCATACCGATCCACCTTTGTCAGCTCGTCTGGAACGATACGCAAGGCAAACTCCATCTTATCGGTGAAGTTATTGGTGTATTCATCTACTGACATGCTACCCTTCGTCAATGTCAGAAACTTGTTCTCCAACTCCAACAGATTTTGAGCCGAGCAGAACTTGCGCTTAAACTGCACCAAGAACTCTGCCCATGACAATTGCAGTGGCTCGCTAGGGCTTAAGGTCTTCCCTAGAGTGTTCCACCAACGAACGGCTCCACCTCGGAATTGTCGCACGGCATAGATAGTCTGCAACTTGCCTCTACAGCCACATGTCATAAAGGCTAACTCCATTTCGGAGATCCAATCCATAACCCCAATCGGATCCTCCTTTCCATTGAAGGTCGATGGTTTACAAGTCAAAAAGTCCTTGTACTTGCATCCCATTCCATCATTCCTTCCATCATGGTTATCTTGCCTAACTATCGGTGGGTTGGCTGGACCAACAGACCCACTGAAGTTTCCACCTTCCGAGTGCCCTTCGTTCAGTTCAGGCTCTTCCACACGAATCGACAGTTCTTCACGATTTTGTTGAAGCAACCGTCTAGTTTCATCCATCTGACGATCCAACATCGTCTGAATCATCAATTGCACACCAGCCATGGTTATTGGCTCAGGTGCTGCTGCTACGACAGGTATTGGCTCAATCACTGGTGGTTGATTCCTGTTTTCGTCAGCATTTCCAACTCCACTTCTTGTTCTCACCATTTTGATCTACACCGAATAAGGTGAAATTAGATCCTCAATCATGATAGATATTCAAATCATCCTTATCACTCCGAAACGTTTACATGCTAGTTCTAATATCGTAGACGTACGCTTAGAATCCTACACACATAAGGTTTCTAGATCCGGTCGGCAACAGACCATAGATCCGAACAAATAATATCATATATGGCAACATATAACATTTAGCATATAAATCATTTTAGGCAACTTTCCTAAAATAAACTAGTGCTCGTGTCTAAATCACAACAGACACACATCTCAAAACTTCACTTAGCATTCTAAGTTTAAGTCTAGAAATCCTACAAATTCCTAGTTCGCTTAAACTAATGCTCTGATACCAACTGTGACATCCCCCAAAATCTCGGCCAGAAAAGACCGATTTTCATTTATGCTTTTAAATATTTTCAGAGTGAATCCTTTTGATTTGAAAGAGTTGCGGAATTTGTTCCCAAAAACAAAACATGATAAAACATTGTTTACCGAAGCATTTCATAAAAGAAATGTATTTTCATTATAATCAAAACTCGGGGTGTCATGTTCCGATACAGACCAATAAGCATAAACGAATACATTACAAGTCATTAAACAAATATAAACATATGCAGACTTGTAAACAAAACAACTTGATGGTTCATCCATCTCATGCCCTTCCGCCACTACCTGTAATACAATTTAAAACTGAGTGGGTCAGGCTTGGGAGCCTGGTGAGCATATAGGGTTTTCAACCCACAATAAATAATCATATTTAATTTTCACCAACCAACAATAACCCAATTACCCATTCCCGTTATTCTCACTTTAATGTCCCTAAAACAACTAACATAAGGGACCTAGTCTAAGAATATTTCATCGGGGCGACAACACATGCTTCGGGGGTACCTCAGCAATATAAGTCAAATAAGGCAACCATGAGGGGGATGGAGTACAGCGAATGAACACCCAAGTTCATTAACACCTACAGGTGGCGAACCTGCTAATGTTTCCACAAGACTGTCTAGAATAGCCAGTGGTCGTCATCTAAACTCCGCTAGATGACTCAATCAAACAACAACGAGGCCTCTCATCTGTTTATTACACACCAACTGTCTACCCATGTTCTACCCAACATATTAGTAGATAAAAATATACATTTGTATACATAGTTTAAAGAAAACCTGCATAGCATACTTTAATCAACACATATATATCACATAACAGATGGGGCACACACACACATAACACATATCTCATAAAGAAATAAGCAGATCTATAAGATAGAAGAGAGTGAATACACATCCACACATAACACAACCAAATATATACACATAGCACGTATTTTTATATAAAATACTTCGTATTATTGTATTAGAAGAAATAACTACACACTCACTTGATCAGAAGATGATCGGACAGCACTACGGCTTATAGAAGTAGTAATCCACAGCAGATCTGGAAGATCTTCTCGAAAATCGAACTTCTCGCGGGCAGAGCTTCGACTCGGGAACCGCACTTTTCGGGATCTTCGGGATCTCGGGACTTGCCTCGGGGCTAGAGTATGATACCGGGACTTCGGGGTAGCTTCGGGGGTTTTTGCACAGAGCTTCGACACGAAAACGAGAGGGAATTGGCAAAAATACCCGGAACCCTCGCATCCTATTTATAGGAGGCTGGAGCCTCGAGGTACGCGGGGCGTACTGCGTTACGCGGGGCGTACTGCCCAAAACGTCATTGCTTACGTATCCGAAGTGCTCGAGTGCGAGTGTCGACATCCCTCGGAGTACGCGGGGCGTACTCGAGTACGCGGGGCGTACCTCGGATCAGATCGGTGACTCCTTCGGATAATGCTTCCGAATTTTGATTTAAATATAAATACAAAATGATTAATAAACTTCGGAAATTCATAACTTCTTCATACGAACTCCGTTTTCGACGTTCTTTATATCCACGGAAAGGTGAGACCATGCTCTACGACTTTCGTTTAGACTCCGTCGGCTAATTTTGACTTTATTTTTATTAATTATTTTTAATAGGCCGGGACAGAAACTTTCGTTATAAATTCATAACTTCTTCGTTTGACGTCCGTTCTCGCCTAACTTTTTATCGTTTCAATACCAACAATGAGATCTTCGATTCTCATTTAGATTACTTCGGCTAACAACCGCTCGATCTCAAATCGAGTAAAACAGGCTGTATATCGCTAAGCCGGAACTTCGATAAATCATAACTTCCTCATACGAAGTCAGATTTGGGCGTTCTATATATATTCGGAAACCTCGTTTCAACTACTACAACATTAACCAAATATATTAAGTTTATTTTACACTTAAATTTTGACGCTTATTTTTATTCTTAATTAATCAAACCACATAATTAAGCAATTAAGCACAAAACACACAATACTCAAATAATACAATCTTATTATTTCAAAACGGGTTACAGAGGTTAACCTAGACTATTACATTGCTACAAATGGCAAGCCCGAAACACAGGCGTTACATCACACGTGTCATCTTTCTGCTAGTTCACGCCCCCTTGCATGTGCATGCTGCGTGCCACGCATGCTTGAATTTTAAAAACTTTGAAAATTTTTATCTTCCTCATACAAATTCCATTTTCGGCATTCTGTATATCCACACGTAGCTATTGAAAAGATCTACAACTTTCAATTAGACTTTGTCGGCTAATTTTCACTTTATTTTTAAACTTATACTTTTATAGACTTAAATTGTTAAAGTCTGCATAAAAATCACAACTTTTTCATACGATATCCGTTCTCGACTGTCTTTATATCAATAGATAGGTATTGACGGGATCTTCAACTCAGGTTTAGATTGTTTTTCCTAAAGATCAATTGTTCTTAATTTCGGTTTCTGTGTCCGTAGTGCTGCATTGGAACTTCGAAAAATCATTAATTCCTCTTGTGAAGCCAGACTTGGACATTCTCTATATGTATGTTCTCGGTTATACGATTACTGTGACTTTTGTTTAGATTATTTATCTTAAATAATATTCTATAAAAATATCTATTTATTATCGTGACAAATAATTATCTTATTATTCTTTGATCATCTAGCCCTATCTTGCAGGTGTTCCAATTTGGGTATAATTCTTTCATAATTTTAATATGATTCAAGAAATTACCAACAAGAGGATGATTGACATGAGTAAAATACAAAGAAAAATTTACTATCTTGATTTTCATATATGAACATGTATTCATATTAATTTTATCAATTTTTCTCTATCTTCCCATGTATAAATTATGTTTATTAATGTAAATCTATTATATTTTCATGAGTTATAAATATGAAGCTACTATAATATTAACATATATTCATGCATATGAACATGGATTGAAGCAAAATTGGGAAATGGATATGTTAGTAGCGTCTGATTTTAGGTTTTTCATTTGAAGTGTTTTTGACCATCGTACCCTTTTGCCTTAAATCTAATCTCACAGTCATGAAGGTAACTAACATGTGATTTATAGGGCTTATTATTTGTACTCTATATTAAATGTTTGGTGGAATGCGAAGTGCATACATATATAAGATCGAATTGTAAGTTGGTATGACATAATTACAAGGGTCAAGGGGGTCGTGTCCTCTTGTTGGGTCCTAGTGGCAGCACCCCTAGTGGGGTCCAACGGGTAGAGCCCCTGGCCGTGGTCTTGCTTTTAGAAGATAAATCTTGTTAGCGTTAGAAACCTTTGATTAAGACATTAAATTCGAGATTCTCCTAACTAATTTAGTAGATAAAAATACCCTAATATATCATGTATATATACGACTTCTCTCTCTCTCTCTCTCTCTCTCTCTCTCTCTCTCTCTCTCTCTCTCTCTCTCTCTCTCTCTCTCTCTCTCCCCTACAATAAACTCACATTCTTTCATCCTACATTGGTGGAGGTAAGGAAAGAAAAGCAAGGCCACTCCCTATAAAAGGGAAGACTTTTAGGGAATTAAAAATGAAAGATCTTGAGTCGTCCTTGATGTGCCAACCTTTGTGGGATGATGAGGTTGTATATAGGTTTGCTTGGTTCAAACAACTTTAAGTTAAAAATTTCAAGTTTTTGTTTTTTAGGACTGAATTAGCCTTAGTTTGTCTTAGTTTTAACTAGTTTAGAGTAATAAAACATTGCTTTGTGGTAAAAATATTTTAAAAGTATCTTGATATCTAGTACTCGGTATTGGAGGTATTGGAACTGATACCAAACGGTTCCAGAACTGATTATGAAATCTAAATAACCATGTAGGCGGTTCTGGTTCAGGTTTTAATATTTTAGGAACATGTGGTTTCGATTCCGGTTCCAAGCAATTTAGGCGGGTATCTATTTTTGCTCATCCCTAGTCATCAGGATAGCTTTCCACAAACGACATTGTTTTATTTTTTCTGCAACATGAATTATAAATAGATACAAAATACTTTTTGTAATCTATAACGACGACAAATTGTCAGCGTAATTTTGAGAAAACCATGTAAACCATTTCGTTTCCGCGTAAGCTATGCCGACGACAAGTTGTTGACACAGATACCGTGGTCAACGAAATTTGATCAACCTTATACCGACTACATGTTGTTGATATAGATTGATATGTAGAGACGATTCTTATTGTTGGCATGGAGGTCGTCGGTAGAGGATGGATTCTTGTAGTGGCCAGCCAAATTGGCCTTTGACTTTGACTATGCTTGTATTAATGTATGTTCATGGAGAAAGATAATTGGGATATTATGTTTTTCTTGATAAATCATATTTATTTTTATTATATATTAATCTCGAAAGTAAATTTATTATTTATATAAAAATTGTTAATCTGATTTTAACTATTATCGTGGTTATTTAACGGTTAATATTAGTTTTGGCAGTTATCAGCTACCATTTAATATATATTAATTCTGAAAAAAAACATCTTACTATCTATATAAAAATCCATCTATTCATTTTCGACCGACGGTTATTTGAGAGTTAATATTGGTTTTCACAGTTATCATCTACCATTTGAAAACCTATATAACAAAGACAATTGTTTATCATATAATACACATCTTGTTCTGAGTGGACGTAAGATTATACAGTAGGGTTGCCATGAAAATTTAAGTAGTGGCATGATAATAGAAAAAAATTCGAAATTTTTTGTAATGCTTCGGTGCCACCACGGTCAACCATACAAAATTAGTCCAGTCCTTCTCTTCCGTTTTTTAGTTAACAGCAGAAGAATGTTTATCATATTCAAGTACACTTCTTGAATAGAATGTGAAGTCCTCTATACCGATCCTTAGCAGGAAATTTTGTCTTTGCACACTATAATCGTATATGTCTGTGTATATACTAACTTTTCATGTAATATTCAACATTCAAGTATATATACGTCATAACACACTCAAATCAGTATACGACGAAAACAAAAAAGATAATCAAATAATCGATGTTTCCCTCGAAAAAAAAGGTTTTCCATTTTAATATTAATTTCGATGTTTGTGGTGAAAAATAGATGTTTGGTGAAGGGTTGTTGTCGTTTCTGGTTTTCTAATATTCAAAATATACCCAATTTCTTTTAATGGTGACTTGCATGGATACCATTTCAGTTAGCATATAAAAAGAATATGGGATATTATGTACTCTAAAAAGCGTGCATAATGGCCAACATTATATGATTAAATTACAAGTGTTCTCAACTTTGTATCCAAGTGGTTGGTTTTGCTTATCCTTTTTCTAGTAGTTTTTTAATCATTTGGATTTTAGAATAATAATAATATTATTATCAATGCTCTTAACTAAGATTTTATCCGCCGTTCGTTGTGTCATCGATCGGTAATAGATTTTATAATCGTTAAAAAGTAAGTTGCTACATTTTGGATAGAAACTTATAAGCCGAGGAATGGTAATAGTCGGTGGATGGAAGTAAACTCGAAAGTTTTCGAAAGTCGATACGCTCATTTAAAAAGTTCAAAACCAAAAATATCAAAATAATATTTTACAAAATTAAAAGGAAAAATATAATTTTAAATAGTAAACACTTTGATTTGAAAGCCACGAAATTCAAAAACCAAAAATACTAAATAGAAAGTTCACCGACATTGCTATTTAATATATAGATAATAGTATTATTATAATATTAACTATTGTTATTCTGTATTTTTGTAGAACTTATATTTTTACTATTATATTTTAAAATTCATCGAAAGCAAGAGTTACATTCTTTATCAAAACCCATTAACGTTGGAAAAGAAAACAGGGGGAATTGTTTTTCTTTAAATACAAGATTTGGAAAATTGTTTGACTTTTTTACTAGTATTTTGGAAAACATAAAGTTATAGAAAAAAAAATACCCTTGTACTGCCAGATGGGTACACTATCATAGGAATGGATTTAATGCATAAAATATTTAGTTGTTTTTTGTTTTTTTCGCGAAACTTTATGAAGTCTACGGACCAACTTTGCAACCTTCTGCAGCAGAAAAGTTGGACCAAACGGTTGCAACATGTAATAAGAAGTATGTTTGTTTTTGAACATCTACATACTACTGCAGTAAACTGAAATTTAAATAAATTAATTTTATAAACTGAAAATAGTTCTTAACACCGAAATTTTCATAATTTCAGTCTGAAAAGATTGAAATAATACTCAAAAGAACATGTAAAAAGACAAAAATATAAAATTTATAAAAAAAAATATATAAAATAAGCTATCATTTTTATTCTAGAAAAAACCAATTGTAAAAAACATAAAAAAGAAAATAACAAACAAATTAAGAAAGAAAATAACAAAAAAATTAAGAAAATATTGCAAACAAATGTCTATAAAAGTTCATAATAGAATTAAACATGTTAAAAAAGATGCAACTGAAACTGAAAATATTATTAACAGAAACGGTAAAAAAAGTTTAAAAAAATCAAAGTTTTTTTTTTTAAGAAAATTAAGTTAAAAAAAAAAAAGTTATACCAAATTTCTAAAAGAAAACCATTTGAAAAAAAAAAATGAAAGCTAAAAAGGTTTGAAGAGACAAGTAAAATGATGTGTCGCGTAGAACACACGCAATGGTTTTGTAGTATAAAACATTCCAAAAAACAAACTTATGAAAGAGAGCAAATGTTATGCGTATACTATGTGTACAATAAAAAGTGGTCTAAAAATATTTTTTTAAAAAATAAACACCACCTTGAAGGTTCAATTGTAATAATGGCTGTTTTTTTGTTTTTAATGTTAACAAAATGTCATAATATGTTAAGTTAGGAAATAAGTGTCTTTAACATTAATTAATAATTTTGTAATTAGTTTTCCCCAAATTTCCTAATTTCTCTAATGAAAATTACATTTATATTGATACGTATATCATCTTTTGAGTATAAAAATTAAAAAATGATAAAATTTTGTATATTTTTTTTACATTTTGAGAAAAATTAAGTTCTAAAAAAATCACATTAATATTCATTAATGAATGGTTATTTATTTTTTATTAGGATTATTGTAACATCTAAATTTTCAAATATAATTTTTTTTAAGAAAAAATCAATTTCATTCAAGTTAAGACAAAAAAAAATCTTTAAAATAATAAATAAGTTCATATTTTTTAATGGTTTGTTAATAATTAAAAGTTAATATCATCAAGTTAATAGAAATTAGTAAAAATCGTAAATACTAGGATTAGAACTTTAGACATTAAATCTTAAAGACAAAGTTATGCTAAAGAGGCTAGTCCCACATGGACAAACAAACTTATGTTATTAATTGTTGTTTACAATACAATGTGGAACAAACAATATGAACTAAAGAAATCATATAATACTAATGTAATTGATATCTACTCAAGATCTTATAACTCTATCTTGTTCTTTTGTGATTAACTCTTCTTTCTAAATACAAGTTCGGACTAATTTGGTTAACATGATGTCAATAAAGTGTTTCTAATAAGATAAATGAGTTAAATCCCAAACATATATTAACTCGACATTTAAAATAAAAAAAAAAAAAAAAAAAAAAAAAAAAAAAAAAAAAAAATCTCCATTATAAGCGTTTTATATTTTTTGGATACCTACATACATAAACAACAAACGAGGTAAGCTATGAAGTTTAGTGATAACAGTTTTATATCCTCATATCCTCATAAAAAATTAGTTTTTATAGATAACGAAAGATTTAATTAATCAAATATATGTAAATGGGTTTCCCAAAAAAAAAATAATCATTTTTTTTCCAGAAAAATAATAAATTTCTTCCGTACGTTTCATTTAGGACAATTGTTTATATCAAAGTTGTCAAGATGGTGATTCTACCTAGAATCGTTTTTGGGCTTGAAAGATCGGGATCATAAGATCAGGATCGAGATCCTAAGATCCCACAAAATATAATATAATTTTAATTTATAATATTATAAAAACTTCAAAATACTAGTTATAAGTCACAATAAAAAATGATAAATGATAGATTGGTAAAGGGTAAAAGACATAAAATAGTAAAAAAATTCATTTGCAAAAATTAATAATAATAATAATAATCAAAGGAAGGTAGGATCGCATCAGATCTCGATCCTGCGATCCTACCCCAAATACAATTCTTTTACGATCCAGATCGTTTTTCATACGTAGGATCGTAGGATCGTACGATCCTACGATCAGGATCGCAATTTTGACAACCATGGTTTATATTATGAATTTTATTTTATTTTTCAATTTTTTTTCAAAGGATGATCCATTCTGAATTTGATTTTCAAATTGCGAAGTTATTTTTCTTTTAAAGAAATATATCCTTATGTTGGAAATGTGCATTTGAAGTGTTAAATGTCAACGATTTTATAAAACAAATGTCAAGTTTTATATATTAATATCGTATACAGTTCACATGTACTAAGGTTGTTTAATTTTTTTTTTATTTAAGTAAAAAACATTTTTTTCAATTCTAAAATTGTTTATTGGATTTCAAACTCGTTTGTAATTCCGAAGTTTTTTTTTTCCGAAAATGGAATTTTAGTTTGGAATCTGGATTGTTGGTCCGGAATTCGGAATGACAGTTTAATGTACTTTTTTGTCAAAGAAAATATTTTTTGAGTAAATTATATGGATCACTCCTCGTACAAGTGTCAAAATACACGTTCAGTCTCTATTTTCAAAAATTAACTTGAATCATCCCTAAATAATCATTTTTTCACTCCAGTCGTCCCTACCGATATAAAATTCTTATTTTGTCCTTAATAATTTCATTTTCAATTTTATTTTATTTATTTATCATTTTTTAAATTAAAAAAAAGTATTCAACCCACTTACCTTTTCCATTCCTTTCCCTAGATTCAGATCTTTGGTTCTCATCCTTTCATCTTCTTCTTAACCGATCAAACAACCTCCCTCTTCTCTATCTTTCTGTATTTTCCGGCGACCTTGAACCACTCACTACCAACGCCTAAATTGTTCATCGGAAGCCTTGAAGTCACCTCCGACCACCATCTGATTCTAAATTCTGATATGGAAACCTTCACCATCTTAACTCGAAGTTATCTGAGACACGCATATCGGAATCGGATTTGTAGGTTCCTTTTGCATCATTGCCTCCGATCTCTTTCTCGATTTCATACCGGAGATAATGGCTTCAATATATTTCAAGGTTTTGGTTTCAGAAAAATCCCAAATCGATCCCCGCTGGAATTTAATAAATAAAAATCCCAAAAGTCGATGATTTTAGAATTGATGCTTTAATTGAGTTTCTAGCACACTGAAGACGAAAAAGAACATCCCTAATTTTGTTACCAGTACTTCAATAAGATTTCCAGAAGTTGATGCTTCAATAGGGTTTCAGAACTTGATGATTTATATGGAAGAAATCTAATCTCTTATTACCGATGCATTATCTAGATGTGAGTGTAGGTGTCGACTGGTGATGACAAGTGGTGTATAGCTTGATTGTGTCGACTGTTATGGGGATGGTGATAAACACGGTACAACAGGTGAGGTTAGAGGGCGAGGGGTGACAATGGTGCTCCATTTTCCAATGACGGTGTACACCACCGGTTGTGGTGGTGGTTATGTGGGATGGTTTCAGTAGATTTGACTTATTTGAGATTTGAATTTCATTCAGATTTGACGTTGATGGTTATTTATGGTGGTTTACTAGTGGTTAGTGATAGTGGTTGCTAGAGGTAGAGAGGAATGCCGACTGGTGGTTGAATTCTGGTGGTGGTTTTTCATATTTCTGGTGGTGGTGGTGATTAAGTGTTCTGAGAGAGAGAGAGAGAGAGAGAGAGAGAGAGAGAGAGAGAGAGAGAGAGAGAGAGAGAGAGAGAGAGAGAGAGAGAGAGAGAGAGAGAGAGAGAGAGAGAGAGATTTACTGTAAATGATTAAAAGATTTTTTTTTAGTAATTAACAATAATTAGAAATGTGAAAAATAAATGAAAAAGAAATTGAAAAGGACATTATAATCATTACATGTCTCATAATTATGAAACATATAAATTTAAACTAAAGAGGGAATCATGAGACTTTTTAGGATTTGATGGACGGTTCGAGTTAATTTTGGAAAATAGGGACTAAACGTATATTTTTGTACTTGCGTGAGGGACTAATCGTGTAATTTACTCTATTTTTTGGTCTGGCATGTCCATTCCTGATCAAATGGTTATTTTTTACAAATACACACTAAATTATAGTTAAATTATTTAATTTGTCATATAACAATATTCTTGTTATTTTCATCATTTTTTTATACATATACAAGTACGACAGAAATGTATATATATTTTTCCAAATAAAAGTATTAACTTTTTCTTGTCATATGTAGGGACATATTCAACAAACTATATAATATTTCCACGTTCATAATATTTACTCATAAGGGGTATTACATATAATTTTCATTTTATCATTTAGACCGAAAGGTGTATATGTGGTTTTAGTGAAAGATACCTGAACCGTATCTAGAAACACCATATATGTAGAACGGTTTAGGATGTGTAATTTAGACCGAAGGGTATGAGAGGAAAGATTTCCTCACTTTTTGAAGGTCATATCCCTTTTTTTTTCACTTTTCTTTATTAAATAAAATTAATTTTTTATTATTTATCATTTTTAAATTAATACCAAACATAAAATTTAATTAAAAATAATAAGAATTTCGTTAATTAAAATAAAACTTACATTAAACCTAAAATTTAAAAAACTAGAAAAAAAAACACACACACACACACTAACTAAAAATCAAACAAACCAACAACGACCTACGGAAAATATTTTTTGAGAATTTTTTCCCTATTTTTCATCACGAGTTCGAGAGCCAGCCCCGAGATATGATCGACGTTTTCCATCAAAAACTTCATATCCTTCATTTCTTGTCTCTCCGCTCGCTCCTTTTTCATTGTGTCTTCTTTTTCTTTGTCGAAAGCCAAACGTTCGGAGAAATTAAGATTATATCAATCAAACGACGATGTTATTTTCCGCATTTCGTCAATGTCCCCGCTGAAATCAGATGCACCCGAAGAAGTCCCTTTTCCCTTTCTCTTCGCTTTGTCCATACCCATTGGGGGGACAATTTCTTCTAGCTCGAGTTCGTCATCCTGATTTAAATCTAGACCTACCCGAGCATAAGAGGAGGTTGTGTAACCACTAGAGCCCGTTTTCGTTCACTTTGATTGTTGGACTCCAAAAATAAAATCTTGCTCGTATTTTTTCCACCTAGGTCATCGAACCAATAATTTCCAACAATCGTGTCATTTGAATGGTTTTCCGACTTCTTCAAGGTAAAACTGCAAAGCTTCTTGAAGTATTTGTTCGTCCCCTTTGCCGCTTTTTCGTTGGGTTTTTAGGTTGTTGTACAACCCGTTTATTTTTGAAACCCCCTTTGCAATTTCTCGAAACTTCAAATTCAGTTGATATTTCGTACGGTAGTCGTCACTTTTTTCTAGCTCCTCTCGAAACCGTTCTAAAATGCGAAACCACAAAATGGTCTCCGGGTTATGTGTTTCCTTGAATCGAATCTTCAGAAATGTCAGCCCAAGCTTTGACCAAAACTAGCTCTTCGTGTGGAAGCCATGCAGTCGGCTTTTGTCTTCCCGGTTGTGCGACACCCTCACACGCTTGTTTTTTCCCTTTACGTCTTTGTGGGGGTGGTGTGGGTTGAGTTTCGGGAACCATATCTTCTTATTCCGAGTCATCCAACTCGTCGACAAGTTGGCGTTGTTGGTGGGTTTGGGTTTGAGTTTGAGTTTGGGTTTGGGGTTGAGGTTGATTTGGCGATTGTTGATCCGGAAACACAACAAAGTTTGAAAAGATTTGTGGCGAAATATTTGGAACTTGCATCGGGTAATATTGTCCAACATTTTGGTATTGGAATTATAGTGGGGATTGAATGGAAGCATCGAGTTGGGGGCGATAAACTTCTTATGGTGATGAATCAATAGCAAAAAAGTTTCGAGAATGGATGTTTATACTCGAACCATGAATTTTTTTCTTTTGATCGGTAGTTGGGGTTTGATTGTCGGGATTCATTTTTTTTTTTTGAGAAGAAAGTAGAGAGAGTAGAGGGTTTGTGTGAATTTTGTTTGATGATAAATAGTTGTGTATTTATAGGTATGTAAAAAGGTTAAAGAAAAAACAAAAAAAAAAAAGGATTTAAATCCATTTAGCCGTTGCAGCCAAAAAAATAAAAAAATATATTTATTTTTTTTACCGTTGAATAACGGTTGAATTTCAATAAAAAAAAGAAAAAAAAAATCACACCCAATCACAACCGGAGAGAGAACACGGGAGAGGCTCCCCTCACCCATTCCCGCACCACCCTTCCTCGCACCAATGGTGCGGTGTTCCGCCGAGCGAGAAGCTCCCCGCGAGTCTTCCCTGCTCCCATTCCGTCCAGTCTTAGGAGTAAAAGTAATCTTCCCCGCCCTTTCTCTCCTCTCCTTATTGGCTACAACCATTTAATTGTAATTTTCATTTTTTTTATTTTTTTTAACTTTTATTAAACTATATATATATATATATATATATATATATATATATATATATATATATATATATATATAGGGTTAAGTTTAAATGAGGACACTATTTAATGTGAGAACGTGAGAATACTACTTTATGTTACTATTATACTATGAATGTAATATGTATTGTATTGTAGTAATTATAATATGAATATATATTCAATTTTATATTGCTATTCTACTATAAAATTTATATATATATATATATATATATATATATATATATATATATATATATATATGTAGTAATTTAGTAAATTCTAATGTGAATGTTAAATATGTGATTGTTCATATATTCGGTGATGAATAATGTCATAAAGTTGTACATACAAAATTTTAATGTGAATATTAACGTGTGATTGTTCGTATATTTGTTGATGAATAATGTCATATCGTTGTATATATAAAATTCATAGTATAATAGTAACATAAAGTAGTGTTCTCACGTTCTCACATTAAATATTGTTCTCATTTGAACTTAACCCTATATATATATATATATATATATATATATATATATATATATATATATATATATATATATATATATATATAAATACTAGCCGTTTACCCGCGCCAAGCGACAGGTTTGCATAGTTTTTTCATAAATTAGTTTCTACAAACGATTAGTTCTTTTGCGCAAATAGTTACTACATCAAAACAATTACCATTAAAAGTTATACTGACATAAACGAACTCAATAATAATTAAAGATAAAAGTCGCGATTCCTTACAAATATACAATAACACGTGATTGGTTGCTATCAATAACACAACAACTATGTTAAAAATAACAGATTTTGACGAAATACACTACTATAAATGAGCATAAATTAAAAACATTTCCAAAAACTGTGTTAAATGTACATATACATAGATTTTGAAAAAGTACACTGCTATAAATGAGCATAGATTTAAACATTTTCCAAAATGTCCATCCTCATAAGCTTCATTTCCTACACTATCCATGTGACTTACCTAAAAGATAAACTTTGAAAAATAAGTTAGAGCCGAAGGGAAGATATAATGGTTACTGTTGGGTCCATTATGTTGCGTCTTGGGCTCGGTCCTTAGCCCAGTTTTGTATCCGGATTGGGCCTGTCCATCCGTGATTTAATTATTAGGGTTTAGTATTTATAGATGCTTGCATGCATCTTTGTACGCAACTGTTTTAGTCGAGCATTCAAAGCGATCATTGTTTTTATCGATTGTAACCCTAAAAGCCTCTACAGTGGAAGTTCTTCATCAAGCTCTGCTGAGGCATGAATCTGTTGAATCACTCAGCTCATTATTGATTCATTCTCTTGTTTGTTATTTTGTTTGCATTATTCTGATTAACCTGTGTAAGATCTAAACGATCAAAGAGATTTTCAACTCATCAATTGGTATCAGAGCAGGAGGCTGTGTAATTCATACACATCTCTTCTGTCAAAGAAGTGATTAGGGTTCATTCCGCATTCATTGATATTTATTGAGCCATCACTCCATAATTGACGTATCTCATTAATTATTAATCTTGCCCTAATATTACGTATTACAAAGTCTGATCTTATAACAGGGTAAACGATCAAGCATGGACGATTCTCAATCCAATCCCATCAACATCTCTAACTGCATCGGATCAACAACCAAGATCCCAATCCTCTACACTCAAGACTATGAAGTGTGGACGCACCATTTTGAAGATTACGTTATTGGATCGGAAGATAACGGGTATCTGATATGGGAAGCAATCACAGTTGGCCCCTTTGCTCACTCAAACACTTCAAAAATCATTAAAACTCAAAAGGAGTACAATGATCTATTAAAAGATGTGAAGGACGTCGCTCAGGACGAAAAGGAGAAGTTCCAATGCAACATTAAGGCATTGAGACCAATTCGATTCGCCCTTCAATCCGACACGTTTCGGTTAGTAAGTTCATGTGGTACAGCAAAGGAAATTTGGGATCGGCTGCGAGAGCTGTATTACACAGATGAAGATCCGGAGTACTCGATTCAGACCCTACTTCTCTACGAATTTGGAAGGTTCAAGCAGAAGCTAGAGGAGGTTGTTACACAAACGTTCGATCGGTTCAATCATCTTCTCAGTAAGATGATCAAACATGACATAGAAAGAAAGCTCATCGAACAGAAGGTCACTTTCTTAAATGGCCTAAGACCCGAATGGAGGGCGGTTGTGTCGACGGTTAAAGCACATGAGCAGTTCAAATCATATTCTTTGGCGAAACTTGTGGGGATTCCGAAATCCCATGAAAAGATTGTGCTGTAAGAGAAGAGCGTGGTTTCAAACTTGCGGTCTTTGGCCCTTCTGTCTAAAGGTAAGAGCGCAGCAGAAGAAGAAGAAGATCTAAATCTGGGAGACTAGGATCTGACATCTGAAGATTATGCAATGATGGTGTTAAATCCCAGGAGGTTCATCAAGAAGAAGTTCCCTACCAACAAGAACCGAAATTGGCAGGGAAGTTACAACTCTGAAAAAGCGAAAGAGGAGCCGAAGGTTGAAGAACCAAAGAAAGAAGTGAAGGGTGAAGCTGATTCTGGTGTCAGCTGTTTTTACTGTGGAGGGAAAAATCACTACGCAAAAGATTGCGTGTTGAAGAAAATGGCAGAGAAAGATGAGGAGAAGGATGAAGAAGCAAGTCTCTTGAAAAGACTGGAGGAGATTAAAAGGAAGAAAGCTGCTACTAATCCCTATATGAATGCTCTAGTTGTGCAGGGTTCGGTAGATGATGATGAGTTCGGTGGTGTACAGGTGTGGTCGACCGACTCAGAAGATGATGAAGTGAGAAAGCCTAATCATGGAAAGGCTTATGTGGCGAAGAGTGGTGATGCTAGTGGAAGATGTTCGATGGTGACAGATGTATCCCAGATGAGGGGATACAACACTGATGGTGGAAACGAAGTGGCTAAGGAGCGAGAGGGCGTGTGCTTTACAATGAAGCCTCTCAGTGTGCAGATCAGTGAACTTCATTAACTAATCAAGAAGGTACAATCCGTTTTTGTTTCATTTAAAATTCCACAAACATCATATGAAAAAGAATTAAATAACTTGAATTCAAGAATTTCAAATCTAGATAGTTGTTTAACTCAAACACGAGTCACGAATTCTAATCTGACTGACCAAATGAGCAGGGCGTCATCCAAGAGTGAGGAGCGAAAAATATGGATTGAGCAGAAGGAGTTGGAGCTGGTTAAGTCTAGGGATGAAAATATCTATTTTCAAAGAGACAATCTTAAGTTGTTAAAACAGAGAAATGTTTTTTGTTTGATTGCAAAAAGACTTTATACTAACATTACACAACTGCATTTAGACTGTGAAATAGGCCAGAAAATACATCGCATGATTTTTCCCTTCCTTGAGCTAAAGGAGGATGAAATCGATGCCGAAGCATACAACTGTGAAAGTGTTGTATATTCAGATGATGTAAATCCCACTTATAAGTTTGGTCTGGACAAAATTGAATCGTTTATAAAGTCCAAATACCATAAGGACATGCTTAAGAACCTTTTGGATGAAAATGATAGGTTGAAACTCAGAGCCGAAACTATACAAAAATATGACTCATTGAGTACCAAATTAAGTTCAGAAAATAAAATTGATGTTGAAAATGCATCTGAACTTAATGAGGACGATGACATTAGTGAAATCTCTATAGAGGATGAGGTTGAATGTTCAGAGTTTATTAGGAGCGAACCTGAAAACCACAAAAACATGATTTCAAAAAATTCTGTGGAATTCACTCGTTTGTCCAAAAATAACTCCCTAATCCTTAAAGAAAAGGTCGTTGTATACCAAAAGGTAAGAACCACTCCCAATCAGGTTTATAAGGTCACATGAGTAACCGAACATCAAACAGCCGAACTCACTGCATTGGTGAATGAAGATAATGCAAATGGCTGTGATGAGTTTTTCTGGTCTGCACCGATAGACAACGCAGATGAAACAGTTGGTTTATCGGAGCGAACATCATGGAAGGTTAAAGGTAGATATGTGGCAGAACCACTTAATGAACCTACCAACTTTGACGTGCCCAGTACCAGTGGCACAAAAGAGGTTCCAGTGGAATACGTATCCTCAACAAGTGAAACCTCTTCCATGGGAAGTGAACCTGTTGTTCAGAAGCCGAAACAGAAGGAAAATATTCACAGACAACCGAAACAGGTGAACAATCAGAAGCAGTAGAGGAATCTGAGATACAAGAAAAATCTCTCAGAGCGAAAGCAATTTTGGCTATCCCAAAATCCTCACTATACTCACTTTCATAGAAACTCCAAGCCAAAAGGAGAAGAGAATAAGGATAAAAGGAGCTTCGGTCCGTTGGATCAAAAGAACCAAAAGAAGAATTTCGGGCCACAGAAAGAACAAGACCGGAAGGATAGGTTCGGTCCTGAAAGTAACAACAACCGAAAGCCTGGTTTCGGTCCACCAAACAATAACAGACAAAGACCAGGGTTTAGTCCATCAAGCTTTTACAGCAGAAGACCCAGTTTCGGTCCAGCAACCCACAACAACCGAAAAGCCAGTTTTGGTCCATCAACAAATAGCAACCGAAGGTCCAGGTTCGGTCCCTCAAATGATCACAACCGAAAGGGTCATTTCGAACCTCAAGTCAGGAAAGATTCTCATTCTAATTTCTATTCCTCTAATTCTTCTCGTTCTCATTCTTCTTCTAAGCCTAATTCTTGTCCTACACCAAGCTCACAATCGACGAAGGATTTGAAAGGAAAAAGTAAGATTTCCTCAGCAAATGAAGACCAAAAGCAAGATAAAGTCCAAACTCCTGAGCCTAAATCCAAAACACTTGAATCTAACTCCAATAAAATCAAAGTGTTTACTATTAAGAGGAAAGATAAAACAACATTAACAAAACGAACTTATCTTGTTGATGCTTCTCTTACTATTCCTGTTTCTGTAAAAGGCTCACGAGGATCCAAGAAACTTTGGGTTCCTAAATCTGCTTAATTTTTGCAGGTTATAAGTGACGAGCAGTTTGACGAAGAATGGTACATAGACAGTGGCTGCTCACGTCACATGACAGGAAGGAAGGAAGAGCTAAGGGAGTTTCGGTCCCTTCAAAACGGTAGTAACGTCAAGTTTGGTAACAACTCCTATGGAACGATAAAGGGTTATGGGATGATAACCAATGTAAACTTTACAATCAGGAAAATGGATTATGTAGAGGGGTTGCAGCATAACCTCATCAGTGTGTCTCAACTGGTGGGAGGTACAGGTCTCAAAGTCTCGTTCGATGACGAAGGTTCAGAGATAATAGAGAAGAAATCCAAAAAGGTTATTCTCAAGTTAGAACGAAAAGGTGAAATGTTCTCTCTGAATCTTAACCCAATCAAAGGGAATCCAGCCATATGTCTATTGTCTAAAACCCATTCAGACGAAAGTTGGTTGTGGCACCGAAGGCTCTCACACCTCAACTTCAAAGACATCAACAAGCTAGTCATTGGTGATCATGTTCGGGGTCTTCCACTGCTTAAGTTCAATCGATAACACTTATGTGCTGCTTGTGAAATGGGGAAACAAAGTTGCCAAAGTCACCCAACAACCGTAAACACCAAAGTTGTTGAACCACTTGAGTTGCTTCACATCGACTTATGTGGTCCATCATCAATTGAGAGCATTGGCGGTAACAAGTACATCCTTGTTATTGTTGATGACTTCTCATGGTTTACTTGGGTGTTCTTTCTAAAGCACAAATCTGAGGCGACTCCCAAGCTAAAGATCTTTATCAAGCAAGTCGAAGTGCAACTGAGAAAAGTCGTTCGAAACATCAGGAGCGACAATGGACTGGAATTCAAGAACAAAGAATTCAAAGATTTCTTAGCAGAAAAAGGCACCAGTCACAATTTCTCAACCCCTATGCACCTCAACAGAACGGAATTGTCGAAAGGCAAAACCGATCCCTGTGTGAGGCGGCCCGAACCATGCTGAGTTTTGCCTCCTTTCCTCTATATTTCTGGGTAGACGCTATTGTTGCAGCTTGTTTCACTCAAAACAGATCTTATATCAACAAGCGTTTCTCTCTCACCCCCTATGAGATTCTTAACAACAGGAAGCCGAATGTCAAGCTCTTTCATGTGTTCGGCTCAAGGTGCTTCATTTTCAACTCCAAAGAGCATCGCAACAAATTCGATGTCAAAGTCGATGAAGGCATCTTTCTGGGATATTCTCTTACTTCAAAGGCGTACAGGGTTCTGAATAAGCATTCTAAACAAATTGAAGAAACCTATTATGTAACGTTCGATGACAATTACATCAAGAAGTTGAAGTCTACCGAAGGGGCAATTGGAGAGATTTTCTCTCAAATCGGTCAGGTCACATCCTCAATCGCCAATTATTTTGACCAGTTCATGGATTTATTTGATGAACCTGAGAAGGCTATTCACTCTGAAGCCAAGGCAGCAGATAACAAGGTGGATCACCTTAAGAAGATTATTGAAGACGCAGCCAAACAAATGGCAGAAGAAGAACCGGTTAGAAACAAACCTCCTCAGAGCAATACTTCAGTCGAAGGGGAGAATCAATTCTCTTTAGATCGACATGACTCACATATCCAGGGGGAGGGTCCATCATTTTCAATCGACGATAATGCTCATGGCCAGGGGGAGAATCCAATCTTTGACGGAACCAAAAGCCCAGCTAGAACCGAAAGCCCGGTTGCACCCAAAAGTCCTGTAGCAACCGAAAGTCCGGAACAGTCCGAAAGCCCAGCAGAAGAAAGATTTTTTTGGTTCACATCCAAATGTTTCATCATCTGTTGAGGGGGAGAATTCCAATATGCATTATGATGATGATATTCAATCAGAGTTGGAAGAAGTGGTAAATGCTGAATTGGATCCCTCTTATGATCCAAATTATCCTCCTCTCACCAAATGGACCAGAGATCATCCTGTATCTCAAATAGTGGGTGATGCATCATAAAAGGTTCTAACTCAATCACAACTGAAGGTGAAGCAAACTGCTCTATTCTCCAAAGTAGAATTTTGTATGTTTAATTCATTCATCTCCAAAATAGAGCCGAAGACCGTCAATACTGCTCTCGATCATTCTGATTGGGTTCAGGCAATGCAAGACGAACTCAATGAGTTCGAAAGAAATAAGGTCTGGAGACTTATTCCAACACCAAAAGATGCCTCGGTTGTCGATCTCAAATGGGTGTTCAGAAACAAAATGGACAAGGAGGGAAATGTGATCCGGAATAAGGCTCGGCTAGTGGTGAAAGGATATTGCCAGGAAGAAGGAATCGATTACGAAGAGACATTCGCTCCGGTTGCAAGGTTGGAATCCGTTCGAATATTTCTTGCCTATGCTGCACACAAGAACTTTGAGGTCTACCAGATGGATGTGAAGTGTGCCTTTCTGAATGGGGAACTTGAAGAAACCGTGTACGTGGAGCAACCTCCTGGTTTTGTAAATGAAAAGCATCCAAATCACTGCTACATCTTGGATAAGGCAGTTTATGGTCTGAAACAAGCTCCTAGGGCATGGTATGAAACATTAACTAAGTTTTTAAAGATGTCTAAATTCAAACAAGGTTCGGTTGACCCAACCTTCTTTCGTAAAAAGGAAGGTAACCACCTTATGATCGTTCAAATCTATGTCAACGATATCATCTTTGGCTCCACGAATCCTAGCCTAACAGCTGAATTCAGGAAGTTGATGGAGACTAAATTTGAAATGAGCTCAATGGGTCCGATTAACTTTTTCCTTGGTTTAAATATTATACAGGGACCCGAAGGCATCTTTATCAACCAGGAAGCATACACAAAGACTCTCCTTGCCAAATTCGGCATGATGGGAGACTCAAAGGTCAAAGTCCCTATGGCGTTCGGCACCATGCTCACACCATCTTTGGAAAAACCGGCAGTCGGCATAACACTATATCGCCAAATGATTGGTTCCCTGATGTACCTCACAGCTAGCAGGCCCGATATAATGTTTTCAGTATGCTATTGTGCCAGGTTTCAAGCAAATCCTCGTGAACCACACATGCTGGCAGTGAAGAATATATTCCGGTATTTGAAGCGAACCACCTCTCTCGGTCTCTGGTATCCCTCAAACTTAGGTTTCTTCGTTCAAGCCTACTGAGATGCAGAATTAGGAGGATATGGTCTAGACCGAAAAAGCACCACAAGAGGCTGCCAATTCCTAGACGAGAAGTTGGTTAGCTGGCAATCGAAGAAACAAACATGTGTTTCTTTATCTACAGCCGAAGCAGAGTACATTGCAGCCGCCTCCTGCACATCACAAGTGATTTGGATCCAAAGCCAACTCCGGGATTATGGACTCAATATGAAAAAGATCCCACTATATTGCGACTCAGAAAGTGCAATTAGGATCTATCATAACCCAGTGCAACATTCCATGACCAAGCATATAGCACTGAGGTATCACCTTATTAAGGATCATGTGGAAGATGGAAACGTCGAAATTCACTTTGTTCGAACCACTGATCAACTGGCCAACATCTTCACCAAAGCCCTTCCTGAAGCAAGTTTCAATAAAATCCTACAAGGCCTAGGTATGATGGAATCGAAGTCAGTACCCAAAACACCTTCTCAAAACTAAAAGTTGGAAGCGAAATGAACCGAACGCTCGGTCTATTTCGGGCTCGGTTCACACGGGAACCGAAATGAACCGAACTCTCAGTCTATTTCGGGTTCGGTCCCACTACACTTGTTTTCGCTTATGTCAAAAAGGTGATGTCTTTGGTTGTATACTTTTGTACAATTGTTTTCCAAAAATCCAAAAATATTTTTTTAAGGAACCGAAATGAACCGAGCGTTCGGTCCATTTCTGGTTCGGTTCAAAAAAAAATTTTGTTTGGTTTGTTTTGTTTTTCTCTTTACAAAAATATCAAAATTCCAAAAATATTTTCTTTCTTTTGTCTCTACTTCTGTTTATGTTAACAGTTTCTGGAATATCGATGGGGGAGGTATCATTCTCACACTTTATACTAGCTAAGTGTCCCTAGAAGCATGCTGCTGCATGTTGTCCAAAGCCTCAACTGATTTTGAATAAAGCCTTATTGACTGGGTATATACAAACCTCGTCTTCCCAATTAGGCTGCTAAATTTATTCTAATCATGAGCTACCTTACTCTTTTCTCATATGAGTTAAGAGTTTTCTGCTTGGTCATTCTTTTTATAGCAGAGGTACTTTGGTTTCTTTACAACACCTCAAACATTTTTCTCCATCATATTTGGGTTCATAAATGTAACCCTTGAGACTCTTAGAAATAACCACTGAGGTTTATGGTTACACAATCTTTGTGTTTATGATCTTAGCTTTGTGTCACTAAGTGCTAAGTGAAACCCAAAATTCAATACCCACTATGAATTGACGGTGAACAATTAAATTTGCTCTAGCTTTCACCCATGAATTAACGAAACCACCCAAGTGGTTATACCATGAAATCTCTATTTTTCTTTTTGTGTGATTCTTATGAAATTGTTACACACCATAACATTTCTTCCCATAGAATCCAGTTTTAATTTTTTTTTTGAGATTTCACACCAAACATTTCCAACAAGTCACTGAATATAGTCCAAACCTACTTGTTCAACAGACCACATCGGTCTCACAGGTACTTCGTTCAGTTTCGGTCTTATGTCAAGATCCGGAATTCTGAACTGAAGCTAAAGCCACCCTTCTAAGCCTCATCAAAAAAATGTCTTTCAACACTTCTTAACAAGTGTTTGATCGTAATTCAACGGGAAACCACACAGACACTTTAAAGTCTCTCTTGACTTTGAAGGAAGAGATTCGTGCCTGGGATCCACTGTTTCGTGTCTATATTGACATCACAAATTCCCACATAGATGTTGCTTTATTTCTTTATCTTTGAAACTCTATGCAGGAAAATCTTTTTGATTTTCCAAAAGTCTGGTTCGGTTCTGTACAAGCTACTTTCCTTTATGTAGCTTCGGTTCTTAATGATATACCCAACAAAGGAATGCTGTGGTTTTTCTAAGTCTTGGATTTTATTTAATGATGACAGCTCATTTAAAAGATAAGATGATGACTCAGCCGGAAGATTAAAGGTTTCAAGAATTCAAAAAGGGATTTGGTGGGAAGGCGTGCTAAGGGGAAACAATTTTCTCTCTCATGCGTAATCATCGGGGTTGCCAACTGTCACATTTCAATCAATTCAGGATCCGTTTCGTGTTTCAAGAGGATTTGGGGGCGAATTTTTCTCTCACCTCCATACCCGGTATAAAGGGTTAAACCCTAGTTGTTTTACCTCTTTACTGCAACCCAAACTTTTGAGAGCAAACAAAGGAGATTTTTCTCCCACTGTTCATCTTCTTCTTCGAAGCATTCAACAATGGCGGATTCCTCCTCTGTTCATGAAACCACTTCTAGATCCAACATTCTCCCAATCAGACCTCAGCAATGTTTGGTCATCGACCTCACCCCAATATCCTATGATGCCTTCATGTATCCCATAGTGGAGTGTCTCAAATACTCTCCACTGGTTCTCGCACTCTCCAAGGTTGAAGTTGTGCCTATGGAATGTCTATCCCAGATTTTCTCCACAGCTCACTACGACAAATCCGTTGATCGCATCTACTTCGACATCCTTGACACCAAAACCTCCAGCTCAAAGCAACGATTTTGTTGGCTTCTAGGGTTTGAACCTGACGAATCGAAGGTTAATCCTGATTCGATCTCTATGGGTCAATTATTCTCCATGTTTTACAACATGGGTTACACTTAAACCCTTACTACTGTCACGAAGTTCAAGAAGTCATGCCTTCCTCCTCAATGGAACGACTTCTTCACGATTTTGTTCAAAGGTTTATCTGAGAGGATTGCAGGTTCTGATGGGGTCAATCGTTTGTTCATGACAATTCTTTATGGGTTGTACAATGGGATCAACCTCGACTATGGCTCGGTTCTCTGGCAGCAGTTGATTCAAAGCCTCGGCTCTACTTCTCGCCACACTGAAATCTCCTATGCCAGGTTCTGGACGCTCGTCACCAAATGGGCAATGGACAAGTATCATGTCCCCACTGTGGCCACTTCTCTACTCTCCTCGATTGGCATGTTCCACACTACAAAGATCATTGTCACTGATCCCTCCAAGTTCATCTTTGTTGGCTCAATTCCTGAGTCCATGTATGCTTGTGTATCAGAGGAGAGCTACATCATCAAGACCTACAAGGAGTTTCCTCTTTCGGGTCCGAGAGAGCTGACTGCAGAGATGCTTCTGTCCATCAATGACGTAGACAAACCTGCTACCAGGGGCAAGAAACCAGAGAAAGGAAAAGGAAAGAAAGTGGTCAAAGGGGCGAAAGGCCCTACTCCTAAGAAGAGAAAATCAACAAAGGCAGCCCAATCACCTCCACCGAAGAAGAAGAAAACACAGCCTAAAAGAAAACTTGTTCTTGCTTCTTCCTCAAGCGAATCAGAGGATGAAGGTTCAGACTCAGAGGAGTCGGTTCGAGGCGACTCTCCTCCCCATTCGCCTTCACATGAGGTACCAGTCACAACCGAACCTGTCTCTTCTCCACCTATCACTATCTCTGCTTCCATTCCCATCATAACCTCCTCTATTTCCATTCCCCCCATAACATCCTCTACTTATATTCCACCCACTTTTATTCCTATACCACCTCCCATTTTCTCTGAAGCCACAAAAACAACAACCACTGGAGTTCAAACCAACGTATCTGATACGGGGGATTGTACTTCAGCACCCGAACACACACCTACAACCGAACCCATCTCCACACCCGAACCTACTCCCACAACCGAACCTCCAACATCGCCTTTATCTCCCAATCACTCAGTCGAAACCGAGACATTTCTAGGAGGGGAAGATATGACTTTCGATTCAGTTTACTACAGTCCCTACCAGGTTCAGAGCGATGATGATGATGATGATGCTCCTGTCACCAAAAAGCACATCAAGGAACTTCACGAGAAGATTGATAATCTCGTCGCTTCTTCCTCCTCCTCTCGGTCCCATATCACGGAAGCTGCCATTCAGGGGATGGTCGATACTTTCACCAAGGCACACGAAGCCTCCATCAACTCTGCTACTGTTGCTATAGATGCATCAACAAAGGCTTGTGCTGCTGCGATCGAAAAAGTCGAAAAACTATTTCGAGATGCTACCCTCTTTTTGGAGTCTTTGCAGGGGGCAGCTGAATCTAATGCAGTGAAGGTTAATTCGGTTGTTGAGAAGATGGCTACTTCCTTTGAAACAGAACATCACCACTTCGCCAGTCTTCGTCAGACCCTAGAAGCAGACAACAAATCCTTCCAGACAACCGTTGAGGATCGCTTGACCAAGCTCCAAAAGACCTTGCCACAGAAAATTTTGTGATGGATGCGCTTGCACGCAAAACAACTGCGCTAAAAACCAAGATTCTTCAACTTTCCCAAAATGAGAAGGAGGTTGATTCTCTTCGGTCCGAGCGTGCTGTGATTAAGAGTTGTGTTTCGGATATCCACGGAGCCGTCTCGAACATCATTGAAGCGCATGACCCGATTCTGAACTACTCAGTGAGGCGAACTCTTGCTGAGAAACTTGCTCCTAACCTTGCCATGCTTGGCAGAATTGAGGGGCTTCCTGAGCAAGTGGTCCATCCAAAACAAGGGGGAGAAGGAGCTTCAAAGGGCAGTAATCAATCTCAACCTCCTCCTATTTCCACAGCTCATTCCCAACCGCCTCCAATTTCTTCATCAGTTCCAACTAAAGCAACCGAACCACCAACAACTGGTCATGCATCAGGTTCGGGTGCTCAAGACAAAGGCAAAAAGGTTCTCAATGATAGTGATGGAGACGAAGACAAAGAAACCATTGCTGATATTTTGAAGAAACAGTCCAGGGACAAGGAACTGGACATGAATGCTCGAATTGCTAGGGAGGCCGAAGCAAATGAAAGGAGGATGAAAGAGGCTCTTGATCTCCTTGAAAGTCGAAAAACCCTATTCCCTCCATGGACTCTTGAGAATCTTGTCAAAGAAGCTATCGAGTCCCCCAACATCCTCTGGCTTGAACCTGTGATCTCTTTGGACATGGCTAATTCTGTTGAGTCTCAATTCGACATGCCCTTGACTCGAAAGGCATTTATCTTTCATGCATTTCCCCACATAGCTGAAGTCCCTCATCCTCACTCGAAGGTTGATAGGGAACTTATTGATTTCTATCTGAGGTTTGCTCAGCCTCAGTATCAGACGTGGAGTGCACAGAAGATTGTCAATGTTCGGGTCCTCAAACCCTTTCGGGAGGGTAACTTCACGAACGTCAGATTCAATGGCTTGAGGGGGTCAGATAAAGCCGAACATGCCATTTCTCTAGCTGATCTTCCTAACCTAAATCCTCACGATTGGATCATCCTGCATAACATCCTCCTCACCAATGAAACTGAATATGGGCCAATCATAGATCACTTCAAGAGGATGTTGGTTTGTTATATCTTAGAGGTTGCCAAGTTGGATCAGGAAATTGCTAATGTACTTAGAAAGAAGCCCACCATCTCCCCAGTTGGTTCTGCAAGTGATCTGAATAAAATGCAGATGGGGAGGATTGATCCGAAGTGAAACTCGGTTATGTTCACCAGGAAAGAAGGCCAGAAATGTCTGTTCGCTTTGGCTGACAAACATCTTTACACCACTTCGTGTTTGTAGCATGTTCTGGGGATCATCAATCGGTGTAAGCAAAATTCTGAAGATCATAAGAAATACTTCAATGACATGGTCCACTGGTATATTCATTTCCGATGAAGTCTTCTTGCCCTCATTCCTTGCCTGTTCAAAACCACGAAGACGGTTGATGCAGTAGGATCCAGTAAGCCAAAGTCGAGTCTCGCCCCAATTGACGCAAAGGGGGAGATTGTTGGGTCCATTATGTGTTGCGTCTTGGTCTTGGTCCTTAGCCCAGTTTTGTATCCGGATTGGGCCTGTCCATCCATGATTTAATTATTAGGGTTTAGTATTTATAGATGCTTGCATGCATCTTTGTACGTAGCTGTTTTAGTCGAGCATTCAAAGCGATCATTGTTTTTATCGATTGTAACCCTAAAAGCCTCTACAGTGGAAGTTCTTCATCGAGCTCTGCTGAGGCGTGAATCTATTGAATCACTCAGCTCATTATTGATTCATTCTCTTGTTTGTTATTTTGTTTGCATTATTCTGATTAACCTGTGTAAGATGTAAACGATCAAAGAGATTTTCAACTCATCAGTTACCATACAATGTGTATTCTGTTTTTAGTTTTTAGCTTTTACCTTTATTTTCTTCATACTTACATTATGTGGACTCACTCTCCTGTCCCTTCTCTGGTTTTTCATTAGTAAAGTGTTCTTGTTACATTGGAAAAAATTATCTTTCCCTACACAAGTAACTTAATGATGAATTTGGAAAATGTTAAAAGGGATTAAAAGTATTAAAGACCTTCTCAAGCAACCATATACGCAGAACAGAACCCCAAACCAATTTGGAAACATTTATGACATTTTTATGAGTGGAAAGGTGTAAGATCCCACGTGAGTCTATTTTCAAAATTTAAAGCATAGTAGCATTGTACTTAAAAAAATACAATGCTAAATAAAAAACAAAATTAAATTAAACCAAAATGCACACACATATATACAACTATTCCCGGAGGCTCTATTAAGTTGATATGAGCATGTGCAGGTGGCAGATTATCAACATTAATTAATTAAAAATGCAATATACAAAAAGAAAGAAAAAATAATATCATGGTCTATCGGTTTTAATTAAAAAAGTAATATAAAAAATTGCATATTTAGAAAATTGATTATGTAAAACTTTTTTTTTTCTGAAACAACCCATAGCAAAATTCAATAGCATCACTGCTTGAACATCGTTTATTTGGATCTTTGAAGTATTATTGGCTCCTGAATTACCATAAGCATCAAAGATATTTAATATTGTAAACTATATACCGTAAGCGTGAAAGGTTACAAAATACATTATTGGCACATGTTTTCTCTTTAGCTAACTTTTCAACATTTACCCATTTCACTCGGTTGACATGTTTTTATATAAACGGGTTATGATGAACATTAATAATAACATACGTGATTCCCAAACATTCTCTATTTACAAATGATTTACAAAAGTCTTATGGAATGATTGAATTTTGAAGGCTATCTTGAAGGTTATCCAAGATAGGTGGTACATGCTATGTCATGAAACCTACATATGGTTTTGCATTTGATAACAAAAGCTCTTAAACAAATAATATATTAGCTCATAATGTGATTGATAATCAACATTTCATACATGAGGTAATCAAAATTAAAGTCAAACATAGAAAATAAAAGACAATAAAGTATGTCGACTTGTGAAAATAGGATGCTAAAATGAACAATTAAAATATCATACCTAATGTAAAATTGGGACAAAAAATAGGATGATATAATTAACACAAGATCAAAACTTTTGTCGAAATAGGAGTCACAAAAAGGGACAGTGAAAATTACCTGATTTGCTTTCCTGCCTGCACCTATTAGATATTATCTGGTTTCAAATCTCTACGTTGAAATCCTTTAGCATGCATCAATTATATTCTTGTAAGCTATAAAAAGAATATAGAAAACTAAAGTTTAGAACTAAGTCATTAACTTGACTTGTGTAGATTCTTTGTTATCCACAAATTATAGATGAAAGGCAAGAAAAGAATCTTTAAAGATTGTACCAATATTTGATCAGCGAACTACTAAAGTAAATTGAAAATAAAAAAATAGACAAAAATAGGTAGAGAAACCACTAAAAATGAAAAGATAAACAAACACCATGTTGAGAGATGAGAGTAATGAATGGCCTTGGGTTAAACTGTCTTTAAGACATTACATCAAACACTTGGGATGCATGTTTTGTAAATTAATAAAACAAATGCAAACCCATCTTTTTGTATTAACCTGGGAAGAAAATAGCAGATCCAAGGTTCTCAAATCCAAAAAAAAAAAAAAAATACAAATTCCATTTCTATAAACAAATGCAAACCCATCTCACCGACCCATTCTAAAAAGATGAAATGGATTAAGCAACTTCAATTCATACACTAAACATGTGAACCAGTAAAAATAGCCTAACGCTGTAACAAAAAATTGGCATCGCGGGGTAGGTTTTGTTTGAAGGTGGTCACCACCATGTCGTTGATGGTGGTGGATGACATCTAACATGATTCCATTCTATCTTCATCTCCCATGAAACTGAAGAGATAGACCTTTTGAGATGGCAAAGATTGTTTTGTGAGTGCCATGAAATGTTGCAACAATGTTCTCTGCCGGAATCACCTGAAAAAACATAAGTGATAACAAAATAAGTAAGGATAACTCTTAAGATCTTTAAGCTTCCATATAGATCAGTTATACTAATATATATTCGTATAAAACATATAAAATTAACAAGTGTAAATGACATAAATTGTCTGCAATCTTGCTGATGACATATAGAATAAGATTGAAAGGAATGATGCATATATACCTGCCAATCCAATAGATCAACAATAATGTTATATACATGCTCTTAAGCTGACTAGAGTTGCTCCAATTCTTGGGGAGAAGATATTTCAGAAATTGTGGCAACCAATTTAGCATTGTTGTCAAAAAGACTCTTGTCTTCAATGAAGATGGGATTTATCAATGCTATTGCTGCATGTAGCAACAATAAAATCAGGATGGATGAAAATCGTTTCTTGGATTTTACCACATTCATATGTTCATAACTTCACAGTATGTGATTTGTGGGAAATGTCAATGTAGGTGTGGAAAAGGAATGGGAAGATTTAGAACATGACATAAAGGTTTAGCAATCTGTAACTCATGGTGAATCCTATAAGAGCTTCTATAGAAATTAAGCTAAAATAGATAATGAGTTGCTAGCATCTATGATCTAACCTACACTGAAAGTTTTTTAGGGGCATCTGATTAAGGTTTTGAGAGGAAAATCCATATAAAAACAAATCGATCCATATAACTATGAAAATTTCCTACATGACAACTGAAGTCCCGAGTGTACCTCCCTTTAGAAGCAAGTAACTAACAATATTAATAGACTTATAAGATCAATCAGTAGCGAGCTAGCGATGAACAAAAGAGAAGATGAACGTGGTCCAACCCCTTTCAACAGCTGTCGTCATAACCTTCTTGTTCTCCATCCATATCCATATCCATACCTCCTCCTCCTTCTTCTTCTTCTTCTCCATCGACGTTGTTACAATCACACCGCTCCTAAATCGTGAAATGCGCTTACCACAGTTGCTTCTGACAGCACAATTAAGTAATATACGAGTCATCAAATTGCCTAAGGGCAATAAATAACATAATTAAATGAATTATCCAATGAATCGAGTAAGTAATTGAAAAAAGATAAACGAAGAACAACCTCGAGAGAACCTATAATGGTGATGAATGGGGAAGAAGGGGGAGAAGAAGGCGATAGCGTAGCCATTCCTGTGCTTGCTATTTCTAGTATTTTAACTCCTTGTTGGGATCAAATGGAAGGAATCAGAAAAACGGTTATATAATAAACCATACAAACGTGTAAACTCTGATAAAGGTCGAATACTCATAGATCAAGTATTGCATCCTCGTTTTCTTCACCGTTAATGACCTCGATTGCTTCAAGCCTAACGATCGGAACAACCTGAGCCCCGATGTCTTCGTCGTCAGCAGAGGCTTTCTCCTCCTCTCTGTGTTCGAGATCATTGATAGCCATTATAGTTGAGGATCGAAGATGATGAGACCTGAGAGCGTCCGTTAGGGTGAAAATCGAAGGCGGCGATGTCTTCGTCGTCAGCAGTAGCGGCTTCCTCCTCCTCTCTGTGTTCGGGATCATTGATAGCCATTAGTTGAGGATCGAAGATGCTGAGTAGCATTAGTCTCCGTTACAGATCTAAAAAATCAGAGGTTTGATTGATCTGTTCATCACCGCCTTCGTATGAAGTTAGGAAAGGGGCATCTTTGGTGGTGTCGATGAGAAAAGGTTAGATGGCAGTGTGTTTAGGGATTCCTTGTATTAGGTTCAGTGCTGGAGCCAGGGTCAATGTAAAGGGGTATCCCGAACCAATGGGTTCGGTTTTTCGGTTTTTCAGTTTTCCAGACTCGGTTTCGGGTTTAAACCCAAACCCATTAAAAGGTTTAACTTGTTGAGAATTGAAAATCTTGTGTTGCTTATATAACATATGTATAGGGGCTATGTTTCATTTTATGGCCGATAGACAATTTTAGAATTATAAGAAATAAGAAAGAAGGTGAAGGGATATAGGATAGAAAGTGATAAACAAAAAATATTAACATATGTCAAGCCCAAGATTCGAACTTCGAACCTCTGGAACGCAAAATAAACGAAATTTTTCTGAAAAATTTATACTAATAAAATTTTTTGAGGGGCATCGGGATACCCCGGGATCCAATGTAGATCCGCCAGTGATTAGGTTGTAGTATATGATCCGTGTAGCGTGTAGTAATACGTATAATGCTTAATATATTGTACATGAGGTAATATATGTTGTACCTCTTATTTTTCAAGAAATGGACAATATCCTTAATAATATATTAAAAAATTATAAAAAAAATATTAAAACTTATGGTTTTTAATTACCTATAAAAAAGTATATATATTTATATAAAATGTATATATTTGTTTTAAAAACAAGAATATAATAAAATAGAATGTGACAATTTCTTATGTTTTGAAGAGAAAAAATAATAAATTAAAAGTTGACATAACACTTAAAAAGAGAATGCTGAAAGACATATACATCCATGTTCCTTGTAGATAAAGTATATATATATATTTATATATAATATATATTTAAAATAATAGTGATAAAAAGTAAAAGTTGATTATTTCTTATGTTTTCAAGAGTAAAAAAAAATAATGAATTAAAAACTAACGTGTACAAAATGTGTACAAAATGAATGATAAAAGAAATATACCTTGGTCATTCAAACATTCCATGTAAATTCATAATCAACTATAATAAATAAAGATCAATTTTGTTATGTGTTAATCTTTTATGAGTTTTAATACTTTTTATTTTATGATATTTTTGAAATAAATAGTATTTACATGCTAATTCTTAGGTTTTTCAAATTTTAAAATTAAAAAAGTCACATAATATTTATATATTTATATATATAAAGTATTAAGTGTCATAAATATGATATTAAATTGCATGTCTAAGTAAGTCTTAGTACAATTATATGTCTAAGAAGAGGAATCAAGAATTGAAGAAATGGTTAAATCAAAAAAGTCAATCATACTTCGTTCCAAAACAAGTCTTAAAGTTAAGATTGTGACATTGAGTGAAAAAGTATTAAGAAGGTTTATAACATTCATTAAATGTGGTAAGTTGTGATGTCTTGGATAAGACAAAGACCAAGTAAGACCGATTTATGAAGTGTTTTGATAAAAGCTACACTAACTCTTGAATATTTGTTTGTCAAGAAATGGTTATTGACAAGAGAATCTTATATGTCAAGGAGTCAGTGGGAGTCTTAATGGTGTTGAAAGGTTTCAAGAACTAATCAAATAAACCTTATCGATCATCACTAGAACACTAGTTGAGGTTTACAACCTATCGTGATGACTTTATTTTGGTTCCGTGCCAATCCAATCGAGTTAATTATGCATGAGAGTTCTATGAGTTCTCATTTTGAACGCATAAAAGGCAAAGCACCTTAATCAATGAAAGGTACATTGATAGGAAAGGGTGAGCTGCTTAACTACTTGGAAGATATGGTGGGTAGCTGTGCTACCATAAGGCAAGAAATCAAGATTAAGAATGTTTGATCCATATGAATTTGAATTTGTCGTAAACTTTGGTTTTAACAAATTCACATGGATAGGAACACATACACCGTTTAAATCTAAGTGTCATAAGATTTCCTCCTTCATGAAAATGATTGTGAGGAAATGCTTTCACTAAGAGAGATTTTAAGAAAATAGTGATTGTAAAATTGCATTCTCGAATTCGATTATGGTTGCGGTATCCCTTTCCATAATTTGAATTGTGAGGTTTGGCAATTAGTCTTAAGTGTTTAGACACACATATGAACTATCGAAGGAAAAGGTGTATAAGTTCAAGAAGCCTTGATAAAAGATTATCAAAGCATTAAGTATTAGAAACATGAACTTAAGAAATTCAATAAGCATTGTTTTTCTGAAAGTTAAGATGTTTATGAATACGTGTCGAAGCTAGTGGGAGCATAAGTGTTATGTTTTATAGTAATCATCATGATAGTGGGAGCATAAAAGTTATGATTGTATGATTATTAAGGCACGTATTGCAAGTTGGAAATATTAATTATAGAAAACAAGAGTTATACCTTGCAAAGTAGTAAGGGTTATAAAGTTGTTTTGCTATAATTAAGGGAGAGAATATTATGCTTCATTTCAAATCTAAAGGCTTAGGTTGTGAAATGTTAATAAATTTAGTCAAAGGTACATAGTGTGTTCTTAAAATTTCGATTATGATTACGACATTCCTCTTCACAATTCGAATTTTGAGAAACATAGCAAATAAAACATTATGCTTCGTGTCCCATACGCGGCGGGTATAGGATCGATTGCAAATGCTTTAATGTTTGACCATTCTAAAATTTCCAAATGTCTAGCGCATTTAGAGGGAAAAAGGACTAGAATCGTTTTTGACTAAAATAATTAAACAACTATCAAAGGACAATCCAAGTTCGACGAGGATTGGTTGCTTATGAGTAGTTGGAAGTATAGTATTGGAAGATATGGAAATGTTTCCATATTGGATGGACCATATCGACATCATTACGAATAGATAAGATTCTATTAAGTATAAGTTCTCATATGGAAAATATGGAAGCGTGTCCATATTGGGAATTGAATATTGAAAAATCTATGACTAGATTAAAAACTTTTATGCAAAAGGATGTTCAAAGGAATGTTCTTTGAGTGAGAGACATTATATCTAAGGAATTGTATTGTAACAATCTCCGATAGAAGACTTTGTAATATCATTGGCAATAGTCTTTGTGACTTTGGTGCAGTGACATTATGAAAGGATTGTTGCATAGAATATTAGAATCTAGCATATTTTATAAGTAGCAAGAATTTGATATTCTTTAACTTATGAAAAATGGATTTGGAGTTGTGAAATGAGAATGATTGGCAATGTGTTTATTTCACAAAGTGAGAACCATAGGTAAACATTGTGTGCATGCTAGGAGCATGGGACAAGTGTAATAATTCAAGTAAGAAGTTGATTACCCGAAACGACAAATAATGAGTAATCAATATGGTGATAAATAAAATGTGTTTTATTTATACTCAAAGGTTTGAGGCCATATGGGATTAGTATTATTCTTGTGTTTCACTTTGCATGTTTTGACTTCCAGAATAATTGAGTTTATTAAGAATAGTCAAATTATTCGAACGGGCCACAGTCGTTCATATGTTGGAAGTAGGTATGAATGAAGAACGTCGTGAATTAGTGTGTGGATTGTCTAAAGAGCATTAGACATAAGCAAATGTTTGGTGCAACGTTCATGAGTGCTTATGAATATGAATTTGAGCATTGGACTAAACCCACGCTCACTTGGATCACTCCATGAATTGTATCATGAGTGATTGGTGAGACGATAACATCTTATATTCTTGAAACCGAGATGTGTGAGTTGTATCTTGCGAATCGGTTGCACATTGATAATATGTAAACACATTAGTAACTTGGTGTTATAAAACATGTTGTTGTGTGTGATTTGGTTAGTGAGTGCAAACAAGCATTGTATCAAAGTTTATCCATTCCTTTTATCCAAGGTAGGATAAAAGCGATATATTTTGGGCCCCTCGATGATTTAGTGATGACAAACGTAAATGCTTGGCCGGGCTAGGGCTAATTTGATTTGTTCAACTAGTCAGTCGTCATAAATCGGAAATCGAGATATAGTACAAAGAGAATGATTTGAAATCATATCTCATACGATATCTAGAATGGAGGAATATATGATCCCTTATCTAAGGACACGCATATCTGATAGGATCAGAGTTGAATACGACTTTGGAAAGCTACGATTGCAGATCAGGATCTAAAGTCATACGCATAATAGTTGTGAGACTTATCCAAGTGGGAGACTGTTGGATTAGTGTCTAAGTCCATAACTATTTTGGTATGTACTTGACCCGATGGTGCATGGTCCTTTTGGGTTGCCTTCACCAAAGCAACCTGATTGGAGAAATAAATAGAGAGAGAGGTTATTATGATTTATTAATATGTTATAAGAGTAATATATTAAAGGAGAAATCATATTTGTTTAATTAATATTGGTCAATAATTAATTAAGAATTAATTTTGTGATCAAGTGTAATTAATTAAACTAGAGGGGTTGAATTGTAATTATATGATAGTTACAAAATATGGTAATGGTTATCCTAAATATGGGTTGAACGAATTCATGGAGATAAGGATCCTTGAAATCGTCCAAAGGATAAAGGATAAGGGTTTTCAAGGCTTATCTTATGGTTACTTGGTGGGCAAACAACTAGATAAGGATAAGGACTAAAACCCTAATCTCTACACATATATAAAGACCCATAAGGCTCATGAATTCGTCCATGCCTTCCTAAGAGGTCCTAGAGACGAATTCTTATACCTCTCCTCTGTCTTTATACCTTCTCCATTTGCTCTTGGTGTTTGTAAGCCATTAGAGGAGTGACACTTGTGACTCTAAGCTTTCCAAAGTCAATTCAAGGAGGAATTCGATTGTTATTGCTACATAACAATCAAAGGTATGATCTTGAAGCCATTTATATGTTAATATCGATTTCCATATGCTAGAATTAGGGTTTATAGCCTTGGATAACTTGCATGTACAATAGAGAAACCTAGATCCAAGCATTAGGGTTTGTATGAACACATAGGATGTCTTATGACCAAAACCCATCAGCTGCTACTACGTAAGTCCCAATTGCCATTTTTTTGTGTGAATCGCAAAGGGCCAAACCGAGGAATCAAATGACCCGTCATTTCTTTTTCTTTCACCATCTTCACCAGAGAGAATGTTAAGTGGCGATGATAGCGAAGAAGGGCATGTTGCAGGTATGCTATGATTGTTGCTCCAATTGAGGGTTTTCAAGCCCTAATCACACCTAAATCAAAGTTTTTGGGGCAAGCTTCAATATCTGGTAAAATCATTCCACGACGAGGGGGAAGACAATAAATCAATACAAGCTTCATTTGATAGAAGAAGAGGGAGAACGAGGTTGGTGACGGAGATGTGGTGGTTGCACGGTGGCCACATAGTCGGTGGTTTTTAGTCGATGGTGATGGCAGGTGAATGATGGAATGGAGGCAATAGGTGGAAAGTAGCAGCAACATTGGGGTGTTTGATGGCAATGGGTCACGATAGGGGGAGGTCGGAGTGGGCTGAGAACTACGGTGGCAGCCGGTGGTGCTCGTACCGACGACTCCCGCTGCTTCATTTCTTCCGGCGAGGTCGACGCGTGAGAGATGAGGGGAGGAAGGAGTAAGGGTCAAGGATTTTTGGGGCTGCTGTACCAAGGGGGGGGGGAGAGAGAGAGAGAGAGATTCTTTTTATTTTTCTTTTAATCAGAAAATATATTTAAATAAATAAAAAAATAGAAAAAGAAAGTACCAAGGGTAAATCCGCCATATTAAATATTTCTATATCAAATTGGACTAAAATCGCAACAAAATGAAAACTTTGGACCTATGGTACTAGTCAAAACTTTTTTAGTCTGCATAATATCATTAAGATCACACCACAAAGTGCCCAGGGGTGGACCCAAGAATTTTCCAAATAGGGGATGAAAAAAATTATAACTGCTTTTAGGGGCAAATATTTTTGAAGAGTCAAAATATATAATTTTAAAGGGTAAAAATATAATATTTTTTGAAAAAAAAAAACCTAATTTTTTTTTTAATTTTTTTTGTTGTGGGGGCAGCTACCTCCACTACCCCCACTATAGGACTGTTACTGAACGTATTAATAATATATATATATATATATATATATATATATATATATATATATATATATATATATATATGTGTGTGTGTGTATGTGTGTGTGTATGTGTATGTGTATGTGTATGTATGTGTGAGTGTGTTAGGGGTCAAGATCCTCAAACCTATCCAGGACCCCGAATTATAAAGGAGTCTTAAGATCTCGAACATACATAAGGATCATTAACTTCACCATTATTATTTTCCTTACAAGTGTAATGGCTATATTTCTTGTTTATTTCTCATATGTGAAGAAATGGCCAACATAAAACTCATTCACAACGAAGAATCACTTCAACCAGGCTTAAAACCCGAGAATACCAAGTCAAAGCGAATTACAAATACTAGTTCAATAGGATCCCATAAATATCATACTTTTAGTTACACAACTGAGACTATATATACACTTGTAACATAAACACAACGACACAATTAGCTGACACCTTAGACTCCTTGAGCTATTGAAACACTTGTACTCGTTTCTTCATCATTTTTTCTATAACTGATTCGCCAATCAATAAAATCTAACAAGGCAAGTGATCATTATCACTTCCCAAGGTTTTATGTCGGAGATCCTATCAAGGACTAAGGGCTTTCCTTCTAAACCATTTATGCAACATTGTTCTAATTTTGTTAACCACTTCAACCACAACACCACAGCCTCTCATGCAATTTAGTTTATTTTCATTCGGCTGATTTTTTACCAAAATAATTTGGCGCCCACCGTGGGTCCATGGAGTTCTTAATACTTGAAAATCATGTGTACACAACCAACTTTATATTCTTCCTCTATTCCTCCTATTTCCTTAAAAAATCTTCCACCGCCTCTAAACAGACCTCCCAGTCATAGAAAAACTTTGAATACCTCTAAAAGGAACACCTCACCGATCATCAGCCATAAGCATCCAGGTTCCTTATGATTCTAGGAGCCTTCTGTTCGAATCTTTAACAACAAAATATTCTTCATGGTGAAGTTGGTAAAGCAACAACTCAACAACAGGAGGAGAACATAACACTTATCAAAGAAATGGAAAGAATAAGAGTAGAGATCTACAAACCGTGTGAAATAACATGTTTGATTTTTCAACCCATGATCCAAGATTTCGATAGCACAGGATCCCTAAGGAATCGTTGAGATACTACAACCTCGACAACTGTTGCTGCTTCAACTTAGGGAGAAATCGCAAATAATCAAACCCCTGTGATGCAGGATACTAACAAAACCTTCACTACCTTTAAAAACCAAGACACTGGTAACCTACTAAATATTAATGCATTTAATACTAACTCTAAGGATCTTGATGCATGTATAAGTCTTATCATGGCTATGGAGCTTCAACAACCGAGATAGACGATCTCGAGTGTACCATAAATAGTACAAGCTATACCAGAAGCCTCCCTCACAAGCCACATGATATCGAGATTTGCTCCCGTAATAACCGATATTGAAGTTCCAAAACACTTCTAGACTCCCAGCATGAAGCTTTATGAAGGAACTACAGATCATGAGGAACATGTAGCACAATACAGGGAAAGAATGGAAATGATTCCCATCCTATTACACTTAAAATAAGCATGTTTATGCAAGGGTTTTGTTTCAAACCTCACAGGATCAGTCTTGAATCGGCTTATTAAAGTTCCTCCTTATTCCATTACTTTTTTTGCTCGTTTAGTTAATCTTTTTAATAAATAATTTTCTTAGAACATGACATTCGAAAGGATCACTAGTGATCTACATCGAGCATTCCAGGATCATAAGGAATCCATTAGAGAGTTTGTAAGAAGGTTTTCCAGAGAAGTGTTCAACATCCCCAATATTGGCATGGTTATTGTTGTGGAAGCTTTTAAAATGAGCCTAAAGAAGGACTCTGCTTTTTTATGGAGACCTTGTAATGACCCCATGCAGGAAAATGGATGAACTCAGAAGTAGAGCCTTGAGGTTCATTAAGATGGAAGAGGATAAGGAGATCTAGAAGAGGACCAACTCCCCAAATATATATGACAATCCTAATGGGAGGGTTGATTCCTCAGCCCAAAGATCCTACAAATCCAAGCCGTATTCCAATCCTGATCATCATAGGGTTAATGCCCTTTACGGTAAATATGAAGAATATAAATTCCCCAAGATCATTGATTATTGTTTTTCTAGTTGATGTTTCAGGTCTAATATTTTCCATGTATGATCTTGGCGAGAAATCAAGGTGGCAAAGGAAAGTAGAGAAATCGAGTAGCTAGAAAGAAAAATCTAAATGGTGTGCATAACATGGAGATTCGGCCACATCAATGAGGATTTCATAACCCCCCAAAAGGAGATTAGCTATCTCCTACGCAAAGGACATATTAAAGAAATCCTAGAAAGACGAAAAAAAAATCAATGGAGAAGGAGCAAGAGTAGGATCTTGCCAAGATCCTAGAAAAACTAGGATCCCCTCCTTATGCCTCTAAGGTAATCAATGTTATCTCTGCAGGTTCTGATACTTATGGAACTTCTTCCTATGCAACAAAAATACATGCCAAGGTATCCAAAATAGAGAAAGAAGAGAGACCCTAAAATAACACATCGATAACTAGTGAGAAAGAAATCACCTTCGATGAAAAATATGGAGAAATATCTAGGATCCTCATCATGATGGATTAATAATAACTCTCTACAACGCTAACCACTTTGTTGGAAGGATACTTACGGATGAAGGATCCTTGGTGAACATCATACTCTTAGATGCTCTGACCTGGATGAACATCCCAGAATCTGTAACAGCCCAAAATCTCAATAAAAGTTTTCATTTTTAATTAAGAAATTCATTTCCATAAGTTATAAAATTCCAATGATATTTGTTTTCAAAATTCATAACATCTGATAGATTATTCATAAAATCAGAGTGTCCCCAAACAAAACACCAGAGAGTGTACGCCATGCGATCACGTCGGGCCCTTGCCCTTAGATCGTGAAGTACCTGAAACAACCAAAAAACTGTAAGCTAATGCTTATTGAGTTCCCCAGAGCATAACCCACATAATCCCCAGAGCATACAAACATATAAGGATACCTTGGAAACCCTCCAGGGTCTTACCCTGGGTGCCATAGGAACCCCCAAATGGTCTTAGCCCAATGCCATGGGAACCCCCCGAGGTCTTGACTAAGGATGCCATGGAAACCTTCCAAGGTCTTACACCCTAGTGCCTCGGGACCCCCCCCCCCCTCGAGGTCTTTACTTAGGATGTCATGGAAATCCTCCAAGGTCTTACACCCAAGTGCCTCGGCAACCCCCTGAGGTCTTTCATGAAAGTATCACAAAACAACTAACATACCACATAGCACATAACCAATTAGTATACCACATAACACTACATCAACTAGTGTACCATATATCACAAAATTGGCCGGCCTTGGTGCCTTCAACCCATTGGTATGGTGAGGAGACTCACCTTAGTCTGCTGAACCCGAAAGCTGCCATTAACCCAAGATTGGGATTAAACACAATCTAATTAAAGAGCTCAATTACCTAGCCCAAATCCTTCCATAATGGCCCAAGAGTCTTTCCTTTGATAATGGGCCCAAAGTCCATGTCCAAAGCTATTAATGGGCCACATGGCCCAATAAGGCCCAACCAAAACAACCATGGCCAAAAACAGATAAATCGGACCTCCAACCCAAAACATGACCAGGACCCACAACTTATTAAGGCCTAAAGGGCTTACAATCCAAAAACAAGCCCAAACTCATCTCAGTGTGTACGCCTTGCATACCACTTGAGTACACTCAGCGTACTGGCTCCTTCAGTCATACACGTTGCGTACGTGCTACTACGCGCGACATACTAGTCAGGCATGCATAAATAACCATTAAGCTCTTAATGCTTGGGATATTAACACCAAGCTTTAGATCTAAGTCCATTAAGACCTTCTAAGGCATAAAGTTGGCAAGTTTATGCCGTTGCATGCTCCATATGTTCCCAACAACCCCTTATAATCCATTAAGACCTTTCCATGGATCTTAACTCATCCATGAGGTCAAAACACCTATCAAGACTGCATTTTTATGGTATAAATGAACTAAGGGACCTCAGATGTTATCTTCATAAGCTCTAGAGGTACTCAAACTCCCGAAAGATGATCCATGAACACAAATCGGACAATAAAGCAAACCCTAGCTCGATCTAATGAATAATATGGAAAGATTAAAACTTTATACCTCCATAAGCTCCTCAAGGTGAACTAGATGCAGGATCTTGAATCTCAATACCACACCAATCTTGCTTACTAACTTCTTCTTCTTGAATAAACTCTAAAATGGCCACAAATACACTCATTAAGCTCAAGAACATTCTCACAAGGAAACTCTGGGGTAAAAGGGCGAAATGAGCCTATGGAGGCTGATTAGGGTTTGGTCGAAGAAGCTTCAGGATGTTCAAATAGGTGTTAAGTCCAAAAATTAGGGTTTTGCTCTTCTGTCATATACACCCTACATACCTCTTGGTACGCCCTGCGTATGCAGCCACTCTCCACGATTCTTTCATCCTTAGTAAGCTAAGCGTACTCTTGGAGTACGCCCCGCGTACTAAGGGACCATTATGCTATATTTTTCATTTCAAGGGTTCAAAGGGTAATTACCTGATTTGGAGTGTTACAACTCTCCCCCACTTGAACTAGACTTTATCCTCGAAGCTCGCAGTCACAACAGATCCAGGTACTGCTCCCGCATCTCATCTTCTGGCTTCCATGTCCATTTGGAGCCTCTTCGGTGTTGGCATTGCACCTTTACTAGCTTCGCCTCCATGTTACAGAGAGCCTTAGTCTTCCTATCCAGAACCACGATAGGTTTCTCAATGTAGTTCAGGCTCTCATTTACCTGAATGTCGTCCAAAGAGATAACTGCAGCCTCGTTAGCGACACACTTCTGAAGCTAGGACACATGGAAGGTGTTATGAATCTGACTCAGCTCATCCAAGAGGTCCAGTCAATAAGCAACCATACCGACTCGGGTAGAAATCCTGAACGGACCAATAAATAGAGGTCCCAACTTGCCCCTTTTTCGAAACCTAATGATACCCTTCTAGGGTGACACTTTCAGTAAGATGAAATCTTCCACCTGAAACTCAAGATCCGATCGAAGCCGGTCAGCACAACTATTCTGACGGATCTGCACGACTTGCAACCTATCGTGCACCTACTGAATCAACTTGGTAGTCTTGAGCACCACTTCTATGCTTCCCATGACTCGATACCCTAACTTGCCCCAGCACACCGGAGTCCTACACCTCCAACTGTACAACATGTCAAACGGGGGTCGGTCAATGCTAGCATGATATCTATTATTATATGAAAACTCTGCTAGTGGGAGGTATGTATCCCAACTCCCTCCAAAGTCCAATACACAAGCTCAAAGCATATCCTTGAGTGTCTGAATCGTCCGCTCGCTTTGGTCATCAGTCTAAGGGTGGTAAGCGGTGCTGAAATGTAACTGGGTGCCCAATTCTTCATGGAACTTCCTCCAAAACCTAGAGGTGAATCGGACATCATGGTCCGAGACCACGGATACCGGCTCTCCGTGCCTGACCACCACCTCTCGCACATAGATATTTGCTAATTTCTCAGCAGAGATACTCTCGGAGATCGGAATAAAATGGGTATTCTTCCTCAATCTATCCATAATGACCCAAATGGAATCCACGCCCCTCACTATCCTCGGTAACTTCATGTTGAATTCCATGGTGATCTCTTCCCATTTCCACATGGGAATGGGTAGCGGATGGACCTTTCCATGAGGCCTCTAATGTTTGGCCTTCACCATCCTGAAGGTCAAGCACCGTTCCACAAACCATGCGACCTCCCGCTTCATGTAGGGCCACAAATAACTCAACCTCAAATCTCTGTACATTTTCATAGCCCCCAGATTTATAGAGAACTTGGAATTGTGTGACTCCTCCAAAATCTTCTGTCTCACTCCCCTAGATGCCGGTACCCACACCCAGCCACACTGTGTCAAAATTCCTCGACTATCCCGAACAAACAAGGGAATCTAACCCCGAATCCGCTCTATCTTCCAGTTCTTTTTATGTAGTGAGGGCCAGATGTTATCTTCATCAGGGATGCTCAGGTTTCGTCGCCTATGTCATGGATACTCGAAATAAGGGTATGGCGACCATAGACGATGTGCCGATTGTGAGGGAGTGCCCGGATGTGTTCCTGGAGGATTTGCCTGGGGTATATCTGGAGAGGCAGGTGGAGTTATGGATTGATTTGATTCTGGGTGACGCTCCGATAGCCAAAGCACCATATCAGTTGGCTCATCCCAATATGCAGGAGTTGTCAACACAGATGCAGGAGTTGTTAGACTAAGGATTTATTAGACCGATCAGTTCTTCATGGGGTGCCCTAATTTTGTTTGTGAGGAAGAAGGACGGATTTCATCGTATGTGTATTGACTACCAGGAGTTGAATAAGGTAACGGTGAAGAACCGTTATCCCCTTCCAAGGATTGACAATCTCTCTGACCAACTTTAGGGTGCATCTTGGTTGTCCAAGATGGATCTGTGTTTAGGTTATCATCAGATACGAGTCAGGGACAAGGATGTGCAAAAGACAGTGTTTCAGACTCGATATGGCCATTATGATTTCGTGGTGATGCCTCTCAGGCTCACCAATGCTCCATCCGCGTTCATGGATCTCATGAAGGGCATGTGCAGACCGATGCTAGATTGGTATGTGATAGTCTTTATTAATGATATCTTAGTCTATTCCAAGACTCAGGAGCAGCACGAGGAGCACTTGAGGGAGGTGCTTGAGACCTTGAGGAGGGAGAGACTTTTTGCAAAGTTCTCCAAGTGAGAGCTGGTTGCATGAGGTGCAATTCTGGGGTATGTTGTCAACCAAAAGGGTATTTTGCTCGATCCAGCCAAGGTTGAGGCCGTGATGCAGTGGGAGGTTCCGAATTCTCCATCTGAGATTCGGAGTTTCCTTGGTCTAGTGGGTTACTTTAAGAGATTCATCAAGGATTTCTCTAAGATTGTTGTTCCTTTGACCCGATTGACCAAGAAGTCGGCGACATTTCGTTGGGGGCCTGAGTACCAGGCAACTTTCAAGACTCTTAGACAATGATTGTGTGAGGCGACGATTCTGACCTTGCCAGAGGGTGTCAATGATTTTGTTGTTTATTGTGATGCCTCAATCACAGGTTTGGGTGCAGTTTTCATGCAGCGGGGTCACATGATCACTTACGTTTCGAGGTGGTTGAAGCCTCACGAGGCAAATTATCCGACGCATGACTTGTAGTTGGGGGCTATGGTTTTCGCCCTCAAGATTTGGCAGCACTACCTCTATGGGGTTTGTTATACTCTTTACACGGACCATAAGAGCCTGAGGTATTTGATAGATCAGCCGAACCTGAATATATGAGGCAACGTCGTTGGTTGGATGTGGTGAATGATTATTATTGCGAGATCCTTTATCGTTAGGGGAAAGCCAATATGGTGGCCGATGCTCTCAGCCGCAAGTCGGTTGCGGCTTCGAGTCATGGTATATGCTTGAGGATGACAATGATTACTCTGTTGTTGGAACGGATTCGGGAGACACAGGTTGGGGCTACGAAGGAAGAGCTCTGGGTGTGTGAGCGGATTGTGGGTCAGGTGGCTTCCTTCGATTATGATAGCCACAAATTGTTGACTTTGCATCAGAGGATCTTGGTTCCGTATTGGGGCGGCGTGCAGAAAGTTCTGATGGAGGAGGCTCAGAAGTCGAGAGTCTCCATTCGTCCTGGGGCGACGAAGATTTATAGGGATCTTTGCCCTGATTATTGGTGGCCCTGCATGAAGCGGGATATGGCATGGTTTGTGGGTGGTGCTTGACTCGCAGGAAAGTCAAGACCGAGCATTAGTGACCTCATGGCAATATGCAACCATTTGAGATTCCCATATGGAAATAGGAAGACATCACATCGCAAATCTTCCTAGGACTGCACGTGTAGTGGATTCTATTTAGGTCATCGTGGATCGATTTATTGGATTAGTTTCTAAGTCCATAACTATAATTGGTATGTACTTGACCCGATTTAGCATGGTGCATTTTGGGTTGCATGACATCGGAACAATTGGATAGACAAAATGAAAAAAAGGATACCAGTGATTTATATTAATATATTATAAGTTCTAATATATTAATATGAAATTGTATTATTTAATTAGTATTGATCAAAAATTAATTTAGAATTAATTCAGTGATCAAAAGGAACTAATTAAATATGGACTCTTATATATATGGTGGGCTAAGTTCATTTAGGTTGGGCTAAGCATTCATGGATAGTCCATGGAGTGTTTAACCCATGGATCCTATGGAAATGAAAGGTCATGGGTATTAAGGTTTACATGAATGTAACCCTAATCCTCCACACTATATAAAGAGGTCCCTAGTTCATTAAATGAGCACTAGAGTGTGTACACAATAGAGCTAGGCACTAGTGTATAGTACACAAGAGGGAAAAACCAATTTTGAAGCAAGTATCCTAATTCTCAAGTTATTCCAAGGGTTCTTGGTGTTGTGCGAACCATTTGAGGTACAACATCTGAGGCACTAGGCTCTTAAAGATTCAAAACTTCAAGCTCCATCAAAAGGTATGTCATTCTACTAGATTCTTGTAGTATAGTTGCTTCATATTATGCTAGTTAGGATGAGCCCTTGGAATATCAAATATTTGCATGTATAGTAGACAAAACATGGATCCAAGGTTTATAGGGTTGCATGTACACCATAGGATTGTTAGAATGCTCAAAACCCATCAGTGGTATCAGAGCCTAGGCTTGGTTTCATTTATACTTGATGCAAATTGATGAAAATCGAAGTTTGTATGCTATCTGGACATGCACTCGACGAGTTGGTCCATGCCTAAATTCATCCAACTCGTCGAGTTGGTTCATGCACTCGACGAGTTGGACCCCCCGACAGCATATCTTCGAGTTTTAAGGTTGGAATTGGTCTAGAATCATTACCTTAAACTGTTTTGGACTTATAAACCCTGTTTTTGATGTGGGAATGATTATGGTAAACCAATTTCAAGGTTGTTATCAAAATTTCAAGTTTTATGTGTGTTGATGTAATTTTTTGAAATTGTTGATATGATTGTTCATATACTTATGAGTTTTGGTAGTCATAGGAATTATTTGCAAAGTTGGTTGTTAGTTAATTCTTGATCTAAAGGTGTTTTTAATAGATTCCATATTTTGTCCTCAAGTTATGGATTACCAAAAGTCATTTCTTTTAAAGATCCATTAAAATTCATAGGTTACACAATTGAGGAGTCTTTTTGTCGTATGAACTCCATAACTCGTCCTCAAGTCATGGATGATCAAGAGTCTCTTCATTAAAGTTTTTAAAATCTTAATTGAACTCATAAGTTATGAAAATCCAAAAGTTTTTGAATAGTTCAAAACTTTCCCTCAAGTTTTGAAATTTGTAATGTTTCCCCTCATGATTACTTTAATTCCAAGTTAAACCCTTAGAATTTTAAAAGTTAAAATTCAACTCTTATACTTTATAGTATTATAAGTTAATAATATATATATATATATATATATATATATATATATATAGAAGAACAAATTCAGTCTTACCGTTAGTAGGCCTCATTCAAGAAGCCGGTCTATAAGGGGGGGGGGGGGTATAAGGTTACTGCCTTTAAAATGGTAGTTTAATGGGTGTCCACTCTCACCCACCGCTTCCTTGACTTGTGGAGGTTCGTTAGCCAAACGGGAAGGACAATGATTATAATTCTCCCTTCATTATAAGTATAATGATAAATATAAAGTAACTAAACCTTTTATAAATTCCCAATCTTAATTACTTTAGGAAAATGTGAATTTGGTGCTAACCCATGAAATTACACTTTGCACTTTGCTGAAGTCGGTAGTGGAGCGTGTGTGGTTAACCGACACACTAGCTTGGATTTAACAAGGTAGGCAAAGGGTTACTTAATGTTTATCATAGGATCAGTGGAGCGCGTTTGGTTAACCGACACATCGATTAAGTGATAACTGATAAATATTAAGGGTACCAAGTATATTTGCATGGTTATTCTCACATTGTTTGTGATCCTCGACATCCCAGTCACAAAACTTGAGATGGAACAATCGAGATTGAAACATGACATTAATAAGTTCAATGAATCTCAAAGGATCTAGGAGTCTCAAATCCAATTAAAACCTAATTTCTATTTTGTTTTTCATGGTGGAAAATGGTGAATCGACATTTGCCTACCTTCAAATATTTTATAGCTTGGATTACGACATCCCTCTTCTAAGTTATAAAATATTGTGTTGGGTCCTAGCCTTAATATTTCATATTGGGTGTTATATTAAGGGCTTAAATCAAATAACTTGAATATCTCCCATAGTAGATATCTAGTTCAGACAACTATGATCTTCCGAAAACTCTTAAAACAAGCTTTCCTAATGAAGATGATGTTCCATGGTTGGATAATGGAAATCATACTTCTCTTCCTTCACCTTCCACAATTATTCTCCCTAACCCACAATTACTTGAATAGTTCAAGGTCACTCAAGCTCTATTGGCAAGCAAAGTCTATGTGTGCTCACATCTTGGAGACGAAGTCACATATTGACAAGCTGGGAGAGTTGGGTGTCAAAGTCTTGAGGAAGTTGGTTGTTGACTAGGGTCTTCAATCACTTTATATGTCACATAGTGAGTTATTTAAGGACTAATATGTAACAGACTATGACATGACCCTTAACGATCTTATCTATTTGCTTGGTGTTGCTGAATCAGCAATGATTTGGAGCACTGGTAAAGCAAATTTGATTAGAAGTCAACTTCCCAGACTTCCTTGGACATTAACAATGGAGACAGAGGAAATCCAGAAAGCTTTCTCTTCCCAATGGAAAGGGATCGGCCATAGTCAACTCGGTTGACCAAATGGTAAAGAGAAAGCCTAAGTCAGAGATTGTCCCGTGTACCATTCCCAGAGAGTCCAAATGTTTCTATTGCCAAAAAGAAGGGGTGTTGGTTGCGAAGTTTCCCTGACTACCTAAAAGATCTGAGAGAAGGAAGAATCAAAAAGTTTGACTTTGATTCAGGTAAGTCCACTATCTAACTCTGTTAGGTTCCTAATTGATGATTCTTAATACAAAATGTGACTCGGTTACATTTTGATGTTTGGCAGGATCAAGCAAAGGGAAGGAAACTTAAAAGAAGAGTATGCTGAATCTGATTGCGAAGATAGATTTCAATCGCATGGTTCGAAGATCGGATTCTTGAGCTAATACTTAGGAGTTATGATAGATTGCTAGAAAATATATAATAGCATAGTTTTCATTTAAAGTTGCATTATAAGGAAAAAGTTTTTTCTGCATTTATAAATAAATAAAATTTTGTTTTACTTTATTTTATATCTCCTTACAATGGCATTTATGAAAAATTGATGTTTGTATGTTTCTAGCAATAATGGAAATATGAATTTGATTCTTTCATTTATGGTAGTGTCTAAATTTACCAAATAGGGAAATATTCTCATCACCTAAGTTTTCAATTGGACCGAAACTTGGAATCATGCAAGTTGTATGATGAATGAGAATTTTCATCTTTGGAAAATTAAAACTAATTCCTTGTTCATATGGATGTATGAGTCAAGTGAAGGACAAAGGGATCGGGTACACTTGGTTGCGCGCTGGTCAGGTCCACCACAAAAGATCGATAAGACTATTCGTCATGATTTACTAAAGTTTAGTAAATATGGTTATACTTACAAGTTTAAGTATAATTCTGAAACATTGGAAAAGTTTCGATTTATGGCAGAACGAATGAGAAGAATCAAATTAGGTAGAAAGATAAAAGTTTCTCAAATCTGAAAAGATGGGAGAGTAATTTAGTATCATGTTTTGTGATTATCTTAATGATTAAGAAACCATATCACAATTGTCCTATCAGGACATCTTAGTACATTCCCATGACTAAGAAAAGGAATCTTGAATTGTTGAAAAGGTTAAATCAAGAAGATGACTCATACTTTGTTCCAAACAATTATTAGAGTCATACTCCAAGATTTTAACTTGAGTGACAAATCTTAAAGAAAGGTTTATAACACTTGTCAAATGTAAGAGTAAAATGTATTCTACTCTTGTACATTTGAAATTGGTAAGTTGTGATGTTTTGGATAAAACAAAGACCAACTAAGGCCAATTGTGTGAAGTGTTTGTCTTGATAAAGAATCCACACTATTTCTTGAATATTTGTTCCTCAAGGAATGGGTCTTGGAAAGAGAGTCTTATATGTCAAGAGGATAGTGGGAGTCTAAAAGATCCTGAAAGAATTTCAAGATCTAATCAAGAATAAAATCTATACTTTCTCACCAGCTCATGACTTGAGGTTTATAACCTATCGTGCTGACATATTCCTATTTCTGTGCCCATTCCAGCTAAAGTTGGCTTTGCATATGAGTTCTAAGAGTTCTCAGTTGGTTGCATAAGAACTTGGAAGCAATAGTAGGCCTTTGTGCTGCCAGGTGGCAAGAAGTTAAAACTGCACAAGTTCAATCTATATGAGTTTGGATTAATCAATAACCTTGTCTTGTGATTATGGTTTTGACAAATTCACATGGATAGGAACACGTACACCTAAAAATCTAAGTGTTATAAGGTTTCTCTCCGATTCATGAAAATGATGGTGAGGAAATGCTTTCACTAAGTGGTTTTAAGTAGATAGCAATTGTGATATTTGCATTCTAAAAGTCGTTAGTGGAGCGTGTGTGGTTAACCGACACACTAACATGGATTTGTGAGTAATGGAAAAGGTCTAAACATTTGAGACTATGATTACGACATCCCTTTTCATAGTTCTGAAATTGTTTAGACACACATGTGTGCTATCTAAGGATAGGTGTATGATTTTGATAAAGTCTTATCAAAGCATCTCGTATCAGAAATCTGAACTTTGGTAAGAAAGTCAATAAAGTATTGATTTCTAGAAGTCCACCTGATTTCCGAGAACATATCAAAGCTAGTGGGAAGATAAGTGTTATGCTAATAATCATCATGTTAGTGGGAGCATGATATTTATAATAAGTGCTGCAAGTTAGCAATGTTAATTATAGAAAACAAAAGTTTCAATTGGGAAAAAGTTGTTCTGCTATATTTAAAGGAGAGAGGAAATTATACTTCATTTCAAATCTAAGATCTTAGATCATGAGATTTTAATTAAATTTAGTCAAGTATATATATGAATTTTATGTTGGAGTGGTTCAACATAAGGAAATTCTATATATGGGAACATTATTTGCGTTTTAAAATTCGATTGTAATTATAGCATCCCTTTTCATAATCTGAATTATGAGAACATGAAAAATAGAAATAGAAGTATTATAGCAAAAGACTAGTCTAGTATCATGTCTTTATGTGAGACATCATGAATCGTGTCCCATATGCTTCAGATATAGGATCGATTGCATGTGCTATAATATTCATCTGTTCTAAATTTTTCCAAATGCCTAGGTCATTAAGAGGGAAAGAGTACTAGCACTGGATATGACTAATTTGATTAAGCAATTGTTGAGGACAATCTGAGGTTTACCAAAGATTGCTTGCTCAGGGACTATTGGAAGTATGGTGTAAATTTTTGGAGAGGACCATATTGACATTTTCTGAAAAAGAGGCAACTCTTATTCAGAAGTTATAGTCAGAATGAGAATATGGAAATGTTACATAGGTGGAAGTTAGCCATTAAATCTGTGTAAGATTAGGAAACTTAATGCGAGAAGGATGTTCAAATCAATGTCCTTTGAATTTGAGTCTTTTTTTCCATGGAATGATCTCCATTGGAATACTTTGTAATGTATGTTGCCAATTCTTTGTGACTTGGTGCATAGTTATTACGAGAGGATCAATGCATATAAGTTTAGAATCTAACATATTTCGATAAATCGCAGGAATTTGGAATTCTTACATTTGCGGTAAGGATTTGGGTCTGTGAAATGAGCATCATTGGAATCATGTTCAATTGGTCTATTTCACAAAGTAAGGATCATAGACAAACATAGTGTGCATACTTGGTGTATGGCATAACTATTGTTTAGAAAATATAGTGTACATGTTTGGAGCATGGGACAACTGTTGTTTTAATTCAAGTATTAAGCTGATAAATTTGAAACATTATACAATGAATAATGAGTAATTAATATGGTGTTTAAATAAAAGGTGTTCTATTTACTCTTAAATGTGCTTAGGGCCATATTCAATTAGTATTATTCTTTTGTTTCACTTTGCATGTTTTGACTTCTAAAATAACTAGGTCATTCTTCCCGAATGACTAAGTTATTCAAACCATCTACAGTCGATAATACGTTGGAAGTAGGTATTAAGGCAAGATTGTCATGAAGTTGGCTTGTAAATGTCTATGGTGTTGGACATAGCAAGAGTTGCTACAACATTCATGAGTGCTCATAAGTTCCGAGTATTGGATTAAACCCATGCTCATTTGAATCACTTCATGGATTTTATCACGAGTGATCATGAGACAATAATATCTTATATTCTTCAAACCTAGAGATATGAGTTGTTGACTATGAGTTGGTTATACATTGATTGCACGAAAACGCATTGGTAACTCAATCTTATAAAACGTGCCTTTGTGTATGATTCAACAAGTAGTAGAACAAGCATATGAGTCGCAGTTTATCCATTCCTTTTACCCTTGGAGGGATAAAAGCGATATCTGTGGGCCCCTCGATGATTTAGTGATTACACCCCTAAGTGCTTGGCTAAGCCTGGACTGATTTGATTTGTTCAATTAGTCAGTCGTCATAAATCGAAATCGAGAGACAACAAATGGATACAGAGAATGATTATAATCCATGCCTCAGTTGATATGATATCTAGAATTTAGGGATATATGATCCCTTATCTAATGGACAAGTCATTGACTAGGTCAGAGTTCGACAACGACTTTAAGAGCTACGATTGCTAGTCGGGTTTTGGAGTCATAAGCAATAATAGTTTTAGACTTATCCAAGTGGCAGACTATTGGATTAGTGTCTAAGTCCATAACTAGAATTGGTATGTACTTGACCCGATTTGGCATGGTGCATTTTGGGTTGCATGACATCGAAACAATTGGATAGACAAAATGAAAAAAAGGATACCGGTGATTTATATTAATATATTATAAGTTCTAATATATTAATATGAAATTGTATTACTTAATTAGTATTGATCAAAAATTAATTTAGAATTAATTTAGTGATCAAAAGGAACTAATTAAATATGGACTCTTATATATATATGGTGGGCCAAGTTCATTTAGGTTGGGCTAAGCTTTCATGGATAGTCCATGGAGTGCTTAACCCATGGATCCTATGGAAATGAAAGGTCATGGGTATTAGGGTTTACATAAATGTAACCCTAATCCTTCAAACTATATAAAAAGGTCCCTAGTTTATGAAATGAGCACTAGAGTGTGTACACAAGGGAGCTAGGCATTAGTGTATAGTACACAAGAGGGCAAAACCGATTTTGGTGCAAGTATCCTAATTCTCAAGTTATTCCAAGGGTTCTTAGTGTTGTGTGAACCATTTGAGGTGCAACACTTGAGGCACTAGGCTCTTAAAGGTTAAAGACTTCAAGCTCCATCAAAAGGTATGTCATTCTACTAGATTCTTGTAGTATAGTTGCTTTATATTATGCTAGTTAGGATGAAACCTTGGAATATCAAATATTTGCATGTATAATAGAGAAAACATAGATCCAAGGTTTATAGGGTTGCATGTACACCATAGGAGTGTTAGAATACTCAAAACCCATCACGATTGAGCTAGAGCACGCATTTCATCCCGATCCAGGAGAGTATTTCTGTAGAGAAGTTAGTCGAGATATATGTTCGGGAGGTGGTGGCACGTTATGGGATTTCAGTATTTGTGGTTTCAGACCGAGATGTTCGTTTTACTTCTAGATTTTGGAATTGGTTTCATGAAGAGATGGACACTCATCACCATTTCAGTACGACATTTCATCCGCATACCGATGGGCAGAGTGAGCAGACTATCCAGACTCTTGAGGACAAGTTGCGTGCATATGTTTGGGATTTTGGTGGGAGTTGGGATACCTATCTTCCCTTAGTGGAATTTCTGTATAACAACAGTTATCACGCTAGCATTGATCGACCTCCTTTCAAGATGATCTACATGAGGAAATGCAGGCTCCCAATTTGTTGTGCCGAGGTCAGTTAGTGGGTCATGGAGTACCGAGGTGGTGCTCAAGACCACTGAGCTGATTTAGAAGGTACGAAGCAGACTCCAGACAACTCAAATTCGGAAGAAGAGTTATGCTGATAGGTGTCGGTCGGACTTGGAGTTTTAGGTGGGAGACATTGTTCTCCTAAAGGTGTCAACCTAGAAAGGTGTCATCTGGTTTAGGAAGCAGGGCAATTTGGGCCCCTGGTATATTGGTCCCTTCAAAGTTTTGGCTCTGGTGGGCTGGGTTGCTTAACGTCTTGATCTTCCAGCCGAGCTCAGTCGGATCCATAGCACATTTCATGTCTCCCAGTTTCAGAAGTGTTTAGCAGATGACTCTGCAGTGGTGCGCTTAGAGGATATTCAAGTGGATGACCACCTGAATTATATTGAGAGACCAGTGACAATTTTAGATCGGAAGACGAAAAACCTGAGGAACAAGGTTGGGGGCTGGTAAAGCTGCAGTGGCTGCACCGCAAGCGGACTGAGTGGACGTCGGAGCCAGAGGAGGAAATGAGGGAACATTATCCAGATCTGTTCAGGGCAGTAGACTTCGAGGATGAAGTCTGATTCAAGTGGAGGAGAATTGTAACATCCGTGATTTCAAGGTATTGTTAATTTATTTAATCTTGTATTTAATTGTTCTTGGCAATGAAGTTATTTTGGAATTAGAGGTTGCGCCTCTATGTGTTTGGGCTAGATGAAGTCGTACGCTGGGTGTCATCCTGGCGTATGCGGGGAGTAGTAAGAAAAAGGAAAACGTGGGGCTATCCACGTAAAGGCAGCAGACGAAGTGGTACACGCAGCGTACGTGTGCTAACTCAAAACCCTAATTTTTAGGGTTCAATCCATATATATATATATATATATATATATATATATATATATATATATATATATATATATATATATATATATATATATATGCATGTGTGTGTCTGCGTGTCATTATGTCCCATTCCCTAGCCTCCTTATCAGCCTCCTTAGTTCAGAAACCCTAATATCTAACCCTCATCATCCTTGTGTGTTTTGACCTAGTGGAGTTCATTTTGGTAGCTTTTAGCCTTGGAAAGAAGAAGAGGAAGTTGGTGAAGGAGAATTAGTGAAGCTTGAGCTTGAAGATTCGAAACATCATCATCATTTAGCACTCATTTGAGGTATAAAGCTTAGAACTTGCCTTATTAATGCTTAGATCTCTTGTTTTTGAGTTTTTGTACCTTTTTGGTCCCATGGATAAAAAGAATTTTGTGGATCAAGGTTGTTTCTTAAGCTTGGAGTTGCCACTCTTGGTGCTAATTGAGTACTAAAGTCATAAAGTTGCCATCTTGGAGGTCTTGAAGCATCCATGCATGAGGATTGGTCATTTTTAAGGAAGTAAGTTGTCATATTCCAAGTTTAGGTTCATTTGGGGGCATGCAAGCTACCAAGTGGTCGAATTTATGGGTTAAGGCACTTCATTGGACTCAGATCTATGTTTGGCACCTCAGATCTTAAGGGTTTAAGTGCTTTCTGGGGTTATGGATTAATAGGAGAATACGTTGGGCGTGTAAGCTTATACACACAGCGTACAAGCTATGCAAGCATACATGAGTACGCCCCGCGTACTCACTGAATTGGGCTTTGTGTTGTTTGGGCCTCGGTTTGGGTCTCTTTCATGGATTGGTGACTTGGGTCGTGGGGGGCCATCTGGAATTGAACCATTGGGCTAGAGAAACATTATTGGGCCTTAGGCTAAATCCCATGCAAAAGGATTGGGCCTAATTGGAAATTAGGCCATATACTAGGCTTTATTGGATTATTTATCTTTTGGGACATAGATTGTGATTTAAGGACCAAGTTATCTTAGGGGTAAAATAGTCTTTTACTGCAAGTGGGATTTTTGGTTAATGAGGTAGATCCCTTTGTTAATTAGCTTTTATTTGGACATTGTTAGCTCAGGGAGCTGTAGGACCAGCAGTCAAGGATCATTCATTTCGGTCAGCTTATTGAGGTGAGTTTCCTCACTGGATTTAGTGGGTTGAAGGCACCAATGCAGGCCCATGTTTATGCTATGTTAGTATGCTAGCTGTCTTTGTGACTCTTGTATTTGTATGTGCTTCTATGCTTTCCGGGCTAAGGTCTGATGCCGGTTAGGGCCCGATGACCATTTGTATGCTATGTATCTATGTTGCATGAGTATGTATTTATTTGATATATGTTGTATGCATGTTGGGTGGGGCCTGATTTACTTCCGAGCTCAGCTTGATGACCGGGCAGGGCCCGATGACTGGGTGGGGCCCACTATATGCTTATTGTAAGTATGGTTTGTGGTAATTTAGGGGAACTCTTTAAGCTTTGTGCTTACGACTTTTAGTTTTGTTTCAAGTACTTCCAGTTCCAAGGGGAAGAGCTCGAGTTGACTGTATCGCACACATCACTGGAGTTCCGCATGATTTTTATAACACTTGATATATTGGTTTTGTTGCGATGAATATTTGATATTTATAAATACTATTTTATCTATCATAGGAAAATGAAATTTTTAGGACCATATTTGTGGGGTATTTCATTAATACTTGTTAGGCATGTTACCCGTCGGTTTCTTTTAGTATGGCTTACACATGTATACACTACTTTACTCCTCAACCTACACCTTCTGTCCACAACGGGACTAGAACCCTTAACCTTTGGCTAAGGGGCACCTATTTATCAACTTTAGATACCTCTAGGCCAAAGGCCTCGCTAGTTGGATAGCCAATAGTCGTTGGAGTGATTGTCTAGCTGAGTTATCTCACTACACTATTTATTGCAATATATGTTCATCTATGTTAGCATATAAGAGATAGTAGAGTAGAGCATCAAGTATAATCTCTACCTTCTTAATGTTATCGTACTAGAGTCATTGAGTGGAGCCAAAATTATATTCTCTATATGCTCAAATGTTATTATTATTGAATTATTCGTTATAGTTAAGTGAGGAGTTGATGGCTGAACGATGACAGGTCATGAGCCTGTAGACTCATGTTAACGATGAAATAGAAGGTAGGCAGTAAGTCTAGATACAAATAGAATCGTGTTGAAGAAGAAATGACAGGTAGGCCGTAAGTCTAAGATATACATATTATTGGTCGATTGGCAAAAGGTCGTGAGCCAACTGGTGGATCGGCGAAAGATCGCGAGCCATTGTTTGTATGTATGTATATGTATTGTGATTGTTGGGTCCATTATGTGTTGCGTCCTGGGCTCAGTCCTCAGCCCAGTTTTGTATCCCGATTGGGCCTGTCCATCCGTGATTTAATTATTAGGGTTTAGTATTTATAGATGCTTGCATGCATCTTTGTACGTAGCTCTTTAGTCGATCATTCAAAACGATCATTATTTTTGTCGATTGTAACCCTAAAAGCCTCTATAGTGGAAGTTCTTCATCGAGCTCTGTTGAGGCGTGAATCTATTGAACCATTCAGCTCATTATTGATTCATTCTCTTGTTTGTTATTTTGTTTACATTATTCTGATTAACCTGTGTAAGATGTAAACGATCAAACAGTTTTTCAACTCATCAATTGGTATCAGAGCAGGAGGCTGTGTAATTCATACACATCTCTTCTGTCAAAGAAGTGATTAGGGTTCATTCCATATTCATTGATATTTATTGAGCCGTCACTCCATAATTGACGTATCTCATTAATTATTAATCTTGCCTTAATATTACGTATTAAAAAGTCTGATCTTATAACAGGTTAAATGATCAAGCATGGACGATTCTCAATCTAATCCCATCAACATCTCTAACATCATCAGATCAACAACCAAAATCCCAATCCTCTACACGCAAGACTTTGAAGTGTAGATGCACCATTTTGAAGATTACGTTATTGGATTGGAAGATAATGGGTATCTGATATGGGAAGCAATCACAGTTGGCCCCTTCGCTCATTCAAACACTTCAAAAATCATTAAAACTTAGAAGGAGTACAATGATCTATTAAAAGATGTGAAGGACGTCACTCAGGACGAAAAGGAGAAGTTCCAATGCAACATTAAGACATTGAGACTAATTCGATTCGCCCTTCAATCCGACACGTTTTGTTTAGTAAGTTCATGTGGTACAGCAAAGGAAATCTGGGATCGGCTGCGTGAGTTGTATTACACAGATGAAGATCTGGAGCACTCGATTCAAACCCTACTTCTCTCCGAATTTGGAGAGTTCAAGCAGAAGCCAGAGGAGGTTGTTACACAAACGTTCGATCGGTTCAATCAACTTCTCAGTAAGATGATCAAACATGACATAGAAAGAAAGCTCATCGAACAGAAGGTCACTTTCTTAAATGGCCTAGGACCCGAATGGAGGGCAGTTGTGTCGACGGTTAAAGCATGAGCAGTTCAAGTCATATTCTTTGGCGAAACTTGTGGGGATTCTGAAATCCTAGGAAAAGATTGTGCTGCAAGAGAAGAGCGTGGTTTCAAACTTGGGGTCTTTGGCCCTTCTGTCTAAAGGTAAGAGCGCAGCAGAAGAAGAAGATCTGAATCTGCGAGACTACGATCTGACATCTGAAGATTATGCAATGATGGTGTCAAATCCCAGGAGGTTCATCAAGAAGAAGTTCCCTATCAACAAGAACCGAAATTGGCAGGGAAGCTACAGCTCTGAAAAAGGGAAAGAGGAGCCGAAGGTTGAAGAACTAAAGAAAGAAGCGCAACGTGAAGCTGATTCTGGTGTCAGCTGTTTTTACTGTGGAGGGAAAAATCACTACGCAAAATATTGCATGTTGAAGAAAATGGTGGAGAAAGATGAGGAGAAGGATGAAGAAGCAAGTCTCCTGAAAAGACTGGAGGAGATTAAAAAGAAGAAAGTTGCTACTAATCCCTCTATGAATGCTCTAGTTGTGCAGGATTCGGTAGATGATGATGAGTTCGGTGGTGTACAGGTATGGTCGACCGACTCAGAAGATGATGAAGTGAGAAAGCCTAATCATGGAAAGGCTTATGTGGCGAAGAGTGGTGATGCTAGTGGAAGATGTTTGATGGTGACAGATGTATCCCAGATGAGGGGATACAACACTGATGGTGGAAACGAAGTGGCTAAGGAGCGAGAAGACGTGTGCTTTACAGCGAAGCCTCTCAGTGTACAGATCAGTGAACTTGTTGAACTAATCAAGAAGGTACAATCCATTTTTGTTTCGTTTAAAATTCCACAAACATCATATGAAAAAGAATTAAATAACTTGAATTTAAGAATTTCAAATCTAGATAGTTGTTTAACTCAAACACGAGTCACAAATTCTAATCTGACAAACCAAATGAGCAGGGTGTCATCCAAGAGTGAGGAGCGAAGAATGTGGATGAGCAGGGTGTCATCCAAGAGTGAGGAGCGAAGAATGTGGATTGAGCAGAAGGAGTTGGAGATGGTTAAGTCTAGGGATAAAAATATCTATTTGCAAAGAGACAATCTTAAGTTGTTAAAACAGAGAAATTTTTTTTGTTTGATTGCAAAAAGACTTTATACTAACATTACACAACTGCATTTAAATTGTGAAATAGGCCAGAAAATACATCGCATGATTTTGCCCTTCCTTGAGCTAAAGGAGGATGAAATCGATGCCGAAGCATACAACTGTGAAAGTGTTGTATCTTCAGATGATGTAAATCCCACTTATAAGTTTGGTCTGGACAAAACTAAATCGTTTATAAAGTCTAAAGACCATAAGGACATGCTTAAGAACCTTTTGGATAAAAATGATAGGTTGAAACTCAGAGTCGAAACTATACAAAAATTTGACTCATTGAGTACCAAATTATGTTCAGAAAATAAAATTGATGTTGAAAATGCATCTGAACTTAATGAGGATGATGACATGAGTGAAATCTCTGTAGAGGATGAGGTTGACTGTTCAGAGTTTATTAGGAGCGAACCTGAAAACCACAAAAACTTGATTTCTGAAAATTCTGTGGAATTCACTCATCTGTCCAAAAATAAGTCCCCAATCCTTAAAGAAAAGGCCGTTGTATACCAAAAGGTAAGAACCACTCTCAATCAGGTTTATAAGGTTACAGGAGTAACCGAACATCAGACAGCCGAACTCACTGCATTGGTGAATGAAGATAATGTAGATGGCTGTGATGCGTTTTTCTGGTCTGCACCAATAGACAACGCAGATGAAACTATTGGTTTGTCGGAGCGAACATCATGGAAGGTCAAAGGTAGATATGTGGCGGAACCACTTAATAAACCTACCAACTTTGACGTGCCCAGTACCAGTGGCACAAAAGAGGTTCCAGTGGAATACGTCTCCTCAACAAGTGAAACCTCTTCCATGGAAAGTGAACCTGTTGTTCAAAAGCCGAAACAGAAGGCAAATATTCACAGACAACCGAAACAGGTGAAGAATCAAAAGCAGTAGAGGAATCTCAGATACAAGAAAAATCTTTCAGAGCGCAAGCAATTTTGGCGCTCCCAAAATCCTCACTATACTCACTTTGATAGAAACTCCAAGCCAAAAGGAGAAGAGAATAAGAATAAAAGGGGCTTCGGTTCGTTGGATCAAAAGAACTAAAAGAAGACTTTCGGGCCACAGAAAGAACAAGACTGGAAGGATAGGTTCGGTCCTGAAAGTAACAACAACCGAAAGCCTGGTTTCGGTCCAGCAAACAACAACAGACGAAGACCAGGGTTCAGTCCATCAAGCTTTTACAGCTGAAGACCCAGTTTCGCTCCAGCAACCCACAACAATCGAAAAGCCAGTTTCGGTCCATCAACAAATAGCAACCGAAGGTCCAGGTTCGGTCCCTTAAATGATCACAACCGAAAGGGTCATTTTGAACCTCAAGTCAGGAAAGATTCTCATTCTAATTTCTATTCCTCTAATTCTTCTCGTTCTCATTCTTCTTGTAAGCCTAATTCTCGTCCTACACCAAGCTCACAATCGACGAAGGATTTGAAAGGAAAAAGGAAGATTTCCTCAGCAAATGAAGACCGAAAGCAAGCTAAAGTCCAAACTCCTAAACCTAAATCCAAAACACTTGAATCTAACTCCAATAAAATCAAAGTGTTTACTATTAAGAGGAAAGATGAAACAACATTAATAAAACGAACTTATCTTTTTGATGCTTCTCTTACTATTCCTGTTTCTGTAAAAGGCTCACGAGGACCCAAGAAACTTTGGGTTCCTAAATCTGCTTAATTTTTGCAGGTTATAAGTGACGAGTAGTTCGACGAAGAATGGTACATAGACAGTGGCTGCTCATGTCACATGACAGGAAGGAAGGAAGAGCTAAGGGAGTTTCGGTCCCTTCAAAACGGTAGTAACATCAAGTTTGGTAACAACTCCTATGGAACGATAAAGGGTTATGGGATGATAACCAATGGAGACTTTACAATCAGGAAGGTGGCTTATGTAGAGGGGTTGCAGCATAACCTCATCAGTGTGTCTAAACTGGTGGGAGATACAGGTCTCAAAGTCTTGTTCGATGACGAAGGTTCAGAGATAATAGAGAAGAAATCCAACAAGGTTATTCTCAAGTCAGAACGAAAAGGTGAAATGTTCCCTCTGAATCTCAACCCAATCAAAGGGAATCCAACCATATGTCTATTGTCTAAAGCCCATTGAAACGAAAGTTGGTTGTGGCACCGAAGGCTCTCACACCTCAACTTCAAAGACATCAACAAGCTAGTCATTGGTGATCATGTTCGGGGTCTTCCACTGCTTAAGTTCGATCGATAACACTTATGTGCTGCTTGTGAAATGGGGAAACAATGTCGCCAAAGTCACCCAACAACCATAAACACCAAAGTTGTTGAACCACTTGAGTTGCTTCACATCGACTTATGTGGTCCATCATTAATCGAGAGCATTGGCGGTAACAAGTACATCCTTGTTATTGTTGATGACTTCTCATGGTTTACTTAGGTGTTCTTTATAAAGCACAAATCTGAGGCGACTCCCAAGCTGAAGATCTTTATCAAGCAGGTCAAAGTGCAACTGAGAAAAGTCGTTCCAAACATCAGGAGCGACAATGGACTGGAATTCAAGAACAAAGAATTCGAAGATTTCTTAGCAGAAAAGGCACCAGTCACAATTTCTCAACCCCCTATACACCTCAACAGAATGGAATTGTCGAAAGGTGAAACTGATCCCTGTGTGAGGCGGCCCGAACCATGCTGAGTTTTGCCTTCTTTCCTCTATATTTCTGGGCAGACGCTACTGCTGCAGCTTGTTTCACTCAAAATAGATCTTATCTCAACAAGCGTTTCTCTCTCACCCCCTATAAGATTCTTAACAACAGGAAGCCGAATGCCAAGTTCTTTCACGTGTTCAGCTCAAGGTGCTTCATTTTCAACTCCAAAGAGCATCGCCACAAATTTGATGTCAAAGCCGATGAAGGCATCTTTCTAGGATATTCTCTTACTTCAAAGGCTGTAACTTCAAAGGCATACAGGGTTCTGAATAAGCGTTCTAAACGAATTGAAGAAACCTATTATGTGACATTCGATGACATTTACGTCAAGAAGTTGAAGTCTACCGAAGGGGCAATTGGAGAGATTTTCTCTCAAACTGGTCAGGTCACAGCCTCAATCGCCAACTTTTTTGATCAGTTCATGGATTTATTTGATGAACCTAAGAAGGCTATTCACTCTGAAGCCATGGCAGCACACAACAAGGTGGATCACCTTAAGAAGATAATTGAAGATGTAGCCAAACAAATGGCAGAAGAAGAACCGGTTAGACACGAACCTCCTCAGCGTAATACTTTAGTCAAGGGGGAGAATCAATTCTCTTCAGATCGAGCAGATTCACAAATCCAGGGGGAGGATCCGTCATTTTCAATCGACGATAATGCTCATGGCCAGGGGGAGAATCCAATCTTTGACCGAACCGAAAGCCCAGCCAGAACTGAAAGCCCGATTGCACCCAAAAGTCCTGTAGCAACCGAAAGTCCGGAACAGCCCGAAAGGCCAGTAGAAGAAGGATTTTTTGGTTCACATCCAAATGTTTCATCATCTGTCGAGGGGGAGAATTACAATATGCATTATGATGATGATATTCAATCAGAGTTGGAAGAAGTGGTAAATGCTGAATTGGATCCCTCTTATGATCCAAATTATCCTCCTCTCACCAAATGGACCAGAGATCATCCTGTATCTCAAATAGTGGGTGATGCATCAGAAAAGGTTCTAACTCGATCACAACTGAAGGCGAAGCAAACTGCTCTATTCTCCAAAGTTGAATTCTGTATGTTTAATTCATTCATCTCCAAAATAGAGCCGAAGACCGTCAATACTGCTCTTGATCATTCTGATTGGGTTCAGGCAATGCAAGACGAACTCAATGAGTTCGAAAGAAATAAGGTCTGGAGACTTATTCCAACACCAAAAGATGCCTCAGTTTTCGGTCTCAAATGGGTGTTCAGAAACAAAATGGACAAGGAGGGAAATGTGATCCGGAATAAGGCTCGGCTAGTGGTGAAAGGATATTGCCAGGAAGAAGGAATCGATTACGAAGAGACATTCGCTCCGGTTGCAAGATTGGAATCCATTCGAATATTTCTTGCCTATGCTGCACACAAGAACTTTGAGCTCTACCAGATGGATGTGAAGTGTGCCTTTTTGAATGGGGAACTTGAAGAAACCGTGTACGTGGAGCAACCTCCTAGTTTTGTAAATGAAAAGCATCCAAATCACTGCTACATCTTGGATAAGGCAGTTTATGGTCTGGAACAAGCTCTTAGGGCATGGTATGAAACATTAACTAAGTTTTTAAAGATGTCTAAATTCAAACAAGGTTCGGTTGACCCAACCTTCTTTCATAAAAAGGAAGGTAACCACCTTATGATCGTTCAAATCTATGTCGACGATATCATCTTCGGCTCCACGAATCCTAGCCTAACAGCTGAATTCAGGAAGTTGATGGAGACTAACTTTGAAATGAGCTTAATGGGTCCGATTAACTTTTTCCTTGTTTTAAATATTAGATAGGGACCCGAAGGCATCTTTATCAACCAGGAAGCATACACAAAGACTCTCCTTGCCAAATTCGGCATGATGGGAGACTCAAAGGTCAAAGTCCCTATGGCGTTCGACACCAAGCTCACACCATCCTTGGAAAAACCAGTAGTCGACATAACGCTACATCGCCAAATGATTGGTTCCCTGATGTACCTCACAGCTAGCAAGCATGATATAATGTTTTCAGTATGCTATTGTGCCAAGTTTCAAGCAAATCTTCGTGAACCACACATGCTGGCAGTGAAGAATATATTCCGGTATTTGAAGCGAACCACCTCTCTTGGTCTCTGGTATCCCTCAAACTCAGGTTTCTTCGTTCAAGCCTACTCAGATGCAGACTTAGGAGGATGTGGGCTAGACCGAAAAAACACCACAGGAGGCTGTCAATTCCTAGACGGGAAGTTGGTTAGGTGGCAATCGAAGAAACAAACATGTGTTTCTCTATCTACAGCCGAAGCAGAGTACATTGCAGCCGCCTCCTACACATCACAAGTGATTTGGATCCAAAGCCAACTCCGGGATTATAGACTCAATATGAAAAAGATCCCACTATATTGCAACTCAGAAAGTGCAATTAAGATCTGTCATAACCCAATGCAACATTCCAAGACCAAGCATATAGCATTGAGGTATCACTTTATTAAGGATCATGTGGAAGATGGAAACGTCGAAATTCACTTTGTTCGAACCACTGATCAACTGGCCGACATCTTCACCAAAGCCCTTCCTGAAGCAAGTTTCAATAAAATCCTACAAGGCCTAGGAATGATGGAATCAGAGTCAGTAGCAAAAACACCTTCACAAAACTAAAATTTGGAAGTGAAATGAACCGAATGCTCGGTCTATTTCGGGCTCGGTTCACACGGGAACCGAAATGAACCGAACTCTCGGTCTATTTCGGATTTTGTCCCATTGCACTTGTTTTCGCTTATCTCAAAAAGGTGATGTCTTTGGTTGTATACTTTTGTACAATTGTTTTCCAAAAATCCAAAAATATTTTTTTTAGGAACCGAAATCAACTGAGCATTCGGTCCATTTCTGGTTCGGTTCAAAATTTTTTTTGTTTGGTTTATTTTGTTTTTCTCTTTACAAAAATATCAAAATTCCAAAAATATTTTCTTTCTTTTGTCTCTACTTCTGTTTATGTTAACAGTTTCTGGAATATCAATGGGGCAGGTATCATTCTCACTCTTTATACTAGCTAAGTGTCCTTAGAAACATGTTGCTGCATGTTGTCCAAAGCCTCAACTGATTTTGAATAAAGCCTTATTGACTGGGTATATACAAACCTCGTCTTCCCAATTAGGCTACTAAATTTCTTGTAATCATGAGCTACCTTAATCTTTTCTCATATGAGTTAAGAGTTTTCTACTTGGTCATTCTTTTTATAGCAGAGGTACTTTGGTTTCTTTACAACACCTCAAACATTTTTCTCCATCATATTTCGGTTCATAAATGTAACCCTTGAGACTCTCAGAAATAACCACTGAGGTTTATGGTTACACAATCTCTGTGTTTATGATCTTAGCTTCGTGTCACTACGTGCTAAGTGAATCCCAAAATTCAATACCCACTATGAATTGATGGTGAACAATTAAATTTTCTCTAGCTTTCACCCATGAATTAACGAAATCACCCAAGTGGTTGTACCATGAAATCTCTATTTTTCTTTTTGTGTGATTCTTATGAAATTGTCACACAACATAACATTTCTTCCCATAGAATCCAGTTTTAAATTTTTTTTAGATTTCACACCTAACATTTCCAACAAGTCACTGAACATAGTCTAAACCTACTTGTTCAATAGACCACATCGGTCTCACAGGTACTTCGTTCGGTTTTGGTCTTATGTCAAGATCCGGAATTCTGAACTGAAGCGAAAGCCACCCTTCTAAGCCTCATCAAAAGATGCCTTTGAACACTTCTTAACAAGTGCTTGATCGTAATTCAACGGGAAACCACACAGACACTTTAAAGTCTCTCTTGACTTTGAAGGAAGAGATTCGTGCTCGGGATCCACTGTTTCGTGTCTATATTGACATCACAAATTCTCACATAGATGTTGCTTTATTTCTTTATCTTTGAAACTCTATGCACGAAAATCTTTTTTGATTTTCCAAAAGTCTGGCTCGGCTCTCTACAAGCTACTTTCCTCTATGTAGCTTCGGTTCTTAATGATATACTCAACAAGTGGATGCTGTGGTTTTTCTAAGTCTTTGATTTTATTTAATGATGACAGCTCATTTAAAAGATACGATGATGACTTAGCCGGGAGATTAAAAGTTTCAAGAATTCAAAAAAATGGATTTGGTGGGAAGGCGTGCTAAACGGAAACAATTTTCTCTCTCATGCGTAATCATCGGGGTTGTTTTACCTCTTTACTACAACCCAAATTTCTGAGAGCAAACAAAGGCAATTTTTCTCCCACTGTTCATCTTCTTCTTCGAAGCATTCAACAATGGCGGATTCCTCCTCTATTCATGAAACATCTAACATTCTCCCAATCAGACCTCAGCAAAGCTTGGTCATCGACCTCACCCCAATCTCCTATGATGGCTCCATGTATCCCATAGTGGAGTGTCTGAAATACTCTCCACTGGTTCTCGCACTCTCCAAAGTTGAAATGGTGCCTATGGAATGTCTATCCCAGATTTTCTCCACAGCTCACTATGACAAATCCATTGATCGCATCTACTTCGACATCAAAGCAGCGTTTTTGCTGGCTTCTAGGGTTTGAACCTGACGAATCGAGGGTTAACCCTGATTCGATCTCTGCGGGTAAATTATTCTCCATGTTTTACAACATGGGTTACACTAAAACCCTTACTACTGTCACAAAGTTCAAAAAGTCGTATCTTCCTTCTCAATGGAACGGCTTCTTCACTATTTTGTTCAAAGGTTTATCTGAGAGGAGTGCAGGTTCTGATGGGGCCAGTCGTTTGTTCATGACAATTCTTTATGGGTTGTACAATGGGATCAACCTCGACTATGGCTCAGTTCTCTGGAAGCAGTTGATCCAAAGCCTCGCCTCTACTTCTCGACACACTGAAATCTCCTATGCCAGGTTCTGGACGCTTGTCACCAAATGGGCAATGGACAAGCATCATGTCCCCACTGTGGCCACTTATCCACTCTCCTCAATTGGCGTGTTCCACACTATAAAGATCATCGTCACTGATCCCTCCAAGTTCATCTTTGTTGGCTCAATTCCTGAGTCCATGTATGCTTGTGTATCAGCGGAGAGCCGCATCATCAATACCTACAAGGAGTTTCCTCTTTCAGGTCCGAGAGAGTTGACTGCAGAGATGCTTCAGTCCATCAACGACGCAGACAAACCTGCTACCAGGGGCAAGAAACCAGAGAAAGGGAAAGGAAAGAAAGTGGTCAAAGGGTCGAAAGGCCCTACTCCTAAGAAGAGAAAATCATCAAAGGCAGACCAATCACCTCCACCGAAGAAGAAGAAAACACAGCCTAAAAGAAAACTTATTCTTGCTTCTTCATCAAGCGAATCAGAGGATGAAAGTTCAGACTCAGAGGAGTCGGTTCGTGGCGACTCTCCTCCCCGTTCGCCTTCACATCAGGTACCAGTCACAACCGAACCTGTCTCTTCTCTAGCTATCACTATCTCAACTTCCATTCCCCCCATAACTTCCTCTACTTATATTCCACCTACTTCTATTCCTATACCACCTCCCATTTTCTCTGAAGCCACAAAAACAACAACCACTGGGTTACACACACTTCTATTCCTATTCCACCTCCTATTTTCTCCGAAGCCACAAAAACAACAACCACTGGAGTTCGTACTTTAGCACCCGAACACACACCTGCAACCGAACCGACTTCCACATCCGAACCTACTTCCACAACCGAACCTCCACCATCGCCTTTATCTCCCAATCACTCAGCCAAAACCGAGACATTTCTAGGAGGGGAAGATATGACTTTCGATTCAGATTACTACAGTCCCTACCAGGTTCAGAGTGATGATGATGATGATGCTCCCGTCACCAAAAAGCACATCAAGGAACTTCATGAGAAGATTGATAATCTCGTTGCTTCTTCCTCCTCCTCTCGGTCCCATATCACGGAAGCTGCCATTCAGGGGATGGTCGAAACTTTCACCAAGGCACACGAAGCCTCCATCAACTCTGCTACTGTTGCTATAGATGCATCAACAAAGGCTTGTGCTGCTGCGACCGAAAAAGTCGAAAAACTATTTCGAGATGCTACCCACTTTTTGGAGTCTTTGCAGGGGGCAGCCGAATCTAATGCAGCGAAGATCAATTCGGTTGTTGAGAAGCTGGCTACTTCCTTTGAAACAGAACAACACCACTTCGCCAGTCTTCGTCAGACTCTTGTAGCTGACAACAAATCCTTCCAGACATCTGTTGAGGATCGCCTGACCAAGCTCCAAGAAGACCTTGCCACGGAAAATTCTGTGATGGATGCGCTTGCACGCAAAACAACTGCGCTAAAAATCAAGAGTCTTCAACTTTCCCAAACCGAGAAGGAGGTTGATTCCCTTCGGTCTGAGCGTGTTGTGATTAAGAGTTGTGTTTTGGATGTCCACGGAGCCCTCTCCAACGTCATTGAAGCGCATGACCCGATTCTCAACTACTCAGTGAGGCGAACTCTTGCTGAGAAACTTGCTCCTGCCCTTGCGATGCTTAGCAAAATTGAGGGGCTTCCTGAGCAAGTGGTCCATCCAAAACAAGGGGGAGAAGGAGCTTCAAAGGGCAGTAATCAATCTCAACCTCCTCCTGTTTCCACAGCTAAATCCCAACCGCCTCCAATTTCTTCATCAGTTCCAACTAAAGCAACCGAACCACCAACAACTGGTCATGCATCCAGTTTGGGTGCTCAAGACAAAGGCAAAAAAGTTCTCGATGACAGTGATGTAGATGAAGACAACGAAACCATTGCTGATATTTAGAAGAAACAGGCCAGGGACATGGAACTGGACATGAATGCTCGGATTTCTAGGGAGGCCGAAGCAAATGAAAGGAGGATGATGGAGGCTCATGATCTCCTTGAAAGTTGAAAAACCCTATTCCCTCCATGGACTCTTGAGAAGCTTGTCAAAGAAGCTATTGAGTCGCCCAACATGCTATGGCTTGAACCTGTGATCTCTTTGGACAGGGCTAATTCCGTTGAGTCTCAATTCGACATGCCCTTCACCCGAAAGGCATTTATCTTTCATGCATTTTTCCACATAGTTGAAGTCCCTCATCCTCACCCGAAGGTTGATAGGGATCTTATTGATTTCTATCTGAGGTTTGCTCAGCCTCAGTATCAGACGTGGAGTGCACAGAAGATTGTCAATGTTCGGGTCCTCAAACCCTTTCGGGAGGGTAACTTCACGAACGTCAGATTCAAAGTCTTGAGGGGGTCAGAAAAAGACGAACATGTCATTTCTGTCGCTGATCTTCCTAACCTAAATCCTCACGACTGGATCATCCTGCATAACATCGTCCTCACCAATGAAACTGAATATGGGCCAATCATAGATCACTTCAAGAGGAAGTTGGTTTGTTATACCTTGGAGGTTGCCAAGTTGGATCAGGAAATTGCTAATGTCTTAGAATGAAGCCCACCATCTCCCCAGTCGGTTCTGCAAGTAATCTGAATAAAATGCAGATGGGGAGGATTGATCCAAAGCGAAACTCGGTTATGTTCACCCGGAAAGAAGGCCAAAAATGTCTGTTCGCTTTGGCTGACAAACATCTTTACACCACTTCGTGTCTGTAGCATGTTCTGGGGATCATCAATCGGTGTAAGCAAAATTCTGAAGATCATAAGAAATACTTCAATGACATGGTCCACTGGTATATTCATTTCCGATGAACTCTTCTTACCCTCATTCCTTGCCTGTTCAAAACCACGAAGAAGGTTGATGCAGCAAGATCCAGTAAGCCAAAGTAGAGTCTCGCCCCAATTGACGCAAAGGGGGAGATTGTTGGGTCCATTATGTGTTGCGTCTTGGGCTCGGTCCTTAGCCCAGTTTTGTATCCGGATTGGGCCTGTCCATCCGTGATTTAATTATTAGGGTTTAGTATTTATAGATGCTTGCATGCATCTTTGTACATAGCTGTTTTAGTCGAGCATTCAAAGCAATCATTGTTTTTATCGATTGTAACCCTAAAAGCCTCTACAGTGGAAGTTCTTCATCGAGCTCTGCTGAGGCGTGAATCTATTGAATCACTCAGCTCATTATTGATTCATTCTCTTGTTTGTTATTTTGTTTGCATTATTCTGATTAACCTGTGTAAGATCTAAATGATCAAAGAGTTTTTCAACTCATCAGTGATATATGGTATTTTTGGATGCTCACTAAGCTTTGTGCTTACCTACTTGATTATAAATGTATTCAATTACTTCTTTGGATCGTGAGAAGGGCAGGGCTTGGCTGTGCATATGCATCGACATCAAGTTTTTTGCATAATTAAATATGATTTAATTGAATAAATAAAAAACAATCATGAAAAATCGGGACGTTACAATTTCAATTTAAACCATTAAGTCCAAGCTTCCAACTTTCAGATCTGGATCTAAATGACGCCTTAATGGATAAAGTTTCCCACTATATCCTAAAAGTCCAACATTCCATTTTTCTTCATGTAAGGAATAAAGATAGCTTATGCATGCTCTCTAAACTCAAGCATAATGTTAGATCTGAAGTCTAATATGATTATAAGACCATGGAGTTGTCCAAACTCTGAAGATCAAACCACTAGTATGGACTAAAACACCATAATCTAATAGATTTAAAAATAAAATGCAATAAATCAAGGATCTTTGCAAGTTATAAAGGTCCAGAAGCATGGAGAATGCAAGGATCTTCAAGCTTCAAACTCCCAAGTATCGCCTTTCTTGATTCCTTCACCACACATATTAAATAAGCATCAAAAGTGGTTCAAGGAGAGAGGATAAACTCATAACATTCAAAGGAGGCTAGGGGTTCTCTCAAGGGATATTCTAGGGTTAATGGAGGCTGATATACTATAAAACCTTAAAGTTAATGCAACTTAAATAGTCCCACAAATCATAAAGACATGATCAACCCACTAGTTGGAGACGTTACACATCCAAAAAGAGGCGCGCAATGCCCTCACCTATAAATTCTAGATTTTCAGATTTACAACAAATGTGATTAGTGATTTTCTGTTTCGTCCTATCCTTCTAATTAACTTTAAACTATAATTCCCCAAATTAGAAAAATGGAGAAACACCATAGAAATTAGGGTGTTACAATACATGACTAAATAAGTAAAACTTAGTCTTCAATAATCTTCATTTAAGAATCAAAATTGATATGCTATATTAGTAACTGAAATTAAGTCAATAGTAAGTTCCCTACAAAATCAAACATATCATAAGTTTATCAGGGACTAAAATTTAGTCGCTAATAAGTTTACCTTTAAACTAAGACTATTGCTAGTTAATCTGTGACATAAATTCAATCCCTAATTTATTTCCTTCCAAATAGTATTCATGACTAATTAATTAATCTCTTATATTTAATATTAATGACTAGTAATTAGACACATACACTAACATTCATCATTTAATAAGTGTAACGTCCTAAAAACACAGACTAAAAATTTCGTTTAATTTAATAATAAAAACCATAGTTGATAAACCTCATACGAAAAATCATAAGCAATGTATCTTAAAATATTATAACATCTGCCAAATATATCAGAGTATAAACAACCCAGGCTGAACAAATGGTGTGTGCACTGCAATCTTCCCGAGCTCCTATTTTGAAAACTGAGTACCTGAAACCAAAATTGAAAACTGTAAGCACAAAGCTTAGTGAACTCCCCCAAACTACCACATACCATACAATAACATATAAACACATATTGGGCCTTGCCCACTGCATCGGACCGAAATCCAAACTAACTAGGGCCTTGCCCCCTGCATCGGACCGAAGTCCGAAAACTGCATCGGACCGAAGTCCGGACTAACTAGGGCCTTGCCCCCTTCATCAGACCGAAGTCCGGCTAACTGCATCGGACCGAAGTCCGGACTAACCGGGGCCTTGCCCCCTGCATCGGACCGAAGTCCGGCTAACTGCATCGGACCGAAGTCCGGACTAACCGGGGCCTTGCCCCCTACATCGGACCGAAGTCCGGCTAACTACATCGGACCGAAGTCTGGACTAACCGGGGCCTTGCCCCCTACATCAGATCGAAGTCCGGCTAACTGCACCGGACCAAAGTCCGGCTAACTGCATCGGACCGAAGTCCGGCTAACTGCATCAGACCGAAGTCCGGACTAACCGGGGCCTTGCCCCCTGCATCGGACCAAAGTCCAGAAACTGACTGAGCATAACATATCAACTAGCATAAGCACATATACTATATACTACATCGGACCGAAGTCCGTAACACATAGCACAAAGACATGCTTGAATCACAAAGACATCAAGCACACTAAACTACTGCATCAGACTGGAGTCCGGATCTACTGCTAACTAGACAGGTCGGCATTGTGGCCGTAGACCCATTCCTACTGGAATGAAATTCACCTGAACTGCTAAACTCGGCCGATAACCCAGTGGTTGCTAACCGAAAACTCTTCGAAATGCTGCTAATTTAGCTCCCTGAGCAACCAATACCAATAACACTTAGTCCCAAACTGAACTCCAGAAGTCAAACTAAGCCAACTCTGGTTAAAGTCAAAGTCCTGGTCAAAGTTAACTTTCCAGTTGACTCGACTTGCCGAGTTAACCCGTAGACTCGCCAAGTCCTTAAACTCAAAAGATCTCAAAATATGACCTAACTTGTCGAGTTCAACGATCTTTGAGTCCCATCCTATCCAACTCACTGCGTCACCACTCAACTCACTGATCTGCGTCTTAACCAGAAGAGGTTGGGGGTTCTGCGACCTGACTCGTCGAGTCCTAGAACAGACTCGTCGAGTCCTAGAACAGACTCACCGAGTCCTAGATAATCTTCAACAGACTCGCCGAGTTGTTCTTCCAACTCGCCGGGTCCATGCACATATTCATAGAAATCGTCGAGTACACCCATGTGACTCGCTGAGTCTCTCCAGTTCTCAATACATGCAGTGGCTTTTCGAGCTATGCAGGGGCTACAATCCATAGATCCACTATTCTACAGTCTAACCCTCACATAAAGTTGCAAACTTTACGTGAAACCAGAGAGATATAGGCCCAAAACACTCTAGGGCTAGGGTTTAAGACAAAGGGGCTTCACCAATGACTCATTGACTGCTGCTTTAAGACATTCTGGACCATCACAACCCTAGATCTGAAGTAGCAACCTCAAATCTAAGCCCCAAACCCAAAATCGACCTCAATCTTGCCAAAATATCCCTAAATCTCATTCAAGAATAGATCTAGATGCAAAAAGGGTGAAAGTAACAGCTTATTACCTCTAAGATAACCTCCTACTGAAGAATAATCCACATCTCTGTAAACCCCCCTTGATCCAAGCGTCTTGTTCTTCAAGGTCTCTTCACAAAAACCACTTATCTAAGCTCCAATTTGCTTCATAGGACTCTCACTTACAATTTAGGGTTTCTGGATCTCAAAAGGGTAGCAAAGAGGCTGGGGAAGGGATGTAATGTTCTTTAAATAGGGTACAACCCCCGGGATTAGGGTTTTTCTCATCCAGACCAGAATCGCCGAGTCCACTAGCCGACTCGCCGAGTCGGTCACTTACTCTATGCCCCGGATCCCGCTCCGACTCGTCGAGTTCCTCCCTGGACTGGACAAGTTGACTCTTTACTCAGAGCCTTCCTTTCTTTTCTTGGTCTTTCTGATTCTGGGGTGTTACAATAAGTTTCCTTCAAAAGTTTGAATTAGTGTAATTCCAGAGAGGTTGAAATTCAATACCTAATAAGTTCTTTAAAAAATCAAACTCCCATAAGTTTATCAAGGACAAAATCAGTCCGCTAATAAGTTTTCATCCAAAGTCAAAATTAGTGCTAGTTTATCCAAAACTAAAACTCACTCCATAATTTTATTATTTAAAAATAATATTGTTGAATGATTCATCAGTCATTGATATATGATATCCATGACTAAATAATCAAAATTCAGTCCCAAATAAGATAACTACAAAATCCAACCACAACATGCTATGAAGGACTAAAATTCAGTCGCTACCAAGTTTCCCTCTAAAGTCAAAAATGGTGGTAGTGTACCCGATATTGAAATTTAATCCATAATATGTTTCTCTTCAAATAAATATAAAATTTCATAAACGTATTATAGGTTGACTTTCTGTGTCAAATACGTTTAGTCAGTCGCTAATAATTTGTACATTAAAATCATTTATCTTGGACGGATTCATCTGTCCCAAATAATTGTTATCTAAGACCGACTAACTAGTCTTTAATATATTATTCATAAATTCCCATTCTTCTTGTAGCAGACCATGTGTCTGTTAGGATAAAAGGGGGCTTATTTGAGAGTAGTATATTGGGTTGGGATAGTTGTATGTGCATTGCATCATTGAGTATAGTTTACCAACTCTTAAAATTATATATTTTTAGTATTGTTATCGAAAATGGTTCAATGATTTTAAAATGGGGTTTTCATTTTTTTAATTAAGGCTTTCACTGATGCACATTCTTCTTGTAGTAGACCATGTGTCTGTTAGGATGAAATGGAATTATTTGAGAGTAGTAGATTGGGTTGGGAAATTTGTATGTACATTATATCATTGATTATAATTTACCTATTGTTAAAATTATATATTTTTAGTATTGTTATGGAAAATTGGACAATATTTTTAAAAAGGGGGGTTTTCAAATGTTTTTAATCAAGACTTAGGAGTTAGCTTAATGCCATCACCTAAATCCATTCCATTATCGGATTCTAGTATGACTCATTAAGCTTCCCAAGCTTAAAATAATATTATGAAATGTACTTGTAAATGAGGATGAAATATATAATTAACAAACTTGAATATTTAAGAAGGCCATAACTTGTATGGCTTATTTAAAATTTCGTAACGATATTGGATTGTAAACACCTTTGTATCGAATTACTTAACGTTTTGGATTTTAAAAATGTTAAATGCAAGTTTAGGTCAAATTTTGCATATGAAGTTTAAAAACATTTAAAGTGGTCTTTAAGAAATCATTATTTCTTCTAATCTATACGAGGGGTGTTTCATTATTGCTCTAGGAGTGCATGAAAACCTTATAGCATATCATTATCGGACTACCAATGAGACTTAGACATGGAGGAGAGATGTGAGAGGCATAACTGAGATTGAAGAGTTTGAGATCCTAATCGAGGTTGTTAAATGTGACTTGAACATTTAGCAATCCTGACACCTGATGGAGCTTTTAGGAATGTGAAATGCATTTATGTCTTGCTAATGGTGTTAGGATCATGCCAAATGCGCGGATAGCACCTTTTCATGGAAGATACACTCCTTCTGATTATGAGAATGCACTAGGGTATTCAAGGATCTAATGATGCATTACTGGTGAATGTGCTCAAGGAGAATGCACCCTATGGAAAGGATGAGTTGCATGAAAGGATTAGAGGTGAAGGATTTGTTCGAGGGGATAATGTTCTCTTGGATGTGTTGGGACCTCCATAAAGTGCTTATTAGGTCTAAAGGTGATCTCTTTGGTGCAAATGTGTTCTTTGAAGTCAAAAGTTAAAGATCCTAGAAGCAGCTGCATGACATCATGTGATTGGTTGACATGTTATTGGACCTATGAATTAATGGGTTTGGTCTATTAGGGTTTATGTTTTGTCCTCTGTCTATATATAGGTTTTGCTAGAGAGGTCTTCAAATTGTCTTGAAGTCTTGAATTGTTATATTGAACTTGTAACATTGTTTGAGCTCGTGAATATGAATACTTCCTCATGTCATGTGGATGTAGGTTAGCTTCACAAAACCATATTAAATAATGTATCTTTGTATTTGTGTGTATGTGTGGTTCTTCATGATCTCTTGTTTATTCTATAATAGAGACCATAGGGTGTGTTTAGTATAGAGAAATGAAATTGCAACAGAGAATGGAAATGCAGAAAAAGAGAATTAAGTTTAAAAAAGAGAATTGACTCCCTATCTGGTAGAACTGAAAATCCAATAAAGAAATATTTTTGAAAATAATTTGTCTTGTTTGGTAGAACTAAGAATTCATTAGAGAAATAAAATCGGACACTTCCTTATTTTCTTATCTTCATATTTCATTTGTTGTTTTTAATGTGATCATATCATCTACATGTATACATAATCACATTAAAATTTTAATTGTTACATTTTTAGAGATACAATTTAATTTGTCAACCTATTACTAAATCCTTGTGTTCTCAAAATCTATGTATGTATATATCATAACACTTACACAAAATCAAGAGATGTATTAAGAAAAAAAATATTAACAAAAAACATACAATGATTATATTAACTATTAACAAAAAAAAAATAGATATAACTAATGGTTTTTATAATAAACATTTTATATCCTATTTTGGTGATAGTGTCTTTCCATGTCCCAAGTGTACATTTTGCTAGATCATCCATAGTTTTTTCCCTTTTGGCCTCATGTTAAGTATGGGCTAATCATATATGTTGGTAAATAATCTTTGAAGGCAGAAAAAAAAAATATCACCGAATGTGGGGTTTAAGGATCAAAATGTGGAGAGCTTGGTCGTTCCACAATTCTCCGCTTTATTTATTTTATTTTTTTTTGGATACATTACATGTTGTTTCCCACCCTCTCCCTATAAATAATAGAGAATAAAAATGATGGAAATGGAATTCAATATTTTTCCTTTTCTCTTCATATTAATATAAAACAAACAAGTGAAATTGAAATAATTCAATTTCTCATCTCTTATTTCTTTATACCAAACACCCTCTTAGTTGGTATAATAAAAAGAAAAGAAAATAAAATAAATAAATAAAAGTGGATTTGACAGGTCAGACTTCGAAAAAAAATAAAGGTGACACAAAATGGGTTGGCTTTGTTTAATTTAATTTTGTAAGCCTTTGGACTTGGAGGTTGCACAATTTTTTTATTGATGACACATAAATATAAGTCGTCGGGGCCAGACGGATTCACGTTCAAATTCATAAAAAATTATTAGGAGCTGCTGGAAGATGATATTGTGAGGATGGTAAAGCATTTTGAAAGGAATGGCACGTTGGCAAGGGGATGTAACGCTTCTTTCATATCACTTGCTCCAAAATAAAAAGATCCACTTCATTTTGGCGACTTCAGACCAATCAACTTGATTAGCTCCATGTACAAAATTGTTGCAAAACTACTTGCAATAAGACTGAAAAAAGTTATTGGCAGTATCATTGACGAGGTCTAGTCTGCCTACATTGAAGGAAGAAACATTTTAGAAGGTCCGATGATAGTTAATGAACTATGTTCATGGGCGAAGGTGAATGGAAATAAGATGCTCTTATTTAAAGCTGATTTCAATAAAGCATTTGACTCTATAAATTGGGTGTATTTGGATTCAATGATGGAGCAAATGGGTTTTAGGTCGAAATGGAGATCATGGATTAGTGGGCGTTTGAGATCTGGAAGAGCTTCGGTAATCATTAACGGTAGTCCAACAAATGAATTTTCTTTAAACTGGACAGCCCCGCTGGGATGCGATCCTTCGACAATCCCATTCACCTATCTGGGAATTCCGGTCGGTGAAAATATGAATTTGAGGAACGCTTGGAGACCAATTATTGATAAATTTCATGCCAAACTTACAATTTGGAAAGCGAGATCCTTAAGTTTTGGAGGTAGAGTAACTCTGCAAAAGATGTACTTGGGAATCTTCCAACATTCTATATGTCTATCTTTGTGGTTCCTAATGGAGTGATCGACATCTTAGAATGTAGCACCTGGTTCCTCGTATGTATGATTTATCTGAGTATTTTTCATTTTTAACCTTGGACTCGGCAATTCGTAGGCTAGACTCGCCGAGTAGGGACATGATTTTAAGCACGTTTAAGTTGGTGACTCAGCGAGTCCATTAGTCTGAAAGAAACCCTAATTTCAGGGGATTTCACCCTATTTAAACCCCCTTATGCACCCCAAGTTAGCCTCCTTCACCCTCAGAGCATCATATACCGAACCCTAACCCTCTCCTTGTGATTTGAAGTGTTCTTGTGCTTGTTCCTTGAAGTTTGAAGAAGAGAAGGAAGTAAAGACCAAAAGAGAAGGTGAAGAGCAAGAATCTAGAACTTAATCCAGAGTTCATTGAGGTACAATTCGGATCTATTATGTTTTTATGCTCAAATTCCCATTAGAACACCATTAAGCTATCTTTGATCTATTTCCAAGCATGTTAGTAGTATAGGGATCATAATGGGCTGAATAGATGCTAGATCTGGCTATGTTCGAGTTCCAGATGCCTAGATCTAATACCTTTATGGGGCCATATTGCATGAAAGCCATAGATCTACCCCTTTTAATGTGTTTTGATCCTTAGAATCCCCATTGATGATTATATAGACGTAAAGTTGGAAACTTAACGTGTTAACCGAGTCCTAGGAACCCAGATCTATGAATGGAATGCACCTGATTAAAGCAAAATCGAGTGTAGAGAGATTGCATGTATGCAACTCGGCGAGTTGTTCTTCGTGATGGGTTTTGAGCATTCTAACACTTCCTAAGTGTACATGCAACCCTAATAACCTTGGATCTATGTCTGTCTAGTAATCATGCAAAGTTGTTTTCCAAGGTTATGAACCTATCTAGCATACATGGGGTACAATTTTCTTTGTATAAAAGATAGAACTACATACCTTGTTGTTGAAAGTGTTCCTTGAAACCTTGTGAGCCTAGCACCTCAAGTGTGATGCCTCAAATGCTTCACACAACACCAAATGCAAAGAATAAACTTGAGAGAATACTCTAACACATGCAAAATCGGCCAAGCCCTCTTGTTTCTTAGTGTAGCCGATTTTGGGGAGAGTTACATTGCTTATATAGTGTGTGACATTAGGTAAACCCTAATGTTCCATGACTCTTCATTTCTTGATCCATGGGTTAACTCCATGGAGCATCCATGGAGCATCTTATGGGTGGAACCCAACTTGATAATCCATGGAGCCTCTTAGCCCACTATATAAGATATGGAAGATTTACATAATCTACCCATATATTTAATTAGTTATCTTTTGATCACTTAATCAATTCTAAATTAATTCTTGATCAAAACTAATTCAATAATATTATTAATATATTAGAACTTATAATATATTAATAAACCATATGTGTTATTTCTCTCATTTAGTTTATCTAATTGCATGGCGCCATGCAACCCAAATGGACCATGCCGGGTCGGGTCAAGTACTTACCATAAATAGTTATGGACTTAGACACCTTATCCAACAGTCTCCCACTTGGATAAGTCTAATAACTATAACTGCAATACTTTAGGAACCGATCGACAATCGTAGCTCTTTCAAGGTCTCTCGGAACTGAGAAGATGTTGATACGCCATTTAAGATAAGTGATCATATAATCCTCTGTTCTAGATATCAGCCAGACAATTACATGGAACAATGTCTTACGTATTGTCCAGTAGTTTGTTTCCCGATTCTTGATTTGTTTGACAAAGAACTTAATTGAACACATCAACTTAGTTCTGACCGGGCCCAGTACATAGGTCAAAACAAAATCATCGAGGGGCCCAGATATCAGCTTCTAATCAAAGAAGGAACAAATAAACTTTGACTCATATGTTTTTTCTACTACTAGTTGAATTATACACAAAAGCACGTTTTATAACATTGAGTTACCAATGCCTTTTCGTAAAATCAATGCATAATCAATTCATAGGCAACAAATCATATCTCTAGGTTTGAAGACATATATGATATTACCATCTCACGATCACTCGAGATAAAATTCCATGAAGTGATTCCAGTGAGTGTGGGTTGATTCCAATACTCAGAACTTATGAGCACTCATGAAGTGTTGTCTTATATCCTGACACCTACAACCAACTTCATGACAGTGTTACTTCATATCTATTTCAAACATATGACTGACTGTGGAAAAAATTTGAATAATATGTGAAACCACAACATACTATTCTGGAAGTCAAAACATGCAAAAGAAATTATAGTAAACGATTGACAAAAGATAGCAACACTTTACTCATGAATAAACATAACTTTTATTCATCATCAAATGTCAATTACACTTTACAAATTTCATAATTTATCTAACTACTAAAACTTATATCATCCTTCAGCCCTATGCTCCGAGCATGCTGGAGATGCTTAACCCTACTCAGTCCCTTCGTGAGGGGATCTGCTGGGTTCTTATCTGATGATACCCTCTTTGCCACGAGGATTCCTTCTTCTATGCGATGTATGATAAAATGATATTTTCTATCGATGTGTCTGGATCTCCCGTGATCCCTTGGTTCCTTGGCTAAGGCAACTACACTTTCACGATCACAGAAAATTTCCATGGACTCCTTTATAACTGGTACTACTCCAAGGTCTCCTATGAAGTTCTTCAGCCATATAGCCTCCTTTTCTGCCTCGCTTGCTGCTATATACTCTGATTCACAAATGGAATCAGCCACTGTCTCCTGCTTGGAACTCTTCCAAGTGATTGCTCCTCCGTTTAGGGTGAAGACCCAGCCCGACTGAGAGTGGAAATTATCCCTATCAGTCTGGAAACCAGCATCATAATACCCTACAACTCTCAAGTCATCACTCCCACCGAGGGTAAGGACCCAGTCTTTAGTCCTCCGTAGGTACTTAGGATATTCTTTACCGCAGTCCAGTGAGCCTTGCCAGGGTTCCCCTGATACCTGCTAACCATGCTCAAGGCAAAGGCTACATCAGGTCGAGTACAAGTCATAGCATATATGATCGAGCCTACTGCCGAAGCATAAGGCACTCGACTCATTTCTGCTATCTCAGCCTCAGTACTAGGGCTTTGTGTCTTACTCAACCTGGCATTACTATGGATGGGTAACTCTCCTTTCTTGGAGTTCTGCATGCTGAATCACTTTAACACCTTGTCCAAGTAGGTACTTTGACTAATTCCAATTAGTCTTTTACTCTGGTCTCTCAGAATCCTTATCCCTAGAATATAGGTAGCTTCTCCTAGGTCCTTCATAAAGAAACACTTCCCAAGCCAGGACTTAACTTCCTGTAGAGTTGGGATGTCATTTCCTATGAGTAGTATGTCATCCACACACAATACCAAAAGCTAACTATACTCCCACTAGCCTTGACATACACACAAGATTCATCTTCACTCCTATAAAACCCAAATTCCTTGACTTTCTCATCAAATTAAAGATTCCATCTGCGAGGTGCTTGCTTTAATCCATAAATTGATTTCTCAAGCTTACACACTCTATTAGGGTACTCGTTACTGACAAAACCATCTGGCTGACTCATGTAAACATCTTCAGTCAACTTTCCATTAAGGAAAGCGGTTTTGACATCTATTTGCCATATTTCATAGTCATGAAATGCAGCTATGGCTAACATAACCCTAATAGACTTAATCTTGGCTACTAAAGAAAAAGTCTCATCATAATCCACTCCAGGAGTTTGAGAAAAGCCCTTTGCAACCAGTCGAGCATTATAAGTCTGTACATTACCATCCATGTCGTCTTCTTCTTTTAGATCCATTTGCACCCTACAATCTTACGACCTGGTACATTCTCAACCAAGTTCCAAACTTGATTGTCACACATGGATTGTATCTCGCTATCCATAGCCTCTTTCCATTTAGCAGACTCAGGGCCTGCCATGGCTCCCGCGTAGCTGTTAGGTTCATTTAGACCTACTAGTGTCACATCATTAATAAGTGTCTCACCTTCCGCAGTAATATGGAAACCATAGTAATGCTCAGGTGCATTCCTAACTATCATGGAACGCCTTAGAGGTACAGACTCATCAATTGGCTCAACAGGAGTTTCCTCCTCAAGTTGAGGGCTAGGGTTTGAAGTTCCTTCACTACTTGACTCTTGAAGTTCTTCAAGGTCAATTTGCCTCCCACTGTCTCCTTGGCTTATAAACTCTCTCTCTCTCTCTCTCTCGAAAGACTCCTCTTCTTGCGACAAAGACCACATTATCACTAGGTATGTAGAAGAGGTAACCAAAGGATCTTTGTGGGCAGCCGATGAAAATACACCTATCGCTTCGGGGTTCTAGCTTATCATGAGACTCACGCCTCACAAAAGCCTTGCAACCCCAAATCTTGATGTGGTCTAGTTTGGGTACTTTACCAGTCTACATCTCGTGAGGAGTTTTGGAAACTTTCTTTGTAGGGACTAGATTAAGGATATGGGCGGCAGTCTTTAAGGCATACCCCCCAGAATGAGATTGGTAGCGATGCTCGACTCATCATGGAACGAACCATATCCAACAAGGTTTGATTACGCCTCTCAGCCACACCATTCAACTGCGGTGTCCTGGGAGGTGTCAATTGTGAGACAATCCCACATTCCCTAAGATAGTCAAGGAACTCTGAACTAAGATACTCACCACCTCGATCGGATCGAAGAAACTTAATGTTCTTGCCCAATTGATTCTCGACTTCCTGTTTAAATTCCTTAAACCTTTCGAAAGTCTCTGACTTATGCTTGATTAAGTAGACATATCCGTATCTACTATGATCATCAGTAAAAGTCAAATAATAACGATTAGCATCCATTGTGGCATGTTTGAATAGTCCACATACATCCGTGTGTACAAGATCCATCAAACCTTCACCCCTCTCACAAGAACCTGTGAAGGGTGACTTCGTCATTTTTCCAAGTAAGCATGATTCGTAACGATCATCTGACTTTAGGTCAAATGACTCCAAGACGCCATCCTTTTGGAGTTGGCCTATACGTTTCTTGCTTATATGTCCAAGAGGACAATGCCATAATGATGCTTTATCCAAGTTATTATTATTAGGAGAATCAATACACAAAACAATATTTCCTAAGTTATCAACCACAGATACAGTTTCATACACACCATCACAAGGTAATGCTTTAAAATAAAGAATATTATTAAAGAAAGCATTAATAGAACCAACTTCATTGTCGAATGAAAAGGTAAAACCTTGTTTATACAATGCATGAAAGGAAATAATATTTCTTGCCATTTCTTGCGAATAACAACATTTATTCAAATCTAAACTAAACCCACTACTTAGCGATAAAGTATAAACTCCAAACTTGGTGACAGGAGAAGCTTTCCTGTTTCCCATGATCAAGTTTATTCTTCCTTGCTCCACATTATCACTTCTTCTTAGTCCCTGCAAATCAGAACAGATATGAATACCACAACCGGTATCAAGGACCCATGAGATAGAATGGGGTGAGTTATTAGATAAGATAGTGTAAATACTTTCATGGTTGGGTTTAACTTTCCCATCCTTCACATCTTGCTGGTACTTTGGGCAGTTCCACTTCCAATGTGCCTTTTCATGGCAATAGAAGCATTCAGCCTCTTTTGGGTCAGAAGAAGGAGTGATGAAACCTTTCTTGGTTCCACTTGAAGAAGAGACATCAAGGGTCCTAGCCTTGGTACCCTTCGAAGAACTCTTTCTCTTCTTCCCTCGTCCTTTCCCGATTGCCAAGACAGGGGCGGAGTTGGTAGGAGTAGGAATAGTAACAACCGCCTTACCCTTAAGACCACTTTCCGCGGTCTTTAAGAGTCCTTGAAGTTTGCTGAGAGTGACCTCTTCCTTGTTCATGTGGTATGTCATGTGGAATTGATCATAACAAGAAGGTAAGGAGTGCAAAATGATATCTATTGCTAGCTCCTCGGGGAAGTTCACATTAAGCTTCAGCAAGCGCTCCACAAATCTTTGCATTTTCTGCATGTGGCCCGTGATGGGTTCACCATCCTTCAGTCGTGTTGTTATAATGGAGGAGATGATTTCATACCTGTCTTGTCTTGCACTTTCATGGTATCTTTCCATCAAATCTTGGTGCATTTCAAAAGGGTAGAAGTCCTCGTAGGAATTTTGGAGGTCGGCTGTCATAGTGGCCATCATGATGCATGCCACCTTGGTGGCATCCCTTTCATGTGCCCTAAAGTCAGCGATCTCTTGAGGAGTAGCAACCGTCTCATCAATCTCCTTAAGCTCCTTATCGAGGACATATTCTTTGTCCTCGTAGCGGGTAATCATTCGGATGTTTCTGATCCATTCATTAAAGTTGGATCCATCAAAAGTGACTTTCCCACACAAGTTCATTAAAGAAAAGGAGCCATTCGGATTAGAGCCAGAAGCAGCAGTGTTTGCAGACATCTGAAAAGAAGAAGAGTTTAGTATAGAAATAGAGATAGTCCTTAATAAAACACTCAAATGTAGTATTAAGGCTAGGACCCAATCACATTATATTATACTTAGAAGAGGTATGCCGTAATCTAAGTAATAACATATTTGAAAGGTAGGTGAATGACGATTCACCAATTTCCACCATACACGAAATATTAAAATATTAATTTGGTTCTTAGAAACTCCTAGATTCTTTTGAGATTCAATGAACTTTTGAAAGCATGTTTCAATCTCGAGTGTGCCCTCCAAGTTTTGTGACTGGGATGCCGAGGATCACAAAACGAGGTGTGAAGTAAACGTGCAGATTACTTGGTACCCTTAATGTATTACCCCTCAATCGATGTGCCGGTTAACCACACACGCTCCATAGATACTATGATAAACATTAAGTCACCCTTTACCTACCTTGTTAAGTTCAAGTTAGTGTGCCGATTAACCACACATGCTCCACTAACGATTTAGACAAAGTGTAAAGTGTAATTTCATGGATTAGCACTTTATTCACATTTTTCCTAAAGTAATTAAGATTGGGAATTTAATAAAACATTTAGTTACTTCATAATTATCATTATACTTTTAATGAGAATTTATTAGTCCTTGTCCTACTCGTTCGGCTAACGACCCTCCACTAGTCAAGCAAGCGGTGGGTGAGAGTGGACACCCATTAAGTTGCCATTTTATAGGCAACAACCTTATACCCACCTTATAGACTGGCTTCATGAATGAGGCGTACTAGCGGTAAGACGACTTTGATCTTATACATACATACATATATATATATATATATATATATATATATATATATATATATATATATATATATATATATATATATATATTATTAACTTATGATATTATAAAGTATAAGGGTTGAATTTTAACTTTTAAAATTATAATGGTTGGAACTAAAGTTTTAATCAAGACTTTACTTGTTCCAAAAATTGAGGGCAAGTTTTGGAAACTTTCAAAACTTTTCATTTCTTGTAACTTATGAAGTTAATTGAGTATTAAAATGAACACTTTTCATTTTTCTAACTCTTGTGTTCTTTTAATGGTTTTAATTCAAGTGTGACTCTTGGTTTTCCATAACTTGAGGACAAGTTATGGACTCCATTAAAATACATTATGATCAAGAATTAAACTACCAAGTAGGTTACAAGTAATTCCTATGATCATCTAAATTCATAAGATCAAGAACCCGAATATCTATATCAAAGTTTCAAGACCATTTGAACACATATAATCATGAAAAATTGATATTAGCCATTGTAAATGGATTAGAACAAACATTACACCATCTAAAACAAGTTTAATAACACCAAAACAGTTTAGGGTAATGTTTCTAGTCCATTTCCAGCAGCAAAAGTCAAAAATCTGCATTCTGAGGCTCCTACTCGTCGAGTGCACGAACCTACTCGGTGAGTAGGATGAAGATACACATGAACTCAGCGAGTTCATCAGGAAGATTGCACAAAATCGACTTTTTCGACACTTTTGCATCAAGTATCAAACAAACAAGCCTAGTCTTTGATACCACTGACGGGTTTTGAGCATTCTAACACTTTCTAAGTGTACATGCAACCCTAATAACCTTGGATCTATGTTTGTCTAATAATCATGCAAAGTTGTTTCCCAAGGTTAGGAACCTATCTAGCATACATGGGGTACAATTTTCTTTGTATAAAAGATAGAACTACATACCTTGTTGTGGAAAGTGTTCCTTGAAACCTTGTGAGCCTAGCACCTCAAGTGTGATGCCTCAAATGCTTCACACAACACCAAATGCAAAGAATAAACTTGAGAGAATACTCTAACACATGCAAAATCAGCCAAGCCCTCTTCTTTCTTAGTGTAGCCGATTTTGGGGAGAGTTACATTGCTTATATAGTGTGTGACATTAGGTAAACCCTAATGTTCCATGACTCTTCATTTCTTGATCCATGGGTTAACTCCATGGAGCATCCATGGAGCATCTTATGGGTGGAACCCAACTTGATAATCCATGGAGCCTCTTAGCCCACTATATAAGATATGGAAGATTTACATAATCTACCCATATATTTAATTAGTTATCTTTTGATCACTTAATTAATTCTAAATTAATTCTTGATCAAAACTAATTAAATAATATTATTAATATATTAGAACTTATAATATATTAATAAACCATATGTGTTACTTCTCTGATTTAGTTTATCCAATTGCATGGTGCCATGCAACACAAATGGACCATGCCGGGTCAGGTCAAGTACTTACCAGAAATAGTTATGGACTTAGACACCTTATCCAACACTTCGGACTCGGCGATTCGAGTTGTGTGTCCCCGATTTTTCCCCTTTTCGAGTAGGCGAGTAGAGTAGTGAGCCACAGGTGGACTCAATGATTCGGAAGCCAGACTCATCAATGGAGGGACTCGGCGAGTCAATGCCCTGACTCGGCGGGTCCAGGGCAATCTTCATAGAACTCGATGAGTTGTTCATCCACTCGGTGAGTCGATGACAAAAACGTGTTCATCGGATGAAGATTAACTCGACGAGTTGTTCATACAACTCGGCGAGTTGGATGAAGGACCATTGAGTATTTAGTTAGGAAGAGAACTCGTCGATTCAATGCCTAACTCGACGAGTAGAGACGGGACTAAGGTCAATCAACTGGATATGGACTCGACGAGTTGGCAAGCCAACTCGGTCAGTCGGGTCAACTGGAAGTTGACTTTGACTTGGCTTTGGTTTGGAATCGGTCATGGGTAAAATAGTCATTTTACCCTGGGATTAGTATCAATGTCTGATTAAGTGTTTTATGGAATATAGTCGGGGAATCACCGGAGCAGCTGTCAGACATTTGTGGATCAGCTTTTTAGCAGTCAGCCTTTTGAGGTGAGTTACCTTCCAGTAAGGGTGGGTCTAAGGCTACAATGCTGGCCCACCAAGTAGGAGTATTTAGAAGATGATTGTCTTTGTGATAGTTATCTTTGTATGGATACGTGTTTGGTTATGAGATGTATCTTTATGATATGCTATGCGTATGATAGGGATAGTTTTCCCCTAACAGGGGTCTTTAGGACCGAAGAGTAGGTCGGTACTCGGATATGCCTGATTGTATGCTTATACCTTGTTGTTGTATGCTAGTAGTAGTAGGGGTGGAATAGACCCCAGTTACCGGTTGAAAGATACCGATGATGATTACCGGTGGAAAGATACCGGTGATGAATACCGGTTGTAAGATACCGATGATGATTACCGGCTGAAAGATACCGATGATGATCACCGGTTGAAAGATAATGATGGCATTGTATGGTATGTGGTATGATGGGGGAACTCACTAAGCTTCATGCTTACAAATTTAATTGTGGTTTCAGGTACCTCTTCGTCAAAGGGGAAAGAGTCGGTGGCGTAGTGGCGCCTCACACACATGATTTGCGCAATGGATTTTCTGGGATCGTACTCTGATTTTCTTGTTTCCGATGATATCATTTTGAGACATGACCTTATGTTTTATAATTAATGTAACTTTGACAATGTTTTAGTAACACACTTTATTACATGGTAAATTCTAAAAATGAAATTTTTGGCCTCGAAATTTGGGATGTAACAACTTGGTATCAGAGCCCTTGTTTGAGGGATTTGGACACACCCTTGGGGGTGTCTGGACTCAAACCGAGGGACTAAAATATTTTTACTAGGAAAATGGTTTTCTAAAATCTGAAATGGGAAGTTTTAAGAAAGACGAAGTGTGTGATGCGAGCGACCGGCTGAGCTCAAGTTAGTTTTCCCCAAGATACCCATACTTGTTATGTTATGTTGTATGGTTTTGATTCAGAAATTTGCATGCTAGAATAGGACTAAGGATCTAGGAGGATGCCTTGTGTGCCTAATATATGATTTTGAGAATTGCATGCTAGCTAGGGCTAAGGATCTAGGAAGGATGCCTTATATGCCTGTTGTATGAGCTGTATGCTAGGACTGTTTAGTTAGTAGGATGGCATGTGTAGGTTATGCCTGGTTTGGTTACTCAACGCACGAATGCTGCTTGCTTTGCGTTATGGGGGTTCTGGCCAACTTCGACTAACTAGTGAACGGATATGTAACGGTATCCGCAAGCTAGTTAGGGGGACGCGGTAAGGACTCCTAATGCAGCTGATGGCGGGGAGTAGGTCGTAGAATGCCCTAGGGAAGCCTAGGATGTGATTAGTAGGAAAAGCATCGGTGAAAGGGACCTAGTGAAGTCAAGGCATTCCTTAGGGAAAGTACGGATAGATGTGGAAGGTAGTATGGGCCCGTACTACTGAAAGCAGAGGATCTGTACTCGATTCAAGGAGGGCTGAGATGGAACCTAGAAACTTGGAGAGTGTGTGAGACCCTTTAGGGGTATATGTGATCCTAACAATTGTATTATTATTTTTCAGAATGGTGGTCACACGTCATGGAGCAGGGGGATAAGGACCTGGTTTGGGATCGGGTTCGGGACCGGGACCCGAGCATGTTGATGATGGGTTACGCGAGTTTATTACGTCTGAGATTATGAGAGGTATCCTTGAGGCGACCCCGGTCATTTTCGGGTCGATCAAGGAAGGGATTATCGAGCTGATGGAGGATCGCCTCCGAGCATTCAAGAGTGATCTGGCGTCTAGCCAGGTGGGTACCCGTATGCTGTCCTTTAAGGACTTCCGCGGAAGTGGTGCACCGGATTTTCATGGGGTGAAGGACCCCATTGCTGCTAGGAGACAGATCGCAGACATCCAGTCTGCGCAGCTGACGAGCTTCTGCCTGGAAGGGTCGAAGGTCCGTTTCGCTGCATGTTGTTTGAGGGGAAGAGCCAGGGATTGGTGGGAGTTGATTGGCGATAAGTTAAGAGCCCCAGCCATTGAGGCTATGACATGGGTAGATTTCATGACTGATTCAGGGCTGAGTTTGCACCAGCTGTGGAGCTTCAGCAGCTGGCCAGAGAGTTTTTGGATATGAGACACACTACGGAGACTGTGGCGGAGATCATCTCCATGTTTCGGGAGAGGGACTTGTTGGTACCCAAGTATGCGGGGGATGAGGATATGAGGAGGACCTGATACCATGACATGCTACGGGGTGATATTCAAGAGCATGTTAGTTTCTCTGCTTTCCCTACCCTGGAGTCCATGATTTCCAAGGCTAGAGAGAGAGAGAGAGAGAGATTGATTTGGAGCACATACGGAAGAGGAAGGCCGCTGATGGGCAGACGATGGAGGCTTTGGGGAAGAAGCCCAAGGGACCCGATGGTAGGCCGAAAGGCCAGACGGGGCGGGACCGCTGTGGGAAATGCGGTCGGGCACATGAGGGAGTTTGTCGCACTGGGCCTGGTTCAGGCTGCTATAAGTGCGCCAAGGTTGGGCATTTTGGCAGAGATTGTACTACCCCTGCTTCTACGATTCAGACATCAGACCTAATTTGCTTCCATTGCAATAAGAGGGGCCATAAAAAGGCCAATTAACCCAGGTTAACAGCAGCAGCAGCAACAACAACGCCGACAGTGGCACCAGCGTCAGCGACAACACAGGTTATGGATGGCCGGAAGGTCAAGTCGGAGGCTCCAGTGGTTCGGAGCCGAGCATTTCAGTTGACAGCTGAGGAGGCATGCACTGCACCCGATGTGGTGACGGGTATGATTCTTTCCCTCTGGTTTATTTGTATGATGTTATGATATTGATATGTGCCCTGTGTATATGTGTTTAGGATCGTTCCATGTGAACAGTATCCTAGTTTAGGTGTTGTGTGATTCGGGTGCTATCCGATCCTTTGTCTCTCTTGCACTTAGCAAGAAGTTTCCTGAGTCTTCGGGCATGTTGGACTGCCCTCTAGAGGTCGAGATTACAGACGACCGATTAGTGCGAGCATCGGAGGTCTACCGAGATTATGTTTTGAGGCTGTTCAAGGAACGTTACCTAGTAGACCTGGTTCCCGTACCGTTGCGGGGGAACAAGGTTATTATAGGCGTGGATTGGTTGAGCCCCAATGGGGCAGTGATAGATTGTGCACATCAGCTGGTACGGATCAGGACCCCAAGTGGAGGAGAGTTGGTAGTTTAGGGCGAGAGGCCACAGCGAGGACCAGCTGTATGTTCAGCAGCGAGAGCCAGGCGCTACCTTCAACAGGGTTGCGCAGGGTATATCGCTTATGTTATGGACACCCGGGAGGCGGGTAAGGCGACAGTGGGCGTTGTACCCGTGGTGCGGGAGTTTATGGATGTAATCCCCGAGGAGTTTCCTAGGATACCTCCGGAGAGGCAGGTGGAGTTTACGATCGACCTAGTCCCTAGCGTGGCTCCGATAGCCAAGGGCCCGTATCGGTTGGCTCCTCTTGAGATGCATGAGTTGTCTACATAGATGCAGGAGCTGTTAGACAAGGGATTCATTAGACCAAGCAGTTCACCCTGGGGAGCCCCGATTCTGTTTGTGAAGAAGAAGGACGGGTTGCATCGGATGTGTATAGACTACCGGGAGCTGAACAAGGTAACGGTGAAGAACCGTTACCCACTCCCGAGGATCGATGACCTCTTCGACCAGCTTTAGGTTGCATCTTGGTTCTCCATGATTGATTTGCGATGAGGGTATCATCAGATGAGGGTCAGAGAGGAGGATGTGTAGAAGACTGCTTTTCGTACACGCTATGGTCATTACGAGTTTGTGGTGACGCCTTTCGGGCTCACCAATGCTCCTGCCGCATTCATGGATCTCATGAATCGCGTGTGTCGTCCGATGTTGGATCGGTCCGTAATTGTTTTCATTGACGATATCTTTGTTGGATTAATGTCTAAGTCCATAACTATAATTGGTAAGGCTTGACCCGACCCGGCATGGTCCATTTGGGTTGCATGGCATCATGCACTTGGATAGACTATAATGAGAGAAATAAGACACTTATGGTTATTAATATATTATAAGTTCTAGTATATTAATAATAAGAATAATAAGATTATTTAATTAGTATTGATCAAGAATTAATCTACGATTAATTAAGTGATCAAAAGAAGACTAATTAAATATATGGGTTGATTGTGTAAATCATCCATACTTGTATAGTGGGCTAATGCTCCATGGATAATCAAGTTGGGCTAAAACCCATAGGATGGTCCATGGATGCTCCATGGTGTATTTGAACCCATGGATCCAAGGAAATGGAAAGTCATGACAATTAGGGTTTACCCTAATTATAACACTATATAAAGATCTTATTCTTGACAAAATCGGTGACTAGGATCATGCTAGAGAGGGCTAGCTAATTTCATGGAGTGTAGATTTCTCTCAAGTTATTCCAAGTGTATTTGGTGTTGTGTGAACCATTTGAGGTGTCACACTTGGGGCACTTGGCACTCAAGCTTCATGAAGACTTTCTACATGAAAGAGGAATGTATTCTATCTTATTATATTCATTATTTTATATGCTCGATTAGGATAATACCTTGGATGTTCATATTTGTATGTATAATAGAGAAAACATAGATCCAAGGTATTTAGGGTTGCATGTACACTTAGGAGTGTTAGAATGCTCAAAACCCAACAGTGGTATCAGAGCCTAGGCTTGTTTTCAATTATACTTGATGCAAATTGTTGAAAAATGTTGAAAAAGTCGAATTTCGGGCATTCTGGGCACTGGACTCGCCGAGTCCACTGATGAACTCGCCGAGTCCACTGATGAACTCGCCGAGTCCATGAGTAAAATCATCCTACTCGCCGAGTAGGTTCATGCACTCGACGAGTAGGAGCCCCAGACAGCATATATTCGACTTTTTTGGCTAGAAACGGACTAAGAACATTACCCTAAGTTGTTTTTGAGCTTATAAACTTGTTTTTGATGTGGTAATGTTCATGCTAATCCAATTTCAAAGATAATTGTCAATCGATTCATGTTTTGAATTAGTTTAGTGATTAGGCTAATTACATGAAAAAGTTTGATTTGAATTATCTTGTTCTTATGAGTTGCTTAGATTAATAGAAAGTTATGTGAAATTATTGTTTTCAATTCAAATTAATCTAAGAGTTGATTCTAAAATGTGTTTTTGTAACTTGTCCTCAAGTTATATGAAAAGTCACATTTAAGTTTCATAAAACTCATAAAAGTTAGCAATGGTTACAAAATATGAAGAGTCTTGTCCTTAAGTTATGGAGGTTCAAGAGTCACTTCATTAAGTAATAAAATATGTAACCTTAATTAATTCCATAAGTTACAAAATAAAGAAAAAGTTACATTCTTTAATAATTTAAAGTCTTCCATAACTTGTCCTCAAGTTATGGAACTTGAAGAGTTTTTGGATTAAAACTACTTTAAACACATAAGTTATGGAATTAATTAGTTTTGAATAGTTTCAAAACTTGCCCTCAAGTTTTGGAATTTGTAAAGTTTTCTCTTATGAATACTTTAATTCCAAGTTAGCCCTTAGAATTTTAAAAGTTAAAATTCAACCCTTATATTTTATAATATTATAAGCTAATAATATATATATGTATAAGATTAAAGTCAGTCTTACCGCTAATACGCCTCATTCACGAAGCCGGTCTATAATGTAACGCCCATAGATCCGGGCTAGTGAATTTAGAGGCAATAGGGGTCGAAAACGACTTTTCGACAAAAGATTATTTAGAATAAATAATCTGAACCAAGTTCTAGAGTATGTCACAAGGTTTCCGTACATATAAAGAACGCCGAAATCCGAGTTACAACGAAGAAGTTATGACCCGTCGAAGTTTCGCGACGGAACCAGCCCGGCACCGGGAAACGTAAATAGTGAATTTATGATAGAGCGAGATTTAGCCTTAGCAATCTAAACGAAAGTCATAGAATATGTTAAACTAAGAACATCGATAAAAAGAACGCCCACATCTGACTTCGTATGAAGAAATTATGATTTTTCTGAGTTTCGGACTAGCAGTGTACAGCCCGAAATTCGAATATTAGATCGAGTGATTTTTAGCCGACACGACCTAAACGAGAATCGAAGATCTCGTTGAGAGTAGCGTAACAAGAAAAAGATGGGCGAAAACGGATGTCGGATGAAGAAGTTATGAGGATTTAACGGACCAATCGTGTCCCGGCCCGTTAGTAATATAAAATTTAAAATCGAGCCAAAATTAGCCAACAAAGTCTAAAGGAAAGTTGTAGAGTACGTTCCCACCTTCGTGTGGATATAAAGAACGTCGAAAACGGAGCTCGTATGCCAAAGTTATGATTTTTAGAAGTCGGAAGGTGAATTTGCGAGACCTGTTGCGAGATTGCTGACGTGGCACGATCCCAACCGTTGCTTGCTGCCCAAGGCCTCGCTTCAGATGATGACACCTGGTGCGAGGGTTACGCGCAACATAACCGAGGAACGCCTCGCGTACGAGGTACGCCCTGCGTGCGAATAAGGAACGCCCTGCGTAGTTGATCTGCTTCGTCCAAAGAGTAGCCACGTCGCCCTATCCGAAGCTTGCCATCTGGCATCCTTATCCGAGTAGTACGCGCCGCGTAGCCAAGGATTACGCCCAGCATAGTCCGAGGCCTCGCAGCTATAAAAGGGGGGCGAGGGTCTCCGGATTTTTCACACTTTTTCACACCATTTCCTTTCTCTCTCTAAAATACTCTCTCTCTCTCTAGCTCCCAAACCACCCCTAAGCCCTAGGAAAACCCCCTAGCTCCCGAGTGAAGCCCCGAGGCTCCTGGAGTCCCGAGAAAAAGGAGTTTTTCAGTTTCGAAACGCTGCTCCAATTAAGTTCCGGTTTTCGATAAAATTCGCTGTAAGTATGCTACGCTTACGCAATTTTTAATATAGCTTTCAAATAATTATAGGAATGTTATTAGGTCCTTAAAATAATTATTTGGGCTATTATTATGAGTTATATCGAGTATTATTAATGCCTGATAATACTCGGACTAATTAATTCATCGCGGTTATCGTTAAACTAAACCCTAGTGGTATTGATACTAGGTTTTATCGAAGGAATATCGTTTTGAGAGTATCGAAGCGCTGTCCGAGTACTGAGTCACCACCTACTCAGGTGAGTGCATAGTCCCTTTCATCTTACACACAGATATGAAGTATTTTAATATAAATTACGTGCTGTGTGTGTGCATATTGTCTGAATACTTGCTGTCTATGCTGGGTGAATGATTTTTATACATGTTTTAAATGATTTAAACTGTATATGTATTTTATATCTACAAAATGTGTTGGGTAAAACATGGGTAGATGAAATAGTTGTTTTGTGATAACACGATGGGAGACATCAATGTTGTCAGTGATCCAGTCATCTAGTGGAGTATAGATGATGACCATGGGCGATACTAGACGGTCCGGTGGAACGCTAGTAAGCTCGTAACCTGTAGGTGTTTTTGAACTAGGTGCTCATTAGGTATTTTGAACTGAGTGTGTTCACTACGTATCTTTGAACTGAGTGTGTTCACTAGGTATTTTGAACTAAGTGTGTTCACTAGTTACTTTTGAACTAAGTGTTTACCAGATGTTTTGGACTACGTGTTCACCAGTTGTAATCTATAAGCTTTGGTAACGATGGACTTCGTGCCGATTCCTTAGGATAATCCTTAGGAATGAATGAACGAGAAATAGCTGATTCTTAGGGTACATCCTTAAGAGTAAAGAAGATAATGGGGATGGGTAATTGGGTTTAACTGATTGATTGTTTAAACATAATAATTATATTATTGTGGGTTGAAAACCCTATGTACTCACCAGGTTTCCCAACCTGACCCACTCAGTTTATTTATATCACAGGTGTTGATATGAAGTCACATTACACTGAGAGATTAAAGAGATGTAGATCACTAGTGTAAATAAATGTAAGTTCTGTTTATGCTTATGTTTTTGTATTGACAATGACATCCCAAATGTTTTAAAATGAATAAAATACGTTTCTTCGAAATGTTTTAATAACATATTTATCGTGTTTTTCTGGGAACAAATTCCGCAACATTTTACTCTGACTTTTATAAATCATAAACAAAATCGGTCTTTTCTGACGTGAAAATGGGGATGTCACAGTTGGTATCAGAGCATTAGTTTAAGCGAACTAGGAATTTGTAGGAAATTTCTAGACTTAAACTTAGAATGCTAAGTGATGATTGTGAGGAGTGTGTCAAATAGATTTAGGTAATACACCTGAATAGACGCAAGCACTAGCTTATTTTAGGAAATGATGCCTAAATCGATTTTATGTGATAAATGATTTGTTATGCTATAGTTTGATCGGATCTATGGTCTGTTGCCGACCGGATCTTGAAACCTTATGTGTTTAGGATTCTAAACGTACGCCTACAATATTAGAACTAGCATGTAAACGTTTCGGCGTGATAAGGATGATTTAAATGTCAATCCTAAGTAAAGGTCTAGATTCACCTTATTCGGTGTATAGATCAGGATAGCAAGGACCCGTAGCGGAAATGTGAATGCAAATGAGAATAGGAACCAACCCCCAATGGTTCATCAAATACCTGTTGTAGAAGAAGTTGCACCTAAGCCAGTCACCATGGCTGGAGTTCAAGCCATGATTCGGGCTATGTTAGCTGAACAAAGGGAAGAAATGAGGCAGATGTTGAATAGGGACAAAGCTACTATGCCCATTGAGCAACCCGAACCGATTCCCGAGCAATCGGAGGAAGGAAACTACAGCCGCCAAGTGAGTCAAGTGGAGACTCAAGGTGAACGAAAGGATGGCCCGGAGAGGAGAAACGACAAGGATGGGCGAATGTACAAGAATTTCTTGGGTGCGAAACCACTAAGTCTCTCAGGAAGCCCAAAGCCTGTTGAGATTATGGATTGTATCTCCGAGATGGAGATGGTGTTTGAAAGCTGCGACTGTAGCGAGAAACAGAAGACCGTCTTTGCTGTAAGACAACTGAAAACGGGAGTCTTGAGCTGGTGAAAGCTATTAGTAGATACGATGCCATGAGGAGAAGCCCTAAGGATGTCATGGGAAGAGTTTTTGGAACAATTGAAAATGCAGTACTGCGCAGAGATAGATCTGATAGACTTGAACAACGAGTTTCAGAACTTGAAGAAAGGGAAGATGAGTGTTGATGAGTACGCCACCGCATTCACCGAGAGGATGAAGCTATTTCCCTACTTGGTTCCTACTGAACTCTCTAAGATTGATAGGTTTGCTAACGGATTACCCACTGACTTTGGCCCAATGGTCAAAATGGCAACTACCTTGAAAACAGCTGTTAGGGCAGCTAAGAACGTAGAGGCCCAGATAAGAGAAAAGGGTCTAGAAAAAGATAAGGCAGGAGAGAAGCGGAAGTTTGAAGGATCTTCAAGGTCCAACAAGGAGAGAAAATTCTCAAAGCCTGGAGGAGGAGGTGAAGCAAGATGGTATGATAAATGCAAGAAGAAACACTTTGGAAAATGCGGCGAAGAGGTGACATGTTTCAAGTGTGGAAAGTCTGGGCATTACGCCAATGAGTGTACATCCAACAAGAGTTTGTGTTATGAATGTAAAGAAGGGGGCATCATTCAAAGAATTGCCCAAAGAAGAATGAAGCAACAAGGCCAAACATGCCACCAAGGCCAAGGGCATTTCACATGATCCTCGACGAAGCAGAAAACCACGCGAGGAATCAAGGATGAAGACTTCATATCCGAAGATCGAGTTGTGGAGTAGCCATAGTATCGTATGATGTAGCCTATTAGAGGCATAGTCTAGGGTGAACTTGAACACCTATGTAATAGTTTCAAGAAATAATAAAAGCTTTGTTTTGTTATTTGATGTGTTAAACAATTATGTGATTTTCTTGCATGGTGACTTGGAAAACTGCGAGACAATACTTGGGACGAGTATGAGTAGGTGTGAAAGGTAGTAGATGCATATACTACCGGAAGCACAGGACTCACGCTTGGATCAGGGAAAGTCACAAGGTTACCAAGAAGCTAGTAATTGATTTGTTTTATTCAAGTATGTCGTTACCATTGTTTCAGTAATGACTAAGAAGATTGTTGTTATCCCGACCCTAGTGGTCATATCCCATTGAGTCCGACTACGATGAGTAGGTTACGTGGTTCAGAGAACCAAGTTTGATGAAGCGTCCGACTTAAAACAAACGATTGGAATCAAAGCGATCAATAGAAATATCGCGCTCGTTGTTAAAGAAGTTGATAGCTAGAAATGCCTAGTGTTAAAGTGTGATTATATCACATCAGAACATGAAGGAAGGCATAGTCTGTTTTAGGGTTTAACTCTAAGAGACCTAAGTCCAAGTGTTGCAACGTACGATGATAGGTCATTAGAATATGAGACACCGTTCCATTGTAGTAACGAAAAGAACTTTTCTTAATTTCGTATCCACTGAGGATTGACATTGTGGCTTGAAGGTCATAATCTGGAGTCTAACGTGAGATAGAGAGCGGATGCAAGATCGAGCACCGCCTGTAGTCAAGGAGTCTAAGAGTTAGATACTCGTTCAAAGAAACATCGAAGTTATGACTTAGGATGAATAGATAACGAATGGAGTCATCATGTGAGCCCTGTTTCGTTGATGATTTCGGGACGTAATCATCCTAAGGGGGAGATTATTCTAACGCCCGTAGATCCGGGCTAGTCAATTTAAAGGCAATAGGGGTCGAAAACGACTTTTCGACAAAAGATTATTTAGAATAAATAATCTTAACCAATTTGTAGAGTATGTCACAAGGTTTCCGTACATATAAAGAAAACCGAAATCCGAGTTATAACGAAGAAGTTATGACCCGTCGAAGTTTCGCGACGGAACCGGCCCGGCACGGGAAACGTAAATAGTGAATTTATGATAGAGCGAGATTTAGCCTTAGAAATCTTAACGAAAGTCGTAGAATATGTTAAACTAAGAACATCGATAAAAAGAACGCCCAAATCTGACTTCGTATGAAAAAGTTATGATTTTTCGAAGTTTCGGACTAGCAGTGTACAGCCCGAAATTCGAATATTAGATCGAGTGATTTTTAGCCGACACGACCTAAATGAGAATCGAAGATCTCGTTGAGAGTAGTGTAACGAGAAAAAGATGGGCGAAAATGGATGTCGGATGAAGAAGTTATGTCGATTTAACGGACCAATCGTGTCCCGGCCCGTTAATAATATAAAATTTAAAATCGATCCAAAACTAGCCGACGAAGTCTAAACGAAAGTTTTATAGTACGTTCCCACCTTCGCGTGGATATAAAGAACGTCGAAAACAGAGCTCGTATGCCAAAGTTATGATTTTTAGAAGTCGGAAGGTGAATTTGCGAGACCTGTTGCGAGCTTGCTGACGTGGCACGATCCCAACCGTTGCTTGCTGCCCAAGGCCTCGCTTCGGATGATGACACCTGGTGCGAGGGTTACGCCCAACGTAACCGAGGAACGCCTCGCGTACGAGGTACCGCCTGCGTGCGAAGAAGGAACGCCCCGCGTAGTTGATCTGCTTGGTCCGAAGAGTAGCCACGTCGCCCTATCCGAAGCTCGCCATCTGGCATACTTATCCGAGCAGTACGCGCCGCGTAGCCAAGGATTACGCCCAGCATAGTCCGAGGCCTCGCATCTATAAAAGGGGTGCGAGGGTCTCCGGATTTTTCACACTTTTTCACACCATTTCCTTTCTCTCTCTAAAATACTTTCTCTCTCTAGCTCCCAAACCACCCCTAAGCCCTAGGAAAACCCCCTAGCTCCCGAGGGAAGCCCCGAAGCTATCGGAGTCCCGAGAAAAAGGAGTTTTTTGGTTTCGAAACGCTGCTCCAATTAAGTTCCGGTTTTCGATAAAATTCGTTGTAAGTATGCTACGCTTACGCAATTTTTAATATAGCTTTCAAATAATTATAGGAATGTTATTAGGTCCTTAAAATAATTATTTGGGCTATTATTATGAGTTATATCGAGTATTATTAACGCCTGATAATACTCGGACTAATTAATTTGTCGCGGTTATCGTTAAACTAAACCCTAGTGGTATCGATACTAGGTTTTATCGAAGGAATATCGTTTTGAGAGTATCGAAGCGCTGTCCGAGTACTGAGTGACCACCTACTCAAGTGAGTGCATAGTCCCTTTCATCTTACACATAGATATGAAGTATTTTAATATAAATTATGTGTTGTGTGTGTGCATATTGTCTGAATACTTACTGTCTATGCTGGGTGAAAGATTTTTATACATGTTTTAAATGATTTAAACTGTATATGTATTTTATATCTACAAAATGTGTTGGGTAAAACATGGGTAGATGAAATAGTTGTTTTATGATAACACGATGGGAGACATCAATGTTGTCAGTGATCCAGTCATCTAGTGGAGTATAGATGATGACCATGGGCGATACTAGACGGTCCGGTGGAATGCTAGTAAGCTCGTAACCTGTAGGTGTTTTTGAACTAGGTGCTCATTAGGTATTTTGAACTGAGTGTGTTCACTATGTATCTTTGAACTGAGTGTGTTCACTAGGTATTTTTAACTAAGTGTGTTCACTAGTTACTTTTGAACTAAGTGTTTACCAGATGTTTTGGACAACGTGTTCACCAGTTGTAATCTATAAGCTTTGGTAACGATGGACTTTGTGCCGATTCCTTAGGATAATCCTTAGGAATGAATGAACGAGAAATAGTTGATTCTTAGGGTACATCCTTAAGAGTAAAGAAGATAATGGGGATGGGTAATTAGGTTTAATTGCTTGATTGTTTAAACATAATAATTATATTATTGTGGGTTGAAAACCCTATGTACTCACCAGGTTTCCCAACCTGACCCACTCAGTTTATTTATATCACAGGTGTTGATATGAAGTCACATTACACTGAGAGATTAAAGAGATGTAGATCACTAGTGTAAATAAATGTAAGTTCTGTTTATGCTTATGTTTTTGTATTGACAATGACATCCCAAATGTTTTAAAATGAATAAAATACGTTTCTTCGAAATGTTTTAATAACGTATTTATAGTGTTTTTCTGGGAACAAATTCCGCAACATTTTACTCTGACTTTTATAAAGTATAAACAAAATCGGTCTTTTCTGGCCGTGAAAATGGGGATGTCACATATAGGGTGGGTATAAGGTTGTTGCCTATAAAATGACAACTTAATGGGTGTCCACTCTCAGCCACCGCTTGCTTGACTGGTGGAGGGTCGTTAGCCGAACGGGTTTGACAGGACTATAATTATCCCTTCATTAAAAATATTAATGATAATTACTAAGTAACTAAACTCTTAATAATACCCAATCTTAGTTACTTAGGAAAATGTGAATAAGGTGCTACTCCATGAAATTACACTTTGCACTTTGTTTAAGTCGGTTAGTGGAGCGTGTGTGGTTAACCAACACACTAACTCGTATTTAACAAGGTAGGCAAAGGGTAACTTAATGTTTATCATAGTATCGATGGAGCGTGTGTGGTTAACTGGCACATCGATTGAGGGGTAAACACTTAAGGGTACCAAGTAATTTGCATGGTTACTTCACACCTTGTTTTGTGATCCTCGGCATCCCAGTCACAAAACCTGAAGGGCACACTTAAGATTGAAACATGCCATTGAAAAGTTCAATGAATCTCAAAGATCTAGGAGTTTCAAAACCAATTAAAACCTAATAATACATTTCGTTTATCTTGGTGGAAATTGGTGAATCGCCATTCACCTACCTTCAAATATTTTATAGCTTGGATTATGGCATACCTCTTCCAAGTTATAAAAGTATTGTGTTGGGTCCTAGCCTTAATATTTCATATTGGGTAAGATCAACTATCTTGAATATCTCCCAAAAGATGTCTGGTTTAGACCCTTAATGATCTTATCTATTTGCTAAGATCAACTTCCTAAAAACTTGATGGACATTGACAATAGTGACATAGGAAATCCAGAAAAGCATTCGCTTCCCAGTGGAAAGGGATGGGCCATAGTCAACTCGGTTGACCAAATGGTAAAGAGAAAAGCTAAGTCTGTGTTAGTCCCGTGTACCATTACCAAAGGGTTCATATGTTTCCATTGCCAAAGGAAGGGTCATTGATTGCGAAGCTGCCAAATTTACCTAAGGATGTTAAAGTCAATAAGTTTGACTCTACTTCAGGTAAAGTCCACTATCTAACTCTGCTAAGTTTCTTTTAAGATTCAAAGAAAAGTGAAGAAACTTAAAGAAAGAATATGCTGAATCTGATCGCGTAGATGGATTTCTATCGCATAGTTTGAAGATCGGATTCTTGAGCTACTTCTTAGGAGTTGATAACAACAAGTTTTCATATGGATTGTAAAGATACATTTTTCCGCAATGTTTTAAAATAAAAGAAAATTTTTGATTTTATTTATTTTAAAAATATCCTTACAATGGCATTTGAGGAAAAGTTGTTGCTTATATGATTCCATTAATAGCAAGAGTGGAAATATGAAATTGATTCTTTCATTTGTGGTGATGTCTAAATTTACCAAATAAGGAAAGATTCTCATCACCCAAGTTTCAATTGGACCGGAACTTGGAATCATGCAAGTTGTATCGCATGATGAATGAGAACTTTCAAGTATTGGAAAATTAAGACGAATTACTTTTCACATGGATGTGTGAGTCATGTAAAGGACTAAGGGATCGAGTACACATTCTTGTGCACTGATTAAGTCCACCACAAAAGATTGATAAAACTATTCGTCATAGTTTACAAAAGCTCAGTAAATATGATTATACTTACAAGCTTAAGTGTAACTCTGAGACATTGGAAAAAGGTTCCAATGTATGACAGAGCGAATAAGAAGAATCAACTTAGGCAGAAAGATAAAAGTTTCTCAAATCTGAAAAGATGGGAGAGTACTTTAGTATCAGTTTTGTGATCATCTTAATGATTAAGAAACCGTAGCACATTTATTTCTCTAAAGGAATCTTAGTGCATTCTTATGACTAAGAAGAGGAATCTTGAATTGTTGAAATCGTTAAATCAAGAAGATGAGTCATACTTCGTTCCAAAAACAATTCTTAGAGTTATACTCAAAAATTGTAACTTGAGTGACATGTTTTAAAGAAGGTTTAAAACACTTGTCAAATGTAAGAGTAAAAGTATCCTACTCTTGTACATTTGAAATTGGTAAGTTGTGATGTTTTGGATAAAACAAAGACCAACTAAGGCCAATAGTGAGAAGTGTTTGTCTTGATTAGAATCTACACTATCTCTTGAATATTTGACAAGAGAGTCTTATAGGTCAAGAGGACAGTGGGAGTCTTAAAGGTCTTGAAAGTCTCAAGAACTAATCAAGAATAGAACCTGAAGTTCTTCACTAGCACACAACTTGCGGTTTATAACCTATCGTGTTGACATATTATGTGCCCATTCCAGTTAAAGTTGTCTTTGCATATGAGTTCTTAGAGTTCTCAATTTGTTGCACAACAACTTGGAAGCAATGGCAGGCCCTTGAGCTGCCAAGTGGCAAGAAATTAAGATTGAGTTCAGTCCATATGAGTTTGGATTTGTCATTATCCTTGTCTTGTGACTATGGTTTTGATAATTCACATGGATAAGAACGCATACACCATTAAATCTAAGTGTCATAAGGTTTCTCTCCGATTCATGAAAATGATGGTGAGGAAACAATTTCACTAAGTAGATTTTAGCTAGATAACAATTGTGATATTTGCATTTTCAAAGTCGTTAGTGGAGCGTGTGTGGTTTACCGGCACACTAACCTGGACTTGTGAGAAGTGGCAAAAAGGTCTAACCATTATGATTACGGCATCCCTCTTCATAATTGTTTAGACACACAAGTGTGCTATCTAAGGTAAGGTGTATGATTTTGATAAAGTTTTATCAAAACAATCTAGTATCAGAAATCCACTACTAGAAAACAGCCCTTTAATGACGCGCAAACCACGACACGCTCAGATTTACGATACGCAAAAGCACGTGTCTTATAAATAATGTCAGTTCTCCCTAAATTTATAGGATTTAGAATACGTATTTTTGCGCGCCGTTAATTTAGTGTCTCATAAAAGAAAACACGGAGGGCGCTTATCTTAAACGCGTCCTCTATAAATGTCGCTTTATAATTTTACAAACGCGCGGCTCCTCTTTAGCAACTAGTATAGCAGGAAAATAAAATCCAAAAAAATTAGAAAACCCGCTCTCTTTTCCCCTCATTTGCCCTAGGCGTGTTCTTTTCCCCATAACCATGGCCGCTCTTTCTCCCCCTCCCTACATCGAGTGCTTCATTTAGAGTTCGCAATGAAATATGATGATATTTTCGAAGCTGGTTTGTAGGGGTTCATTCACAACCATCTGGAGGAGATCGCTACCGGAAAAGTGATCTCTGGTTGGTTCCTTTCTTACCCTCACTATTGTTTCGCAGCTTCACGACCTCCGCCGTCATCACAAGATTTTATGCTCAAGATTCTCATTCTCTCGATATCCACTGCACCATACATCCATACATCAAATCACTATATCATTCTTTCACCATCTTGAACCTTAGATCCCTGTCCCCAGCCTTCTTTCAGCATATGTCGCATGATTTTGATATATAAGTTTGGCGTTTCTGTTGGAATGCTTGTTAATTTTGTAAGATTATCTGTTCTTCGCTTTGGGGGATTGGAATCTCACTAAGGATTTTTTAAAGCTGGGGCCAGGGCAACTCGCATTTTTATCTTCATATTCCAGTTGCTTTTGAAGCGCCTGAGGTGAAAATGGAATTAATTGCTTCAAAGAAAAAACGCGTGAAAAGGTATGCCCCATAATTGTTCAATGATTTTACTCTGAGAAAGTTTTTTAGCTATGATTTCTTTGTTTTAATGGATCTTACAAAAGGGTCTTGAATCTGTGATTTTATAAGATCAAGTGCTCACATTCACTCTTTCTTTTCTTCACATTGACAGTGATCTGGCTATAGAAAGAATCGATGATGCTAAGAACGTCTTTTCACAGGTCAACTACCTTAAAAAAAGGTGAGAAATTTTCTTCACATCTAAAGACTTTCGGTTATTACAAAAGCCAAAATGAACCAGCAAAGAACAAGAAGATTTAGAAATTCCAAAGACCACGAGACACTTGTACGTTTTTCTCCTACATTACATGCTTCTTTGTACACATTTAATTGAAATAACTCTAGTAGAAAGCTATAGAAATGATTTCCTTCCTCCTATGCCAACCTTGGAAATTCCTAAGGATTGAATGCCTTTTCATTTTAGCTATTTTGCTTCAAGGAAATTTTGATGATGACCAAATACAGAGATGAAAAATTGCTAGAGTTTACCAAAAAAGTGTATCAAAAGTCCAAATTCTGAATTTTTATCATTCTTGATCAGAATGCTATTGATCTATTGATTTATGTGTACAGGCACGAGTTTAAGAAAATTGGAGGGTATATTGTGAATATGGAAATGGTAACTAATGATGTAATGTAAATTAATTTAGTCTCTTTCATGACCCTAGAAGAGTCTGTTTTTGATATATATATATATATATATATATATATATATATATATATATATATATATATATATAACTCATTCTTGGCGATTGTATATAATATTGGTTTCTATGATTTTGAATTTTTGAAAAATGGAAACAGGTCAGTGATGAAAAAGGAGGGTAACGGAGAAGATGATTTGTTTCCACAAGAGCAAACTTCGATACATGTTGTCAGAAGTCAGGGATAAGGTTCTTTATCTTTAATTTATTACAAATTCATAAAGTTTTATAATAGCTGTCACAAACATATTTTTAGAAGAAATCATTCGTATAGAGTGGTAACAGAGAAGACGATTTGTTTCCTGTGAGTAGAAGTGCTTACAATCAGAAGGGATCGTTTGTTGGTTCTGATGTTGGGTCACCATACACCGATAAATCACCCAATCATCATGTGCAAGTACGATATATTACTATCTTTCGCTATCAATTTTGTATCTTTTCAAATTATATATTTATTCAATATGAAATGTCTTTTTCTAGTTTTCTCAGATAGTTGAGAATACAAAAACATTGAAGGAGAGATTAAAATCTTACATGCGTGAGATATCGGATAATTTCATAAATGGTCTTCTTTCAGACATGGTAGCTAGGGATCATTCTTGTGAGCATTCCTCCTTTTCAGGCTGTAGATTATCACAACTAAGCAACATTTAAACTAAATTTTGTCAGGTGAAACTAGGTATGTTCTTCAATTTCTTTTTTAGAAACATGGTTACATTGGTTGAGAAGTTCTTACAGAAGTATTACTCAAGTGTTACTTCTTCAAGGAACATAATCATCCTAACACAGTTTATGTTAATTATCTGATTAAATGAGAAGTTCTTACTCTCTATCTAATTAAATAAGAACCCTCTAGACACTTGTTCCCAACTGCAACAAGGTGATGACAAAATTTGTTTCTGTTGTTTTTTGGGGTCTTTTTTTTGTTCTTTTCCCCTTTCTGTTTTTGAACTAAACTTACATCAACTACAGAGAGAGAAAGCAAGTATTCTAGGTGATGCAATTGAGTATATCAAATTTCTGCAAATGCAAGTCCATGTATTTCTATTTATGATAGTAGTACTTGAGTTAATAAATGCAGTATTCTTTCCGACTTCTTCTTGTTGGTTGTTGGTTGTCATTTTATTTTATTTTGTTTCAGGCCTTGGCCCTTCTCGCTGATTATCTGGATACAGAAGACGCTTCCTCTGAGACATGGAACAAACATGCCCTTGGTCAGATTGTTTCAAGAATCAGGCTTTCTCATTCCAAAAAGTGCTCGATTGGCGATCTCTCATCCCTAGATGTTTTCTTCTTGTTTCCTTTGTTAACTGCACCTAGTGAGCATCCTGTCTATAGGCTTAATGCAAGTTTGTTATGAGATAGGTGTTGGATCTTTAGTCAACAATGACAAGTAAGTTGGTCAACATATTGACAAATTGCAATTTATAAAAAAGTTTTCATCTTGTTTGTACTCATGTCCTTTTCTGATAAAACCAGTGCACTTCCGATACAGTAATCACTTTTAAATCTTGCAAGACCATCTACTAAGGTAAAGCTTCAATTAGATCATCTACAGTGTATGCTGACTAAATTACCATTTTACCCCTATGTGGTAGTTTCTAACACTTGTCTATTCCATCCTCTCTCAATGCAGGGCTGAACTTTGTATGTAAATGATGAATTTTTCATTCACTGTTAATTACTAGATGAGATACTCTTTAGCAACACTCCTCTTTTCTAATGGGTACCAATTAGATTTACCAAAACATTGGCTAAAAATTTTGCAACAGAATCCATAGGGGTAAAAAAGTCATCCTCAAGATTTCTTTTTGGGTACGAATATAAGCTTAAGCACATCAAGATGCCCTTCACTTCTCACTTCTTATTGCTTTCTATGCCTTTTGAAAATCTGGGCATCATCGATCTGGTGTCTATAAATAAAACTTTTCATCAGAAGCTTTTCACTCTTCTTTTGCTCATGCATCAAGAAAGTTGATGTTGGATAGTTTATTATTATATTATTTTCTAGTTGTCATTCTATTCCATCCGACGAAACAAGTTCCTGAATTTATCCTATATTTTGATTTAAGTTATAACAAATGGTGTTGAAATGAAACATGGACCTTTGGCTTTAGTTGATGAAAACCTTTCAAGTGTTGTCATTGCTACTCGTGATCAATGCTTCAGGTTTGTTATTAATTTTTATTAATTTCTTTGGTTACGACAATCAGCTTCCGGAACCAAAGGTGGTTCAAGTGGGTCCCCAGTCGTTGATTGGGAAGGACGAGCTGTTGCCTTAAATGCTGGAAGCAAATCTTCAAGTGCTTTAGCATTCTTCTTACCTTTAGAACGAGTAACTATACTATATAATCCTTTATCCTTATATCCACTTCATTTTTTCAGTCTTTTTCACATGCTTATGCGTTGATACATGTCCTTTATACATGTACAGGTGGTTAAGGCTCTAAATTTCTTACAGAAGGGAAAATATTCATTTCAAGATAAATGGGAAGCTATTACAATACCACGTGGCACCCTTCAGACAACATTTATCCACAAAGGAGTTGATGAAACCCGTAGACTCAGTCTTCAAAATCAAACATAGCAGTTAGTTCGCCTTGCATCTCCTCTAAATTTCTTGCAGCTTCAACCTTCAAGTATGCTAACTAGGTTTTAATTCTTTCTCTTTCTTGTGGTTTTAAGGTATCAACCACTACTTTTGATTGGATCATCATCACTTCACCTGAAGCCGAGATAGAGAAGGAGATGGATATTGAAAAGATGGATGATGAAACTAAGTTTCCATAGCATAAAGAGAGGCATGGGCTAGGGCTACATACTGCTGATATAGTGATGGAAGAAAATGCACATGGCGATGATGTAAATCAAAGTAATGAAAAAGATGAAGACACTTTAGAGGCTGGAAATAAACTTGTAAGTATCTAATCTACTAGTTTCTTGATCCTTGTAACTTTTTGTTCAAACTTTTTTACTAATTCTTTTGGAGTTGATTGTAGGTAGGAGTTGTCTCTGATGAGAATTTATTGGAACTTCTGGAGTTAGCAATGTCATCAAACACAACTGAAACTGTGAAAAGAGCCAGAGAACTGATGGAATTGGGAGTTTACCCTATGGTCCTCATGTCTCAAATGGCTACACTTATTATGGACATTATTGTTGGAACATATCAAGTAATTGAAGCTAGTGCTGACTCATTGTTTGATGGTAGAAGTTGTAAGTTCTTCTCAACTTTTTTCTTTATTATTATATTTTGATTACTATAAACTGAAACTATGGATAGGTAAATGAAACAAGTTGCTGATTCTTGTGTTTAAACTTTTAATATTGTGTTTTTTTCTTTGTTTAAAATCTGTTAAGAGTTTTTTTTAATAGATTGTAGCCTCGGAATCCATACGAGACACTAGAGCAGTTGCAAGATCTCGAGCTGCTGAAATTGGGCTTGATATTCTAGCAAAAACAATCCAGGTGTCACCTAGTTATTAAAGTTATATTTGTAAACATGTATATAAATACAAGGGCATTTTGGTCATTATACCCCTATAATAATTTTTAAAAAAGATAGGTAACCTATTGTTCCGCTTAATTTATGGATTGATAACATTAAAAAAAATCACATCTCATAGTATTTTCAAATATACATTTCTCTTTTAGTCTTACAATTGTTATATCGAATGTTCAGGATGATTTAGATAACATAACTCGTTTTCTAATACTAGCAAGAGAACCTATAATCCCAGGAATTAACAAGCCCCATAAGGTAACAAAAAAGATAATTTGTTTTATTGTATATTAAATCAAATTATCAAATCATATATAAACTACCCAAACAATATTCAAATTTAATTTATCGCCTTAATTTTGCAGACGAGCATTGTGTTTACATTAGAAGAAGGACCTAGGGTCTTGTACGTTGCTTTAGCTGTTTTTGCTCTAAGGGAGATCAACTTATCAAAAGTAAGTTATTTTTTTCACCCTTTTATTTAATATTTTTGTGATTGAATGAAAGTCTTAATGAAAGTAATTGACAACCCCTTTTTTTGTAAATGATGTTGTGATTGTGGGTGAGGTGTTGTGTTTTTCTCTGTTGCTAGGTAACCTTCTCAACAATAGCATTCTACTTAAGCAGGTGAGTAATCAAGATTAAGGGAGACTTGTAATCATGTTTGGCATTCCTTTCCAGTAAGAAACAGAGTTGTATGATTATTTGTTAGTTTTATAGGAATGTATAACCCATGTTAGCAATGTGTTATTTTTGTTTAACATTTTAATGATTCTTTGTATGACATTATAATTTGTGCAATTTATTTTATTTTTTGAGTATGAAATTTTATTTTATATTATGCAATGGATTGTAGTTTTTGTATATGGTATTTTATTTTTATTATGAGAAATTAAATGAAAATTTAATTTAAAAATTAATAAATATATAAATTTATTTTTTTTTAACATTTAAATTTACGATACGCAAAAATGTGTGTCATCTTCATTTATGACATGACCTTTCTTGATAGGGGCTTTCTTGATACGCATTGCGTGTCATTAACACGCGCGTCATAAAGTTACGACATGCGAATGTGTGTCGTCTTCCTTTATGATAGGGTCTTCCTTGATACGCATTGTGTGTCGTAAACGCGCGTCGTAATTGCGCGTCGTAAATGCACGTCGTCTCTCTTTATGACGGGGCCTTCCTTGACGTGCATTTGCGCATCGTCTGAGCCTTTTACGACGCGCAATGAGCGTCGTAAAAGGCTTTTTTTTTCTAGTAGTGATCTGAACTTTGGTAACAAAGTCAGCTGATTTCTGAGTACATGTCAAAGCTAGTGGGAGCATAAGTGTTATGCTAATAATCATCATGTTAGTGGGAGCATGATAATTATGATAAGTATTGCAAGTTAGCAATGTTAATTATAGAAAACAAAAGGTTTCAATTGGGAAAGAGTTGTTTTGCTATAATTAAGGGAGAGGAAATTATACTTCATCTCAAATCTATAAGCTTAGATCGTGAGGTTTTAATCATTTAGTCAAGGATATATATATATATATATATATATATATATATATATATATATATATATATGAATTTCATGTTGGAATGGCTCAACATAAGGAAATTTTGTATATGGGTCCATTATTTGCGTTCTAAAATTCAATTATGATTACGGCATCCCTTTTCATAATCTGAATTATGAGAACTTGGCAAATAGAAATGGAAATATTATAGCAAAAGACTGGTTTAGTCTTTATGTGAGACATCATGAATCGTGTCCCATATGCTTCAGATATAGGATCGATTACATGTGCTATATTCATCCTTTCTAAAATTTTCCAAATGCCTGGGGCATTAAGAAGGGAAAAGGTTTAGAACTGGATATGACTAAAAGGATTAAACAATTGTCGAAGACAATCTAAGGTTTACCAATGATTGGTTGCTCAAGGACAGTTGGAAGTATAGTGATAATTCTGGAAGGACCATATTGACATAGTCTGTAAGGAGGCAACTCTTGTTCAGAAGTGATAGTCAAAATGGAATCTGGAAATGTTTCAAAGTTAGAATTTTAAATCTGTGTAAGATTAAGGAAACTTAATGCAAGAAGGATGTTTCCAAGGAGTTGATCTCCTTTGGAATGCTCTGTAATGTTTGTTGTCAAGTCTTTATGAATTTGTGCATAATCATTACAACAGGATCAATGCATATAAGTTTAGAATCTAACAGATTTCAGTAAATGACATGAATTTGGAATTCTTGTATTTGCAGTAAGGATTTGGGAGTGTGAAAAGAGAATCATTGAAGTTATGTTCAATGGATCTAGTTCACAAAGTAAAGATCATAGACAAACATAGTATGCATACTTGGTGTATGGCATGACTAGTGTTTAGAAAACATAGTGTACATGCTTGGAGCATGGGACAACTATTGTTTTAAATTCAAGAATAAAGTTGATAGCTGAAACAATATACAATGAATAATGTGTAATCATATGGTGATAAATAAAAGGTGTTTTATTTATGTTCATAGGTTTTGATACCATATTGGATTCAATTATTATTGTGTTTCACTTTGCATGTTTTGACTTCCCAAATAAACTAGGTTATTCTTCCGGAATGACTAAGTTATTCAAACCGTCCACAGTCGGTCATATGTTGGAAGTAGATATGAATTAAGACTATCATGGGTTGGCTTGTAGAGGTCTAAGGTGTTGGACAAAGGGCTACAACACTCATGAGTGCTCATAAGTTCTGAGCATTGGATTCAACCCGCGCTCATTGGAATCACTTCATGGATTTTATCACGAGTGATCATGAGACGATAATATCTTATATTCTTCAAACCTAGAGATATGAGTTGTTACTATGAGTTGATAGTACATTGATTGCACGAAAACGCATTTGGTAACTCGGTGCTATAAAATGTGTCTTTGTGTATGATTCAACAAGTAGTAGAACAAGCCATATGAGTCGAAGTTTATCCATTCCTTTTACCTTCGAGATAAAAGCGATATCTGTGGGCCCCTCGATGATTTGATGATGACAAATGGAAGTGCTCGGCCGGGCCAGGACTGATTTGATTTGTTCAATTAGTCAGTCATCATAAATCGGAAATCGGGAAACAACAAATGGATAGAGAGAATGATTATAATCCATGTCTCAGTCCATATGATATCTAGAATGGAGGAATATATGATCCCTTATCTAATGGACAAGTCACTGACAAAGGTCAGAGTTCATCTACAAGGTCAATGTTCGACAGAAGCTTTTGAGAGCTACGATTGCCAGTCGGTTCCTGAAGTCATACGCAGTATTAGTTTTAGACTTATCTAAGTGGGAGACTGTTGGATTAATGTCTAAGTCCATAACTATAATTGGTAAGACTTGACCCGACCCGACATGGTCCATTTGGGTTGCATGGCATCATGCACTTGGATAGACTATAATGAGAGAAATAAGACCCTTATGGTTATTAATATATTATAAGTTCTAGTATATTAATAATAAGAATAATAAGATTATTTAATTAGTATTGATCAAGAATTAATCTAGGATTAATTAAGTGATCAAAAGAAGACTAATTAAATATGTGGGTTGATTGTGTAAATCATCCATACTTGTATAGTGGGCTAATGCTCCATGGATAATCAAGTTGGGCTAAAACCCATAGGATGGTCCATGGATGCTCCATGGTGTATTTGAACCCATGGATCCAAGGAAATGGAAAGTCATGACAATTAGGGTTTACCCTAATTATAATACTATATAAAGATCTTATTCTTGACAAAATCGTTGACTAGGATCATGCTAGAGAGGGCTAGCCGATTTCATGAAGTGTAGATTTCTCTCAAGTTATTCCAAGTGTATTTGGTGTTGTGTGAACCATTTGAGGTGTCACACTTGGGGCACTTGGCACTCAAGCTTCATGAAGACTTTCTACATGAAAGAGGTATGTATTCTATCTTATTATATTCATTATTTTATATGCTAGATTAGGATAATACCTTGGATGTTCATATTTGTATGTATAGTAGAGAAAACATAGATCCAAGGTATTTAGGGTTGCATGTACACTTCGGAGTGTTAGAATGCTCAAAACCCAACAATATTGATTTATTCCAAGACACGAGAGCAGCATGAGGAGAACTTGCATGAGGTTCTGAGTACTTTGAGGAGGGAGAGCTTATATGCTAAGTTCTCCAAGTGTGAGTTCTGGTTGCGCGAGGTGCAGTTTATGGGGAACCTTGTCAACTAGGACGGGATATCAGTGGATCCGGCCAAGGTGGAGGCCGTAATGAGATAGGAGGTCCCGAGGTCTCCATCCATGATTCGGAGCTTCCTAGGATTGGTGGGCTACTATCGGAGATTTATTCAGGACTTCTCCAAGATAGCCGTACCTCTGACCAGCAGGTCGCATTCGAGACGTTGAGACAGAGATTGTGCGAGGCACCAATATTAGCCCTGCCAGAGGGCATGGAGGATTTTGTTGTGTACTGTGATGCATCCATCTCGGGTTTGGGCACAGTGTTGATGCAGAGAGGACACGTTATTGCTTATGCTTCGAGGCAGCTGAAGCCTCACGAGGTGAACTACCCGACGCATGATTTGGAGCTGGGGGCTATTGTGTTCGCCCTCAATATTTGGCGTCATTACCTCTATGGGGTTCGTTGTACCATTTACACGGACCACAAGAGCCTGAGGTATCTCATGGACCAGCCGAATCTGAAAATGAGGCAGCGTCGGTGGCTTGACATGGTAAAGGATTATGATTGTGAGATCCTTTACCATCTGGGGAAAGCCAATGTGGTGGCTGACGTGCTTAGCCGCAAGGCAGCGCCGATCCGAGATATCTGCCAATGTGGTGGCTGACAGTGGTGACTCCGCTTTTGGAGCGGATTCGGGAGGCCCAGCAGGAGGCTATGAAGGAGGAACATCAGAAGAGTGAGCGGATTATGGGGCAGGTTTCATCCTTCGACTATGATAGCCGATGGTTGTTGAATCTTCACCGTAGGGTGTGGGTCCCTTATCATGGAGGCGTGCGCCAGGTTCTGATGGAGGAGGCGCACAAATCCCGGTTCTCCATTCATCCCGGGGCGACGAAGATGTATAGGGATCTTCGTCTGGACTATTAGTGGCCCTACATGAAGCGGGATATAGCTTGGTACGTTGAGCGGTGCTTGACCTACAGGAAGGTCAAGGCCGAGCACCAGAGGCCCCACGGCAAGATGCAGCCGTTGGAGATTTTGTTGTGTAAATGGGAAGACATCACGATGGATTTTATCACCAAGCTAGCCAGGACCGCGCGGGGAGTGGATTCGATCTGGGTCATCGTCGTTCGATTGACCAAGAGGGCCCACTTTATCCCGATTCAGGAGAGCATCTCGACCGAGAAATTGGCCGATATCTATATCAGGGAGGTGGTGGCGCGGCACGAAGTGCCAGTTTCGGTGATTTCGGACAGAGATGTACGGTTTACATCCAGGTTCTGGAAGAAGTTCCATGATGAGCTGGGTACTCGTCTGCATTTTAGCACTGCTTTTCACCCACAGACAGATGGTCAAAGTGAGAGGACCATCCAGACTCTAGAGGATATGTTGCGGGCTTGCGTGCTAGACTTTGGTGGTAGTTGGGATACCTATCTTCCCTTGGCTGAGTTCTCATACAACAACAACTACCACGCAAGTAATGACTGTCCTCCTTTTTAGATGTTATACGGAAGGAGGTGCACGACCCCGATATGTTGGGGTAAGGTAGGCCAGAGGGTCATGGGGAGCACCGAAGTGGTGCTCAAGATGACTGAGAGGATTCAACAAGTTCGGAGCAGGCTTCAGACTGCTCAGAGTCGGCAGAAGAGTTACGCCGACAAGCGCCGGTCAGACTTGGAATTCCAGGTCGGGGATATGGTTATCCTGAAGGTGTCTCCATCGAAGGGCGTCATCCGATTCAGGAAACGGGGCAAGTTGGGCACCAGATACATTGGACCTTTCAGGGTTCTGGCCCGGGTGGGCAAGGTGGCATATAAGCTGGATCTGCCAGCCGAACTCAGTAAGATACACAACACTTTCCATGGTTCTCAGTTGCGAAAGTGTTTGGTGGATGACTCAGCGGTGGTACCCCTGGAGGATATTCAGGTCGATGGTAGCCTGAATTACATTGAGCGACCAGTGGCAATCCTCGACCGGAAGTCGAGGGATCTAAGGAACAAGAGGGTGGAACTTGTGAAGGTACAATGGCAGCATCGGAAGGGTTCAGATTGGACTTGGGAGCCGGTGAAGGAAATGATGGAGCATTACCCCGAGCTGTTTCAGGATCGAGCAACAGACTTCGAGGACGAAGTCTAAAATAAGCGGGGGAGATTTATAGCACCTGGTTCCTGGTATGTATGATTTATCTGAGTATTTTTCATTTTTAGCCTTGGACTCGGCGAGTCGTAGGCTAGACTCGTTGAGTAGGGACGGGATTTTGAGCACGTTTAAGTTGGTGACTCGGCGAGTCCTTATTCTGGACTCGGCGAGTCCATCAGTCTGAAAGAAACCCTAATTTCAGGGGATTGCACCCTATTTAATCCCCCCTTATGCACCCCAAGTTAGCCTCCTTCACCCTCAGAGCATCGTATACCGAATCCTAACCCTCTCCTTGTGATTTGAAGTGTTCTTGTGCTTGTTCCTTGAAGTTTGAAGAAGAGAAGGAAGGAAAGACCAAAAGAGAAGGTGAAGAGAAAGAATCTAGGACTTAATCCAGAGTTCATTGAGGTACAATTCGGATCTATTATGTTTTTATGCTCAAATCCCCATTAGAACACCATTAAGCTATCTTTGATCCATTTCCAAGCTTGTTAGTAGTATAGGGATCATAATGGGCTGAATAGATGCTAGATCTGGCTATCTTCGAGTTCCAGAAGCCTAGATCTAATACCTTTATGGGGCCATATTGCATGAATGCCCTAGATCTACCCCTTTTAGTGTGTTTTGAGCCTTAGAATCCCTATTGATGATTATATACACGTAAAGTTGGAAACATTACGTGTTAACCGAGTCCTAGGAACCCAGATCTATGAATGGAATGCACCGGATTCAAGCAGAATCGAGTGTAGAGAGATTGCATGTATGCGACTCGGCGAGTCGAGTCGCGAGTCCCCGATTTTTCCCCTTTTCGACTAGGCGAGTAGAGCAGTGAGCCATAGGTGGAATCAGTGAGCCGGAAGCCAGACTCATCAATGGAGGGACTCGGCGAGTCAATGCCCTGACTCGGTGGGTCCAAGGCAATCTTCATAGAACTCGGCGAGTTGTTCATCAACTCGGTGAGTCGATGACAGAACATGTTCGTCGGATGAAGATTAACTCGACGAGTTGTTTATACAACTCGGCGAGTTGGATGAAGGACCATTGAGTATTTAGTTAGGAAGAGAACTCGTCGAGTCAATGCTTAACTCGACGAGTAGAGACGAGAGTAAGGTCAATCGACTAGATATGGACTCGACAAGTTGGCAAGCCAACTCGGTTTGTCGGGTCAACTGGAAGTTGACTTTGACTTGGCTTTGGTTTGGAATCGGTCAGGGGTAAAATAGTCATTTTACCCTGGGATTAGTATCAATGTCTGATTAAGTGTTTTATGGAATATAGCCGGGGAATCACCGGAGCAGCTGTCAGACATTTGCGGGTCAACTTTTTAGCAGTCAGCCTTTTGAGGTGAGTTACCTCCAGTAAGGGTGGGTCTAAGGCCACAATGTCGGCCCACCAAGTAGGAGTATTTAGAAGATGATTGTCTTTGTGATAGTTATCTTTGTATGGATACATGTTTGGTTATGAGATGTATCTGTATGATATGCTATGTGTATTATAGGGATAGTTTTCCCCTAACAGTGGTCTTTAGGACCGAAGAGTAGGTCAGTACTCGGATATGCCTGATTGTATGCTTATACCTTGTTGTTGTATGCTAGTAGTAGTAGGGGGTGGAATAGACCCCAGTTACCGGTTGAAAGATACCGATGATGATTACCGGTTGAAAGATACCGATGATGAATACCGGTTGTAAGATACCGATTATGATTACCGGTTGAAAGATACCAATGATGATTACCGGTTGAAAGATACCGTTGACATTGTATGGTATGTGGTATGATGGGGGAACTCACTAAGCTTTGTGCTTACAGTTTTAATTGTGGTTTCAGGTACCTCTTCGTCAAAGGGAAAAGAGCCGGCGGCGTAGCGGCGCATCACACACATGATTTCCGCACTGGATTTTCTGGGATCGTACTCTGATTTTCTTGTTTCCGATGATATCGTTTTGAGACATGACCTTATGTTTTATAATTAATGTAACTTTGACAATGTTTTAGTAACACGCTTTATTACATGCTAAATTCTAAAAATAAAATTTTTGGCCTCGAAATTTGGGATGTTACATAGAAAGAATTAGAAGGAATTTTATTTGGAGAAGATTATACGATAAAAAAAGCATATGTTGGGTCTCCTGGGATAAGCTTATTTTGCCTAAGAAAGTGGGAGGTATGGGGCTGGGTTCCATTAAGTCCCTCAATATTTCACTAGTAGCCAAGTGGATGTAGCGGCTGAAAACTGATGATTCTGCTTTGTGGGCAAGGATAATTTGTTGTATCCACAAGCTAGATGGAAGACATTGGTCGGTGTTGACTAACAAATCAAATAAAGGGGTGTGGAAGAATATCACTAAATCGAGATCGTATTTGGAAAGGTCAAACATTGACATTAAAGAAATTATATCTTGGAATTCGAATGATGACAGGTGGGAATCAGAATTTACAGTCGAAGGTCGTTTTATGGTTTGTAAGTTAAGAGAACGAATTGAATTAGCTGGATTCATTATTAATGATGGACCATTTGATTGGGGTAAGGCGACTCCGTTCAAGATTCTAGCATTCGTTTGGAGAGCTAAGCTGGGGCGAATCCCTTCTGCTGTGGCTCTTAGTCATCGTGGAATCAGCATGCCAACTACAATGTGTGGAGCTTGTAATAATGATGAGGAGACGTGTGATCATATTCTGATTTCTTGCCCAATGGCAAAGGAGATTATGGATTCAATACTTAATTGGTGTGGAATTGGGTGTGAGAAGTTATCCTCGGTTAAGGACATGCTTTGTTTCATATAAAGATGGTCTGGTAATAAGAAGAAACAAAGCTTGTTGAATATGATATTATGTGGTACGTTATGGTGCATATGGGTTGGGCGAAATAAACGGATCTTTGAGAACGTTTACATGAAATCAACAATAATTGTGGAAAGGATAAATGCTTTATCGTTCATCTGGAGCAAACATAGAACTTCATTTAAAAAGATAGATTGGAGAGTGTGGAATATTTGCCCTTTTCATTGTTTGTAACTCTTCTCTTTTTCTGTTGTCTTTTGTACTCTTCTGCCACATCATCTTGTTGTGGTTTTAATTTTATATATTTGCCGTTTTCCAAAAAAAGATGACACATAAATAAAGTTTCAAAGACAAAAAAACTCTGAGGGGTAGCCCGACCTACCGCAGACACTATAACAAATCAACCCAGGCCTGCTCATGGGTCCTGTCTCTAGGTTTCTTCACACCATCATCTTTGAGAGCATCTATTGATGATAGATTGTTGGAGTCTTCCCAAGATCATATCCGACAAGGTGGATCAAGCTCATTCCCCACAAGGTAATATTGTCAATTGGTGTGTAAAATTGAAAAAAAAATTCAAAAGTAGGACGACCTAAACAGGATCAGTGTTGCTTTGGACAACGTGTTATGCCAATTTTGTAACTTATATGTGGAGACTACATATTAAGTGCTCTTTGAATGTTCCTTTTCAAAGGTCCTCTGGCTCAAGAAGGAAATTGGTGGAATGTTGCATTTGATGCATGGGAAGCTATGATGATTTGAACTATATGACCGAAAACAAACTCTCTGTCTAATTGAGTAAAAAGGTCCTTCAAGTCATGTTGTGACTCAGTGGATCCAGAATGAAAAATAAGGGGTAGCACAATTTTTTTAGGAATTGCACTACTAGAAAAAAAAAATTGTTTCCCAACCAAGTTTCCATCACAAAATCGTCACTAAACCGATTTACACTAGATTTACAATTATCAGACTTTATGATGGATTATCGGATTAATGAAGGATTTGGGTTGTATTTGTTAAAAAAAATCACTAAATTTACATTTAAGGGGTAGTCTAGCTCCCACGCTATCTATACTGTCATATGGGAGCTGTGCAATCTTAGAAATTGCATTTGTTTTTAATGGACGCAAAGGCTGCAACTGTGTTAGATTAGTTTTTAATTGTATGCTTCACTCTCTTAACTGGATTTCATCCTTTTCAGGTAGATGCAGGAAACAAAGAATAGATTGGAGTTTGTGGATGTCTGGCCCAATCTTAGCCGATCACTCTTTGTAACTTCATGTTCTTGCTTGGCTAAGGCTAGCTTCTGTTGTTCTGATGCCATTGCCGATTTTTTTTTTTTATTTTTTTTTTCTTTTCTTTTTAAAGTTCGTATCTGGGCCACCGTATCATTGAGTATATCACCTTATGAATACGATTTATTTATTTTTACGGAAATCACTAACAAATTTGTCACTACAAATTAGTTTTGTACTCAAGACATTGGATATCTATGCTCGGTCATTTCATAAACCTGATGGTAAATCTTACATACAGATTAAAATATCGTTTTCAATGAGCATGTGTCACGCCCTATTCTCTATGCCATCATCTTACCATTCTTTGAATTTTCAAACAGAAAATCAAGATTATAAAGCACAGGCACCATGGTTGAAGAACACAAGAAAACAAGCACCGGACCAAAAATCCAAAGCATAACTGGAAGTGCCGAATAGAAAAGCCGGTTTCCTATCATGCCAAGCATAAAACTCTTCTCTAAAAGCTCGGAAACATAAGTTGAAGTCACTATTGTAGAATCTTCAGGACAGTTGATCAAGAAATTCACTTGGCTGATGAATCTAATAGATAGAGAATGGCACATGAAAGAAAAGAGAAAGATGACAAGTAGCGTTACGTACTTTAGTGCTACCATGAATTGTCCATGTGCCCCATAAATAGTGTTGTTAAGTGGTGTTTTGACGCTATAGCTGCTACTAACAACAGCCGCTAAACCACAGCATAAAACAATCGATGTAGTAGCCATCAGGGTTGATCCCATTATTGTATTTCGAATTGTTTGGATAGCTAAAATGTTTTTCTTGTCGTTATCCTGCCAAAACAATGAAAATAGGACATCAAGAAGCAGGAAAATGTAAATAATAATCATATTCTAAAACTTATTCAACTAATTGTCATGAGAAAGCATTGTACGAAAATGGCATAGAGTTAGGTGTTTAATTAAGGGAAAGCTAGCAGTGTTACCTTCATAATGGTAGATACCCATAACCGGCGTCCATGGGCATTTGCACCAATGACAGTCGAGAGTGGTTCAGTACGAACCTTATGCCATAACCATAAGTTATAGCTGATGGATATTATGAATGATAAAGGTATCATTATTAGGTCAAGATAGTAGTTCTTGAACTCCATCTCTCTCTTCTGATTTCCTTTAGTATCACAATTGATTTACTATTTATTGCATAGTATGTGTATATATAGGGTAGTATTGGGGTGAATGAACAAGAATCGCACTGATTGAAAATTTTAAGTAACCGAAGCTGAAATAAGTCGGTCGCTTCTCAACTTTGTTAATTTATGTATATATGTAGTAAAATGGTATTCATGCATTTCATATTGGGCAATGATCAATAATCCACTTACAAAAGAAGAAATAAATTTGTAAAGCTGAAAAAAATAATCAACTGTCACTAACTTATATATCTATCTCCCCCACAAACATTAAAATAATATACAATTAAACCGTGTATGAAGTGGGGAAACCTAATTAATTGTCATGATTTATTGATTTTTAATTTGGTTTTGTTAGTACTTTTGATTGCAGTATAGGTGAGACTAAAACATCGTCAAAATGAGGAAAAGTGTTGATATGTATGAAAAATATAATGCATTTACGGATAAAACATACTATATTTAATGTTTTTCATATGACAAAAGGGGGCTCCTTGAAAAATATTGCTAAGTGGAGAACCAAATGAAACTTTTCGGATTTAAAAGTAGATGAAACAGAAAATAAATGATATATTTTTTTAATTAAGTTAATTAAATTTTAGTATACTGATCCATATATTTATTTATTAGTTGTCAGACATATATATTATATGGGTTAATTTAAAAAAAAAGATTAAGTATAAAAGTCAAAATATTTGAGAAGTTTGAATTTATAAGAAAATAAGAAAAATAATGAATTAAACAAATAAACAAAAGAAATTAATGAACTTTAATTTTGAGAATTTTGAAATTAAAAGATAAGTTGATTAATGAAATTGATATATATTTATTACTACGTTTATTGCAATTATTACATTAAAATATTATGTGAAACTTAATAAAATAGAAAAACTCATAAAATGACATGTGAAAAAAAAATTAATTCAAAATAACCACAAAATGACATTTGACAAATTGAATGAGAATGTGACAAGTGGCAAAAAAAAACATTCATTTATTAAAATAGAAGAAATGACAATTTAATAAAGATAAAGCTCAATATTTAAATTGAAAAAAAAGTGGTATATTGATGTTGTGGGACATGCAAATGAACAAATACAATACATACACACACCATCTAGTGTATGTCATCGTGTGTGTGAGAGACATATAAGAGAGAAATAGTGTATTTGTGTGTGAATCTGTATTGTAACAATATTCAGCAAGACAAACTATAGTCACAAATACAAATGATAGTCCACATAGACATGGTAATGTCGGCGACGTAGAGCACTAACAACGACATGGGGATGTCGACGACGTAGAGCAATAATGGCGACATATGGAGCATTTGCAGTGACGCAACAGCAGCGACACGTCATCACGAAAGCTATTAGTGGCGATATATCGGACTTTTAAACGTGATGTTTGTCGCCACTAATAATCACATTTCATGTGGTGGATTAAATCCCCTTAAATATTAACAAAAAACATACAATTCAACCAATCCTTAGCGATATGCAACAAGTAGAATGTTTAAACGAGTTTCAATGAGCATACCATAATGTTACATAGCAAGGAAAAGTACTTATCATATAAGTTTATACCAAAATGTTTAGCAAATAGAGCGACATGAAAATGTAATCGATATTTACTCACTTTAGGTTACTTGTAACAACTTAATCCAACTCTTGATTGTTGATTCCCAAACGTTTACCTACATAAACAGATACGCTAATCACTTGAGCGCTACATTAAGCTCTTAATACATCTCATATAACAAACTTAATGTAACCTAAATAAGTGAATTATAGTGGTGTATGGGGTTAGTCCATAATGGTGTAGCCCATACACAATGACAGCCCATCCCAAGATGATTGCTTACTCGGCCTGCCAAGGCCTTGCCAATAGAAAGGAAGGGTAAAATAAAAAGGAAGAGTAGAAGAGAAGGATAGAAAGTACAGTCGGATAGAAAGTAAAACTATTCTCAAAAATCTTGTACAACTAAGAAGATCTGGCAAAAAATATAATATCTTAATATTATATTAATAGTCTACTATACTATTTAATATAATTTCAGATAAACTCCACTCTTTCCTTGACTATAAATAGAAGCTCTTCACAAACACTCCAAGTAAGTGTTTTTTACTTACTTCAACCCCTTTCTCATTTGTGAAGACAACTCTGTCTCCATGTAAGTTTGCTCCATCTTGTTAGGTGGAGTAGACTCTCTTTATACTAGCGATCTAATTTGATCGTTGGAGCTTGCTCCCGGGGCATAGTTATTGGGGAAACTTTAACGATCTCATTTCTTCCTACTACTCATGTTTTAAAGTCCTAATCCAAACATGATGCACACTCGACTAATATACGAGTTAGAGCAACGACCGGAGAACCGCCCACAAGACTAGGACAACAACATTGGCGCCATCCGTAATATCACCCTGAGCAATGCAATCTAGCAACCATAGGAGAAACTACAAAGGAAACAATACATAACAAAAAGGAAAACACTAGCAAAACCACTAGAAAAAATAATAAAAAAAAAGTTCTCCGATCATTAACAACATATCCATGTTCATCGCAGAAAAAAAAACACAACAGATTTTATCTTCTAAAAACCTGACCTTCAACACAAACTATGGTCATCCATGATTTATTTCTTACACCATATTTTATTAGCACATGACAAATGCATAGCCTTATAATACCCAATGCAACTGTAACACCCTGTTCCATATCGATCCTAATGCGGGGCCGTGACCCGAGGATCAGATGTCATAAGCCTTAGAGCCTTTGGGAAAGACAAATTTAGACCCCTTTTGGCGTGGGTAATATACCCATTTTGGTGCTCATTGAAGAAGAGGGCGTTTCTTGGAGAAGTGTAGGTTTGCTTTTGGATCCAAGCCTTGTGCATTTTGATATACCTTCTGAAGGTATAAAGCTTCTAACTTGATGACTCTATGTCTTAGATCTAGTCTTAGGAATGTTTTGGGTTTATTTTGGTCCTTAGAGTCATAAATGTGAGTATGAGCTACTACAAGAGGTTAGAATGCTGGATTTTTGCATTTGTGAGGTCCCTTGTTCATAAAAATGTCATCTTGATGAGTTATTTTGGACCATGTGTAACATCCCAAAAATCAAGGGTAAAAATTTTAATTTTATTATAGTCAAAAGACTAATGTAACTTATCCAAACATTTAAAAGCATTTCAAAATAAAACATTCATCAAAGTTCATTCCCAAAATCACATGTTGAGGAACGAGTGTATGAGCTGCGATCAAGTCAGGCCCCACCCCTTCGAACCGAAAGCACCTAAATGATGGGTTTTAGCCATAAGAACATCCTATGTGCTCATGCAACCCTAATGCTTGGATCTAGGTTTCTCTATTGTACATGTTATTCATCCAAGACTTTAAACCCTAGTTCTAGCATACAAATAATCATATTAACCTAAGAATGGGTTTAAGATATTACCTTGATTGTTATGTAGCAATAACAATCACAATTCCTCCTTGTAATGACTTTAGAAAGCTTAGAGTCACAAATGTCACTCCTCTAATGGTTCACAAACACCAAGAGCAAGAGGATGAAGATGAGAAGAGAAGGAGGCTGCCCAAAATGTGTGGAAACCCTAACCAATTAGTTCACCACGTTTTTCATGCTTAAGGGTACTATATATACATGTAGGCTATTAGGGTTTTCAACTAGGAAACCATAATTTGGATGCTTAGGCCCTAAGCAACCCATGAACCCCCTTTTAATAAGCCTTGGACGATTTCTAATGGGTTTCCCCATAGAATTCATACAACCTTATATAATAAGGTAATCCATAGCCCAATTGCAATTATCTTATAATTACAATTCTAGTCCCTTAAGTTTAATTAATCTCTTTTAGCCACAAAATTAATTCTTATTAATTCTTGACTAATATTAATTAAACAATATGATTTCTCCTTTAATATATTATTCTCATAATATATTAATAAATCGTATTTAATCCTTTCTCTCCATAATTCATCCTATCAAGTTTCTTTGGTGAAGGCAACTCAAAAGGACCATGCACCATCGGGTCAAGTACGTGCAAAAATAGTTATGGACTTAGACACTAATCCAACAGTCTCCCACTTGGATAAGTCTAATAACTATTCGGCGTATGACTTCAGATCCTGATCTGCAATCGTAGCTTTCTAAAGCCGCTGTCAACTCTGATCTTATCAGATATGCGTGTCCTTTAGATAAGGGATCATATATTCCTCCATTCTAGATATTATCATATAGACTGAGACATGGATCTAAATCATTCTCTCTGTCTATGTGTTGTTTCCCAAATTTAGATTTATGACGACTGACAACAGACTACAATTGAACACATCAATTTAGTCCTGGCTTGGGCAAGCGCTTAGGTGCCATCACTAAATCATCGAGGGGCCCACAAATATTGCTTTTATCCTACTTTGGATAAAAGGAACGGATAAAGTTTGACTCAATGCTCGCTTGCACTTACTCACCGAATTACACAAAACAATATGTTTTATAACACCAAGTTACTGGTGCGTTTACATATTATCAATGTGCAACCGACTCGCAAGATACAACTCACAGATCTCGGTTTCAAGAATATAAGATGTTATCGTCTCATCAATCACTCGTGATAAAATCCATGAAGTGATCCAATTGAGCGTGGGTTTAATCCAATGCTCAAATCATATTTATAAGCACTCATGAACATTGCAACAAACATTTGCTTATGTCTAATGCTCTTTAGACAATCCACACACCAATTCACGACAGTCTTCATTCATACCTACTTCCAACATATGAACGACTGTGGTCCGTTCGAATAAATTGACTATTCTTAACCAATAAAATTATTCAGGAAGTCTAAACATGCAAGGTGAAACACAAGAATAATACTAATCCCATATGGTCTCAAACCTTTGAGTATAAATAAAACACCTTTTATTTGTTGTTTCGGGTAATCAACCTTTTACTTGAATCATAACTATACTTGTCCCATGCTCTTAGCATGCACACAATGTTTTCCTATGGTGCTTACTTTGTGAAATAGATCAAATGAACACATTACCAATCATACTCATTTCAAAACTCCCAATCCTTTCTACAAGTGAAAGAATATCAAATTCTTGCCACTTATAGAATATGCTAGATTCTAACATTTTATGCAATGATCCTTTCGTAATATCACTACACTAAAGTCACAAGGACTATTGCCAATGAAATTACAAAGTCCTCTATCAGAAATTGTTATAAGACAATTCCATAGATGTGATGTCTCTCACTCAAAGTACATTCCTTTGAACATCCTTTTGCATAAAAGTTTCTAATCTTAGACATAGATTCTCAATATCTAACTCCCAATATGGAAACCTTTCCATACTTACCATATCACAACTCATTCTTAATAGAATCTTATCTATTCATAATAATGTCGATATGCTCCATCCAATATCATACTTCCAACTACTCACAAGAGACCAATCCTCAGCGAGCTTTGGATCGTCCTTTGATAGTTGTTTAATTATCTTAGTCAAAACCGATTCTAGTCCTTTTTCCCTCTAAATGCGCTAGACATTTGGAAAATTTTAGAATGGTCAAATATTATAGCATTTGCAATCGATCCTATACCCGTAGCGTATTGGACACGATGCATAATGTCTCACTTGAAGATTTAATACTTTATCAATCTTCTGCCATAATATTTTATGTGCTACGTTCTTATAATTCGAATTATGAAGAGGGATGCCGTAATCATAATCGAAATTTAAGAACACACTATGTATCCTTTGACTAAATTTATTAAAATTTCTTAATCTAAGCTTTAGATTTTGAAACGAAGTACAATATTCTCTCCCTTAATTATAGAAAAACAACTTTACATCCTTACTACTTTGCAAAGTATGACTCTTGTTTTCTATAATTAATATTGCTAACTTGCAATACTTGCCTTAATAATCATACAATCATAACATTTATGCTCCCACTATCATGATGATTATTATAAACATAAAACTTATGCTCCCACTAGCTTTGACATGTATTTAGAAAACAGCTTAACTTACAGAAAAACAATACTTATTGAATTTCTTAAGTTCATGTTTCTAATACTTAATGCTTTGATAATCTTTTATCTAAGCTTTTTAATCTCATACACCTTTATCCAAGATAACTCATATGTGTGTCTTAAAAAATTCAGACTAATTGCCAAATCTCACAATTCGGATCATGGAAAGGGATACCGTAACCATAATCAAATTTGAGAATACAATTTTACAATCGCTATCTTCTTAAAATCTTTCTTAGTGAAAGCATTTCCTCACAGTCATTTTCATGAAGGAGGGAATCTTATGACACTTAGATTTTAATGGTGCATGTGTTCCTATCCATGTGAATTTGTCAAAAACAAAGTTTACGACAAATTCAAACTCTTATGGACGGAACTTTTTTTTAATCTTGATCTCTTGCCTTATGGTAACACGGCTGTCGACCATGTCTTTCAAGTAGTTAAGCAGCTCAGCCTTTCCCATCAATGTACTTTTCATTGATTAAGGTCCTTGCCTTATATGCATTCAAATGAGAACTCATAGGGCTCACATGCATAATAAACTCAATTGGAACGGCACAGAAACAAAATAATGTCAACACGATAGGTTGTAAACCTCAAGTCATGTGCTAGTGATGATCGATAAGGTTTATTTTGATTTGTTCTTGAAACCTTTCAAGACCATTAAGACTCCCACTGACTCCTTGACATATAAGATTCTCTTGTCAATAAAACATTTCTTGACAAACAAATATTCAAGAGTTAGTGTAGTTTCTCATCAAGACAAAACACTTCACAAAATTGGTCCTAGTTGATCTTTGTCTTCTCCAAGACATCACAACTTTCCAATTTCAAATGTGCAAGAATAAGAAAACTTTTGCCATATTCTACATTTGATGAGTGTTATAAACCTTCTAAAGACTTGTCACTCAATGTCACAATCTTAACTTTAAGACTTGTTTTGGAACAAAGTATGATTGACTTCTTGATTTAACCATTTCTTTAATTCTCGATTCCTCTTCTCAGACATACAATTGCACTAAGACTCACTTAGAGGATCAATTGAGATATGGTTCTTAATCATTAAGACCTATCATAAGATATGATAAAAGGTACTCTCCCTTCTTCTTAGAATAGAGAAACTTTTATCTTTCTGCCTACTTGATTCTTCTTATTCGTTCTGCTATTGATATAAACCTTTTTTCAATCAACTAAGAATTGCACTTAATCTCATAAGTGTAATCATATTTACTTAACCTTAGTAAATCATGACGAATATCTTTGTTACTCTTGTGGTGGACTTGATCAACACACAACCTTGTGTACTTGATCTCCTATTCCTTCACTTGACACTTTGTCAACGAATTAGTCTAATTTTCCCAAATGTGAAAGTTTTTCATTCATCATACAATACTTGTTGCATGATTTCAAGTTTCTGTCCACTTGAAACTTGGATGATGAGAAAACTCTCCCTATTTGGTAAATTCTCGACATTTCCACAATTAAAATAATTAAGAATCACATCCATTCGTTGTAGAAATATGCAAACATCAATTTTTCATAACGATTTCATTGCAAGGAAATAAATAAATGAGTCAAACCAAAAAATTTTTTTAATTTATAAAAGCAGCGGAAAACATTTGTCCTTACAATGCAAAATCAACTGAAAGACTATGTAATTGAATATTCCTAACAACTCTATCATAACTTTCTAAGCTCAAAATCTAATCTTCGAATCCATGCGATCAAGATCCATTTCTTCGTGATTAGACTCATCTTGATTTTCATCAAGTTTCCTCTCTTTTCACTGATCCTACAAAACATTCAAATGCAATCTTATCACATTATGTATTAAGAATCAATGAATAGGAACTTAATGGAGTTAGATAGTGGACTTTACCTGAAGCACAGCCATACTCTTTGACTCTCCCATCTTCTGGACTCTTCAGGCTCTTAGGGTAGACTTGTATTCAACGCCCTTTCTTTTGGCAGCAAACGCAGGTCGATTCTCCTAGAACGTCCTCGGAAGCATGGTTGGTTGACTTTCCTAACAAATATGCTCCATTGCTTTGCCAAATCATTTCTGATTCAGCAGCAATGAGCATGCAAGTTAGGTCAATGAGGTTTGCGTCATGATCCATCATATATACTTTCTTTTGAACTCATTATATGATTCAGGGAGTGACTGTAGAACCCAGCCTATAGCCAACTCATCAGGGAATGACGCACCCAACATTATCAACCTATCGATGTGTGATTTCATTCCTAGAACGTGGGCACACACGGGTTTACCATCTTCATGTTTCATTTCCAATAGGGCTTTAGTGACAATTAACCTTTCAATTCTTCGATCTTGTGGGTTAGGGAGAACAACGGGAGGAGGAGGAGGAATTGAAGCATGATTTCTTGTTCCTCGATCGAATCATGGAATATCATCTTCATGTGGAATGTTTGTTCCATGGGATTTGGGAAGACCATAGTTGTCGTATTTTGACATCTACAAAACGGGAGAAAACAAATTCAAGTTAGTTGATTTATTGAGTCCTTAGTAAATCACCCAAATGATATACTAGGGCTAGGACCCAATACAATATTCCACAACTCGGGAGAGGGATGCCGTAACCCAAATTGCATAACATTTGAAGGTAAGTGAATGACGATTCACTAATTTTCCACCATGAAAAACTAAAAATAGATTAAGCTTTAAATTTATTGAAAACTCCTAAATCCTATGAGATTCATTGAACTTTTCAATGGCATGTTTAAATCTCGATATGCCCCTCTATTTTGTGACTGGGATGCCGAGGATCACAAAGCGGGTGTGAATAACCATGCAAACTTACATGGTGCCCTCACATGTTACGGTCACCTATTCGATGTGCCGGTTTACCACACACGCTCCACCGAACTATGACAAACATTGAGTCACCCTTTGCTACCTTTGCTTAGAGCCATTTTGTGTGCCGGTTAACCACACACGCTCCACTAACGTCTTCGCAAGGGTACAAAGTGTAATTTCATGGAATTGCATCAATTCACTTTTGCCTAAAGTAACTAAGATTGGGAATTTGTAAAGCATTTAGTTACTTTTGTACTTCATTATATTTATAATGGAACGTTCTGTCCAATCCTACCCGTTCGGCTAACGACCCTCCACTAGTCAAGAGTGTGGTGGGTAAGAGTGGATACCCATTCAATCGCCATTTTATAGGCAATTTCCTTAAACACCCCTTATAGACCAGCTTCGTGAATGAGGCCTACTAACAGTAAGACTGACTTTTACTCATACATATATATAATGTTAGACTTTTAATGTTATATATAGTATAGGATCTATTTTACACTTTTAAAATACTAGGTGGTCAAATTTAACAATTATACTTTTAATTCAATTAAATTGTAAACCAAAACTTTATGGATTTATTAAATCTCCTTTAATTATACACCTTAATTAATTAATAAAACCATAAGGGTGTGATTTGAACTTTTCAAAACAATACTAGGGTTTTAGAATTTAACATTCCTAAATCAAACTTTTAATCAACTTTTAAATTCCAAAACTTGAGGGCAAGTTTTGAAACATTTCAAAACATTTGGGTTTAGAATTTAAATATTTCAAAATCAATCTTTTTAATCAAAATTTAAATTCCAAAACTTGAGGACAAGTTTGAGACTTTTCAAAACACTAGGGTTTCAACTATTTAAATTTCAAAACAAAACTTTTGTGTCCAAATTTAAACTATAAAACCTAAAGGGGAAAATTGAAACTTGTCATAACACAAGGATCAAATAACAAATAATATAAATTAAACAATTAATTTCATCATTATCTATATTTGACCTAATTTCAATTTCTTGCAAAATAAGTTACCCAATTAATACAAATAATCCAACTTTATCATATAAGGAAGTTATTATCTAATCAATTGGTAATTATCTTTTGTTTAATCAAGGATATACTTACAAGTATGAATAAAATCGGATTTTAATGACCTAGAATAGATAAGGCAAGTATCCATGAGAAAAACAGCAAGAAATCCCGAAAATAGCTCCATCTGACGCTCGAACTCGCCGAGTACCACACTGGACTCGCCGAGTTGAGGCCTACTCGCCGAGTACACTGTGGTACTCGCCGAGTTCATCAGGCGGTGAGCTCAAAAAACGTTTTTGCAACTTGAACAAACACACAAGGCATCAATACAATAGAAACCAATCAAGGATCTGATACCACTGATGGGTTTTAGCCAAAAGAACATCCTATGTGCTCATGCAACCCTAATGCTTGGATCTAGGTTTCTCTATTGTACATGCTATTCATCCAAGACTTTAAACCCTAGTTCTAGCATACAAATAATCATATTAACCTAAGAATGGGTTTAAGATATTACCTTGATTGTTATGTAGCAATAACAATCACAATTCCTCCTTGTAATGACTTTAGAAAGCTTAGAGTCACAAATGTCACTCCTCTAATGGTTCACAAATACCAAGAGCAAGAGGATGAAGATGAGAAGAGAAGGAGGCTGCCCAAAACGTGTGGAAACCCTAACCAATTAGTTCACCACGTTTTTGATGCTTAAGGGTACTATATATACTTGTAGGCTATTAGGGTTTTCAACTAGGAAACCCTAATTTGGATGTTTAGGCCCTAAGCAACCCATGGACCCCCTTTTAATAAGCCTTGGACGATTTCTAATGGGTTTCCGCATAGAATTCGTACAACCTTGTATTATAAGGTAATCCATAGCCCAATTGCAATTATCTTATAATTACAATTCCAGTCCCTTAAGTTTAATTAATCTCTTTTAGCCACAAACTTAATTCTTATTAATTCTTGACTAATATTAATTAAACAATATGATTTCTCCTTTAATATATTATTCTCATAATATATTAATAAATCATATTTAATCCTTTCTCTCCATAATTCATCCTATCAAGTTGCTTTGGTGAAGGCAGCCCAAAAGGACCATGCACCATCGGGTCAAGTACATGCCAAAATAGTTATGGACTTAGACACTAATCCAATGCTAAAACCATAAACCATAAACTATAAGTACAAGGCTTAGTGAGTTCCCCAAATACCACATACCATACATAACATATGAGCCATACATATCATACTTATCCAACATTCAATAGAAAGTGCTATTTGCCAACCCTTGTCTTGCCATCAAACACCAAATTATCAAATTACGATTATACCCTGGACCTCCAAAGACACAATCGAACTCTTGGATCACTTAAACCATAACACCCACACCTAAGAAGCAACACATTCTTCTTTTACTAATTCCCTAAGCCTCATAATCACTGGAGATTAGGCTACGACCCTGAATAAAGTAGCAAATCTAAAACCGAGTGTTACGCCATGCATGAGTTTTGGATTTTATTATGGAGTTTATTGAGGATTTGTTCCCGTTATGCCATGCAAAGGAGTAAATTTGTCACCTTTACATGTTAAGACATCTCCTTAGCGTCATATATGAGTTTGGAAGTCCTTATCTTAACCATTAAGAGATTTTGTGGTATTTTTGGCTTTTCGCTGAGTACGATGGGAGTACATAGCTCAGCTTATTTTGTGATTTTTGCATCAGTGTCTTGTACCTTGTGCTTCATGGGTTTGTACATGGGGCATACACTTCTAGTACACGAGGCGTACTCCTCGGTATGACAATTTACGCCTTTTATGGTTTGGGCCTTGTTGGGCCATTGGACTTTTGACTTTGTGTCGTTGATAGACTAAGGGCTTTCTTGGAATTAGGTCCATGATGGTTTTTGGGCCCAATTGGGAAGATGGGCCATATTGGGCCTTGGGATGCCATTTATGGCTTTGGGATTTTTAAGCAAAGGCACTGGGCCTTGGTTTTTGGTCATATAAGAAAAGGGTAAAATGGTCTTTTACCCTTTAGGAATTTGGATTATGAAGTAGGCCTTGGATTTTCGGTCATCAAGATAATTATTAATTAAGATTGTATTTATTGTTAGTTGGAGTGAGGCTATCCGGTTCAGCGACTCGAGCAGTTATTTGATTATCAGTGGGTTGAGGTGAGTGTCCTCACTATACTCGTGGGTCGAAGGCACCAATGTCGGCCCACTAGGATATGTTATGCTAGTTGTCTTTATGACTCTTATATGGTATGCTGGTCTAGGACCATTTTTTATGATGGGCTAGGCCGATTATAAGATTGTGCTAGGCCCATTTGTATGTTGGGCAAGGCCCATGGAACAGGAAGGGCTAGTATCAGTGTATGTTATGTAGGGTGCTAACTGTCTTTGTGACCTTTTCATTTTTATGATCGAGCTAGGCCCATTAGTTTGGCAAGGCTGCACCCATTATGGTGGCTTCAGCCTAATATGAGGGCTATGCCTAATGATATGTATGGTATGTGGTATTTTGGGTAACTAACTCAGCTTTGTGCTTACATTTTTATGGTTATGGTTTCAGGTACTTCCGGTTCAAAAGGGAAGGGACCAACATGATTGCAGCACATCCACCCATTTTTCTGCGTTGTGATGATTTTGGGATTGTACTTTGATGATAGTTTTATTATGAAATACTTTTGGATGTCTGAATAAAAGATAATTAATGTTTGCTTGAACTAAAAATAAAATTTTTACCTTATAATTTTTGGGACGTTACAGCAACAAAAGTAGTACTTTTAGTATTCTAGTCCTAGAAAAGTAGGAATAAAGTAGACATGCTTGAAAAAATGATTCCATGCAATATAAAATTATCGAACACTTAGATTCTATGCAATATAAAATTACTAGACATGCTTGAAAAAATGATGTCGCATACACCAGTACATTTAATTTTGTATGCACAACTTCTAATGTTGTACCCTACACATAAGGATGCATTTGTTCTTAGCTCCAAACCACTACAATAAATGTCCTACACTAGATAACATATGTTAAAGTAATTGTTGACAGCTTTTACACTATTCACCCAACAACTTTACAATATTTATACATAAAAGTTCTTTAATACATGCAAAAGAATTTTTCTGTTCATCTAGCTACTATATACCAACACCCACTACCAAACTGCTCAGTTCCCTGGCTGTTTGGTTTCCCGACTACGGGACGACAGTCTCCAAACCTCATCTATATATCTGGTTGTTCAATTTCCTTGCTATATGAGATTGTCATGTGTGGCTTATTGTATGGATTTTAAGTGATTCCATTTATCCAACAACCTCTTCAGCTATTCATCAAGACTATTAAAACCTTCAAAGACTCATCGTTAGTGTCTCTTATAATTTATATGCTAGAAAACCTATGAAACCTACTAGAACTTCCACCAATTTAGAGAATACAAGAAAATTTCAGAGTAATTTTAAAATGAAAGAATGAAGTAAAGAAACAGATGGTATTAAAACTTTATTTAAACTGTCCATGGCCATCTATGATCAACTACCTGATGTGTTGATAGTTTGATACTACAAGACACATATACGGTATTACGGTATATCCCTATAACTCCCTATTATCACATCTGGTTAAGCATTAACCTCGGTTCTTGTCTACTCGGAATTCGATCTCCGGCGACGCCTGCCCAACAACTCTCATAGAACTTAATTGGCCAGATTGGAGGTAGAAACTCAAGATCTAACCATTTTCGATTCATTCCCGGTTTCTCCAAAACAATTTATTTCCCATTTTGCCCCACCTAAACTAGGTCTTCTTTATCTGGACTGCATTCGGTTTTTGGTACACGATCGACAAAAAAGGACATCCCAATCTCACTTACTACTATCTATGCTAGTAGGAACCTCCGCTCTCACTTCCGGTTTCCTTATGCATGCAAATTATACACAATACAAGATCAAATAAACTGTCGAATAAAAGATTCTACCCTAGGACCACAACCAGACAAGGAACATGGAATAAGGCCAAATCATTCATTCTTGGGCCATATGATCCTAACCATATATAATTTTTAGAGCATACACTTAGCAATTACTTATACCAATACATATTCCCAATCTAGCATAGCATCCAATGCTTCTTAGGCTACAAGGCATCACATATAAGGCCAATCTATCATGCAATTCTTGAAAGTATCCCTAGCCTTATCCTAGCATGAAAACATCTATCATATAACATATCAACATGTATGGGTATTCTGAAAATAACATACTTGAGCTTGGTTGATTGCACACATCACACTTCCTTTTTCTTTATGAAAAATATATTCAGAAACTTATTGCCTTTAGAAAAATATTTTTAGAAACTTATTTTTATTCAAAAGATTACCAATTCATTAGTTTCAGTTCAGACATACTCAAGAGTGTGCCCAAATCCCTCAAACCGAGACTCTGATTCCGAATTGAAACATCCAAAAAATTATTAGGTAAAATTTTCATTTTTAATTCAACTAGAAACATCAATTATGTTCTTTCCAATCATTCAAAAGTATTTCAAAATAAAAACAAATATCATAGTATAATCCCAAAATTATATAGTTGCGGAAACATTGGTACACGTATTCACTTCATACCATGGACCAAACCATGGTCTTTCCATGTAGTGCTGAGGGCCAAATCCCGGTCTTCCATATAATTTCTAGGGGCCAGATCTTGGTCTTTTATACACATGACAGGGGCCAGATCCTAGTCCTTCATGCAAATACCAGAAAGGCAACTAACATTCTAGACAACAAGTAATGTGTCGGCATTGGTGCCTTCTACCCATAGATCTAATGAGGAGACTAACTTCAATCCAAGATAAATAAAACACATGCACTGCTACTACCAAAATGCTTACACTGAACATAACCAAAATATTCCTAATTAATAATTTAATATAATTTCCCAAAATCTAAGGTGCCAAACCATATTCTATACTTCCAATAGGTAAAAGACCATTGTACCCTTCTCATATATGATCCAATAACCCATGGCCCAAATTCCAAAAGACCCGAGGCCCAAAAAAAAAGACCTAGCGAGTACGCCCTGCATACCCAAATCATATGCCCCATGTATGGCACACTGAAGCACGAGGTACAGCTAGCTAAAGCTCAAGGATGGTGACTTCATGCATTACGTTGAGCATATGCAATCAATGCTTAAGAAATAAATGTCCAAACTCAGATCTAACCTCTAAATAAGGTCTTAATCCATAAATTTGCCAACTTTACTCATTTTCATGTCTTAATGGGACTTAATATCCGATCTTATACATCTAAATGCATAATATGAACATCAAATTAAGCATGATTCATCAAAACCCATCAAGATGATATTTTTATGGTTCCTAATAACTCCATATTGAATAATGTTTCCAACTTTATCCATTAGAATGGTCCATCCAACCAAGATCTTGTCTTTAATTCATAAAAGGGACCAAAGGTGCATCTTTACAACTTAATCCATTAAGTCCAAGTCTCAAGCTTATAGATCTGGATCAGTAAGATGTTTAGATGGATAAATTTTCCAACATTATCCATAACAAGGTCACAAACTTTCAACATATAAACTTTAGTGGAGAAAAGCTCAAAACACCCAAGACTAGCTAGATCTATCATTTGCATCATGAAGATTCAAACTTTATACCTCTAGAAGAAAGATCAAGGTGAACAAAGTCTAGATCTAAAAGCTCCAATGCAACCAGCACTTCTCCAATGAGATCCTTCATCTCCAAGATGTACCAAGAACACTCGAAAGCACTTGAAAGCACCTTATTTTTGCCACAAGGCTCAAACTATGGTTAGGGTTTCAAGGGAGGGTGTTAGAGAGGTGGAGACTGAGAATGGAATGGGTTTGGGGAAGTTAAGGAGTTTAAATAGGACTCAAACCACAAAATAAGGTTTAGGCACTGATCGCATACGCTCGATGTACTCCAAATATGCCCAGCGTACTCTATGAATGCCTAGTACAGCCAACACACTCCATTTATGCCTCGTATGTCCAGCGTACTCCACTAATCCCCAAAAGCTTCCTAAGTTCAAACCACCATAACTTCTTCGTTCCAACTCCGTTTTCGATGATCCTTATATCCACGAAAAGGTATTGAGGAGCTCTATAAACCTATCTAATTACTTTTAAATTAAAACACAATGAAATAAAATCCACTCAGCTTCTCTGATAGCATCAGCAACATTCTTTGGTTTGATCATTGAGACTAAGTTCACAAACATGCAGAAGTTAATGATGCCTCTGTTACGAGTGAGAATCCCAAAATTGACATTTCTAATGATTTTGAGATTCAGGGTGATCACGAAGTATTATATGATTTTCATTTTCATTCATATTATTGAGGACAAAATCTTATTGATTTAAAGAGTTGGTTGGCTCAGCTTCTTTAGAGATGACAGCCTGATCGTTGGTGTTAGAATGAGAATTGATAATTGGATCATTGTTGGGAACAATAGGCTTAGTGGCATTTGGAAATATCTCAAGGACAGGATCTGATGAACTAAAAGTGAGCTCAATTAGAAGGGAAGAAGGATGATTATCCGATCCTGAATGTATGAGTCTTCATCGAACGAAACATGAGTAGACTCCTCAAAAGTTTTACTTGAAAGATTGAACACCCTGGAAGCCTTAGATAGAATAGAGTATCCTAGGAATACTATTTCATTAGATTTAGCTTCAAACTTTGAATGATGATTCCTTTGATTCAAAAGATAACAGACACAACCAAACACATCAAAGTAGGAAATGTCATGTTTTCTCCCTTTAAGCAACTAATAAGTAGTTTTCCCATGACGTTTCACAATGATGGAACGGTTTTCAGTGTAACATGTTGTGTTGACAACTTCAGCTCAGAAGGATAGAAGGGGACCAACCTTAACAACCATAGTTTGCCAACCTTCAATGAGTGTCCGATTTCGTTTTTAAACTATGCCATTTTCTGGGGGTTTCTAACAACAGAGAAGTTTTGATAGATTCCTAAAATTGAGAAAAGTCTTCTAAGGAGGAATTTCTTAATTCAGTGTCATGATCACTATGTAATTTTCTGACTTTATAGTCATAAAAAACTTCCCATTTCATAATGAGAGAGATGATCTCATCATCAGCATCGCTTTTCTTTCTCAGAAAAATCACCAATGTAAATCTTGAATATTCATCCACTATGACAAGAGTGAACTTCTTCCCAGATCTTGACTTTATTGGGATAGGTCCAAACAAATCGATATGAAGTAGATGAAAAGATTTGGTGATGGAGGAATAGGACTTTGGCATGAAGGGTGACTCGGTTTTCTTTCCCTTGTCACACATTGAACAAAGTTTGTCCTTAACAAACTGCATCTTAGGAATTCCTTGCACAAGATGATTCCAAAATATCTTTGAGATCTTATTGAAGTTCAAGTGATATAGTTGTGCCACAACCAATTTAGATAAGATTGAGCATGAGAGAAGAAGCAGTGCTAAATCATATTGTCGGTAGAAAACATGTCCAGAATATAAATGACATTCTGTCGGCTTGTAGTCAGCACTGTGACATTCTTTTGATTTATCAGTTTTCCTTCCTTCTTATTAAACTGAAATTCATAGTCAATGTCACATAGTTGGCTGATTGAGATAAGATTGTGTTGAAGACCTTTGACGTAGGATATATTTTTGAACATGACATAATTGCATTTTATAGTGTTATATCCTTTTGTAGCTCCTTTCCCATTGTCTCCGTATGTACCGGTTGCACCATATTTTCTCACAAGGACATCCTGAAGAGACTTAAACCCTGTCATATGTCTTGAGAAACCACAGTCGAAATACCAAATATGTTCTTTACCCTGAAAAACTGAAATATACAATTAGTACACATTGACACATCTTGCAATGAGTCACTTTAGAGAAAATATGGTAACAAGCGTCAGGGAGATAATTTAATGAGTTTCCCTTTTTAATCCATTTTTTGTATCGAACAATGATGTTTTCGGAACCATTTAAGCTTTCTTCAAAGGTGCACTCGCCGAATATGTGAGAAGCATCACCATGGCGATAACATACCCTGATTCCAGAATTCTTTCTTTTAAAACTAGAGCTTTGATTTCTTTTGACAGCATAACTTGAGGTAACTTGATCATTTGATTTCTGGACAAATGAGTTTCATCAATGGTGTACTTGGATGACAACTTGTCATGGGACTAAGAGGAGATGAAAGAATCATCAGAAGGAGAGAGCTTAGATTGACCTCCGGATTCAATGTTGCTAACAAAGCATTGAGGAAACATGTTGAGAAATTCATTCATAGAGTGAACTTCGCCATTGGAGATGGGAAATTTCAGAAACATCTTAGTGGAGGAAAGACATACTCACAATCATGAGGTTGATGACAAGGGTCAAGAGCAGATAAGCGAGATATACATTTAGTGCTACCGTTTAAGTTAGTAGCACAATGTGTATCAATCAGGGATTGATTTATGTAGAGGTATTGATAAATATAGTTTTAAAATCTTTCTCTTGATCATCAACATTATAAAAGGTTTGTTTACTCTTAACTTTTTTGAGTAAGGAAACATCGCCTTCAATCTCACCACCAAGAATTTTCTCACACTGACCAGGAATTTAATCATTAATAACTCTAGTGACATTAAAGTGAGAAGAAGCCCAATTATTTAAATTAATTTGAATGCTTCTTGGATGATCAACAACTTTTTCCTTTTCAGCATGAAGAAAATAATTGGTCAGTGAGATACAGGAATTTTCCTTATTCAAGAGAGAAAGAGAGTTTTTCTTTAAGGATTTTCAATTAAATTTTGAGAAAGAGTTTTTCTTTGTTAGAGATACAAAGATCAATATGAAAATGATCAAACCTATCATCTTTTTCAATAGAAGAGTATTTGATGAAATTTTTACCTGATACATTGTGGTTGAGTCCTAGTCCAGAGACTTAGAGTCCTTTGCAACTTGAGAGAGGACAACATCAAAAGTACTGATGTTCTCCCTTGAAAATTCAGTATGAGACTCATCGATTTGTGTCATGTGACACTTAACTTTTGTAAACTCATCATCAGAAAACTCTTCTCTATTGAAGACGACTGATAAAAAATCATTGCCTTTATATCAAGGTTCAACACTTTTTTCTCTTCTTTGTTGTATCTAGGCACAGACTTCTGCTTTAGTCCAATAAAAGATGCATTGTCATTAAAAGACTGATGCATAGAGATGATGGAACCCTTGTTAATGAAATCAAGCATGTCATAGTCTAGGATCTCGACAACATTCATAACCTTTGATTACCATGCAACGAAGTTGTATTCATCGACAGCAAGGATCTTGCTAACCACCGACAACTTTGGATTATAGGAGGAAGACATGATAATGTATCGTAATCCCGCTTTGATACCAATTAAAGGTTTATATTGATCGAATACACTCAAGTATGAATGATGAAGAACAAATAATGAACAAGAGAACATGATGATCATAATGATACTTTCACTAAGAAAAGGTTCTCACAAATGGAATAGGTCACAAAGAAGGCACAATGCTCTATTAGGGTTAAACCCTAATTGGGGATGTATACTAAGCTGTGTAAAGGTATGATCCTAATAAGTAAGATTACATATTAGATATATATATTCTATATATACATAGTATATCTACCTAATATACAAATTATCACTAAGATCATCAGGTTCATGTTCTTACTGATCAAGTTGGTATTGGCGCTGGTGGACAGCATGTTGTGTTTTTGATTGGGCATATTATAAGGTATGACCTTAAAACAACTTGTGCTCATAATCAGTGTAACATCCTAAATTTAAGATTAGTTTCATAATTTAATAAAGTAAATATATGAAAGATGGTTTATTTAATTAAATCATTAAGGAATAATATATCATTAGTTTATATAATGCTTAGAAGGTTAGAAGTGAAAATGATCATATTTTCAAAGTTAAAGGGCCAAAAGTGTCAAATTAGCATAGTGAGTTGACCAGAAAGTTTAATAAATTAATGATATGGACTACAAACGTTGTATAATGGATGGAGGAGGGCTTATTATGTCAAAATTTAAATTAAAAATCACAAGATATTAGTTCATGTTGGAACTTAGAAAAATGGGTAAACATAGGGGAGCAAATGGTAAACTTTTGGAAAATAAGATGCACTCTCATCTCCATTATTAATCCAAATCATGTATTGCAAGGAGAAGGGTTTACCATGGTCATTTCTCTTCATTTGTGCATCCAAGACTTGATTCATGTCAAGAGTTGAGCATTCAAGCAAAGGAAAGAGGAATCAAACGCTTGCTAGGTATAATCTCTTCTCTTCTATCTCTAAAATTTAAATTCAAGGTTTGAGGAAGACCCCAATGTTGAAATTATTTCCTTCTAATGGTTAGTGTTTAGGTTTTTAATTTCCTTGACTATTTTTTATGTTCCCACTCTCAATATAATCATCCCATTGATGGACTGAGGATCTGAGTGAAACCCCTCATAAACCCTAGAAAACCCACATTAGGGACATTGAAATTGATGATGAAATAGGATAGAATTTTATGACCTAGATGATATTTGATAACAAAAAAACCAGTTAGAATGCTCAAATTCGTACATGATGGTAGAGTCAAGTAATAGGATTGATTTATATTTATTTTGGGGCGAATTGGAAGGAAAAAATGGAATACTTTGTATGTAAGCATTTGATGAGTATATAATATTCATAAAAATGAGTTGATACTAAAAATATGATTTGAATGCAAGAACATGAAGGCTTGAGTGATCTATAGTTAAATTTATTGAATAATTGGCCATTTGGGAATTTTAGGACATCTATGGATAACTACATAATGGTTGGCATCTAAGAAGTGAATGACATTCATGAACATGAATGGACACTCTAGAAAAGATATTGGAACACAAACATGAATGGATGCTAATAAGGTTCTATCTCTAGTGATTTTTTGGCTGAAAGGGCAATTTTCAAAACATGTAACGGAATTGAGGATTCCATAGTTGGATTAAACACTTACATTGGTAATAGTTATGGTTTTATGCACCTAACAACATTCATATGAGTATACAATAAGTCGGGAAAAAACCATGTGAGTTTTGGAATGCTCAATTGAACAGTTGGGTACTTAACCCTTCTTATGAAATTTGAGAATTGATATGTTCTTAAATGGTTTCAATGAGCACTTAATTAATTAATTATGGTGTTTTAGGATGATAAAAACCTCCAAATCACGTGTGTGAACCCATATAAGTGGTCAAAATCGAAAGGGAAAATGGGATCCAAATAATGTGTGAGACCCCACACAAGTGGCGCAAAACGAAGGGGAAAAAAGGTCTTCAAAAATTATGAAAACTAAAGTGTTTTTATGAAAAAAAATTGCATTGCTTGTGTGTGTGCATACCACATAAAACGACCGTTTTGGTAAGGCAAACCATTACATGGTCTGTGTTTCCTTCTGAGAGAGTGTCGCTCATTTTTTCATAACTTTTGCATACGACCTCAGATTTATGCATGGTTTTCATCTACATTCATGGTTTTACATGAGGAATGATTTAAAGAAATAAAGTTTAGTAATAGAACTTATGAGGGATATTTTGGTCATTTTAATGACTTATGCCCATACTGTATAGGTAGTGTTTGAAGAGTGTTTCCCTGAGGAAAGGAATTAGAAGATGACTAACTGACCTACATGCGATTGAGGTCAGTACGTGTTGGCATTTTCCAATTTTGGGGTACATAGAAAAATGATTTTATGATAATGAATATCAATTCTTTTATATATGAAACATTTTCATATGAATGTGTTAAATACTTTTGAAATGAATGTTTTGAAAGCATGTTTAGAACGTTTTCAAAGAACGAATGTTTTGATAATGTGTTTGAAATGTTAGAAGTATAGATGTTTTACTTTTCAAATGAGTATTTTGATACTAAAATTTGAAATATGTAAAGCATGGAAAGTAAAGATAAGAAATGAAAAGTAATGACAAGAAATGGAAAGTAACTACAAGAATATAATACTCGGGACATGATATCCCCGTAACAGGATCTAGAGGAATCTACTGGGTAGTAGCTCTCCTTCGCTAAGTAGATGTCCTGATTAGCACGATGTCTTGGTGGATAGATTTTTTCTTTCCACCTTAGTATAAACTTGAGGGTACCCTAAGTATAACAATGATAATGGTTTTACACTGGAACTATCCATAATGATAAAAGGAAACGGAATGTGGAAAAATGTCTTATGAAATGTTATGATAGGATATGTTATTTTACATATAAAATGATTTTCATGAAAATTCTTTAAAATGTTTCTGATTAAAATGTGATAAAGGTTTTGGATCGCAAACCCACGTATCTCACGAGACATTATTGTCTTACGTATCTCTGTTTAATGTAATGTATCCCATGTTACACTTAAGGAGAAAAGATAATAGATGGAAGTTCGAAGTTCGAAGTTAAGAGATAGAGAATGGAGTGGAGCTTGTCATGTTCTTTATTAATTGTATTGATCTAATTCTTATATTCTTGCTATGGTATTAATGATGTTTAATGGCAACACCCGATGGTTTAATTATTAATCTTTTTGTGGGACCGAGTCTTCATTAAATGTTGGTTAAATCCTAAAAAGTTCTTATAACCATAACTTTGAAAAAGATTAAAATTTTTGGGCTTTTACAATCAGGATGGGTGTTTTTGCTTAATGGAGGAGTTGTTGCATGGAAAAGTTCTAGACAAAAGACAACAGTAGATTCAATATACGAGTCTGTGTACATTGTGGCTACTAAAGCATCAAAGGAGGCTAAATGGTTAAAGAACTTCATCGGTGATCTTGGAGTTGTACCAATCATCAAAGAGCCTATAAAGATATTTTATGATAAGGAGGGTGCACTCGCCTTGACTAAACAACCCAAGGATCATGGAAATTTGAGAGACATTCATAGGAAGTATCATTATGTTCGGCATCGTGTAGAAGATGGTGACATCATTGTGAGTCGGTTATCATCTGGGGATAATCTTGTTGATCCATTAACAGAGCCACTATTAAGAGAGATACATGATGGACATGCTAGGACCATTGGCATGAGAGTAGATAGTGATTTGATGTAGTATTTTATTTGTTTGTTAGAATTGTTACAAAACATTTTCCAGTATGAATTGTAATAATTTTTGGTGTTTATTTCGAAGAGACTTAATAAAGAGTATTAGTTTGTATGCTTTGAACCAACTTCTTGTTAATTCAATTATTGTGTTTCAATTTTGCATGATTTGAACCAACTTCCAGAATATTTAATTATGTTCAAAACTCCATAGTCGATCGCATTCCCGGGAGTGAATATTGGTATTGAAGATTATCATGAGTATTGGTTGATTGATCAAAGTGTTTTCGGCATTGAAATTGAGATCTCACCATTACTGCATGAGTACTTGAAATATATATTTTATGTTCTGGAACAACTCGCACTGAGAGATTAGTTCATGGATCTAGTAACAAATAACTCTATGTTACAATATCTTTTATTCTTTAAACCTAGATGCATATGAGGTTTTGTTTGCAAAATCTGTTGTGCAGTGGTGTGCTACAATGATATCCATAACTGGTAGTCATGAAGGGTATTTACATGTATGATTAGATGAGTAGACAAAATATGTAGTTAAAGTTTATTTGTTCCTTGTCATAAATGGGAAGCGATATGTATGGAACCCACAATGATTTGGTGTTGACATCTGAAGTACTTGGTCGATCCCTTACTAAATTGATGTGTTCAATTTAGTTGTCAGATGTAATCTCAGAAACCGTTAATCGGGAAATAGAATGTTGAGCAATTAGATTGACTCATATCAATGACTCGTGTTTATAGACATCTCTAGAATAAAGGCATAAACTAATCACTTATCTGAAGGACTAAATTCTAATTAGAGTTTACCAGTTGCATAGAAGACTACTCTCTGTTGATTATTAATGAAACATTTGTGTAACGTCTTGGATTATCAAGGTACTACTCTTATCTATATAAGGTTAATAGTTTAAAAAAGGTTTGGGCTTAGACCTTTGGGCCCTTGTAATTAGGCTGAGGAAGCACTGCACTCGGAGTGTACCTTGCCATGTATGCTCAACATACTCAAGAGATTGGAACGCAGAAACCATGCATGTACGCCTAGCGTACCAAGAGTACGCGCAACGTTTGATCCCTATATAAAGGACCTTATGTATTTGGTCCAGCCTCCCTCTCACCCTTAGACAGTCACCACAAAAACCCTAACCCATCTTTGTGTGTTCTTGAGATTTGGTAGCCACATGAGAGAATTTTAGTGTTGTTTTGGTGTTTTGGACGAGAAAGAAGATTGAAGAAGGAGCAAGGATTCAGAGGGAGCTTGTAGATCCAGGAGATTAGCACCATTTCTGACTTATTTGAGGTATCCAGCTTCAAACTTAATTATTGCATGCTTAGATTTGATTTTGGGGTATTTTATGTCACTTTTGGACTCCATTGTTGAGGTTTCTTGAATCTTGATAGCTTCATACCATAAGAGATGTCCTTTTGGGCTCTTAGAAGCACTTGGAGTCATAAAAATCGGACCTTGATGGTTAAGCCACAACCATGCAAGTGTTTGATGGTCATAGAGTTTGTTTAAAGACCAAAATCATGTTTTGACCCCGAACCATGCATGCAAGCACATAAATCTTGTGACTTTATGGATTATGAGGTCTTAAAGGACCTTGATCTACATTCTCGACGTGAAGACTTAATGGATTAAGTCACAAATGGAGCCCCAAGGAAGCTACCCAGTACGTCGTGCGTACACCCTGGTATGCTGCACGTACTAGGTCAACTTCCCGTTTTGGTCAAGGACAGCGTATGCTAGGCATTCATGCCATGTACGTCACACGTACGCATGAAGAGTGACGAACTTGGGCTTTTGGGCCTTAGAAGACTGGGCCTGGACTGTCGGGCCCCATGACCCTCTGTTGAGTAGAGTTTCTGGGCCTAGAACTGAGACTTAGAGTATTGGGCCTTGTCATAACCAAAAATTTTATGCCAAATTTAAGATTTTTCAATCATAAATAAAACCAAATAGTATTTGTTAACAAAATGTTTTCAAACTATTGTTCATCAGAGTGTCCCAATAACTAGATCAAAAGGATGAGGAGCGGTAAGGTCACGTCTTCGCCTTGCCATGATCTCCTAAAGTACCTGAAATAATAAACTGAATACTGTAAGCCCGAGGGCTTAGTGAGATACCCCCAAAATACCAATACCACATTGATAATACCATACCAGTAACAAATAATCAGTAACAAGGATACTGGGCCATCGGCCTGACTGGACCACCCTGTAGGGCCTTCAGTCTATCTGATACTATCTCGAGCTTTCGGCATGACTAGACCGCCACGTGGGCCTACAGTCTCTGCGGACCGCTCATAGGGTATGTTGGCCTTCAGCACAAAGCAGGACCGCCTCAACCCAACCAACAAACAAATAACCATGTGCGCATAACTATCATATACTTGCATATACAAACATCAAACATATCTGACTCACTGATCGTCAATCATAGAAATCTCTCATAACTAGAGTATCCACCTAGCAGGTCACTAACATACCAATCCCTACAGATCATGAGAGCATAATATATTGTATATCCTGATTCCGATCAAACAGATCATAACCACATGTAGCACATCATAACAATAACAACATAAGGGCCGACCTTGGTGTCGTAGACCCTATTGATATAGTGAGGATAACTCACCTTGCAGATGTCGACTCGGTAGATGAACTCCAACTCTCGGATCACTATCAAAATCTCCACCGCCTATTACCATAATATAATTATACCCATAAGTTCCCCACCTTTCAAGGTACCCCAAAAGCCAACTAATCAAACCCTGGTCAGAATCAAAGTCATCAGTCAAGGTCAACAGTCCATGTTGACCCTAACTCATCGGGTACCCTCGGCTACTCGCTGAGTACCTTGAAGTACTTGCCCACTCGCCGAGTCACGGAGTGACTCGTCAACTTCCTTTGGTTTACGATTGAACTCTAAGGCCACTCGTCGAGTTTCCTTCTTGCAACTAGACGTTTACACACTCATACATAAATTGGGGAAACCTCAACCGACTCGCCGAGTTGTTCATACTACTCGTCGAGTTCTATTGCAATCTTCATCGGACTCGCCAAGTTGTTCATCGAACTCGTCGGGTCCAGGCATATCTTCATATGACTCGCCGATTTGACCTTGCAACTCGCCGAGTTCCTTTAGCTCTTAAGCCATACAAACTCTATTAAGCCATGCAGTGGCTCCAAATTACAAATCCAAGCTCCTAAGGCATGCATTTCACGTAAAGTTGCAAACTTTACCTGCATGCATCGCTAAAAAGGCTCTTAATGTAAAATCCAAGCTCAAAATGGGGGTTTCATACTCAAGGATGCTTTATACATGACGAAGCTCGGAGCTTTATGGTTGTACAACCCACGAAGAGTCCAGATCTGAAGTTACAACTTCAGATCTAACTCATATCCCACATTATCGTCTCAATCAAACCATAAAAACCCAAAATCTCAACCAAATGAGGTCTAGATGGAAAATGAAGTAAAGGTGACAACTTGATACCTCCAAATGATGCTAACTAAGGTAGATTTTTGATTCGCACACCTTCATTGCTCCAAGTGTCTTGCCTCCAAGTTCTTCCTTTCCAAAAACCTCATTTCCAAGGTTTCAGACACACAAGGATGAAAACTACACGAATTAGGGTTTTCTGAGCTCTCAAGGACTATAAAGAGGCCCAAGGAGGCTTATGAATCATTAAATAGAGTGCAAACCCCAGGATCTAGGGTTTCTTCTGCCAGATCCTACTCGTCGAGTTCTTCATGGACTCAGCGAGTAGGCCACTAAACACGCGATCCCACCCCGCTGCTACTCGACGAGTAGGGTAACCAACTCGTCGAGTTGATCTTAAAACCAAATAAACTTTCATTTAAATAGATACATGAGAATCGTGGCATTACAATTCTCTCTCACTTGAACTAGGCTTCGCCCTCGAAGTCTGCTGGAGTAAACAATGTCGGGTAATACTCGCGCATCTCCGAAGGTATGTCCACTCGGATCCCCTATGATGTTCCCACTGCACCTTCACTGAAGGTATATCTTTGTTCTGTAAAGTCTTCTTCTTTTTCTCCAAGATGGCCACAGGCCTCTCTATGTAATATAGGTGCTCATCAACCTGAATATCATCTAGCGATGCTACCGTTTCCTGATCTATAATGCACTTTCGCAATTACGAAACATGGAACGTGCTGTGAATTCAGCTGAGCTCCTCCGGTAGCTCTAGCCAATAAGCAACCTTATCAACCTTGGCAATGATCCTGAATGGCCTGATATAACGGGGACCCAATTTTCCCCTCTTCCTGAGGTGGATCACACCCTTGCAAGGCGAGACTTTCAGAAGTACCATGTCACCAACCTAAAACTTCAAAACCAATCGGCGTCTATCAGCGTAACTCTTTTGCCGACTCTGAGCGGTCTGCAGCTACTGTTTGATCAACTGGATCTTTTCAGTAGTCCGCAAGACTACCTCCGTCTGACCCATCACTCTGTGTCCAACCTCACCCCAACAAACTGGGGTTCTACATCTCCGACCATACAATAGCTCAAAAGGCGGGGCGCCAATACTGGATTGATAGTTGTTATTGTAGGAGAACTCTACAAGCGGTAGGTGGGAATCCCAACTCCCATCGAAGTCAATGACACACGCCCTCAACATATCTTCGAGGGTCTGAATGGTTTGCTCACTCTGCCCATAGGTCTGCGGATGGAACGTTGTCTTAAAGTGCAGCCACATATCCTGTTCCTCATGGAACTTTTGCCAAAAACGGGAACTAAACCTTACATCCCAATCGGAAAGGATGGAGACTAGAACTCCATGGCGAGAGACAATCTCACTGACGTACATGTCAGCCCATTTCTCAGCCGACGAACTCTCTCGTATGGCCAAGAAATGGGCACTCTTGGTCAACCGATCCACGATGACCCATGTAGCATCGAACCCCTTTGCCGTCCTCAGCAAATTTTTAATGAAGTCCATCGTGATCTACTCCTATTTCCACATGGGAATCTCTAGAGGCTGCAACTTACCATTCGGCCTCTGATGCTAGGCCTTGACCATCCTACAGGTCAGGCATCGCTCAACAAACCAAGCAATTTCTCGCTTCATACCGGGCCACTAGTAACTCAAACTCAGATCACGGTACATCTTGGTTGCCCCCGGGTGTATAGAAAAGTGAGACTTATGAGCCTCCTCCATCACTGTCTGCCGAACCCCTCCGGCCATCGGAACCCAAACGCGATCGTGTCGGGTTAATAATCCGCGGCTATCCTGAACAAACCGGGCGCTCTTGTTGGATTAGTGTCTAAGTCCATAACTATTTTGGTATGTACTTGACCCGATGGTGCATGGTCCTTTTGGGTTGCCTTCACCAAAGCAACTTGATTGGAGAAATAAATAAAGAGAGAGAGGTTATTATGATTTATTAATTTGTTATAAGAATAATATATTAAAGGAGCAATCATATTTGTTTAATTAATATTGGTCAATAATTAATTAAGAATTAATTTTGTGATCAAGTGTAATTAATTAAACTAGAGGGGCTAAATTGTAATTATGTGATAGTTACAAAATAAGGTAAGGATTATCTTATATATATGGTGAACGAATTTGAGGTGTAAATCCCTTAGAATTCGACTAGGATAAGGGTTTCTAGGACTTATCTTATGGTTGCTTGGTGGACAAGCAACTAGATAAGGATAAGGACTAAAACCTTAATCTTTACACCTATATAAACCCCCTAGGGCTTAGGAATTCGTCTAACCCTTCCCAAGAGGTCCTAAGGACGAATTCTAACCTCCCTCCTCTCTCTTTATACCTTCTCCACTTGCTTATGGTGTTTGTAAGCCATTAGAGGAGTGACACTTGTGACTCTCAGCTTTCCAAGGTCAATTCAAGGAGGAATTGGATTGTTATTGCTATATAACAATCAAGGTATGTTCTTAAACCTATTTACATGTGAATTCTGATTTCCGTATGCTAGAATTAGGGTTTATAGTCTTGGATTCAAAGTATGTACAATAGAGGAACCTAGATCCGAGCATTAGGGTTTGTATGAGCACATAGGATGTCTATGACCAAAACCCATCAGTGGTATCAGAGCCATGATTGGTTTCTATTGTATTGATGCTTGATATAACTGAAAATCGTGTTTTGGCCTCACTGTTCGACCTGACTCGGCGAGTCACTCTTGGACTCGGCGAGTCAGCCCTACTCGTCAAGTTCCAGAGGGTGACTCGGCGAGTCGGTGCGTCAGACAGTGCTTATCTCGGGATTTCTTGTTGTTTCTGCATTGGGATAATTACCTAATCATGTTAGATTAATATTAATCCGATTATATGATATATTTGACTATATTTTTAATCTAATTGAAGATATTTATCAATTAATAAGATAATTGTTTCCTTATAAGATAATTGATTAATTATTTTAAGAAAATTGATATATTATTTTGCAAGAAATCATCAAATATGGATAATTATGTGATTAAAGGTTAATTTGAATTATTTGTTATTTGATCCTTGTTGTTGTGAAAAGTTTCATATTTGGCCCTTTAGGTTTTATAGTTTAAATTTGAACCCCAAAAGTTTTGTTGTTTTGAAATTTAAATAGTTGAAACCCTAATGTTTTGAAAAAAGGTTTCAAAACTTGCCCTCAAGTTTTGGAATTTAAATTTTGATTAAATAGTTTAATTTTGATGCATATTTAAATTCTAAACCCTAATGTGTTGAAATGTTTCAAAACTTGCCCTCAAGTTTTGGAATTTAAAAGTTGATTAAAAGTTTAATTAGGAATGTTAAATTCTAGAAACTCTAAGCAATTTTGAAAAAGGTTCAAATCACACCCTTATGGTTTTATTAATTAATTAAGGTGTATAATTAAAAGAAGTTTAATAAATCCATAAAAGTTTAGGTTTACAATTTAATTGAATTAAAAGTATAATTGTTAAATTAGACCACCTAGTATTTTGAAAGTATAAAATACACCCTATACTATATATAACATTAAAAGTCTAACATTATATATATGTATGAGTAAAAGTCAGTCATACCGTTAGTCGGCCTCATTCACGAAGCTGGTCTATAAGGGGTGTTTAAGGAAATTGCCTATAAAATGGCGATTGAATGGGTATCCACTCTTACCCACCGCACTCTTGACTAGTGGAGGGTCGTTAGCCGAACGGGTAGGATAGGACGAAACCTTCCATTATAAGTATAATGAATTACTAAAGTAACTAAATGTTTTTCATAAAATTTCCAATCTTAGTTACTTAGGCAAAAGTGAATTGATGCAATTCCATGAAATTACACTTTGTGCCATTGCGAAGACGTTAGTGGAGCGTGTGTGGTTTACCGGCACACTAAATGGTTCTAAGCAAAGGTAGCAAAGGGCGACTCAATGTTTGTCATAGTTCGGTGGAGCGTGTGTGGTTTACCGGCACATCAAATAGGTGACTGTAACATGTGAGGGCACCATGTAAGTTTGCATGGTTATTCACACCCGCTTTGTGATCCTCGGCATCCCAGTCACAAACAAGAGGGGCATATCGAGATATAAACATGCCATTGAAAGTTCAATGTATCTCAAAGGATCTAGGAGTTTTCAAAGATTTAAAACTTAAATGTCTTTTTCGTTTTTCATGGTGGAAATTAGTGACTCGTCATTCACTTACCTTCAAATATTCTGCAACTAGATTACGACATCCCTTTTCTAGGTTGTAGAATATTGTGTTGGGTCCTAGCGATAGTATTTCATTTGGGTGATTTACTAAGGACTCAATCAATCAACTAACTTGAATTTGTTTTTCTCCCGTTTTGTAAATGTCAAAGTTCGACAACTATGGTCTTCCCAAATCCCGTGGAACAAGCATTCCACATGAAGATGGTATTCCACGATTCAATCGAGGAACGAGAAATCATGCTTCACTTCCTCCTCCTCCTCCTATTGTTCTCCCTAACCCACAAGATCGAAGAATTGAAAGGTTCAATATCACTAAAGCCCTATTGGAAATGAAACATGAAGATGGTAAACCCGTGTGTGCCCACGTTCTAGGAATGAAATCACACATTGATAGGTTGATAATGTTAGGTGTGTCATTCCCAGATGAGTTGGCTGTGAATTGGGTTTTGCAGTCACTTCCAGAATCATATTATAAGTTCAAAAGAAAGTATTATATGATGAATCATGACGACAACCTCATTGACTTAACTTACATGCTCATTGCTGCTGAATCAGAAATGATTTGGTGAAGCAATGGAGCGTATTTGTTGGAAAAATCAACCGACCATGCTTCCGAGGACGTTCTAGGAGAACCGACCTGCGTTTACTGCCAAAAGAAAGGGCGTTGGATACAAGTCTACCCAAAAAGCCTGAAGAGTCCAGAAGATGGGAGAGTCAAAGAGTATGGTTGCGCTTCAGGTAAAATCCACTATCTAACTCCATTAAGTTCCTATTCATTAATTCTTAATACATAATGTAATAAGATTGCATTTGAATGTTTTACAGGATCGATGAAAAGAAAGGAAGCTTGGTGAAAGAACAATCTAATCACAAGGAATGGATCTTGATCGCATGGACTTGAAGATTAGATTTTGATCTTAGATAGTTATGATAGAGTTGTTAGAAATTTTTTTTTTTGAAATACATAGTTTTCAATGGATTTTGCATTGTAAGGACAAATGTTTTCCGCTGGTTTTATAAATAAAATAAATTTTCGTTTGACTTATTTATTTATTTGTTTATTTCCTTGCAATGAAATCGTTATGAAAATTGGTGTTTGCATATTTCTACAACAAATGGATATGATTCTTATTTATGGTGTTTATGGAAAAGTCGAGAATTTACCAAATAGGGAGAGTTTCTCATCGCCCAAGTTTCAATTGGACGGAAACTTGGAATCATGCAACTTGGTTGCACGATGAATGAGAAATTTCATATTTGGAAATTAGACTAATTCATTGACAAAGTGTCAAGTGAAGGACTAGGAGATCGAGTACACAAAGTGGTGTGTTGATCAAAGTCCACCATAAGAGTAACGAGATATTCGTCATGATTTACTAAAGGTTTAGTAAATATGATTATACTTATAAGATTAAGTGTAATTCGGAATTGATTAAAAAGGTTTAAATCAATAGCAAACGAATAAGAAGAATCAAGTAGGCAGAAAGATAAAAGTTTCTCAATTCTAAGAAGAAGGGAGAGTACCTTTTATGCTTCATGATAGGTCTTAATGATTAAGATCCATATCTCAATTGATCCTCTAAGTGAGTCTTAGTACAATTGTATGTCTAAGAAGAGGAATCAAGAATTGAAGAAATGGTTAAATCAATAAGTCAATCATACTTCGTTCCAATAACAAGTCTTAAAGTTAAGATTGTGACATTGAGTGAAAGGTTTGTAACTTTCATTAAATGTGGAAAGTTGTGATGTCTTGGATAAGACGAAGACCAACTAGGACCAATTTATGAAGTGTTTTGATAAAATCTACACTAACTCTTGAATATTTGTTTGTCAAGAAATGTTTATTGACACGAGAATCATATATGTCAAGGAGTCAGTGGGAGTCTTAATGGTCTTGAAAGGTTTCAAGAACAAATCAAATAAACCTTATCGATCATCACTAGCACACGAGTTGAGATTTACAACCTATCGTGTTGACATTATTTTGATTCTGTGCCAATCCAATCAAGTTAATTATGCATGTGAGTTCTATGAGTTCTCATTTTGAACGCATAAAAGGCAAAGCACCTTAATCAATGAAAGGTACATTGATAGGAAAGGGTGAGCTGCTTTACTACTTGGAAGACATGGTGGGCAGCTGTGCTACCATAAAGGCAAGAAATCGAGATCAAGAAATTTCGATACATAAGAGTTTGAATTTGTCGTAAACTTTGGATTTGACAAATTCACATGGATAGGAACAAATACACTGTTTAAATCTAAGTGTCATAAGATTTCCTCCTTCATGAAAATGATTGTGAGGAAATGCTTTCACTAAGACAGATTTTAAGAAGATAGTGATTGTAAAATTGCATTCTCGAATTCAATTATGGTTACGGCATCCCTTTCCATAATTTGAATTGTGAGGTTTGGCAATTATTCTTAATTGTTTAGACACACATATGAACTATCGAAGGCAAAGGTGTATAAGTTCAAGAAGCATTGATAAAGGATTATCAAAGCACTAAGTATTAGAAACATGAACTTAAGAAATTCAATAAGTATTGTTTTCTGGAAGTTAAGATGTTTATGAATACATGTCGAAGCTAGTGGGAGCATAAGTGTTATGTTTTATAATAATCATCATGATAGTGGGAGCATAAATGTTATGATTGTATGATTATTAAGGAAAGTAATGCAAGGTTAGCAATATTAATTATAGAAAACATGAGTCATACTTTGCAAAGTCGCAAAAGTTGAAGAGTTGTTTTGCTATAATTAAGGGAGAGAATATCATGCTTCATTTCAAATCTAAAGGTTTAGGTTGAGAAATGTTAATAAAATGTAGTCAAAGGTACAAAGTGTGTTCTTAAAATTTTGATTATGATTACGGCATCCCTCTTCACAATTCGAATTTTGAGAACATAGCAAATAAAACATTATGTGTCGTGTCCCATACGCTTCGGGTATAGGATCGATTGCAAATGCATTAATGTTTGACCATTCTAAAATTTTCCAAATGTCGAGCGCATTTAGAGGGAAAAGGGACTAGAATTGGTTTTGACTAAAATAATTAAACAACTATCAAAGGACAATCCAAGTTCGACGAGGATTGGTCGCTTGTGAGTAGTTGGAAGTATAGTATTGGAAAATATGGAAATGTTTCCATATTCGATTGACCATATCGACATCATTACGAATAGATAAGATTCTATTAAGAATGAGTTGTCATATGGAACATATCGAAGTGTGTCCATATTGGGAATTGAATATTGAGAAATCTATGATTAGATTAGAAACTTCTATGCAAAAGGATGTTCAAAGAAAGTACTTTGAGTGAGAGACATCACGTCTATGGAATTGTCTTGTAACAATCTCCGATAGAGGACTTGTAATATCATTGGCAATAGTCTTTGTGACTTTGGTGCAGTGACATTACGAAAGGATAAGTTGCATAGAATGTTAGAATCTAGCATATTCTATAAGTAGCAAGAATTTGATATTCTTTAACCTATGGAAAAAGGATTTGGAGTTGAGAAATGAGAATGATTGGAAATGTGTTCAATATGATCTATTTCACAAAGTAAGAACCATAGGTAAACATTGTGTGAATGCTAGGAGCATGGGACGAGTGTTGTAATTCAAGTAAGAAGTTGATTACCTAGAACTACATATAATGAGTAATCAATATGGTGATAAATAAAAGGCGTTTTATTTATACTCAAAGGTTTGAGGCCATATGGGATTAGTATTATTCTTGTGTTTCACATTTGCATGTTTTGACTTCCAGAATAGTTGAGTTTATTAAGAATAATCAAATTATTCAAACGGGCCACAGTCGTTCATATGTTGGAAGTAGATATGAATGAAGACTGTCGTGAATTGGTGTGTGGATTGTCTAAAGAGCATTAGACATAAGCAAATGTTTGCTGCAACATTCATGAGTGCTTACGAATATGATTTGAGCATTGGATTAAACCCACGCTCACTTGGATCACTCCATGAATTGTATCACGAGTAATTAGTGAGATGATAACATCTTATATTCTTGAAACCGAGATGTGTGAGTTGTATCTTGCGAATCGGTTGCACATTGATAATATGTAAACGCACTAGTAACTTGGTGTTATAAAACATATTGTTGTGTGTGATTTGGTTAGTGAGTGCAAGCGAGCATTGTATCAAAGTTTATCCATTCCTTTTATTCAAAGAAGAATAAAAGCGATATCTTTGGGCCCCTCGATGGTTTAGTGATGACAAACGTAAATGCTCGGCCGGGCTAGGGCTAATTTGATTTGTTCAGTTAGTCAGTCGTCATAAATCGGAAATCGAGATATAGTACAAAGAGAATGATTTGAAATCATATCTCATATGATATCTAGAATGGAGGAATATATGATCCCTTATCTAAGGACTCGCGTATGTGATATGATCAGAGTTGACAACGGCTTTGGAAAGCTACGATTGCAGATCGGGATCCGAAGTCATATGCAGAATAGTTATTAGACTTATCCAAGTAGGAGACTGTTGGATTAGTGTCTAAGTCCATAACTATTTTGGTATGTACTTGACCCGATGGTGCATGGTCCTTTTGGGTTGCCTTCACCAAAGCAACTTGATTGGAGAAATAAATAAAGAGAGAGAGGTTATTATGATTTATTAATATGTTATAAGAATAATATATTAAAGGAGAAATCATATTTGTTTAATTAATATTGGTCAATAATTAATTAAGAATTAATTTTGTGATCAAGTGTAATTAATTAAACTAGAGGGGCTGAATTGTAATTATGTGATAGTTACAAAATAAGGTAAGGATTATCTTATATATATGGTGAACGAATTTGAGGTGTAAATCCCTTAGAATTCGACTAGGATAAGGGTTTCTAGGACTTATCTTATGGTTGCTTGGTGGACAGGCAACTAGATAAGGATAAGGACTAAAACCTTAATCTTTACACCTATATAAACTCCCTAGGGCTTAGGAATTCGTCTAACCCTTCCTAAGAGGTCCTAAGGACGAATTCTAGCCTCCCTCCTCTCTCTTTATACCTTCTCCACTTGCTTATGGTGTTTGTAAGCCATTAGAGGAGTGACACTTGTGACTCTCAGCTTTCCAAGGTCAATTCAAGGAGGAATTGGATTGTTATTGCTATATAACAATCAAGGTATGTTCTTAAACCTATTTACATGTGAATTCTGATTTCCATATGCTAGAATTAGGGTTTATAGTCTTGGATTCAAAGTATGTACAATAGAGGAACCTAGATCCGAGCATTAGGGTTTGTATAAGCACATAGGATGTCTTATGACCAAAACCCATCAGCTCTCGCCCTTAATCCTCTCCAACTTCCGGTTCTCTGGTCTCATACCCTCAACCTGAGCATCCCTAATCAAGCTCACAATCTGGGAATCCACTGCTATCCTCATACACCTTGTCGGTGTAGAAGACCCAACTGAATTGCGGCTCAATACGTTTGCAACCACATTCACTTTACCTGGATGGTAAAGGATCTCACAATCATAGTCTTTGACAACATCCAGCCACCTGTGCTGCCTCATGTTTAGGTTCGGCTGATCCATGATGTGTCTCAAACTCTTGTGATCCTCGTATATAGTGCAATGTACCCCGTACAGATAATGCCTCCAAATCTTGAGAGGGAATACCACCACTCCCAACTTAATATCGTGCGTAGGAAATCTCGTCTCATGCGGCTTCAGCTGCCATGATGCATAGGCTATCACTCGTCCCCTTTGCATGAGTACTGCCCCCAAGCATGTGATGGATGCATCACAAAATACTACAAAATCCTCAACTCCCTCGTGGAGCGTCAACACTGGCGCCTCACATAAACACCGTCGGAGGGTCTCAAACGCCCTCTGTTGCACAGGGCCCCACTGGAAATCCACCCCTTTCCTCGTTAGAGGAGTGAGGGGTAGCGCAATCTTGGAAAAATCTCGAATAAATTTCTGGTGGTACCCTATTAATCCCAAGAAACTTTTGATGTCTGAGGGGATTTCGGAATCTCCCACTGCATAACTACCTTGACTTTCGCCGGTCGACCAAAATCCCCTCCTGGTTAATGAGATGTTTGAGGAACTGGACCTCTCGTAACCAAAACTCAGACTTCGAGAACTTGGCATACAGGCGTTCTCACCGTAGAACCTCCAGCAGCTCCCCGAGGTGCTCCTCGTGCTGCTCTCGGGTCTTGGAATACACCAAGATATCATCTATGAACACAATGACCGAGCGATCGAGCATCGGTATGCAGACTCAGTTCATCAAATCCATGAACACTGTCAACGCATTGGTGAGCCCAAATGGCATCCCCACGAACTCATAATGACCATACCAAGTCCGTAACGTGGTCGTCTCCACATCTTCCTCCCTCACCCTGACCTGGTGATATCCGGATCTCAAATCGATCTTGGAAAACCAAGATGCACCCTGCAGCAGATCGAAAAGATCATCTATCCTCGGGAGTGGATAATGGTTCTTCACCGTTAACTTGTTCAACTCCCTATAGTCAATGCACATCCTATGCGAACCGTACTTCTTCCTGAAGAAGAGGATCGGTGCTCCCCAAGGAGAACTACTCGGGCGAATAAACTTCTTACCAAGCAGCTCCTGCAACTAATATGCCAACTCCTGCATCTTTGGCGGTGCCAGACGGTACGACGCCTTAGCGATAGGAGCCGCACCCGACACTAGATCAATCTTGAACTCTACCTGCCTCTCCGGAGGCACTCCATACAACTCTTCTAGAAACATATCAGGAAACTCTCAAACCACAGGAACCTCTGAAACTGAAGCATGATTTCCAACCCGCGTATCCATCACTTACGCTAGATAACTAGCACACCAGTTCTAGACAAACTATTGAGCTCTGGCAGCTAAACAAAAACCTGCTCCCACTCTGGTGCCCTCACCATACACCACCAGCTCTACCCCACTTAGGTTTCGAACTACCACTCGTTTTCCCTCATAGTCGATCATGGCACCAAACTGACTGAGTCAATCCATCCCTGCAATCAGACATACTTCCCCCATAGGAATACGAATCAAATCTATCGGGAAGGATACCTCGAAAACCTCCAACTCGCATCCCCGGTAGACCAAAGAAGCAATAACCCCATGCTCGTTGGCAATCGAAACTCGCAACAGAAACTTAAGCTCATCTATCAACACACTGAATTCTCTATTAAAAGTCAGAGATACAAACGGCCAACTCGCCCCCAAGTCGAATAAAACCAAAGCAGGCAGAGATTTTACTAAAAACGTACCTAATCATAGGTACAACTGATAAGCATACCACAGATATAATAACTGAAACAAAAAATAGAAACATACTAGCAAGCACATTCAGTACTGCCTTGGCCTCCTAGACCATGAGTTGAAAAGGGCGCCCCTGAGCCTTTGGAGGCTCCACCTTGACTGGACTCCGATCCCCAATCCTCAAAGCAGCCGGTGCGGATCCCTGCACCGGCTTGGCGGCGAGCTGCGGACAGTTGGTCTTCACGTGACCAACCTTATGACAATGGTAACAAATCCTCATATCTGCTAGAGTGGCGGACAGGCGATAGTCACTGGCATAGTGCCCTTCCTTGCCACATTTATGACAACCACCTCCTGCTCGACAAACCCTAGAATGACCCCTGCCATACTTTCGACAATTGCGGCTCTGCTGACCCCCAGTCCGAGTGTTAGCGGTCTTGGACCGCTTAGGTGCCGGCTGAGACTGTGTCGGACCCTGACGTTTCTCCTTCAACTGCAACTCTATCTCCAACTCACGCCGCCTCGCGGCTTCCTGAAGATCCAAAAGAGTCTCACAACATTGCGTAGCAACAAACTATCGAATATCAATCTTAAGCATACTCAAATAACGAGTCATATGGTACTGCTCTAAAGCAATCTCCGGGCAAAACATAGCCCTCTCCGTGAACATACGAGTGATCTCCATCACTAACTCCCCATCCTGCCTTGATGTCAAAAACTCCTGAGCAAGCCGCTTCCGCTTAACACATGGAACGTAGCAAGTGTGGAACATATCCCGAAACTGCTCCCAAGTAACAACAGCCCGCTGATCATCAGTGTATGACCCTGTCGTCGATCTCCACCAGTCCTTTACCTCAAGCCTGAGCAGGTTCAGAGCACACCTGACCTTCTGGTCAGCTTCACATGAACACGTGAAGAAACAGCTCTCCACGTTAGATAACCACCTCATAGCCCTAATCTCATCTTGTGTACCATCAACGCCGTCGGCTTCGTGTTATCGAAGTCCCGGTACTAGAAAGCCCTGCCAGCTCCTCCTCCAACCCCTATTGCGGTTACAGCCGATGTGGCTGCAGTGGCACAGCTATCTCTGCTAGAGCTGTATATCGCTCATCAAAGTACTCAACCATCGTGGTCTTGATCGACCCAAACATCTCTGGCAGCTGCGCTCGAAACGCCGCAACAATCTCATTGTGCAGAATCTCCTGGATCCTGGTATCCAACTCCTCTGTCCCTATCTGTACCACAGGCTCAAATGCTACCGGGACCTCCGAACCTCTGTCTCCCGATCCTGATCCTAATCCTGACCTTGAACCGGATCCAGTAGTAAAACATCTTGTCACCACCATACTGAAAAATATAACCAAGACATCAGATAAACGATATGATATCGGGAGATCAATTCCCACAACCCTAGGGGTTGTGACTTCCTTGCTACGCGTATGGCTCCCGTGCTTTCAGTAGTACGGTCCCATACAACCTTCCACACCTACCCATATTTGTCTCAAGTATCATCACAATGCCCTAACACTATCATCAACATAATATGCACTCAACCCTCACTTCTAGGGGAATATCGTCTATCGTGCAACTGATCTCACAGCTTCTCATACCTCACACATCCATGGAACTTTCACCAACCCTGCAACACTAGTGTATGCTAGCTGCACATAATGTTGGACCGGATAGACTTTCAAATATCCAATCCTACACTAAGGTTGAATCAGACATTCTCAGGCTATAAGATCTTGATTATACACAACAATGATGCATACACTAAACATCTATAGTTATGATGTCAATTCCATATACAAGAAACCCTAGGCTAGTAGGCATCATATAATCAGGCAAATCTTATCATGCGATTCCTGAAGACTCCTAGCCTAGCACTACCATACTGTTCTATAATTTCATAATATTAAATAATTGTATGGTATTTGGAGGCTTACTTACAGGCTCCAGCTGATCGTACCCTCTGTATCCTCCATCCTTTATTTTGAAAACCATTTTAGTATTTATTCCGAAAATTCCGTTGATTTGAGACTGGACCGCCACAGGGCCTACAGTCTCCCCGAACCGCACATAGGGTGCATTGGCCTTCAGCACAAAGCAGGACTGCCTCAACCTAACCAACAAGAAAATAACCATGTGTGGATAACTATCATATACTGGCATATACAAACATCATACATATCTGACTCACTGATCATCAATCATAGAAATCTCTTGTAGCTAGAGTACCGACCTAGCAGGTCACTAACATACCAATCCCTACGGATCATGAGAGCATAATATACCGTCTATCCTGATTCCGATCTAACAGATCATAACCACATGTAGCACATCACAACAATAACAACTTAAGGGTCGGCCTTGGTGCCGTAGACCCTATTGATATAGTGAGGATAACTCACCATGTAGATGTCGACTCGGTAGATGAAATCCAACTCTCGGATCACTGTCAAAAGCTCCACCATTTATTACCATAATATAATTATAGCCATAACTTCCCCACCTTTCAAGGTACCCCAAAAGCCAACTAATCAAACCCTGGTCAGAATCAAAGTCATCAGTCAAGGTCAACAGTACATGTTGACCCTAACTCGGCGGGTACCCTCGGCTACTCACCGAGTACCTTGAAGTACATTCCCACTCGCCGAGTCACGGAGTGACTCGTCGACTTCGTTTGGTTTACGATTGAACTCTAAGGCCACTCGTCGATTTTCCTTCTTGCAACTCGATGGTTACACACGCATACATAAATTGGGGAAACCTCAACCGACTCGTCGAGTTGTTCATACAACTCGTCGAGTTGTATGGAAATCTTCATCGAACTCGCCGAGTTGTTCAGCCAACTCGTCGGGTCCAAGCATATCTTCATATGACTCGCCGAGTCGACCTTGCGACTAATCGAGTTCCTTCAGCCCTTAAGCCATACAGACTCTTTTAAGCCATGCAGTGGCTCCAAATTACAGATCCAAGCTCCTAAGGCATGCATTTCACATAAAGTTGCAAACTTTATGTGCATGCATGGCTAAAAAGGCTCTTAATGTCAAATCCAAGCTCAAAATGGGGGTTTCATACTCTAGGAGGCTTCATACATGACCAAGATTGGAGCTTTATGGCTCTAGAACCCAAGAAGGGTCTAGATCAGAAGTTACGACTTCAGATCTAGCGCATATCCCACACTATCATCTCAATTAAACCATAAAAACCCTAAATCTTAACCAAATGAGGTCTAGAGAGAAAATAAAGTAAAGGTGATGACTTGATACCTCCAAATGATGCTAACTAAGGTAGATTTCTGATTCCCACACCTTCCTTGCTCCTAGTCTCTTGCCCTCCAAGTTCTTCATTTCCAAAAACCTCCTTTCGAAGGTTTAAGACACACAAGGATGAAACACACACAAATTAGGATTTTCTGAGCTCTCAATGACTATAAAGAGGCCCAAGGAGGCTTATGCATCCTTAAATAGGGTGCAAACCCTGGGATCTAGGGTTTCTTTTGCCTTCTCCTACTCGGCGAGTTCTTCATGGACTCGATGAATAGGCCACTAAACACGTGATCCCACCCCGCTGCTACTCGACGAGTAGGGCAACCAACTTGTCGAGTAGATATTAAAACCAAATAAACTTTCATTTAAATCAATACTTGGGAATCAGGGCGTTACAGGCCTTTTGGGCCATATTGGGCCACTCAAAAAAATTGGGCTAAGGATTTATTGGGCTTATGAAAACACCCATTTGAATAGTTTGGCCCAATTTAGAATATTAGGCCATTAGTGGTCCTTTAGTTGGCCAATAGTGAGCTGGGAAAAATAAGATGGAAATGGGCCTTGGGAATGGTCTAAATTAGATCAAGGGGTAAAATGGTCAATTTACCCTAAGAAGTATTATGGCTTTTGACTAAATGTTGTTATGTTAATGATAGTTGGGGAATCATCGGAGCAGCTATTAGAGATTCCTTCTAGTGATATTCGACATTCAACTTTACGAGGTAAGATACCTTCCAGTAGAAGTCAGCCGAAGGCACCAATGCCAACCCACTAGTAGTTGATTATTGTAGAGATGATTGTATTCATGATAATTATCTGGTATATCACTATTTGTTATGTGTTATGTGCTAGGATACTATGTTTTATGTGATAGTGGTAGGAGGGGAAGGATAGATTCATGTATCGGTTGTAAGGACCGATAGGGTAGGTCGGGCACCCAGATATGTCTGATAGTATATTATGTTATGTTATCATATGGTAGTGGTAGAGGTGAAATAGTCCCCGTAAGTGGTTGAAATAAACCAGAGGGTAGGTCGGGCACCGAGATATGCATGGCAGGGTAGGTCGAGCACCCAGATATGCTTGACAAGGGGTAGGTCGGGCACCCCGGTATGCCTGACAAGGGTTGGTAGAGCATCCAGATATGCTCAGCATGATAGGCCAGGCACCCATATTTGCCTGGTAGTATGTTTATTGTACGGTATGCGGTATGATGGGGGAACTCACTAAGTTTCATTCTTACAGTTTTCAGTTTTGGTTTCAGGTACTTCTTCCATGAAGGGAAAGGAGTCGGCACTGTAGCAGCGCATCACACACACAATTTCCGCATATGAGATTCTTGGGATTGTACTATGACATTGTTACTATGTTATGACATATTTTTGAGACTTATGATCTATGGTTTTTGATGAAATGAATTAACTTGACGATGTTTTCTATAAGTTGTTATATCAATTTCTATATCAAAAATGAAAATTTCGGTCCATATTTTTGGGATGTTACAAGTTGGTATCAGAGCCTTGGGATGTTACAAGTTGGTCCGTATTTTTGGTATGTCATAAGTTTTCCCCAAGATACCCATACATGATATGTTATTATATCATACGATTATGAGAATTGAATGCTAGATTAGGGATAAGGATCTAGGAAGGATGCCTTATATGCCTACTGTATGTGTAGAAGAATTGCATGGTAGATTAGGGCTAAGGGTCTAGAAAGATGCCCTATCTGCCTGCTTTATGTGTATTTGAGTTGCATGATAGTACTAACTAGTCAGTGATATGTGTAACATCCCAACTCCCATGTATAATATTTAATATTTACCTTATTTATTTCAGACGAACTCGACGAGTTGGATTCCCTAACTCACGGGGTAGAGGAGTTAATGGCCGCATGATTTTTAGAGTCTACTAGACGACTTAGAGGACCCCAACTCGACGAGTAAGTGTTAAGTGAGAAAACCCTAATTTTCAGGGTTTGTGTCCTATTTAAAGGACCTTAAACCTTCATATCCACCTCCCGTGTCACCTTAGAGCTCTGTGAGAAATCGTAGAACAGTTCCACTAATTGAGAGAGAGAGAGAGAGAGAGAGAGAGAGAGAGAGACTCATTTGAGTGTTCTTGTATATTTTTGGAAGGAGATTTGGAGAGCAACACGGATTGGATCAAGGAGGGACTGTTGGATCCATTGTTCTTCAATGATTAGCTTCTGTTGGATGTAAAAGGCTACCATCTTGACCGTTTCTTTTGTTAGATCTCATTTTAGGGAGTTTTAGGTTTTTCTCCCATCCAGCTTTTGGTTATTGAGTCACTTGACCATGTTAGGAGATTAAAACCTCAGATCTGGACTATAGGAGGTCTTATGAGCCCAAAGATCCAAGCTTTATTAAGCACGAGGCAAGCTTTTATGCATCTAACCCTATATAGAGCCTATGTTGTTATTTCGAGCCCTAGATGCCATGCATGGACGTAAAGCTTGCAGCTTTACGTGGTATTTCAGCCTTGGGAGGCTAGATCTGGAGTTTAGGACCTTAATTTGGCTTAGAATTGTCTGAATGAGAAGTTGGTTAGGGGGACTCGACGAGTGCATGAGCCAACTCGACGAGTCAACTAGGTTTTCCCCCGATAAACCGTATGCGCTACAACTCGATGAGTTGAGATGGATTTTCCTGATATTATATAGAAAATGAAGGAACTCGACGAGTTGCATGGGTGCACTCGACGAGTTTGGTCAACATGGACTGTTAACTGGAGCGTTGACTATCATTGAGCTTTAGGGTTTGGTCAACTGTGAACCTTAGAGACAATGGAAGGGTAAAATGGTCTTTTCACCCTTTGAAATTTAGTGGATGAGTTCGCTTAGGATATCAAGTGGTTATTACAGTTTGTTTATTTGAGATAATTATATTATGTAGGTGGAGTATAGATTGTTCGTGGGGTGCTAGATCTACTCGCTTACTTTTGAGGTGAGTATCCTCAATATACTTACCTGAGTGGTAATACCGAGTGACCGGAGGGTCTTATGTGAGTTATCGACAGGAGGGTCCTATGTTCTTATATTTAGTTATGTGATAGAATGCATTTTGTCTTTGTGATATATGCTATGTTATTCTGTGTTTTATTGAGATCGGACCAAAGGGTCCAAACCGAGTTGTAAGACTGGAGGGTCTTCACTGAGATATAGGACTAGAGGGTCCAACCCAAGCTGTGATACCAGAGGGTCCTCACTAAGACACATGACCGGAGGGTCCACACCGAGCTATGAGACTGGAGGGTCTTCACGAAGACGCATGAGACCTAAGGGTCCATGTAGAGTTATAGTCACGAGAGGCTTATTATTGGTGTATGTGGTATTTTTGGGAACTCACTAAGCTTCATGGGTATCGTGTTGTGTTTTATGTGTTTCAGGTACTTCTCAGGATCGCAAGAAAAAGCCGACTTGATTGTACACTCACGTTTGAGACTATGTCGAGGATTCTGGGATTTTTTATTAATTGTTTTATGGGATTGTGTTTCATGGGTACCGTGTTGTGTGTTATGGTGTTACAATATGATAGCCTGGATAGGATGTGTTTGGGTTGGGTTACTCAATGCCCGAATGTTGTTTATTTTGTGCTTTTAGGGATCCTAGTTACCTTTAACTAACTAGTAAATGAATATGTTAAGTTACATATTATGAGGACAAAATAATTTCCAAAGGTTAGATCTAGCCCTATTTCGCGGCTCTTGTTTGACTCCAGCCGTTGTAGGGTAGGACCTCTCATTCGAAGAATTATCTGGTCCTAGTGATTTGTAATGGTATTCGCAAGGTAGTTAGGTAAGTTTAGCAGGGCTTTCTTATGTAGCTGATGGCGGAGAGTAGGTCAGAGCGTTACCCTAGGATAAGCCTAGGATGATTAGTGTAGCGAGCAGTAGTAGTAGAAGGGACTTAGTGAAGTCAAGGAAATCCTTGAGGAAAGTACGGATATATGTAGAAGGTAGTATGGGTCTGTACTACTAAAAGTAGAGGATCTGTACTCGAGTCAAGGAGGGTTGAGATAGAACCAGGAAACTTATAGAGTGTATAATACCTCTTGAGATTATGTATGACCCTGACGATTATGTGCTCTGTTTCAGAATGATGGTGACACATTTCGGAGCAGGTGGTTCTGGGTCTGGATCAGGTTCAGGTTCAGGTTCGGGTGCGGGTTCCAAGCCGGTTGATGACGGACTACGCGAGTTCATCACTTCTTGAGGCAACCCCGGTGATTTTTTGGGTCGATCAAGGAAGGGATCATCGAGCTGATAGAGGATCACCTCATGGTGATCAGGAGCGACATTGCATCTAGCTAGACAGGGACACGTACACTTTCCTTGAAGGATTTCCAGGGATGTAGTGCGCCAGACTTCCATGGGGTGAAGGACCTCGTTAAGTCTAGGAGGTGGATTACAGACATGGAGTATGCCCAGTTGACGAGCTTCTATCCTGAGGGGTCGAAGGTCCAGTATGTTGCAGGTTGTTTGAGAGACCAAGCTCAATTTGGTGGGAGGCGGTCAACGATTCATTAGGAGCCCCAGCCATTGAGGCTATGACTTGGTCAGACTTTGTGACTAGGTTTAGGGCGGAGTTTGTGTTGGCCGTGGAGGTTCAGTAGCTGACTAGAGAGTTTCTGGATATGAGGCAGATGACTGAGTCAAAGGCGGGGATTACCACCAAGTTCAGGGAGAGGGCCTTACTGGTGCCTCAGTATGCAGGGGATGAGGAGATGAGGAAGACTCAATACCACGACATGTTGAGGGATAACATCCAGAAACATGTCAGCTACTTGGCATGTCTGACCATGGAGGATATGATAGCCAGGGCGAGGGAGAGGGAGATCGACATAGAGCACCTCCGAAAGAAGAAGGCGGAGGCTAGGCAGGTTATTAGGGTTTCAAGGAAGAAAACTAAGGGATCTAACTCTAGGTCGAAGGGCCATCAAGGCCGGATCCGCTATGGGAAATGTAGCAAACCTCATGAGGGAGTTTGCAGAGCTAGGGGCTCGGACTGCTACTAGTGCGGCAAGACCAGGCACTTTAGAAAGGATTGTACATCCCCAAACCCTACCATTCAGATGTCATACCTGATCAGCTTTCATTGCGATCATAGGGTCCATAAAAAGGCCAACTGCCCTCGAGTGACATCAGGAGCACCAGTGGTGGCGCCAGCTCCATCGACCCTACGGATCACGGATGACGGACACGGAAAGGCAGATGCTTTAGTAGTGAGGAGCCAAGCCTTCCAATTGACCGTCGAGGAGGTGCATGTCTTACCGGATGTGGTGACGGGTATGTTTTCTTCTACTGACTCTTATTACATGTTGGTTATGATATATATGTGTTATGTTTATGTATTTTGTTTAGGATCGTTCCATGTGAACGGCATCCCAGTACAGGTGTTATTTGACTCGAGGGCTACCTGATTATTTGTCTCTCTTGCTCTTATCAAAAGGTTTTCTGAGTCTTCGGGCATGTTGGATTGCCCTTTAGAGGTCGAGATTGATGACGACCGATCTCTCTGTGCATCAAAGGTTTTCAGAGATTGCGATTTGAGGTTGTATGACGAGCGTTACCTCGTGGATTTGGTTCTCATTCTGTTGCGTGGGAACAAGTTTATCATCAGCATGGATTGACCAACTGCCCTCGATTGACATCTGGAGCCCCAGTGGTGGTGCCAGCTCCAGGGACCCTACGGATCACAGATGATTGATAGGGCAAGACAGATACTCCAGTAGTGAGGATCCGAGCCTTCCAGTTGACCGCCGAGGAGGCTTGTGCCGCACCGGGTGTGGTGAAGGGAATGTTTTCTTCTCCCTAACTCTTATTACATGTTGGTTATGATATTTATGTGTTATTTTTATTTGTTTTGTTTAGGATCATTCCATGTGAACGGCATCCCAGTACATGTGTTATTTGACTTGGGGGCTACCCAATCATTTGTCTCTCTTGCTCTTAGAAAGAGGTTTTCTGAGTCTTCGGCCATGTTGGATTGTCCTTTAGAGGTTGAGATTGCTGACGACCGATCTGTTCATGCATCAGAGGTTTTTAGAGATTGCGTTTTGAGGTTGTATGACGAGCGTTACCTCATGGATTTGGTTCCCATTCCGTTGCGTGGGAACAACGTTATCATCGGTATGGATTGGCTGAGCACTAATGGGGCGGTGATCGACTGTGCGCAGCCGTTGTTATGTTTCAGGACCCCAACTGGGGGAGAGCTGGTGATTCAGGGCGAGAGGTCGCATAATGGACCAGCTATGTGTTCAGAAGCAAGGGCTAGTCGCTATCTTCAGCAAGGTTGCATATGGTATGTCGCCTACGTTATGGATACCTAGGAGGCATGTAAGGTGACTGTCAGTGATGTACCAGTGGTACGAGAGTACCTGGACATATTTCCAAAGGAGCTGTCTAGGATACCTCTGGAGAGACAGGTGGAGTTCCTGATCGACCTATTCCCTGGTGCGGCTCCGATAGCCAAGTCACCATAGTAGTTGGGTCCTCCTTAGATACAGGAGTTGTCTACACAGCTACAAGAGCTAATAGACAAATGATTCCTTAGACCGAACAGTTCGCCCTAGGGAACCCCGACCCTATTTCTGAAGAAGAAGGACGGGTCGCACCAGATGTGTATAGATTACTCGGATTGATGATCTTTTTGACTAGCTACAGGGGGCATCTTGGTTTTCCAAGATAGATTTACGTTCGAGCTAACATCAGATGAGGGTCAGAGATGAGGATGTTCAGAAGACTGCTTTCCGGACTTGCTACGGCCACTACGAGTTCGTGGTGATGCCCTTTGGGCTCACCAATGCTCATGTCGCATTCATGGACCTCATTAACCGTGTATGTAGACCGATGTTGGATCGGTCTGTGATCGTCTTTATTAATGACATCCTGATTTACTCCAAGACGTAGGGGCAACATGAGGAGCACTTGCGATAGGTGTTGGATACCCTGAGGAGGGAGAGCTTGTATGCCATGTTCTCCAAGTGCGAGTTTTGGTTGCGCGAGGTGCAATTTCTTGGCCACCTTGTCAACCAGAACGGTATTTTGGTCGACCCGGACAAAGTGGAGGCCGTAATGAGATGGGAGGTTCCAAGGTTTCCATCTGGGATTCAGAGTTTCCTTGGGTTAGCAGGTATTACCGGATATTCATACAGGACTTCTCTAAGATGGCAGTACCTTTGACCCGATTAACAAAGAAGGTCATGGTCTTTCGATGGGGTCCTAAGCAGCAGGCGACGGTCGAGATGTTGAGACAGAGGTCATGAGAGGCGCCTATCTTAGCCCTGCCAGAGGGCATGGAGGATTTTGTAGTGTACTGTGATGCGTCTATTTCAGGCTTGGGTGTTGTATTGATACAGAGGGGCCACGTCATCGCTTACGCCTCGAGGCAGATGAAGCCTCACGAGGTGAACGACCCGACGCATGATCTGGAGTTAGGGGCAGTTGTTTTGGCCCTCAAGATTTGGCGGCATTACATCTATGGGGTTCGTTGTACCATATACACGGACCACAATAGCTTGAGGTACCTCATGGACTAGCCGAATCTAGACATGAGACAGCGTCGGTGGCTAGATGTGGTGAAGGATTACGACTGTGAGATCCTCTACCACCCGGGGAAGGCCAACATTATGGACAATGCACTTAGCCACATGGCAGCCCTGATTAGAGACATTTGGTTGAGGATGACAGTTGTGACTCCACTTTTGGAGTGGATCCAAGTGACACAAGTTCAGGGTGAGAAGGAGGAGCACCGGAAGAACGAGCGGATCCTAGGCCAGGTGGCCTCATTTTACACTGACAACAATGGGTTACTGAACCTGCATGGAAGATTCTGGATTGCATATTGGAGTGGAGTACGATAGATTTTGATGGGTAGGGCCCATAACTCTAGATATTCCATCCGTCCCAGGGCGACGAAGATGTATCGAGATCTTCGTCGTGATTACTGGTGGCCCTACATGAAGCGAGATGTAGCCTAGTACGTCGAGAGATGCCTGACCTGTAGGAAATTCAATGTAGAGCACCAGAGGCCTCACAGAAAGACACAACCGTTGGATATCCCTGCATGGAACTAGGAGGATATTACTGTGGACTTCATTACAAAGCTTCACAGGACCGCACAGGGAGTGGATTCGATTTGGGTCATCGTGGATCGGTTGACCAAGAGTGCCCATTTCATCCTGATGTAGGAGAGAATTTCGGTCGAGAAGTTGGGCGATATATATATCAGAGAGGTAGTAACACGAAACAGAGTGCCAGTCTCCATGATTTGTGACAGAGATGTGAAAATTACTTCTAGATTCTGGAAGAAATTTCATGACGAGTTGGGTACTCGGCTTCACTTTAGCACGACTTTTCACCCACAGATGGATGGTCAAAGCGAATGGACCATCCAGACTCTAGAGGATATCTTGCAGGCATGATTCCTAGACTTACGTGGAAGCTGGGATACCTACCTTCCCTTTGTAGAGTTTTCCTATAATAACAGTTATCATGCGAGTATCGACTGTCTTCCCTTCGAGATGTTATATGGGAGGAAGTGCAGAACCCTGATATGTCGAGGTGAGGTTGGACAGAGGGTCATGGGGAGTACCAAAGTGGTACTCAAGATAACGGATAGGAAACACCAGGTCCGGAACAGGCTTCATACTGCTCAGAGTCGATAGAAGAGCTACGCCGATCAGACCTGGAGTTCCAGGTCGGGGATATATTTCTCCTGATGGTGTCACCTTGGAAAGGTTTCATCCAGTTCAGGAAGCGGGGCAAGTTGGGCCCCAGGTACATCGGTCCTTTCTGAGTTGCAGCTCGGGTGGACAAGGTAGCATATAGTTTGGATCTACCAGTCGGGCATAGTCAGATTCATAGTACCTTTCATGTCTCCCAGCTGCGGAAGCACCTGGTAGATGACTTTGAAGTTGTACCTCTAGAGGATATCCAAGTGGATGACAACCTAAACCACATCCAGTGTCCAGTAGCCATTCTCGAAAGGAAGATGAAGGCACTGCGAAACAAGGAAGTAGAACTGGTGAAGGTGCAGTGATAGCACCGTAAGGACTCGGAATGGATGTGGGAGTTGGAAGACGAGAAGAGGAAGCATTAACCCGAGTTCTTCCCGACAATAGTAGCAGCAGACTTCGAGGACGAAGTCTAATTCAAGTGGGAGAGATTTGTAATGTCCTGGATTTTCAAGGTAGTATTCTTATCTATATAAGGTTGATAGTTTTAAAAAGGTTTGGGCTAACACCTTTGGGCCCTTATAATTGGGCTGAGGAAGCACCGCAAGTGGAGCATACCTTGCCATGTACGCTCAGCATACTCAAGAGATTAGAACGTTGATGCCATGCACGTACGTCCAGCGTACCAAGAGTACGTGCAACGTTCTAAAACCCTAAATTTTAGGGTTTGATCCCTATATAAAGGACCTTATGCCTTTGGTCCAGCCTCCCTCTCACCCTTAGACAACCACCACGAAAACCCTAACCTATATTTGTGTAATTTGGTAGCCACTTGAGAGCATTTTAGTGTTGTTTTGGTGTTTTGGAAGAGAAATAAGTTTGAAGAAGAAGCAATGATTCATAGGGAGCTTGTAGATCCAGGAGATTAGCACCATTTCTGACTTATTTGTGGTATCAAGCTTCAAACTTTATCATTGCATGCTTAGATTTGATTTTGGGGTGTTTTATGTCACTTTTGGACTCCATGTTGAGGTTTCTTGTATCTTGATAGTGTCAGACCATAAGAGCTATCCTTTTGGGCTCTTAGAAGCACTTAAAGTCATAAAAATTAGACCTTGATGGTTATGCCACAACCATGTAAGTGTTTAATGGTCATAAAGTTTGTATAATGACCAAAATCATGTTTTGAGCCCCAACCATGCATGCAAACACATAAAGTTTATGACTTTATGGATTAGGAGGTCTTAAAGGACTTGGATCTACATTATTGACGTAAAGACTTAATGGATTAAGTCACAAATGGATCCCCAATGAAGCTGGCCAATACGTCGTGCGCACACCCTAGTACACTGTGCATACTGGGTTAACTTCCCGTTTTGGTCAAGGCAAATGTATGTTGGGTGTATGTGCCAGGTACACCCCCCATACGCATGTAGAGTCGCGAACTTGGGCTTTTGGGCCTTAGAAGTCTAGGACCCATGGCCCACTGTGGAGCAGAGTTTCTAGGCCAAGAACCAAGACTTAGAGTATTGGGCCTTTTGGGCCATATTGGACCACTTGAAATTATTTATTTTGGGCTAAGGATTTATTGGGCTTGTGAAAAGGCCCATTTGAAGAGTTGGGCTCAATTTAGAAAATTGGGCCATTAGTGGGCCAATAGTGGGCTAGGAAAAATAAGATGGAAATGGGCCTTGGGTATGGTCCAAATTAGACCAAGGGGAAAAATAGTCATTTTACCCTAAGAAGTATTATGGATTTTGACTAAGTTTTGTTATGATAATGATAGTCGGGGAGTCATCGGAGCAGCTATTAGAGACTCCTTCTAGTGATATTCGACATTCAACTTTACGAGGTGAGTTACCTACCAGTAGAAGTATGTCGAATGCACCAATGACGTCCTACTAGCAGTTGATTATAGTAGAGATGATTGTCTTTGTGATAATTGTATGCTATATCACTATCTGTTATGTGTCATGTGCTAGTATGCTATGTTTTATGTGATAATGGTAGGAGGGGTAGGATAGACCCCAGTATTAGTTGTAAGGACCGATAGGGTAGGTCGGGGACCCATATATGTCTGACAATATATTATGTTCTGTTATTATGTGATAGTGGTAGGGGTGAAATAGTCCCCGTAACCGGTTGAAATAAACTGGAGGGTAGGTCGGGCACCTAGATATGCCTGGCAGGGTAGGTCGAGCACCCAGATATGCTTGACAAGGGTAGGTCGGACACCTCGGTATGCCTGACAAGGCTAGGTTGAGCACCTAGATATGCTCAGCATGGTAGGTTAGGCACCCAGATATGCCTGGCAGTATGTTTATTGTATGGTATGTGGTATGATTGGGGAACATACTAAGCTTCGTGCTTACGGTTTTCAGTTTTCATTTCAGGTACTTCTTCCGCAAAGGGAAAGGAGCTGGCACAGTAGCAGCGCATCACACACACAATTTCCGCTTATGAAATTCTTGGGATTGTACTCCGACATTGTTACTATGTTATGACATATTTTTGACACTTATGATCTATGGCTTTTGATGAAATAATTAACTTGATGATGTTTTCTATAAATTGTTTTTTGAATTGCTATATCAAAAATGAAATTTTTGGTCCGTATTTTTTGGATGTTACAATTTCATTGTCAAAACTTGACGACCTTTTCAGGTGGTAGATTGTTGGAAATGGTGTTCAAGGTTATTAATATTGGCATTTTTAGGTTATAAGTCACATGTCCTTACAAAATTTCACATAAATAATTATGGGCACATGAAACCTAAAAAGGTCTTTGGCTTTTTACTATTAATAGAAACTTACTTTAGGAAATAAAACTAAACCGGAATGGTAGTTCGGAAATCATAGATGAATAACATACCTTTTTCTTAAATCGAATTAAGGAATCAAACACTTGAATATCTCCGTGGAAAACTAGCTAAAATTTTATGGTTGCCTTTAATGTGTCACACCGAAAACCCGAGAAAACCCTAGGGTTGAATATAGGAGAGAGAGGAGAGTAAAAATTCAAATTTCTATATGAGAGTTGATCGGATCGGATTTCTTAAGGCCTTAGGCTCCTTTATATAACTATCAGATAATCCCGCAAACCCCATATTTTAATTCAAAATAATAATATTTTGATTAGATGCATATTTAGTTTCCTTATCTGAGTTGGAGACTTTAAGAACCCTTCATTATAGTTCCCATAATCATCCATCTCAAGGAAGGTTTTGGATCATCTTATTTTCTCAACTATTGAACAATTACAATGTAGTCCATGTACCTCTAATTAATTTTAATTAACCCAAAATTAATTTCAAATTAATTCTGATTAATTCTTAATTATTTATTACAATTTCCAATTAACATATGAAACATATAATATGACAGATCTATTCCTTGGTTCTCCAAAGGTACTTAAGATTATTCTTGACTAGGGTCCAATGTGCTCTGCCAGGGTTCCCTTGATATTTGTTGATCATGCTCAAAGCGAAGGCCACATCAGGGCGAGTACAAGTCATAACATACATGATCAAGCCAACTACGGAAGCGTAAAGTACTCGGCTCATCTCCACTATCTCGACTTCGGTACTCGGGCTTTGAGTCTTACTAAACTTGGCATTGCTTTGGATCGGTAACTCCCCTTTCTTGGAATTCTCCATACTAAAATGTTTTAGTACCTTTTCCAAGTAAGTATTATGACTAAGTCTTATTAGTCTCTTACTCATGTTTCTCACTATCCTTATTCCCAGAATATATAGGCAGCCTCTCTGAGCTCCCTCATAACGAAACACTTCCCAAGCCAGGACTTAACTTCCCACAGGATCGAGATGTCATTTCCTATGAGTAGTATGTCATCGACATACAATACGAGGAAGCTAACTATACTCCTACTGGCTTTGACATACACACATGACTCATCCATGCTTCGTAGGAAGCCAAACTCTTTGACATTCTCGCCAAAACAAAGATTCCACCTACGAGATGCTTGTTTCAATCCATAAATGGATTTTTCAAGCTTACACACCCAATTAGGATGTTTCGCATCAAAAAAACTCTCTGGCTGACTCATGTAAACATCCTCAGCCAACTTTCCATTAAGGAAAGCGGTTTTAACATCCATCTGCCATATTTCGTAATACTGAAATGCAACTATGGCTAGCATCACCCTAATAGATTTTATCTTCGCAACTGGTGAGAAGGTCTCAACATAGTCAACCCCGGGAGTTTGAGTAAAGCGCTTCGCAGCCATTCACTACTTATAAGTGTGCACATTCCCATCCATGTCGGTCTTTTTCTTGAAGATCCACTTGCACCCAACCGTCTTACGATCTAGCACATTTTCAACCAAATTCCAAACTTGGTTGTCATACATGGACTGAATCTTGTTGTCCATAGCCTCTTTCAATTTTGCAGACTTCAGGTCTGCCATGTCTTCCTTGTAGTAGTTAGGTTCATCCAAATTTATTAATGTACTATCACTAATGAACGTATCACCTTCACTTGTTATATGAAAACCATATAACACAGGTGGAACACTAACTCTACTAGAGCGTCTAAGAGGTAAGGAATCATCAATCGGTTTAACCGTAGTTTCCTACTCGTGTTGAGAGCCAGTGTTAGAGGTTCCTTCATCGTTCGATTCTTGAAGCTCTCCAAGATCGATTTGCCTCCCACTATCCCCTTGGCATATAAGTTCTCACTCTCGGAAAACCCCTCTCCTCGCAACGAAAACAACATTGTCACTCAATATATAGAAGAGATATCTAAAGGACTTATGTGGGTTGCCGATGAAAATACACCGCTTACTACGAGGTTCGAGCTTGTCATGAGTCTCTCATCTTACGAAAGCCTCACAACCCCAAACCCTGATATGTTCCAACGAGGGAGCTTTCCCTGTCCACATCTCGTGAGGTGTTTTGGCAACCTTCTTCATAGGGACTAAGTTAAGGATATGGGTGGCAGTCTCAAAGGAATACCCCCAAAATGAGATAGATAGCGAAATATGACTCATCATGGAACGAACCCTGTCTAGCAAGGTTTGATTACTCCTCTTAACCACACCATTCAAATGCGGTGTCCTAGGTGGTGTCAATTACGAAACAATTCCGCATTTCTTGAGGTAGTCGTGGAATTGAAGACTAAGGTACTCCCCACCTCGATCAGATCGAAGCATCTTGATTTTCCTACGAAGCTGATTCTCCACTTCCGGCTTAAACCCTTTGAACTTTTTAAAGGTTTCTGACTTGTTCTTGATTAATTAGACATACCCATATCTACTATAATCATCGATAAAAGTCACATAGAAGCAGGTTACATCCCTTATGGTGGATCTAAAGGTCCCACACACATCGGTGTGTATGAGATCCAATAAACCCCCACCCCTTTCAAATGAACCAGTGAAGGGTGACTTTGTTATTTTTCAAGTAAACAAGACTCACACACGTCATCGTCCCTAAGGTCAAATGACTCCAACACTCCATCCTTTTGTAGTTGGGCTATGTGTTTCTTATTGACATGTCCAAGAAGACAATGCGACTAGCATGCTTTATCCAAACTAAGTGGTTTCAATTATGAAATGATTCTGCATTTCTTGAGGTAGTCATGGAATTGAAGACTAAGGTACTCTCCACCTCGATCGGATCGAAGCATCTTGATTTTCCTACCACGCTGATTCTCCACTTCCGGCTTAAACTCTTTGAACTTTTCAAAGGTTTCTGACTTGTTCTTGATTAATTAGATATACCTGCTATAATCATTGATAAAAGTCACATAGAAGCGGGTTGCATCCCTTGTGTTGGATCTAAAGGGCCCACACACATCGGTGTGTATGAGATCCAATAAACCCTTACCCCTTTCAAAAGAACTAGTGAAGGGTGACTTTGTTATTTTTCTAAGTAAACAAGAATCACACACGTCATCATCCCTAAGGTCAAATGACTCCAACACTCTATCCTTTTGGAGTTGGGCTATGTGTTTCTTGTTGGCATGTCCAAGACGACAATGCCACAAGCATGTTTTATCCAAACTATTGGAAAAATCAATACACACCACATCATTTCCTAAATTTTCTACAACCATTACATTTTCATATATTCCATTACAAGGAAATGCTTCAAAATAGAAAACACCATTAAGATAAGCATTAATAGAACCCTTTTCATTATCAAATGAATATCTAAATCCTTGTCTATACAAACCATGTAAAGAAATGATGTTTCTTGCCATTTCTAGTGAATAACAATAGTTATTCAAATCTAGTCTTAGTCCATTACTAAGCACTAAAGAGTAAACACCAAACTTGGTGATAGGTGACGCTCTTCTGTTCCACATAATCAGGTTTATCCTCCCATGCTCCACATCCATATTTCTTCTTAGGCCCTACAAATCATAACATATGTGAAAACCACACCTCGTATCGAGAACCCAAGAAATATCATGTGATGAATGGTTAGATTGAATCGTATAAATAACTGTGTAGGACGGCTTGATCTTTCCATCCTTGATATCTTGCAGATATTTCGGGCAGCTTCATTTCCAATGCCCTTTGTCATGACAACGATAGCACTTTGTATCCTTTGGATTTGAAGAGGGTGCAGCAAGACCAGCCATGGTTCCACTAGAAAAGGTGCCATCATGGGACTTTCCCTTATGGTGGCTCTTTGTGGGAGCCTTCCTCTACTTACCCTTTCCATGCCTAATAACCAAGACGGGGGCAGCAGTATCAGTAGGAGTTTGTGCAACGGGTTTTTCCTTGAGGTTGCTCTCAATAATCCTCAACAGGCCTTAAAGCTTGCTCAACGCGACCTCCTCTTTGTTTATGTGATAGGTCATGTGCAACTGGTTGTAGCAAGGAGGTAAGGAATTAAGAATAATAACAATCACCAGCTCCTCATCAAAGTTAGCATTTAACCTCTATAGGCGGTCGACATATCTTTGCATCTTCTGCAAATGAGCAATGATAGACTCTCTGTCCCTCATCTTGTTCGTGATCATCAAAGTGATGATCTCGTACATCTCCTACCTGGTACTCTGGTGGTACTTGTCTAGTAAATCCTGGTGCATTTCGTAAGGATAGAATTCCTCGTAGGACTATTAGAGTTCAGCAGTCATGGTCTCTAGCATGATGCAATGGACTTTCGTGGCATCACGCTCAAGGGCCTCAAAGGCTGCGACCTCCTCGGGAGTAGCAGTGTTTACATCCACCTATTTCAGCTCCTTATCGAGGACATATTCCTTTTCCTTATAGCGGGTAAGCATTCTTATGTTACAGATCCAATCGTTAAATTTGTTTCTGTTGACGATCACCCTCTCACACAAATTCATGAGTGAGAATGAGCCGGAAGAGTTAGAGTCGGAAGAGTTGTTGTTCGGGTTAGACATCTGAAAAGAAAAATATATAAAGTTTGATTAGACAAGAATCCCCAATTAAACACCCAAATTAGAAATTAGGGCTAGGACCCAACAACATTATTTGCAATTTAGAAGAGGTATGTCGTAATCAAGCAACAAATAATTTGAAGGTAAGTGAATCACAATTCACTAATTTCCACCATAAAAAACAAAAGCAATTAAGTTTTAAATGTTTTTGAAACTCTTAAATCTTTTGAGATTCATTGAACTTTTCAATGGCATGTTTAAATCTCGATATGGCCTTCAAGTTTGTGACAGGGATACCGAGGATCACAAACAATGTGTGAATAACCATGCAAAAATTTACATGGTGCCCTCATTGTTACAATCACCTAATTAATGTGCCGATTAGCCACACACGCTCCATTGATCTATTACAAACATCGATTCACCCTTTGCCACCTTTTCTTAGACCCAAATTAGTGTCCCAGTTAACACACACGCTCCACTAACATCTTAGTATGGGTACAAAGTATAATTTCATGGAATAGCATCAAATTCACTTTTTTACTAAAGTAACTAAGATTGGTGTGACAACCGTCAAAATTCGAGTCGGTTCTAGATTTGACTAGACTTAGTTGCACACATAGGCACAACACATATTAGACTTAGTAATTAGAAGCTAAGTTATAACCAAGTAGAAACATGGAAACAGGTAGAAACAATGGATGGTGTACTTAGATTTCACATTGATATGTGAATTCTACAACTACTTAACTGTAGTGACTATCCATATTTGGGTCGCTCTTTGAATCGAACACCTTTTTATGAATCATATACACACATCATGCACTTGACCTAGTGGTATAAGTTAGGTCCGAGTCTCGTAGGAACTTAAGTCAAAGTTGAAGACTAGGACTAGTATACTCGATTCCTCAATTTCGCTTGAATCTCGGAATCACTACATAGAATGCCAATAAACTGATAAAAAAAATAAATTACAAACATTATTTATAACTATAAAAGAGTTATAATACCATAAGATAATTTAAAGTCTCAAATATTCTATTTATTTTGATATTCAAAGTTTATTAAACTCAAAAACCCTAAATGCCCTAAAAACTCATATTTATAAACTTTAACCTTAAAAATTTCTATAAAAATAATTATGAAACTTATAATAATAAAAATTATGAGAATGCATTTAAGAAAAATAAAATTTAAGTCATTAGTATTTAACCTTATTTCAATGCAAAAAAATCAAGGTTTTGTGAAGGAAAATTTAGAATAAGGTGCATGTTTTATAAAAACTTGATATTTTTATAAAATAAAGTTATAATTTTATAAAATTTAAGAGAGGGAGACCCTCTCTCCACTCCAAAGTCGGACTCCCTCCTCCCAAGATGCCTCTCCTCTTCCCAACAGAAAATGATTCTTCTTCTCTCTCACACTCCATCTTCCCTCATTTTCTCTCATTTCTCTCTCACACACATTTTCTCTCTTCTTCCCACTATGAACCACGAAATTTTACAGCCAACATGTCCAAGAACACTCAAGATACTCAAAATCTTCATCATCTAATGGTGTTCATTAAGGTAGAACACGATTTCCTTTCATTTTCCTTCAAGTTTTCAGGGATTTTCTTGCATTTCTTTGTTCTTCTACACCATTCTAATGAAAGATCATGAACACATAAACATACACACACACAAACTCATGGTTTTGATGATGATTATGGTAGGATTTCACCCAAAAACAACATGCATGTTGTTAATGGTGAAATCCAAGGACCAAAACCTAAGTCAAAATCAACATAATGCCCTTTTATACAAGTTTTGGGTAAAAATCATCACATGCATCCAAAGTTTTCTATCAATAACGATTTTTGAACATTTCAAACTCATGAATGGTCTTCAAAACAACATGCATGTGATGATCTTCAAGCTTAGATGCTTGATGATCAAAGTTGTTAAAAAGTTTTCAAATATGTTAATGAAAGATTTATTTCCAAATAAATATCTAAAAATCATTTTATGACCACATCCGATTTTTCCCAGATTCTCATCAACAAAATAAGATGCTCTGTCAATTTCTAGAAGATAATTCATTTTTCTCGAATTATTATAATTAATGCAATAAAATAAGGAAATAAATCATACAAAATACTTACAGACGTCTATAAATCCGGAATAAATTAGTGGATGACCCTTATGGTGAAAAATGACCTATCAGTAGATCTCATCGATTTATGTTTCTGTTTAGTATGATTTTCCATTTTCTTTTTTTTTTGGGTATAATAAATCACAAAACCACTTTAGGAAGTGTGAAAATTGTATATAACAATTTTTGCAGCTCTTAACTGTGGTGGGAGACTCGGAAAAAGTAATTTCAGAATTTTTCCTCATGCCTTCCTATTTTTCCCAATTTTTGGTAATTATAATGGCCTAAAAATAGGAAAAATAGTTCTGATTATCCAAAATTCATGAAATTTAACCAGAACATCATTTTGTACAGTAGGAGGTTACATAAAAATTGTGATGATTTTTCTCTACTGTATACTATTTTTCTCCTATTTTCTAATGTTAAATACACTTAAATACACTTAAATACACATAAATACCCAAAACCGGATTATACAATATGAAAACCACTTTTGGTATTTTTCCCAGATTACTTACACTAAATGATGTTACAAAAAGTTTTGGTAATTTATTTTAACTGTTTATTATTTATTCTTCAATTAATGATTATTTAAGGGGATAAAAAAAGGAAAAATATAAATACCCACTGAAAAATATCTTTTATATTTTTCCCAGCCTAGTTATGTATAATAACAGTTAAATAAAAAGCTTGGATAATTTTGGAAACTGCTTTCTATTTATTTAAATTTTTATTCGAATAAATTCTCAAAAATCATAAAATTGGGTTAAACAGTTTAGAAATCGACTTTTATATTTTTCCCAGCTCAATAATGCTTAATAACAGTATTAAAAAAATCTTGGGTAATTTTGGGAACTGTTTTCTATTTATTTCAATTTTTATTAGAATAAATGCATAAAAATAATAAAAATTGGTTAAACAGTTTAGAAACCCATTTTTATATTTTTCACAGATTAAGTATATATAATGGCATTACTATAAAAAGTTTGGGGCATTTTCATAACTGATTTCTATTTTTCATGAATTTTTATATATTTAGAGAATTAAATATATGAAAAATGGTTATGCATATCCATAATCCATGAAAAATTATCTAGTAGTCTTTTAACACATTTAGAACACAAATCTGAAGTTTGGTAATTTTATTAACTGTTTAGTATTTTTCATAATTTTATGGTTATTCAAGAAACTAAAGTGCTGAAAAATAGTTAGACAAATCAAAATTTCAAGAAAATTTATCTTGAGGTCTTTGACTTCAATTAAAACTAAAATGCAATGTTTGAAAATTTTAGAACTAAATTGATTTATTTTTGAATATTTAATCATTGGAACACCTTTAAAATATTAAATATTAACATTTCAATAATGGAAATTTTTCGTTAAATTGTTATATAACAATTGATTCTTTGAAACTTAATTTCCACAGAAAAGTATTTATAATTTATCAATATTCAATTGTGACTCAGTATTGGCATAATTCTATTGTAGTAGTAAGTATACTAGTGTTACCTTTCGATTAGAGACTCACTAGTGAATTCCAATATTGTAGGAATCGGTAGTGGTACACGTGGAACATAGTCAAGGCACCATTTGCATCATCTCAATTTATTGTGAGTATTCACCAATCCCCCATTTTCGATTTTTAAATGTTTTGGGGTGGAAAAGCATGTCCTAAACTACTTATGTTCGTTGTATTTATTTGACTCGTATAAACTTGGTTGCTATATTTTTCATATTGTGAGTATTCATGCACTCCCCTATTTTTAGTTTTTATGTTTTGGGGTGGAAAAGCATGTCCAGAAAAAACTATTATTTGCATGCTGTATTTAAATTGATTTATATCAAACATGATTGCTATTGTATTGCTATGTCTCTCTCTATGTATGTCTATGCAACACGGAACATGAGAATTTATCGTACTAAGGCCCTTCCCTTATCTCTAACCATTAACTCTTTGAGCCAATGGTCATTATGGATAGCGCTATTAGGAATTGACAACTCCTCACTCGCCCTATTGCTGGAGTGCATGATACCATATTCATCTATGGAACGATAAACATAGATCTTGATAGGGCTTCAGTCATAGGTTTGGTTGAGACTCATTGTTTGCTCATACACATACAAACTCATTTCTACTTATAGCAATCAACTGGTTTCTCACTATAGCAATAAACTTGTTTATTAATTATAGCAATGAACTTTGTTTCTCATTTTATTACTGAAAACTAATATACATGTTTAGCAATGAAATTGTTTGCTCATTGTAGCAACGAAATTGATTGCTCATTTTTAGCAATGAAACTTGTTTACTTGTTTGAGTAACGAACTTTATCTTCCATGAGAATATGAATGTTGCATCCTATTCGGGCAACATACTTTATCTCTCATGATGACAAAGAACTTTGTTTTTACAAACTTATTTACTCCTTTTAACAATATACTTTTATTATTGGAAACTTTTATCAAAACTTTGATTTCAATTCATGAACCAATATTATTTTGTTAAACTTGTGAGTACTCACCAACTATTTTATAGTTGATGCTCGTTTTACATGCTTTTTCAGGAATCATCGAGTAAGTGGCACTTAGGGACACTTCACTTTTAGGAGCATTTGCATGTGTTGTATTTCAATTTACATTGTAATTTCTTTTAAAAGTTGTTCAAATCCATTGTAAAATTGTAATGATTTTTAATACTATGGTTGGTGTTGTCTTTTAAATTTTGCTCTGAAACCCTTTTTACTGCCACACCCTGTGTTTCCGCTTTAGCGGGGTGTGACAGGAAATGGTATCAGAGCCGAAGGTTATAGAGAATACCGGTTTTCCTTTGGAGAACCACAACTATAGCCAAAAAATTTCTAAACGTTTTTAAAATACTGAACATACTACTGGTATAACTAATTTGAGTACACATTAATGGACTTTAATTAAGTATAGCCTGGCCAACTATGCTTAATTAAGGAAAGTTAATGTGAGGCTGGAAAAGGTTATTGTAGAATTATGTTCAAAACAATTTTCGACTTAAACTTTTGAAAAACAAAATTTTTTGGTGTGTGTACGGGCATTGCATATTATAGGCATTCATCTAGATACACTTAGAAACTGAGTGCACTTTTATAACAATGCCTTTATTTAGAAATATTATTGTCCCTTATCAAGTGCTAGGTTAACCACTTAGGTTATATCACTAGCCACTCTAGGAGCAATGCACTTAGTACTGAGAATGAGTATTCATTGGTAGCTATTGACTTTAGATGTAAGGTTAGTAGCTAGATATACACTAGTAATAATCATAAGTCGAAACCTATACCAATTATTCCTCAATACCTCTTCATCGTCTTCGTACTAGAGTTACAACTAGGAAAGCGTTCCGATACCAACACGGATGAGAATTGGAGGATCGCGTAAGGAGATAGATGAGTCGCCACTAAGCAATCACTTGGATACCATTAGCGAGCATTCCCAATTCGACTCACGAGGAGACACGGAGGTTTAACCTATACGTGAGACCTTATTACTACGCTACGATTTAGCTCTACGTTCTTTCCACCTTAAACTTAAAACTTAACATAGGATGTCCCTTTGACCTCTATAAAAGGTCGTAAACTGTATTGAGACCATAAAACGTTTGTCAAACAATTTTTCTTGTCCTTTATCTTGGGGGAAAAGACACCGGCACTCACCTTAGACTCGCCTTAGTATTTAGGTATGATTAGCTACACTAACATACTTATTCCTTACTTCTTAATCTTCCATCGAAAAATTATTTCGCTTCATCGGTTTTATTTATCATCGATAAAATATTTTACATCCACTTCATTCAACTTAGTAGACATTTCCTAACAATTTAAGCCATATTCTCACTAAAACTCTTTTGACAACTTGCTTTAACTTAACGCTTTTCTTCAAAACTCAACTTAGCCAATATTGGTTTTTACCTTGCTATTTCGATTTCATTTCAAATCCATTTCAATGGATAAATGTGATTTTAAGGGCATATAAACAATTTTAAACCTTGATTACCAATTTGGCACGTTTTCGAAAAACTTAGAAACATTTTCTTTTATAAAAGTGTTTAAATTCTATGCTATAAAACATAGACATATGACATTGAGGTTCATATTACGTGTAAAAGCTTCATCGGATCTTTCAAACCACTTTTGTTTTGACTCTTTTGACCACTTTCTCATTTAGGCATTGTACCTTACTTAAATGTGTTGTCTTGAATCCCAGCATGATATTTTCACAACTTTCTACTTCACACATGTTTCTAAGATATCTCTAATTCCTAAATTTCCAACACACATCATTTGTTTATTTTATTTCAAATTAGTTTTATAATCAGTGTTTATAAAACTTACAGCATTGCAAAACTTAGTGCTTACTTTTAAACTTCCAGCGACGTACTTTTGACAATGCGCAATTATTCATCTAAATATGTAAAGTCTTTACCTTATCTGTTTTAACCATTGTTGGACTCCAGTCAAAAAGGTCAAAGCTGTCGGAATTTCAATTACAAGTTTTAGTGTTTCTTCTTTTTCACAAATGGAGTTTAACTTAATAGATAACTCATAAATTTTTAGAAAACACTTTAAAACTCCCACATGTCTATTTAATCACCAATATACATCAAATATTAAAGTTTGAAATATATCTGAACCTGGTTTTAATATACCTATAGGTATTGTTTTTATAATTTTAACAATAACAATCATTGCCGCCGCTACCTTCCTTTTTCTTTCCCCCGAACTTGATTCTTGCTCTCCCTCTGATATGAGATCTCGCAAACCCATAATAATAACATAATACATTGTCTAACTTTGTTACTATCTGTTTTGCTTCTCTTGGTATCATGTTCGTACACATATAGGCTAGAAGTCTACCCTTTCGTTTTGAGCGATTAATACGTGTATAGTTGTGAGTTATAATTTCGATTTAGTCAAATTTGTAATATTCAATTATGCCTTTTTCCATATACATCTTGTTTTTATTTTGAAATATACAATAAACAAGTAATCCTTATTTACATTTGCTCTTTCGTTCTAAATTTGGAAACTTGATTTAAAATGCAAGTTCCATTGTATTTTTTGTTATAAATAATACACAAGATGAATACTCTTATGCTTATAATTTTTCTATATCCGGAAAATATATGTGAAGGATATATTTCCTTATGTTTCTTCTTTTCTTTAAATACATCAAAAAATTTTGAATTTTACGATTATCTATTCTCTAAATGATTGTTTTTGTAGAAACACTAAACTATGAATGCACTATTTTCAAAGATTAACATTTTTACACCTTTCTTAAAATAGTATTCTACTTTGCAATTTTCAGTGAGTTCCTAAACTCTCAAACTTGTTTTCATAAGTATTCTGACTCCTCGTAAACTTGAATTTGTCCTGACTTAGACAATTGGACAATTTCTCAAAGTTTAATACAAATATTACTATACAAATTCCTTTAATGATTACTTAAACCTTTAACCTTAATTAATCTTTATATTATTTTACTACTTTATTTGATTGCCACACATGTATCCTCATTGTCTTGGAATTATTACACATTTTGATAATAGTGAGATTAATTATCATTTCCAAACATATATTTTGATAACAGTGAGATTTTTATCACTTCTAAGCACTTAAAATGCTATCTACACAATGTGATTTAAAATATCATAAACTTTCACCTCCTTCATTAGAAACATTGACTCTCTAATTATATATATTCTTCGAATATAGTTTCATTATTGTAAGAGTAACCGTAGTAGTAATTATAGCATCGGAGATCCTCAATCATTTCGTAACTTATTTTGTAGACGACACTTAAAAAGCCTTTACATTCGAGAGGTACCAAAACTTCATTGCCAACCCTTAGTACGTATCTTTAGGAACTTACCCTTGATCATTTATTTTCATTCGTGCTACCCCTTCTTATTTCAAAATATATATTTTCCAGATGTAGTAGCCAACCCGGAAGTGAAAAAAATTGTCCCTAATCTCTTCTTTATTAAGCGGCGAAGTTACACTTAGTGCAAATTTAGAATGCAACTTAAAGATCAATGCGGATTTAACGCTCAGTGCAGTTGGTGCATCATCGAAACTTATACTGCTCTCTTAATTCATATAATATCTAACTAGATACTCTTTTCAACTAGGTCGCCATGGTCGGGTCATAATTTCCATGATCCTAATTTCTTGCAATCTAGACTATAGAACTCGAATTAAGGAAACATTACTTTGATTATAGATAAAGGACTGGGCTCTTCCCTTGGAGAATTAACCCAAAATAATCAAAGAGTTCTCAAAGTCACCACCTCTCCAATTATACAATTGCATCCGGTTTAGTTCTAATAGAATTCGTCACAAATTGAATTTCGGGACGAAATTCTTTCAACCGGAGGAGACTGTGACAACCGTCAAAATTCAAGTCAGTTCTAGATTTGACTAGACTTAGTTTCACATATAGGCATAACACATATTAGACTTAGTAATTAGAAGCTAAGTTATAACCTAGTAGAAACTTGGAAACAGATAGAAACAATGGATGGTGTACTTAGATTTCACATTGATATGTGAATTCTACAACTACTTAACTGTAGTGACTATCCATATTCGGGTCGCTCTTTGAATCGAACACCTTTTTATGAATCATATACACACATCATGCACTTGACCTAGTGGTATAAGTTAGGTCCGAGTCTCGTAGGAACTTAAGTTAAAGTTGAAGACTAGGACTAGTATACTCGATTCCTCAATTTCGCTTGAATCTCGGAATCACTACATAGAATGCCAATAAACCGATAAAAAAATAAATTACAAACATTATTTATAACTATAAAAGAGTTATAATACCATAAGATAATTTAAACTCTCAAATATTCTATTTATTTTGATATTCAAAGTTTATTAAACTCAAAAACCCTAAATGCCCTAAAAACTCATATTTATAAACTTTAACCTTAAAAATTTCTATAAAAATAATTATGAAACTTATAATAATAAAAATTATGAGAATGCATTTAAGAAAAATAAAATTTAAGTCATTAGTATTTAACCTTATTTCTATGCAAAAAAATCAAGGTTTTGTGAAGGAAAATTTAGAATAAGGTGCATGTTTTATAAAAACTTGATATTTTTATAAAATAAAGTTATAATTTTATAAAATTTAAGAGAGGGAGATCCTCTCTCCACTCCAAAGTCGGACTCCCTCCTCCCAAGATGCCTCTCCTCTTCCCAACACAAAATGATTCTTCTTCTCTCTCACACTCCATATTCCCTCATTTTCTCTCATTTCTCTCTCACACACATTTTCTCTCTTCCTCCCACTATGAACCACGAAATTTTACAGCCAACATGTCCAATAACACTCAAGATACTCAAAATCTTCATCATCTAATGGTGTTCATTAAGGTAGAACACGATTTCCTTTCATTTTCCTTCAAGTTTTCATGGATTTTCTTGCATTTCTTTGTTCTTCTACACCATTCTAATGAAAGATCATGAACACACAAACATACACACACATAAACTCACAGTTTTGATGATGATTATGGTAGGATTTCACCCAAAAACAACATGCATGTTGTTAATGGTGAAATCCAAGGACCAAAACCTAAGTCAAAATCAACATAATGCCCTTTTATACAAGTTTTGGGTAAAAAAAACATCACATGCATCCAAAGTTTTCTATCAATAATGATTTTTGAACATTTCAAACTCATGAATGGTCTTCAAAACAACATGCATGTGATGATCTTCAAGCTTAGATGCTTGATGATCAAAGTTGTTGTTAAAAAGCTTTCAAATATGTTAATGAAAGATTTATTTGCAAATAAATATCTAAAAATCATTTTATGACCAAATCCGATTTTTCCCAGATTCTCATCAACAAAGTAAGATGCTCTGTGAATTTCCAGAAGATAATTCATTTTTCTCGAATTATTATAATTAATGCAATAAAATAGGGAAATAAATCATATAAAATACTTCCAGAGGTCTATAAATCCGGAATAAATTCGTGGATGACCCCTATGGTGAATAATGACCTATCATTAAATTTCATCGATTTATGTTGCTGTTTATCATGATTTTCCATTTTTTTTTTGGGTATAATAAATCAACCACTTTAGGAAGTGTGAAAATTGTATATAACAATTTTCTCAGCTCTTACCTGTGGTGGGAGACTCAGAAAAAGTAATTTCAGAAATTTTCATCATGCCTTCCTATTTTTTCCAATTTTTGGTAATTATAATGGCCTAAAAATAGGAAAATAGTTCTGATTATCCAAAATTCATGAAATTTAACCAGAACATCATGTTGTATAGTAGGAGGTTACATAACAATTGTGAAGATTTTTCTCTACTGTATACTATTTTTCTCATATTTTCTAAGGTTAAATACACTTAAATACACATAAATACCCAAAACCGGATTATACAATATGAAAACCACTTTTGATATTTTTCCCAGATTACTTACACTGTAAATGATGTTACAAAAAGTTTTGGTAATTTATTTTAACTGTTTATTATTTATTCTTCAATTAATGATTATTTAAGGGGATAAAAAAAGGAAAAATAGAAATACCCACTTAAAAATATCTTGTATATTTTTGCCAGCCTAGCTATGTATAATAACAAATAACTAAAAAGTTTGGATAATTTTGGAAACTGCTTTCTATTTATTTTAATTTTTATTCGAATAAATTCTCAAAAATCATAAAATTGGGTTAAACAGTTTATAAATCTATTTTTATATTTTTCCCAGCTCAATAATGTTTAATAACAGTAATAAAAAAATCTTGGGTAATTTTGGGAACTGTTTTCTATTTATTTCAATTTTTATTAGAATAAATGCATAAAAATAATAAAAATTGGTTAAACAGTTTAGAAACCCATTTTTATATTTTTCACAGATTAAGTATATATAATGACATTACTATAAAAAGTTTGGGGCATTTTCATAACTGATTTCTATTTTTCATGAATTTTTATATATTTAGAGAATTAAATATATGAAAAATGGTTATGCATATCCATAATCCATGAAAAATGATCTAGTAGTCTTTTAGCACATTTAAAACACAAATCTGAAGTTTGGTAATTTTATTAACTGTTTAGTATTTTTCATAATTGTATGGTTATTCAAGAAACTAAAGTGCTGAAAAATAGTTAGACAAATCAAAATTTCAAGAAAATTTATCTTGAGGTCTTTGACTTCAATTAAAACTAAAATGCAATGTTTGGAAAATTTTAGAACTAAATTGATTTATTTTTGAATATTTAATCATTGGAACACCTTTAAAATATTAAATATTAACATTTCAATAATGGAAATTTTTCGTTAAATTGTTATATAACAATTGATTCTTTGAAACTTAATTTCAACAGAAAAGTATTTATAATTTATCAATATTCAATTGTGACTCAGTATTGGCATAATTCTATTGTAGTAGTAAGTATACTAGTGTTACCTTTCGATTAGAGACTCACTAGTGAATTCCAATATTGTAGGAATCAGTAGTGGTACACGTGGAACATAGTCAAGGCACCATTTGCATCATCTCAATGTATTGTGAGTATTCACCAATCCCCCATTTTCGATTTTTAAATGTTTTGGGGTGGAAAAGCATGTCCTAAACTACTTATGTTCGTTGTATTTATTTGACTCGTATAAACTTGGTTGCTATATTTTTCATATTGTGAGTATTCATGCACTCCACTATTTTTAGTTTTTATGTTTTGGGGTGGAAAAGCATGTCCAGAAAAAACTATTATTTGCATGTTGTATTTAAATTGATTTATATTAAACATGATTGCTATTGTATTGCTATGTCTCTCTCTCTATGTATGTCTATGCAACACGGAACATGAGAACTTATCGTACTAAGGCCCTTCCCTTATCTCTAACCATTAACTCTTTGAGCCAATGGTCATTATAGATAGCGCTATTAGGAATTGACAACTCCTCACTTGCCCTATTGCTGGAGTGCATGATACCATATTCATCTATGGAACGATAAGCATAGATCTTGATAGGGCTTCAGTCATAGGTTTGGTTGAGACTCATTGCTTGCTCATACACATACAAACTCATTTCTACTTATAGCAATCAACTGGTTTCTCACTATAGCAATAAACTTGTTTATTAATTATAGCAATGAACTTTGTTTCTCATTTTATTACTGAAAACTAATATACATGTTTAGCAATGAAATTGTTTGCTCATTGTAGCAACGAAATTGATTGCTCATTTTTAGCAATGAAACTTGTTTACTTGTTTGAGTAACGAACTTTATCTTCCATGAGAATATGAATGTTGCATCCTATTCGGGCAACATACTTTATCTCTCATGATGACAAAGAACTTTGTTTTTACAAACTTATTTACTCCTTTTAACAATATACTTTTATTATTGGAAACTTTTATCAAAACTTTGATTTCAATTCATGAACCAATATTATTTTGTTAAACTTGTGAGTACTCACCAACTATTTTATAGTTGATGCTCGTTTTACATGCTTTTTCAGGAATCATCGAGTAAGTGGCACTTAGGGACACTTCACTTTTAGGAGCATTTGCATGTGTTGTATTTCAATTTACATTATAATTTCTTTTAAAAGTTGTTCAAACCCATTGTAAAATTGTAATGATTTTTAATACTATGGTTGGTGTTGTCTTTTAACTTTTTCTATGAAACCCTTTGTACTGCCACGCCCTGTGTTTCCGCTTTAGCGGGGTGTGACAATTGGGAATTTTATAAAAACATTTAGTTACTTTATTAATCATTATACTTTTAATGAGGAATTAGTTTCCCTATCCTACCCATTCGGCTAACGACCTTCCACCAATCAAGGAACCGGTGGGTGAGAGCGGGCACCCATTGAACTGTCATTTTATAGGCAACAACCTTATACCCCCCTTATAGATCGGCTTCGGGAATGAGGCCTACTAACGGTAAGGCTAGCATTTATCTTTTATATATATATATATATATATATATATATATATATATATATATATATATATATATATATAATAGTTATTCTTATAATATTATAATGGTATTGGGTTGAATTTTAAACTTGTAAAATTGTAGGGTTTGGAATTTAATTATTTCAAAATTAAACTTTAATCAAAATTTCAAATTCCAAAACTTGAGGTCAAAATGTGAAACATTTTAAAACTATCTAAATCAAACTTCAAATAAAACAATTAAACAAGTAATTGGTGGTTATCTAATTTTGACCTAATCCAATTTCATGCAAGATTATTGCTCAAATAATTCAAATAATTAAGATTTATCATATAAGGAAATAATTATCTAATTAAATGATAAATATCATTTATTTTGACTAAGATAATCACATAGAATAAATAAAATTCGGATTTTATTAATCAAAAACATTTTTGGAAATTATCCCAAGTTAAAATAAGCCAAAATCCCGAAAATCCGTCTGTCTGACAACCCGACTTGCCGAGTCCTTTGCAGAACTCGCCGAGTTCATCCTATTCGTCGAGTACCTCATAGGACTCGACGAGTCTGTCAAGCAGATGGCATAAAAATCGATTTTAAGCAGTGAATAAACATACCATGCATCAAATACAATAGAAACCAAGCTTGACTCTGATACCACTGATGGGCTTTGAGCAAAAAAACATTCCTATTTGCACATGCAAAACCCTAAAGCTTTGGATTTAGGTTTCTCTATTGTAGATGCAAATTATCCAAAGCTTGAAACCCTAATCAAGCATACTATAAATTTTGAAATCTACTTCTAGTACAAATTTAGATGATTACCTTTTGATAGTAGCAAGAATCTTCAATCTTCAAGAGCTTATTATCACAAGTGTAATACCTCTAAAGGCTTACAAACACCAAGGAAAGAAGATGATTGAGAAGAGAGGTAACTCTTGGGTTTCTCAGATGGCCGAAATCTTTAGCCCTAGGGGTCCTTAAGTAGCTAAGTTACTAGGTTTTCAGTTAAAACCCTAATTGGATAGCTTAGGCCCTAAGCAGCTCCAAGAACCTTCTAGAATAATGCCCTTGGATGAAATATGAGTGGGCTTCCACTCTAATTTCGTCCCACTCATTTCCATAGGGACCCACAACCGAAATCCAACTATCTTATAATTGGCAATTCCAGTCCCCTTAGTTCAACTAATCTCTTTTAACCACATAATTAATTTCCTAAATAATTATTGATTAATAGTAACTAAATAATATGATTTCTCTTTTAATATATTATTCATATCATATATTAATAAACCATAAGAACCTCTCTCTCCATAAATCATTATGTCTAGTTGCTTTGGTGAAGGCAACCCAAAAGGACCATGCACAACCGGGTCAAGTACATACCAAATATAATTATGGACTTAGACACTAATCCAAAACTAACTAGAAACGGTCAGTGGTTGGTGATGGTCGGGCTCGGGATGTGGAATGCCTTCAGTAAATAAGAGAGAGGAAAGAAATTTAGATGTAAGAAGTGTTAAGTTCGAACATGCTATTTATAGACTTCCCAAAACAAGTTCATGTCGTGGACCTAATGTTCACGTCGTGAAACTCAGTTTCATCACTTCGTACACTTGCCATTTGGGTCCTAGCTTCGAAATGTGACACGATACTGATTTCACATCCTGAATCGTATGTCCACATCGTGGAGTCTTAACACATCACTCTCGTAGACTTTCCATATGCATTCTAGCCTTGAGAAGTGTCCTAGAACACATTCACGTCGTGAATCTTATGTCCACGTCATGGAGCATGGTTGATTAGGGTTTCTGTTACATGTCATGCTCTTTGACTGCTACATCTTCGGAAGGTAATAATTTTTGCATAACCTTGTTTTTGACGTTCTTTATATCCACGCGTAGGTGTAGTCGTACTCTACAACTTTCTTTTAGCTGACTAAGGCCAAGAAGTAATTTATCATAAACTCACCTTTTACGATTCCTGGCGTCGTACTGGTGTGTCGTCAAACATCGACAGGTCATAACTTCTTCGTTTTAACTTGGATTTCGGCGTTCTTTATATCAACGGAATCCTTGTCCTAATCACTACAACTTTCTTCATAGATATTAGGTCTATCTATTCTTTTATTTTTTATACTTTTTTTATTCTAAATTTTTATATCTTATAAATAAGTATAATGCACATAAAATCACACAATTCACATAATATTGAAATAATTCTTATTTATTACTTCAAAGTAGGTTATCTTTTTTTATTGTAACTATTACACCATTATAATAATGCTTAGCCTAGAAATACGGGCGTTACAATTCTCTCCTCCCTAGGATGATTCCATCCCAGAATCATGCACCAGCAAATAGATGTGGATAACGACTCATCATGTCACTCTCTATTTCCCAGGTGAGGTTTGGCCAATTTGTATGTTTCAATCGCGCAAACACTAAGTGGGCTACCTTGCGTCGCAACTTTTTAGTCTTACGGTCAACAATTGCCTCAGGCTCTTGGATTAGCCTCTTATTTTCATCCATCCTTAACTATGAAATTGGAATTATATCAGGAACTTCTCCCGTAAACTTCCTCAAATAACACATATGAATATCATCTAGTTCTTCTGGAAACTCCAGCCTATAAGCTTGGTTTCCAATCCTCTGAAGAACTTTGAATGGTCCAATAAACCTTGGACTCAACTTTCCTCTTTTCCCAAATCTTATAAATCCCTTCCATGATGAGATCTTAAGCAAAATTGAGTCTCTAACTTCGAATGTGAGTGGTCGTCTCTTATTGTCATCATAGCTATTTTGACGATCCTGAGATGCTAACATCCTTTCTCTAATCACCTTTAACTTTTCAGTAGTCTGATGGACTATCTCGGGACCCTTAAATTGCTTTTCTCCATCTTCAAGACAACAAGACGGAATATGACACTTCTGTCCATAAAATGTTTGATAAGGTTCCATCTTGATGCTTAAATGGTAACTATTATTATAGGAAAACTCTACCAGGAGTAAGTTCTCATCCCAGTTACCTTGGAATTCTAGGATACATGATCTCAGCATATCTTCCAGTGTTTGAATCGTTCTTTCACTGTGACCATCAGTCTGCGGATGGTAGGCTATACTTAAACAAAACATCGTACCCATTTCCTCTTGTAGATGACGACCACAGACTATTCTAGACAGTCCAATGATCTAGCAGAGTATAGATGAGATAGTTCAGTGCAACGCTAGAACGCTCGCAACCTGTAGGTGTTTAATGAACTACGTGTTTACCATATGTACTCTCTCCCCCTCATGGTTGCCTTATTTGACATAAATTGTTGAGGAATTCCCGAAGCAGTGTTGTCATCCTGATGAAAATCCTTAGGCTAGGTCCCTTATAATAGATGACTTAGCGACGTAAAGTGAGGATAACGGGAATGGGTAATCGGGTTGATTGATTTGATGAAATTAAACAACTTAATTATTGTGGCTTGAAAACCCTATATGCTCACCAAGATCCTAAACGTCACACACTCAATTTTCTCGTATACAGGTAGTGGTAAGAGAGCACAAGAGTGATGATTTGATGAGAGATCAATGGATTAGAGGCCACTAGAATAAGTACATATTATAAGGCCTATGTTGTTTATGTTTATGCTTTTGATCCGTATTAAAAATGATATCCTGAGGTTTTTAATATAATACATTTCTTCATAAATGCTTTGATAAATTATTTATCAAATATATATATATATATATATATATATATATATATATATATATATATATATATATATATATATATATAGTTTAAACCATTTTAAACGGTCAGTTGTTCGTGATTGTCAGTATTACTGTATTCATGATATCTATGCATGATTTCGGGATGGAATCTTCCTAAGGAGGAGAGAATTGTAATGTCCGTGTTTCTAGGCTAAGCATTAGTATAATCCTGTAATAGTTAGGGTCAACAATTATAACCTACTTTGAAGTAATAAAGAGGAATTATTTGAATATTATGTGAATTATGTGATTTTAAGTGCATTATACTTATTTATTAGATATAATAAGTTAAGAATAAAAATACGCATCAAAAATAAAATAATAGATAGATCCAATATCTATGAAAAAAGTTGTAGTGGTCAGGAGAAGGATTTTGTAGATATGAAGGACGCCGAAATCCGAGTTATAACGAAGAAGTTATGACCTATCGAAGTTTCGTGACAAAACCGGCATGTCACCTGGAATCTTAAAAATTGAGTTTATGATAAATTAATTTTTATCCTTCGTGTTCTAAACGAAAGTTGTAGATTACGTCTCCACCTATTCGTGGATATAAAGAACGTCAAAAACGGAGTTCGTATATAAAAGTTATGACTTTCCGAAGATGTAGCAGTCAAAGAGCATGACACGTGGCAAAAACCCTAATCAGCCATGCTCCACGACATGGACATAAGATTCACGACATGAATGTGATATAGGACACTTCTCAAGGCTAGAATGTAGATGGAAAGTCGACAGGAGTGATTTGTTAAGACTTCACGACATGGACATAAGATTCACGATGTGAAATTAGTATCATGACACCTTACGAATCTAGGACCTAAATGGCAAGTCTACGAAGTGATGCAGCTGAGTTTCACGAAGTGAACATTAAGTCCAAAACGTAAACTTGTTTTGGGTAGCCTATACCTAGAAAGTTCAACCTTAAAATTTGTTACACCTAAATTTCTTTCCTCTCTGTCATTTACTGACCGTTTCTAGTTAGATTCTATCCAATCACGCTACTAATGTGAGTGCATAGTTACCTTCATCTTACACATAGATATGAAGTATTTTATATAAATTACGTGTTATGTGTGCATATTATATGTTTACCTGATATTTATGCTCGATGAATATTTTATACATGTTTTAAATGATTTAAACCATATATGTATTTTATATCTACAAATATGTTGGGGTAAAACATGGCTAGATCAAATAGTTGGTGTGTGATGAAATAAATGATAAGAGGCCTCGATGTTGACAATGATCCAGTCATCTAACGGAGTATAAATGACGACCAAGGACTATTCTAGACAGTCTGGTGGAACTCTAGCAAGCTAACAACCTGTAGGTGTTTGCGAACGATATGTTCACCGGTGTACTTCATCCCCTTCATGGTTGCCTTATTTTTCATGTGTTGCTGAGGAATTTCCTAAGAAGTGTTGTCACCCCGATGAAAATCCTTCGGATAGGTCCCTTATATTAGATGTTTTAGGGACGTAAGGTGAGGATAACGAGAACGGGTAATCGGGTTTTTTGATTTGAGTACATAAAAAAACTTAATTATTGTGGGTTGAAAACCCTATGTGTTCACCAGGCTCCCAAGCCTAACCCACTTAGTTTTCTCATATACAGGTAGTGGCAAGAGAGCATAGCAGTGATGATCTGATGAGAGATCAAGGGATTATAGGCCACTAGAATAAATAGATATTATAAGGCCTATGTTGTTTACGTTTATGCTTTTCATCTGTATTAACAATGATATCCTGAGGTTTTTAATATAATAAATTTCTTCGGAAATGCTTTGATAAATTATTTATCATATTTTTGGGAACAAATTCCGCAATATATTTCTTTAAAAATATACTCTGATTTTCAAATAAAGCATAAACAAATAGGTCTTTTCTGGCCATGAATTTGGGGATGTCACACTTATGTCAATGAAAATCTCTATTGGCTTTTGGATTTATGGAACAACTCCAAGATCTCTAATAAAATTCTTCAACCATATTGCTTCCTTTATTGCCTCGCTTGATGCGATGTATTCTGATTCAAGTAGAATCGGCCACCATCTACTGCTTGGAATTCTTCCAAGTTACTACTACACCAGTTAATAGAAATACCCAGCCAGATTGCGAATAGCTATTATCTAGATATGTATGAAAACTAGCGTCACTATAACAATTCACCTTAAGTTCATCTTTTACACCAAAAACTAAGATCATGTCTTTTAATTTTTGCAAATACTTCAAAATATTTTTCAGTGCTGTCCAATGAGCCATATCAGGATTTCCTGATATTTGCTAACCATGCTCAAAGCATAAGCCACATCAAGTAAAGTACATGTCATAGCATACATGATCGATCCTATAGCCAAAGCATATGGGACTCGACTCATCGCATATATTTCATTATCACTATTGGGACATTAAGCCTTGATCAATTTAACATTATGATATATGGGTAAATCCTTTTTCTTGGAATTCTCCATATTAAACCATTTTAATATTGTATCTAAGTAAGTACTCTGGCTAAGCCCAAGTAAACATCTATGCCTATCTCTGTAAATCCTTATTCCAAGAATATACATAAGATCTCCTAGATCCCTCATAGTGAAACATTTCCCAAACCAAGATTTCACTTTTTGAAAAGTTAGGACATTGTTTCCTGTAAGGAGTATGTCATCAACATACAAAACTAGAAAGGTCACTACACTCCGACTAGCTTTAACATACACGCAAAAATCATCCTCACTTCTAGAAAATCCAAACTCTTTGACCTTTTCATGTAAGGGAGGATTCCAGCTACGAGATGCGTGTTTTAGCCTATAGATAGACTGCTCAAGATTGCACACCTTATTAGGGAATTTGACATGCTTAAAAGCTTTTGGCTGGGCCACGTAAACATCCTCATTTAGTTTCTTATTAAGGAAAGCAGTGTTAACATCCATTTTCCATACTTCATAGTCATGATAAGGAGCTATGGCAAATATTAACCTAATCGACTTGATATTGGAACCTGTTGAAAAGTTCTCATCATAGGAAACCCATTGGGTTTGAGTAAAGACCTTTGAAACCAACCTTTCCTTGAAAGTATGTACATTACCATTCATGTCAGTCTTCTTCTTGAAGATCCATTTTCACCCTACTGTCTTTAACCAAGCATATGTTAAACCAAAGTCCATACTTGGTTATCACACATGGATTGGATCACACTATCTATTGCATCTTTCCATTTCGCAGCCTCAGGGCTTACCATCTCTTCTTTGTAGTTAGTCGGCTCATCCAAATTTACCAGTATACTATCAATGATGAATGTGTCTCCATTTGTTGCTATATGGAAACCATAAAACTTAAGTGACATACTAACTCTACTGGATCGACGTACAGGTAACGAAGTGTCACTAGGTTCAACAGGTTGAGACTCACTTTGAGAGCTAGTGTCATAAAAGGTTCATTCATTTAATGATTCTTGAATTTTTTCAAGATCAGTTGTACTCCCACTATCCTCTTTGGATATGAGTTTTCTCTCACGAAAGACTCGCCTTCGAGTGACAAGGACCACGTTCTCACTAGTTCTATAGGACAAATATCCAAAGGAATTATGTTGATAGCCAATGGAAATACATCTCTTAGCTCTAGGTTCTAGTTTTTCTGGGGTCTCGAACCTAACAAGAGCCTCATAACCCCAAACCTTGATATATACGAGAGAGGGAGGTTTCCCTATCCATATTTCATGAGGTCTTTTGGCAACCTTCTTGGCAGGAACAAGATTAAGAATATGGGTGGTTCTCTCTAAGGCATACCCCGAAAACGATATACTGAGTGAATCTCGGCTTATCATGGAACGAACCTTGTCTAGTAAGGCTCGATTACATATCTCCTCTACACCACTAAGTTGTGGTGTCCTAGGAGGTGTCAGTTGTGAAATAATTCCACATTCCTTATGATAGTCTTTGAACTTGATACTAACATATTCTACACCTCTATCAAATTGAAACATCTTTATATTCTTTCTAAATTGATTCTCCACCTCATTATTAAACTCTTTAAACTTTTCAAAACTTTATGATTTATGCTTGATCAAATAGATATACATATATCTATTATAATCATCAGTAAACATCACGTGGTAGCGATTAGAATCCCTTATGGTGGATTTCAAAGGACCACATACATCAATATAAATGATGTCTAACAATCATTCACCTCTTTCATAAATACCAGTGATTTAGTCATCTAGCCAACTAAACAAGACTCGCATTCATCATCTGATTTAAGGTCAAACGATTCCAACACTCCATCCTTTTGGATTTGGGCAATGCTTTTCAGGTTAATGTGCCCAAGACAAAAATGTCATAACCATGTCTTGTCTAATCCAATAGAATAATCAATACTATAAACAGTATTCCCAATTCCATTCATACATACAATTATAAGGATAAGCTTTGCAAAGAGATGAACCATTTTATAAACTAAAATTACACCATCATTACCATCAAAACCATAACGATATCCTTGTCTAAATAAAGCATGAAATGAAATTATGTTTGTTGACATTTCTAACGAATAATAGCAATGGTTCAAATCAACCCTAACCCAATCAAACATAATCTCATAAGTCTTAATATTGGTTACAACTAAATTTTGTCTATTCCACATGATCAGGTTCAACTTCCCATGCTCGACCTCTTCACTTTCCCTTAGTCCCTACATATCACAACAAATATGGAAACCACATCCTATATCAAAGATCCAAGAGTTTGAAATGTAAGTGTTATTGATTTCATTAAAGTACATACCAGATGAAGAGTCAGACTCCTCACCCTTAACCTCTCTCACTTATTGTAGGTTCTTGGGAAACTTCTCTTTTAATGCCCCCTTTGGCCATAATGAAATCACACAGCTTCTTTCGGATCACCGACAGGAGGAGCATCGAATTTTACCTTACCCTTTGACCCATTGGACTCTCCAATGTGGGCTTTTCCTTTCCACTTGGTTTGAGAATAATCCTTTCTCTTCTTGCCCATGCCTTTTTGAATAACCATGACTGGGGCACTTGCAACACTATTGGAATGAGAGTTCTTCATTCCTTCTTCAGCTATTTGCAATAAATTGTGAAGCTCAATCAATATGGTCTCAGTATTGTTAAAATGATTGGTCAAAATGAAATGATCATAACTTTTGGTAAAGGATTTGAGCACGATATCAATGGCATGCTCCCTGTCAAAGTTCACATTGAACTTTTCCAATCTCTCCACATGTCTCTACATTTTTTTTGCATATATGCACACAAAGATTCCCTTTCTTTCAACTTGCATGTCATAAAGGCCTTGACGACTTCATAACATTCTTTCCTTGCTTTCTTAAGCATTATTTGACCAAGATACAAGTTCATTACATAGGGATAATACTCCTCATAGGACTTTTGAAGCTCATGTGTCATGGTTTCTATCATAATGCAAGCGACCTTATTGGCATCATCAACATGTTCGTTGTATTCATCTAATTCCTCAGGGGTAGCAGTTTCATTATCAAATTTTGGAACAGGAGTGTCAAGAAAATACTCTTTGTTCTCTTATCGCAATGTCATCTTCAAATTTCGCATCCAGTCCATGTAATTTTACTAGTAATCTTGTCCTTTGATAGGATCGACAAAAGAGTGAAGTTGTGAGTGGGTGGAGGAGGAGGAGGAGGAGGAAGATCACTATTTCTATACATCTGAAACAAGAGATAAAATTTTAGTTAGTTAATTCAATTGTTAATATTTTAACCCAATTAGTATTCAATTCTTGGATCCATAAATACAACTCATAATTATAAAGAGGGATGTCTTAATCTAATTGCGAATTTATTTTAGATAGGTAAAGGACTTTACCAATTTCAATCTAATATGAAACTTCTAGATCTTTCGAGATTCATTGAACTATTCAATGGGATGTTTAATCTCATATTATGCTCTTCAATTTGTGACTGTGATGTCGAGAATCACAAACAAGATATGAATAACCATGCAAACCTTTGTAAAATCCTCAAGGTTGTTTATGATCTCACATTAACATGCCGGTTAACCACACATGCTCCATCAGTATGCATAAATTATGTGCCATCATTTCTTCCTTGTAGTCCCACATTAGTGTGTCGGTTAGCCATGCACGCTCCACTAACGACTTGCAAAAAATGATGTGTGCTTTCATGGATTATCATACAATTTCATATTTTTTATAAAGTAACTAGAGTGAATTTATGGAAGTTTCTAATACTTTATACATTATATTTTTAATGTGATTAGTTTCCTATCAAACTCGTTTGAATAATGACCCTCCACCACACAAAGAAGTTGTGGGTGAAAAGGACACCCATTCAACAGTCATTTTATAGTTTGTTTCTTTATACCTATATTATAATATGGCTTTGTGAATGAGGTCTAATATTGAATTAACTGCTTTTTAGTTATACATATAATATTAATCTTGTATACCTATGTAAATGGTGTATTTTAAAACCTTTTAAATTAAAAGGTTCAAATATTATTAATTCAACTAACTTTTAATTATTTAATATTTGAACTATTAAGATTTAATAGTTATCTTTAATTAAACCTTTAATTAATTAGTAGTAAATCTTTATTAAAGGATAATATCATTATCTAGTTATCTTATAATTGTATAATTACTTTTTTTTAAATCTTCCTTATATTACAATTAGGATTTCAAATTGTCTAGTTATAACATTTAGATTTTAAATAACTAATAATTATCTTATCGTTTGAATATGACTAGAAAATCCTGAATTTTTTATTTAGGCAGTGGCCAGGATGTGACATCCCCAGTTTCGCGGCCAGAAAAGACTGATTTGTTTATGCTTTGTTTTATAAATCAGAGTGATCGTTTAAAGAAAACAGTTGCGGAATTTGTTCCCCAAAATAAAATATGATAACCATTTATCAAAACATTTCTCAAAGAGAATGTATTTTCATTAAATAATAAAACCTCGGGATGTCATGATCCGATACAGACACATAAGCATAAACAGAACTTACATTATTTACACTAAAGATTTTACATCTCCTTTAATCTCTCCGTGAAATATATCTTCGTATCGATACCTGTGATACAAAGAAAACTGAGTGGGTCAGGCTTGGGAGCCTGGTGAGCATATAGGGTTTTCAACCCACAATATTATATCACATATATATAATCATCAAACAATCAACCCAATTACCCATCCCCATTATCTTCATTTATTCTTAAGTACCTTCCCTAAGGAATTATCCTAAGGGTCATCTCCTACATCGTATTTACCTCTCATCTCCTTACATCACATTTCCTTATATGTTTGTTCCTAAGGACTTTTTCCTAAGGATCATTGCATGAATACGCAGCCACAACATCGCCTGGACTCGTAATTCATAGTAAGGGTTAGACTATCATCACATGAATAGGCAGCCACAACATCGCGTGGACTCATAATTCATAGTAAGGGTTAGAGTATCATTGCATGAATATGTAGTTACAACATCGCCTGAACTCGTAATTCATCACTTACAGGTTATGAGCCTGCTGATGTTTTCCACGGAGTCATCTAGAATAGTCCGTGCTCGCCGTCTATACTCTGGTAGATGACTACATCGCCAAATTACCACATCGCCGGTCAAGGTTATGGTATCTCCTCTCATCTCACATCACCTATCTATCATCAACTATTTCTCATCACCTAATTATCACCACCTATTTCTCATCACCTATTTCTCATCACTTAATTATCATCACACATCATCTAATTCAACTACCCACGTTCTACCCAACATATTTGTAGATATAAAATACATATACAGATTAACTCATTTAACACCTATATAAAACATCCATTCCACACTCATCTCAAATAAACAACAATATATAAACATATAGCACATATTTCGTAGCAAATACTTAATATATATATATATATATATATATATATATATATATATATATATATATATATATATATATATATATATATATATATATATATATATGTTAGAAGAAAGTGATCACATACTCACCCAAAACATATACTTAATACATTCACACAATACTTGTATTAAAATCATGTTATGAAAGGGACTATACACTCAGTTGATCAGAAAATGATCGGACAACACTACGGCTTGCAGAAGTAGAAATCATCAGCAGATCTGGAAGATCTCTACAAAAATCGAACTTCTCGCAGGCAGAGCTTCGGCTCGGGAATCGCACTTCTCTGGATCTTCGGGCTTCGGGACTTGCTTCAGGGCTCGAGAATGATATCGGGGCTTCGGGATAATTCTTGCACGAAAAACGATGCAAAAAACGCGAGAGAAAGAAGAGAAATGAGCAATTGAATCGGCTGCACTCGACTCCCTTTTATAGGGTCTAGATCTGTGATTTACGCGGGTCGTACTCTTAGGTTACGCGGGGCGTAACCTGGATAAGGTCGCTGACTCCCCTCATGGATAATATCGGCCAATATATATTTAAATTTAATTTCGAAAATATTTAATAAACTTCAAAAATTCATATATTCCTCATATGAACTCCGTTTTGGACGTTCTTTATATCCACGCGTAGGTGAGACTACGATCTACAACTTTTGTTTAGACTCCGTCGGCTAATTTTGAATTTATTTTTATTATTTATTTTTAGTTGGCCAAGACAGGAAAACTCCGTTATAAAATCATAACTTCTTCATCCAACGTCCGTTTTCGCCTATCTTTTTATCGTTTTACTACAATTAATGAGATCTTAAATTCTCATTTAAATTGTTTTGGCTAAAAACCGCTCGGTCTCAAATCGAGTATTTGGGCTGCACACCGCTAAGTCGAAACTTCGAAAAATCATAACTTCCTCATACGAAGTTAGATTTGGGCGTTCTTTTTATGCACACTCATGGTTTAACGTATTCTACGACTTTCATTTAGATTGCTAAGGCTAAATATTGCTCTAACGTAAATTCACTTTTTACGTCGCGCTGTGTCGTGCCGGTTCTGTCGCGAAACTTGGACAGGTCATAACTTCTTCGTTATAACTCAGATTTCGGCGTTCTTTATATGTACGGAATCCTTGTAACATATACTACAACTTAGTTAAGATTATTCATTCTAAATAATCTTTTATCAAAAAGTCATTTTTGACGCTTATCGTCTCTAAATTGACTAGCCCTGATCTACGGGCGTTACAATTATCTCCCCCTTAGGATGATTACGTCCCGGAATCATCAATGAAAATAGAACTTGTATAATGATTCCATACGCTATCTCTTCATCCTAAGTATTAACCGTAAATTCTATGTTTCCTCGAAAGAGTATTTAACTCTATGGCTTTCTTGACCGTAGACGATGCCTAATCTTGCATCTGCTTATCGTACTATGTTGTACTTTCAATCGTAACCTTCAAGTTACCAAATAAGTCCTCATTGTGGACTCCTTCTTCTTCTCAGGATAAATACCTTCCTTTATCTATTGTAACAAATCGATGGGTCGTGCTCTATTGACCTCTCATCGCACGATGCGACGCTTAGACTCGGTCTTTAATAAAGTTAAATTCCAGAATGGAATATACCTTCCTTCATATTCTAATGTGATATAATCACATTTCAGCATGTAGCACTTCTACCTACAAACTTCTTTTAACAACGAGCACGACACTATCAATCACATTAACTTCAACCTTCTGACTTAAGTCAGATGTTACATCTAACTAGGTCCTCTAGACCACGTAACATACTCCTCGTAGTCGAACTCAAAATTAAACATGACCACTAGGGTCGGAACAAGAACCATCTTACTAGTCATTACCGAAACAACGGTAATGACATACCAGAATAAAATGGAATCAATCATTAGCTTCTTGGTAACCTTGTGACTTTCCCCGATCCAAGTGCGAGTCCTGTGCTTCCGGTAGTATATGCATCTACTACCTTTCACACCTACTCATACTCGTCCCAAGTATTGTCCCGCAGTCGACCAAGTCACCATACAAGAAAATCACAAAACAATTTAACACATACGAATGTGTCCAAGTAATCATAAACAATTTCCCTAGACTCTACTAGGACTTTTTCATTGCTCAATCTTCAATCATCAACTCTACTTCAACTCGATTGGTGATGAAAATACCAGACGATGAGACAACTTCAAGAATTTCACCAATCGTTCCATCATCCTGCCAATCGAAGGTGTACTTTAGACGTACCGTACTCCTCTAAACGTACTTTTATTAAATAAGACATACTCTAAAGGCAAGATACCACTCTTACGATATCTTCTGATAGGTGTCATCCACTATCATAAGCCTTCTTCATTTCCTCCATTTACTCAATTTCTCTACGAGTCTTCACCATGACCCCTTGTACATCTAAGCAGACATTCGGTGTACCAAGCGAGAATTTTTTTAAGATAAGAAAGCTTTAATTACGATAAACATATAAATCTCCTTATCATCCCGAAACGTTTACATGCTAGTTCTAATATCGTAGCCATACGCTTAGAATCCTAAACACATAAGGTTTCCAGATCTGGTCTGCAACAGACCATAGATCCGAACAAATAATAGCATCAATTTAGCTATCACACAAATCAATTAGCACATAAAAACATTTTAGGCATCATTCCTAAAATAAACTAGTGCTTGTGTCAATTTAGGTGTACTACCTAACATATTTTAGACACACTCCTCACAATCATTACTTAGCATTCTAGGTTTAAGTCTAGAAATAAATCCATATTCCTAGTTCGCTTAAACTAATGCTCTGATACCAACTGTGACATCCCCAATTTCACGGCCAGAAAAGACTGATTTGTTTATGCTTTGTTTTATAAATCAGAGTGATCGTTTAAAGAAAACAGTTGCGGAATTTGTTCCCCAAAATAAAATATGATAACCATTTATCAAAACAATTCTCAAAGAGAATGTATTTTCATTAAATAATAAAACCTCGGGATGTCATGTTCCGATACAGACACATAAGCATAAACAGAACTTACATTATTTACACTAAAGATTTTACATCTCCTTTAATCTCTCCGTGAAATATATCTTCGTATCGATACTTGTGATACAAAGAAAACTGAGTGGGTCAGGCTTGGGAGCCTGGTGAGCATATAGGGTTTTCAACCCACAATATTATATCACATATATATAATCATCAAACAATCAACTCAATTACCCATCCCCATTATCTTCGTTTATTCTTAAGTACCTTCCCTAAGGAATTATCCTAAGGGTCATCTCCTACATCGTATTTACCTCTCATCTCCTTACATCACATTTCCTTATATGTTTGTTCCTAAGGACTTTTTACTAAGGATCATTGCATGAATACGCAGCCACAACATCGCCTGGACTCGTAATTCATAGTAAGGGTTAGACTATCATCGCATGAATACGTAGCCACAACATCACCTGGACTTGTAATTCATAGTAAGGGTTAGAGTATCATCGCATGAATACGTAGTTACAACATCGCCTGAACTCGTAATTCATCACTTACAGGTTATGAGCCTGCTGGTGTTTTCCACGGAGTCATCTAGAATAGTCCGTGGTCGCCATCTATACTCTGGTAGATGACTACATCGCCAAATTACCACATTGCCGGTCAAGGTTATGGTATCTCCTCTCATCTCACATCACCTATCTATCATCAACTATTTCTCATCACCTAATTATCACCACCTATTTCTCATCACCTAATTATCATCACCTATTTCTCATCACTTAATTATCATCACACATCATCTAATTCATCTACCCATGTTCTACCCAACATATTTGTAGATATAAAATACATATACAGATTAACTCATTTAACACCAATATAAAACATCCATTCCACACTCATCTCAAATAAACAACAATATATAAACATATAGCACGTATTTCGTAGCAAATACTTAATATATATATATATATATATATATCTATATATATATATATATATATATATATATATATATATATATATATGTTAGAAGAAAGTGATCACATACTCACCCAAAACATATACTTAATACATTCACACAATACTTGTATTAAAATCATGTTATGAAAGGGACTATACACTCACTTGATCAGAAAATGATCGGACAACACTACGGCTTGCAGAAGTAGAAATCATCAGCAGATCTGGAAGATCTCTACAAAAATCGAACTTCTCGCAGGCAGAGCTTCGGCTCGGGAATCGCACTTCTCTGGATCTTCGGGCTTCGGGACTTGCTTCAGGGCTCGAGAATGATATCGGGGCTTCGGGATAATTCTTGCACGAAAAACGATGCAAAAAACGCGAGAGAAAGAAGAGAAATGAGCAATTGAATCGGCTGCACTCGACTCCCTTTTATAGGGTCTAGATCTGTGATTTACGCGGGTCGTACTCTTAGGTTACGCGGGGCGTAACCTGGATAAGGTCGCTGACTCCCCCCATGGATAATATCGGCCAATATATATTTAAATTTAATTTCGAAAATATTTAATAAACTTCAAAAATTCATATCTTCCTCGTATGAACTCCGTTTTCGACGTTCTTTATATCCACGCGTAGGTGAGACTACGATCTACAACTTTCGTTTAGACTCCGTCGGCTAATTTTGAATTTATTTTTATTATTTATTTTTAGTAGGCAGGACAGGAAAACTCCGTTATAAAATCATAACTTCTTCATCCGACGTCCGTTTTCGCCTATCTTTTTATCGTTTTACTACAATTAATGAGATCTTAAATTCTCATTTAAATTGTTTTGGCTAAAAACCGCTCGGTCTCAAATCGAGTATTTGGGCTGCATACCGCTAAGTCGAAACTTCGAAAAATCATAACTTCCTCATACGAAGTTAGATTTGGGCGTTCTTTTTATGCACACTCATGGTTTAACATATTCTACGACTTTCATTTAGATTGCTAAGGCTAAATATTGCTCTAACGTAAATTCACTTTTTACGTCGCGCTGTGTCGTGCCGGTTCTGTCGCGAAACTTGGACAGGTCATAACTTCTTCGTTGTAACTCGGATTTCGGCGTTCTTTATATGTACGGAATCCTTGTAACATATACTACAACTTAGTTAAGATTATTCATTCTAAATAATCTTTTATCAAAAAGTCATTTTTGACGCTTATCGTCTCTAAATTGACTAGCCTTGATCTACGGGCGTTACACAGGACGTGGCAGAGGACTGCCCACATCGTGGTGAACATAGATTATCGATTTTTATAGTTTTCTAATTTCATCTTTATGTACTACTAATTGACAAAGTTGGGCTTTAATATCACTATCGGGATTATTAGGTTATAAATCACATGTACTTGTGGAATTTCACATAAACACTTACGAGCACATGCAACCTAAAATGATCTATAAAATTTTATTCAGGCAGTCGCCAGGACATGGCAGAGGAGTGCTCATGTCGTGGCCAACATAGATTATCGATTTTTATAGTTTTCTAGTTTCATCTTTATGTACTACTAATTAAAAATTCTAGGCTTTGATACCACTATTGGGATTATTACGTTATAAATCACATGTATTTGTGGAATCTCACATAAACACTTATGGTCACATGCAACTTAAAAAGATCTATGGCTTTTCACTATTAATAACAACATATTTTATGAAACAAAAACTAAACCCTAATGATAATCGAAAATCATAGATGAAGAATACACTTTTTGCTTAAATCAAATTAAGCAGTCAAACACTTGAAGATCTCCTTGGAAAACTAACTCTAATTGAGTGGTAGCCTCTAATGTGTCACACCCAAAACCCTAAGAAACCCTAAGATCAAATATAGGATAGAGGGGAGAGGAGAAATTCTAATTTCCATATGGGAGGATGTAGGATTGGATTTATCAAGTCCTTAGGGTCCTTTATATAGTTGTCAGATAATCCCATAAACCCTATATTTGAATTAAAAATAATAATATTTTAATTCAATGCATATCTAGTTTCCTTATCTAAGTTGGAGGCTTTCAGAACCCTTTATTAGGGTTCCCAGAACCGTCCACCTCTAGGAAGGTTCTAGATTATCTCATTTGCTAAATTATTAAACAATTGTAGCTCAGTCCATGTACCTCTAATTAAGTCTAATTAACCCATAATTAATTCCAAACTAATTCTAATTAATTCATAATTAACTATTACTATTTCCAATTAGTATATTAATAAACCATTTATCTCTCACTTATAATCAATCTAAGCTATTTCCTGGTTTGAGGGCACACCAAAAAGGACTTCACTTTTATTCATTTAAGATTATACCAATTTATTTAAGACCTTAGACACTTAATCCAATAATTAACTGTTTCAGTAATATTTCTAATAATAGTAGGGTCCTTGTGGTTTAGCCTCATGACCCAAATAGCATAAGGTAATGGAGTTTAATAATTTTTTAAATTATTAAGGAATATTTAAATTAATTATAAATTATTTTGATTATTTAAAAGGATTTAATTAATTAAAAGAGATTGAATATTAAGTCATTATAAGGATTAATTGGAATATTCCAAAACCTCCTGGAAAGAGGATATTATATAGCCCTCGGAAAGAGTTATGGCAGGTTTAATTCATATAAGGATAAACCCTAGAGTTTGTATCATTATGGAATACTCCTTGCGAAACTACAAATTGACTCTCGGGTAAAAGCTAGAACTAGTTATTCCTCTCTCTAAAATCATCCATACTCTATCTCTCCATCTCCTTGGACGAAAAATCACACCCTCTATCATAGGGTTTGTGATTTTCGAATAAACCCTAATTTATGCTTTTTTCCTTGTGATATTTGGTGTGTGGGTCTGATTATATTAGAAGGATTCTCCTTTGGATCCTTCATCTACCAAAAAAGTGGCATACACAAGATCCGAAAAAGAGAATCTAAGGTTAGTAATTATTTAAATGTATTTTTCAAAGTATGTTGCTATAATAGTAAAACATAGGTTCTAGGTTGCATATGCACTTAGGTATACCAAGTTATGATTTTTCTACTACCGGTGAGTTGTGTACTTGATGCTAATAATCTCCAACAACTAGCACATGAACATTATCACTATTAACCCTTTCAAAAAAACAAGCAAATTTTATTTGCGCTTAAAACGGAATGTTACAATTACCTCCTCCTAATTACGATTATGTCCTCAAAATCACAGATTCCATGAATGGGTGTGAGTAACGCTTCTTTAATCACTTATTTTCATATACTTGGATTTTATTCAATGGTACTAAGTCCACTTTATCTCCCAGACACTTCCTCAAATAATAGATATAAAATACATTATGAATGTCATTAAGGTGGGGTGGCAATTCAAGCATATATGCTTGTTTTCTGATCCTTTCTAAAATGGTGAATGGGTTGATATACCTTTGATTTAATTTTCCTCTTTTTTCAAAATGAAAGAGTCATCTGAAGGTGATATCTTCATAAAAACTTGTTTATATAGTTTAAAAATCTTAGGTTAAATCCTCATATTTAAATAACTCATTTGTCTATCTTGCGCCGCCAAAAAATATGAAATACTTTCTACTTTTGTATGGTTTCATGAATGTAACATCCTAAAATTTAAGATCGGGTTCTTAAATTAATAAAGTAAATAAATGAAAATTGATTTAAATAGTTAAATCATCAAGGGATAATCATATCATTAGTTGATATGATGTTTAGAAAATTATAATTGAAAATAATAACAGTTTTGAAAGTCAAAGGGCTAAAAGTGTCAAACTGGAAAAATAGAATGATTTGACCAAATGGTTGACTGTTAGTGGAAAGGACTGTAAAAGTCATATTATGGATGGAGAAGGACTTATTATGTCAAAAATTAAGTTGAAATCACAAATATTGAGGCTTGGTGGGTTTTGGCCAAAATGCTCAAACTAAAGGGACAAAATGTGAAAAATGGGGAAAAAAAGATGCACACCCTCTCATTTCATTTCCCAGATTCTTGTTCTTCATCCTAGAGACTTCTCTAATGGTGATTTTCCATCCTCTATCATATAAGGTTCAATTGAAGTGGTGAATTAAACAACCAAGCAAAGGAGAAAAGGACTCAAAGCTTGCAAGGTAAAAATCTCCTTCCTACTTACCTTAAAGTTCGAAGTCGATGAAGGGGATGAACCCCAATGTAGAAATTAGTTTCATTCATTGATTAGGGTTTTCGTTTCTAACCTCCATTGAGTTGTTTTGATGATCCCAATCTCAATCCAATGATCCCATTGATGGATTTGAGGATTTGGGTGACAACTCTCATGAACCCTAGAAATCCAACTTGGAGATTTTAAGTTGTTATGTTAGGATTAAGAGATGTTCAATGACCTAGATTGTGTTTAGAAGCAGTAAATCCAATTGTAATTCTCAAACACATCCATGATGGTAGAAACATATATATACTACAATTGGAATGGAATTGAGTGAAATGTGATGAAAACAATGGAATATTTTGTTTATGAGCATTTGATCAGTATATGATACTCATAAACATGATTTAATACCAATAATATGATTCGAATGCAATAAAAAGAAGATTTGAATGATTCCTAGTTGAAAATATGGAATTATTGGACATAAGGGCAAAATTGGAAAGTTGGAAAGGATTTAGACATTCCATAACTCCATTAAGGAGTTGACATGATATTTGTGTAATGTTAAACACTTACAACACCCAATGATGTATTAGATGATATGGGAATAATTCATATTGGTTAAAGACTGTTCTTGATCAACTTGAACTCATAACCCTTCATTTGTGTGTTTTTAAGTATTATAAACTTAGCATTTTGATAAAGGTCTTAATGATTAAGTCATCATGAGGATAATGGCTAATTGATTATTTGAGAAGTTGATAACCTTCATTTTGTATTTAATAACCATTTGGTAAAGTTTGGTGTCCCTTGGAGGTCTAGGAAACAAGTTACAAAGCTTTTAGCAAATTCTCCTCAAAATAGTGAAGTGCAGTTTTGACACGGGGCGTGTCAAGTGTTCTGTGAAATGTATGTTTTTTTGTAGTAAAAACCTAGTAAATGACCTCTGATTCCCTCAAACTTTATATATAAGCTAATATGAAGTAAATAAGCTTGTGGGGGGATATCTAAATGATAAAATCCATGAGGGGTATTTTGGTCATTTTAATGGCTTATGTTCATCAATGTTATATAGGAGGTGATTGAGAGTGTTGTTTTAAGGAAAAGGAACTAGAAGAGGACTAGCAAGCCTTCTTGTGATTGAGGTGAGTACGTGTTGGCATTTTCCCCACTTTGGGGTACATGGCAAAATGATTTATGTAATAATGAAATACTAATATTTTGATATATGAAACGTTTTGAAGTGAAAGTGTTAAATGATTTTGGAAAGAATGTTTAAAAAGAATGTCGTGAAGGCAAGAATGTATTTAAAAGAAAAGAATGTTTTAGAAGAACAAATATTTTGATAATGTGTTTAAAATGTTTTGAAACGAGTAGTATGATACTAATATGAAATGTGTAAAGCATGGAAAGTAATGACAAGGAATGTAAGGTAATGAAAAGGAATGGAAAGTAATGAAATGAATTGGAAAGTAATGAAATGAAAATTGTCCGGGCCATGATACCTCGTAAGAGGCACTAGAGTAATCTATCGGGGTGGCACCTCCCCTTCACGAGATAGATCTCCTAATGCAAATGATTCCTTGGTGGATTGATTTGTTCTTTCCACCTTGGTCTAGACTTTGGAGTGGTTCCTTTACTGGACGTAGACCCTAAGTATAAATATGGCAATAGTTTAATACCAGAATTAGCCCTTAATGATAAAAGAAAATTAAATATGGAAATATGGCTTTTGAAATGAAATTGAATGATAAGATATGAAATGATATTTATGACATGTATGAAATGAGTTTTCCTTGAAAATCCTTGAAAATGTTTTATGGTCTAAAACTATGTTTTGAAAAGATGAAATGCTTTTGGTAAAAATGTGATAAACGTTTTGGGTCACAAACCCACGTAGCTCACGAGACATTATTGTCTTACGTATCTGTTTTTAATGTCATGTATCTCAGGTTACCTTTAAGGAAAGATGACGATACATGGAAGTTAGAAGTCAAGTGATAGAATATGGAGTGGGACTTGTTAAGTTCATTGTTAATTATATTGATGTAATTCTTATTAGCTTGCTATGGTTGTATTGATGCTTAATGGTAACACCCGTTGTTTTAAATTTGTAAATGTTTTTTTTGTGGGACCGATTTTTGTTAAATGTGGGTTAAGACCCGAATATTTTTAAAACCATAGCATGAAAAAGTTTTGAAAATTTTGGGATGTTACAGTTTGGTATCAGAGCAATAGTTTAAGCGAATTAGGATTGGATCATTCCACTCCTTGGATTAGACTTTGGTTATGGGAAGTTTGAATGAGTCATAGGATTACTATGCCTTGATTTAAGTAGAATTTTATGCTACAAGTAATATAAAGGAATTGTCATGCTAGATGATATGAGGCTTTAGATAAGTTAGACTAGCTTATAGAATGCTACATTGAGTGCTTATAAAGTGAGTAATGGAAGTAAGACTAGTGTACGGACTGTCTAAACCAATGGATCAAAACCTCCCATGTGGTGAAGTCAAGGTCGGTTATGTATGATGTGGTTATAATAGTATAGGGCCCGTACTATTATAAACACATGATACGTGCCCGAACTTGGTGGAACCATGTAAGGGTTTTAACAAATGTGCTAAGGATTCGGGTGAATTAGGGACTTGACCACAGACATTGTGCCAAATAAGACTCATGAAAGAGTTTAAAGCATGATAATAGACAATTGAAAATTTTGAGAGCTTTGATTTTTTTTGTCAAACTCAAACAACTAGTATAAAATGAAAATTACTTGGTGTACATTTAATACATGTTGGGAATTGAGTTTGTATCCATTAAGTGTTATTGGTATTGAGTTAGAAGCACCAAGGAATGAAAAAAAATTGATTTGTAAAGTTGATAAAAAAAACAATTAGCTAAAAAAGGGACATGTTTGACTTTTGGTAAAAGTCTAAAATAGGACAAGAATTAGAACTCCATATTCATGAATAAGAAAATTAGATGAAGTTAGTAATTTGGGAGGAGCTTATGTTATAACATAAAAGTGATAACTTCAAGTTACAAGCAAGTTGATTGAGAAAAGAGTGGAACGGAATCATGAATTCCATCCTTAGATGAAAGAAATATTGGGATATGATTAACAACACTAGAAGGTGGCCCAATGAACTAAATGGAGAAATGGGGTTATGATGATAAAAGCAAGATAGTACAGCAAAGTGTGGACACGAAAACTTGGGAAGGAGCATGATGTTTTGACTCAATGAGATCTTTTGGGATCCTAAGGAGTTGGTAACTAGACAAAAATACTATCATATGTTGAGTGTGATGGTAGTTGTGGAAGAAGGGTGCCCTTGTAAAACCAAGACACTGGTAAAAGGCAAGCAATGCTACATTAATCTAATGTACTAGAATAGTGAGTGAAGTTACTACAAGGAAAGAATGATATTGTTAAATACCTTAAGATATTTCTTGAGCCTAAAAGAAGATAAACAGTATGATGACCATCTTGAATTATAAAAATAATGGAAACTAAAAAGTGATGATGATAAGTCCATGAGATCACCATACCCAAAGTGCTAGATAAATGTGAAGAACAATTTAATGAGAGCTATGTAATTCCAACTTACAGGTTCTATGAATTGTGATGAAAAGTTAAGATTATATTGGGAACGTGATGCGGGTGACTGAAGAAATAAGACTCCAAGGTATGATAACTTGATGATGAAAAAGTAGTGTCTAGAATATGTTATATGATCGACAAAGTAGGAAAACGATTCCACATGATGGAATATCAAAGGATGAAAATTGAACATCAAAAGAAATTATAGTACTAATAAGGTGTGAACAAGAATGAACAATGGAAGTTTGTTAAAAAGGACTATCAGGAAGACAATGATGATTAAAGGAAATTTCTAAAAATTCCCATGAATAAGTCAGAAAGAAGAACTATTACTACGTGACAATCAAAGGGTAATTTGGACCTTAAAAGAAATGCTCTCATTTCTTTTAAAGGGTAGATGGTAAGAAGGATATGGAAATGTAATGATGTGATCTTACAATATCTCATAGTATTTTGGGGCTTTGTAAAAAAACATGTGGTGCTTGAAATTATGGGTGAAATGAACGAACCAAAGACATAAGATTTATAGCACCTAAATTGTGAAACCTGATGATACGAACTGAGCACATTCAAGTATAATTGAGTAATACGTTTGGGTATTGCTTCTAATCCGGATTCACCACCCAAATAAAGAGTGGGTAGACTTATGATAGTGAGATATTATGTTACAAGTTCACATAAAAGATAGGAGTTTGACTCAGAGCATTATGGGATACTCGACTGTGACTAGAGCATGTGAAAACCTATTGATATAAAACTTGGTTATGCTTTATGGGTTACTCGACTGTGACCAGAGGATGTGAAAACTCCTCGACATATTGGTATGCAAATCCTTCTTTGGAACGACATCAAACAATCTTGGTTTAATTTAAACACAATGGATTTTCCGAACTTTTCTTTCTTAATCCCCCCCCCCCCCCCCCCCCAAGTTGCCAAACATATCTTAGTTGATAATCAACTATCTTCCAATTCTCGTCAATTACAACCAGAACGAAATATTCAGTACAACACATACTATTGTAGTAAAATTTATAACGGGAAAAGATATCAAAAAAACACTAATATTCTATTTTCTGCTACATTTTATATGTAAACTAGTAAAAGTATATGAAATCATAGTCAAACATGTCAGAAATCCTAGTCAAAATGTAGAAAATCATAGTCAAAACCAGCTTCTATTGTATAAACTAAAAATAAATAAAAACTCTAAAATTCAACGTGAAGCAAGAGGAAATCAAAGATAGCTCCTAGCCATCTACAATTTTATAAAATAAAATTTGAGAATTTTTTTTTTTATACATACACACTATTTGGCAGACTATGAGCTGAAAATAGGCCCACATTATAGACCACATTACCAAATTGCAATTGAAAAAACTCAAGTCTCATGTGAGGTTAGTCACATACGGGTATAAGATTTGGATGGCTACTTTTAGCTAAGTTTTTTTTTTTGAACAGCTGAATATATAAAATTAACAAGAAGCTAAAAAAAACCAAACTAAAAAGTTAAGGCCAACATAGGATTTTAGAGCCAATTGCTCCAAAAAGCACGTTGTTCCTACTAAAAAAACGCAAAAAAACAATCAACGATGCTTTCAAATAAACTTCACTTAACGGAAGCTTTTCTCCAAAAACTACATTGTTTCAAAATCTCCACAACACCCAAAGCCTTACATAAATGATCGATTCCAACACAGACCTTTGAAGAGGCTTGATAGAGTGTCATCAAGCCAGTGGACCACTTGGAGAAGTTTATTAGTATAAGGAGGAACAACATCAACCCGCTTAAAAACCTTGGTCCATACTTCGGCTGCAACCTCACAGCACCAACGAATGTGATCAATATCGTATGTAGCTTTTGAACAAATTGGATATAGTAAGGAATTTAACTCAATTCCTTTTCGGCTTAAATTTCATCTACAAGGGAGCCAGTTAATCCCGCCAAACTTGTATGTTAACTTTACTAGGAACGTACGGAGACCACCTTGTGCGAGTGTTATTATCTGTAGGATTCAACTTGTCAATATGAAGTCAAGTCTCTTTAACGCAAAAGTATCGAAGCAGTCAATAGCCCAACTCGATCCACTCTTCACGATCGCTAGTAATTGTTACCCCTTCCAACATAGTAATAAAATCAACTAAATGCATTTTCACTACTCATTCAATAATCAATCCGGTCCAAGACCAAATCCATCCATTTATCCACCTATCAGAAATCAAACAATCATGATCTCAGTTAAGCCGAAAGAGACATGAGAACCTATCTTTAAGCGGAGTTTCTCCAATCCAAACATGAGACCAGAATTTAGTAGTACTATCATCTTTCACTTTGTTCTTGAGAGAGGAGTGTGGCACTAAACCTTTTTCATGCATAATGTTTATAGATCCAACAATTCTAGCCCACACTCCATTGCCATGAACCCGAGGAAAAAAAAAAGTTGACTCCCCACCTCCATAATCTCCATGCAAGTGGAGAATTACATTCACCCATAAGGCATCATTTTCATGAGCATACATCCATCGTCATTTTTGTAAAAGAGCATTACTGAAAGTCTTTAAACTACTGATAAACAAACCACCTTTATCTTTAGAATCTATAACCGAATTCTACTTTTATAAATTCTTCTGTTTGTTAAGATAAATGTATCTTTACTCTTAAACGAACAATTTGATTTATCATGGTTTAGGAGTACTAATTATTTAACCGTTGCATTTCATATTCCATGAAGGTTCATGGACATGTCCTACTTTTTCTACCTAAAATATGTTCTATAATGCATTCCTATCTAACTTGCATTGACCAAATTTTATCTAACATGTCCTACAACTAGGATATTAAAATATCAAATTTTATCACAAAAATCGTTTTGATGATAATGTAATTAAATATTAGTTGGTTCTTGTATATTTTAGGTACTAATACAATAACTAAACAATGTAACTTTTCTCAAAACAATATTCTAGAATTAACGTTCGCTATAAAAAGTTTACACACCATATTTTATCTCATATGCTACTTTAAAATAAATTTATTAAAAGAAAAGATGGATCAAATTCTGGCCACTAACTTCAAATCTTTTGTTCAGTAAGAAGATGATTTGAGACTTAGACGTGGTAGGGCCAATTTTTTTTTGGCCGAAAAATATATATATATATATATATATATATATATATATATATATATATATATATATATATATATATATATATATATATATATATATATATATATATATATATAGAGAGAGAGAGAGAGAGAGAGAGAGAGATAGTTAGGTTCAAATGTTTTCACTATCTATTGTGTGCATGTATGACTGATTCTGGACCAATCATTTTAGTTATTTTAAGAAAGTAATTAATGGATATTAAATGCTGAAGATGTAATTAGTATTTATTATATCTTCAACATGTAATATGTATTAATTACTTTCTTAAAATAACTAAAATGATTGGTCCAGAATCAGTCATACATGCACACAATAGATAGTGAAAACAAAATAACCTAACCCTATATATATATATATATATATATATATATATATATATATATATATATATATATATATATATATATATATATATATATATATATATATATATATATATATATATATATATATATATATATATATATATATATCAAGAACTTATAACTAGCGTCCAATGATATTCAGTTAATTTTTGGGACCTTTTTTCATTGTTTGTATTGTTTGGAATTAGAAATGAGTATGAAGATAATAAACCTAAATATTGAAAAAAAAATCAAAAGAAATTGGTTTATTGGTTCTTTGTTAACAATGGTTTTCTGAACCTCACCCTCCGGGATACAACTTCTTTCCAAGAATAAAAATTTTAACCATATTTATACACATCTAATTGATCTATTTTAACATTTTTATCTTGTCATTATTCTATGCGTATTTTTTTAATAATCAGATATTATTAAGACTAGCAAAGAGCTAACAAAAAGAAGAAACAATTATACAATGATAGATATAAGTAGGTTCGGTATCCATGAAACCTAATTAATTATGAGTTTTCGATTCTTACTAAAAAACAAATTAAACGAATACCAAAAAATTGTTTTCCTCTTATACTTTGTAGAACCGAACCATAGGGAATTTTGATAATTTCATAGCACTCACCAAGTCATCATGATAATCGATTTCATAATTAAACGTTATTGTGACAACCGAGGAAAAATCGACACTGACCGTCATTAGGAATTAATGCAAACAAACAATGTAATAGAATAAGAGTGTAATACAATAATATATTAATAAATATATGCAATTACGACCTTATACAACCATAAAAACACGACTATTTTGGGAAAAATGCTCAAAACTAAGTGCGTGAAAAATTGTACCATCCCATATAAAAGTTAACAAATTTGGAGAGTACATGAAGACGTGATTCGAAAAATATGAACTTTATAAAAATTTGAAAATTCATACCATCCCGTAGTTGTTACTCTGCCTTAATATCCTAGAAGAATATATATATATATATATATATATATATATATATATATATATATATATATATATATATATAGGGAAAAGGGAATATATATACATTACAGTCCTACCTAAGCTTAGGTGCTAAACCTCTTGAAAATAAATTGTTTTACTATATAAAGATTACGGTTAATGGATTCACGTTTAATATTTCAAGATGTAAATTCAAGGTCGACACAGTAAGGTTTAGGGTTTAGGGTTTAGGGTTTAGGGTTGAAATTTAGGGTTTAGGGTTTAGGTTTAGGGTTTAGTAATGTTCATTTGGGTGAAGTAATAAACGATAATTGAAGAAAGAAAACAGAGATGGTAAACCGATAATGAAAGAAAGAAATGTTATGGAGGATGTTATATTTACCAAGTGAAACCAAACCGGGTATATTTAGCATGATAAAACGACATATTTTAGAGGTTTAGTACCTAAGCTTAAGTGGGGCTGTAATGTATATTCCCTATCCCCAGATATATATATATATATATATATATATATATATATATATATATATATATATATATATATATATATATATATATATATATATATATATATATTAGCATAATTATGGAATTAAAACAAAGAAGGTTAAAAATAAGGACAATAAGATCAAAGAAAAACAAACATACCAAAGGGCTAAATAAAACAATTGTTGAATGAGAACGACACTATTCATACTTTAGTCGATTGGTTTTCAACTAAATCCAGCCTATAATTGTTAAATCTTAAGTGAGTCGGAAAAATATGTATAGATCCATACGGGGCTAACACCCCCACCTGTGGTTGCTAGTTACCACCTTGATGGTAGAATCACAACATACATAACTTTATAAACTATTTTACGACGTCCGATGAAGCATCGTGCGGGCCAAATATCTAGTTGAAAACTCAATTATAGGATCTCATTGTAACTATGTTCGGCCAACCTTAATAAAATACACTACCCAGAGGGGAATGCTTTGAAGTAATAATAGTATGTATTAATAAGCGAAATGGATGAAAATCTTACAAGATAACTTTTAGAATAAGCGAACGGGGTGATATATCTTAAAAGGAAAAGAATAGAAATTACACCTAAAAACCAAAATAAAACTAATCTGAAAATAAAACTATTTTTCAATGTATAAAAACATATGGAGTCACTAACATTATATTGAAGTTTCAAATCACATGTATTCTCAGGGAAATGAACAGCAAAAGCAGTGGTACGATAAAAGAAGTCATCAAGGAATTGATGGAAGTACTATTTGTTCTCTTCTTGGTTAGTCTATGTTAGGAATTTGAAGTGTGTTTGAATTATAAACAATGTAACCTATTATATAATGAATAAAAGTAATGGTTCTGTTATATCTTTTGTGTATTGTTCAATATATTCAATAAATGTGTACTACATCACAACGTCGCTGTAACATACACGTTTTGAAATCGTGTTTTTGTAATAAATAATGTTATAAAATATTATATGATTTTGAGTGTTGAGTTCTAACAGATAATTCTACTAGAAATAAAGTAAACTATGTTTAGAATCACTCGGAAAATATTGGAAGTCTTACGAGATTCCAATCTAATATTGAAATTTAACGAAAATATAAAATTTGAAATAAGTAAAATTTTATTATTTCATGTTGTAGAAAATCTCGTGAGAAATATTTTGGCCAAACATCATCGAAATTCGAGTTATAACGAAGAAGTTATGACTATTTGAAGTTTCGCCACAAAATCGGCACGACGTCGTATGACGTAAAAAGTGAGTTTTTGATAAACTACTTTTTAGCCTATATGATCGAAATGAAAGTTGTAGTATTCATTAAACCGAGAATTTTCATAAAAAGAACGTCCAAATCTGACTTCGTATGAGGAAGTTATGATTTTTAAATTTTAGAATAGCAGTAGACAGCTAAAAACTCAAAATAAAGATTGAGTGATTTTTAGCGGACACAACCTAAACGAGAATCGAAGGTCTCGTCAATAGTAGTACAACGATAAATAGACATACGAAAACGGACTTCGGATGAAGAAGTTATAAATTTTTAACAGACTTTTCATGTCCTAGCCCATTAAAAATATAATATTAAAAATGAAATCAAAATTAGCCGACGGAGTCTAAATAAAAGTTATAGAGTATAATCTCACATATGCGTGGATATAAGGAACGTCAAAAATGGAGCTCGTATGCAAAAAAAAAATATGAATTTTCGAATTTTTAAATAAAAATAAATGAAAATTCGATGCCTTATCCGAGGAGGTACGCCCAGCGTTCGTATGCGGGGTCAGAAGCTAGCCACGTCCCTCTCTTTTCGCATGAAGCACACGTATCAGATAATATTGCTATGTCCGAGACCCGGGTTCCGATCAGAGGACAAGCCTCGCATGTACGCCCCACGTACGAAGGCTACACCCTGCGTACTGAGCCGCCTCCCAGTACGCCCAACGTACAGAGGACTTACGCTCAGCGTAGTCAGCAGCTTCGGTCCCATATAAATAGAGACCGAGGGTCTCCAGAATTATGTTATATTTCCTTACATCTTTCACACCCTTTCATCCTTTTAGCCTACTTTTGACCCCCGAAGCCCCGATATCAACCCCGACACCCGAAGCAAGCCCCGACGCTCCGAAGTTCTCAAGAAAATTATATTTTCAAGCCGAAACTCTGCCTGAGTAAGGACGGTTATCCCCGGTTTCATCACGGAAAGTCATATTTAGAGTCGAAGTGTTGCCCAAATTATCATTTAATCCCCGGTTATTTCACGGTGAGTTTCAATAGAGGGACAATTGTATGTTATGTGTTATATGTTCAATGTGCTTTCCCATGTTATTATGATAATGAGCTATACCTTAGGCCACGAAGTGTGTGACATAAGCATCACTTGGGTACTAGTATGTGGAATTTGGCCATGAAGTGTATGACATAAGCATCACTTTGGCATAGTAGAATACAAAGACGTGGCTAAAAGCCTGTGTATTCTAGTGAAATGATATTCCGAAATCATATTTTCTACGCCACTGCTGAAGTCTTATTAATGTATATCAAGTGTTGAAATTGTTATCTCTCATTGAATTCAAATCCTTGAATCTGATTATTCGTTGATATGGAAAGTCAGTCATATGATAGTCATTTGCCTATTCTATTCCTTGTCCCTCTATGCTTCTGTCATATTTATATGTATATGGCATAATGTTATATTGTAACTGTTATTGAACTCACTAAACATCACCCGCTTATCCCTATCAATGTTTAAAACTATTGCATGTGATAAGTATCCAGTATAGTTTTGTACTAGTAGAAGATGTAGAATAGATAATATTATTACTTTTGTATTGTATTCCTGGAAAGTATGTAATATGTGTAAAATTTTGTAAAAATCTTAATAGTCGGTTTGTATCCAGTCTACGTAAATAAACTATCAATGTAAATTATCGTCTTATAAATATGCATTTCGCATGTTTTGGAGTAACAATATTGTGAAGTATGAAAGTTTGGATCTTTCAGAAATATGATGTAATTTTAGAAAGAATGGAGAATAGGTCTTTCAATCATGGTATCAGAGCAATAGTTTAAGTGAACTAAATATCACGGATTGGTATTTAGACTTAAATCATTGGAAGTTCAATATATGAACGAATTCATTAGGAATATATGGATACGAACCATAGGAAAGATTTAAGTAAAGTATTAGGTAATAGTAAATCCTAATATTCTAAATATTACGTAACACCAAATTTCCAGAAGAATGGATGAACAGGAAGATAGCCATACACCAGAAGTGGGTGAAGATCCAAAACCTGGTGAAGTAAATACTCCAATATCCCCTCGAGAGGAGCGACTCTTGGGTAAACTTACTAGTATCATTCGACAGACTCTTGAAGAACATAAGAAGGATAATGATAAAGGCAAAGAGAAAGCCACTAGAGAATCTTCAAAAGGAGAGGTGAAGCGTCTCTTGTTCAAAGATTTCAAGAGTATTGGTGCTACAGAGTTTTCAGGTGCCATTAATCATATTATTGTTCTTACCTAGATCCAAAATACGGAAAAAGTATTCCGTATCTCTCATGTGAAAACTGAAGACAAAGTCAATTATGCCTCCGCAATGTTCACCGGAGAAGCTCTGGTCTGGTGGGAAGCAATATTTGAAGCTCTTAAAGAGTATGATCAAGAGAATTTGTCTTGGGGAATGTTCAAAACTCGCTTACTAGAAAAGTATTGTCCTATATATATATATATATATATATATATATATATATATATATATATATATGAGAATAAGCTTGAAAAAGGAGTTCCCTGAACTTAAACAAGGAGGAATGACCGTGAATGAATATGAAACGCAATTCAATCAAAAAGCACGGTTTGCTACAAAGTAAATTCCAACTGAAGATGATAAAATTTAGTAATTCATGGAAGGATTACGATATGAAATCCACGATTTTATGAGTAATCAAAATGTTCTATCATTTGATAAAGTTGTTGAGTACGCCCGAAGACGCGAGCATGATTTGGAGATACGTGGTGCCACTTTTACTGTTCCAAAGCATCCACGTACTGAAAGAACTATTTAGGTTCCCTCTACTCCACCCGCTCAATCTGTTCGATTTAAACCTAATAAGTAAGTGCAATCTCAGAGTGCTTTTCGTGGTCGTGGTAGAATCATCTGGGCGAATGTAGACTAGAAAAAGGATCAGTGGTCTGTTTTGGATGTGGAGAAAGAGGCTACAAGAGGCCCCTTTGTCCCATGAAGAATGCTACATGGTTTTCTTGTGGTATTACTGGCCACAAAAAGAGCTTCTGTCCTACTCTTACTAGTCAGGTCACGGGGAGTCAAGCTTATGTTCAACAACCGGTGAGAAGTTAAGCCCCTGTTCAACAACCGAGGAGTACTCCAACTAAAAAGAAGGAGGTACCGTGCATTCCAGATTGCAACGGAGGAGGCATGCGAGGACCCGGATGTTGTGACCGATACATTTCTTTTCAACTCTAGACCTGCTCACATCTTATTTGATTCTAGTGCCTCAGATTATTTTATGTCTCATGAATGTGCGTATTCTTTTCAAACTGCTTTCTATGCACTCGCGCAACCATTTCACATAGATATTGCGAGAAGTATATCATTACTTGCTGATAAAATCTATAAGGATTGTGTCGTAGAAATCGAGGCTATAATTTTCTTTCTAACCTAATTCCTCTCTCCTTGCCCAACTTTGATATTATTCTCGGCATGGATTGGTTGTCAAAGAACCATGCAAAAGTATTATGCTACGAAAAGATAGTATGCATTCCTATTAAAGGGGAGAATCCTATTTATGTCAATAGTGAACAAAGAAACTTAAAAATAATCTCTTTTCTAAACGCTCGTAAATTCATAGCGAATGGGTGCCCTATCTATCTGGCCTACACGGTTGATATCTCAAGAGAGGAGAAGAAAATTGTAAATGATATTCCCGTAGTTAACGAATATCCTGATGTTTTTCCCTATGAGTTACCTGGACTTCCTCCTGACAGGCAAGTAGAATTCCGAATTGATCTTGTACCTGGTGCTGCTCCATTTGCAAAGACTCCTTATCGTCTTGCGCCAGCTGAAATGAAAGAAATGATGATCCAACTGCAGTAATTACTTGACAAAGGCTTCATTCGACCGAGTACCTGTCACACCCCGAAACCGATGGCAGAAACGTTCTGGGGCGGAGGACGTCATGTAAAGTATCACAACCAATGCACATAGTAAGCATAGTAAACACGAAACATTACATTACATAGAATCATTGCATTTGTTTGAAAGTAGAAAAGCAAAGTAATACATGTATTATAGATACATAAGTTTAAACAAAAGTAAAGACGAGAATTCCATCTGCTCCGTCTTCTGCAAAAGGACGCGGGATACCTGTCTAAGGAGAACCCGAGAATACAAGCAGTTTAAAAATCAGCATAAAGCTGGTGAGTTCATAAGCTGTTTGTTTATGTAAAAAGATCATGTTTCCTTTGGTTTTTCTGAAAAGTTGTTATCCAAGAAAATCCCATATTTTCTAACATGTTTGTCGATTTCCATAAGTGAGACCCTCACTATCACCAGTACGATAAGAAAACCATATGTTGAGATCATTGGAATACCATCCAGTACGAAAGTAGGTAGTTTTAATATATAAAACTATAGATTAAAGGAAGATATAAAATCCGTGAACAAAATTTATATTAATACGTATTGTGAGTCGGATAACCATGCTAAAATGACACGAGACCTCCTTGACATTCTTCAGGTGTCGGACGATATCTAGAATTTGTCACCCTAGGCGTGCCCGCCTAACTGTAGCTAGCAGTTAAGGTGTGGGATTGTCAATCCTGAATAGATCTATTCACAAATTCCACACTCTCCCTCCAGGAGACTCTGGTTATACTTCCGGGGAGGATTTACTGATGACCCGAAGGGTTCAATGAAGATAAATCTCACAAGCTAGTATTAAATTATTCACGGTGTACTCGGTCGTTATCAAACATAATAATTGTTTTAAAACATAATACAGTAAAAACAATTGAATACAACGAAATTCTCTGGCATGATACTTGAAATTAAACAGAGATAAACTGAATAAGACATAGTTTATCTATTAACTTTGCATAAAATATGTGCTCGTAAAACAAGAACTAAAGATCCCAAATTATTCCCATATTAATTTGATTGTTTTGATTGTTTCTTACACTGTAATTGAAATCTACTTAGGTATATTCAGTAAAACATCCCTTATGCTCCGCATGATACAAAAGGGGTAACGATATCTAAAAGTTTGCCCGATATTTATAGAATTACATTAGTTTTAGGTTTCGAAAACATTTATAGTTTGCTTGTATTCCCCCCCCCCTGAAAACATTGAAAAACACGGAAAAAGGCGTAGGGGTATGAACTCACCGGTCGAGAAAAAGTGTCGGCTAGGATGCTAAATGACAGCTCAGGGATTGAACGTGTGCGAGGTTCCTATGTAATATGAAGAGATACATAATTTGTATCTAATTAGACCTTGATCTAATAATTAAATAAGAATAAACATTTCTACATGCGAAAACACTTCAATTCAAGTGTTTGGCGTGACCCGGGTAGCATCTAAGGGTGTGTATGACTAGAATATGCAGTTTGCTCTTCGAGTAAACTCCTTATGGAGTTTTCGGCCCAATGACCAACGCCCCATGATTTTACGGCTGTAAACTCATGGTGGGGGTTTTCTTGGGTGCTTAATGGTCTTATAACTCTTGTGGGCTAATGCTAGGCTTGGTTTTAAGGCCTTGGAATGGAATTTGAACATCATAGGGACCATTTGAGGAGTTTACGGCAGTAAACTAGGAGTTTACGGCTGTAAACTCTTATGTACCAATTCTTAATGTGTTTTGGTGGCCCTAGGTTAATTACAATGCACAAAGGAAGGTTCTAGGGTTGATTCCATGGCTTAGGAAGTGATTGGGACTTGAATTGACCTTGGAAAAGGAGTTTACGGTCTATGAAGGTGTTATTGGTGAGTTTACTACCTTAAACACATGAGTTTATGGCAGTAAACTCATTTTTTTCCATGGTTCATGTGATTTTGTGGTTGAAGGCTAAGCATACAAAGTTCTAGATCCAATTTATGCCATACAAGGTGTTAAGGGCACTTTAACACCCACTGGAGGAGCTTAAGGTCTAAGAAGGGGTGTTTACGGTCCATAAATGTTCTTGGGCCATAAACTCAAGTTTGACCCATTTATGTATGATTTGGTGCATCTCTTGAAGGATTATAAGGTTCGATACTCTCATGGAAGCTTTTTGGAGGTGTTTAGGGGCAAACTAACACCTTAAATGGTGTTTATGGTCCAAGAATGAGGGTTTACGGTCCAAGCATGTTCTTGGGCCATAAACTCAAGTTTACCCCCTAAATGGTAAGATTTTGGTGCTCTAAGTCCATTCCTGCAAGTCCAAAGGTCTTAACTAAGCACTAGAAGTGATTTGGAGGGGTTTTGGGGCTTCAAAACCCTCTTTAAAGGAGTTTACGGTTTTGGGAGGGTTCCCAAACCGTAAAAACATGTTCTTGATTGTTTTGGGTAGTTTAAACACAAATTTGAATGATAAACAAGCTTAGAAACATGCTAGGATAGATTACTTACCAAATTGAAGCTTGAAAGGGATGATTTTGGCTCAATTTGGAGTTTTAGAGAGAGAGTAGTGAGAGAAAGTTATGAGGTGGTGGTAAAAAGCTAAATTGAAGTTCACTCATCCTTTATATAAGGCTTGAGTTTGTGACCCGGTGGAAATCTTCCCGATACTGACGTTAAATGGGACTTTTGGTCGTGCCCAATTTAGTTGTTGTAACCCAACGTAGTTATAATTAAAACTTTTCCAAATAAATAACGAGATTATTTTCACGCGTTTCTAATGGGTTTGGACACTGACGAGGTTAAAATAAAAGTCTTAATTTAGATGACCTAATCAAAAATGTTAACGGAAAATTAAAAGATAGACGGGTTTTGCTGACGGGGACGGTTTATCATGACGGAAAAATTTTCGGGTTGTCACATTATCCCCCCGTTAGAGGGAATTTCGTCCCGAAATTTAGAATTAAGACACAATCATGAGTTTGGAAAGAGACGTGGTTATTTCCGTTTAATCGAGTCTTCGTGCTTCCAAGTGAAGTCGAGTTCTCGCACGGTATTCCAGCGAACCTTCACTTATCGAGATACGGCTTTGTTTCATACATTTAATCTCTCGATCTATGATTTCGGTTGGTTCTTCCATGAAGTTCAGACTTTAATTGATCCCGGTCTCATAAAAGGGATTACTAGGGTTTCATCATTTAGGTGCTTCCTAAGATTGGAGACGTGGAATACAGGTTGGATGCTGCTAAGTCCTGAAGGTAGTCGGAGTTTTATAGGCTACAGGACCGATCCTAGCGAGGATCTCAAATGGTCATATGTACATCGGGTTAAGTTTTCCGCGCTTTCCAAAGCGTACCATGTCTTTCTAGGGCGAGACCTTCAACAGGACATGGTTTCCAACCTAGAATTCTAAGGGTTTTCGTAGTTTATCGGTGTACACTTCTGTTTGTTTCATGAAGCTTTCAGTCGTTCTCGGATCTGGTTGATTTTCTCGACGGTTTCGCGGATGATTTGAGTATCAGAGAGGGCACTGTCAGGGAAATGGTCTCTTGACTAGTTGCGTGTCCTCTATCTCGGTCCAGCACAGAAGGGATCTTGCACTTGCGACCGTAGAGGGCTTCGGACGAGGTAGTCTTGATGCAGGTGTGGTAGTTGTTGTTATACGAGAATTTGATCAAAGGTAAATGGGTGTCTCATGATTTTCCAGAATTGATAACACATGCCCTCAGTATGTCTTCTAGGGTCTGGATAGTTCTCTCACCCTGTCCGTTAGTCTGAGGATGATAAGTTGTACTCATGTCCAATTTCTAGGAGCTTTCTGAAGGGACTGCCAAAAATCTTAAAGTAAACCTGCTATCTCGATCGGAGATAATGGACACAGGTACACCGTGCAGTCGAACTATCTCTTGGATGTAGACTCGCGTGAGTCTTTCCATCTTGGATTATTCTTTAATCGGAAGGAAGTGAGCAGATTTGTCAAATGATCGACAATTACCCAAATGGTATCGTACCCACTCGGAGGCCTGGGTAACTTGGTGATGAAATCCATGGTATTCATCTCCCATTTCCACTCAGGTATCTCGGGCTTCTGGAGCAGACTCGAGGGTTCCTGATACTCGACCTTTACCTTGGCACAATTCAGACACTTGCCCACGAAGGTTGTGATCTCGGCTTTCATGTTTGGCCACCGGTATTGCTTCTTGATATCTAGGTACATCTTGTCCGAACCTGGGTGAACAGAGTATCTGGCCTTGTGAGCTTCGTTCAACACGTTCTCTGGTTTTAGGGCTTCCAACTGGGATTCTCGGATCTGTACGGATTAGTGGGAATGGATGGTCATTGTCAATGTCTTCGCCTTGTTACTTGAGCTTTTCTTTCGGCTAAAGGGCATCTGCTACCACATTGGCCTTACCGAGATGGTAGCGTATTTCGCACTCGTAGTCATTGAGCAACTCCACCCATCGCTATTGCCTCGTGTTTAAGTCTTTCTGATTGAAGATGTGCTGCAGGCTTTTATGGTCGGTGAGTATCGTGCACTTAGTTCCATAGAGATAATGTCTCCAAACCTTCGGTGTGAAGACCACAGCTCCTAACTTTAGGTCGTAAATCGTGTAGTTAACTTTGCGTGTCTCCAGCTGTCTCGAGGCATAAGTGATAACTTTTCCTCTCTGTTTAAGCACACAGCCTAATCCCTGATTGGATGCATCGCAATAAACAACGAAATCATCTGTTCCTTCGGGTAGGGACAGAATAGGTGCGATGCGCAAGGCTCGTTTCAATGTTTGGAATGTGGTTTCCTGCTTCTCACTCCAACAAAAGGTTACACCTTTCTGTGTCAGAGTGGTTAGGGGTTTGGTGATTCTAGAAAAATTCTGGATGAACCTGTGATAGTAGCCAGTGAGACCCAAGAATTGACGGATTTCTGTGGGTGTCTTCGGTGCTGACCAATTCTCTATCGCCATGATCTTGGACGGGTTGACGTGTATACCCTCCTCACTTACCACGTGACAAAGGAAAGCTACCTTCCGAATCCAGAACTCGCACTTAGAGAACTTCGCATACAGCTTCTCCGTTCTTAGTGTTTCCAACACTAACCTTAAGTGTTGCTTATGATCTTCTTCATTTCTGGAATAGACAAGTATGTCATCAATGAACACGATGATGAACTTGTCTAGGAAAGGACGACACACCTAGTTCATCAAGTCCATGAACACAGTCGGTGCATTGGTTAAACCGAAGGGCATCACCACGAATTCGTAGTGACCATACCGAGTTCTGAATGCTGTCTTGGAAACATCATTCTCGTGAACTCGAAGCTGATGGTACCCTGATCTGAGGTCTATCTTCGAGAATTAACTGGCTCCTTGAAGTTGATCGAAGAGGTCGTCTATTCGAGGAAGAGGATAACGGTTTTTGATCGTCAACTTGTTCGGCTTGCGATAGTTTATGTATATCTGAAAGGATCCATCTTTCTTCTTTACAAATAAAACCGGGGCTCCCCATGGTGAGGAACTTGGTCTAATGAACCCTTTGCTGAGTAGCTCATTGAGCTGGCTGGATAACTCCTGCATTTCTGCTGGATCTAAGCGATACGGGGATTTGGCTATGGGGGTAGCTCCAGGAATTAGGTCGATGCGAAACTCAACTTGACGTTCGGGAGGAATTCCCGGGAGCTCTTCAGGAAATACATCAGGAACGTTACAGACTTCGGGGATGCTCTCGAGGTCTTTAACTTCCCGCTTCTCGTTGATTACATGGGCTAGGAATGTATGACACTCCTTTCATAGAAGCTTTTGAGCTTTGATGCAAGATATGATGCGAAGATTGGAACTGAGTTTATCGTCGTATATCATGAGAGTCTGGCCAGAGGGGAGATTGAGACAGATGGATTTTTCATAACAAAGGATATCAGCATGATTGGGACTCAACCAATCCATGCCAATGATAACATCAAAGCTCTTTATGGAGACTGGCATAAGATCGATGGGAAAAGAATGGTCGTTCAAGGTAAGGGTACAGCTTATGAATATATCGCTAGCACTTTCTTTCTCACCGTTAGCCATCTCGAAAGTAAATGTTTCGGTTAATGGTTAGGGATTATGTTTAAGAAGGTGTTTGAATGAATGGCTAACAAAACTATGTTCAGCACCAGAATCGAATAGGATACTAGCATAGGAGTTGTCGAGAAGGAACGTACCCGAGACAACAGTAGGATCGGCGACTGCTTCTTCTCGTCCCATAGCTAGGACTCTCCCAGTGCTACCCATTGTAGCTGTCTTGGGGCAGTTTCTTTTGAAATGCCCTACTTCCCCACATCCGTAGCAGGCCTGATCGACACCCGCTTCGGAAGATTGATTTGTTGATTGGGCTGGTTTTCTGCAGTTTCGAGCAAGGTGGACCTTCTTGCCACAGTTGTTGCAGAGTATTTCACGACAGAGCCCGGGAGTACGATGATGATAGCTGCACTTGCTGCACCATGGAATGGTACCAGTGTATCCGCTGGTAGGAGTCTGAGTGGTGGATACAACGGCAGAAACAGCAGCAGGGGTAGTAGCAGCGTGGACTGCCATAGTTGGCTGCTTCTTAGAGGATCCTTGTGAACCTTGGGCCTTTCTTTTGTTCTAGAATTTCTTTTTACTACCACCACTACCTTTAACCGGTTCAGGAGTGGTGACCTCCTCATCGGGATTGTCTTCGTGATCAATCAGGGTTTGCGCCAGACATTTAGCACTGTCAAAAGTGTCTGGCTTTGCAGCCAAAACATTCCCTTCGGTTGGCTGGGTCAGCCCCCAGATAAATCTTTCAATCTTTTTACTTTCCGGGGTAACCATTCCCGGACAGAGAAGCGCCAGGTCTTCGAATCTGGAGGTGTTAGCGGCGATGTCGGAACCCTTCATTTTTAGATTCCAAAGTTCATGCTCCAATTTCTGCATCTCGCCCCGCGGGCAGTACTCAGCAAGCAGAAGCTCCTTCATGGCTTCCTAACCCATAGCATTGGCTACAGGTAGGGTTAAGGATTTTACTCGGCCATTCAACCAAGTCAAGGCTTTATCGGTGAAAATGCAGGCGGCGAACTTCAGCTTATCCGATTCAGAGCAGGCACAGATTTAGAAAATAGATTCGATTTTCTCGAACCATCGTGTTAAGGAAATGACACCTCAAGTGCCATCGAAAGATGTGGGTTTCGCGTTCATAAAGTCTTTATAGGAACACTCCTCCTAGTATCCCTGGCTACCTTCTTGGTTTTGAGGTTGGGTACCACCTCCTAAACCACCGGAGCCACCGGAGTTCATTTGAGACATGGCAGCTGCCACTGCGGTAGTAACAACTGCCTGGAACATCACAGGATCAAATTGAAGAGGAGGTGGTGGTGGCGGAGGGTTGTTGTTCATTGAGCTGGGTCTCTTCTTTGGAGGCATCTTGATCTATAATAGCCAGGAAACAGAGGATCATAAGTCCTCTGAATTGAATCAAGAGATATGGAACAAGAAATATCTCTTTATGACAAATATAAAGTTCTAGTAAGGAATAAACAAGAAAGCGATAGACAGGAAAGAGTTATCAAAGCAGATAAGCTATCGCTAAGAAAAGAGTGAGTAGCAACACACGGAATGAATTTCTACAATGTACTCGGCGCTGGCTAAAATACTCCCATAGTATTTTATGATTCGCTGCGACGATGGCTCATTGTTTGGGTCTTAGGTAAGTTTTAGGCATGCTACATACCACAGTCACTCCCAAGAACATGTTGGCCGTGTCTCGAGTGAATATAGTTGATCAGGCTATATTGACCCTAGACACGACTACATAACTGCCTAGGTTTAAGCATAGTACACAACACCCGATTACTTATGTTTTGTTCTACTCGAGGTTACGAATTCCGGCGGTTAGGTATACTTTTGAAAATACTTATATGTTAAAGTATACTTTTAGTGTAGAGCACTTCAGCCCCTTAGTGTTTATAGTCTTATACCACTTAAGGTTTGGTATACTAGTTCACTATAAACAAGGGCTCTGATACCAATATGTCACACCCCGAAACCGATGGCGGAAACGTTCCGGGGCGGAGGACGTCATGTAAAGTATCACAATCAATGTACATAGTAAGTATAGTAAACACGAAACATTACATTACATAGAATCATTACATTTGTTTGAAAGTAGAAAAGCAAAGTAATACATGTTTTATAGATACATAAGTTTAAACAAAAGTAAAGACGAGAATTCCATCTGCTCCGTCTTCTGCAAAAGGACGCGGGATACCTGTCTAAGGAGAACCTGAGAATACAAGTAGTTTAAAAATCAGCATAAAGCTGGTGAGTTCATAAGCTGTTTGTTTATGTAAAAAGATCATGTTTCCTTTGGTTTTTCTGAAAAGTTGTTATCCAAGAAAATCCCATATTTTCTAACATGTTTGTCGATTTCCATAAGTGAGACCCTGATTATCACCGGTACGATAAGAAAACCATATGTTGAGATCATTGGAATACCATCCAGTAAGAAAGTAGGTAGTTTTAATATATAAAACTATAGATTCAAGGAAGATATAAAATCCGTGAACAAAATTTATATTAATACGTATTGTGAGTCGGATAACCATGCTAATATGACATGATACCTCCTTGATGTTCTTCAGGCGTCGGACGATATCTAGAATTTGTCACCCCAGGCTGCCCGCCTAACTGTAGCTAGCAGTTAAGGTGTGGGATTGTCAGTCCCGAATAGATCTATTCACAAATTCCACGCTCTCATTCCAGGAGACTCTGGTTATACTTCCGGGGAGGATTTACTAATGACCCGAAGGGTTTAATGAAGATAAATCTCACAAGCTAGTATTTAATTATTCACGGTGTACTCGGTCGTTATCAAACATAATAATTGTTTTAAAACATAATATAGTAAAAACAATTGAATACAACGAAATTATCTGGCATGATACTTTAAATTAAATAGAGATAAACTAAATCAGACATAGTTTATCTATTAACTTTGCATAAAATCTGTGCTCGTAAAACAAGAACTAAAGATCCCAAATTATTCCCATAATAATTTGATTGTTTTGATTGTTTCTTACACTGTAATTGAAATCTACTTAGTTATATTCAGTAATGCATCCCTTATGCTCCGCATGATACAAAAGGGGTAACGATATCTAAAAGTTTGCCAGATATTTATAGAATTACATTAGTTTTAGGTTTCGAAAACATTTATAGTTTGCTTGTATTCCCCCTTGAACACATTGAAAAACACAGAAAAAGGCGTAGGGGTATAAGCTCACCGGTCGAGAAAAAGTGTCGGCTAGGATGCTAAATGACAGCTCAGGGCTTGAATGTGTGCGAGGTTCCTATGTAATATGAAGAGATACATAATTTGTATCTAATTAGACCTTGATCTAATAATTAAATAAGAATAAACATTTCTAGACGCGAAAACACTTCAATTCAAGTGTTTGGAGTGACCCGGGTAGCATCTAAGGGTGTGTATGACTAGAATATGGAGTTTGCTCTTCAAGAGTAAACTCCTTATGGAGTTTTCGGCCCAATGACCAACGCCCCATGATTTTATGGCCGTAAACTCATGGTGGGGGTTTTCTTGGGTGCTTAATGGTCTTATAACTCTTGTGGGCTAATGCTAGGCTTGGTTTTAAGGCATTGGAATGGAATTTGAACATCATAGGGACGATTTGAGGAGTTTCCAGCAGTAAACTAGGATTTTACGGCCGTAAACTCTTATGTACCAATTCTTAATGTGTTTTGGTGGCCCTAGGTTAATTACAATGCACAAAGGAAGGTTCTAGGGTTGATTCCATGGCTTAGGAAGTGATTGGGACTTGAATTGACCTTGGAAAAGGAGTTTACGGTCTATGAAGGTGTTATTGGTGAGTTTACTACCTTAAACACATGAGTTTATGGTAGTAAACTCATGTTTTCCATGATTCATGTGATTTCGTGGTTGAAGGCTAAGCATACAAAGTTCTAGATCCAATTCTAAGCCATACAAGGTGTTAAGGGCACTTTAACACCCATTGGTGGAGTTTAAGGTCTAAGAAGGGGTGTTTACGATCCAAGAATGTTCTTGGGCTGTAAACTCAAGTTTGACCCATTTATGTATGATTTGGTGCATCTCTTGAAGGATTATAAGGTTCTATACTCTCATGGAAGCTTTTTGGAAGTGTTTTGAGGCAAACTAACACCTTAAATGGTGTTTATGGTCCATGAATGAGGGTTTACGGTCCAAGCATGTTCTTGGGCCGTAAACTCAAGTTTTCCCCCTAAATGGTAAGATTTTGGTGCTCTAAGTCCATTCCTGCAAGTCCAAAGGTCTTAACTAAGCTCTAGAAGTGATTTGGAGGGGTTTTGGGGCTTCAAAACCCTCTTTAAAGGAGTTTACGGTTTTGGGAGGGTTCCCAAACCGTAAACACATGCTCTTTATGGTTTTGGGTAATTTAAACACAAATTTGAATGATAAACAAGCTTAGAAACATGCTATGATAGATGACTTACTAAATTGAAGCTTCAAAGGGATGATTTTGTCTCAATGTCGAGTTTTAGAGAGAGAGTAGTGAGAGAAAGTTATGAGGTGGTGGTAAAAAGCTAAATTGAAGTTCACTCATCCTTTATATAAGGCTTGAGTTTGTGGTCCGGTGGAAATCTACCCGATACTGACGTTAAACGGGACTTTTGGTCGTACCCGGTTTAGTTGTTGTAACCCGACGTAGTTATAATTAAAACTTTTCCAAATAAAAAACGAGATTATTTTCACGCGTTTCGAATGGGTTTGGACACTCACGAGGTCAAACTAAGAGTCTTATTTTAAATGACCTAATCAAAAATGTTAACGGAAAATTGAAATACAGAATGGTTTCGCTGACGGGGACGGTTTATCGTGATGGAAAAATTTTCGGGTTGTCACAGTACCTCTCCTTTGGGTGCTCTAGTAGTGTTTGTCAAGAAAAAGGACGAATCGATACGAATGTGTATTGATTACTATGAGCTGAATAAGGTGACTATCAAGAACAAGTACACACTACCTCGCATCGATGATTTATTCGATCAACTTCAGGGTGTTAGTTATTTCTCGAAAATTGATTTGAGATCTAGCTATCATCAGCTGAAAGTACACGAACAGGATGTACCGAAGACTACCTTTCGTACTCGATATGGGCATTATGAATTCCTTGTTTTGTCATCCGGTCTAACAAATGCTCCTACTGTATTCATGGATATGATGAATTGGGTATGCCGTACAATGCTCGATAAATCTGTCATCGTATTCACTGACGATATTTTAATATATTCCAAATCTGAAGCTGATCATGCTATTCATATTCGTATGATATTAGAACTTCTTCGAAAGGAGAAACTATATGCTAAATTCTCGAAATGTGAATTCTGGCTTCGCCAAGTTTAATTTCTCGGCTATGTGATTTCTGGTAACGGTGTATCCATAGATCCTACTAAAATCGAAGCCATTCAGAATTGGGAAGTGCCTCGTAATACTTCCGAAATTCGCAGTTTCTTGGGTCTCACGGGTTATTACCGGAGGTTCATAAAAGACTTTTCTCGTATGGTTGTACCTCTCACTAGTCTTACATGTAAGGACGCAAAGTTTGAATGGGGTGAAGCTCAAGAAAAAGCTTTCTCAACTCTAAAAGATCTTTTGACTCATGCTCCAGTCTTTTCACTTCCAGAAGGTGATGATGATTTCTCCGTGTTTAGCGATGCTTCAAGATTGGGACTCGTTTGTGTGTTGATGCAACGTGGTAAAGTGATAGCCTATGCCTCAAGACAACTGAAAGAGTATGGAAAGAATTATCCCACCCATGACCTCGAACTTGCTGTAGTGATATTTGCCCTAAAAATTTGGAGACATTATCTTTTTGATATAAAATGACAATTGTTTGCCGACCACAAAAGTCTCAAGTACATATTCAGTCAGGAAACTTTGAATATGAGAACAACGAGCCATGGAGCTTATCTAAGATGATGACTGTGAAATTTTTTTATCTTCCTAGAAAGGCCAATGTAGTTGTTGATGCACTTAGCAGGAAAGTTTATCGTAATAGTATTTTTTATACTATTACTCACACTACAGTAAAGTTCACTATTCTTGATGAACTAGAGAAATGGAAAGTAGAGGCCTTAAAACTAGAAAATATGAAGAAAGAAGGGATGATACATTATACTGATGCTTTACTTGATGATCCATGAGGATTGAAGGTATTTAAGAATCGGCTATGGATTCCAAAGATCGGAGGATTAAGACAGAAGATTTTAGATGAAGCCCAGGTCTAAACTGTCAATACATCGTGGTACAAGTAAAATGTAATATGATGTAAGAGCTTATTATTGGTGGCCTGGAGTAAAGAGAGACATTGGAAGATATGTGCAGGAATGCTTAGTATGCTTACAAGTCAAAGCAGAACACAAAAAGCCTTACGGAACCCAAGAAAATCTTAGTGTTCCTTTAGGAAAATGGGAAGAATTGCCCATGGATTTTATTACCAAATTCCCAAAGACTGCTAGACAACATTATAGAATTTCGGTAATCGTTAACCGCCTGACTAAAAGCGCCCATTTTCTCGCCATACATGAAACGAATCCAATGTAAAAATATGCACAAGTATACTTGGATGAAATTGTTGCAAGACATGGTGTGCCATTAATGATCCTTTTCGATCATGATACTCGCTTCTGTCACCCCCCAAAACCTGAATGATGTAAACGTTCCGGGGCGGAGGACGTCTTGTATAGTATCATAACAATGCAAAGTAGTAAATAAGCAACAACATCATCCATTGCATTAATAGTATAATTTTAGACAAGTGTGTTGTTTAAACAGTAATAACACACCAAAAACGAATAATCAAAATAAAAGATGAGTCTTGACTACACTCTGTCTTCTCAAAACCTGCCATCGGTACCTGTCGACTTATGACCTGAGAATACAAGTTATTTTGAAAGCGTAGATAAGCATTTAAGCTTGTGAGTTCATAAGTATTTAGTTTCAATGTTTGTATAAGTTTGATGAAAATATATGTAAATGTATAATGTAAATGTTTGTATATGTTTGAAAACTCCTAGAAAATCCTATATTTTCTACTAGTATAAAAAGTAGTCTTCTACCAAGACCCGACTGTTTTGTATGTTTATTTCTTTGTAAAAGTGAATGCTTTAACCAAATATGACTATCATTACCAAAATATAGTTTTATATTACCCTTTATGTGAGAATATCACAATTTGAATATAAAGGGAAAATGTATGTGTACTCCAGTATTATTTGTATTAACTACTGAATTAATAACTACCTTAAAACCAATGGTTTAATTAATGCAAAATGTGATAAGATTTTTACCATACTAAACTGACTATAACACGACGACGAAAGACGTCGGAAGAAATGACATTTGGCATCCATATACTTGTAAATCCCACTGTAGCGAACAACAAGGGTGTAGGATAGTCAATCAAGTATAGATCAATACGCAAACTCACGCTCTCCCTCCAGAAGATTCTGGTTACAAAATGTGACACTTACTCATCAAAAAACAAAATCTTCAGAACCTGTCCTGACTCACTACTAGCTATACATTGTGACCTCTTGCTACAAAAATAATCAAATCTTATAATACAATCACAATAAGCTTAACCTATAAGCCATTAGCTAATTCTCTCATAACGGGCATCTCTTACATATTAAGGTTTATAACCCTCTGTAAGTCCCTAAATTAATGAAGCAACTAGTGATCAAACGATATCAATGAATCAAATCTGATTGAATCGAGAAGAAGAAGAAGAAGAAGCAATATCGATCCAAATGCACATGATTGTATATTAACCAAAATCATCAGGTACAAAGGAGCTTACACACAGCTATGACCGAAAAACGCTAGCTAGAACTGGTCATCTAAGTCTCATATTTAAAGGGAACAAAAACAACAAACATGTTTATGACCGAAAAGACCAAGGGACCGAAAACTCAGATAAAACCTAACAAGAAGTAATAATGCCTACAAAATAATATGCCTAGCACAAACCAACAAAGTAGGTCCTCACAGTCTCCCCCTTGGTTTGATCCTAGCATGAATTCAAGGCTTCTCGACAATCATCACATCTGAACTTCCCGTGGCGCCTGCCCACATCCTCTTGTTGATAATTTCACCAACCATTCCAGTGAATTCTTTAGTAGCGATATCCAGAATATCATCTTTGACCATAATTTGATGTCTCGCCAAAGTACGGATATCACGCTCACCGAACTACAGGAGATCCTTCACTTCAAGAAGACAAATAACCCTAGTTAGGACCTTGATGACGGTGGTGGCTGTGGCCTCATCAAATACCCAGTATTCCTAGTTTTGTAGAGAATCTTCAGGTAACTGTGGAGTAATGGGAATTTGTTTCATCTATTTGGTAGGAGGCCACATCACGTTTTTCACGGTACCATTGGTGCTGGGATCAAATACGCCCTTAGCTTTCTTGACAAAAGAACCTGCAGTCTTCATCCAATCGAAATTTCTCTTCACTTGGTTCTCTAAGAAGAGCTTAAAGTTAGTTCCTCGAGGATCGTTCGATGGAATGTGGAAAGGAGCATCAACAAGTTCTGTAAGATCCACTTTAGTCCAAGAGCAAAAATCATTTTGATGCTCATAATACTCCACATTCCACTTTTCCTTTTGACTGACCATATGTTCTTCTCGGCATGAAATCCCCATGTTGAGAGAAAAACTTGAGACACACTTGAACAAACATTAGAACAAGTATAGTTGCGGAAAAGTTTATCTCAAAGGATCTAAAAGCTCAACAATAATAATAAGTTAGAGTTAGATAGTTAGTGAGTTAGGTGCGGAAATATAAGGAAATGTAAATGACAGCGGGTATTATATCAAGTATAAACATAAGTTGATTCATAAAAAGGAATGCATTCAAACCAAGTTAGTAAGTGAGATCACACTTAGTGATTAAGTCAAGAATGACTTGCTACGAAGAGAGATAATATACAGTTATAATCAGGTGAACTTTGAGAGGAAGAAGGTGATGAGAGTAATAGTACAAGATATGAAATTCAAGATGCGTAGTGGTATCAGATGTATTGAGTAAGAAGGATTTAGCTCTATTTATAGAGACTCGCGAATTACATTTGTTCAACTATCTAAACATAGCCATACAAGGCATACTGGACAAAAGATAGTATTCTAAATAAAGCAGATAAAGAGTTAAACTAAGAAAACTAGATAGAGAATTGCGGATGATGATGACTTCAGATGAGTTGCTAATCCGAGTTGGCTGCGGATCCTGGGAGGCTGCGGTAGACTAAGTTTAAGAGGGTCACTTTTTATGATTCAACAATTTCCCCCTAAGTGACCTCTTCAACTTTTTTTAGCAAAACTTTCTGATATTCTCTAACTAGGTTATTCTTCTTAAAATTTCAAACTTGACTTTGGCAATTATGTTTTTTGATTTTTGAACTGTGGTTCGACAAACTTCAAGTTGCTTCCTTTTAAGACGATTCATGGCAGTCATAGGAATGAAATATTTGGTTTCATTGATCTTTCGTTTGAAAATGACTCCAAGATCTGGGAAGTTGGTTGCAGCCAGAGATCTTTCTTGATAATCTTCAGTAAACATCGGTGCAGGATCAAGTGGTGGTAGATCGAACTTGTGAGCAAGGATAGGGTGAATGTCTGCTTCAATCTTTGCAAATTCACAGACAGTTTCCTTTAGAAATGTGATTTCCCTCTCAAATGCTATCTTCATCTTTGGATACTTTTCAGATTTGTTTTGGAACACCTTTTCTATCAGGAAGACTTCTTCATGATTCATGCATGGGAAGTCAGCTTAAGTGCGGACATAGTCCTGATTTCGTCTTGTAAGAGTATACTGGATGACGGCAGCTTTCATGAATTTTCGGGTCTTAAAGTTCTTGACTGCAGATGGTCTATCATTAGACCATATTTTTTCAATTGAATAAGCATGTTTAGCATGGAATCGATTGAGTCTTTCGAATTCCATGGGCTGTCTCTTGTGATCATGTAAGCTGAGGTCAAACTGCTCAAATACAATGAAGTATTTTGCATTTGGTGTGATTGGAACATCCCAGTAACCATCAGGTGGGGCTTCAGCAAAGGTAAGATAGGGTTTATAGTCATCATCTTGCAGTCTTTGATGGGGATTGGTCCAAGAATTGATCAAGGATTCATCCATGGTGATGTCGAATCCGTTTACTCTCCAGATTAGCTCAGCAAATTTAGTTGCTTTCCAATAAGCCTTCCTCTATTTCATTGCAGGAGAATCATTGGAGTTTTCGGATGACATGTTGGAGGCTAAGTTCTTGAAGTGGGGAAGAGTCACTGGTAGCTTAGGAGAAGGGTTAGATTCTTGAACTATTTCCTGTTGCGATGGTGACTGATGTTGCGGTGGTGACTGATGTTGCGGTGGTGACTGATGATGAGGTGGTGACTGATGAGCTTGATTGTTGTGAAGAGATGGTTTGCGGTGAAGGTTGAGGGGTTTTGGTATGTTGGTGATGTTGGATTAATGTCTAAGTCCATAACTATAATTGGTATGTACTTGACCCAACTTGGCATGGTCCATTTGGGTTGCACTTCACTGAAACAATTTATATGGATAATCATTTGAGAATAGCATCCTTATGATTTATATTAATATATTATAAGTTCTAATATATTAATATATAATCATATTATTTAATTAGTATTGATCAAGAATTAATTTATAATTAATTAAGTGATCAAAAGGAACTAATTAAATATGGACTCTTAGATATATATGTGTAGTGGGCCAAGTTCATTTAGGTTGGGCTAAGTCTTCATGGATTGTCCATAGAGCTTTAACCCATGGATCCTAGGAAATGAAAGGTCATGGGTATTAGGGTTTAACCGTAATCCTCCACACTATATAAAGAGTCTTATGGTTCATGAGATTGGGCTAGTGGCTAGTGTGGATACACTAAAGAGGACAATAACCGATTTCATAAGTGCATACATATTCTATCAAGTTCTTCCAAGGTGTTTTGGTGATTTTTTATTCCACTTGAAGCCTCCATATTATTGGGGTTAAGCTCTTAAAGCTTGAAGACATCAAGCTACATCAAAAGTTATGTCATTTAACTAGAACTTTGTAGTATAGGTGCTTCATAATATGCTAGTTAGGATGAAACCTTGGAATATTTAATATTTGCATGTATAATAGAGAAAACATAGATCCAAGGTTTATAGGGTTGCATGTACACCATAGGAGTGTTAGAATGCTCAAAACCCATCAGTGGTATCAGAGCCTAGGCTTGTTTTCTTATATACTTGATGCAATTGCTGAAAAATCAAAGTTATATTGTTCTCTGGACAGTGGACTCGCCGAGTTCACTAATGGACTCGATGAGTCCAAGGCAAAATGCAACCAACTCGACAAGTTGGTTCATGCACTCGACGAGTTGGACCCCCTGACAGCATATCTTCAAGTTTTGGTACCGGAATTGGTCTATAGTCATTATCTTAAACTATTTTTGGACTTATAAAAACTATTTTTGTTATGGTAATGATTATTGTAAACCAATTTCAGAGTTGTTATCAAAACTTTCAAGTTTTATATGGTTATCTTTATGACTCTTGAAATTGTTGACATGCATGTTCTTGAACTTATGAGCTTAGATGATCATAGGAATTATTTGTAACCTTCTTTCTAATTTAATTTTTGATCATTATGTGTTTTAATTGAGTCCATAACTTTTCCACAAGTTATGGATAACCAAAAGTCACAAGTCATTAAATCCATTAAAAGAACACAATGGTTACATAAGATGAAAAGTCACTCATTTTAAGAAGACTTTAACTCATAAGTTATGAGAAATGAAAAGTTTTGGAAGTTTACAAAACTTGCCCTCAAGTTTTGGAACATGTAAAGTCACAATTAAAACTTTAGTTCCAATCCCTAGAATTTTAAAAAAAAGTTAAAATTCAACCCTTATACTTTATAATATTATAAGTTTAATAATATTTATATATGTATAAGAACAAAAAGTCGTCTTACCATTAGTAGACCTCATTCACGAAGCCGGTCTATAATGATGGTATAAAGTTACTACCTATAAAATGGCAGTTTAATGGGTGTCCACTCTCACCCACTGCTTCCTTGAGCAGTGGAGGGTCGTTAGCCAAACGGGTAGGACAAGGACTATAATTCTCCCTTCGTTAAAAGTGTTAATGATAAATATTAAGTAACTAAACATTTATAAATTTCCAATCTTAGTGACTTAGGAAAATGTGAATAAGGTGCTAACCCATGAAATTACACTTTGCACTTTGTTTAAGCCATTAGTGGAGCATGTGTGGTTAACCGGCACACTAACCTGGATTTAACTAGGTAGGAAAAGAGTAACTTAATATTTATCATAGTATTGGTGGAGCATGTGTGGTTAACCGGCACATCGATTGAGAGGTAAATATTAAGGGTACCAAGTATATTTGCATGGTTACTTCACACCTTGTTTTCTGATCCTCGGCATCCCAGTCACAAAACCTGAAGGGCACACTCGAGATTGAAACATGACATTAAAAAGTTCAATGAATCTCAAAAGAATCTAGGAGTTTCAAAACCAATTAAAATCTAATAATACATTCGTTTATCTTGGTGGAAATTGGTGAATCGTCATTCACCTACCTTCAAATATTTTATACCTTGGATTACGACATCCCTCTTCCAGTTGTAAAATAGTTTGTTGGGTCCTAGCCTTAATATTTCATATTGGGTGTTATATTAAGGACTAAAATCAAACTTTACTTGAATTTCTCCTATTGTTGATGTCTGGTTTAGACAACAATGATCTTTCCAAATCAAGCTTTCCTAATGAATATGACTTCCCGAGTTTGGTTCTAGGAAGTCATACTTCTCTTCCTCCGCCACCTCAAATTATTCTCCCTGACCCACAAGTTTAAGGACTTGAAAAGTTCAAGATCACTCAATCCCTACTCACAATAAAACATAAAATTTGAAGTCCTGTGTGTACTCATGTCTTAGGACTGAAGTCACACAGTGACAGGTTGAGAATGTTGGGTGTCTTTGTCCCAAGGAAGTTGGCTATTGATTGGGTCTTTCAGTCACTTCCTAAGTCATATAGAAAGACTACTATGTGACAGATGACGACATGACCCTAATGGATCTTTCTTATTTTCTTATTGTTGGTGAATCAAAAATGATTTGGTACAATAGTCAAGAAAATATGGATGGAAGGTCTATTTCTAAAACCTTCCATGGACATGGACAATGGTGGCATTCGAATTTCAAAAAAAATTCTCTTCCCAATGGAAAGGGATCGGCCTTGGTCAATCCGGTTGACCGGAAGGTAAAGAGAAAGTCTAAGTCTGGAATAGCCTGTGTACCATTCCCAAAGAGTCTATATGTTCTCAGTGTGAAGAAAGGGGACAATGGAAGCGAAGCTTCCCAAGCTACCTGAAAGAAAGAAGAATCAAAAGTTTGACTCTGCTTCAGGTAAGTCCACTATCTAACTCTGTTAAGTTCCCAGTTGATGATTCTTAATACCAAAATGTGACTCGGTTGCATTTTTGATATTTAGCAAGATCAAGCAAAGGGAGGGAAACTTAAAGAAAGAATATGATGAATTTGATAGCAAAGATAGATTTCTTTCGCTTGGTTGAAGATTGAATTCCTGAGCTACTTCTTAGGAGTTATGATAGATTGTTAGGAAACACGTAATAGCATAGTTTTCATTTCAAGTTACATTGTAAGGAAAAAGTTTTTTTCGCATTTTAAAATAAATAAAAGTTTGTTTTACATTATTTTATCTCCTTACAATGGCATTCATGAAAACTTGATGTATGTATGTTTATACCAATATTGGAAATATGAATTTGGTTCTTTCGTTTGTGGTAGTGTCTAAATTTACCAAATAAGGAAAGATTCTCATCACCCAAGTTTCAATTGGACCGAAAATTGGAATCATACAAGGTGTTTAATGTGATGAATGAGAATTTTCAACCTTGGAAAATTAAGACTAGTTTCGTGTTCACATGTATATGTGACTCAAGAGAAGGACTAACGTATCAAGTACACTTTCTTGTGCACTTGTCAAAGTCCACCACAAAAGATGGATAAGATTATTCATCATGATTTACTAAGGTTTAGTAAATATGATTATACTTACAAGTTTAAGTTTAACTCTAAGACATTGGAAAAGTTCTAAATGTATGGCATCGCGAATAAGAAGAATCAAATTAGGCAGAAGGATAAAAGTTTCTCAAATCTGAAAAGATGGGAGAGTACTTTAGTATCATGTTTTAAGATCATCTTAATGATTTTGAGACCTTATCAAAATTCATCCTCTAAGAGCATTCTGATAGTTAATAACAGGAGTTATGAATTATTGAAGTGGTTAAATCAAGAAGATGATTCATACTTAATTCCAAAAACAATTCTTAGACTTATACTCTAAGATTGTAACTTGAGTGAGATGTCTTAAAGAAGGTTTAAAACACTTGTCAAATGTAATACTCTTACATTTGAAATTGGTAAGTTGTGATGTTTTGGATAAAACAAAGACCAACTAAGGCCAATTGTGTGAAGTGTTTGTCTTGATTAAGAATCCACACTACTTCTTGAATATTTGGCAAGAAAGTCTTATAGGTCAAGAATACAGTGGGATTCTAAAAGATCCTAATATAGTTTCAAGAACTAATCAAGAATAAAACTTGTATTTCATCACTAACACACAACTAGAGGTTTATAACCTATCGTGTTGACATTTATGTGCCCATTCCAATTAAGTTGGCTATATATATATATATATATATATATATATATATATATATATATATATTTGAGTTCTACAAGTTCTCAATTGTTTGCATAACTACTTGGAAGCAATGGCGGGCCCTTGTGCTGCCAGGTGGCAAGAGGTTAAGATTGCACAAGTTCAATCCATATGAGTTAGGATTTGTCACTAATCTAGTCTTGTGATTATGGGTTTTACAAATTCATGTGGATAAGAACACATACACCATAAAATCTAAGTGTCATAAGGTCTCTCTCCGATTCATGAAAATGATGGTGAGGAAATTCTTTCACTAAGTAGATTTTAAGTAGATAGCAATTATGATATTTGCAGTTCTCAAAGTAGTTAGTGGAGCGTGTGTGGTTAACCGGCACACTAACATTAACTTATGAGAAATGGAAAAAAAGTCTAAACAATTGAGACTATGATTATGGCATCCCTTTTTATAGTTCTGAAATTGTTTAGAAACACCTGTGAGCTATATAAGATAAGGTGTATGATTTTGATAAAGTCTTATCAAAGCAATCTAGTATCAAAAATCTAAAATTTGGTAAGAATGTCAATAAAATATTGACTTCTAGAGGTCCAAATGTTTTCTGGATACATGTCAAAGCTAGTGGGAGCATAAGTATTATGCTAATAATCATCATGTTTGTGGGAGGATGATAAGTATTGCAAGTTAGCAATGTTAATTATAGAAAACAAAAGTTTCAATTCGTGAGGTTGTAGGGGCTGAAAAAAGTTGTTTTGCTATACTTAAGGAAGAAGAAATTATACTTCATTTCAATTCTAAAAAGCTTAGATTGAGTTTATAAGAGCTTATATTGAGGTTTTAATCACCTTTAGTCAAGAATACATGAATTTCATGTTGGATTGGTTCAACTTAAGAAAATTCTATATATTGTGTTCTGAAAATTCGATTTTGATTACGACATCCCTTTTCATAGTCAAATTTTGAGAATATGGTAAACAAAAAAATTATCATGGCAAAAGACTGGTCTAGAACCATGTCTTTATGTGAAACATCATGACTCGTGTCCCATTTACTTTGGGTACAAGATCGATTACATGTGCTATAATATTTATCCTTTCTGAATTTTCCAAATGCCTTGGGGCATTAAGGGGAACAATGTCTAGAACTGGATATGACTAATGTGATTAAGCAATGGTCGAGGACAATCTAAGGTTTACCAAAGATTGGTTGCTCAAGGACAGTTAGAAGTATATTGTTAATATTGGAAGGACCATATTGACATAGTCTGAAAAGAGGAAACTCTTGTTCAAGGGTGATAAATAGAAAAATGGGAATATAGAGTTGTCTTCATAGGTGGAAACAATCTGTGTAAGGTTAAACAAACTTAATGCAAGAAGCATGTTCAAAGCAATGCGCTTTGAATTTGAGATATCGTTTCCATGGAATTGCTTTCCATTGGGATACTCTGTAATGATTGTTGCCATGTCTTTGTGGCTTTGTGCATAATCATTACAAGAGGAACAGTCCATATAAGTTTAAAATCTAAACAAATTTCGATAAATGATAGGAATTTGGAATTCTTACATTTAAGACAAGTATTTGGGAGTGTGAAAAGAGAATCATTGAAATAATGTTCGACTGATCTAAGTTCATAAAGAAAATGATCATAGACAAACATAGAGATCATACTTGGTGTATGGCAAAGCTATTGTTTAGAAAACATAGTGTACATACTTGGAGCATAGTACACCTAGTGTTTTAGTTCAAGTATAAAGTTGATAAAACCGAAACAATGAATAATGAGTAATCAGTATGGTGATAAATAGAAAGTGTTTTATTTATATTCATAGGTTTTGATACCATGTTAGATTCATTTATTCTTGTGTTTCACTTTGCAAGTTTTGACTTCCATAATAACTAGGTTATTTCAGAATGACTAAGTTATTCAAACCATCCACAGTCGGTCATATGTTGGAAGTAGATATGAATCAAGACTGTCATGGGTTGGCCTGTAGAGGTCCAAGTTAGTGGACAAAGTTGTGCTACAACACTCATGAGCTCTCATAAGTTCTTAGTATTGGATTCAACCCGCACTCATTTAAATCACTTCATGGATTCTATCACGAGTGATCATGAGACGATAATATCTTATATTCTTCAAACATAGAGATATGAGTTGTTACTATGAGTTGGTTGTACATTGATTGCATGAAAACACATTCGGTAACTCGATGTTATAAAACGTGCTTTTATGTATGATTTAAAAAGTAGTAGAACAAGCCATATAAGTCGCAGTTTATCTATTCCTTTTAACTTCGGATAAAAGCGATATTTGTGGGCCCCTCGATGATTTAGCGATGACACATGAGAGCACTTGGCCAAGCCAGGACTGATTTGATTTGTTCAATCAATCAATCATCATAAATCGGAAATCAGGAAACAACTAATGGAAAGAGAGAATGATTGATAATCCATGTCTCAGTCCATATGATATCTAGAATGGAGGAATATATGATCCCTTATCTAACGGACAAGTCATTGACAAAGGTCAGAGTTCATTGACAAGGTCAGAGTTCGACAACGGCTTTAAGAGCTACGATTGCCAGTTAGGTTTTTAAGTGATACTCAATAATACTTTTAGACTTATCCAAGTGGGAGACTGTTGGATTAATGTCTAAGTCCATAACTATAATTGGTATGTACTTGACCCAACTTAGCATGGTCCATTTGGGTTGCACTTCACCGAAACAATTTATATGGATAATCCTTTGAGAATAGCATGCTTATGATCTATAATAATATATTAATTTCTAATATATTAATATATAATCATATTATTTAATTTTTATTGATCAAGAATTAATTTATAATTAATTAAGTGATCAAAAGGAACTAATTATATATGGACTCTTAGATATATATGTGTAGTGGGCCAAGCTCATTTAGGTTGGGCTAAGTCTTCATGGATAGTCAATGGAGCTTTAACCCATGGATCCTAGGAAATGAAAGGTCATGGGTCTTAGGGTTCATGAAATTGAGCTAGTGGCTAGTGTGGATACACTAAAGAGGGCAATAACCGATTTCATAAGTGCATACATATTCTCTCAAGTTCTTCCAAGGTGTTTTGCTGATTTGTGATTCCACTTGAGGCTTCCACACTATTGGGGCTAAGCTCTTAAATCTTGAAGACATCAAGCTACATCAAAAGGTATGTCATCTAACTAGAACTTTGTAGTATAGGTGCTTCATAATATGCTAGTTAGGATGATACCTTGGAATATTTAATATTTGCATGTATAATAGAGAAAACATAGATCCAAGGTTTATAGGGTTGCATGTACACCATAGGAGTGTTAGAATGCTCAAAACCAATCAAGTGACAGATTCAATCTGAGTGATGGTCTTCATCACTTCCCCCTTCTTGAGGATTACAGACCCAGGGTATCCTCAAGCCATTGCTTAAGACCATCGACTTTAGCACACACATCCTGGAATTGAGTTTTGAGTGCATCAGCCAGTTATTGATTGTTTGGGATGGTGGTGTTGAAGAGTAGTCGATGAATCTCCTTGGTAAGTTAAAGAATCTCAGGAACATGAAAGTTGGAAGATAGGGAGCGTCGAAGGTTGTTGATTGTAGATTTTAGGACCGAGATGGTGATCTCATAAGCAGTATGATTTTCTTCTATCAGTTTCTTTAAGTGAGTTGATTGGTCCGCAATGGCTGTTAGAAGGTCTGTTTTGATTACGGATACCTCAGATATGAGGCACTCCGTAGTAGCCATGAATTGTTGATGGTCAGCCTTACGACTTGTATCTAGAGATCGAATTCCCATTTCAACTTTCAGAGAAATTTGCTCAGTAGCTAGTCGTTCACGAGCTTCGAGTCGTTCGATCCTTTCAATAAGATATTGTGGTCCTGTTATGTCTTCAGGTTGCGGTTGAGTAAGCTTAACCGCAGCAAGAATCTAATCTACTTTGGCTTGTAGACTCAAAAATTCTTTTCTTAAAACAACAATCTTCTTTTTCTTCTTTTTCTCTTTAGGCTTGGAGGTTGAGTGGTGAGAGCCACTCGATTCTTCTTCCTCATCAAAAATCATTAAATCGTCATCATAAGGGGTAGGTTGATTTACCTCATTGATATCAAATTCATTAAATCCGAATGTAGGTGCGGAGCTGACTTCGATTGCGGTTCCATCATCATGAGAATCTCTAACATTTGGAGTTAGAGGGGATTTTGATAGGCCTTCATCACCATGAGTGGTCTAAGCATTGCAAATCGTCTCAGCTATTTTGGTCATCCACTCCTGTACTTTCAGAATTGTGGTTACGGTGTAGGCGTTGCTGATGGCTTCTGCCCAATACTTTGTTACTGATTGAATTTCTTGTAGTTTTTGTTGAAGCTGCTTGGTCTTTTGATCTTGTCTTGCTTAAAATTCCCTACAAAAAGTGGCATATTTCTTTGCTTCAGCTTCATTGGATGGCTGGTATGAACACTAAGAATCATTCAGATCAATTTATTCAAATCCTTGAGCACGCACCGAGGTATCGCTCTGGTTCACGGATCCTTGCACAATTCTGTTCACCGTGCCTAAACCACCTAGAAAAGATGTAAGCAGAGTAGGATTTCCTAAGCTTCCTTGGTCTCCTTAACACGCGGTCAAGTCTGGCCTAAGCTCAGTTCTGGCAAGGGCGGAAGAATTGCCCTAGTATTGGGAAGGTGTTTGAAGTGTGTGGGTTACAGACAAAAGGATGGACTTCAACTCCTCGGATGAAAAGAAATGTAGATGGGAAGCCTGGAGACCTTAGGGCGAGAAAAATTTCCAACCCCTTGGGAGTGAGCTGGGGGTGAGTCTCCAGGTTCAACTGAAACAGACACACTTTCTGTGTCTGAGTGGAATTCAATGGTTGAATTGAATGGGTATGTATGCGGCCACCCCAACGACTACTGGAGCCTTTAGAGAGTTTGCGGCATCAGTCCGATCATGCATCTAGTCAGTGGATTTGGTTTTTCTTTTCTTGAGGATAGAGATGGGTTGTGTGTCATCAACAGAATCACTCATAAGTTCCACGGAGGGAGATTGAGATTGATTGTCATCTGATTCGTCATCTGAAAGCACAATTTGTGTGAGTTTCCTTTTCTTGGATGGTTCAGTGTTCTTTGGAGTATCTTTCTTCTTTGGGATTTTATGCTTCTTGATGATGTTGCGGGGGCCTTGGTTGGGTGAAGCTACCATCTTAAGTCTCGTTGATAATGGTAACTTGGATAGAGTAGTGGAAGATAGAGTTGTGGTACTACAAGGATTGATGGGTGTGGTTGAGGTTTGTATGTTCTGATTGGATAGAGGCGGGGTAAGAAGGTATGTGTCAATACCTTCCATAACATCTATATCATTCGTGACATCATTGGTATCAAGTCCAAGTGTAGACAATATGTGGACTGGTAGCCATCTAATGGGTCTAGAAATAGATTGATCTGTAGACGGATTGTACCTTTTAAGATCTCTGGTGATGAAGAGGTTGACATCGTTGCCCATGCTCAGTTTTGCATCAGCATGAAGATCTGAGATGCATAGAGACTAGAATCTTGCAAAGGTGAGCTCGGTAGGATTTTCTCTTGGACTTTCCTTGGGGATGTGCTGCAAGAATTCTTCCCACGGAATCTGACCGTAGTTGATATCGTGGCCAGTAAAAATACTCCATACTAACTCTATCAGTTTGAGGCCCATGTTATCAGTGCCTCCGGTCCTACCAAACAAACTACGGATCATGAAATGGCAAACAAACTGCCATACCGTAGGCAACTGATTCTTCTTGATTTCACCTATGTCTTTCAACTTCTTTTGGTATCCCATCTGTTAAAGTGCAAATAGAATGTCGTTCGTGCTTGGGGTGAAGAGCTTTGTTGAAGGATGAACTAATAAATTGATGGCATTGAGAAATTTCTCTTTGGTCAGAATAACCAAAGAATCATTCACCAAATTCAGATGTACCTCTTCAAGGTTGTTGAGAGGACGATATGTAGAGAAAGCACATTTTAAGAGTGTTGATAGAGGTACCACATCGGTGAAGGAATCAAACGGACCAAACAATAGATGATTTGACGAGAACTTGATCATCAACTTGATTGAAGCATTGTAAGAAGAATGCACATCAAACACTGCCCTAAAATTGTTTGATGCAATGGTAGGCATTTGGTTTCTTGAAGTAGAGTCTGAACCAGTAGGGTGAACAGAGACAGATGCTTTGGAATGTTTCTTTGAGATACTCGATTTCACCATTTTTAAAAAGTTTGAAGAACTTGTAGGAAAACAGAGTGCAAGAAGATGAAGAGGATGAAGTTCGTCTTGAGAGTTTTCAGAAAGCGTAAAGCTTTCTTGGGGAAGAAAAAGGGTTTTATAGTGGCGGATTTGAAACTTTATTGATTTTACCCTAAGTAGAAACGGATAAAGGTAAAAAAAATGTTTTTTTTTTTTATATATAAAAGGATCAATCCAAGCCAAAGATGATATAATTAAGAAAATTATTTTATTTTTGAATTTTCCAAAAGAGGTTGCATTTAGTGAAATGTTAGACCCGATAACCTCATGTTTGAAGAACGTGTGGTGAGGGGGTTAATCTATTGTAAAAAGAGGAAGATGTAACGGATTTGACATTTTGGGGGAATAGGAAGAGACAGTTTGATGAAAAGATTTCTTAAAATATTTTTTTATGGAAAACTATTCTTTTTGTCATCATACCCAAAATAGATCTGACACAAAGTTTATTTGAAAAGTGGAACTAAAACGATGATCTGCTACACAAACAATGTTTTTTTAAGAAATTTTTTCTTATTTAATGAAGAAACATTAAATAGCACACAACGTTTCAAAATCTTATGATGTTGTTGAGAAATTAATCAATGTGATTGCGGATTGAAACTTCATTGCGGATGGATCTTTTATCATTGCGGATGGATGGTTAGATGATTGCAGTAGAAAAACTAAGGAGCACTAGAACAAAGATTAGTAACAACTAACAATTAGGACCATTGAAAGATAGATATGATATATAGTTGTGGGACATAAGGTATAATGCGGTACATAAGATATACTGCAGTACATAGGATATACCAAAACTATTTATCATAAATAAATTCAATTAGGACCGCAACGGAGACCAAGAATGGTCTGCGGTACCTATCAATTCAAAAAGAATTGTGGGTCCGGATTCATCATTCCTAATATATGTAGGAAAATTTTGAGTTTGGTAGAGTCAAGTGCTTTAGTGAATACATCAACAATCTCTTCATGAGTATTAATAAAAATTAGTTCATTGTTACCTTTCAGAATATGGTCTTTCATGAAGTGATATCGTAATTCAATATGCTTCATCTTAGAGTGATGAATAGGATTGTAAGAAATCGCTATAGCACTCTCGTAGTCACAATAAATTGGTATTCGCAGCATCTTGTACCCGTAGTCCATAAGTTGTGTTTTCATCCACAAGACTTGTGAGCAACAGCTGGTTGCGGCCACATATTCAGCTTCTGTGGTAGACAGTGACACACAACTTTATTTTCTTAATGACCAGCTGACGAGTCTTCCACCCAGAAATTGGCATCCACCAGAGGTACTTTTTCAATCTAGTCTGGATCCGGCATGATCCGCATCAGTGAATGCTTGTAGGCTGAAGTCATTCCCTACGGGGTACCATAAACCAAGAGTCTTGCTGCCCTTTAAGTATCTTAGAATCTGCTTGGCTGCGGTCATGTGTGACATTTTTGGATCAGCCTGGTACCTTGTGCATACCCCTGTTACAAAGATAATATTTGGTCTACTTTGTTGGAATAGTGTCTAAGGCTGAAACTATATTAGGCAAGTATTTGACCCGGTTGTGCATGGTCCTTTTGGGTTGCCTTCACCATAGCAACTTGACAGAATGATTTATTATGAGAGAAGAAATATTATTAATATATTATAAGAATAATATAAGGAATAATAATATTATTTGATTAATATAAGTCATAAATTAAATTAAGAATTAATTTGGTGACTTAAAGAGATTAATTGAATAAAGGGGCATAAACTGTCAATTGTTAGATAGTTGTACTTTGGGATATAAATCCCTTAGGGATAAAGGGGGATGGTTTTAAGGACTATGGATAGGCCTTGAAGTCTTGGTGTTTGTAAGCCATTATAGGAGTGACAATTGTGACTCTAAAGCTCCAAGGACAAGAAGATCAAGCAAGTGATTCAAGGTAATCTTCTAATTCTGATTTCTTATTGTTATTATACTCTATTAGCCATTAGAAGTTTTGGATTCAATGTATGTTCAATTAGAGAAACCTAGATCCAAGCATTAGGGTTTGCATGTGCACATAGGAATGTTCATATGGCTAAAACCCATCATACTTGTAGTAAGGTACATTAATGAACCAATTATTCCTCGATATGTTTTGTGATCTACGGATTCACCGGTAGGATCAGCGGAGATTTTATGTCCAAAGGCCATCGGGACCTTTGCTGAGGAACGGTTCTCCATTGAGTATTTCTTTAGCAGTTCAGAGGTGTATTTTTCCTGATGGATGAATATTCCATGTAGAACTTGTTTCATTTGAAGACCTAGAAAGAAATTAATCTCTCTATTCGTGCTCATTTGAAACTTATTGGTCATGAGTTTTGCATATTCATCCACCATTCCCTGATCTGTAGATCCGAAAATGATATCATCCACATATATTTGTACAATCATAAGGTGATTACCATTTGTTTTTCCAAATAAAGTGGGATCAATCACTCCTCTTTTGTATCCAGATGAGACAAGAAATTCTGAGAGAGTCTCGTACCATGCTCTCGGAGCTTGCTTCGGATCATAGACTGTTTTTTCACGTTTGTAACAATGATCAGGAAATTCAAGACTTTCGAAGCCAGGAGGTTGCTGAAGATAAACCTCCTCTTTTAATTCACCATTGAGAGAAGCACTTTTCACATCGATTTGATGTACTTTGATATTCTTGTGAGCTGTATATGCTAAAAAGATTCGGATAGCTTCCATTTGTGCCACCGGAGGGTATGTTTCATCATAGTCAATACCTTCAAGTTGACTATATCCCTTAGCAACTAGCCTTGCCTTGTTTCTGACGACCGCTCCCGATTCATCCCACTTGTTCTTGTACACCCATCTAGTACCAACATTATTGTGACCTTACGGCTGTGGAACGAATTGCCACACTTTGTTTCTTTTGAATTCTTCTAGTTCTTCTTGCATTACGGATATCCAGTCTGGTTCTAGTAATGCTTCTTTCATCGTTCAGGGTCGATCGAGGACATAAATGTTGCGTAGTGATAGTGATCAGATAAATCCTTGGAGGATCGAGTCTGGATACCTGCAGATGGGTTGTCGATGATTTGACCTAGTGGGTGGTCCTTCGTCCATACGTGTAGACGAGGTTGTAGATGATCATCTGCTGCGGTAGAAGGAATATCTTCAATATCTGAAGATTCTATAGTTGGAGATGGTAGTTCCCCTGGACTTGGAAGCAGCCTGTGGAATCATCTTGGACCGTTGGAATGAGATAAGCATTTTCTTGAGCAATTGGGAGAGGTTCCCCTAGGATTGTTGATGGAAGTACCTCTCGATCAGGAGAAGGTTCCCGTTGGATTGTTGGAATTATGAAAACTCTTGGGTCAGTTCTGGTGTTGATAGTCTCTATGTTTTCCTCATCCGAGTCCGAATAAGCATTTGATGGTTGAGATCCTCTACGGAGAGAGACTGGAGTTGCTTCTTCTAGTACTGGAACCTCGATAGTTGTCATATGATCCGGAGTTGAGTTTTCCCCCTCAACCGGCGAGTTGGAAGTATTTAGTGACACATCATCGGATAGTGTAGGTCCAGATACTTCAGCATGTTGCATTTGGGCTTCGGGAGACACAAGAACCTCGGATAGTTTAGCAGTCTCTATTGGGTCGAAGAGATCATCATGGTTGATTTCAACTATGTTTAATGGACCTAAAGAGTCAGGAACCTCACAATCCAGGATTTCTTTGGTTTCAGTGGCAGGAGTAGTGTTCCGGACATAATAATCATCGAATTTTACATCAAAGCTTTCGACTATTAGTCTCGTACGTCTTATGAGAACCCTATAGGCTACCTTGTTCGTTGAGTACCCAAGGAAGATTCCTTCATCAGATTTTGGTGCAAACTTGTTGAGGTGATCCTTGTTGTTGATCACAAAACATCTGCACCCAAATATATGAAAGAATCGGACATTAGGCTTTTTGTTGTTAAGGCCCTCGTATGGTGTTTTGTTGAGACGTTTGCACACAATGCTTCGGTTCTGCACAAAACATGTTGTGGCCACTGCTTCGGCCCAGAAGTAGAGCGGATGGTTGGCAACGCATAGATATGGTTGCTTCTACTAGAGTGCGATTCCTTCGCTCTACTACTCCATTTTGCTACGGGGTGTAGGGAGATGAGAAATTGTGACTTATGCCCTTGGAAACTAAGAAACTGTTTAGAAGATTATTAGTGAACTCGGATCCATTGTCACTGCGGATGTGACGCACTGGTAGTTTGATTTGAAACTCTATCTCCTTGATAAAAATGATGAGTACCTGCGGTGTTTCTGACTTGAGTCTAAGAAAGAAGACCCACGTGAAGCGTGTGAAGTCATCTACTATTACCAGTATGTATTTCTCGTGGTGAAGACTGGCTACAATGGATGGACCGCAGAGATCAATATGGAGAAGGTCCAGTGGTTCTGAGATTGAGGAATCGATCATCATAAGATGACTTGCTTTGGACTGTTTGCCACACTCACATGCAGGGCATAGAGTGTCATTGTGATACTTAAGAATAGGGAGACCTCAGACAAGTTCCCCTGTGACCAGGTTGTTGATATACCAGAAATTGAGATGAGCAAGCTTGCGGTGCCAGAGCCAGCAGACTTCGGATACGGATTTTGATAGGAAACATAGTTGCGGTTTGCTGATGATGAGAGAGACATCCAGCGGATACATAATACCTTCGGATCTAGATTTAATCAGGCAAGTACTCATATCGCTTGTCATTATGTAGCAGAATTGGCTATCAAATTCAACCCGATGGCCTACTTTACATAGTGGGCCAACACTAATGAGATTGTGTTTAAGACCTTCCACATAAGCGACCTTTTGGATGGAAAAACTTCCAGTAGTAAGAACACCATAACATGGGATGATTCCATTCGCTTTGTTGTCGAATGTGATGTTACCCCCGTTGGAAACTGGCCTAAAATCCTGAAGGTACACTAACCTTCTGGTCATGTGCAAGGATCAGGCACTGTCGATCAACCATTCTTCGTCTTGGTCCTCCTTTCACAAAGCCTGAGAATTAAACGGTTAGTTTGGGCACCCAAACGAGTTTGGAGCCCGGGGAAACAAATAAATTCTTAATTGATGCATGATACGAGGTTTCAGGGACAAGTTTCGTGTCAACTTTTAAACCTAGTCCTGGGTGTTTGAGATTTTTTGGACTTTTGTGAGAAAAGTTACAAGTTTTTTGAAAAGTGCAAGATTTGTCATGAGAAAAGTTACGAGATTTTTGAAAAGAGCGAGATTGGACATGAGAAAAGTTGCAAGATTTTTGAAAAGAATGAGATTGGACATGAGAAGAAATCTTTTGACATCGACATTTGCAAACTGAACTTTTGTCATTTACCTTAACATTTTGTTTGGTCAGCGGTTTTGGTGAGGGTGTATGCATGTGACCAGTCTGAGGATTGTGAGGTCTGACAATGGTGTTGGTAAGATTTGAAAAAGCAGGTTTTGTAGGTTTTGCAGGTGTAAGAGCACATGTAGACCTTTTGTGAAGTGATTTCTTAAAACTTTGATGTGACTTTAAGAGTGCTAGAGTTGGCAAAATACCCTTCCATTTTGGATCATCTGAGGAATAGATTTGAAAGCCATTGCTTTGAAAAGACTTTACTTTCTTTTGGGTTGTGTCAGATGAATTTGGAATGGATTTAGAAACTGTACATTCCTTTTTCTTTGTTTTCTTGACTATAGAGTTTTTGGACAGATAATTTGAGAAAACAAGTTTTTCTGGACTCCTAGACTTGGGAATTTTGACAAATTGCTTTTGTTTTGAAAGATTTTCCCGCCTTTTGCCACGGGATCGAATTTCAATTTTGAAAGCCATTTTCGCCTCGGTTTTCGGAGAACCGCAGTCAGTGACATTCAGTTGCGATTTCCTTGAAACATTTGGTAATTTAGAAAAACAAGGACTTGATTCATCAGAACGGGAGAATTCATGATTCTGGGAACATTGACCAACTTCAAAGTTTTCGATTGGTAATTCATGATGAATTGGTTGGATGGTCATGATACTTTTGACTATGTTTTGTGGTTCAGATCTTTGACTCAACCGTAGAATAGGTCTGAGTGGATACATTGGTGGGACAATTGATGAAGGGTAGATGGATAGAGTGTGGTTCATGACTGCAGTAAGAGGTATTGCGGTCTAACAGCAGAGATGGGAAGTCCATTGAGACTTCGGGACCTTCCAAGACAATTTCCTCATCAGCAATTGATGAAGTCTGAGAACTGGGAAGAGTTGTGTTGTCTATAGGATTGGAAAATTCTTGGAGAATTTCCTCGATAACACAATTATTACTCAGATCATGAAGTTTACCAAAGTGAGCTTTGATATCTTCAAGAAATGTTTTGTTATTGACCAGAAACAAGAATTCAAGGTCTGGAGGGATGTAGGGACGATCCTTATTTAATCGAGGTGATGAGTCTGTTGCGGTTGAGTACCCATTGGACCAACCCCAATTGTATGTATTGTCAGTAGTCCCATTGTTAACAAGATTCTCGATGGCTTCACTTTTGTTAAACAGTTTTTCAATTAAAAGATTTAAACGTACAATTTCACTCTGAGCTAAATCTCTTTGGTTCAAAGCTATTTCTAACTGTGTATCACTCAAAATTTTTGCATCCTTCTCTAACATTAAGTCCTATTCTAACATAGCCATTTTGAGTCTTTTGTTTTCCAATCTTCCTATAACGTGAAACATCTCTTGGGACGCAATGTTCTTCTCGTTTAATGTATTGTTATAGTCTGTAAGGACGGCAGCACATGTGTCATTAAGATTGTCTATGAATGGCTGACAGTCATGCATGCTATAATTTAGAGTTTGAATCATAAGTTTTACCTGTTCAACAATGCTAAGTGTCCTATCTTTCGCCATATAGCAATAATTCTTCTCCATCTTTGTAGACCCATTCTCATCAGCAGTCGCTATCATACAGATCTTTCCCTTTCCTTTAACGCTGCTGATGTCCTCATCTTCATCCCCAGAGAACCAAACTTGATGATCTCTTTTTACTTGAGCAACATATTCCCTTCCTTTTTCTTTTTACTCCATCTCTTGAGCCATTCTGAGATAGAATGTTCTATCTTTTACCATATTTTCCTTGCAGTCTTTGGCAAAATGATTCTCTTTGTTGCACTTGTTGCACTTGTACCGAAGTCAGTGGTTTCGATGGACTTCGGTGCTTCCTTGGGTTGAATATTTTGAGACTGCGGTGGTGAATGAGGTTTCTTAGTGAAAGGAGAGTGATTGTTTTGAGAGTTAAGATTACGGTTGAAGGGTGGTTTGTTATACTGCTGATTCTTTCGGAATGAAGTGGGTGGTAATCGATTGAATTGTTGACTGACAAGAGCGATTGCATTCTGAAATTCTTCTTCATTGTCATACTTGGAGTCTGCTTCATATGACTGCGTAGGGTTTTCATATGCGGTGGAGTATGATTAAGAGTGAGGAGATTGTGCTACAAGAGCAAGTGGACTACCGAGGTCTGCACAATCTTTGAGTACCGTAGACTCTTGAGCTTGCAGTTCACCATAGAGCTTATAGAGACACAGAGATAGAATTTTCCTATCCCCTTGAACAATAATTTTGGCAGTCGTCCAGTGTCTTCCTAAACTATTAAGAAACTGAAGACTGGTTTCATGGTTGCTTCGGATCGTACCTGCATTGGATAACTTTGTGACTATCAGATTAAACCTCTTAAAGGAATCTTCCAAACTTTCACCCACATAAGCTTAAAGTTATTAAACTCATTGAATGCAGTAGTAAGCTTTTTGTCTTGAGCTTGTTCAGTTCCTTCATACAGGTTTTTAAGAACATCCTAGATCTCCTTTGCGGACTTGCAATTTATGATTATGTCGAAGTTGTTAGGCACAACTTCACATGAGATCTCATAAAAGGCAATAGCGTCATTTTCCATTTTGTCAAAATCGTCTTTGGTGGGACGATTCATCGCTGGTTGTCCTCCTCCTAGTCTGGTTATGGCCCCATCGGCTTTATTGGAGTAAGAACGGGAACATGAGGCCCTTCTGCAACAGATCTCCATACTTCTCTTCCAAGTCATCTTAAATATCTTTCCATTCTCTTGAACCAGTGATGATATTCATTTGCCACAAGTATCGGTGCTCTATTTGAACCACCAACACTGTTTGATACATTGAGAGATAACACTTGTGCCATATTTCCTTGTTTTGAAAACTTTTTTTTACTATGAGCTTCAGTTGTATAGAAGGCTCTTTGAAAATCAAAGTTTTACTTCAAAAGGCAACCACTTTGGCTCTGATACCAATTGTTGAGAGAAAAACTTGAGACACACTTGAACAAACGTTAGAACAAGTATAGATGCGGAAAACTTTCTCTCAAAGGATCTAAAAGCTCAACAATAATAATAAGTTAGAGTTAGATAGTTAGTGAGTTAGGTGCGGAAATATAAGGAAATGTAAATGACAGTAGGTATTATGTCAAGTATGCACATAAGTTGACTCCTAACAAGGAATGCATTCAAACCAAGTTGGTAAGTGAGATCAAACTTAGTGTGTTGGAACAAGATTTCTTGCGTCTAGGGCTCGTTCCTTAGCCCAGTTTTGTTACCGGTTTGGACCTGTCCAACCGTGTTTATTTTGTTTAGGGTTTTAATATTTAAAGGTGCATGCATGCATACTTTGGGTTTTATCGCTTTCATTTATTATTCTAAGTATCGTACCACAAACCCTAGCTCGCCTCTACAGTGGAAGTTCTTCGTCGAGCTCTGCTGAGGCGTGGCTATTCTTGAATCATTAAGCTATATTTTGATTCTATTATGTGTTCTTAGTATTTATTTGTTTGTTTTAATGGTTAACCTATTGAAGATCTAATCGATCTAAGAGTTTTCAACTCTTCAATTGGTATCAGAGCAGGAGATTGTGTAATCCATACTCATCTATTTTGTTAAAGAAGATCTTAGGGTTTTCCCGCTTTGATCGTTATTGTTAGAGTCGTCATCAGCTATTGATGTAGTTCTTTAATAATTGATCTTACCCTAACGTTATTTAAAAGTCTGATCTTAAACAAGTTTTTTTTTTTAACAAACATCATCATGTCCATGGAAGATTCTCACACAAACCCAATCAATATCTCCACTAGTATAGGATCGATGACAAGGATTCCTATATTATACACTCAAGACTATGAGGTCTGGACGCATCATTTTGAAGACTACGTGATTGGTTCAGAAGACAATGAATACTTGATCTGGAGGCGATTACTGTAGGTCCATTCGCTCACTCAAGTACTTCAAGATTTGTTAAAGCTCAAAAGGAGTATCGTCAACTCGTCAATGATGTAAAAGATATGCCCCAAGATGAGAAGGAAAAATTTCAGTGCAACATCAAAGCCTTAAGGATGATAAGTTTCGCCTTACAGTCGGATACGTTTCGATCGGTAAGCTCATGCACAACGGTGAAAGAAATATGGGACAGGCTGAAGGAACTGTATTCTACAGATGAACATCTTGAGCATTCAATCCAAACTTTGTTGCTCTCAGAATTTGGTGACTTCAAGCAGAAGCCTGAAGAGAAGCTTATTCAAGCCTTCGATCGCTTTAATCATCTTCTTAGTAAGATGATAAATCATGGGATTGAAAGGAAAGTCATTGAGCAGAAGGTCACATTAATGAATCGCCTTAGACCCGAATGGATGGATGTGGTGTCTACTGTGAAGGCACACGAACAATTCAAGGCTTATTCTCTGGCAAAACTGGTGGGTATATTAAAGTCACATGAGAGTTCAGTGACTAAAGAAACGAATGTGGTTTCTGGGATGGGGTCCATAGCTCTATTCTCCAAAGGAAAGAATGTTGCTGAAGAAGAAGAAGATTTAGATCTTTCTGAATATGATCTAACAAGTGAAGATTATGCTTTGATGGTGTCAAATCCCAAGAAGTTCATCAGAAGAAGGTTCCCAGCTAATAAGAATCGAAACTGGAAGGGAAGCTACAGTGCAGAGAAAGCGAAGGAGGAACCAAATAGTGTCTCTCAGTCTGAAGAACCAAAGAAGGAAGCAAAATTTGGTGGTCACTCAGGTTTTAATTGTCACTATTTTGGAGGCAAAAACCACTTCGCTAAAGATTATATGTTGAGAAAGACATCAGAAAAGAATGACGATCAAGATGAGGAAGCAAACCTCATATGACGATTGGAGGAAATCAAGAAGAAGAAAGTTGGATCTAATAACACTATGAATACTCTTATTATGCAGGGAAATAATGTTGATGATGAGTTTGGAGGTGTTGAAGTTTGGTCTACAGACTCTAAAGATGAAGAAGTTAGGAAGCCCACTCACGACATGGCTTTGTTGGTGAAAGAAGATAATATGGTAGGAAAGTGTCTAATACTGACCTCTGAGGTGTCACATATGAAAGGCTATATCACTGATGGGGAACCAGACGAAGCAAAAGACCTAGAAGACAGGTGTTTTGCAGCGAAACCTGTCAATGAACAGATCAATGAATGTGATGAGTTGATCAACAAGGTACAATCCATTCTTGTTTCTTTACATATCCCCATCATAAACTATGAAAAAGAACTTAATGGATTAAAATCTAAATTTTCTAGTATAAGTGGTAGTTTAACTCAAACTCGCGTCACAAACTCCAACCTAACTGATCAAATCATCAGGATATGTTCGAAGAGTGAGGAGAGGCGTATATGGATTGAGCAGAAGGAGAAGGAGTTGATTAGGTCTAGGGATGAGACAATTTATTTACCAAGAGATAATTTAAAGATTTTAAAACAACAGAATGTTTTTTGTTTGATTGATAAATGATTATATTCCAACATTACTCAATTGCATCTTGATTGTGATATAGGGAATAAAATACATCGTATGATTTTACCTTTCCTTGAGTTAAAGGAGGATGAAATCGATGCTGATGCATAAAACTGTGAAAATGTTGTTTCTTCTGATGATATATCTCCCACTTACAAAATTGGTCTTGACAAAATAGAGTCCTTCATAAAGTCAAAAGACCATAAGGACATGCTAAAATATTTGTTGGATGAAAATGACAAACTGAAAATCAAAACCAAAACTCTACAGAAATTTGACTCTTTGAATGCCAAATTAAGTTCAAAAAATATTAATGTTGAAAACACTTCAGAATTCAATGAGGATTATGATTTGAGTGAAATATATGTAGAAGATGAGGTGTACTGCTCTGAATTTGTCAAGAGCGAACCTGAAACCAACAAAAATCTTATTTCAGAAAATTCTGTTGAGTTCCTCGTTTGTCCAAAAACAAGACTAAAGTCCTCAAGGAAAAGGTTGGTGTATATCAAAAGGTCCAAGGAACTCTTAATCAAGTTTATACAATTAAGGGAGTTACTCAGCAACAGACAGCCGAACTGACAGCATTAGTAGAAGAAGACAATGTTGATGGTTGTGATGAATTCTTCTGGTCAGCACCGATTGATAACGCCGATGAAACAGAAGGTCTATCTAACAAAACATCATGGAGGGTAAAAGGTAGGTATGTGGCAGAACCACTCAATGAACCTACACGATTCGATGTGCCAAGCACAAGCGGTACCAAAAATGCTTCAGACGAACCAGTCAGGGCATCGAGCGAAACCTCTTCGCTAAAGAGCGAAACTCATGCTCCACGACCGAAGCAAAACGCCAACATCCACAAAACTCCAAAACAAGACTTAGAGAGAAAGCATCAACAAAATTTTAGATACAAGAAGAATCTCACTGAAAGAAAAAAGTTTTGGCGGTCTCAAAACCCTAATTACATTTGATATGATAAGACTTTTATGTCAAAGGAAGAAGCGAAAGCAAACTTAGTTTCTCATGTTCAACACAATGAAGACAACCGAAAGAAGAGTTCGGTCCTCAAAATCTACACAACTGAAAGAAGAGTTTCAGTCCTTAAAATCAAGACAACCGAAAGAAGAGTTTCGGCCCTCAAAATCTAGTCAACCGAAAGAAGAGTTTCGGTCCTCAAAATCTAGACAACTGAAACAAGAGTTTCAGTCTTCAAAATCAAGACAACCGAAAACAGAATTTCGGTCCACAAAGGCACAACAACCAAAAGAGAAGTTTCGGTCCTCAGGATGATAGAAACCGAAAGGATGGTGTCGGTCCTAGATCAAACAATAAGAGGAACGAAAGAGAAACTAGTTTCAGCTCTCATCAAAGTAAGAGCCATGATCAAAAGTTTGACTCTGTTCCTAAGTCTCATCTTTCTCATTTTCACTCTCACTCAAAGAATGATAGAAAGGGAAAAGGAAAGCTCTTTCCTGAGAACGAACAGAAGATGACGTTTACACCTAAAGTAGTGAACCGAAAGCATGCTAATGTCAAATTCATAGATCCAAAAGTTGAACCTAAAATAATCAAATATAATAAAACCAAAGTTTTCACCATAAAAAGAAAAGATGAAACAACATTAATAAAAAGAACCTTTTTAGTTGATGTTTCTCTTACAATTCCATGTCCTGTAAAAGGCTCACAAGGACCCAAGAAAATTTGGGTTCCTAAATCTGCTTAATTTTTGCAGGTTATGCGTGACGAGCAGTTCGATGATGAATGGTACATAGACAGTGGCTGCTCACGTCACATGACAGGAAGAAAGGAAGAGCTGAGGGAATTTCGGTCCCTTCAAGATGGTGGAAGTGTCAAATATGGTAATAGTTCTTTTGGCACAATCAAAGGTTATGGTATGATCACCAATGGTGATTTCTCGGTACGAAAAGTGGCGTACGTTGAAGGTTTACAACACACACTTATTAGTGTTTCTCAATTAGTGGCTGGCACAGGGTTAAAAGTATCGTCCGATGAAGATGGCTCAGAGATTATTGAAAAGAAGACAAACAACATTCTGCTGAAATCAAAGAGAAAAGGAGAAATGTACCCTTTGAATCTAAATCCCATACGAGGTAAACCAGTTGTTTGCTTGCTAACGAAATCTCACTCAAACGATAGCTAGCTTTGGCACCAAAGACTCTCCCATCTCAATTTCAAAGAAATCAACAAGCTAGTGCTTGGGGATCATGTTCGAGTTCTTCATGTTCTGAAGTTCGATAAAGAACACTTGTGTGCTGCGTGTGAAATAGGAAAACAAAGTCGACAAAGTCATCCTTCTCGAGTCAATACAAAAATTATTGAACCGCTAGAATTAATTCATATTGATCTATGTGGTCCATCCTCAATTGAAAGCATTGGTGGTAACAGGCATTTGAGACAGAAATCTGAAGCCACTCCCAAACTTAGACTCTTTATCAAGCGGATAGAAGTTCAACTACGAAAGGTAGTTTGAAATATCATAAGCGACAACGGGTTAGAGTTTAAGAACAAAGACTTTGAAGATTTTCTTGTAGAAAAGGGGATAACTCACAACTTCTCAACTCCATATACTCCGCAACAAAGTGGAATTTTCGAAAGGCAAAATCGATCTTTGTGTGAAGCCACCCGAACCATGATTTGCTTCGCTTCTCTACCTCTATATTTCTGGGTTGATGCCATTGTTGCTGCTTGCTACATGCAGAATAGATCTTATCTCAAAAAACAATTCTCCATCTCTCCTTATGAGATCTTGAACAAGTTTAATGTAAAGTTTTTCCATGTGTTCAGTTGAAGATGCTTTATCTTCAATTCAAAGGAGAACCAAAACAAGTTTGATGTTAAAGCAGACGAAGGGATTTTCCAGGGTTATTCCTTAAACTCCAAAGAATATAGGGTTCTGAACATGCATTCAAAGAAAATTGAAGAGACCTATTATGTCACCTTCAATGATAAGTACGTCAAGAAACTAAAGACAACCGAAGGTTCTATGGAGGAAATATTTCCAAGATCCAGTCAAGTTACGGTACCAATTTCAGATCTCTTTGAGCAATACATGTTGCTATTTGATGAACCAGAAAAGGCTATTCACTCTGAATCCTAAGCTGCAGACAATAGGGTTGACAATCTGAAGAAGGTAATCGATGAGTAAGCAAAGAAAATGGTAGATGAAAAACCGACAGTAACCGAACAGCCTAACTCAAGCGAACCTCCAAAAATCAGTTCTTATGTTCAGGGGGAGGGTTCGTCTTCTCCAAATAACAAAGATTCACCATTCCAAGGGGAGAGTCAATCTGAAAGTCAAGTCCAGAAGGAGAATTCTGAGCCTAAAGCTAAAGGAGTATCATCATTCGAGGGGGTGAATAAAAATACATATGATGATGAAACTCAGTCAGAATTCGAAGAAGAAGTGAATGCTGAACTGGATCCCTCATATGATCCTAATTACCCTCCTCTCACCAAATGGACAAAAGATCATCCACAAACACAAATTATTGGTGATTCAACAGAAAGAGTACTCACACGATCACAACTGAAAGCGAAACAAATTGCACTATTCTCTAAAATGGAATTTTGCATGTTCAATTCGTTTGTCTCAAAGGTTGAACCAAAGACAATCAACACTGCACTCGATCATTCTGATTGGGTACTGGAAATGCAGGACGAACTCAATGAGTTTGAACGAAACAAAGTGTGGAGACTGATTCCAACACCAAAGGATGCTTCTGTGGTTGGACTAAAGTGGTTTTTCAGGAACAAGATGGATACGGAAGGAAATGTGATTCACAACAAGGCAAGATTGGTTGTGAAAGGTTACTATCAAGAAGAATGCATAGATTACGAAGGGACCTTTGCACCAGTAGCAAGGCTAGAATCGGTTCGTATTTTTCTCGCCTATGTTGCACACAAGAACTTTGAAGTATACCAAATGGATGTGAAGTGTTCCTTCTTAAATGGAGAACTGGAAGAGACGGTGTATGTAGAGCAACCATCGGGTTTCGTGAACGAGAAGTATCCAGATCACTACTACATTCTGGACAAGGCTGTCTATGGTCTCAAGCAAGCACCAAGGGCATGGTATGAAACTCTAACTAGATTTCTCAAAATGTCAAAATTTAAACACGGTTCAGTTAACCCAACCTTCTTTCGTAAGAAAGAGGGTGACCATCTTACGATCGTTCAAATTTACGTTGATGATATCATCTTCGGTTCCACAAATCCTTAATTAATAGCCGAGTTTAGGAAGTTGATGGAAACTAAATTTGAAATGAGCTCAATGGGTCCTATTAACTTTTTCCTTGGCTTGAATGTTAGACAGGGACCCGAAGGCATTTTCATTAATCAAGAGGCCTACACAAAAACGTTGCTTTCCAATTTTAGAATGATGGGAGATTCAAAAGTAAAGGTTCTTATGGTGTTTGGCACGAAGTTGAAACCTTCTTTGGACAAACCGGCTGCTGACATGACCCTTTATCGTTAGATGATAGGGTCCCTAATGTATCTAACATCAAGTCGACCAGACATAATGTTTTATGTTTGCTATTGTGCTAGGTTTCAAGCTTATCCACGCGAACCTCACCTACTATCTGTGAAAAATATCTTTCGATACTTGAAGCGAACCTCCTCTCTTGGTCTATGGTACCCAACCAAGTCAGGGTTCTTTGTCCAAGATTTCTCAGATGCTGATCTCGGAGGATGTGGACTGGACAGAAAGAGTACCACTGGAGGATGCCAATTTCTGGATGGGAAACTGGTTAGCTGGTAGTCAAAGAAATGAACTTGTGTCTCTCTCTCCACCGTTGAAGCAGAATATATCGCCGCAGCATCGTTCACATCTCAGGTCATTTAGATACAAAGTCAACTTCGAGACTATGGCCTAAATATGAAGAAAATCCCACTATATTGTGACTCAGAAAGTGCAATTAGGATTTTTCATAACCCAGTGCAACACTCAAAGACCAAACACATAGCACTAAGGTATCACCTTATCAAGGATCATGTGGAAGATGGCAATGTAGAAATTCATTTCGTAAGAACCTCTGATCAATTGGTTGACATCTTTACTAAGGCCTTGCCTGAAAAGTTTTAATAAAATCCTGCAAGGCTTAGGAATGATGGAAGCTGAATCTGTACCGAAATCACTTTTGCCTCAATAAAAGTTGGAAGCGAAATGAACCGAACGCTCGGTCCATTTTGGGTTCGGTCTTCATGGGCTCGGTTCGCCTCTTATCTCCAAATGATGGTTTCGGTTGTGTGGTATGTACACTCTCTTTTCTTATAATTTATTCCTATTATGTTCATAAAATCCAAAAATATTTTTCTTTTTGTTTTGTTTTCTTTTCAGAAAATTCAATTCATAAAATCCAAAAATATTTTTCTTTTTGTTTTTATTTCTTTTCGGAAAATTCAATTCATAAAATCCAAAAATATTTTTCTTTCTGTTTTTATTTCTTTTCAGAAAATTCAATTCATAAAATCCAAAAATATTTTTCTTTCTGTTTTTTATTTCTTTTCAGAAAATTCAAATCATAAAATCCAAAAGTATTTTCTTCAATTTACTTCAGTCTTCATCTAATTCGTGTATAAGGGCGGTTCTCAATGATGGAATTGGGGCAGGTATAATTCTTTATCTTTGTATTAGCTAAGTGTCCCTAGAAGCATGTTGTTGTATGTTGACCCAAGCCTCCAACGATTTTGAGTGAAGCCTTGATGACTTGATATATACCAATCATGTCTTCCCAATTAGGATGTCAGATTCACTCTAATCATGAGGTACCTTACTCTTCTCTGAATTCAGTTAAGAGTTTTTCTGCTTGGTCTAATGTTATAGCAGGGGTACATTCGCTCTTTAACAACCTCATTCTTCTCCATCATGTTTCGTTTCACCATAGTAACCCTTGAGACTCTCAGCAATTACCATTGAGGCTTATGGTTGCACAATTTATGTGTTCATGCTCTTAGATATGTTTACCACGTGCTGAGTGAAACCCAAAAACCAATACCTTGAATGAATTGACAATGAACACTACAATGTTCAAGCTGTTACTTCTTACCCAAATGGAATCTCTTTTTATTTTTTAGTGATCTTTATGAAATTGTCTTCCACTAAGACGTTTCTTCCCATAAGATCCAGTTTCATTTTTTTTTTGGATTCCTCATAATCACCTGGTCACTTTAAAATTATCCAAACCTACTTGTTTAAAAGGCTACATCGGTCTCACAAGTACTTCGTTCTGTTTTTGGTCTTATGTCAAGTACCGAAACCTGAATTGAAGCAGAAGCCACCCTTAATAGCCTTATATATAAAAGATGCCTTTCAATGCTTCTTAACAAGTATTTAGTCGTAATTCAATAGGAATCCATACAAGCACTTTGAAGTCTTTCTTGGCTTTAAAGGAAGAGATTCGTGCTCGGGATCCACCGCTTTATGTCTTAAATGACATCACAAAATCCCACAAACAATTTGATTTATTTCTTTATCTTTGACACTATCATGCACGAAAATCTTGGATTTTCCAAAAGTCTAGTTTGGCTACTCACAAGCTATTCCTAAATATGTAGCTTTGGTTTCTAAGGAAGTAATGTCGTTATTTTCAAACGAAGGGAAGGACTAGTGTTTTGCTTTAGTTCATTATGGCGATAACGATTCCCTTAAAGGTACAAGGGGTGATTCAGGAAGAAGTTCAATCGAGTGTAAATTTGAAAAAGAGGATAAGTATGGAAAGGCGCGTGCTTTTGAACCGTCACCCAGTCATGCGTCATCCCCTACTTTATTGGGGATACTTATTGTCAAATCCTGCCGTTTTAGGCGTCGTTTCAATAAAGGTGGTATCATTGCTCCGGATTTTTCTCTCTCCATAGGATCGTATATAAGAGATTTGATTGTCGTGATCTTATTCTTCATTACTCTTCAATTCTCTCAAGCAAAGAAGACGATTCTGCATTTACTGTTCATCTTCCTCTTCTTCAAGCTCCAACAATGGCAGATTCCTCTTCAGCTCAAGAAACCTCTGCCCGCTCCACTCTTCTCTCAATCAAGCCCAATCAAAACTTGCTGATTGATCTCACACTGTTCATCTACGATCCTTACATGGTTCAAGTGGTGGAATGCCTCAAATATTCCCCACTGGTTAACGCTCTAGTTGTTCCCCTCATGTGCCTTTCAACAATCTACTCCACTGCTACTTACGATAAAGTTGTTGAAAAGATTTACTTTGACATCTCAACCACAAGGCTTCAATTTCAAAGAATCGATTTTGCTCGCTACTAGGGCTTTCTTATGACGAATCCATGGTGAATATTGATTCCATCTCCACAGGTCAGCTCTTTTCTATGTTCTACAACATGGGGTACACTGAAACCCTAACTACTATAACCAAGGTCAAGAAATTGTGCCTTCCTCCTCAATGGAATGGGCTATTCACCATGCTTTTCAAAAGTCTTTCAGAATGCATTACAGGCTCAGACGGTGCTAGCAAGTCTTTTATGACTTTGCTTTATGGGTTGTATCATGGTATCAACCTAGATTATGGTACGGTTTTATGGCTTCAACTAGTACAAAGTTTGTCATCTGCTTCTCGCTACACAGAGATTTCATGTGCCCGGTTCTGGACCATTGTCACTCAATGGGCAATGGACTGCTTTCATGTTTTGGTCATGACTTATTCCTTGCTCTCCTCCATTGCTGCCTTTCACACCACAAAGATAATTGTTACTGATCCCTCAAAGTATCTCTTCATTGGCTCTATTCTAGAGTCAATGTACGCTTGTGTATCCGCTGAAAGCAAGATCATTCGGGAGTACAAGAACCTCCTTTCATCTGGTCCAAGGGAACTCACTCCAGATATGGTGAGGTCTATTGAAGAAGCAGAAAAAACTGCTAGGATGGGCAAAAAGCAAGAGCAAAAAAGGGGGATAAAGGTGTTAAAATATCAACGGTGCAGACTCTAATGAAGCGAAAGTCTGAGAAGGTGGCTCCTTCCCAGCCTGCATAGAAGAAGGTCAAGAAAGCAGTTCAGAAACTTATTATTGAATCATCAAGTGATTCAGACTCAAAATACGAGCCTTCTGGTCATCAACCCATCGTTCAAAGCGAATCCAATAGCGAAAGCTCAGATGATGACGGTTCGAGTCGTGGAGCCTCACCTCCTCGTTCGCCTACACCAGAGGTATCAGTTCACTCCCAAGCACCCTCTCCTCCAACTATTTCCATACCTATTTCCATTCCTCCCGTTTCTCCTATCATCACATCTCAACCCTCCTCTACCATTCCCATTCCTACTCCTATATTTTCTAAAGCTAAAACCACAACCACTATTGGAGTTCATACCAACGTATCTGATACGGGGGTTCGTACTTCAGCACCCGAAACCCCTGTTACATCCAAACCACTTTCCCCTACCCACTCCACAGAAACCGATATCGTTCTTGGTGGTGAGGATGTCGATTTCGACACCTTCTACTACAGTCCTTACATGGTGCAGAGCGATGATGATGATGATGCTCCCGTAACTAAGAGGCACCACAAGGACTTACACGAGAATCTTGACAAGCTTGTGGCATCTTCCTCCTCTTCACAGCACACACTTTCAGAGGCTGCAGTGAAGGCTATGATGGCCACTGTAAAGCCCGTGTTTCTAGGCTAGGCATTAATATTGACATAATGTTCTAGGTTAACCTTTGTAACTCGTTTAGAAGAAATGAAAAGGAATTATGTGAATTTTATGTGAATTATGTGTTTTATTCTTAATTATTAAGGTTTAATTAATTAAGAATAAAAATAAGTGTCAAAATTAAAGTGTGAGATAAGCCCGATATCTTTACATAAAGTTGTAGTCGCCGAAACAAGGATTTCGGGGATATAAAGAATACCAAAATCCGAGTTATAACGAAGAAGTTATGACCTGTCGAAGTTTCACGACAAAACCGGCATGGTGCTGAATGTCGTAAAAAGTGAGTTTTTGATAAACTACTTTTTAGCCTTAGTGATCTAAACGAAAGTCGTAGTATTCGTTAAACCGAGAAGTTCGATAAAAAGACGCCCAAATCTGACTTCTTATGAGGAAGTTATGATTTTTCGAAGTTTCAGCTTAGCAGTAGACAGCTAAAAACTCGAATTTTAGATCGAGCGATTTTTAGCTGACACAACCTAAACGAGAATTGAAGCTCTCGTCATTAGTAGCACAACGGTAAAAAGTCTGACGAAAACGGACGTCGGATCAAGAAGTTATGAATTTTTAACGGATTTCCTGTCCCGATCTGTTAAAAATAATAATATAAAATTTAAAGTCAAAACTAGCCGACAAAGTCTAAACGGAAGTTGTAGAGCGTAATTTTAGCTACGCGTGCATATAAAGAACGTCAAACACGGAGCTCGTATGCGAAAGTTATGAATTTTAGAAGATTTTGGCACAAAATTCGAGAAATTTCGCATAGATAAGCATCACCCTGAAGTGTCACGTCACCCTCGCCTCGCATGTGCCACGTATCCGAATTCTGTTGAGTCACCGAAGCCACCTGGCGAGACGTGTCGCCTACACTCGCATCCGAAGTCCAGTCCACTAGAGGTCCGACGCGTGTTCCACTCCTCGTGTCCGAGCCTCGCAGAAGGAGCCACGTCCGAAGCCTCAGACTAGACCGCGATCCAATCAGAAGGCGACAGGGAGCCCCTCGCAGGTGCGAGCCATGCGCAGCCCACGTGCGAGCCCTCCCCTACGAGCTTCGGATCTGCGACGCGTGGCCTCTTCTCAGCCCTTGGATCAGAAGCCTCGCCCCTATATATAGAAGGGTGCGAGACCTCCCGGGTAACTTTGAAAAATTGTCAATTTTAACCCCTAAACCCATATTTTCTTCATCTTAAAATCCCGCAAAGCCTCGGTATCGATTGTAAGCCCCGGAATACGACACGAAGTGCCCGAGAAGCCCGAAAAATTTATCTTTTCAGTTTCGAAGCCCGACTTTTGCAAAGTCCGGTTTCTCAATAAAACTCCCGGTTTTATTAGAAACGATCGTTTTAGGAAACGAATTGATGCCCGATTATCACCAAATCAAGTGAGTGTATAGTCACTTTCATTTTACACATAGATATGAAGTATTTACCTTATAATACATGCTATGTGTAGATATATTAAATGTTTATTTGAGGTAACTATTGAGTTGATGTTTTATACAAGTTTTAAATTGTATAAGTATTTTTATCTACAAATATGTTAGGTACAACATGGGTAGATAGTGATGTGTGATAAAATAAAATTGAGGAGAGGCCTCGACGAGTTTTGAGATCCAGTCATCTAGCGGAGTTTGGATGACGACCACGGACTTTCTAGACAGTCCAGTGGGAAACATTAGCATGTCCGCAACCTGTAGGTGTTAATGAACTGAGAGTGTTCATTCGCTGTACTCCATCCCCATCATGGTTGCCTTTAGGACATGTATGGCTGGGGAAACCCCCTTAGCAGTAGTGTCCATCCCGATGATATTCTTTAGGCTAGGTCCCTTGTGATAAGTGTTTAGGGACATAAAGTAAGGATAACGGGAACGGGTAATCAGGGTTATTGTTAATTGATGAACTTAGTAAGTTTATTATTATTATGGGTTGAAAACCCTATATGCTCCCCCGGCTCCCAAGCCTGACCCACTCAGCTTTTTATATTACAGGTAGTGGACCCCGAGCATAGTCGGAGGACAACGAGAGATTTTTGGATTATAGGCCAGTAGTTGTAAATAACTGTTGAAAGGCTTATAATGTCTTGTTTATGCTTTTGATCTGTATCGGAACATGACATCCCGAGGTTTTGATATGAAATGAAACTATACATTTCTTAAAGAAATTTTTGTTAAACTTTTATCATGTTTTGTTTTGGGAACAAATTTCGCAACATCTTTTAAAAAGATTTCTCTGATTTTATTATAAAAAGCATAAATTAAATCGGTCTTTTCTCGCCGAGAAATTAAGGGATGTCACAGTTGGTATCAGAGCATTAGTTTAAGCGAACTAAGAAATTATAGAATTTCTAGGCTTAAACTTAGAATGCTAAGTGATGATTGTGAGATGAGTGTCTACTATATTTTAGACACGAGCACTAGTTTATTTCAGGAAAGATGCCTAAAATGCCCTTATGTGCTAAATGTTATATGTTTGCCATATATTCCATTATTGTTCGGATCTATGGTTTGTTGCCGACCGGATCTGGAAATCTTATGTGTGTAGGATTCTAACCGTACGATTACAAGATTAGAACTAACATGTAAACGTTTCGGAGGGATAAGGTAATTTAAATACCTATCGAGGGTAAAGACCTAAATATTCCTTATTCGGTAGATAGATTGTAATGGCAAGAACACGTAGTGGAGTTGCAAATGCAAACGGAAACAGGGATCAAGAGCCTCAACCTCAAGTAGTTGAGCAAGTACCTGTTGTAGGAGCTACACCTGAGCCAATGACGATGGCTGGGGTACAAGCAATGATGCAGATGATGTTAGATCGCCATATGGAGGAGACAAGGCGATTACTACAACAACATAGAGAAGAGACTACGATGCCTGTTGAACAGCCCATATTGAATGAAGGGCAATCAGTAGGAGGGAACCACAGTGGGACTCTTGGTCAAGTCAACCCACTGATAGTTAGGAAAAACAACCAGGATGGAGGAGTTGATGGACGCGGATGCAAATACAAAGATTTCATGGCATCTAAACCGTCGTGTCTATCTAGAAGTCCGACACTGCTGGAAGTCATGAATTGGATCTCTGAAATGGAGACGATGTTTGAAAGTTGTGAGTGCAGCAACAAGAAAAAGACCGCACTTGCAATTCCTCTATTAAGGTCTGGTGTGTTAAACTGGTGGAAGTTACTAGCTAATTCGATGCTTAAGGGAGAAGCTAGTAAGATGTCTTGGGAAGACTTTGTACTACAACTAAAACTGCAATACTGCTCTGAGCAGGATCTTCTGGAAATTAATAATGAGTTCCAGAATTTAAAGAAGGGAAAGATGAGCGTTACTGAATACACTGCTAGTTTTACTGAAAAGATGAAGCTTGTTCCTTACCTAGTTCCAACTGAACTCTCTAAGATCAACAAGTTCGCCCTCGGATTACCAGCGAACTTTGGTCCGATGGTTAAGCAAGCAACCACTTTGAAAGCGCCCATCTGGTCTGCTAAGAACGTTGAGGTTCAGATCGGAGATAAAGGTCTGGAGAGGGCGGAAGTTGGTGAAAAGCGAAAATTTGAAGGAACTTCAGGTTCCAGCAAGAGAAGCAAATTTTCTAAGTTTAAAAAGTTTGGAGGAGGAGGAGGTGAAGTGAAGTGGTGTGAGAAGTGCAAGAAAAAGCACTCAGGGAAATGTAGTGAGGAGGTGACTTGCTTCAAATGTGGAAAGACTGGGCATTATGCCAACGTGTGTCAATCCGACAAGAGGGTATGTTTTGAGTGCCATGAAGAAGGGCATGTTTTTAAAGACTATCCGAAGAGGAAGGATGCTGCAAAGCCCAATCTACCACCAAAGCCGAAGGCGAGAGCCTTTCAGATGACACTTGAGGCTGCAAAAGAAGAAGATCAAGTTATAAAGTAGTAATGTGAATAGTAACAAGTGGTTAGGCCAATTAGAGGCATAGTATAGGGTAAACTTGAACCTTTGTGTAATCGTTTCAAGGAAATAATATAAACCCTAGTTTTGTCATATGATGAATTGAATGACTATGTGAAATTCTCTTATGGTGATTTGAAGAACTGCGAGACAATACTTGGGACGAGTAAGAGTAGGTGCGAATGGTAGTAGAGGCCTATACTACCGGAAGCACAGGACTCGTACTTGGATCAGGGAAAGTCACAAGGTTACCAAGGAGCTATTATTTGATTCCGTCTTGTTCTAGTTTGTCGTTACCATCGTTTCGGTAATGACTAAGAAGATGATTGTTATTCCTGTTGGATTAATGTCTAAGTCCATAACTATAATTGGTAAGACTTGACCCGACCCGGCATGGTCCATTTGGGTTGCATGGCATCATGCATTTGGATAGACTATAATGAGAGAAATAAGACACTTATGGTTATTAATATATTATAAGTTCTAGTATATTAATAATAAGAATAATAAGATTATTTAATTAGTTGATCAAGAATTAATCTAGGATTAATTAAGTGATCAAAAGAAGACTAATTAAATATATGGGTTGATTGTGTAAATCATCCATACTTGTATAGTGGGCTAATGCTCCATGGATAATCAATTTGGGCTGAAACCCATAGGATGGTCCATGGATGCTCCATGGTGTATTTGAACTCATGGATCCAAGGAAATGGAAATTCATGACAATTAGGGTTTACCCTAATTGTAACACTATATAAAGATCTTATTCTTGACAAAATCGGTGACTAGTATCATTCTAGAGAGGGCTAGCCGATTTTCATGAAGTGTAGATTTCTCTCAAGTTATTCCAAGTGTATTTGGTGTTGTGTGAACCATTTGAGGTGTCACACTTGGGGCACTAGGCACTCAAGCTTCATGAAGACTTTCTACATCAAAGAGGTATGTATTCTATCTTGTTATATTTATTGTTTTGTATGCTAGATTAGGATAATACCTTGGAAAGTTCTTATTTGCATGTATAATAGAGAAAACATAGATCCAAGGTATTTAGGGTTGCATGTACACTTAGGAGTGTTAGAATGCTCAAAACCCAACAGTGGTATCAGAGCCTAGGCTTGTTTTCTTGTTATACTTGCAAAAGAAGCTGGAAAATCGAGTTTTGATGCTGTCTCCCCAGCAGACTCGCCGAGTCCATGAATGGACTCGCCGAGTCCAAGGCAAAAAGCATCCAACTCGCCGAGTTGGTTCGTGCACTCGACGAGTTGGACCCCCAGACAGCATAAATTCGACTTTTTTGGCTGGAATTGGACCAGGAACAGTACCCTAAGATGTTTTTGAACTTATAAACTTCTTTTTGATGTGGTAATGTTCATGCTAATCCAATTTCAAAGATAATTGTCAATAGATTCATGTTTTGTATTAGCTTAAGATTTTAGACTAATTACATGAAAAAGTTTGATTTGAATTATCTTGTTCTTATGAGTTGCTTAGATTAATAGAAAAGTTGAGTGAAATAGTTGTTTTCAATCCAAATTAATCTAAGAGTTGATTCTAAAATGTGTTTTTGTAACTTGTCCTCAAGTTATACGAAAAGTCACATTTAAGTTTCATAAAACTCATAAAAGTTGGCAAAGGTTACAAAAATGAAGATTCTAGTTCTAATTAAATGGTTTTATGACTCCATTACTTGTCCTCAAATTACGGAGGACCAAGAGTCTCTTCATTAAATAATAAATAAATAAAAAAAATGTAACCTTAATTAATTCCATAAGTTATAAAATAAAGAAAAGTTAATTCTTTTATTAGTTTAAAGTCTTCGATAACTTGTCCTCAAGTTATGGAACTTGAAGAGTTTTTGGATTAAAACTACTTTTAACACATAAGTTATAGAATTAATTAGTTTTGAATAGTTTCAAAACCTGCCCTCAAGTTTTGGAATCTGTAAAGTTTTCTCTTATGAATACTTTAATTCCAAGTTAGCCCTTAGAATTTTAAAAGTTAAAATTCAACCCTTATACTTTATAATATTATAAGTTAATAATATATATATGTATAAGAGTAAAGTCAGTCTTACCGCTAGTACGCCTCATTCAGGAAGTCGGTCTATAAGGTGGGTATAAGGTTGTTGCCTATAAAATGGCAACTTAATGGGTGTCCACTCTCACCCACCGCTTGCTTGACTGGTGGAGGGTCGTTAGCCGAACGGGTTTGACAGGACTAGAATTATCCCTTCATTAAAAGTATTAATGATAAATACTAAGTAACTAAACTCTTAATAATACCCAATCTTAGTTACTTAGGAAAATTGTGAATAAGGTGCTAATCCATGAAATTACACTTTGCACTTTGTTTAAGTCGGTTAGTGGAGCGTGTGTGGTTAACCGGCACACTAACTCGTATTTAACAAGGTAGGCAAAGGGTAACTTAATGTTTATCATAGTATCGATGGAGCGTGTGTGGTTAATCGACACATCGATTGAGGGGTAAACACTTAAGGGTACCAAGTAATTTGCATGGTTAATTCACACCTTGTTTTGTGATCCTCGGCATCCCAGTCACAAAACCTGAAGGGCACACTCGAGATTGAAACATGCCATTGAACAGTTCAATGAATCTCAAAAGATCTAGGAGTTTCAAAACCAATTAAAACCTAATAATACATTTCATTTATCTTGGTGGAAATTGGTGAATCGTCACTCACATACCTTCAAATATTTTATAGCTTGGATTACGACATACCTCTTCTAAGTTATAAAATAGTTTTTTGGGTCCTAGCCTTAATATTTCATATTGGGTGTCATATTAAGGACTTAAGATCAGCTACCTTGAATATCTCCCAAAAGATGTCTGGTTTAGACATTTATGATCTTCCCAAATCTCTTGAAACAAGCTTTCCTAAATGAAGATGATATCCCATGGAAATCATACTTCTTTCACCTCCTCCAATTATTCTCCCTAACCCACAAGTTCTTGAAAAGTTTAAGGTCACTCAGGCCCTATTGGCAAGGCAAGGTCTAGGTGTGATCACATCTTGGAGATGTAGTCACATATTGACAAGCCGGGAGAGTTGGGTGTCAAAGTCTTGAGAAAGTTGGTGGTTTAATCACTTTCTAAGTCACATAGTGAGTTCCTTTGGGACACCTATGAAACAGACTATGACAAGACCCTTAATGATCTTATCTATTTGTTAAGATCAACTTCCTTAAAAATTGATGGACATTGACAATAGTGACACAGGAAATCCAGAAAAGCATTCTCTTCCCAATGGAAAGGAATCGGCCATAGTCAACTCGGTTGACCAAATGGTAAAGAGAAAAGCTAAGTCTGTGATAGTCCCATGTACCATTATCAAAGGGTCCATGTGTTTATATTGCCAAAGGAAGGGCATTGGTTGCGAAGCTGCCAAATTTACCTAAGGACGTTAAAGTCAATAAGTTTGACTCTACTTCAGGTAAAGTCCACTATCTAACTCTGCTAAGTTTCTAATCTAAGATTCTTGATACATGATGTGACTGGGTCACATGTTGATGTTTTAAGAATCAAAGAAAAGTAAAGAAACTTAAAGAAAGAATATGCTGAATCTGATCGCATAGATGGATTTCTATCGCGTAGTTTGAAGATTGGATTCTTGAGCTACTTCTTAGGAGTTATGAGATATTGCTTAGGAATAGATAACAACAAGTTTTCATATGGATTGTAAGGACAAGTTCTTCCGCAAAGTTTTTTAAAATAAAAGGAAAATTTTGATTTTATTTATTTTAAAATGTCCTTACAATGGCATCTGTGGAAATTTTTGTTGCTTATAAGATTCCATTAATAGCAAGAGTGGAAATATGAAATTGATTCTTTCATTTGTGGTAATGTCTAAATTTACCAAATAAGGAAAGATCCTCATCACCCAAGTTTCAATTGGACCGGAACTTGGAATCATGCAAGTTGTATAGCATGATGAATGAGAACTTTCAAGCATTGGTAAAATTAAGACTAACTACTTGTTCACATGGATGTGTGAATCAAGTAACGGACTAAGGGATTGAGTACACATTCTTGTGCACTGATTAAGTCCACCACAAAAGAATTATAAGACTATTCGTTATAGTTTACTAAAGCTCAGTAAACATGATTATACTTACAATCTTAAGTGTAACTCTGAGACATTGGAAAAGGTTCCAATGTATGGCATAGCGAATAAGAAGAATCAACTTAGGCAGAAAGATAAAAGTTTCTCAAATCTGAAAAGATGGGAGAGTACTTTAGTATCAGTTTTGTGATCATCTTAATGATTAAGAAACCATAGCACAATTAGTTCTCTATGGAAATCTTAGTGCATTCTTATGACTAAGAAGAGGAACTTGAATTGTTTAAATGGTTAAATCAAGAAGATGAGTCATACTTCGTTCCAATACAAGTCTTAGAGTCATACTCCAAGATTGTAACTTGAGTGACATGTCTTAAAGAAGGTTTAAAACACTTGTCAAATGTAAGAGTAAAAGTCTTCTACTCTTGTACATTTGAAATTGGTAAGTTGTGATGTTTTGGATAAAACAAAGACCAACTTAAGCCAATTGTGTGAAGTGTTTGTCTTGGTTAGAATCCACACTATCTCTTGAATAACTGACAAGAAAATCTTATAGGTCAAGAGGACAGTGGGAGTCTTAAAGGTCTTGAAAGTCTCAAGAACTAATCAAGAATAAAACCTGAAGTTCTTCACTAGCACACGACTTGAGGTTTATGACCTATTGTGTTGACATATTCTGTACGCATTCCAATTAAAGTTGGCTTTGCATATGAGTTCTTAGAGTTCTCAGTTGGTTGCATAACAGCTTCGAAGCAATGGTAGGCCCTTGAGCTACCAGGTGGCAAGAAATTAAGATTGAGTTCAATCCATATGAGTGTGGATTTGTCATTATCCTTGTCTTGTGTCTATGGTTTGGACAATTCACATGGATAAAAACTCATACACCATTAAATCTAAGTGTCATAAGGTTTCTCTCCGATTCATGAAAATGATGGTGAGGAAGCACTTTCACTAAGTAGATTTTAGCTAGATAGCAATTGTGATATTTGCATTCTCAAAGTCGTTAGTGGAGCGTGTGTGGTTTACCGACACACTAACCTGAACTTGTGTGAAGTGGCAAAAAGGTCTAACCATTATGATTACGGCATCCCTCTTCATAATTGTTTAGACACACAAGTGTGCTATCTAAGGGAAGGTGTATGATTTTGATAAAGTCTTATCAAAACAATCTAGTATCAGAAATCTGAACTTTGGTAAGAAAGTCAGCTGATTTATGAGTACATGTCAAAGCTAGTGGGAGCATAAGTGTTATGCTAATAATCATCATGTTAGTGGGAGCATGATAATTATGATAAGTATTGCAAGTTAGCAATGTTAATTATAGAAAACAAAAGGTTTCAATTGGGAAAAGTTGTTTTGCTATAAATAAGGGAGAGGAAATTATACTTCATCTCAAATCTATAAGCTTAGATCGTGAGGTTTTAATCATTTAGTCAAGGATATATATATATATGAATTTCATGTTGGAATGGCTCAACATAAGGAAATTCTGTATATGGGTCCATTATTTGCGTTCTAAAATTCTATTATGATTCGGCATCCCTTTTCATAATCTGAATTATGAGAACTTGGCAATTTGAAATGGAAATGTTATAGCAAAAGACTGGCTTAGTCTTTATGTGAGACATCATGAATCGTGTCCCATATGCTTCAGATATAGGATCGATTACATGTGTTATATTCGTCCTTTCTAAAATTTTCCAAATGCGTAGGGCATTAAGAAGGGAAAAGGTTTAGAACTGGATATGACTAAAAGGATTAAACAATTGTCGAGGACAATCTAAGGTTTACCAAAGATTGGGTGCTCGAGGACAGTTGGAAGTATAGTGATAATTTTGGAAGGACCATATTGACATAATCTGTAAGGAGGCAACTTCTGTTCAGAAGTGATAGTCAAAATGGAATATGGAAATGTTTCAAAGTTAGAATTTTCAATCTGTTTAAGATTAGGAAACTTAATGCAAGAAGGATGTTCCCAAGGAGATGATCTCCTTTGGAATGCTTTGTAATGATTGTTGTCAAGTCCTTCTGACTTTGTTCATAATCATTACAAGAGGTTCAATGCATATAAGTTTAGAATGTAACAGATTTCAGTAAATGACAGGAATTTGGAATTCTTGTACTTGCAGTAAGGATTTGGGAGTGTGAAAAGAAAATCATTGAAGTTATGTTCAATGGATCTAGTTCACAAAGTAAAGATCATAGACAAACATAGTATGCATACTTGGTGTATGGCATGACTAGTGTTTAGAAAACATAGTGTACATGCTTGGAGCATGGGACGACTATTGTTTTAAATTCAATAATAAAGTTGATAGCTGAAACAGTATACAATGAATAATATGTAATCATATGGTGATAAATAAAAGGTGTTTTATTTATGTTCATAGGTTTTGATACCATATTGGATTCAATTATTATTGTGTTTCATTTTGCATGTTTTTGACTTCCCGAATAAACTGGGTTATTCTTCCGAAATGACTAAGTTATTCAAACCATCCACAGTAGGTCATATGTTGGAAATAGATATGAATTAAGACTGTCATGGGTTGGCTTGTAGAGGTCTAAGGTGTTGGACAAAGGGCTACAACACTCATGAGTGCTCATAAGTTCTGAGTATTGGATTTAACCCGCGCTCATTGGAATCACTTCATGGATTTTATCACGAGTGATCATGAGACGATAATATCGTATATTCTTCAAACCTAGAGATATGAGTTGTTACTATGAGTTGATAGTACATTGATTGCATGAAAACGCATTTAGTAACTCGATGCTATAAAACGTGTCTTTGTGTATGATTCAACAAGTTGTAGAACAAGCCATATTAGTCGAAGTTTATCCATTCCTTTTATCTTCGGGATAAAAGCAATATCTATGGGCCCCTCGATGATTTGATGATGACAAATGGAAGTGCTCGGCCGGGCCAGGACTGATTTGATTTGTTCAATTAGTCAGTCGTCATAAATCGGAAATCGGGAAACAACAAATGGACAGAGAGAACGATTATAATCCATGTCTCAGTCCATATGATATCTAGAATGGAGGAATATATGATCCCTTATCTAATGGACAAGTCATTGACAAAGGTCAGAGTTCATCGACAAGGTCAGAGTTTGACATAAGCTTTTGAGAGCTACGATTGCCAGTCGGTTCCTAAAGTCATGCGCAATATTAGTTTTAGACTTATCCAAGTGGGAGACTGTTGGATTAATGTCTAAGTCCATAACTATAATTGGTAAGACTTGACCCGACCCGGCATGGTCCATTTGGGTTGCATGGCATCATGCATTTGAATAGACTATAATGAGAGAAATAAGACACTTATGGTTATTAATATATTATAAGTTCTAGTATATTAATAATAAGAATAATAAGATTATTTAATTAGTATTGATCAAGAATTAATCTAGGATTAATTAAGTGATCAAAAGAAGACTAATTAAATATATGGGTTGATTGTGTAAATCATCCATACTTGTATAGTGGGCTAATGCTCCATGGATAATCAAGTTGGGCTGAAACCCATAGGATGGTCCATGGATGCTCCATGGTGTATTTGAACTCATGGATCCAAGGAAATGGAAATTCATGACAATTAGGGTTTACCCTAATTGTAACACTATATAAAGATCTTATTCTTGACAAAATCGGTGACTAGTATCATTCTAGAGAGGGCTAGCCGATTTTCATGAAGTGTAGATTTCTCTCAAGTTATTCCAAGTGTATTTGGTGTTGTGTGAACCATTTGAGGTGTCACACTTGGGGCACTAGGCACTCAAGCTTCATGAAGACTTTCTACATCAAAGAGGTATGTATTCTATCTTGTTATATTTATTGTTTTGTATGCTAGATTAGGATAATACCTTGGAAAGTTCTTATTTGCATGTATAATAGAGAAAACATAGATCCAAGGTATTTAGGGTTGCATGTACACTTAGGAGTGTTAGAATGCTCAAAACCCAACAATTCCGACCTTGGAGCTCATATTGAATCGAGTCCGACTAAGATGAGTATGTTACGTGGTTCAGAGAACCAAGTTCGATGTAGCATATGACTTAAGCCAGAAGATTGAAGTAAAAGATGATTAAAGAGATCAACAGAAGTATCGCACTCATTGTTAAAGAAGTTGATATTTAGGAATAATACATGTTGAACTGTGATTGTATCACATTAGAACATGAAGGAAGGTGTAGTTTGTTCTGAAAATTGTCCCAAAGAGATCTGAGTCTAAGTAGTGCAGTATACAATGAGAGATCATTAGAACATGACCCATTAGTCTGTTACAATAAATGAGGGAAAGTACTTATGTGACATCCCCTAATTTCTCAGCCAGAAAAGACCGATTTAATTTATGCTTTTTAAAATAAAATCAGAGAAATCTTTATAAAAGATGTTGCGGAATTGGTCCCCAAAACAAAATATGATAAAAGTGTGTCAAAACCTTTCTTTAAGAAATATATCATTTCCTTTTATATCAAAAACTTGGGATGTCATGTTCCGATACAGATCAAAAGCATAAACAAGACATTATAAGCCTTACGATAGTTATTTGTAACTACTGACCTATAATCCAAAATTCACTCATCATCATCATCCGACTATGCTCGGGGACCTCTACCTGTAATACAAACAGCTGAGTGGGTCAGGCTTGGAAGCCTGGTGAGCATATAGGGTTTTGAACCCACAATACATAAATTTATTATGTTTAAACATCAATCAATCAACCGAATTACCCCAAACCCCATTATTTTACTTATTTCTTATGGGTTTACCCTAAGAATCAACTATCCCTCCTGCCTAAGGATTCATCCTAAGGAATAGACACAAAGTCACCTCGTGACCGGGGTTTATACAACGGGCGCTAATTCCATAGCTGCCAAAGTTTATTCAACATGTGCTAAGTCCATAGCTCTCATTTATCGACAGTATTATTTACAGGTATTCTCTCCTGCAATACATGTCAATGGGTTTTAGAGTACAACAAATGAACATATAGTTCATTACACCTACAGGTTGCGGGCCTGCTAGTGTTCCATAGACTGTCTAGAATAGTCCATGGTTATCATCCATACTCTGCTGAATGACTACAACAACAACAACAACATCGAGGCCTCTCACCTTTTTAACACACATCAACTATTTCATCTACCCATGTTCTACCCAACATTTTTCGTAGATAAAAATACATATATAGTTTAAATTATTTAAAAACATGTATAACTCATTCCTTCAGCATCCATCTCAAATAAACAAACAATATATATTCACACAACACGTATTTTATGTAAAATACTTCATATCTATGTGTAAGGTGAAAGTAACTACACACTCACTTGATTTAATGAAAACCGGGCAGCAATTCGTTTCCTAAAACGATCGTTTCTAATAAAACTGGGAGTTTTATTGAGAAACCGGGCTCTGCGAGGGTTGGGCTTCGAAACCGAAAAGATAAATTGTTCGGGCTTCACGGGCACTTCATGGAGTATTCCGGGGTTTACAATCAATATCGGGGCTTTAGGGGATGCTAATATGAAAGAAATATGAGATTTAGGGTGAAAAGTGGCAAATTTCCAAAGTTACCCGGGAAGGCTCGCAGCCTTCTATTTATAGGGTGGAGCTTCTGATCGGACGGCTGAGAATGAACCACGCGTCGCAGATCCGAGGGCTCGCAGGGGAAGGCTCGCACGAGGGCTGCACGTGCGAAGGCTTGATGGCTTCCTGTGATTGGTCCGAAGTCGGCTTGGTGGTGGGGTCCGCAGGCGAGGGTGCGCAGGTGCGAGGGACTCGGTGGCATCCTCTGATTGGACCGCGGACTCGTGACCCATGTGTGAGGCTCGGACAAGAGGATAGTACACGCGTCGGACTGCTAGTGGACCGCGGTTACTGTTCATGCGAGGGTGACTCAGCAGATTTCGCCATGTGGCATATGCGAGGAGAGGACACGTGGCAAAAGCGTGACAATTCAAATTTTCTTGATTTTTGTGCAAAAACTTCTAAAATCCATACCTTTCGCATACGAGCTCCATTTTTGACGTTCTTTATATGCACACGTAGCTAAAATTACACTCTACAACTTCCGTTTAGACTTCGTCGGCTAATTTTGACTTTAATTTTTATATTATTATTTTTAACAGACCGGGACAGGAAATCCGTTAAAAATTCATAACTTCTTCATGCGACGTCCGTTTTTATCAGACTTTTTACCGTTGTGCTACTAATGACGAGACCTTCAATTCTCGTTTAGGTTGTGTCGGCCAAAAATCGCTCGATCTAAAATTCGAGTTTTTAGTTGTCTGCTGCTAAGCTGAAACTTCGAAAAATCATAACTTCCTCATACGAAGTCAGATTTGGGCGTTCTTTTTATCGAACTTCTCGGTTTAATGAACACTACAACTTTAGTTTAGATTACTAAGGCTAAAAAGTAGTTTATCAAAAACTCACTTTTTACGACATTCGGCACCGTGTCGGTTTTGTCGCGAAAGTTCGACAGCTCATAACTTCTTCGTTATAACTCGGATTTCGGCATTCTTTATATCGCCGAAATCCTTGTTTAGACCACTACAACTTTATGTAAAGATATCGGGCTTATCTCACACTTTAATTTTGATGCTTATTTTTATTTTTAATTAATTAAACCCTAATAATTAAGCATAAAACACATAATTCACATAAAATTCACATAATTCCTTTTCATTTCTTATAAATGAGTTACAAAGGTTAACCTAGACCATTATGTCAATATTAATGCCTAGCCTAGACACACAGGCGTTACAACTCTCTCCCCCTTAGGATGATTCCGTCACCGGAATCACACAACGACAAACAACTACAGGTAGCGACTCACTATGTCACTCTCTGTTTCCCAGGTGGGATTTGGCCCATTTATATGTTTCCAACGTACAGGCACTAAATCGACTATCTTACGTTACAACTTCTTAGTCTTATGGTTAACGATTGCCTTAGGTTCTCCAATTAACCTCATGTTCTCGTCCAACCTTAATTCAAAAATGGGAATTATGTCGGGCACACCTCCCGTGAACTTTTTCAAATAACACACATGAAAGGTGTTATGAATACTCTCTAGTTCTTCCGGTAATTCTAGCTTGTAAGCTTGATTCTGGATTCTCTGAAGAACTTTAAATGGTCCAATAAACCTTGGACTCAACTTTCCCCTTCTACCAAATCTTATAAGTCCCTTCCACGATGAGACTTTAAGTGAAACCAAATCTCTAACTTAGAATGATATCGGTTGTCTTTTCTTGTCAGCATAGCTCTTTTGAGCAGCTAACATCTTTTTTCCTAATCACTTACAACTTTTCAGCAATCTAATGGACTATTTAAAGTCGCATAAACTGCTTTTCCTCAGCTTCCAGCCAACATGATGGCATCCGACACTTTTTCCCATACAAAGCGTGATAAGGTACCATCTTAACACTTGATTGGAAACTATTATTATAGGTGAATTTTACTAGAGGTAAGTGTTCATCCCAGTTACCTTGAAATTATAGGGTACATGCTCTCAACATATCTTACAACGTTTGAATCGTTCATTCGCTCTGACCATCGGTTTGCAGATGGTAAGCTGTATTCAAACACAACTTGGTACCCAATTCCTCTTATAGACTCCTCCAAAACCTTGAGGTAAAACGGCTGTCATGATCGGATACAATCGTTAACGACACATCGTGAAGCTTCACACTTTCCTTCACATAAGAATTCGCAAGTTTATCCATAGACCATTTCTCATTGGCTGCTATGAAATGCGCACTCTTAGTGAAGCGATCAACGATCACCCAAATCATGTCGTGACCGTTCCTTGTTCTGGGCAGTTTAGTCACAGAATCTATAGTGATATCTTCCCATTTACCCATGGGTACAGGTAAAGGTTCTAAACTCCCATACGTTTTCTGATGTTGTGCCTTAACCTTGGAACAAGTTACACACTCAGCCACATACTTTCGCAACTTCAAGCTTCATCGTGGGCTACCAGTAATAGGGTTTTAGATCCCTATACATTTTCGTATTGCCGGGATGAATCGAGTACATGGTCTTGTGAGCTTCTTCCATCAGAAGACCTCTTATTCCTGCCATCCTAGGTACCCAAATCCTATCTTTGAATACCTCCATTCCTTGACCGTTTGTACCAAACACCAACGTTTTACTCAAACGTTCCTCCTTTCAGTCATTTTTCTCTAAAGCTTCCTCTTGAGCTTTCTTTATACTTTTCACAATTGTCAAGACAACTTTAATTCTTAACGCTCTTGGCCCTTTTCTTTTCAAGACTTTCCTTCCGGCTGAGAGTATCAGCAACAACATTTGCTTTACCAGGGTGGTAATGTATCTCACAGTAGTAGTCCTTGAGTAATACTAGCTAGCGTCGTTGCCTGATGTTCAATTCCTTCTGATCAAAGAGATATTGGAGACTCTTATGATCAGTGAAAATTTTACACTTTGTGCCATAAAGTTAATGCCTCCATATCTTTAAGGCGAATACTATCGCTGCCAACTCCAAATCGTGAGTGGGGTAGTTCTTTTCATGCTCTTTCAATTGCCTCGATGCATACGCTATCACCTTATCCCTTTGTGTCAAAACACATCCTAACCCAACTCCAGAGGCATCACTATAAACTGTGAAGTCATCAACTCCTTTAGGTAATGAAAGAATCGGTGCTTAACACAACTTCTTCTTTGACTTCTCAAAGCTTCCTATGCTTCTCATTCCAAGTATAGAAAGCTCCTTTATAGGTCAAAGCTGTCAATGGAGTCGCGATCGAAGAAAAGCCTTGGATAATTCAGTAATAATATCCAGCTAATCCTAAAAAGCTTTAGATCTCCATAGGACTTTCAATTGTAACCTTCGAGTTACAAAATAAATCCTTATTGAGGACTCCTCCTTCTTCTTGGAATAAGTTGTAACGCCCGTGCTTCTAGGCTAGGTATCAATATTGACATAATGGTCTAGGTTAACCTTTGTAACTCATTTAGAAGAAATGAAAAGGAATTATGTGAATTTTATGTGAATTATGTGTTTTATGCTTAATAAAGGGTTTAATTAATTAAAAATAAAAATAAGCGTCAAAATTATAGTGTGAGATAAGCCCGATATCTTTACATAAAGTTTTAGTGGTCGAAACAAGGATTTCGGCGATATAAAGAATGCCAAAATCCGAGTTATAACTAAGAAGTTATGACCTATCGAAGTTTCGCAACAAAACCGACACGGTGCCGAATGTCGTAAAAAGTGAGTTTTTGATAAACTACTTTTTATCCTTAGTAATCTAAACGAAATTCGTAGTGTTCGTTAAACTGAGAAGTTCGATAAAAAGAACGCCCAAATCTGACTTCGTATGAGGAAGTTATGATTTTTCGAAGTTTCAGCTTAGCAGTAGACAACTAAAAACTCGAATATTAGATCGAGCGATTTTTAACCGACACAACCTAAACGAGAATTGAAAGTCTCGTTATTAGTAGCACAACGGTAAAAAGTCTGACAAAAAACGGACGTCGGATAAAGAAGTTATGAATTTTTAACGGATTTCCTGTCCCGGTCTATTAAAAATAATAATATAAAAATTAAAGTCAAAATTAGCCGACGAAGTCTAAACGGAAGTTGGAGAGCGTAATTTTAGCTACGCGTACATATAAAGAACGTCAAAAACGGAGCTCGTATGCGAAAGTTATGGATTTTAGAAGTTTTTGCACAAAAATCAAGAAAATCCGCATAGTCACGCTTTTGCCACGTGTCCTCGCCTCGCATATGCCACGTGGCGAAATCTGCTAAGTCACCCTCGCATGAACAGTAACCGCGGTCCACTAGCAGTCCGACGCGTGTACTATCCTCGTGTCCGAGCCTCGCACATGGGTCAGTAGACTTCGGTCCAATCACAGGAAGCCAGCAAGCCTCGCACATGGGTCAGTAGACTTCGGTCCAATCACCCCACCACCAAGCCGACTTCGGGCCAGTAGACTTCGGTCCAATCACAGCAAGCCAACAATCCAAAGTTTATTCACATGATCTTTGGGTATCAATCATCACTTAGCATTCTAAGTTTAAGTCTAGAAATCGTAGGATATTTCTTAGTTCGCTCAAACTAATGCTCTGATACCAACTGTGACATCCCCTAATTTCTCGGCCAGAAAAGACCGATTTAATTTATGCTTTTTAAAATCAAATTAGAGAAATATTTATAAAAGATGTTGCGGAACTGGTCCCCAAAACAAAATATGATAAAAGTTTGTCAAAACCTTTCTTTAAGAAATATATCATTTCCTTTTATATCCAAACCTCGGGATGTCATGTTCCGATACAAATCAAAAGCATAAACAAGACATTATAAGCCTTACGATAGTTATTTGTAACTACTGACCTATAATCCAAAATTCACTCATTATCATCATCCGACTATGCTCGGGGACCTCTACCTGTAATACAAACAGCTAAGTGGGTCAGGCTTGGAAGCCTGGTGAGCATATAGGGTTTTGAACCTACAATACATAAATTTATTATGTTTAAACATCAATCAATCAACTGAATTACCCCAAACCCCATTATTTTACTTATTTCTTAAGGGTTTACCCTAAGAATCAACTATCCCTCCTTCCTAAGGATTCATCCTAAGGAATAGACACAAAGTCACCTCGTGACCGGGGTTTATACAACGGGCACTAATTCCATAGCTGCCAAAGTTTATTCAACATGTGTTAAGTCCATAGCTCTCATTTATCGACAGTATTATTTACAGGTATTTTCTCCTGCAATACATGTCAATGGGTTTTAGAGTACAACAAATGAACATATAGTTCATTACACCTACAGGTTGCGGGCCTGCTAGTGTTCCATAGACTGTCTAGAATAGTCCATGGTTGTCATCCATACTCTGCTGAATGACTACAACAACAACATCGAGGCCTCTCACCTTTTTAACACACATCAAATATTTCATCTACCCATGTTATCCCAACATTTTTTGTAGATAAAAATACATATATAGTTTAAATTATTTAAAAACATGTATAACTCATTCCTTCAGCACCCATCTCAAATAAACAAACAATATATATTCACACAACACGTATTTTATGTAAAATACTTCATATCTATGTGTAAGGTGAAACTAACTACACACTCACTTGATTTAATGAAAACCGGGCAGCAATTCGTTTCCTAAAACGATCGTTTCTAATAAAACCGGGAGTTTTATTGAGAAACCGGGCTCTGCAAGGGTCGGGCTTCGAAACCGAAAAGATAAATTTTTCGGGCTTCACGGGCACTTCATGGAGTATTCCGGGGTTTACAATCGATATCGGGGCTTTGGGGATACTAATATGAAAGAAATGTGATATTTAGGGTGAAAAGTGGCAAATTTCCAAAGTTACCCGGGAAGGCTCGCAGCCTTCTATTTATAGGGTGGAGCTTCTGATCGGACGGCTGAGAAGGAACCACGCGTCGCAGATCTGAGAGCTCGCAGGGGAAGGCTCGCACGAGGTCTGCATGTGCGAAGGCTTGCTGGCTTCCTGTGATTGGACCGAAGTCTACTGGTCCGAAGTCGGCTTGGTGGTGGGGTGATTGGACCGAAGTCTACTGACCCATGTGCGAGGCTTGCTGGCTTCCTGTGATTGGACCGAAGTCTACTGACCCATGTGCGAGGCTCAGACACGAGGATAGTACACGCGTCGGACTGCTAGTGGACCGCGGTTACTGTTCATGCGAGGGTGACTTAGCAGATTTCGCCACGTGGCATATGCGAGGCGAGGACACGTGGCAAAAGCGTGACTATGCGAATTTTCTTGATTTTTGTGCAAAAACTTCTAAAATCCATAACTTTCGCATACGAGCTCCGTTTTTGACATTCTTTATATGCACGCGTAGCTAAAATTACGCTCTCCAACTTCCGTTTAGACTTCGTCGGTTACTTTTGACTTTAATTTTTATATTATTATTTTTAATAGACCGGGACAGGAAATCCGTTAAAAATTCATAACTTCTTCATCCGACGTCCGTTTTTTGTCAGACTTTTTACCGTTGTGCTACTAATAACGAGACCTTCAATTCTCGTTTAGGTTGTGTCGGCTAAAAATCGCTCGATCTAATATTCGAGTTTTTAGTTGTCTACTGCTAAGCTGAAACTTCGAAAAATCATAACTTCCTCATACGAAGTCAGATTTGGGCGTTCTTTTTATCGAACTTCTCAGTTTAACGAACACTACGAATTTCGTTTAGATTACTAAGGATAAAAAGTAGTTTATCAAAAACTCACTTTTTACGACATTCGGCACCGTGTCGGTTTTGTTGCGAAACTTCGATAGGTCATAACTTCTTCGTTATAACTCGGATTTTGGCATTCTTTATATCGCCGAAATCCTTGTTTTGACCACTAAAACTTTATGTAAAGATATTGGGCTTATCTTACACTTTAATTTTGACGCTTATTTTTATTTTTAATTAATTAAACCCTAATAATTAAGCATAAAACACATAATTCACATAAAATTCACATAATTCCTTTTCATTTCTTCTAAATGAGTTACAAAGGTTAACCTAGACCATTATGTCAATATTGATACCTATCCTAGAAACACGGGCATTACAACTTATTCCAAGAAAAAGAAGGAGTCCTCAATAAGGATTTATTTTGTAACTCGAAGGTTACGATTGAAAGTCCTATGGAGATCTGAAGCTTTTTAGGATTAGCTGGATATTATCACTGAATTATCCAAGGCTTTTCTTCGATCACGACTCCATTGACAGCTTTGACCCACAAAGGAGTTGTCTATACTTGGAATGAGAAGCATAGGAAGCTTTGAGAAGTTAAAGAAGACGTCGTGTGAAGCACCGACTCTCTCGTCACCTGACGGAGTTGATGACTTCGCAGTTTATAGCAATGCGTCTGGAGTTGGGTTAGGTTATGTTCTGACCCAAAGGGATAAAGTGATAGTGTGTGCATTGAGGCAATTGAAAGAGCATGAAAAGAACTACCCCACTCACAATTTGGAGTTGGCAGCGGTAGTATTCGCCTTAAAGATATGGAGGCATTAACTTTATGGCACTAAATGCAAACTTTTCACTGATCATAAGAGTCTCCAATATCTCTTTAATCAGAAGGAATTGAACATGAGGCAACGATGCTGGCTAGAGTTACTCAAGGACTACGATTGTGAGATACTTTACCACCCTGGGAAAGCAAATGTTGTTGCTGATACTCTTAGTCGGAAGGTAAACCTTGAAAAGAAAAGGCCAAGAGCGTTGAGAATTGAAGTTGTCTCTACAATTGTGGAAAGTATAAAGAAAGCTCAAGAGGAACCTTTGGAGAAAAATGACCGAAAGGAAGAACTTTTGGGGAAAACGTTAGTGTTCGGTACAAACAACCAAGGGTTGAAGGTATTCCAAGATAGAATCTGGGTACCTAAGATGGGCGGAGTAAGAGATCTTCTGATGGAAGAACTCACAAGACCATGTACTCGAGTCATCCCGGCAGTACAAAAATGTATAGGGATCTAAAACCCTATTATTGGTGGCCGACGATGAAGCTCGATGTTGCTAAGTATGTGGCCGAGTGTGTAACTTGTGCTAGGATTAAGGCACAACATCAGAAACCGTATGGGAGTTTAGAACCTTTACCCGTACCCATGGGTAAATGGGAAGACATCACTATGGATTTTGTGACTAAACTGCCCAGAACAAGGAACGGTCACGACATGATTTGGGTGGTCGTTGATCGCTTCACTAAGAGTGCGCATTTCATAGCAGCCAAAGAGAAATGGTCTATGGAAAAACTTGCGAATTCTTACGTGAAGGAAATTGTGAGGCTTCACGATGTTCCGCTAACGATTGTATCCGATCGTGATAGCCGTTTTACCTCAAGGTTTTAGAGGAGTCTACAAGAGGAATTGGGTACCATGTTGTGTTTAAGTACAGCTTACCATCCGCAAATCGATGGTCAGAGCGAACGAACGATTCAAACACTAGAGGATATGCTGAGAGCATGTACCCTAGAATTCCAAGGTAACTGGGATGAACACTTACCTCTAGTAGAATTTTCCTATAATAATAGTTTCCACTCAAGCATTAAGATGGCACCTTATCACGCTTTGTATGGGGAAAAGTGTCGAACGCCATCATGTTGGCTGGAAGCTGGGGAAAAGCAGTTTATGGGCCCTGAAATAGTCCATCAGACTGCCAAAAAGTTGTAAGTGAATAGGGAAAAAGATGTTAGCTACTCAAAAGAGTTATGCTGACGAGAAAAGACAACCAATATCATTCGAAGTTGGAGATTCGTTTTCACTAAAAGTCTCGTCGTGGAAGGGACTTATAAGATTTGGTAAAAGGGGAAAGTTAAGTCTAAGGTTTATTGGTCCATTTAAAGTTCTTTGGAGGATCGGGAATCAAGCTTACAAGCTACAACTAACGGAAGAACTAAAGAGTATTCATAACACCTTTCATGTGTGTTATTTGAGAAAGTTCATGGGAGGTGTGCCCGACATAATTCCCATTTCTGAATTAAGGTTGGATGAAAATAAGAGGTTAATTGGAGAACCTGACGCAATCGTTAACCGTAAGACTAAGAAGTTGTAATGTAAGACAGTCGATTTAGTGCCTGTACAATGGAAACATATAAATGGGCCAAATCCCACCTAGGAAACGGAGAGTGACATAGTGAGTCACTACCCGTAGTTGTTTGTCGTTGTGTGATTCCGGGGACGGAATCATCCTAAGGGGGAGAGAGTTGTAAAGCCCGTGTTTCTAGGCTAGGATTAATATTGACATAATGTTCTAGGTTAACCTTTGTAACTCATTTAGAAGAAATGAAAAGGAATTATGTGAATTTTATGTGAATTATGTGTTTTATGCTTAATTATTAGGGTTTAATTAATTAAGAACAAAAATAAGTGTCAAAATTAAAGTGTGAGATAAGCCCGATATCTTTACATAAAGTTGTAGTGGCCGAAACAAGGATTTCGGGGATATAAAGAATACCAAAATCCGAGTTATAACGAAGAAGTTATGACCTGTCGAAGTTTCACGACAAAACCGGCACGGTGCTGAATGTCGTAAAAAGTGAGTTTTCGATAAACTACTTTTTAGCCTTAGTGATCTAAACAAAAGTCGTAGTATTTGTTAAACTGAGAAGTTCGATAAAAAGACGCCAAAATCTGACTTCGTATGAGGAAGTTATGATTTTTCGAAGTTTCAGCTTAGCAGTAGACAGCTAAAAACCCGAATTTTAGATCAAGCAATTTTTAGCCAACACAACCTAAACGAGAATTGAAGCTCTCGCCATTAGTAGCACAATGGTAAAAAGTCTGACGAAAACGGACGTCGGATGAAGAAGTTATGAATTTTTAACGGATTTCCTTTCCCGGTCTGTTAAAAATAATAATATAAAATTTAAATTCAAAATTAGCCGTTGAAGTCTAAACGGAAGTTGTAGAGCGTAATTTAAGCTACGCGTGCATATAAAGAACGTCAAAAAAGGAGCTCTTATGCGAAAGTTATGAATTTTAGAAGATTTTGGCACAAAATTCGAGAAATTTCGCATAGATAAGCATCACCCGGAAGTGCCACGTCACCCTCGCCTCGCATGTGCCACGTATCCGAATTCTGCTGAGTCACCGAAGCCACCTGGCAAGACGTGTCGCCTATGCTCGCATCCGAAGTCTGGTCCACTAGAGGTCCGACCCGTGTTCCACTCTTCGTGTCCAAGCCTCGCAGAAGGAGCCATGTCCGAAGCCTCAGACTAGACCGCTGTCCAATCAGAAGGCGACAGCGAGACCCTCGCAGGTGCGAGCCATGCGCAGCCCACGTGCGAGCCCTCCCCTGCGAGCTTCGGATCTGCGACGCGTGGCCTCTTCTCAGCCCTTGGATCAGAAGCCTCGCCCCTATATATAGAAGGGTGCGAGACCTCCCGGGTAACTTTGTAAATTTGTCATTTTTAACGCCTAAACCCATATTTTCTTCATCTTAACATCCCGCAAAGCCCCGGTATCGATTGTAAGCCCCAGAATACGCCACGAAGTGCCCGAGAAGCCCGGAAAATTTATCTTTTCGGTTTCAAAGCCCGACTTTTGCAAAGCCCGGTTTCTCAATAAAACTCTCGGTTTTATTAGGAACGATCGTTTTAGGAAACGAATTGTTGCTCGATTATCACCAAATCAAGTGAGTGTATAGTCACTTTCATTTTACACATAGATATGAAGTATTTACCTTATAATACGTGCTATGTGTAGATATATTAATTGTTTATTTGAGGTAACTGTTGAGTTGATATTTTATACAAGTTTTAAACTGTATAAGTATTTTTATCTACAAATATGTTGGGTAGATAGTGATGTGTGATAAAATAAAATTGAGGAGAGGCCTCGATGAGTTTTGAGATCCAGTCATCTAGTGGAGTTTGGATGATGACCACGGACTTTCTAGACAGTCCAGTGGGAAACATTAGTAGGTCCGCAACCTGTAGGTGTTAATGAACTGAGAGTGTTCATTTGTTGTACTCCATCCCCCTCATGGTTGCCTTTAGGACATGTATGGCTGGGGAAACCCCCTTGGCAGTAGTGTCCATCCCGATGATATTTTTTAGGCTAGGTCCCTTGTGATAAGTGTTTAGGGACATAAAGTAAGGATAATGGGAACGGGTAATCAGGGTTATTGTTGATTGATGAACTTAGTAAGTTTATTATTATTGTGGGTTGAAAACCCTATATGCTCACCAGGCTCCCAAGCCTGACCCACTTAGCTTTTTATATTACAGGTAGTGGACCCCGAGCATAGTCGGAGGACAACGAGAGATTTTTGGATTATAGGCCAGTAGTTGTAAATAACTGTTGAAAGGCTTATAATGTCTTGTTTATGCTTTTGATCTATATCGGAACATGACATCCCGAGGTTTTGATATGAAATGAAACTATACATTTCTTAAAGAAAGTTTTGATAAACTTTTATCATGTTTTGTTTTGGGAACAAATTCCGCAACATCTTTTAAAAAGATTTCTCTGATTTTATTATAAAAAGCATAAATTAAATCGGTCTTTTCTGGCCGAGAAATCAGGGGATGTCACAGCCACCTTTGTAAAAGAGCATGATTCTTCAATCTCTAAGGCAACCTCAGCTGTCGATGCCTCCACCCAGGTCTGCAAAGAAGCGACCAAAGAAGCGACCATAGTGGAAAAGCTTGTTGTGTCTCTTGAGACTGAAAAGAAGCACTTTGCCACCATGCGTCAAACTATCCAGACAGATAATGTTGCCTTACACACCTCTATCAATGAGCGTCTCCAGAAGCTTCAAGACGAATTAGCCATGCAAAACAAAATCATGGATGTACTGGCTCTCAAAACCACTCAGCTAAAGACCAAGTCCCTACAAATTTCTTAAGCGAACAAGGAGATCGACAACCTTCGCTCTGAGAGAAGCGTCATCAGAAGTTGTGTCTCCGAAGTTCATGCCCTTCTCTCCAACGTTCTGGAAACTCACGACTCCATTCTCAATTTTTCTGTCCGACGCTCTATTGGTGAAAAGCTTCGCCAAACCATCGACTTGTTAAGTCGCATCGAGGATGTTTCAGAGACTGTTGTCCCTCCTAAACAAGGGGAGAAGGGATTCCTAGCACTACCCAACCACCTCCTACAAGTACAACTGTTCCATCGAAAGTCACCACAGAAGGACCAAGGGTAATGAAGCTTCGGGTCCTAGTGTGAAGGACAAGGGAAAAGGAATTCTAGTAGAGAGTGATGAAGAAGAAGGGACCATTGCAAAGGCTCTGAAGCGAAAGCAAAGGGATAGGGAACTTGATCTCAATGCTAACGCTGCTATGGAAGCAGAAAAGAAGGAGAGAAAAATGAAAGAAGCTCACGATCTTTTAGAAAGCAGGAAATTGATTTTTCCTCTTTGGTCGTTGGAAAAGCTGGTTAAGGAAGCCATTGAATGTCCAAGCACATATTGGCTTGAGCCAGTTGTGTCTCTAGACTATGAGAACTCTAGAGATTCATACTATGACATGCCTATAACTCGAAAGCCATTTATCTTTCACTGCTTCCTTCCCATTGCTGAAGTTCCCCATCCTCATCCAGAAGTCGACAGGAATCTGATTAATTTTTATCTTGAGTTTGCTCAGCCTCAGTATCTTACATGGAGCGCTCAAAAGATAACTTCTATCGGGGTTCTCAAACCAACTGCAGCAGGGAAATTCATCAACGTCAAATTCAAGGTGATCAGAGGTTCGACTAACTTTGAGCATACAATTTCTATGGCTGATCTACCAAATCTCAATCCGCACGACTAGATTTTGCTATACAACTTTTTGCTCTCTAATCCAGCTGAATGTGAGCCAATTATTGATCACCTCAAGACAATGTTGGTGTGCTATATTCTAGAAGTGGGAAAGATGGATCAATAAATTGCTTAGGTCCTTAAAAGGAAGCCAACGGTGCTACCCATTGGTTCACCTAGCGATGTCAATAGAATGACGATGGGGAAGATTGACCCGAATCTCAACTCTGTGATGTTCACCAGAGGCGGGGGTCAAAAGTGTCTGTTCTCTCTAGTTGACAAACATCTTTTCACTACAACTTGCTTGGAACATGTTTTGGATATCATTCATAGGTGCAAGCAAAACAGTTAAGATGACAAGAAGTATTTCACTGACATGATTAGATGTTATATTAATTTTCGTCAGGTCCTGTTTGCTATCATTCCCAAGCTGTTCAAAGTGGTGAAGCATGTTGCAGCAAATCAACCGAAGTGAAGTCTCGCCCCTTATTGATGCAAAGGGGGAGATTGTTGGAACAAGATTTGTTGCGTCTAGGGCTCGTTCCTTAGCCCAGTTTTGTTACCGGTTTGGGCCTGTCCAACCATGTTTATTTTGTTTAGGGTTTTAGTATTTAAAGGTGCATGCATGTATCCTTTGGTTTTTATCGCTTTCATTTATTATTCTAAGTGTCGTACTACAAACCCTAGCTCGCCTTTACAGTGGAAGTTCTTCGTCGAGCTCTGCTGAGGCGTGGCTATTCTTGAATCATTAAGATATATTTAGATTCTATTCTGTGTTCTCAGTATTTATTTGTTTGTTTTAATGTTTAACCTGTTGAAGATCTAATCGATCTAAGAGTTCTCAACTCTTCATAGTGATTAAGTCAATAATGACTTGCTCCGAAGAGAGATAATATACAGTTATAATCAAGTGAACTTGGAGAGTAAGAAGGAGATGAGAGTAATAACATAAGATATGAAATTCAAGATGCGTAGTGTTATCAGATGTATTGAGTAAGAAGGATTGAGCTCTATTGATAGAGACTCGAGAATTACATTTGTTCAACTATCTAAGCATAGCCATACAAGGCATGCTAGACAAAAGAGAGTATTTTAAATAAAGCAGATAAATAGTTAAACAAAGAAAACTAGATAGCAAACTGTTGATGATGATGACTTCGGATGAGTTGCTGATCAAAGTTGACTGCGGATCCTGGGAGGCTGCGGTAGACTAAGTTTAAGAGGGTCACTTTTTATGATTCAACACCCCACACCATTATTCCTGATTGATCTCCATACTTGGTTTTGAACCTCTTTCTACCAAGCTTAGTAACATTCAATTGCGGACGATCTCCACGGATGTTTTTATCTGAATTTTTCATGAAAAGCAATTTTCCTTTTCCTTGAGATTTGACTTGCCTCTGAGCTTGTTTCAAAATTATTCTGGGATCAGTTGAAGCATATTCTTTATCAAAATGATCAACAATACAAGTTCCACTGGTTTGGTGAGAAACATCTTGAGAAGCTGGAGCAGGTGCACTTAGAGATGTATTGTCTTGAGAAGGCTCGATTACAGATGTTTTGAACTTGTCGCCAAATTCACTGATTAATTTGTTTTTTAAATCAATGTATCCAACTGAGAGAGCACCAAGATTAAGTTACAGATCAGAAATTTTTCTTGTCTTTTTAGCGTTTTCTCTCTCAAGCTCGGAACTCTCACATCCAGAGTTCCAATCAGTACGTCTTTTTCAATAAGATTTTGATTTAGAACTCTAATTTCGTCCTTGAGCTCAAAAATAGTTGGATCTTCGTTATCAGAGCTCCCTGAACCGATTGATATGCCTTTGCCTCTGGGTTTAGGATCAATACTTTCTCTGGCAAGAAACCTGGCAAGGCGTTCGGAAGCGGCATCATGCATAGGTTGAGGGATAGAAGAACCGCCAGGAGCTGAAGAGCATCCTGCTTCAAAATTTGTATGAGCATAACTAGGCCCCTCATCCAAAATTAGACTCTCGACTTGAATTATTTGGGATGTTTTGGTGGTTGTGAATAGTTGTTGAACAGTTTGAGCGTGTTCCCTTACGAGCACTCTTGGCCTGGGATCAACACGTCTTTGTTGTAAAGGCTGCTGGGAGGCTTGGGACTTCTCCAGATCACTATCAGTTAGAACAATAGTTGGAGTAGTAACTTCTCATGGAGGAATCCTCGCAGTTAAATCCAATTTAGCAATAATTTCTTCCATCTGAGTGGGTGTTTGAAATGGAAGCTTGAGAATGTTAGAGTCTCCCTTAGTCTCAGTTGGAGAGATCACAACCTCATTGACATCATCAAAATCAAAGAACAAACAGAGGTCATCATCACTCGCCTCTAAGTCGAACATGAAATCTTCATCATCAAAACTTGGTACATCACCCCCTTCATTCATCCCAACTCCTTCATCATCATCATCATTATCAACATCATCATCAACATTATGCACAGGCACATGTTCTTCTGCAACGATTGCCATAGGAGGAACAATCTCATCTTCTGGCTTAGAAACTGAAACATTTTTATCTTCATCATTTGAAACATCTTCTGGTTTAGAAGCTTCTTATATCTCAATAAATCTACCAAAATTTACCAAAGGGCTCGTTCCTTTAAACACAAACCTTGAACCCTTGCAGTTCTGCTTCATCGGGCCAAAAGTGTTTGGGCCTAAGGATTTCAAATCCAAAGTATCACCTTTCCTTTCCAATTCTGGATATTGAGCATCATAGATCATTTGAAGAAACATTGGGTACATCAAAAATACATCCTTCTTCCTCCATTGTAAGTTGCTCTTCATCTCATTTAATACAAGCTTTGAGAAATTGAAATCCAAGTCCATGATCAGAGCAACAATGGCACTGGTAGATGATAGAGAGATCTTATCCGCTCCTCCTTTCCTGCCTGAGATGCATATAACAAAAGAGTGGGCAAGAAAGCACCAGTAAGGAGGAAGTAGCTTCTTTATAGTTGGAGGAAAAGTTCCTTCATAACTCATTCTATCAAGAACCTTCCCGATCTAATCAATAGAAATTTCAGTTGGGGAGCCTGGTTGATCCCCAAATTGAAGCACTTGTCGGATGGTCTGTTTGATACAATAATTTTTCTCCCTTTGATAATTGATTCCATAGTGCCTTCTCCGTCTGCTCTTTCGTTGTTAATGGAAGATTTATCCCGACATTCACTCACTAACTCCTTATAAATGATGGGATTTGATCGAAAAGCGTGAGTAAGCCTGCAGTTGTTAAGTCCATGAACCATGGACAGAAACTCTTGATAGATTTGAGGTGGATCAGACAAGCATGCAGCAATGTTGTGATTTTCAGAAAATTTCAAATTTGCCATTTGTTTGCATCAAACGAACCAAGTGAGAAAAAAAAAGATTAATCACGTAAAGTTAAATTTTCTCAAAAACATTTGATTTCGGCTAAAACTATCAAAGACTAAATTTATTATGTCTATTTTAGATTGGATTTAGGTTTTCAGCCGAAATCTTTTAAGTCCGAACAAAAACCAAAAACACGTTTCAGTTAGGGTTTTCGGCAGAAAACATCTCATCAAAACATAAAACACTCAATTATGGGTTTTCCACCGCAAACAAGGGGTTTTCGGCTGCAAACATGTTTTCCACCGAAAACGTGTTACAGGCGCCCAAGTTGACGAAAAACTTCCGTCAATCATGCGATTATGTCCCAAAACCTGCAAAATCTTCAATCGAATCGAGTTAAAACAGGTATATAGAAGTCGCAATCTTCTTACAATGTTAAATCAGTGCACAATTTTGATTAAACACCCAAAAATGATGAATCCGAAGAGATGGTGAACAAAAAACGAGAGTAACTCAGGAAAGAGAAAGAGAAAACAAGTGTGTGTGTGTGTGTGCGGCGGAAAATGTAAGAAATGATGGAGGAACCGAAAATCATCCCCTTTATACCCTAATGCATTTTCGGCCCACAACATAATCATGTGTGCCTTCACTGAAAATCCATTTAAAATCTGATTACAAATAAAATAAATCCTTTTCTATAAAAATTGATTCATTTTGAAGACTTTAAAAATAAAATATAATAAAATATTAAATATTAAATGCAATCGAAAATTTAAAATTTTTTTAGAAAATAATAAAAAATAAAAATAAAAAAAACACTAAAAACTCTTCAAATTAAGAATTTTTACATGTTTTGGGATCATAAGTTTTGACACAGTCTTAACTTGTTTTTCAGTACCTTCACCTTCATAAATAGATCTGGTCAATCGTCAGTATTGTGGTCCACTTAAAAATGAAGGATTTTTGACAATTTTGGATAGAAAACAAATGACAAGACATTGCTCCTAAATTCCTAAATGAACCATTTAGCTGACGACGACCAAAGATATTGTTGTCCACTTAAATTCAGCAGCGAGATCTATAGACAACCTATTAAATGGTTCAATTTTAGATGCACTAGAACATGTTTCCCACTTCCCGATATACCCCGGTAATCAAGAACTTACAAAGCACTCCTTACTTTAGGTGAGTAGACAATTATTAAGAAAGAAATCAAATTTATAAATGCATATGTAATATGTCGTATACCCAGGTCAGATCTCTTCCAATCACGCAGAGGGATAACATATGACTAACTACAATAGAAAGATTGAGAAGAAGAAGGTTGCATATGCTGTGTTCTAGGTCAGATCATTTCTAATCACGCAAAGGAGACAACATATGGCTAACAGATAGAAAGAATTACACATAGAAGGAGATACATAGAGATAGAGTTGCATATGTTGCAGTCCAGGTCGGATCTCTACCAATCGCACAGAGGAGGCAACATATGACTGATAGAAAGAAAGCAAGAAGATAATTTCCTACAGACCTACTTTATCAGAACCCCTAGTCTCCCTATAAGTACCAGAATTAAGGACATGAGTCCATACATCGAGGAAACGTTAAGCCACAATTCAAGATACATATGACTTTCAGTGTATCCCGCAAGTTCCCATGCTTATCTCACTGCTCAATCTACCCAAGCGTCGTATTGTCAGTCCAAATAGAACTATCTAAGTTCACACTGTCAAGTCCTTTCATTGTCAATCTATGTCTACTCCTTTTAAATCCTTCGCCTACCAGTGCATTAAACACAGAGTCTAGACAATTCAGATTCAATACTGTACACTTGTTTCAACTGCCCGTTATCACTCTTTCTTGATATCAATTCCCAAATAAGCACCTACAAACGAAAAACATAAGTACATATTTTTGGATTTTTGTTTTATAAATTTTTTGTGTTTCTATTTCTAACCCTAAAGTTGTGCATAAGAGAGAAGAATTGAAAATAAAATGCGCAAATTTAATCTAACTAAAAAAGTAGTCTTCAGAATGAATCATTTTAAGAATGCCCACAAGCACATCGAATCGAGCTTTACTAAAAGGTTTGGTAAACAGATCTACCACATTATTATCAGTATGGATTTGCTCCAAACAGATAAGCTTATGCTCATAATAGTCTTAGATAAAATGAATTTTGATGTCAATGTGCTAGGTTTTGGAATGCATAATGAGATTTTTGGTAATTTGAATCGCAACATCATTATCACAAAATATGGAGGTGTCAAGAAAGTTCAAACCATAATCCAACAGTTGATGTTAAATCCAGATGACCTGAGAGCAGCATGTTGATGCAGCGACATACTCTGCCCCGGCTGTTGAAGTGGACATCGTTTGCTGTTTCTTGCATTGCCAGGACACCAACCTCTCCCCCAGAAACTGACATCCGCCTGATGTTGATTTCCTGTCAAAATCACAACCTCCATAGTTGCTGTCACCGAAAGCGTATAGATCGAATTCAGAAATTTTAGGATACCATAGCCCCAATTTAGGACTACCTTTGAGGTATCTAAAAATCATTTTAACAACAATCATATGAGAGAGTTTAGGATTAGCCTGATATCGAGCACATTGACAGACGACGAACATGATGTCAGCTCTGTTGGCAGGAAAATACATAAGAGATCCGATCATCGATCGATATTCAGTTTGATCTACGGAATCTCCTTCTGGATTTGGTCCCAACAGTGGTCTTTCATCCATAGGAGTAAAGGCATGTTTGAAATCTTTCAACCCGAACTTCACAAGCATATCCTCCATATATTTTCCCTGATGTAGTAGGATTCCGGATGAATCTTGACGAATTTGCAATCCCAAAAACATCGTCATTTCTCCACGCGAGCTCATTTCAAATCTTTTCTTCCTGACTTCTTCAAACTCTCTGCACAACTCTGAACTCGTCGACCCAAAAAAGATGTCATCCACATAGATCTGTACAACAATCAAATCTTTATCCACTTTCTTAATGAAAAATGTATGATCGATCGTGCCTCTAGTGTAGCCATGCTCCAATAGATTATTTGTTAGGGTAGCATACCAAGCCTAAGGAGCCTGATGTAACCCATACAAAGCCTTATCTAACTTGTAGACATGATTTGGAACTTTTGAATTGACAAACCCAGGGGGTTGATCAACATAGATATCCTCTTTCACGACTCCATATAGGAAAGCGGTCTTGACATCCATTTGATATATAGTGAACCCCATGTAGGAAGCATAAGCTAAGACACAAATGGCTTCCAAGCGAGCTACAGAAGCATACATGTTGGGTAAAAAATATGGTTTATACTTTGCTTTTCTAGGAAAATATATTTTTATGTAATGTTGTATGTGTTTGCGATTTGTGTGTACGGTCGCACACCCTGTGTACGGCCATACACATGTGTATGGCTGGAGGTCCATATAAATAGAGGAGTGCATGTGGGAGTGTACGGTAAGAAGAGGCTAGAGAAGAGAGAGAAAGTTAAAGAGAAGAAGTGTGTGTGAGAGAGAATCTATTGTAAGGAGCATCAATCATATCATCAATACATTAGATTCAAGTTATTCTTCTTCTCCTTCTCTTATATTTTGATCTGACATCATCCAATTGATTAGGATTCTGCACCATCAATTGGATATGATTGATACACAAGCAAATTTGGGGGCTTACAATTGGTATCAGAGCTTGGTTGTATCAATCAATTTTTTTCAGATCTGGAGCTTATTTGATCTTATTTTGAAAAGACAATAGCGTTTTTGGATAGATCTCGCCAAAATAGGGGTTACTTCTTTGCATTTTTCATAAAAACGAGTTTTTGATCGAGTTTTAGAGCAAAAAAGGGTGAAAAACGTCGTTTTTTCGCGAATCTGTTGAAGGAGTGCGGCCACTTGAAGGTGTGCGGCTCAGCAGCCTCGGTGTGTGGCTCGGTGTGTGCGGCCTCGGTATACGGCTCAGCAGCATCTATCTTGGCTTCGCAGCTCTAGTCCTCGCTTTGCAGCCGTCCTCGCTCAGCAGCCTTCGTATAAAAAAAAGGAACGGAATTAGAGGGTACCGGGAATCGAACCCGGGACCTCTGGCTCTTCAACATTGCGCTTTACCAGCTCACCCAGCGAAGTCTTTGTGTCATCCCTTCAAAGTTTAAATCATAACCTGTCCTTCTTGGTTTATAATTTCGCAAATTGACAATTTCAACCCAAAAGTCTATTTTCAACCCAAATTTTTTTTTTGTTTTTAATTTTTGATTTTATTTTTATCTTTGACCTTCAAATTTTGACTTTGACTTTTAAAATTTGACCTTTGACTTTAATCTTTGACTTTTTCGTTTAACTTTTAAATTTTTAAATTTAGCTTTTCGGTTTGACTTTTAAGTTTGACTTTTCAAGTTTGACTTTTGAGTTTGACTTTTTGAAATTGACTTTTAAGGTTGACTTTCTCGGTTTTTAAGTCAAAGGCCAATTAAAAATATATAAAAGAATTAAAAAAAAAAGAAAAAAAAAAGAAAATGAGTTCCACATCAATTCCGGTAAATGAAGTTTCATGTACTCCATCTTGTAAACCTACTATTAAATTTTTTCGCGAACAAATTGATTTATTAAAAAGAGAAAATGAGCACCTCAAATCACTACTAGAAAAAAGGTCTTTTACGACGCTCATTGCGCGTCGTAAAACGCTCAGACGACGCGCAAATGCGTGTCAAGGAAGGCGCTGTCATAAAAAGAGACGACGCGCTTTTGCGCGTCGTCTATAGACGACGCGCATTTACGACGCGCATTTACGACGCGCGGTTACGACACGCAATGCGTATCAAGGAAGGCCCTGTCATAAAGGAAGACGACACGCATTCGCGTGTCGTAACCTTACGACGCGCGTGTTAATGACACGCAATGCGTATCAAGAAAGCCCCTGTCAAGAAAGGTCATGTCATAAATGAAGATGACATACATTTTTGCGTATCGTAAATTTAAATGTTTAAAAAAAAATAAATTTATATATTTATTAATTTTTAAATTAAATTTTCATTTAATTTCTTATAACAGAAATAAATTACCATATACAAAAAATACAATCCATTGCATAATATAAAATAAATTGCACAAATTATAATGTCATACAAAAAATCATTCAAATGTTAAACAAAAATAATACATTGCTAACATGTGTTATACATTCCTATAAAACTAACAAATAATCATACAACTCTGTTTCTTACTGGAAAGGAAAGCCAAACATGATTACAAGTCTCCCTTAATCTTGAACTTCGCCACCACCGACGTAAGAAAAAAACTGCGTATAAATATCAAAAAACAAGATATGAGCCAATCATTCTATGACTCAAGGAAAAATATCATTAGAGAAATGTGAAAAAAATATGAAACAAATGAATGAAAGTGCATTGCTATTTCTTTAATACATACTGCATAGAGTAAGACTTGGACATCATCTATAGTTTTGAAGGACATTGATGTCTCCCTATGCTGCACATATTAAAAATAAAAAAGAACAAAATTAAGTAACATATGGATTCATATATCTATCAATTGTATTGTAAATTGTAAATTAAATAAATAAGCATTAAGCATACATACCACTACAGATGCAATGCCAGGAAAAAGGCCTGAGCATATAATGGCGCTAACCGATGATTGATTATGACTTAATCTGTTGTTAATCCCCGATTTAGTCTCAAGTAATTGAGCATCTTTTAAAATATGGATAAACGATTCCTTAAAGAATGTATAGCTTGAAGTGTTTGAGCATAAAGGAAATTCCTCCAGCAATATTTATAAGCATATCCTTCTCTTTCAGCTTCTTTCCATCCTTCATATTCACACACAAGTGCCATATGATCATTGTAATCCTTTGCAGAAAATATTGATTTTGTTGTACTAGCTTGCTGAAATAGACATACAAAAGATATCAGGAAAAGACCAAAATGCCCTTGTGTGAAAGTAGCTGGATTACTCACGTCTTTGTTCTCTTGAGGCAAAAGAAAATGATCCCTGACACTAAGTCCAGCAACAATTGTAAGAATATGATCAAAGCAACGAAAAAAAAGCACCCATTATTAGCATTTTCCCTAATTTCGGATCCAATGGAAGCATTACCAGATATTTACGTATATTTTGAAAAAATGAGAAAAGATAATCTTAGGAAATAAACTTTTATAAATATATTAATATAAACTAACCAAGATGTGTAAGATTTTCATTTACATCTAATGCTCCAATCATCTTTGAAAAATCCACAACATTTTGGACCTAGAACAAATTAAAGTTCTATCATTTAGCAATTTGAATCATTCACTAAGATTCAAGTCATCAAGAACTGTTAACACTTACAGCTAATGGCTCTGGAGGCAGCAAAGCAGCTAATAAAAACTCTCCAATACTTCCAACAATGAGGGCCCTTAGGTTTAATTCAATGCAACAAACAGCAACCTACTATCATTTATTTGTTTATCATAGGCTTTTTGTTACTAAGAATAATACCTACCGGATTCAATACATAGTAAACTTTGAAGCGATTAGGGTAATTAGAAGTAAGTCCCTCCAGTTCTTCCTGTAAGTGTAATTAATCCCTCATCAAATTATTTAAATTATCCTTAATTTAATACTTTGCAAAAAATACAAATTCATTAATCTAAAATTCCAAAAGTAGATGACTCCTCTTAGAGAAGATGGGAACTACTTGTTTTTGTTTTTGTGTGTGTCATGGAAATTAGCATTTTCTTAATGTGTAGTACAAATTAGAATCAAAAGTTGTTCCTATCTTCTCTTATTTTTGTCGTGAATTTGATTATCAGAGTTGCAACTTCTTGATGACAAGCTTTTTACACAAAAAGTTACTATCAAAGAAGTATATAAAGTTCGCTTACTTTCAACTGATCGATCTGATATAATGTACGTTGGTTCACCAGATTCACCATCTGTATTCACAGGGGTAAATTTGGCAACTGTAACATCCAACAGCTCCTAAGGGTATGCGAAAATCCTGAAATGAAAATAGCTATAATTAATCAACTAAAATAATGTGTTTTTATAAGTGTCCATGTTCATAAGATCATAAGAGTTAAAAGACCACTAAACTTGGCAAATTTGGATGTGCTTACTGCTTCTGGACCATTTTCACCATCAAGAAATGAGGAAAATGTTTTGAACCGTTGTACTCTACTAGAAGTTTCTGTAGCTCTCAATATATGTATAACGATAGGGGCAGGAAGAGATGGCATGTATTAGAGGCAGATAAGTTGTTAACGTGTAGTTTGCTTGATGATATGGTGAAATAAACATGTGAACATCTGATTTTGTAGACAGGTTGCAGGTGTGGACAGCCACCCTTTCAAAAGTGAAGTCCATATGAATTGGGCATGGCCTTTGTATGTTGTGCAACGTCAGCTGTGCTATTTTGGGCTTTGATCAGGTGAAAAATTGTAGACATGACTGCTATGGTGAAGCCGTGAAACAACTAAATAGGGGCGTGAACAGATTGAAGTCTTGAATATGGTCAGGTGCTTAAAAGGAGAAATCAGAAACTAAAGGCGAGTGTATGCTCTCAATATGTGAATCCAGTTGCTTCAGTGTTTTGCTTTTTATGTGTCTGTGACCTCTTCCCCCTTTTAAAAATAACGAAATGAAGTCAGGTTGGAATGTGAAATTTTGTAGGAGGCACAGGTGGCATCCTATGTAAGTGTTTGTGTAGTTGTAGTCTGATCTATTTCAATTACTGATAAAATAAAGAAACTAAAAAATTCAAGTAATACATCACGAAGAACAACAACCCACCTCTATTTTGGTGATTTTGTTTCAAACGAAAGATGAAGATGGTGATGAAATATTTCTAAAACCAAAAACGGAGATAGTGGGGGTGGTGGAGGAGGAGAAATATACGTATTTCTTGCTAATTGATGATGAGAATGGTGGACAAAGATAAAAGAGATGAAGGGTAATTTAGGAACTTTTGAACTGATGAACCCTACAAAGAAGATGTAAAAAAAAAAAAAAAAAAAAAAAAAAAAAAAAAAAAACTTCTTCAACCGATGAAAATGAAGGGTGTATTGGGAAAGCTATCGGACACCAATTCATGCCAACCAGCATATGATTTGTTCACAATTGCCTATGATAAATATTGGAAGACTATCTTATATACTAAAACAAAACTTTTAAGGTTATGGAGGAAAGAAGTAATGGTCACCTGACTAGAAAATACGGTATTTGGTACAACCATAGGAGTATTGTCTGCGGTAAGCAGTGAGGTGCTTATGACTCCCATCCTAATAACTTTACCTTTCACAGATCCAACCTGCACCCAACAAACTATATATATATATATATATATATATATATATATATATATATATATTATATATAATAACAAATTCATAAAAGATTAAATCAATCACAAAAAACTTAAAATTACATATATATACCCTCTGTTGTATGATGGGAGCTGTTGTTTTGCAGCTGTTGTTTCATGACCAAGAAAGACATACATGTCTCATGATATTATACCCTCTGTTTTGTCGTGTCTTCAGGGTTTAGAACCAGCGAGTGGAGGGCCATGACAATTGGCCAAGTGGTAATGATGTCTATATGTTTTGCTTGAGTATGGCTGAAACCCCCATTTTGATTCCGCCACAACCACCACACAAGCTAGTGACCAGTTCACTTGGAAATAGATTAGGAAAAAAGCTAGCGCTGCACCCATCAACACAAATGGCGTGATAAAGTAATTCGAGTCAGGGAAGAAGAAGAAGAAGAATAAGTGAAGAAATTGTATGCGTTCCAAAAGTGAAGAAATGGTAGGTGTTACACGAAAAATTAAGATATCAGGGAAGAAGAAGAAGAAGAAGAAGAAGAAGAAGAAGAAGAAGAAGAAGAAGAAGAAGAAGAAGAGACTAGATGAATAACGGTAAGCACGACATACCTTAGTGCAACCAGAAGAGAAGAATCAGACCTGCTTCATTGAATAGAATGAGATATTTCTTGAAATCGGACCTAGGGCTTGTAAGCAGAACAAAAAATCATGACAAATCATGCTCAGTAAAGCATACCTTAGTTCAATCCGAGCTAGGGCTTGTAAGGCCCTAAATCGCCGGCGCTATGTGGGATGAGAAGCTGTAAGGCCCTAAATCGTCGGCTCTAGGATAGAAGTAGATGGAGCATGTAAATTCTTCACACATAAGTCCGACTTGTACGCTTTCGTAGTTGTACTTCTTGAGATATTGTCAGGCGAAGAAGGCAAGTGCGGAACGAAGGAAGGAGTGTCGATAACTAGGCAAGGCGGCAGTCGAATCCATGGAGGGGGAAGAAAGGATCGTAATTAGGGCAAGAAGGAAACAAAATTGGAGGACAAAAAATAAGGCGGGTGTTCAAAATTTTAGGGATTTCATTTTCCCCCTATCTACTAAACGCGCTTTTCATTAAAATTATAAAGCGACACTCATAGAGGACGCCCATTTAAGATACAGCGCCCTCCGTGTTTTTAATTTTTTCTCGTATGACGCTAATTTAAGGGCACACAATAATGCGTGACCTAAATCCTTAAATTTTTTGAAGAGATGACACTTTTTTAACGTCACTCTCCATTGCGTAACATAAATCAATGAGTGTCGTGGTTTGCGCGTCGTAAAAGGCTATTTTTCTTGTAGTGAATACGAAGGCTATACTCTTAGGAAAGGACAGAAACCGTAAAAAGATCAATTAGAAACCAAAATCAAGGATTTCCGGAAATTACAAGAAGATTACAGCAACAAGTGTTAAAATTATGATCGCATTAAGAAAAAACTTGATGTTGTAACTAAAGAACTTGACACTTTGAAAATAAAGTGTGGAAAAACAGATGTTAGTTTCAAAAATTACATTGCGTCAAGTAAGACAGTCGAGTCCTTATATGAAACCCAATTAAAATTCAAAGAAAATCAAAACAAGGGTCTAGGGTATGATAGTGTTCCTCCACCTTTCAATCATAACTACACATCCATCCCTATGACACAGGACGAAATTGACAGGGAGGCACATCTTCGATATGGCAAACCAGCTAGATTTGTGTCAGGAGGTATTCAAGTCGAAGATACTAATGCTTCTACTTTATGTGTAGGTAAAGTAGCAGAGGATGAGAACAAGGACAACACCATTGGACAAACCAACATCTCCTTGAACTCTGAATCTGTTGCTTCGAACTCAATTGCTTCTGATCAACCTGCCGTTGAGAAATAAAGGCCACAAATTCCAATGCAACAGAGTTCTTGTTGCAAGTGTGCATGTGGGAACAACAAGACACAAGGCAAGGACACGCCACCAGTGTAACACCGAAAATTTTAAAACAATTTTTCATTTAAAAATAATCGTTTAATTCTTAAAAACACTTTGTTTAAAGTCTCATTCATAATCGAATTACAAAACATAACTCCATTTTCATTTCCATAATAAACCAGGATCCTCAAAACATGACTCTTTCTCTGGTGTGTACACTCGAGCCGGTGCCGTCCCGTGATCCTGAGAGAAACCTGAAACACATAACACAAAACACTGTAAGCACGAAGCTTAGTGAGTTCCCCAAAATACCACACATAACACATATTAGCCACTCGAGGCTATAACTCTGTGGGTCCGTGGACCCTACTCTATGAACCCTCTGGTTCTAACTCTGTGAACCTTCCGGTTCTAACTCTGGGAACCTTCCTGTCCTAACTCTGTAAACATGCACAGCATAAATCACATAGAAATAATGCAGTACAACACATAGCATACAAATATTCTGTCACATAACTCCGGTTACCTACTCAAGGTAAAGTATAGTGAGAAGACTCACCTGGAAATCAGAAAGCAATTATCTGCACATGCGAACCTCGGGCTCGCCACCGCCTAACACATAAGCCAAATATCTCTAATTAATACTCGAAGTCCCAACTCTAATTAACCGGCGATTACTTTTTCCCTCTCGAGTCAGATAATGGGTAAAAGACCATTTTACCCCTCCCTGACCTCTATTACCTCTGTTGACCAAAACTCCTAAAGTCAACATAAGACAACTCAAGTCAATGGTCAACACTGAGCAGACTCGGCGAATACACAAGAGTGACTCGGCGAGTCCATGCGGGTTCTCTAAATTCTTTTTAACCTCTTAGACACGACGAGTTCCCTCTCAACTCGTCGAGTTACTCGGCAACGAAACGTGGGGCAACCCCGACTCGACTCATCGAGTCTGCCTATGGACTCGGCGAGTTACTCCCATGACAACCCTCATCTGACCTTCTGAGGTCAGATCTGCTTCACCAAACCATAGATCTAACTCCCTCAAAGCCAATAACCACGAAAAGGTCGAACCTTGGGCACTCATGCAAGGTTCTACAAGCTCGTTTGGGTGAAACCCTTCATTACATAACAACCCTAGCTCAAAACTCCAAATAGAATGCATAAAGCAGGATGGAAGGGACTCTCTGTACCTCTTTGGGTCCAGATCTATGGCTTCACACTCATTGGGACACTATACTCCACAAATCAAGCCATAAAAGAAGCTAGAAAACCCTAAAATCACCAATCTTACCCAAAACAGAAAAGGGAGAACGATTTGATACCTCTATGGTGAAGATGCAAGCTCAGAAGCTCTGAATCGACACCCCCTTGACCTCCCTTTGCTGGAAATGACTACTCCATTGCACAGCCACCTCAAGAATGCTCCAAAATGGCTCTTCTTTACTCTCTCAGCTCTCTGGTTCGATAGGATTCTCTCAAGGGTGTAGGTGGCCGCCACTGAAGGCCATAAGGGCCTTTAAATAGGTCCCAAACCTGGACAATTAGGGTTTTCCTTGACAGCGCCGACTCGGCGAGTCCAAGTACCCGACTCGTCGAGTCCCTTCATTAAACTGGTCCCCAAAACGCGATCCTACTCGACGAGTTGAGGCGTCAACTCGCCGAGTCTCCTCATTTCCCCAATATGAAAAAAATACTCAAATTCCCATACCTGAATATCCGGATGTTACAATTCTCCCCCACTAGAATCAGAATTCGCCCTCGAAGTCTCACTCTGGAAACAATTCCGGATGCTGCTCACGCATCTCGCGCTCCAGCTCCCAAGTACGCTCTGACCCCTACTGGTGCTGCCACTAGACCTGCACCAGAGGCACCTCTTTGTTCCTCAGAACCTAGATCTTTCGATCCCGAATAGCCACCGGTCTCTCAACGTAGTTCAGGCCCACATCCACCTGAATATCCTCTAATGGCACTACTACCGACTCCTCGGCTATACACTTTTGCAGCTGCAACACATGGAAAGTGTCATGGATTTGACCTAGCTCTGCAGGTAGCTCCAACCGGTAGGCTACCCTGCCTACCCTCGCGATCACCCGAAAAGGAACGATATATCGGGGCCCCAACTTGCCCCTCTTCCTGAATCGGATCACTCCTTTCCAAGGAGAGACCTTCAAGAGTACAAAGTCACCGACCAAAAATTCGAGCTCGGACCGGCGCCTGTCCGCATAACTCTTCTGGCGACTCTGAGCGGTCAACAACCTCTGCCTGACCTGTTGTATCTGCTCTGACGTCTGAAGCACAATCTATGTACTTCCCATCACACGTTGATCTACCTCTCCCCAGCAAATGGGGTCCAATACCCCCTTCCCTACAACAGCTCAAAGGGCGGCATAATGATGCACTAATGATGGTTGTTGTTGTAGGAAAACTCTACCAAGGGCAAATACGGGCCACAATTTCCCCCCGAAATCTAATACACATGCCCGAAACATATCGTCGAGCGTCTGAGTCGCTCGCTCTCTCTGAAGTGTCCACAAACATCACCATGGTAAACTCTAGCTCATTTCTTATATTCATCTTCGATACCGAGCACCAGGTCAGCTTTTGGCCCCACAGCTGAACCCCCAAAGGTCACACATAACATGATCCAAAACATCTCACTAACTTCCTCCCCGTGACCACTATCACGGCCCAGTGACACGCAAGTCACGAAATTCCTTTTTCCTCATAAAAAAATACAATCTAATCGAAGATCGACTCAGCTCTAACCTCTGGCGTCTGCTGCGCATATTCTCCCACGCGCCTCGCTGACCCTCCCGACAGAGACGGAGACCCCAGTCTCGCCCCGGTTTAACCAGTAGGCTCCAAAAACTCAACACTAGGGCTACTCAAGCCTAAAACTCTTTTGCAGCATGCACTTATCGGAGAACACTCCATCATCACACTTTCTTGCCATCTAGTGGGTACTATGGCTTCCCACAACATTACGATAGCCTCTAACTAGTGAGTACTACGGCTCCCCGTAGTATCACAACGCCAACTAACTAGTGAGTACTACGGCTCCCCGTAGTACCACGACTCCCTCCCTCTGACTTGTAAGTACTACGGCTCCCCGTAGCATCACAACACCCTCTGACTGGCAAATACTACGGCTCCCCGTAGCATCACGACTCTCTCTCTCTCTCTCTCTGACTTGTGAGTACTACGGCTCCCCGTAGCATCACAACACCCTCTGACTGGCGAATACTACGACTCTCCATAGCTTCACCCTATACTCTCATTCTCATTACAATGCCACACTATGTTCACTAACTCATGCACCGAAGACTATCATAGATAGTTACACACACTTGCCCCGATATGCATTACAGACTCTGGCGGCAACCGCCATAACACAGAACCTACCTCTGCGGAGATCCACTTCCTTAAATAATCCCTCTTTATGACAATACACGAAGGGCTCCCACTGGAACCGTGGATACATGATACATCACTAGTCATCTTAAACCCAAGACTCTAAATAACTCTGAAATCGGGACGCTATACGCGGAAACCACGGAACACCCTAATAGAGCATCACAATGTCCTGCCTCTACCACTGATTCCCTTACTCCCAGCACCATACACATACAACAATACATTTCCTCTGAATCCCATATTAATTTCCTATTTCACTCAATGCGCAACTTCAGTGCATCCAAACACTCAATTGGAATACAAGGAAGGCGCTAACCCTTCAGAACAAACTGATGATCCTCCGAAACCCTTTCCACTACTGCTCAAAATCCAAGCAAGAATACACATCCCAGCCCGAGAGTTGGCTACTCGACAATCTTCTACCCATATTTCAACCCAGAAGTTCTCAACTGCCCATACCATCATTACGAGTCTTCCACCTGAAACGACTCTGACCACCACCAGAATCCTGACCATTGACCACCCGCCGTGGAGACACCCATCCTTCTCTCAGACATATACCACATGCATTATCTCACCCTGCACCTTTCCTTGATCACCAATGACCCTGATCTCATGAATTCAAGCCGCAGGTTTCTGCATTAAACCCCTAACCGCCCTTGCACAAATCTCTGGTTCTCTCAATAAACCACCCGGTTCTCCCCCACTTAGGGTTCGAACCATCACTATCTGACACATCAACAACCTCACGAACTATTTTCACCAGCAATAACGGACCTGCCCCTAGAAAGTGCTACGCAACGCCCGATAATCCCCTTTAAGGAAATCAATCGATCTCATAACTCTGAACCTCAGATGAAATCCTCAAGAACTTCTCGTCACGACTGCCTCTAGTCGTTCCAAGTCTCGCACCAATCCAATACCAAACAACTCAACTGTCCAATAACATCACTGACTCATAGACTGGACCACGAAATCATCATACTCCCCCACCTCGACTCATCAACCGACGTTCCAACACATGGATCATCCCAAGAACAGGGACCCACTCCCATATTCAATACCCAACATAGATAGAAAAACCACTGTACTGATTAACTCGACTGGACTCCCCACTGATACCTCTACAATACGCCCTACTATACTCAAATAGGTGTAACGTGGTCCTCGACTATCTCAGTCCGAACTGACTATCTGCTCATGGTAAATCACTGTCTCGCAGCACACATGCTACTTGATACTCTGATGGAAAATCATCATCAATGACAACCTGCAGGGTTTTACCCCCAAACCCGAAACTTAAACATCAGGCCTCTCATGTTCCGCACACGAACATAAATAGCACCACTCAGGTCATAGAAGGTGACATCTCCTCTATCGACTGATTGCTCAACTCATACCGAAATTCTCCCTTCCCTCTAACTCCTTACCAAAATACTCTGATAGGCTCTCGACCTCCCTCTCAAGGGACGCCTCTTCGAACTCAATCATGGCCCACAGGCCTAAAACCCATAAGCCAATAACCACGAAAAGGTCGAACCTTGGGCACTCATGCAAGGTTCTACAAGCTCGTTTGGGTGAAACCCTTCATTACATAACAACCCTAGCTCAAAACTCCAAATAGAATGCATAAATCAGGATGGAAGGGACTCTCTGTACCTCTTTGGGTTCAGATCTATGGCTTCACACTCATTGGGACACTATACTCCACAAATCAAGCCATAAAAGAAGCTAGAAAACCCTAAAATCACCAATCTTACCCAAAAAAGAAAAGGGAGAACGATTTGATACCTCTATGGTGAAGATGCAAGCTCAGAAGCTCTGAATCGACACCCCCTTGACCTCCCTTTGCTGGAAATGACTACTCCATTGCACAGCCACCTCAAGAATGCTCCAAAATGGCTCTTCTTTACTCTCTCAGCTCTCTGGTTCGATAGGATTCTCTCAAGGGTGTAGGTGGCCGCCACTGAAGGCCATAAGGGCCTTTAAATAGGTCCCAAACCTGGACAATTAGGGTTTTCCTTGACAGCGCCGACTCGGCGAGTCCAAGTACCCGACTCGTCGAGTCCCTACATTAAACTGGTCCCCAAAACGCGATCCTACTCGACGAGTTGAGGTGTCAACTCGCCGAGTCTCCTCATTTCCCCAATATAAAAAAAATACTCAAATTCCCATACCTGGATATCCGGATGTTACAATTCTCCCCCACTAGAATCAGACTTCGCCCTCGAAGTCTCACTTTGGAAACAATTCCGGATGCTGCTCACGCATCTCGCGCTCCAGCTCTCAAGTACGCTCTGACCCCTACTGGTGTTGCCACTAGACCTGCACCAGAGGCACCTCTTTGTTCCTCAGAACCTTGATCTTTCGATCCCGAATAGCCACCAGTCTCTCAACGTAGTTCAGGCCCACATCCACCTGAATATCCTCTAATGGCACTACTGCCGACTCCTCGGCTATACACTTTCGCAGCTGCGACACATGGAAAGTGTCATGGATCTGACCTAGCTCTGCAGGTAGCTCCAACCGGTAGGCTACCCTGCCTACCCTCGCGATCACCCGAAAAGGAACGATATATCGGGGCCCCAACTTGCCCCTCTTCCTGAATCGGATCACTCCTTTCCAAGGAGAGACCTTCAGGAGTACAAAGTCACCGACCAAAAATTCGAGCTCGGACCGGCGCCTGTCCGAATAACTCTTCTGGCGACTCTGAGCGGTCAACAACCTCTGCCTGACCTGTTGTATCTGCTCTGACTCTGAAGCACAATCTCTGTACTTCCCATCACACGTTGCTCTACCTCTCCCCAGCAAATGGGGTCCAATACTCCCTTCCCTACAACAGCTCAAAGGGCGGCATAATGATGCACTAATGATGGTTGTTGTTGTAGGAAAATTCTGCCAAGGGCAAATATGGGCCACAATTTCCCCCCGAAATCTTATACACATGCCCGAAACATATCCTCGAGCGTCTGAGTCGCTCGCTCTCTCTGAAGTGTCCACAGACATCACCATGGTAAACTCTAGCTCATTTCTTATATTCATCTTCGATACCGAGCACCAGGTCAGCTTTTGGCCCCACAGCTGAACCCCCAAAGGTCACACATAACATGATCCAAAACATCTCACTAACTTCCTCCCCGTGACCACTATCACGGCCCAGTGACACGCAAGTCACGAAATTCCTTTTTCCTCATAAAAAAATACAATCTAATCGAAGATCGACTCAGCTCTAACCTCTGGCATCTGCTGCGCATATTCTCCCGCGCGCCTCGCTGACCCTCCCGACAGAGACGGAGACCCTAGTCTCGCCCCGGTTTAACCAGTAGGCTCCAAAAACTCAACACTAGGGATACTTGTCACACCCCGAAAACCAAAGGCGGAAACATTTCTGGGGTTGACTCCACGTTGAGTATCAAATCCAATGCACATAGTAAAGCAGTAATCACAAAACATTACATTACATAATATTGTTTACATCTGTTTAAAAGAAAAGTTGTACAAGAGTTTTACATATGTAATATGAAGAAAAGTAAAGACGAGTCTTCGGGACGCTCCGTCTTCTCCAAAAAGGTTGCGGTGTACCTGTCTAACGTTGACCTGAGAATACAAGCAGTTTGAAAATCAGCATAAAGCTGGTGAGTTCACAAGCGGTTTAGTTTTGAAAAGACGGGTTCCTTTACATTCGGGAAAAATTGTTGATGAAGAAAATCCCATATTTTCTTATGAAAACAGTTTAGTTATCCTTTGTTACAATTTCGAAAACGGTTGGTTATGACATTCCAGGAAAATCCCATATTTTCCTTATAGTTTTAGTTATCCTTTGTTACAATTTCGAAAACGGTTGGTTATGACATTCCAGGAAAATCCCATATTTTCCTTATAGTTTTAGTTATTCGTTTGATTCTTTATTCGTTTATGTGCTATTGTGTTACCGAGGAAAATCCCATATTTTCCTATGTGTTGAGTTGTCTATTTGTATTTAGGTTCGTTACTGATTTTAATGTTATCCCAGGAAAATCCCATATTTCCTATGTGTGGTGTTTTGTTCTTAAGTCTGATTTCGAAATACCAGTAATTACTATGTGAGTAGTATTAATTATGTGTTCTACTTCCTTAGTTATTCTACGATCGGATGACTATAATCTACTAACTCAGTTGTAATTTTCGAAGCTCTATCGACATTCTGAGGCGGATATATTCGAAACTCAGTAGAGGTCCAGAGGTGTATTTTCGTAATAAATCCGAAACTCTGGTGACACTCAAGGAGTACATTAACTGTATATTCGAAGTCTTAGTGTCAACCAAAGGCGTTATTTCGTATTCGTAGTCGTATTCGTACTCGTAGACGTATTCGTATTCATAGACGCATTCGTATTCGTAGACGTATTCGTATTCGTAGACGTATTCGTATTCGTATTCCTAATTAGTATTCGTTCTAAATTACATTCGTATTCGTATTAGTATTCGAATTCGTTATTCGTATTCGTACTTAGGTATATTTGTATTCGCATTCGTTCTATCCTATTAGTTATATTTGTTATAATTAGTATGATTTCTTTTACAAAAGACAATATAGATCAAAACACTTTTCAAAAGAAATCTATAATTAACCTGCAATTCGAAACATCAGTTATCATAATCTTTGGAAATCATGACATTTAGAAACTAAAATCATTAAGTTGTAAATCAGTTTAAGTACAAGATACACTTGTACTTTTGCTTGTATTCCCCCCCTGAAAACAGTTAAAAACAGTGAAAAAGGGTAGGGGTATGAACTCACCGGACGAGAAACGTGACGATTTCGGATGCTAAACTTTGGTCTGGGGCTTGTAAATGCGCGAGGTTCCTAAGTATAATGTAAAGATACACATTTGTATCTAATTAGGACTTAGTTTATTTATTTGTTAGGGACAATTACTTCTAATCGTGAAAACACCCCGATACGAGTGTTTGGAGGGACCCGGGTGGCGTTTAGGGACACATATAGTTAGGATAATGAATTGGGACATCAAAGGAACACTCCATAAGGAGTTTACGGCCACATGACCCTCTACCCATGAGTTTACGGCCGTAAACTCATGGTGGGGTGAGTTAATGGCAAAAATGGCTTCAAACACTTAAGGGTATAATTTCTAGGCTTGGTTTAGGGACTTGGAATGGATTTAAATCACCAAAATAATTAATTTATGGGAGTTTACGGCCTAGCATAGGCTCCTGGCCGTAAACTCCTAAATACTCAAGAAAATGGTGTTAAATGTTGCTAAAACAAATCACATGTGATTGCTAGAATTATTCCAAGGCCATACATGAGTTTTTATAGGGCATTTGAGGGGTTTTTAGAGTTTACGGCCTATGAGACCCCCCTCATGGCCGTAAACTCTACTATAGGGTGATACAAGATGTTTTAAGGCTAGAAACTTGCATGGAAGGGCTTCTAAAATTCATCTAAAGGCTTTAGGGGTGTTTAGTTGGCATTCTAACACCATGAATCAAGGAGTTTACGGCCCAAGCACAAGCCTTGGCCGTAAACTCTTAGAAATCCATCAAATAATGTGTTTAAGGCCCTTAAACTATTTTTGGTTGGTCCTATGATTTATTCCAAGGCTTTTGGTGGTGTTGGATGGCTTTCTAACACCCTAAAATTGAATTTATGCTATGTTTTGAGGAGTTTACGGCCCAAGCACAAGCCTTGGCCGTAAACTCACATAAGTCCCCCAAAAATCATGTTTCAAGTGTCCAAATGCTAAAACCAATATTCTATAAATCATATCTAAGCCATAATAGTGATTTGGAAGGGTTTAAGGTCAAGAAAACCCCAATAATATGAGTTTACGGCCCAAGCTTGTGCCTTGGCCATAAACTCCTTCAAATCCATCAAAATCTATGTTTTAAATGTTAAAAGTCCAATTCATGAAGTCCTTTAGCCATATCTAAAGTCCAAATGTGATTAGGAAGAGGTTTAAGGTCTTAAAACCCTTCAAACTTGGTGTTTACGGCCTAGGTGGCTTCCTGGGCCGTAAACTCACATTTTGTGTCCCATTTCATGTGTAAATCTCAAATTTGGAAGCCAAATATGCTATAGATTAAGGCTAGGAAGGTACCTTAGGGATTTGAGGCCTTAAAATTGAGTTTTGGACACTTAAACTTTGGATTTAGGAGAGAGGTTAGAGAGAGAGTAGAGAGAGAAGGAAAAAGCTTCAAATGAAAGGTTTAACACGTTTATATAGTTCCTAAAACTTGGACACGGTGGAATTCTACCCGATACCGACCTTAAACGAGGCTTTAGGTCGCACCCGATTAAGTTTCCGTCACCCGGCGGGGACGTTTCTAAAACTTATGTAACAAATGTTTTTGAGCTAATTTCATGAGTTCCTAAAGGGTTTGGACACTCATTGGATGATAATAAACATATAAATTTTAGTTAACTAATCCCAAAAACAAAATCGGAACGTTTCGATATACGACGAGATTATACGGGTAGAATGGGTTTTTCGGCGATGAACAACTTCGGGTTGTTACATTATCCCCCCGTTAGAGGGAATTTCGTCCCGAAATTCAAAGAATAAGATATAGGTCATGAATTTGGAATGAGACACGAATAGATTTGTTGCATCGGATCTTCACTTTCTCAAGTGGAATCAGGTCTCTGCTGGGCGTTCTAACGAATTCTCATTAGCGGAACGTGTCTTTGTTTCGCACATTGACTCTCTCAATCTACGATAGCAATCTGTTTTCTCATGGAGGTTCCAACCCTGAACGACTTCGGTTTCCTCAAGGAATCACTAGGGTTTCGTTGGGCAGACGCTTCTAAGGATTTGAGACGTGGTGGTCTAGATAGATGTTATCAAGTTCTAAGGGTATCCGAAATCTAAGGGCTGTAGAATCGATTTCTACAAAGATCTCGGAGGGTCAGATGTGAGACTAAACTAGACGTTTGAAAGAAACTCCCGGGAATCCTTCGGGATAGACATTGAGAGGAAAGAGCTGTTAACTTCCCGTTTCTCTATCTCACTGGTTAGTTATCTTGACGGTGCACGTTTCGATTATTGACAAAGAATTTAGTCTAGATAGATATTTGAATGAATGATTAGCAAATTTTTACCACATTAAAATCGAGAAGGATCACAGGCACAAGATTTATCAAAGAGAAGTATACCTGTAGCAACGGTGGGATCGGCGGCTGTCCTTTCTTGTCCCATGGTTAGGACTCTCCCTGTGTTGCCAGATGTTACTGTCTTCGGACAACTTCGCTTATAGTGTCCGGCCTCTCCACAACTGTAGCAGGTTTGACCGATACCTGCTCCGGAAGCCTGACTAGTTGACAGGGTTGGGGTTTTGCAGGTTCGTGCGAGGTGACCTTCCTGGCCACAGCTTCTACAAAACTTTGCACGACAAGGGCCAGGGATGCAATGGTGGTAACTACAATGGTTACACCATGGGAGGATACCGGCATATCCGGTGATAGGTGCTTGAGATGTGGAATTGACAACAGAAACAACAGCAGGGATAGTGGCAGTGTGAACTGCCACTATTTGCTGTTTCTTTGAGAGTTCTGGGGAAGACTGACTCTTCTTCTTCTTCCAAAACTTTCTTTTCTCGCCACTCTTTTCTGTGGGCTCGGGGGTGGTGTCTGCTTCTTCTTGCACATCACTGTGATCGATCAATGTTTGAGCCAGACACTTTGCACTGTCGTAGGCATCTGGCTTTGCTGCTATAACGTTCCCCTTTGTTGGCTGGGTTAATCCCCAGATGAATCTTTCTATCTTTTTGCTTTCCGGGGTAACCATTCCTGGACAAAGGAGTGCCAGGTCATCAAACCTTGAAGTGTAAGAGGCGATATCAGAACCTTTCATCTTCAGGTTCCATAGTTCGTTTTCCAGCTTCTGGATTTCACCCCGAGGGCAATACTCCGCACGTAGGAGTTCCTTCATTACTTCCCATCCCATAGCATTAGCTACTGATAAGGTCAGGGATTTGACTCGGCCATTCCACCAAATCAAAGCTTTATCGAGGAGAGTACAGGCGGCAAACTTTACTTTGTCGGAATCCGAACAGGCACAGATCTCGAAAACAGATTCGATTTTCTCTAACCACCGAGTTAGAGCAATGACACCCCCTGTGCCATCGAAGAATGTGGGTTTTGCGTTCATAAAGTCTTTATAGGAACACTCCTTCCGGTGTTCCTGATTACCTTCTTGGTTTTGGGAACCACTTCCTGGACCATTGGGGTTAAATTGAGGTAGGAGGGCTGATATTGTGGCAGAAATGGTTGCCTGAAAAGTTTCCAGATCGATTTGAAGAGGAGGTGGTGGCGGAGGGTTGCTGGTCTTAGAGCTGGGTCTCTTCCTTGGAGGCATATTGATCTAATAAGATCAAGGAAGAGAGGATGATAAGTCCTCTGAATTGAATCAAGAGATATGAGACAGGAGATATCTCATCAAGACAAATATAGCATCATACTAAGCGATAAAGCAAAAAGGAGTTAAGATAGAACATTTTATTGCTAGAGAAATGAACAAGGAATAACGCGTATACGAGGATTTCTGCAAAGGATCGGCTCGAGAAATACTCCCAAAGTATTTCATGGTTCACTGCAGCGACGATCCGTTGTTTGGGATATTGGGTAAGTTTTAGGTATGCCGCATGCCACAGTCACTCCCAAGCACATGTTGGCCGTGTCTCGAATGAATATAGTTGGCCAGGCTATATTGACCCTAGACACGACTACATAACTGCCCAGGTTTAACCGCGGTATACAACACCCATTTACTTATGTTTTGTTCTACTTATAGTTACGGATTTCGACGGCTCGGCATACTTAAATACTTTTGAAAATACTTATATATTGTAGGATACTTTTAGTTCAGAGCACTTAGGCCCTTTAATGTTTATAGTCTTATACCATGTATGCTTTGGTATACCAGTTCACTATAAACAAGGGCTCTGATACCAATCTGTCACACCCCGAAAACCAAAGGCGGAAACATTTCCGGGGTTGACTCCACGTTGAGTATCAAATCCAATGCACATAGTAAAGCAGTAATCACAAAACATTACATTACATAATATTGTTTACATCTGTTTAAAAGAAAAGTTGTACAAGAGTTTTACATATGTAATATGAAGAAAAGTAAAGACGAGTCTTCGGGACGCTCCGTCTTCTCCAAAAAGGTTGCGGTGTACCTGTCTAACGTTGACCTGAGAATACAAGCAGTTTGAAAATCAGCATAAAGCTGGTGAGTTCACAAGCGGTTTAGTTTTGAAAAGACGAGTTCCTTTACATTCGGGAAAAATTGTTGATGAAGAAAATCCCATATTTTCTTATGAAAACAGTTTAGTTATCCTTTGATACAATTTCGAAAACGGTTGGTTATGACATTCCAGGAAAATCACATATTTTCCTTATAGTTTTAGTTATCCTTTGTTACAATTTCGAAAATGGTTGGTTATGACATTCCAGGAAAATCCCATATTTTCCTTATAGTTTTAGTTATTCGTTTGATTCTTTATTCGTTTATGTGCTATTGTGTTACCCAGGAAAATCCCATATTTTCCTATGTGTGGTGTTTTGTTCTTAAGTCTGATTTCGAAATACCAGTAATTACTATGTGAGTAGTATTAATTATGTGTTCTACTTCCTTAGTTATTCTACGATCGGATGACTATAATCTACTAACTTAGTTGTAATTTTCGAAGCTCTGTCGACATTCTGAGGCGGATATATTCGAAACTCAGTAGAGGTCCAGAGGTGTATTTTCGTAATAAATTCGAAACTCTGGTGACACTCAAGGAGTACATTAACTGTATATTCGAAGTCTTAGTGTCAACCAAAGGCATTATTTCGTATTCGTAGTCGTATTCGTACTCGTAGACGTATTCGTATTCGTAGACGCATTCGTATTCGTAGACGTATTCGTATTCGTATTCCTAATTAGTATTCGTTCTAAATTACATTCGTATTCATATTAGTATTCAAATTCGTTATTCGTATTCGTAATTAGTTATATTCGTATTCACATTCGTTCTATCCTATTAGTTATATTTGTTATAATTAGTATGATTTCTTTTACAAAAGACAATATAGATCAAAACACTTTTCAAAAGAAATCTATAATTAACCTGCAATTCGAAACATCAGTTAGCATAATCTTTGGAAATCATGACATTTAGAAACTAAAATCATTAAGTTGTAAATCAGTTTAAGTACAAGATACACTTGTACTTTTGCTTGTATTCCCCCCCTGAAAACAGTTAAAAACAGTGAAAAAGGGTAGGGGTATGAACTCACCGGACGAGAAACGTGACGATTTCGGATGCTAAACTTTGGTCCGGGGCTTGTAAATGCACGAGGTTCCTAAGTATAATGTAAAGATACACATTTGTATCTAATTAGGACTTAGTTTATTTATTTGTTAGGGACAATTACTTCTAATCGTGAAAACACCCCGATACGAGTGTTTGGAGGGACCCGGGTGGCGTTTAGGGACACATATAGTTAGGATAATGAATTGGGACATCAAAGGAACACTCCATAAGGAGTTTACGGCCACATGACCCTCTACCCATGAGTTTACAGCCGTAAACTCATGGTGGGGTGAGTTAATGGCAAAAATGGCTTCAAACACTTAAGGGTATAATTTCTAGGCTTGGTTTAGGGACTTGGAATGGATTTAAATCACCAAAATAATTAATTTATGGGAGTTTACGGCCTAGCATAGGCTCCTGGCCGTAAACTCCTAAATACTCAAGAAAATGGTGTTAAATGTTGCTAAAACAAATCACATGTGATTGCTAGAATTATTCCAAGGCCATACATGAGTTTTTATGGGACATTTGAGGGGTTTTTGGAGTTTACGGCCTATGAGACCCCCCTCATGGCCGTAAACTCTACTATAGGGTGATACAAGATGTTTTAAGGCTAGAAACTTGCATGGAAGGGCTTCTAAAATTCATCTAAAGGCTTTAGGGGTGTTTAGTTGGCATTCTAACACCATGAATCAAGGAGTTTACGGCCCAAGCACAAGCCTTGGCCGTAAACTCTTAGAAATCCATCAAATAATGTGTTTAAGGCCCTTAAACTATTTTTGGTTGGTCCTATGATTTATTCCAAGGCTTTTGGTGGTGTTGGATGGCTTTCTAACACCCTAAAATTGAATTTATGCTATGTTTTGAGGAGTTTACGGCCCAAGCACAAGCCTTGGCCGTAAACTCACATAAGTCCCCCAAAAATCATGTTTCAAGTGTCCAAATGCTAAAACCAATATTCTATAAATCATATCTAAGCCATAATAGTGATTTGGAAGGGTTTAAGGTCAAGAAAACCCTAATAATATGAGTTTACGGCCCAAGCTTGTTCCTTGGCCATAAACTCCTTCAAATCCATCAAAATCTATGTTTTAAATGTTAAAAGTCCAATTCATGAAGTCCTTTAGCCATATCTAAAGTCCAAATGTGATTAGGAAGAGGTTTAAGGTCTTAAAACCCTTCAAACTTGGTGTTTACGGCCTAGGTGGCTTCCTGGGCCGTAAACTCACATTTTGTGTCCCATTTCATGTGTAAATCTCAAATTTGGAAGCCAAATATGCTATAGATTAAGGCTAGGAAGGTACCTTAGGGATTTGAGGCCTTAAAATTGAGTTTTGGACCCTTAAACTTTGGATTTAGGAGAGAGGTTAGAGAGAGAGTAGAGAGAGAAGGAAAAAGCTTCAAATGAAAGGTTTAACACGTTTATATAGTTCTTAAAACTTGGACACGGTGGAATTCTACCCGATACCGACCTTAAACGAGGCTTTAGGTCGCACCCGATTAAGTTTCCGTCACCCGGCGGGGACGTTTCTAAAACTTATGTAACAAATGTTTTTGAGCTAATTTCATGAGTTCCTAAAGGGTTTGGACACTCATTGGATGATAATAAACATATAAATTTTAGTTAACTAATCCCAAAAACAAAATCGGAACGTTTCGATATACAACGAGATTATACGGGTAGAATGGGTTTTTCGGCGATGAACAACTTCGGGTTGTTACAATACTCAAGCCTAAAACTCTTCTGCAGCATGCACTTATCGGAGAACACTCCATCATCACACTCTCTTTCCATCTAGTGGGTACTATGGCTTCCCATAACATTACGATAGCCTCTGACTAGTGAGTACTACGGCTCCCCGTAGTATCACAACGCCAACTAACTAGTGAGTACTACGGCTCCCCGTAGTACCACGACTCCCTCCCTCTGACTTGTGAGTACTACGGCTCCCCGTAGCATCACAACACCCTCTGACTGGAAAATACTACGGCTCCCCATAGCATCACAACTCTCTCTCTCTCTGACTTGTGAGTACTACGGCTCCCCGTAGCATCACAACACCCTCTGACTGGCGAATACTCCGAATCTCCGTAGCTTCACCCTATACTCTCATTCTCATTACAACGCCACACTATGTTCACTAACTCATGCACCGAAGACTATCATAGATAGTTACACACACTTGCCCCGATATGCATTACAGACTCTGGCGGCAACCGCCATAACACAGAACCTACCTCTGCGGAGATCCACTTCCTTAAATAATCCCTCTTTATGACAATACACGAAGGGCTCCCACTGGAATCGTGGATACATGATACATCACTAGTCATCTTAAACCCAAGACTCTAAATAACTCTGAAATCGGGACGCTATACGCGGAAACCACGGAACACCCTAACAGAGCATCACAATGTCCTGCCTCTACCACTGATTCCCTTACTCCCAGCACCATACACATACAACAATACATTTCCTCTGAATCCCATATTAATTTCCTATTTCACTCAATGCGCAACTTCAGTGCATCCAAACACTCAATTGGAATACAAGGAAGGCGCTAACCCTTCAGAACACACTGATGACCCTCCGAAACCCTTTCCACTACTGCTCAAAATCCAAGCAAGAATACACATCCCAGCCCGAGAGTTGGCTACTCGACAATCTTCTACCCATATTTCAACCCAGAAGTTCTCAACTGCCCATACCATCATTACGAGTCTTCCACCTGAAACGACTCTGACCACCACCAGAATCCTGACCATTGACCACCCGCCGTGGAGACACCCATCCTTCTCTCAGACATATACCACATGCATTATCTCGCCCTGCACCTTTCCTTGATCACCAATGACCCTGATCTCATGAATTCAAGCCGCAGGTTTCTGCATTAAACCCCTAACCGCTCTTGCACAAATCTCTGGTTCTCTCAATAAACCACCCGGCTCTCCCCCACTGAGGGTTCGAACCATCACTATCTGACACATCAACAACCTCACGAACTATTTTCACCAACAATAATGGACCTGCCCCTGGAAAGTGCTACGCAACGCCCGATAATCCCCTTTAAGGAAATCAATCGATCTCATAACTTTGAACCTCAGATGAAATCCTCAAGAACTTCTCGTCACGACTGCCTCTAGTCGTTCCAAGTCTCGCACCAATCCAATACCAAACAACTCAACTATCCAATAACATCACTGACTCATAGACTGGACCACGAAATCATCATATTCCCCCACCTCGACTCATCAACCGACGTTCCAACACATGGATCATCCCAAGAACAGGGACCCACTCCCATATTCAATACCCAACATAGATAGAAAAACCACTGCACTGATTAACTCGACTGGACTCCCCACTGATACATCTACAATACGCCCTACTATACTCAAATAGGTGTAACGTGGTCCTCAACTATCTCAGTCCCAACTGACTATGTGCTCATGGTAAATCACTGTCTCACAGCACACATGCTACCTGATACTCTGATGGAAAATCATCATCAATGACAACCTGCAGGGTTTTACCCCCAAACCCGAAACTTAAACATCAGGCCTCTCATGTTCCGCACACGAACATAAATAGCACCACTCAGGTCATAGAAGGTGACATCTCCTCTATCAACTGATTGCTCAACTCAGACCGAAATTCTCCCTTCCCTCTAACTCCTTACCAAAATACTCTGATAGGCTCTCGACCTCCCTCTCAAGGTACGCCTTTTCGAACTCAATCATGGCCCACAGGCCTAAAACCCATAGCATCCAATCTCTACCTCATCAATCGTGACCGGATAAGCGGAGAACCACAAGCATCATTCACTACGAACCATGCTAATCATCCCATGACATCTCTTCTCAATATGCTCTGGTGTATGGTACCCGAACCATAGCATCACTCCTCCATCTGCTCCGATGTATGGTACTCGAACCATAACATCATTCCTTCATCCGCTCCGATTTATGGTACTCGAACCTTAACTTCACTCCTCGATCTGCTCCGATGTATGGTACTCGAACCATAACATAAACTCCTCAATCTGCTCCGATGTATGGTACTCGAACCATAACATCACTCCTCAATCTGCTCCGATGTATGGTACTCGAACCATAACATCACTCCTCAATCCGCTCCGATGTATGGTACTCAAACCATAACATCACTCCTCAATCTGCTCCGATGTATGGTACTCAAACCATAACATCACTCCTCAATCCGCTCCGATGTATGGTACTCGAACCATAACATCACTCCTCAATCCGCTCCGATGTATGGTACTCGGACCATAACATCACTCCTCAATCTGCTCCGATGTATGGTACTCGAACCATAACATCACTCCTCAATACGCTTCGATGTATGGTACTTGAACCATAACATCACTCCTCCATCCGCTCATTAGAACCTTCAAAATACTCCCTGTATCAAGTATAGGTCCTCTGCTTTCAGTAGTACGGGCCCATACTACCTGCCACATCTACCCATACTTTCCACACTGACTATCCCGGAGCTCCTAAGTAGCTGCTCGACCTTCTCGTTCACCAATTCCATCGCGCACTCGCTCCCCAGCGAAATTCTCTACTCTGCCAGGGCACTCATCGGGCTAAGGTTACTCCCTAGGCTCTTCCTAGATTCCCACACTTCTCTGCCATCAGCTGCTGAAGAGCTCCTAATGATGCCAGCCATCTACCTCCTGAATATCGTCATATTCGCTTGGTAGCTGACTCCCATCATCGAGAGTTCCACAAAGCACGAAGCAAGCAACATTCGAGCATCGAAGAATATATATGACTCACTCTGGGTGATAACTCCGCTTGCTCTGCTCATCCTCGAAAGTACCACCGAACTCTGCAACTCTTCCCCTCGCGGGTTCTAAGTATTCTTTCTCTAAGTACCACGGTACTTATCTAGGTATCTCCCCTAGATTACTCCTCTACTCAAATCCCCTAAAGGATTCCAACTAAATATTCTCACTCATCACATACTCAAAAGCACATCGCATATAACAGCAATCCCTAGGCTAAGGCATCACAAATCAGGCCACTCTAGTCCTAAGATATGAAATACCTAGCCTGTCTCTAGCATGCAATAATATCTCATAAAGTGCATCATAAATATCTCATGACACAAAAGTAAGGGTATTTTGGGAAATCACCGTTCGGGCTCTGGCTGATTGTATACACTACTCTTTCTCGCTTTCTCTTTGAACTCTTATTCGCTTTAGAAAATTATTTCTTTGAAAACTTTTCTTACTTCCTCAGTTTGAGTCCAGATTTACCCGAAGGCGCATCCGAATCCCTCAAACCAAGGCTCTGATACCAACCTGTAACACCGAAAATTTCAAAACAATTTTTCATTTAAAAATAATCATTTAATTCTTAAAAACACTTTGTTTAAAATCTCATTCATAATCGAATTACAAAACATAACTCCATTTTCACTTGCATAATAAACCAGGATCCTCAAAACATGACTTTTTCTCTGGTGTGTACAATCGAGCCGGTGCCGTCCCGTGATCCTGAGAGAAACCTGAAACACATAACACAAAACACTGTAAGCACGAAGCTTAGTGAGTTCCCCAAAATACCACACATAACACATATTAGCCACTCGAGGCTATAACTCTGTGGGTCCGTGGACCCTACTCTATGAACCCTCTGGTTCTAACTCTGTGAACCTTCCGGTTCTAACTCTGGGAACCTTCCTGTCCTAACTCTGTAAACATGCACAGCATAAATCACATAGAAATAATGCAGTACAACACATAGCATACAAATATTCTGTCACATAACTCCGGTTACCTACTCAAGGTAAAGTATAGTGAGAAGACTCACCTGGAAATCAGAAAGCAATTATCTGCACATGCGAACCTCGGGCTCGCCACCGCCTAACACATAAGCCAAATATCTCTAATTAATACTCGAAGTCCCAACTCTAATTAACCGGCGATTACTTTTTCCCTCTTGAGTCAGATAATGGGTAAAAGACCATTTTACCCCTCCCTGACCTCTATTACCTCTGTTGACCAAAACTCCCAAAGTCAACATAAGACAACTCAAGTCAATGGTCAACACTGAGCAGACTCGGCGAATACACAAGAGTGACTCGGCGAGTCCATGCGGGTTCTCTAAATTCTTTTTAACCTCTTAGACACGACGAGTTCCCTCTCAACTCGTCGAGTTACTCGGCAACGAAACGTGGGGCAACCCCGACTCGACTCATCGAGTCTGCCTATGGACTCGGCGAGTTACTCCCATGACAACCCTCATCTGACCTTCTGAGGTCAGATCTGCTTCACCAAACCATAGATCTAACTCCCTCAAAGCCAATAACCACGAAAAGGTTGAAACCTTGGGCACTCATGCAAGGTTCTACAAGCTCGTTTGGGTGAAACCCTTCATTACATAACAACCCTAGCTCAAAACTCCAAATAGAATGCATAAAGCAGGATGGAAGGGACTCTCTGTACCTCTTTGGGTCCAGATCTATGGCTTCACACTCATTGGGACACTATACTCCACAAATCAAGCCATAAAAGAAGCTAGAAAACCCTAAAATCACCAATCTTACCCAAAACAGAAAAGGGAGAACGATTTGATACCTCTATGGTGAAGATGCAAGCTCAGAAGCTCTGAATCGACACCCCCTTGACCTCCCTTTGCTGGAAATGACTACTCCATTGCACAGCCACCTCAAGAATGCTCCAAAATGGCTCTTCTTTACTCTCTCAGCTCTCTGGTTCGATAGGATTCTCTCAAGGGTGTAGGTGGCCGCCACTGAAGGCCATAAGGGCCTTTAAATAGGTCCCAAACCTGGACAATTAGGGTTTTCCTTGACAGCGCCGACTCGGCGAGTCCAAGTACCCGACTCGTCGAGTCCCTTCATTAAACTGGTCCCCAAAACGCGATCCTACTCGACGAGTTGAGGCGTCAACTCGCAGAGTCTCCTCATTTCCCCAATATAAAAAAAATACTCAAATTCCCATACCTGAATATCCGGATGTTACAATTCTCCCCCACTAGAATCAGAATTCGCCCTCGAAGTCTCACTCTGGAAACAATTCCGGATGCTGCTCACGCATCTCGCGCTCCAGCTCCCAAGTACGCTCTGACCCCTACTGGTGCTGCCACTAGACCTGCACCAGAGGCACCTCTTTGTTCCTCAGAACCTAGATCTTTCGATCCCGAATAGCCACCGGTCTCTCAACGTAGTTCAGGCCCACATCCACCTGAATATCCTCTAGTGGCACTACTACCGACTCCTCGGCTATACACTTTTGCAGCTGCAACACATGGAAAGTGTCATGGATTTGACCTAGCTCTGCAGGTAGCTCCAACCGGTAGGCTACCCTGCCTACCCTCGCGATCACCCGAAAAGGAACGATATATCGGGGCCCCAACTTGCCCCTCTTCCTGAATCGGATCACTCCTTTCCAAGGAGAGACCTTCAAGAGTACAAAGTCACCGACCAAAAATTCGAGCTCGGACCGGCGCCTGTCCGCATAACTCTTCTGGCGACTCTGAGCGGTCAACAACCTCTGCCTGACCTGTTGTATCTGCTCTGACGTCTGAAGCACAATCTATGTACTTCCCATCACACGTTGATCTACCTCTCCCCAGCAAATGGGGTCCAATACCCCCTTCCCTACAACAGCTCAAAGGGCGGCATAATGATGCACTAATGATGGTTGTTGTTGTAGGAAAACTCTGCCAAGGGCAAATACGGGCCACAATTTCCCCCCGAAATCTAATACACATGCCCGAAACATATCGTCGAGCGTCTGAGTCGCTCGCTCTCTCTGAAGTGTCCACAAACATCACCATGGTAAACTCTAGCTCATTTCTTATATTCATCTTCGATACCAAGCACCAGGTCAGCTTTTGGCCCCACAGCTGAACCCCCAAAGGTCACACATAACATGATCCAAAACATCTCACTAACTTCCTCCCCGTGACCACTATCACGGCCCAGTGACACGCAAGTCACGAAATTCCTTTTTCCTCATAAAAAAATACAATCTAATCGAAGATCGACTCAGCTCTAACCTCTGGCGTCTGCTGCGCATATTCTCCCGCGCGCCTCGCTGACCCTCCCGACAGAGACGGAGACCCCAGTCTCGCCCCGGTTTAACCAGTAGGCTCCAAAAACTCAACACTAGGGCTACTCAAGCCTAAAACTCTTTTGCAGCATGCACTTATCGGAGAACACTCCATCATCACACTCTCTTGCCATCTAGTGGGTACTATGGCTTCCCACAACATTACGATAGCCTCTAACTAGTGAGTACTACGGCTCCCCGTAGTATCACAACGCCAACTAACTAGTGAGTACTACGGCTCCCCGTAGTACCACGACTCCCTCCCTCTGACTTGTGAGTACTACGGCTCCCCGTAGCATCACAACACCCTCTGACTGGCAAATACTACGGCTCCCCGTAGCATCACGACTCTCTCTCTCTCTCTCTGACTTGTGAGTACTACGGCTCCCCGTAGCATCACAACACCCTCTGACTGGCGAATACTACGACTCTCCATAGCTTCACCCTATACTCTCATTCTCATTACAATGCCACACTATGTTCACTAACTCATGCACCGAAGACTATCATAGACAGTTACACACACTTGCCCCGATATGCATTACAGACTCTCGCGGCAACCGCCATAACACAGAACCTACCTCTGCGGAGATCCACTTCCTTAAATAATCCCTCTTTATGACAATACACGAAGGGCTCCCACTGGAACCGTGGATACATGATACATCACTAGTCATCTTAAACCCAAGACTCTAAATAACTCTGAAATCGGGACGCTATACGCGGAAACCACGGAACACCCTAATAGAGCATCACAATGTCCTGCCTCTACCACTGATTCCCTTACTCCCAGCACCATACACATACAACAATACATTTCCTCTGAATCCCATATTAATTTCCTATTTCACTCAATGCGCAACTTCAGTGCATCCAAACACTCAATTGGAATACAAGGAAGGCGCTAACCCTTCAGAACAAACTGATGATCCTCCGAAACCCTTTCCACTACTGCTCAAAATCCAAGCAAGAATACACATCCCAGCCCGAGAGTTGGCTACTCGACAATCTTCTACCCATATTTCAACCCAGAAGTTCTCAACTGCCCATACCATCATTACGAGTCTTCCACCTGAAACGACTCTGACCACCACCAGAATCCTGACCATTGACCACCCGCCGTGGAGACACCCATCCTTCTCTCAGACATATACCACATGCATTATCTCGCCCTGCACCTTTCCTTGATCACCAATGACCCTGATCTCATGAATTCAAGCCGCAGGTTTCTGCATTAAACCCCTAACCGCCCTTGCACAAATCTCTGGTTCTCTCAATAAACCACCCGGTTCTCCCCCACTTAGAGTTCGAACCATCACTATCTGACACATCAACAACCTCACGAACTATTTTCACCAGCAATAACGGACCTGCCCCTAGAAAGTGCTACGCAACGCCCGATAATCCCCTTTAAGGAAATCAATCGATCTCATAACTCTGAACCTCAGATGAAATCCTCAAGAACTTCTCGTCATGACTGCCTCTAGTCGTTCCAAGTCTCGCACCAATCCAATACCAAACAACTCAACTGTCCAATAACATCACTGACTCATAGACTGGACCACGAAATCATCATACTCCCCCACCTCGACTCATCAACCGACGTTCCAACACATGGATCATCCCAAGAACAGGGACCCACTCCCATATTCAATACCCAACATAGATAGAAAAACCACTGTACTGATTAACTCGACTGGACTCCCCACTGATACGTCTACAATACGCCCTACTATACTCAAATAGGTGTAACGTGGTCCTCGACTATCTCAGTCCCAACTGACTATCTGCTCATGGTAAATCACTGTCTCGCAGCACACATGCTACTTGATACTCTGATGGAAAATCATCATCAATGACAACCTGCAGGGTTTTACCCCCAAACCCGAAACTTAAACATCAGGCCTCTCATGTTCCGCACACGAACATAAATAGCACCACTCAGGTCATAGAAGGTGACATCTCCTCTATCGACTGATTGCTCAACTCATACCGAAATTCTCCCTTCCCTCTAACTCCTTACCAAAATACTCTGATAGGCTCTCGACCTCCCTCTCAAGGGACGCCTCTTCGAACTCAATCATGGCCCACAGGCCTAAAACCCATAAGCCAATAACCACGAAAAGGTCGAACCTTGGGCACTCATGCAAGGTTCTACAAGCTCGTTTGGGTGAAACCCTTCATTACATAACAACCCTAGCTCAAAACTCCAAATAGAATGCATAAAGCAGGATGGAAGGGACTCTCTGTACCTCTTTGGGTCCAGATCTATGGCTTCACACTCATTGGGACACTATACTCCACAAATCAAGCCATAAAAGAAGCTAGAAAACCCTAAAATCACCAATCTTACCCAAAAAAGAAAAGGGAGAACGATTTGATACCTCTATGGTGAAGATGCAAGCTCAGAAGCTCTGAATCGACACCCCCTTGACCTCCCTTTGCTGGAAATGACTACTCCATTGCACAGCCACCTCAAGAATGCTCCAAAATGGCTCTTCTTTACTCTCTCAGCTCTCTGGTTCGATAGGATTCTCTCAAGGGTGTAGGTGGCCGCCACTGAAGGCCATAAGGGCCTTTAAATAGGTCCCAAACCTGGACAATTAGGGTTTTCCTTGACAGCGCCGACTCGGCGAGTCCAAGTACCCGACTCGTCGAGTCCCTTCATTAAACTGGTCCCCAAAACGCGATCCTACTCGACGAGTTGAGGCGTCAACTCGCAGAGTCTCCTCATTTCCCCAATATAAAAAAAATACTCAAATTCCCATACCTGAATATCCGGATGTTACAATTCTCCCCCACTAGAATCAGAATTCGCCCTCGAAGTCTCACTCTGGAAACAATTCCGGATGCTGCTCACGCATCTCGCGCTCCAGCTCCCAAGTACGCTCTGACCCCTACTGGTGCTGCCACTAGACCTGCACCAGAGGCACCTCTTTGTTCCTCAGAACCTAGATCTTTCGATCCCGAATAGCCACCGGTCTCTCAACGTAGTTCAGGCCCACATCCACCTGAATATCCTCTAGTGGCACTACTACCGACTCCTCGGCTATACATTTTTGCAGCTGCAACACATGGAAAGTGTCATGGATTTGACCTAGCTCTGCAGGTAGCTCCAACCGGTAGGCTACCCTGCCTACCCTCGCGATCACCCGAAAAGGAACGATATATCGGGGCCCCAACTTGCCCCTCTTCCTGAATCGGATCACTCCTTTCCAAGGAAAGACCTTCAGGAGTACAAAGTCACCGACCAAAAATTCGAACTCGGACCGGCGCCTGTCCGAATAACTCTTCTGGCGACTCAGAGCGGTCAACAACCTCTGCCTGACCTGTTGTATCTGCTCTGACTCTGAAGCACAATCTCTGTACTTCCCATCACACGTTGCTCTACCTCTCCCCAGCAAATGGGGTCCAATACCCCCTTCCCTACAACAGCTCAAAGGGCGGCATAATGATGCACTAATGATGGTTGTTGTTGTAGGAAAATTCTGCCAAGGGCAAATATGGGCCACAATTTCCCCCCGAAATCTTATACACATGCCCGAAACATATCCTCGAGCGTCTGAGTCGCTCGCTCTCTCTGAAGTGTCCACAGACATCACCATGGTAAACTCTAGCTCATTTCTTATATTCATCTTCGATACCGAGCACCAGGTCAGCTTTTGGCCCCACAGCTGAACCCCCAAAGGTCACACATAACATGATCCAAAACATCTCACTAACTTCCTCCCCGTGACCACTATCACGGCCCAGTGACACGCAAGTCACGAAATTCCTTTTTCCTCATAAAAAAATACAATCTAATCGAAGATCGACTCAGCTCTAACCTCTGGCATCTGCTGCGCATATTCTCCCGCGCGCCTCGCTGACCCTCCCGACAGAGACGGAGACCCTAGTCTCGCCCCGGTTTAACCAGTAGGCTCCAAAAACTCAACACTAGGGATACTTGTCACACCCCGAAAACCAAAGGCGGAAACATTTCTGGGGTTGACTCCACGTTGAGTATCAAATCCAATGCACATAGTAAAGCAGTAATCACAAAACATTACATTACATAATATTGTTTACATCTGTTTAAAAGAAAAGTTGTACAAGAGTTTTACATATGTAATATGAAGAAAAGTAAAGACGAGTCTTCGGGACGCTCCGTCTTCTCCAAAAAGGTTGAGGTGTACCTGTCTAACGTTGACCTGAGAATACAAGCAGTTTGAAAATCAGCATAAAGCTGGTGAGTTCACAAGCGGTTTAGTTTTGAAAAGACGGGTTCCTTTACATTCGGGAAAAATTGTTGATGAAGAAAATCCCATATTTTCTTATGAAAACAGTTTAGTTATCCTTTGTTACAATTTCGAAAACGGTTGGTTATGACATTCCAGGAAAATCCCATATTTTCCTTATAGTTTTAGTTATCCTTTGTTACAATTTCGAAAACGGTTGGTTATGACATTCCAGGAAAATCCCATATTTTCCTTATAGTTTTAGTTATTCGTTTGATTCTTTATTCGTTTATGTGCTATTGTGTTACCCAGGAAAATCCCATATTTTCCTATGTGTTGAGTTGTCTATTTGTATTTAGGTTCGTTACTGATTTTAATGTTATCCCAGGAAAATCCCATATTTCCTATGTGTGGTGTTTTGTTCTTAAGTCTGATTTCGAAATACCAGTAATTACTATGTGAGTAGTATTAATTATGTGTTCTACTTCCTTAGTTATTCTACGATCGGATGACTATAATCTACTAACTCAGTTGTAATTTTCGAAGCTCTATCGACATTCTGAGGCGGATATATTCGAAACTCAGTAGAGGTCCAGAGGTGTATTTTCGTAATAAATCCGAAACTCTGGTGACACTCAAGGAGTACATTAACTGTATATTCGAAGTCTTAGTGTCAACCAAAGGCGTTATTTCGTATTCGTAGTCGTATTCGTACTCGTAGACGTATTTGTATTCGTAGACGCATTCATATTCGTAGACGTATTCGTATTCGTAGACGTATTCGTATTCGTATTCCTAATTAGTATTCGTTCTAAATTACATTCGTATTCGTATTAGTATTCGAATTCGTTATTCGTATTCGTACTTAGGTATATTTGTATTCGCATTCGTTCTATCCTATTAGTTATATTTGTTATAATTAGTATGATTTCTTTTACAAAAGACAATATAGATCAAAACACTTTTCAAAAGAAATCTATAATTAACCTGCAATTCGAAACATCAGTTATCATAATCTTTGGAAATCATGACATTTAGAAACTAAAATCATTAAGTTGTAAATCAGTTTAAGTACAAGATACACTTGTACTTTTGCTTGTATTCCCCCCCTGAAAACAGTTAAAAACAGTGAAAAAGGGTAGGGGTATGAACTCACCGGACGAGAAACGTGACGATTTCGGATGCTAAACTTTGGTCTGGGGCTTGTAAATGCGTGAGGTTCCTAAGTATAATGTAAAGATACACATTTGTATCTAATTAGGACTTAGTTTATTTATTTGTTAGGGACAAGTACTTCTAATCGTGAAAACACCCCGATACGAGTGTTTGGAGGGACCCGGGTGGCGTTTAGGGACACATATAGTTAGGATAATGAATTGGGACATCAAAGGAACACTCCATAAGGAGTTTACGGCCACATGACCCTCTACCCATGAGTTTACGGCCGTAAACTCATGGTGGGGTGAGTTAATGGCAAAAATGGCTTCAAACACTTAAGGGTATAATTTCTAGGCTTGGTTTAGGGACTTGGAATGGATTTAAATCACCAAAATAATTAATTTATGGGAGTTTATGGCCTAGCATAGGCTACTGGCCGTAAACTCCTAAATACTCAAGAAAATGGTGTTAAATGTTGCTAAAACAAATCACATGTGATTGCTAGAATTATTCCAAGGCCATACATGAGTTTTTATAGGGCATTTGAGGGGTTTTTGGAGTTTACGGCCTATGAGACCCCCCTCATGGCCGTAAACTCTACTATAGGGTGATACAAGATGTTTTAAGGCTAGAAACTTGCATGGAAGGGCTTCTAAAATTCATCTAAAGGCTTTAGGGGTGTTTAGTTGGCATTCTAACACCATGAATCAAGGAGTTTACGGCCCAAGCACAAGCCTTGGCCGTAAACTCTTAGAAATCCATCAAATAATGTGTTTAAGGCCCTTAAACTATTTTTGGTTGGTCCTATGATTTATTCCAAGGCTTTTGGTGGTGTTGGATGGCTTTCTAACACCCTAAAATTGAATTTATGCTATGTTTTGAGGAGTTTACGGCCCAAGCACAAGCCTTGGCCGTAAACTCACATAAGTCCCCCAAAAATCATGTTTCAAGTGTCCAAATGCTAAAACCAATATTCTATAAATCATATCTAAGCCATAATAGTGATTTGGAAGGGTTTAAGGTCAAGAAAACCCCAATAATATGAGTTTACGGCCCAAGCTTGTGCCTTGGCCATAAACTCCTACAAATCCATCAAAATCTATGTTTTAAATGTTAAAAGTCCAATTCATGAAGTCCTTTAGCCATATCTAAAGTCCAAATGTGATTAGGAAGACGTTTAAGGTCTTAAAACCCTTCAAACTTGGTGTTTACGGCCTAGGTGGCTTCCTGGGCCGTAAACTCACATTTTGTGTCCCATTTCATGTGTAAATCTCAAATTTGGAAGCCAAATATGCTATAGATTAAGGCTAGGAAGGTACCTTAGGGATTTGAGGCCTTAAAATTGAGTTTTGGACACTTAAACTTTGGATTTAGGAGAGAGGTTAGAGAGAGAGTAGAGAGAGAAGGAAAAAGCTTCAAATGAAAGGTTTAACACGTTTATATTGTAACAACCCGTTATCCCGGGCATTATAAACCGAGTCTTGTAACCCCTTTTGAATGTAATGGGAATATCATCGATAAATGAATTGTTCAAAAGCTCTGATTTGGAGTACGCTATGTAGTAGATATCGTCTTAAAGGTTCCAAACATATAAATAACACAAAAATCCGAGTTATAACGAAGAAGTTATGCTCATTATAAGTTTTCCGACAAAAAAAAAACCAGCAAATACAAAGTTACGTAAAAACGCAAAGTTTCAATAAAACATTTTCTGACCTTAGGTGTCTAAATGAAAGTGATAGGTATCGTTAAACTACAAACATGCATAAAAAGAACGCTCAAATCGGACATCATATGAATAAGTTATGAATTTTTAAAGAAATTCCTTAAACACGTCACTTTAATAAATAAATAAAAAAAAATAATTTCGGAATTTGCCAACGGAATCTAAATGAAAGTTGTAGATCGTAGTCTCACCTTCGCGGGGATATAAAGAACGCCAAAAACGGAGTTCGTATGAGGGAGATATGAATTTTTGAAGTTTGATAATTAATTTATATATAATTTTTATTCAAAATTCGGATATTATCCGAAGAGGAGTCAGCGTCCTTCTCCGAAGTACGCGCTGCGTACTCCTGTACGCCCCGCGTAACCGAGAGGATTGGCCTCGGATCGTCCACGTCGCCATATCCGAGGAAGCCGACCCGTCCGACCCGTCCGACCCGTCCGACCCGACGTCCCATCCGACCCGGCGTCCCATCCGACCCACCTCCCCAGCAACCCGTCCCATCCGACCCGATAACCCAAGAACCCGTCCCATCCGAACCGAGGCAGTCGAGGCTTCGGTCATGCATGACGTACGCGTACGCAGCGCGTACGAGCGTACGCCCCGCGTACCGAGGCAGACCTGCCTTCCTATAAATAGAATGCGAGGGTTTCCAAAGAAAGGGTTCATTTCTCTTCTCTCTCTCAGCATTTCCTCGTTTTCCGTGTCCGTTCAAACCCGAAGCTCTGGTCTTTTTGGCTCAAGTCCCGAAGGCCGATTCTACTCCCGAGATTCCCGAGAATCCCAAGAAAAATCAGTTTCCCGAGACGAAACTCTGCTCGGTTTTCCACCTCACAATCTTCAAACTATCAAGTGAGTTCATACCCCTTTCAAACACACTTTAAATACATTTTTAAATGCTTTTATACTCTTTTAGGGGGGGATACAAGTAAACATACGGTTATTATCGTGTATTTTATAAAGTTTCACTTTACTTGTGTTATCAAATAAATCACTTGGAACTCATTACTATTATGGAAAACTCTTCTCATACTTTGTGTGCATTAGACTTATATGAAGTGTATAATGATCTTCATTGTTAAAACATTTTATACATTCTAAAAACTTATGATTTTGCTTTATCAAACATTGTGAAAAGGTTAAACTTTGCATATAAAAACTATCATGTTAATATATACTTAATTGAGAATCCATGAGACGCGTACATCTTCAAACGTTACTTTTCTTTATTAGAAAGTACTGCAGTAAGGCCTGTTTATAACCAGAATCTCCCGCGACGAGAACGTGTCAAATGTGTATAGATCTATACGGGAAGTCATGATCCCGCACCTTGACTGTTAGCTACAGTCCGTCTTTTGGGGTGACAGTTGTCATAGCACTGCGACGCCTGAAGAACGTCGTTACAGGCATATTATGTTTAGTATGGTTATAAAACTCATTGGATATACAATTATTATGATATTCAGTTTTGATGAGCGAGTAGTTATTAAAACTATTCTTCATCCAACCGGTTCGGTCTTCACGTAGTTTTATTATATATAGAACTATGACACAACTTACAAGAAACGTCGGTTTCTTGCAGTTTTCGGTCTTAGAGACTGCCATTTTGTGTGAGGAAAATAATGGTTGTTCCTGCATACAAACCAAACAACTAATAGGAAAATAAGGGATTTTCCCGGTGAAATCATTTACAACTTATAACACGAATATTTATATGCATTACATATAAGAAAATAAGGGTTTTCCTTAGAAAACACAACAAATCGTATTTCAAACTTTAGGGATAATATGGGATTTTCTGGAGCTAATGCATTCATTTTCAACACAACAAATCACAACACTTTACATTTTGAAATGCTACGTTTACTGGAAAACATACACCCATTTTGGAATGGCATCCAATTTTTCTAAACTACTTATGGACTCACCAACTTAATTGTTGACACTTTTTCTTTGAAATAACTTGTATTCTCAGGAAATCGCTAAGCAGGTTGGAAATCAACTTTTGGGATTAACGCGCTGGCGTTAATTACTTCATTTTGAATGATGTTTATGTACCTTTATTTTGAACATGTAATGAATACAACTATGTAAACATCTTGCAAACTTATTATATATGGTGGTGTGTACTTTCCTTTCTATGAACGGTTATGATATTGAACATGATGTCCTCCGCCCCCGAACGTTTCCGCCGTTCTGGTTTGGGGGTGTGACAGATTGGTATCAGAGCATTGTTTATAGGGAATTAAGTATATCAAAACCATTTCTTTTTGTTATACAACTATAAACTCAACTGGGTAAAAACACTCTGAGTAAGATTCGTACTTTTAAAAATAAAATTTTTATTTAGTTTTTGTAAAGTAGGCATGCATTCATTGCACATCAACAACATGGTCAGTATCATAATTAAAACAACGTTGAAGTATTATATATCAGTTGTGCAGTGCAGGTATGCCTTGGGACATGTAATCGGAACTGGGAAGGATATAGCCTGATCAACTATATTTGTCCAAGAGCCGACTAAACATATGCCAAGGAGTGTCTGTAATGGACAACAAATTTTAAAATTTCCAAAAGCATAAAGAATATTGAGGGTGTATTCGGGTGCCGTCAACCATTAAACTCGAGAGTAAGTTTCACGTGCTCTAACTTATAGTAAACTTTTAACCCTATTCTCGTACAGTCTAAATGGCGGGATTCCATCACCCCAATGACCCCTACTACCCCAACCAAGGTAATGGTGGATGGATCGAAGCAGATTCTGAAGAAGACGAAGAGCCTATAAATGTGGAGGCAGGGGACGACTCTGGTACGGATTCGGAGCCAGAAATTATAAATCCACCAGTTCTACAACCTCCTGTCCACGTGAGAAATTTCCAAGGACCCACTCCAGTGTGGGGAAGTCACCTCCATCATTGGAGCCAACAACAAAGCGTACGCCCTCCTTATGGCATGTGCCGAGACTTCTATGACGTGAGAGGCGGGGGATCAGCCGATCGCGCACTTCCGGTCATGGTTGGCAAACTCGCCAACCAGTGCTATCAATCTGGAGTGCAAGCCAACCGAATCCGAGAGATCAATGTGGATGTGCAAATTCACACGGCCGATATCAACCGCCTAGAGTTGATGCAGAACGACATCCACATTCGCGCCGAAGCGTTTCAAGCACAAGCAAACGCGGCCTTCGCAGAATTAAGAGAACAACAGGCTGCGTTTGACAGACGCCTCATGGAGTCGAAGCAGTCCGACACAGAGTCGAGCTCTAAACGCAAGGCGCACCGCAAGTAGTACTTGCCCAACTCTCAAATTTTGTTATAAACTAGGGCTTCGGATAAAAGTATTACTTTCTTTAAAATTTTCCGTAACCGGAGGCCTTTAGAGAGGCCAAGGAATTTTGTCTAGACCCCGCTGTAACACAACTATATGTTTAATATATATAAGGGTATACCGCTTTTCTTACCGTTGTTAATCTTGCGCAAATAGTTCGATTCATTGGTGCATCTATTCAAACTTTACCTTCAAGCTTAAAATATTGTGTCAATTAAACTCAACTTCCTAGAACTGTTAGAAGTTCATTCAATATCATTCAACTTTGAACTGCCAAAACTTATAATTTTCTTCCATATTTTTCTTTTGGCAGCAAGATGCCTCCTCGTCCAAACTTAAGGCCCAGGCCGGGCACGGCACCACCACCACCTCCACCACCAGCTTATGATCCGGCCATGGTTCAGGCTGCTATCACAGCAGCGGTAACCGCAGCCCTCTCGCAAATAAACTCCCAAGGGAATGGAGGGGCGGGAAGCAGCACGAATCATCCAAATCATGGCACTGGTCATGGCCAAGGAAGAGAATGTACCTACAAGGAGTTCTCTAACGCTAAACCAAAAACTTTTAATGGAACAGGAGGAGTCATTGCACTAATGCAATGGTTCGAAAAGACCGAAACGGTCTTCGAGATCTGCTCGTGCCAAGAAACAAGCAAGGTTAAGTTCGCTGCTTGCACCTTCATAGATCGAGCCCTCACTTGGTGGAAAAGCCATGTGAACTCAGTGACGCTCACTGTCGCTAACGCCATGAGTTGGGAAGAACTGAAGGTACTACTACTGGAAGAATACTGCCCAAGGGGTGAAGTGCAAAAGCTTGAGCAGGAACTCTGGAATTTGAAAATGGTTGGGTCTGACCTAGTCGCTTACACAGCTAGGTTCAACGATCTCGCTGCTTTGTGCCCTACCATGGTCAACCCAGAATCAAAGAAGGTCGAAAGGTACATTTGGGGGTTGTCACCCCAGATTCAAGGGCATGTCCTAGCCTCCAACCCTATCACCTACAACAGCGCTAAACGCCTGGCGCAACGACTCATCGATCACGGAGCGAAACAGAGTACCATCACAACAGCCGCAAATCCACCTAGGGAGGCTCAGGGACAGAGTAGGCCTTGGAACAAGAGGAGGGGACAAATCCTCCAGGGGAACCCCAAGAAACAACAAGTGATAGCGACCCACGCTATTACTGTACCTACCAACTCTGCCCCCACAAGTTCATACAATGGAAAGCTACCGAAATGTAACCAGTGCAACTTCCACCATCACGGTCTCTGTCATGGCCTTCAATGCACCAGGTGCAATAAGAAGGGTCATACAGCCCGCTATTGCAAGGAGCCAACCCAACAATCCGCCCCCACTGCTAATACCGGAGTAAGCCGCGCTTGCTTTGAGTGCGGGAGCACAGGGCACTACCGCAAGGACTGCCCGAAGGCAAACAACAGGAATACCGGCGGAAGAGGCCGAGTTTTCGCAATGGGACAAGATGAAGCCATTGCGGACCCTACTGTTGTTACGGGTACGTTTCTTCTCGATAACTCGTATGCATGCATTTTGTTTGATAGTGGAGCGGAAAGGAGTTTTGTGAGTCACGACTTTAAAAGCATGCTAAAACCAATACCACAATCATTAAGTGAACCGTTCATAGTAGAAATGGCCAACGGGAAAACTGAAGGCACTAAAGAGATATACTTAAACTGCACCCTAACTCTAAACGATAATCCCTTTCAAATCAACCTCATGCCAGTCTCGATTAAGAGTTTCGATGTCATCATTGGCATGGATTGGCTGAGTTCACATCGTGCGGACATTCTATGTTACGATAAGGCCGTTCGCCTTAATCTGCCAACCGGCGAAACCTTCCTTGTCTTGGGCGACAAACCTAGTACCACTCTTAGAATCATCTCAAGTATCCAAGCTCAGAAGCACTTACGAAAGGAGTGTCACGCATTTCTTGCACATGTTGTAGACGTGAAACGCGAAGTCCGGGACATCAAGGATGTGCCCGACGTATGCGATTTTCCCGATGTATTTCCCGAGGACCTTCCAGGGATACCACCCGTAAGACAAGTCGAATTCAGAATCGATCTGATTCCCGGAGCTACCCCAGTAGCCAAAGCACCCTATCGATTAGCCCCGGCAGAGATGCAGGAGCTATCCAGTCAACTGAATGAACTACTGGGAAAAGGATTCATCAGACCGAGCTTCTCACCATGGGGAGCACCCGTGTTGTTTGTGAAAAAGAAAGATGGATCGTTCAGAATGTGCATCGACTACAGAGAACTCAACAAACTGACGGTCAAGAATCGTTATCCTCTACCGCGCATAGATGATCTATTCGACCAACTGCAAGGGGCGAACTATTTTTCTAAGATTGATCTGAGGTCCGGGTAGCACCAGTTACGAGTGCTAGAGGAGGATGTGCCGAAGACCGCCTTCCGAACTCGTTACGGACATTACGAGTTCGTGGTGATGCCATTCGGATTGACCAATGCGCCCGCAGTCTTCATGGATCTGATGAATAGAGTATGCCGACCTTACTTGGATCAGTTCGTCATCGTTTTCATTGACGACATCCTGATCTACTCCCGAAGTAAGAAAGAGCATGGCGATCATCTGCGACAAGTTCTAGGGATATTACGAAAAGAGAAACTTTATGCGAAGTTCTCGAAATGTGAATTTTGGATCCGAAGAGTCGAATTCTTAGGACACGTGGTAAGCGAAGAAGGAATCCACGTGGACCCATCCAAAATTAAGGCCATTGAGAACTGGTCAGCACCGAAGACTCCTACAGAAATTCGCCAATTTCTAGGTCTCGCTGGCTACTACCGCAGGTTCATTCAGAACTTCTCACGAATAGCGAAGCCTCTTACAACCCTAACCCAGAAAGGTGTGGCCTTTGACTGGGAAGAGAAACAAGAAAGAGCGTTCCAAACGCTCAAACGAGCCTTGTGCACCGCACCAATACTATCCCTTCCCGAAGGAATAGAAGACTTCGTAGTTTATTGCGATGCATCAAACCAAGGACTCGGATGTGTTCTGATGCAGCGAGGTAAGGTCATCGCCTACGCCTCGAGACAGTTGAAAACACATGAGGTTAACTACACGACCCACGATCTTGAGCTAGGAGCAGTAGTGTTTGCCCTGAAGATCTGGAGACATTACTTGTATGGAACGAAGAGCACTATCTTTACCGACCACAAGAGCTTACAACACATTTTCGATCAGAAGGAGCTCAACATGAGACAACGGCGATGGGTCGAGCTACTCAGTGATTACGAATGCGATATTCGCTATCATCCGGGAAAGGCAAACGTCGTAGCCGATGCCCTTAGTCGAAAGGAGTACTCAGGCCGGAGAGTGAAGTCATTAGCTATGTCGATCCATTCGCACCTATCAACGCAAGTCAAGGAAGCTCAATTAGAGGCCTTGAAACCCGAAAACGTGGCAGGTGAGGCCCTTAGGGGAATGGACAAGAACTTAGAAATCAAGAGTGACGGAGCACGCTACCTCATGAACCGGATCTGGACACCAAAGTTTGGGGGATTCAGAGAGGTAGTTATGAGCGAGGCACACAGGACCCCATACTCCGTACACCCAGGGTCAGACAAGATGTACCTAGATCTCAAGCAACTCTACTGGTGGCCAAACATGAAAGCGGAGATCGCTACGTACGTGGGCAAGTGTTTAACTTGCGCCAAAATAAAAATAGAACACCAAAAACCCTCAGGCCTACTCCAACAACCTGAAATACCTGAGTGGAAATGGGAGCAGATTTCCATGGACTTCATAACCAAACTGCCCAAAACTCAGAGTGGCCAAGATACTATTTGGGTAATCGTCGACAGATTAACCAAGTCAGCCCATTTCTTACCTATCAAGGAAACCGATAGGATGGAAAAACTATCAAGAACCTACATCCGGGAGATCGTACGACTTCATGGAGTACCAATGTCCATCATCTCAGATAGAGACAGCAGGTTCACTTCCAGATTTTGGCAATCACTGCAAAAATCCATGGGAACAAGGTTGGACATGAGTACAGCATACCACCCTCAAACTGACGGACAGAGTGAGAGGACGATCCAAACCTTGGAAGACATGTTGCGAGCATGTGTAATCGACTTTGGCAAGGCATGGGATATTCACTTGCCGTTGGTCGAGTTCTCTTATAACAATAGTTATCATACTAGCATCAAGGCCGCTCCGTTCGAAGCCCTTTACGGCCGTAAGTGCAGATCACCCCTGTGCTGGACGGAAGTGGGCGACACCCAATTGGCAAAAGGTCTAGTCACTAAAAGCACCCTTACTGGTCCAGAGATCATCAGAGAAACTACCGAAAAGATCGTGCAAATACGAGAACGACTGAAGTCCTCAAGGGATAGACAAAAGAGCTATGCCGACAGGAGACGTAAACCCTTGGAATTCCAGATTGGCGACCGTGTGCTACTGAAGGTCTCACCCTGGAAAGGCGTGATACGCTTTGGGAAGCGTGGAAAGCTAAATCCCAGGTACATTGGACCCTTCGAAATCATTTCAAGGGTTGGTCCCGTAGCCTACAAACTCCAACTTCCAATAGAGCTTAACAAAGTACATCCAGTATTCCACGTGTCAAACCTGAAGAAGTGTCTGTCCGACGAAACACTTGTCATTCCACTCGATGAAATCGCGTTAAACGAAAATCTCAACTTTGTGGAAGAACCCGTCGAGATCATGGATAGGGAAGTTAAAAGGACCAAGCAGAGTCGCATTTCAATAGTAAAAGTTCGATGGAATGCTAAGAGAGGACCCGAATTCACATGGGAACGGGAAGACCAAATGCTACAGAAGTATCCGCATCTCTTCCTCAGCCCCTAAAACTCTTACCTTGTATTAAATTTCGGGACGAAATTCCGTTTAACGGGGGGATGATGTAACAACCCGTTATCCCGGGCATTATAAACCGAGTCTTGTAACCCCTTTTGAATGTAATGGGAATATCATCGATAAATGAATTGTTCAAAAGCTCTGATTTGGAGTACGCTATGTAGTAGATATCGTCTTAAAGGTTCCAAACATATAAATAACACAAAAATCCGAGTTATAACGAAGAAGTTATGCTCATTATAAGTTTTCCGACAAAAAAAAAACCAGCAAATACAAAGTTACGTAAAAACGCAAAGTTTCAATAAAACATTTTCTGACCTTAGGTGTCTAAATGAAAGTGATAGGTATCGTTAAACTACAAACATGCATAAAAAGAACGCTCAAATCGGACATCATATGAATAAGTTATGAATTTTTAAAGAAATTCCTTAAACACGTCACTTTAATAAATAAATAAAAAAAAATAATTTCGGAATTTGCCAACGGAATCTAAATGAAAGTTGTAGATCGTAGTCTCACCTTCGCGGGGATATAAAGAACGCCAAAAACGGAGTTCGTATGAGGGAGATATGAATTTTTGAAGTTTGATAATTAATTTATATATAATTTTTATTCAAAATTCGGATATTATCCGAAGAGGAGTCAGCGTCCTTCTCCGAAGTACGCGCTGCGTACTCCTGTACGCCCCGCATAACCGAGAGGATTGGCCTCGGATCGTCCACGTCGCCATATCCGAGGAAGCCGACCCGTCCGACCCGTCCGACCCGTCCGACCCGACGTCCCATCCGACCCGGCGTCCCATCCGACCCACCTCCCCAGCAACCCGTCCCATCCGACCCGATAACCCAAGAACCCGTCCCATCCGAACCGAGGCAGTCGAGGCTTCGGTCATGCATGACGTACGCGTACGCAGCGCGTACGAGCGTACGCCCCGCGTACCGAGGCAGACCTGCCTTCCTATAAATAGAATGCGAGGGTTTCCAAAGAAAGGGTTCATTTCTCTTCTCTCTCTCTCAGCATTTCCTCGTTTTCCGTGTCCGTTCAAACCCGAAGCTCTGGTCTTTTTGGCTCAAGTCCCGAAGGCCGATTCTACTCCCGAGATTCCCGAGAATCCCAAGAAAAATCAGTTTCCCGAGACGAAACTCTGCTCGGTTTTCCACCTCACAATCTTCAAACTATCAAGTGAGTTCATACCCCTTTCAAACACACTTTAAATACATTTTTAAATGCTTTTATACTCTTTTAGGGGGGGGATACAAGTAAACATACGGTTATTATCGTGTATTTTATAAAGTTTCACTTTACTTGTGTTATCAAATAAATCACTTGGAACTCATTACTATTATGGAAAACTCTTCTCATACTTTGTGTGCATTAGACTTATATGAAGTGTATAATGATCTTCATTGTTAAAACATTTTATACATTCTAAAAACTTATGATTTTGCTTTATCAAACATTGTGAAAAGGTTAAACTTTGCATATAAAAACTATCATGTTAATATATACTTAATTGAGAATCCATGAGACGCGTACATCTTCAAACGTTACTTTTCTTTATTAGAAAGTACTGCAGTAAGGCCTGTTTATAACCAGAATCTCCCGCGACGAGAACGTGTCAAATGTGTATAGATCTATACGGGAAGTCATGATCCCGCACCTTGACTGTTAGCTACAGTCCGTCTTTTGGGGTGACAGTTGTCATAGCACTGCGACGCCTGAAGAACGTCGTTACAGGCATATTATGTTTAGTATGGTTATAAAACTCATTGGATATACAATTATTATGATATTCAGTTTTGATGAGCGAGTAGTTATTAAAACTATTCTTCATCCAACCGGTTCGGTCTTCACGTAGTTTTATTATATATAGAACTATGACACAACTTACAAGAAACGTCGGTTTCTTGCAGTTTTCGGTCTTAGAGACTGCCATTTTGTGTGAGGAAAATAATGGTTGTTCCTGCATACAAACCAAACAACTAATAGGAAAATAAGGGATTTTCCCGGTGAAATCATTTACAACTTATAACACGAATATTTATATGCATTACATATAAGAAAATAAGGGTTTTCCTTAGAAAACACAACAAATCGTATTTCAAACTTTAGGGATAATATGGGATTTTCTGGAGCTAATGCATTCATTTTCAACACAACAAATCACAACACTTTACATTTTGAAATGCTACGTTTACTGGAAAACATACACCCATTTTGGAATGGCATCCAATTTTTCTAAACTACTTATGGACTCACCAACTTAATTGTTGACACTTTTTCTTTGAAATAACTTGTATTCTCAGGAAATCGCTAAGCAGGTTGGAAATCAACTTTTGGGATTAACGCGCTGGCGTTAATTACTTCATTTTGAATGATGTTTATGTACCTTTATTTTGAACATGTAATGAATACAACTATGTAAACATCTTGCAAACTTATTATATATGGTGGTGTGTACTTTCCTTTCTATGAACGGTTATGATATTGAACATGATGTCCTCCGCCCCCGAACGTTTCCGCCTTTCTGGTTTGGGGGTGTGACATATATAGTTCCTAAAACTTGGACACGGTGGAATTCTACCCGATACCGACCTTAAACGAGGCTTTAGGTCGCACCCGATTAAGTTTCCGTCACCCGGCGGGGACGTTTCTAAAACTTATGTAACAAATGTTTTTGAGCTAATTTCATGAGTTCCTAAAGGGTTTGGACACTCATTGGATGATAATAAACATATAAATTTTAGTTAACTAATCCCAAAAACAAAATCGGAACGTTTCGATATACGACGAGATTATACGGGTAGAATGGGTTTTTCGGCGATGAACAACTTCGGGTTGTTACATTATCCCCCCGTTAGAGGGAATTTCGTCCCGAAATTCAAAGAATAAGATATAGGTCATGAATTTGGAATGAGACACGAATAGATTTGTTGCATCGGATCTTCACTTTCTCAAGTGGAATCAGGTCTCTGCTGGGCGTTCTAACGAATTCTCATTAGCAGAACGTGTCTTTGTTTCGCACATTGACTCTCTCAATCTACGATAGCAATCTGTTTTCTCATGGAGGTTCCAACCCTGAACGACTTCGGTTTCCTCAAGGAATCACTAGGGTTTCGTTGGGCAGACGCTTCTAAGGATTTGAGACGTGGTGGTCTAGATAGATGTTATCAAGTTCTAAGGGTATCCGAAATCTAAGGGCTGTAGAATCGATTTCTACAAAGATCTCGGAGGGTCAGATGTGAGACTAAACTAGACGTTCGAAAGAAACTCCCGGGAATCCTTCGGGATAGACATTGAGAGGAAAGAGTTGTTAACTTCCCGTTTCTCTATCTCACTGGTTAGTTATCTTGACGGTGCACGTTTCGATTATTGACAAAGAATTTAGTCTAGATAGATATTTGAATGAATGATTAGCAAATTTTTACCACATTAAAATCGAGAAGGATCACAGGCACAAGATTTATCAAAGAGAAGTATACCTGTAGCAACGGTGGGATCGGCGGCTGTCCTTTCTTGTCCCATGGTTAGGACTCTCCCTGTGTTTGCCAGATGTTACTGTCTTCGGACAATTTCGCTTATAGTGTCCGGCCTCTCCACAACTGTAGCAGGTTTGACCGATACCTGCTCCGGAAGCCTGACTAGTTGACAGGGTTGGGGTTTTGCAGGTTCGTGCGAGGTGACCTTCCTGGCCACAGCTTCTACAAAACTTTGCACGACAAGGGCCAGGGATGCAATGGTGGTAACTACAATGGTTACACCATGGGAGGATACCGGCATATCCGGTGATAGGTGCTTGAGATGTGGAATTGACAACAGAAACAACAGCAGGGATAGTGGCAGTGTGAACTGCCACTATTTGCTGTTTCTTTGAGAGTTCTGGGGAAGACTGACTCTTCTTCTTCTTCCAAAACTTTCTTTTCTCGCCACTCTTTTCTGTGGGCTCGGGGGTGGTGTCTGCTTCTTCTTGCACATCACTGTGATCGATCAATGTTTGAGCCAGACACTTTGCACTGTCGTAGGCATCTGGCTTTGCTGCTATAACGTTCCCCTTTGTTGGCTGGGTTAATCCCCAGATGAATCTTTCTATCTTTTTGCTTTCCGGGGTAACCATTCCTGGACAAAGGAGTGCCAGGTCATCAAACCTTGAAGTGTAAGAGGCGATATCAGAACCTTTCATCTTCAGGTTCCATAGTTCGTTTTCCAGCTTCTGGATTTCACCCCGAGGGCAATACTCCGCACGTAGGAGTTCCTTCATTACTTCCCATCCCATAGCATTAGCTACTAATAAGGTCAGGGATTTGACTCGGCCGTTCCACCAAATCAAAGCTTTATCGAGGAGAGTACAGGCGGCAAACTTTACTTTGTCGGAATCCGAACAGGCACAGATCTCGAAAACAGATTCGATTTTCTCTAACCACCGAGTTAGAGCAATGACACCCCCTGTGCCATCGAAGAATGTGGGTTTTGCGTTCATAAAGTCTTTATAGGAACACTCCTTCCGGTGTTCCTGATTACCTTCTTGGTTTTGGGAACCACTTCCTGGACCATTGGGGTTAAATTGAGGTAGGAGGGCTGATATTGTGGCAGAAATGGTTGCCTGAAAAGTTTCCAGATCGATTTGAAGAGGAGGTGGTGGCGGAGGGTTGCTGGTCTTAGAGCTGGGTCTCTTCCTTGGAGGCATATTGATCTAATAAGATCAAGGAAGAGAGGATGATAAGTCCTCTGAATTGAATCAAGAGATATGAGACAGGAGATATCTCATCAAGACAAATATAGCATCATACTAAGCGATAAAGCAAAAAGGAGTTAAGATAGAACATTTTATTGCTAGAGGAATGAACAAGGAATAACGCGTATACGAGGATTTCTGCAAAGGATCGGCTCGAGAAATACTCCCAAAGTATTTCATGGTTCACTGCAGCGACGATCCGTTGTTTGGGATATTGGGTAAGTTTTAGGTATGCCGCATGCCACAGTCACTCCCAAGCACATGTTGGTCGTGTCTCGAATGAATATAGTTGGCCAGGCTATATTGACCCTAGACACGACTACATAACTGCCCAGGTTTAACCGCGGTATACAACACCCATTTACTTATGTTTTGTTCTACTTATAGTTACGGATTTCGACGGCTCGGCATACTTAAATACTTTTGAAAATACTTATATATTGTAGGATACTTTTAGTTCAGAGCACTTAGGCCCTTTAATGTTTATAGTCTTATACCATGTAAGCTTTGGTATACCAGTTCACTATAAACAAGGGCTCTGATACCAATCTGTCACACCCCGAAAACCAAAGGCGGAAACATTTCCGGGGTTGACTCCACGTTGAGTATCAAATCCAATGCACATAGTAAAGCAGTAATCACAAAACATTACATTACATAATATTGTTTACATCTGTTTAAAAGAAAAGTTGTACAAGAGTTTTACATATGTAATATGAAGAAAAGTAAAGACGAGTCTTCGGGACGCTCCGTCTTCTCCAAAAAGGTTGCGGTGTACCTGTCTAACGTTGACCTGAGAATACAAGCAGTTTGAAAATCAGCATAAAGCTGGTGAGTTCACAAGCGGTTTAGTTTTGAAAAGACGAGTTCCTTTACATTCGGGAAAAATTGTTGATGAAGAAAATCCCATATTTTCTTATGAAAACAGTTTAGTTATCCTTTGATACAATTTCGAAAACGGTTGGTTATGACATTCCAGGAAAATCACATATTTTCCTTATAGTTTTAGTTATCCTTTGTTACAATTTCGAAAATGGTTGGTTATGACATTCCAGGAAAATCCCATATTTTCCTTATAGTTTTAGTTATTCATTTGATTCTTTATTCGTTTATGTGCTATTGTGTTACCCAGGAAAATCCCATATTTTCCTATGTGTGGTGTTTTGTTCTTAAGTCTGATTTCGAAATACCAGTAATTACTATGTGAGTAGTATTAATTATGTGTTCTACTTCCTTAGTTATTCTACGATCGGATGACTATAATCTACTAACTTAGTTGTAATTTTCGAAGCTCTGTCGACATTCTGAGGTGGATATATTCGAAACTCAGTAGAGGTCCAGAGGTGTATTTTCGTAATAAATTCGAAACTCTGGTGACACTCAAGGAGTACATTAACTGTATATTCGAAGTCTTAGTGTCAACCAAAGGCATTATTTCGTATTCGTAGTCGTATTCGTACTCGTAGACGTATTCGTATTCGTAGACGCATTCGTATTCGTAGACGTATTCGTATTCGTATTCCTAATTAGTATTCGTTCTAAATTACATTCGTATTCGTATTAGTATTCAAATTCGTTATTCGTATTCGTAATTAGTTATATTCGTATTCACATTCGTTCTATCCTATTAGTTATATTTGTTATAATTAGTATGATTTCTTTTACAAAAGACAATATAGATCAAAACACTTTTCAAAAGAAATCTATAATTAACCTGCAATTCGAAACATCAGTTAGCATAATCTTTGGAAATCATGACATTTAGAAACTAAAATCATTAAGTTGTAAATCAGTTTAAGTACAAGATACACTTGTACTTTTGCTTGTATTCCCCCCCTGAAAACAGTTAAAAACAGTGAAAAAGGGTAGGGGTATGAACTCACCGGACGAGAAACGTGACGATTTCGGATGCTAAACTTTGGTCCGGGGCTTGTAAATGCGCGAGGTTCCTAAGTATAATGTAAAGATACACATTTGTATCTAATTAGGACTTAGTTTATTTATTTGTTAGGGACAATTACTTCTAATCGTGAAAACACCCCGATACGAGTGTTTGGAGGGACCCGGGTGGCGTTTAGGGACACATATAGTTAGGATAATGAATTGGGACATCAAAGGAACACTCCATAAGGAGTTTACGGCCACATGACCCTCTACCCATGAGTTTACGGCCGTAAACTCATGGTGGGGTGAGTTAATGGCAAAAATGGCTTCAAACACTTAAGGGTATAATTTCTAGGCTTGGTTTAGGGACTTGGAATGGATTTAAATCACCAAAATAATTAATTTATGGGAGTTTACGGCCTAGCATAGGCTCCTAGCCGTAAACTCCTAAATACTCAAGAAAATGGTGTTAAATGTTGCTAAAACAAATCACATGTGATTGCTAGAATTATTCCAAGGCCATACATGAGTTTTTATGGGACATTTGAGGGGTTTTTGGAGTTTACGGCCTATGAGACCCCCCTCATGGCCGTAAACTCTACTATAGGGTGATACAAGATGTTTTAAGGCTAGAAACTTGCATGGAAGGGCTTCTAAAATTCATCTAAAAGCTTTAGGGGTGTTTAGTTGGCATTCTAACACCATGAATCAAGGAGTTTACGGCCCAAGCACAAGCTGTAACGCCTGTGTTTCGGGCTTGCCATTTGTAGCAATGTAATAGTCTAGGTTAACCTCTGTAACCCGTTTTGAAATAATAAGATTGTATTATTTGAGTATTGTGTGTTTTGTGCTTAATTGCTTAATTATGTGGTTTGATTAATTAAGAATAAAAATAAGCGTCAAAATTTAAGTGTAAAATAAACTTAATATATTTGGTTAATGTTGTAGTAGTTGAAACGAGGTTTCCGAATATATATAGAACGCCCAAATCTGACTTCGTATGAGGAAGTTATGATTTATCGAAGTTCCGGCTTAGCGATATACAGCCTGTTTTACTCGATTTGAGATCGAGCGGTTGTTAGCCGAAGCAATCTAAATGAGAATCGAAGATCTCATTGTTGGTATTGAAACGATAAAAAGTTAGGCGAGAACGGACGTCAAACGAAGAAGTTATGAATTTATAACGAAAGTTTCTGTCCCGGCCTATTAAAAATAATTAATAAAAATAAAGTCAAAATTAGCCGACGGAGTCTAAACGAAAGTCGTAGAGCATGGTCTCACCTTTCCGTGGATATAAAGAACGTCGAAAACGGAGTTCGTATGAAGAAGTTATGAATTTCCGAAGTTTATTAATCATTTTGTATTTATATTTAAATCAAAATTCGGAAGCATTATCCGAAGGAGTCACCGATCTGATCCGAGGTACGCCCCGCGTACTCGAGTACGCCCCGCGTACTCCGAGGGATGTCGACACTCGCACTCGAGCACTTCGGATACGTAAGCAATGACGTTTTGGGCAGTACGCCCCGCGTAACGCAGTACGCCCCGCGTACTCCGAGGCTCCAGCCTCCTATAAATAGGATGCGAGGGTTCCGGGTATTTTTGCCAATTCCCTCTCTTTTTCGTGTCGAAGCTCTGTGCAAAAACCCCCGAAGCTACCCCGAAGTCCCGGTATCATACTCTAGCCCCGAGGCAAGTCCCGAGATCCCGAAGATCCCGAAAAGTGCGGTTCCCGAGTCGAAGCTCTGCCCGCGAGAAGTTCGATTTTCGAGAAGATCTTCCAGATCTGCTGTGGATTACTACTTCTATAAGCCGTAGTGCTGTCCGATCATCTTCTGATCAAGTGAGTGTGTAGTTATTTCTTCTAATACAATAATACGAAGTATTTTATATAAAAATACGTGTTATGTGTATATATTTGGTTGTGTTATGTGTGGATGTGTATTCACTCTCTTCTATCTTATAGATCTGCTTATTTCTTTATGAGATATGTGTTATGTGTGTGTGTGCCCCATCTGTTATGTGATATATATGTGTTGATTAAAGTATGCTATGCAGGTTTTCTTTAAACTATGTATACAAATGTATATTTTTATCTACTAATATGTTGGGTAGAACATGGGTAGACAGTTGGTGTGTAATAAACAGATGAGAGGCCTCGTTGTTGTTTGATTGAGTCATCTAGCGGAGTTTAGATGACGACCACTGGCTATTCTAGACAGTCTTGTGGAAACATTAGCAGGTTCGCCACCTGTAGGTGTTAATGAACTTGGGTGTTCATTCGCTGTACTCCATCCCCCTCATGGTTGCCTTATTTGACTTATATTGCTGAGGTACCCCCGAAGCATGTGTTGTCGCCCCGATGAAATATTCTTAGACTAGGTCCCTTATGTTAGTTGTTTTAGGGACATTAAAGTGAGAATAACGGGAATGGGTAATTGGGTTATTGTTGGTTGGTGAAAATTAAATATGATTATTTATTGTGGGTTGAAAACCCTATATGCTCACCAGGCTCCCAAGCCTGACCCACTCAGTTTTAAATTGTATTACAGGTAGTGGCGGAAGGGCATGAGATGGATGAACCATCAAGTTGTTTTGTTTACAAGTCTGCATATGTTTATATTTGTTTAATGACTTGTAATGTATTCGTTTATGCTTATTGGTCTGTATCGGAACATGACACCCCGAGTTTTGATTATAATGAAAATACATTTCTTTTATGAAATGCTTCGGTAAACAATGTTTTATCATGTTTTGTTTTTGGGAACAAATTCCGCAACTCTTTCAAATCAAAAGGATTCACTCTGAAAATATTTAAAAGCATAAATGAAAATCGGTCTTTTCTGGCCGAGATTTTGGGGGATGTCACAGTTGGTATCAGAGCATTAGTTTAAGCGAACTAGGAATTTGTAGGATTTCTAGACTTAAACTTAGAATGCTAAGTGAAGTTTTGAGATGTGTGTCTGTTGTGATTTAGACACGAGCACTAGTTTATTTTAGGAAAGTTGCCTAAAATGATTTATATGCTAAATGTTATATGTTGCCATATATGATATTATTTGTTCGGATCTATGGTCTGTTGCCGACCGGATCTAGAAACCTTATGTGTGTAGGATTCTAAGCGTACGTCTACAATATTAGAACTAGCATGTAAACGTTTCGGAGTGATAAGGATGATTTGAATATCTATCATGATTGAGGATCTAATTTCACCTTATTCGGTGTAGATCAAAATGGTGAGAACAAGAAGTGGAGTTGGAAATGCTGACGAAAACAGGAATCAACCACCAGTGATTGAGCCAATACCTGTCGTAGCAGCAGCACCTGAGCCAATAACCATGGCTGGTGTGCAATTGATGATTCAGACGATGTTGGATCGTCAGATGGATGAAACTAGACGGTTGCTTCAACAAAATCGTGAAGAACTGTCGATTCGTGTGGAAGAGCCTGAACTGAACGAAGGGCACTCGGAAGGTGGAAACTTCAGTGGGTCTGTTGGTCCAGCCAACCCACCGATAGTTAGGCAAGATAACCATGATGGAAGGAATGATGGAATGGGATGCAAGTACAAGGACTTTTTGACTTGTAAACCATCGACCTTCAATGGAAAGGAGGATCCGATTGGGGTTATGGATTGGATCTCCGAAATGGAGTTAGCCTTTATGACATGTGGCTGTAGAGGCAAGTTGCAGACTATCTATGCCGTGCGACAATTCCGAGGTGGAGCCGTTCGTTGGTGGAACACTCTAGGGAAGACCTTAAGCCCTAGCGAGCCACTGCAATTGTCATGGGCAGAGTTCTTGGTGCAGTTTAAGCGCAAGTTCTGCTCGGCTCAAAATCTGTTGGAGTTGGAGAACAAGTTTCTGACATTGACGAAGGGTAGCATGTCAGTAGATGAATACACCAATAACTTCACCGATAAGATGGAGTTTGCCTTGCGTATTGTTCCAGACGAGCTGACAAAGGTGGATCGGTATGCGAAGGGACTTCCATGGGAGTACGAGGTGCCGGTACGTCAGGCACTTACTCTAGAGGCAGCTATCTGGGCTGCCAAGTCTGTGGAGAACATGATAAAGGGAAGAACCACCGACAAGGTTGAGGTTGGTGAGAAAAGGAAGTTTGAAGGAACATCTGGTTCCAGTAAGAAGAGTAAATTTTCGAAATTTGATTCGAAAAAGTTTGGAGGAAAAGGAGGCGAAGCGAAGTGGTGTGATAAGTGTAGGAAAAAGCACTTTGGGAAATGTAGCGAGGATGTAACCTGCTACAAGTGTGGAAAGGTTGGACATTTTGCCAATGAATGTCCGAACAACAAAAGGATGTGTTTTGGGTGTAATGAAGAGGGGCATATTTTGAAAGACTGTCCGAAGAAGAAGGAGGCAGCTAGGCCCAACATTCCACCAAAGCCGAAGGCGAGAGCCTTCCAGATGACACTTGAGGCTGCGAAAGATGAAGCTGAGGTCGCTTCAGGTACCTTTCTCGTAAACGAATTACCTGCTCATATATTGTTTGATTCTGGAGCCAACTACTCCTTTATTTCGCATGAGTTTGGTAGAAAGCTAGCTTTGCCTGTTGATAGACTAAATAATGCTTTATTAGTCGAAGTAGCTAGTGGCAAGTTTGTACCTGTTAGCCATCGTATGAAAAACGTCTTGATCGACCTTAATGGGAATAAGTTTCTCGAGGAATTATTGCCTATCGAACTAAATGGTTTCGACATCGTCTTGGGAATGGATTGGCTTAGCGCCAATGATGCCGAAATTTTGTGCAAGAAGAAGATAGTTAAAGTAAACCCGCCTGGGAAAGATTCGTTTATGGTGTATGGGGACAAACGCAGAGTGACTTCTGGAATCATTTCTCTAATGAAAGCCAGAAAGTGTTTGACCAAGGGATATACATCATATTTAGCATTCGTGATTGATGCTAAGAAAGAAAAGAAGGTGATGCAGAGTATTCCAGTGGTGTGTGATTATCCGGAAGTATTTCCCGAGGATCTTCCTGGATTACCACCTGATAGACAAGTGGAGTTCAGAATAGACTTGTTACCAGGAACCACGCCAATATCAAAAGCACCTTATCGATTAGCACCGACGGAGATGAAGGAGTTAATGATGCAACTTCAGGAGTTGTTGGACAAAGGTTTCATTCGACCTAGTTCATCGCCCTGGGGAGCTCCGGTGTTATTTGTAAAGAAGAAAGATGGAAGTATGAGAATGTGCATCGATTACAGAGAGCTGAACAAAGCAACAATAAAGAATAGATATCCGTTGCCGAGGATTGATGACCTGTTTGATCAATTGCAAGGTTCGAGCTATTTCTCGAAGATCGATCTTAGGTCAGGATATCATCAGCTGAAAGTAAGAGAGCAAGATATCGAGAAGACTGCATTCAGAACTAGATATGGACACTACGAGTTCTTGGTTATGTCGTTTGGACTAACCAATGCTCCAGCAGCGTTCATGGATTTGATGAATAGGGTTTGTAATCCTTTCCTTGATAAATCCGTGATAGTGTTCATAGACGACATTCTGATCTACTCGAAAAGCCAGGAGGAGCATGGCAGACACTTGCGAGAAGTGTTAGAAGTTTTGAAGAAGGAGAAGCTTTATGCGAAGTTCTCCAAATGTGATTTTTGGATTCGTGAGGTCCAATTCTTGGGTCACGTGGTCAACCAAGAAGGGATAATGGTTGATCCAGCGAAGATTGAAGCTGTGACGAAGTGGGAACAACCGAAAAGTCCCACGGAGATTCGAAGCTTTTTAGGATTAGCCGGATATTACCGAAGGTTTATCCAAGGTTTTTCTTCGATTGCTACTCCATTAACAGCTTTGACCCACAAAGGAGCTACTTATGCTTGGAGTGAGAAGCATAAAGAAGCATTCGAGAGGTTAAAGAAGAAGCTATGCGAGGCACCAATACTTTCTCTACCCGATGGAGTTGAAGACTTCGCTGTTTATAGCGATGCGTCTGGTGTTGGATTGGGTTGTGTTTTGACCCAAAGAGAAAAGGTGATAGCATATGCGTCTCGACAGCTGAAAGAGCACGAAAAGAATTACCCGACTCATGATTTGGAGTTGGCAGCGGTAGTTTTCGCTCTGAAAATATGGAGGCATTACCTCTATGGCACGAAGTGCAAACTTTTCACTGATCATAAGAGTCTCCAATACCTCTTTAATCAGAAAGAATTGAATATGAGGCAACGACGCTGGCTAGAATTACTTAAAGACTATGACTGCGAGATACTTTACCACCCCGGTAAAGCTAATGTTGTTGCTGATGCTCTCAGTCGGAAAGTCAATCTTGAAAGGAAGAGGCCAAGAGCGTTGAGAATTGAAGTTGTCTCGACTATTGTGGAAAGTATAAAGAAAGCTCAAGAGGAAGCTTCTGAGAAAAATGACCGAAAGGAGGAACGTTTGGGTAAAACGTTGGTGTTTGGTACTAACGGTCATGGACTGAAGGTATTCCAAGATCGTATTTGGGTACCTAAGTCAGGAGGAATTAGGGATCTTCTGATGGAAGAAGCTCACAAGACCATGTACTCGATTCATCCGGGTAGCACTAAAATGTATAGGGACCTGAAACCCTACTACTGGTGGCCGACGATGAAGCTTGATGTTGCAAAGTATGTGGCCGAGTGTGTGACTTGTGCGAGAGTCAAGACACAACATCAGAAACCTTACGGGAGTTTAGAACCATTGCCTGTGCCTATGGGTAAGTGGGAAGACATTGCTATGGATTTTGTCACTAAACTGCCCAGAACAAAGAATGGTCACGACATGATTTGGGTGGTCGTTGATCGATTCACTAAGAGTGCGCATTTCATAGCGGCCAGGGAGAAATGGTCTATGGAAAAGCTTGCGAATTCTTACGTGAAGGAAATTGTGAGGCTTCACGGTGTTCCGTTAACGATTGTATCGGATCGTGATAGCCGTTTCACCTCAAGGTTTTGGAAAAGTCTACAAGAGGAAATGGGTACCAAGTTATGTTTAAGCACAGCTTACCATCCGCAGACTGATGGTCAGAGTGAAAGAACGATACAAACACTTGAAGATATGCTGAGAGCATGTACCTTGGAATTCCTAGGTAATTGGGATGAACATTTACCGTTGGTAGAATTTTCCTATAATAATAGTTTTCACTCGAGCATTAAGATGGCACCTTACCAAGCTTTGTATGGACAAAAGTGTCGTACGCCGTCTTGTTGGCTTGAGGCTGGGGAAAAGCAGTTTATGGGACCGGAGTTGGTTCATCAAACTGCTGAAAAGTTGAAAATAATTAGGGAAAGAATGTTAGCAGCTCAAGATCGTCAAAAGAGCTATGCTGACAAGAAGCGAAGACCGATGACTTTTGAGGTTGGAGATTCGGTTTTGCTTAAAGTCTCGCCGTGGAAGGGACTTATAAGATTTGGTAAAAGGGGAAAGTTGAGTCCAAGGTTTATTGGACCGTTTAGAGTCCTTCAGAGGATTGGGAATCAAGCTTACAAGCTCGAATTACCCGAAGAGCTGAATGGAATTCACAACACTTTTCATGTGGGTTATTTGAGGAAGTTCACGGGAGAAGTTCCCGATATAATTCCAATTTCTGAATTGAGAATTGATGAGAACAAAAGGTTGATTGAAGAACCAGAGGCAATTGTTGACCGAAAGACTAAGAAGTTGCGACGCAAGATGGTTGGGTTAGTGCTTGTCCGATGGAAACACACGAATGGGCCGAATCTCACCTGGGAAACGGAGAGTGACATGTTGAGTCGCTATCCGCATTTGTTTGTTGATGTGTGATTCCGGGGACGGAATCATTCTAAGGTGGGGAGAATTGTAACGCCTGTGTTTCGGGCTTGCCATTTGTAGCAATGTAATAGTCTAGGTTAACCTCTGTAACCCGTTTTGAAATAATAAGATTGTATTATTTGAGTATTGTGTGTTTTGTGCTTAATTGCTTAATTATGTGGTTTGATTAATTAAGAATAAAAATAAGCGTCAAAATTTAAGTGTAAAATAAACTTAATATATTTGGTTAATGTTGTAGTAGTTGAAACGAGGTTTCCGAATATATATAGAACGCCCAAATCTGACTTCGTATGAGGAAGTTATGATTTATCGAAGTTCCGGCTTAGCGATATACAGCCTGTTTTACTCGATTTGAGATCGAGCGGTTGTTAGCCGAAGCAATCTAAATGAGAATCGAAGATCTCATTGTTGGTATTGAAACGATAAAAAGTTAGGCGAGAACGGACGTCAAACGAAGAAGTTATGAATTTATAACGAAAGTTTCTGTCCCGGCCTATTAAAAATAATTAATAAAAATAAAGTCAAAATTAGCCGACGGAGTCTAAACGAAAGTCGTAGAGCATGGTCTCACCTTTCCGTGGATATAAAGAACGTCGAAAACGGAGTTCGTATGAAGAAGTTATGAATTTCCGAAGTTTATTAATCATTTTGTATTTATATTTAAATCAAAATTCGGAAGCATTATCCGAAGGAGTCACCGATCTGATCCGAGGTACGCCCCGCGTACTCGAGTACGCCCCGCGTACTCCGAGGGATGTCGACACTCGCACTCGAGCACTTCGGATACGTAAGCAATGACGTTTTGGGCAGTACGCCCCGCGTAACGCAGTACGCCCCGCGTACTCCGAGGCTCCAGCCTCCTATAAATAGGATGCGAGGGTTCCGGGTATTTTTGCCAATTCCCTCTCGTTTTCGTGTCGAAGCTCTGTGCAAAAACCCCCGAAGCTACCCCGAAGTCCCGGTATCATACTCTAGCCCCGAGGCAAGTCCCGAGATCCCGAAGATCCCGAAAAGTGCGGTTCCCGAGTCGAAGCTCTGCCCGCGAGAAGTTCGATTTTCGAGAAGATCTTCCAGATCTGCTGTGGATTACTACTTCTATAAGCCGTAGTGCTGTCCGATCATCTTCTGATCAAGTGAGTGTGTAGTTATTTCTTCTAATACAATAATACGAAGTATTTTATATAAAAATACGTGCTATGTGTATATATTTGGTTGTGTTATGTGTGGATGTGTATTCACTCTCTTCTATCTTATAGATCTGCTTATTTCTTTATGAGATATGTGTTATGTGTGTGTGTGCCCCATCTGTTATGTGATATATATGTGTTGATTAAAGTATGCTATGCAGGTTTTCTTTAAACTATGTATACAAATGTATATTTTTATCTACTAATATGTTGGGTAGAACATGGGTAGACAGTTGGTGTGTAATAAACAGATGAGAGGCCTCGTTGTTGTTTGATTGAGTCATCTAGCGGAGTTTAGATGACGACCACTGGCTATTCTAGACAGTCTTGTGGAAACATTAGCAGGTTCGCCACCTGTAGGTGTTAATGAACTTGGGTGTTCATTCGCTGTACTCCATCCCCCTCATGGTTGCCTTATTTGACTTATATTGCTGAGGTACCCCCGAAGCATGTGTTGTCGCCCCGATGAAATATTCTTAGACTAGGTCCCTTATGTTAGTTGTTTTAGGGACATTAAAGTGAGAATAACGGGAATGGGTAATTGGGTTATTGTTGGTTGGTGAAAATTAAATATGATTATTTATTGTGGGTTGAAAACCCTATATGCTCACCAGGCTCCCAAGCCTGACCCACTCAGTTTTAAATTGTATTACAGGTAGTGGCGGAAGGGCATGAGATGGATGAACCATCAAGTTGTTTTGTTTACAAGTCTGCATATGTTTATATTTGTTTAATGACTTGTAATGTATTCGTTTATGCTTATTGGTCTGTATCGGAACATGACACCCCGAGTTTTGATTATAATGAAAATACATTTCTTTTATGAAATGCTTCGGTAAACAATGTTTTATCATGTTTTGTTTTTGGGAACAAATTCCGCAACTCTTTCAAATCAAAAGGATTCACTCTGAATATATTTAAAAGCATAAATGAAAATCGGTCTTTTCTGGCCGAGATTTTGGGGGATGTCACACAAGCCTTGGCCGTAAACTCTTAGAAATCCATCAAATAATGTGTTTAAGGCCCTTAAACTATTTTTGGTTGGTCCTATGATTTATTCCAAGGCTTTTGGTGGTGTTGGATGGCTTTCTAACACCCTAAAATTGAATTTATGCTATGTTTTGAGGAGTTTACGGCCCAAGCACAAGCCTTGGCCGTAAACTCACATAAGTCCCCCAAAAATCATGTTTCAAGTGTCCAAATGCTAAAACCAATATTCTATAAATCATATCTAAGCCATAATAGTGATTTGGAAGGGTTTAAGGTCAAGAAAACCCCAATAATATGAGTTTACGGCCCAAGCTTGTTCCTTGGCCATAAACTCCTTCAAATCCATCAAAATCTATGTTTTAAATGTTAAAAGTCCAATTCATGAAGTCCTTTAGCCATATCTAAAGTCCAAATGTGATTAGGAAGAGGTTTAAGGTCTTAAAACCCTTCAAACTTGGTGTTTACGGCCTAGGTGGCTTCCTGGGCCGTAAACTCACATTTTGTGTCCCATTTCATGTGTAAATCTCAAATTTGGAAGCCAAATATGCTATAGATTAAGGCTAGGAAGGTACCTTAGGGATTTGAGGCCTTAAAATTGAGTTTTGGACCCTTAAACTTTGGATTTAGGAGAGAGGTTAGAGAGAGTAGAGAGAGAAGGAAAAAGCTTCAAATGAAAGGTTTAACACGTTTATATAGTTCTTAAAACTTGGACACGGTTGAATTCTACCCGATACCGACCTTAAACGAGGCTTTAGGTCGCACCCGATTAAGTTTCCGTCACCCGGCGGGGACGTTTCTAAAACTTATGTAACAAATGTTTTTGAGCTAATTTCATGAGTTCCTAAAGGGTTTGGACACTCATTGGATGATAATAAACATATAAATTTTAGTTAACTAATCCCAAAAACAAAATCGGAACGTTTCGATACACAACGAGATTATACGGGTAGAATGGGTTTTTCGGCGATGAACAACTTCGGGTTGTTACAATACTCAAGCCTAAAACTCTTCTGCAGCATGCACTTATCGGAGAACACTCCATCATCACACTCTCTTTCCATCTAGTGGGTACTATGGCTTCCCACAACATTACGATAGCCTCTGACTAGTGAGTACTACGGCTCCCCGTAGTATCACAACGCCAACTAACTAGTGAGTACTACGGCTCCCCGTAGTACCACGACTCCCTCCCTCTGACTTGTGAGTACTACGGCTCCCCGTAGCATCACAACACCCTCTGACTGGCAAATACTACGGCTCCCCATAGCATCACGACTCTCTCTCTCTCTCTGACTTGTGAGTACTACGGCTCCCCGTAGCATCACAACACCCTCTGACTGGCGAATACTCCGACTCTCCGTAGCTTCACCCTATACTCTCATTCTCATTACAACGCCACACTATGTTCACTAACTCATGCACCGAAGACTATCATAGATAGTTACACACACTTGCCCCGATATGCATTACAGACTCTGGCGGCAACCGCCATAACACAGAACCTACCTCTGCGGAGATCCACTTCCTTAAATAATCCCTCTTTATGACAATACACGAAGGGCTCCCACTGGAATCGTGGATACATGATACATCACTAGTCATCTTAAACCCAAGACTCTAAATAACTCTGAAATCGGGACGCTATACGCGGAAACCACGGAACACCCTAACAGAGCATCACAATGTCCTGCCTCTACCACTGATTCCCTTACTCCCAGCACCATACACATACAACAATACATTTCCTCTGAATCCCATATTAATTTCCTATTTCACTCAATGCGCAACTTCAGTGCATCCAAACACTCAATTGGAATACAAGGAAGGCGCTAACCCTTCAGAACACACTGATGACCCTCCGAAACCCTTTCCACTACTGCTCAAAATCCAAGCAAGAATACACATCCCAGCCCGAGAGTTGGCTACTCGACAATCTTCTACCCATATTTCAACCCAGAAGTTCTCAACTGCCCATACCATCATTACGAGTCTTCCACCTGAAACGACTCTGACCACCACCAGAATCCTGACCATTGACCACCCGTCGTGGAGACACCCATCCTTCTCTCAGACATATACCACATGCATTATCTCGCCCTGCACCTTTCCTTAATCACCAATGACCCTGATCTCATGAATTCAAGCCGCAGGTTTCTGCATTCAACCCCTAACCGCTCTTGCACAAATCTCTGGTTCTCTCAATAAACCACCGGCTCTCCCCCACTGAGGGTTCGAACCATCACTATCTGACACATCAACAACCTCACGAACTATTTTCACCAACAATAATGGACCTGCCCCTGGAAAGTGCTACGCAACGCCCGATAATCCCCTTTAAGGAAATCAATCGATCTCATAACTCTGAACCTCAGATGAAATCCTCAAGAACTTCTCGTCACGACTGCCTCTAGTCGTTCCAAGTCTCGCACCAATCCAATACCAAACAACTCAACTATCCAATAACATCACTGACTCATAGACTGGACCACGAAATCATCATATTCCCCCACCTCGACTCATCAACCGACGTTCCAACACATGGATCATCCCAAGAACAGGGACCCACTCCCATATTCAATACCCAACATAGATAGAAAAACCACTGCACTGATTAACTCGACTGGACTCCCCACTGATACATCTACAATACGCCCTACTATACTCAAATAGGTGTAACGTGGTCCTCAACTATCTCAGTCCCAACTGACTATCTGCTCATGGTAAATCACTGTCTCACAGCACACATGCTACCTGATACTCTGATGGAAAATCATCATCAATGACAACCTGCAGGGTTTTACCCCCAAACCCGAAACTTAAACATCAGGCCTCTCATGTTCCGCACACGAACATAAATAGCACCACTCAGGTCATAGAAGGTGACATCTCCTCTATCAACTGATTGCTCAACTCAGACCGAAATTCTCCCTTCCCTCTAACTCCTTACCAAAATACTCTGATAGGCTCTCGACCTCCCTCTCAAGGTACGCCTTTTCAAACTCAATCATGGCCCACAGGCCTAAAACCCATAGCATCCAATCTCTACCTCATCAATCGTGACCGGATAAGCGGAGAACCACAAGCATCATTCACTACGAACCATGCTAATCATCCCATGACATCTCTTCTCAATATGCTCTGGTGTATGGTACCCGAACCATAGCATCACTCCTCCATCTGCTCTGATGTATGGTACTCGAACCATAACATCATTCCTTCATCCACTCCGATTTATGGTACTCGAACCTTAACTTCACTCCTCGATCTGCTCCGATGTATGGTACTCGAACCATAACATAAACTCCTCAATCTGCTCCGATGTATGGTACTCGAACCATAACATCACTCCTCAATCTGCTCCGATGTATGGTACTCGAACCATAACATCACTCCTCAATCCGCTCCGATGTATGGTACTCAAACCATAACATCACTCCTCAATCTGCTCCGATGTATGGTACTCAAACCATAACATCACTCCTCAATCCGCTCCGATGTATGGTACTCGAACCATAACATCACTCCTCAATCCGCTCCGATGTATGGTACTCGGACCATAACATCACTCCTCAATCTGCTCCGATGTATGGTACTCGAACCATAACATCACTCCTCAATACGCTTCGATGTATGGTACTCGAACCATAACATCACTCCTCCATCCGCTCATTAGAACCTTCAGAATACTCCCTGTATCAAGTATAGGTCCTCTGCTTTCAGTAGTACGGGCCCATACTACCTGCCACATCTACCCATACTTTCCACACTGACTATCCCGGAGCTCCTAAGTAGCTGCTCGACCTTCTCGTTCACCAATTCCATCGCGCACTCGCTCCCCAGCGAAATTCTCTACTTTGCCAGGGCACTCATCGGGCTAAGGTTACTCCCTAGGCTCTTCCTAGATTCCCACACTTCTCTGCCATCAGCTGCTGAAGAGCTCCTAATGATGCCAGCCATCTACCTCCTGAATATCGTCATATTCGCTTGGTAGCTGACTCCCATCATCGAGAGTTCCACAAAGCACGAAGCAAGCAACATTCGAGCATCGAAGAATATATATGACTCACTCTGGGTGATAACTCCGCTTGCTCTGCTCATCCTCGAAAGTACCACCGAACTCTGCAACTCTTCCCCTCGCGGGTTCTAACTATTCTTTCTCTAAGTACCACGGTACTTATCTAGGTATCTCCCCTAGATTACTCCTCTACTCAAATCCCCTAAAGGATTCCAACTAAATATTCTCACTCATCACATACTCAAAAGCACATCGCATATAACAGCAATCCCTAGGCTAAGGCATCACAAATCAGGCCACTCTAGTCCTAAGATATGAAATACCTAGCCTGTCTCTAGCATGCAATAATATCTCATAAAGTGCATCATAAATATCTCATGACACAAAAGTAAGGGTATTTTGGGAAATCACCGTTCAGGCTCTGGCTGATTGTATACACTGCTCTTTCTCGCTTTCTCTTTGAACTCTTATTCGCTTTAGAAAATTATTTCTTTGAAAACTTTTCTTACTTCCTCAGTTTGAGTCCAGATGTACCCGAAGGCGCATCCGAATCCCTCAAACCAAGGCTCTGATACCAACCTGTAACACCGAAAATTTCAAAACAATTTTTCATTTAAAAATAATCGTTTAATTCTTAAAAACACTTTGTTTAAAATCTCATTCATAATCGAATTACAAAACATAACTCCATTTTCACTTGCATAATAAACCAGGATCCTCAAAACATGACTTTTTCTCTGGTGTGTACAATCGAGCCGGTGTCGTCCCGTGATCCTGAGAGAAACCTGAAACACATAACACAAAACACTGTAAGCACGAAGCTTAGTGAGTTCCCCAAAATACCACACATAACACATATTAGCCACTCAAGGCTATAACTCTGTGGGTCCGTGGACCCTACTCTATGAACCCTCTGGTTCTAACTCTGTAAACCTTCCGGTTCTAACTCTGGGAACCTTCCTGTCCTAACTCTATAAACATGCACAGCATAAATCACATAGAAATAATGCAGTACAACACATAGCATACAAATATTCTGTCACATAACTCCGGTTACCTACTCAAGGTAAAGTATAGTGAGAAGACTCACCTGGAAATCAGAAAGCAATTATCTGCACATGCGAACCTCGGGCTCGCCACCGCCTAACACATAAGGCAAATATCTCTAATTAATACTAGAAGTCCCAACTCTAATTAACCGGCGATTACTTTTTCCCTCTCTAGTCAAGTAATGGGTAAATGACCATTTTACCCCTCCCTGACCTCTATTACCTCTGTTAACCAAAACTCCCAAAGTCAACATAAGACAACTCAAGTCAACGGTCAACACTGACTAGACTCGGCGAGTACACAAGAGTGACTCGGCGAGTCCATGCGGGTTCTCTAAATTCTTTTTAACCTCTTAGACACGACGAGTTCCCTCTCAACTCGTCGAGTTACTCGGCAACGAAACGCGGGGCAACCCCGACTCGACTCGTCGAGTCTGCCTATGGAATCGGCGAGTTACTCCCATGACAACCCTCATCTGACCTTCTGAGGTCAGGTCTGCTTCACCAAACCATAAATCTAACTCCCTCAAAGCCAATAACCACGAAAAGGTCGAACCTTGGGCACTCATGTAAGGTTCTACAAGCTCGTTTGGGTGAAACCCTTCATTACATAACAACCCTAGCTCAAAACTCCAAATAGAATGCATAAAGCAGGATGGAAGGGACTCTCTGTACCTCTTTGGGTCCAGATCTATGGCTTCACACTTAATGGGACACTATACTCCCCAAATCAAGCCATAAAAGAAGCTAGAAAACCCTAAAATCACCAATCTTACCCAAAACAGAAAAGGGAGAACGATTTGATACCTCTATGGTGAAGATGCAAGCTCAGAAGCTCTGAATCGACACCCCCTTGACCTCCCTTTGCTGGAAATGACTACTCCATTGCACAACCACCTCAAGAATGCTCCAAAATGGCTCTTCTTTACTCTCTCAGCTCTCTGGTTCGATAGGAGTCTCTCAAGGGTGTAGGTGGCCGCCACTGAAGGCCATAAGGGCCTTTAAATAGGTCCCAAACCTGGACAATTAGGGTTTTCCTTGACAGCGCCGACTCGGCGAGTCCAAGTACCCGACTCGTCGAGTCCCTTCATTAAACTGGTCCCCAAAACGCGATCCTACTCGACGAGTTGAGGCGTCAACTCGCTGAGTCTCCTCATTTCCCCAATATAAAAAAAATACTCAAATTCCCATACCTGGATATCCGGATGTTACAACCAGGGGCAGGAAGAAACAACTCCACAGTGAAGAAAAAGACATGCTTTCACTGTGGAACACCTGGACACATTGCCAGAAATTGTCCAAATCGCGCATACGTTCCCTACTATGCACATGGCAGGCAGAAAACACCAAGAGGAAGATACCCCAAAAGAAACCCATCGAGGCCACATTCAGAAAATAGCGACTGGAATGCCACGAAGGCCAAAAATCAATCCCACAAGGTCAAGAAGGGAATGTCGGCCAAGAAGCCAAATCCTAGAGATGCTCCCATGAAGCCAAAATCAAAGTCATCTCAACGGCCGACATCAAGTCCCAGAGCAAGTACTGAGCCACCCATCAGATCGAAAAAGAAATGGGTTAAACCCAACTACAAATGGGTTCCAAAGGCTCACTCTCCCAAATCTACTAACGATTCTAATATTCCTACATCTTCTGTTTGTGATAAGCAGGACATGTCATGGGAGAGAGTACCATGCAAGGATGACAAAGGTCGACCCAGTTTCAAAATGGACTGGGTTCCAAAGACCAACTGATCCCGCTCTGTGTCGGAGCAGCTATGGAGGCATATCATCTGACTTCATTTTGTTGGTAGTGGCTGTTCCTAGCACTTGATAGGGGACATCTCTCAACTGTACAACATTCAGACATTTGTTTGAGAGTATGTGTTCTTTGCGGGAAGGGAAGAAAGGAAGGGATCACATGGGGTTTGTGCTTAATGACATGAAGAATTTTCGGATCTGTTCTGAGATTACGCGTGCTGTTCTCAGACCTTCTGGATGCAAATTCAATCGGTGACTTACGGTTTGAGTTTTCTTCTCTATACTCCTGAGTTTTTCTTAAGCTGATTCGCTTTAAAGACAATTTTTTGTTTTAGGATAGTTTAAATTTGCGCATTTTCTTTTGTTTCTCTCCTATGCACAAATTTAGGCGGAGAAATAAAAACAAAACAAAAATTTACAAATTTAAAAAAAATAAAAATAAATTAAAAAAATATAATATGTTGGTTATGGAATATGCTTGAGGGAGATGTTTTGGGAAGTGAGTGATAACGGGCAATCTGAGTCTGCGTAACGTACCCAAAGTTGAAGGGTCTATGCTCTGTTTTGATGCGTCGGTAGGCACAAAAAATTTTAAATGGACATGACTAGGCAGAGTTGAAGTTAGGAAATTTATAGACTTGACAAATCTTGACCTAGTTAGATCTGTTTAGCTTGACAATATGACGCTTGGATAGGTTTAGCAGGGAGATATATATGGGAATCTACTCATCACATTAAATGAACCCGTATTTGGAACCATGGTTTAACTTTTCCTCCATGTGCGGATTTTGTCCTTAATTCCGGTATTGATGGGGCAACTGGTAAATTCTGATAAATTAGGTCTGTAGAAAATCATTTTCTTTCTTTCTGTCTGTTAGTCATATGTTACCTCCTCTGCGTGATTGGAAGAGATCCGACCTGGACTGTAACATATGCAACTCTATTTCTTTGCATATTATACATATACATATATGAAATTCCTCTTATCTGTTAGCCATATGCTGTCTCCTTTGCGTGACTAACAATCCGACCTGGTACACAGCATATGCACTATAAGTGATAATACTCTGAATTTGTCTTCTCCCCTAATGATGGTCTGCTCATCCGATGTAAGGAGTACTCTGGAAGTCCTTGATTACCGGGGCATATCTGGAAGCGGGAAACATGTTCCAGTACAATTAAAATTGAACACTCAAAGATTGTCTATAGATCTCGCTGCTCAATTTAGGTGGACAACAATATCCCTGGTCGTCGTCAGCTGAATGGTCCTTAAGATATAGTATCTAGAAACTTAGGATCAGATATAATATCTAGGAACTTAGGATCACTTTGTCTTGTCACTTATAGTATGTCCTAATTTTGTCACAATTTTTCGTGTTTAAGTGGACAACAATACCGACGATCGACCAGACAAAGACGTGAAGATAGAAGGTACCGACAAGCGGATAAAGGTTGTCTAAAAACTTTGATCCCAAATCATTCTTAAAGTTAGATATCATTTTATTTTTGTTAAATTTGTTCATAGTTTTCCTCTATGCACAAATTTTAGGGGGGGAATTAAAAATAATTCAAAAAAAATCAAACAAAAATCAGAAAATTAAAAATCCAAAAATTGTGTTATATCTTGTTCAGAAAATCTAAAAATATTTTTGTTTCTGTTTTTATTTTTCCAGAAAATATCAAAATTCCAAAAATATTTTTTTGTGTGCTAATTTTTCTTTTAGTTTTGTTTTGTCTTGAAAAGTGATTTCAGGCGTAGATGAGACTCTTGGAGACTGTATTGAAGATCTTCAGAGCCAAGGCTTCATCCGTGAGCATCAAATAATTCTCATTCGAAGGAACAAAAATGAAGATTATTCTTTCGACATTCAATCTGTCAACCCCAGAAGCATGGTGAAGCTATACTTGAAGATTTTGTGACGGATTGCATTGAAGCCTCCTCAATCAGTCTGCTGCTATCTTAAACCTGCTGAAGTGATCCAGAAGATTATTTCTCTTCGTTGTTCTCTCTGAAGATTCTCAAGCTGAAAGCGCTATCTTTCAAGAATCAGTACATCAAGCCTCCTCACCCAATGTGCGTTCAATGTCAAATTTTGAAGAAAAACCCAACCGCTCAAGATGAATTCTTTTATTGAAGATTCATATGTTCATCTTGATGCTGTGAAGAAATTTGAAGATTAATGTTGAAGCCAAGCTCCCAATGAAGATTAACAAGAAAAAGTCAGCTACTTTTTAGGGGGAGTTTGTTGGGCCAATTAGAAAAGAAAGTTATAAACCAAGGGGGAGATTGTTGAGTCAAAAATATGGTTTATACTTTGCTTTTCTAGGAAAATATATGTTTATGTAATGTTGTATGTGTTTGCGGTTTGTGTGTACGGCCATACACGTGTGTACGACCGCACACCCTGTGTACGGCCGTACACAGGGTGTGCGGTTGTACACATGTGTATGGCTGGAGGTCCATATAAATAGAGGAGTGCATGTGGGAGTGTACAGTAAGAAGAGGCTAGAGAAGAGAGAGAAATTTAGAGAGACGAAGCGTGTGTGTAAGAGAATTTATTGTAAGGAGCATCAATCATATCATCAATACATTAGATTCAAGTTATTCTTCTTCTCCTTCTCTTCTATTTTGATCTGACATCATCCGATTGATTAGGATTTCGTACCATCAATTGGATCTTATTGATACACAAGCAAATTTAGGGACTTACAATACACCTCAGTGTAGTCAAGATCCTCAATCTGCCGGAAACCACGAACAACCAAATGTGCCTTGTTTCACACAATCACCTTGTTATTATCTTGCTTATTCGAGAAACCCCAAAGAGTATCCAATGACCTCATTCCTTTAGGTAGCTCAACCAGCTTCCACACCCCCAACTTATCAAATTGGTTTAATTCCTCATGCATAGCATCCACCCATCTTGGTTCATTAAGAGCCATGTCCACATTTTTAGGCTCAATCTGAGATATGAAGCAAGAGTAGAGACATGAATTGACATCTCCACTTTGACCTCTTGTTTTAACGCCTTCAGCCAGTGGACTGATGACATTTTCGATCGGATGATCTTGTTGAACTCTGGTGGGAATTTCATAGTTGATGTCATTGATTGAGATAGGAAGGTTGTAGATGTTGATGAATCTATCTTCTATTGAATCACTCGCCTCAGAAGATCTGGAACCGTGAGAAGTACTTGCCGCATATTCATATGAAATGGGTTCAGGAAAGAGAAGCTCCATGAACGATTGTGTAGCAGTGGAAGTATCCCTTGTCATGATGTCTCTTTCTTCAGGGGAAAGGGGAGTGACTCCAGCATCAGAATAGATCCCTTGACTTGGTGAAGGAGAAGAAGTACTTGGAGCAACTTTATCCACTATGGGAGACGTGGAAGTCACCAGGGGTGGTCTGTATACAACATCTTCCTCTTCATATTCAACAACAGCACTAGTACCTGAGCTGAAACCTGAAGCATTATCCAAACACACATTAAAGGATTTAAATAATGATGCATAATCAAACAACCAATTAGGTCCAACTCGCACATCCATCTCGTTCTCTTCCAGCCAATGCACGTAAAAAGACTCCACAATCTTCTTGGTGGTTTTGTTGTACACTCGATAAGCAGTACCTGCGACATATCCCACAAAATAGTAGTCATCGTCCTTTGAGTTGAACTTGAGATTGGACTCCAGGTGAAGGAGGGTGCAAAGACATCCAAAGATTCTGAAGTGAGCGACTGATGATTTATGAATATATAGCATTTCATACGGGGTCTACATCTGTGATTTGTTTATCAGAACTCGATTCTGAACATAGCAGGCAGTGTTGATCGCTTCAACCCAGAAGAAGACCGGTAACATGGAGTCAAAAAGCATTGTCCTTGCTGCGTCCATCAAAGTACGATTTCACTGTTCTGCAACACCGTTTTGTTGTGGTGTCCGAACAGCGATGTACTGACGCAAAATACCCTTTTCAGCATAAAACTGATCCAGAATAGCATTTTTGAATTCTGTGCCATTGTCAGTTTCAAATGCCTTCACCTTTTCATTGGTTTTTTTTCAATCATCACAATGAATTTCTTGATCAGATAAGCAATCAAACTCTTGTTGAATAAGAAGAATACTCATGTAAACCGTGAGTAATCATCAATAACAACCAAGCAATAAGAATTATTATTTATGTTGAGAACGTTGACCGGACCGAACAAATCCATATGCAATAATTAAAGAACCTTGTTGATTGAGTTGAATAATTTCAGAAAATGAGGCTTACGATGATGCTTTCCATTAGCACAAGCCACACACTTCTCAAAAGTAATGAAGTCCTTAATTGGAATACCACGCACGATTCATTTTTCGCAAGACGATTGAGGTTCTTGGCATTTGCGTGGCCGAGTCAACGATGTCAGAGCATAGTATTGTGTTTAGAAACCTTGGAGAAAAGACAAGTAACTTGCTCTGGAATGTTATGGTTCGTATCAATGACGTATGCATTCCCTTCCCTTTTAGATTTAACCAAAATCCATTCTTCAGGTATGATGATTCCGGGCTTCAAAATGAGACATTCCTTGTTCATAAAATGAGTTGAATAACCTTTATCACATATTTGAGATACACTCAACAGAGAGTGTTTCAACTCGGGAGCATATTTCACATTCTCAAATCTAAGCACACCATTCATCACAGTACCCTTCTGAGTGATCTTTCCACCTTCTCCTCCCGTAAAGGAAACATAACCCCCATTAGAGTTTTGAAGGTCATGCAGTTAGGAAATATCTCTTGTCATGTGCATGGAACAGCCACTATCGATATACCAAGGTCTGACGATATTCCTCCATAGCTGTTCCTGCACGATGCGCGAGATTGGTTAGATTTTCGAACCCAGACCATACAAACACTAGGTTTACCTGTTCTGTCAACAGAATTAACTTTTTCTCTTTTAAAGTCAGATTGATTACCATCTGCATGCAACGGACTCTAAGGTGATTGGACTGACGATTTTTTGGGCAGCCACTTGTAATTATGTTTAGAAACATTAGCAGGTGATTTTGAAAAAAATTTCTATGTTTTTGATCATTTGGGTATCCGTCTATGACTAGATGAAGACTCAGACGATGACTTTGACTAAACTGATCTTGGCTTAACCAATTTCAGTTTCTTTAAAGAGCCTATTGAATTTTTGTTCAAAATTAGTTTATCTTTGTTACGTTTGACAACCCGATTTCTTTTTTGATTAATGTTCCAATCACCCTCAATTGAACGAGATCTCGAGGAATTTCTCTTAAGAGACCTTCCTCGTGACTCATTCTGCCTACCTTGTGCATAATAAGGAACGTATGCATGGTTTGGACAATTTCTTGCGATATGTCCAAGAGTTCCACAATGGAAACATGTTTGTTTCTTCATATAGAAGTTGGTACCTGTAGCACCTGGTTCCCAGTACGTATTTCTTGTAATAAAAATTCAAAATTCATGCATTTTTGCCTTCGAATCGGCGAGTTGAAGGACCGACTCGCCGAGTAGGAGCGGGATGAGACGCGAGGTCTGAGCCTTAGACTCGGCGAGTCGGTTCCCCGACTCGGCGAGTAGGCCCTGTTTGGACAAAAACCCTAACCCGAGTGTTGGCACCCTATTTAAGCACACTAACTCGGCCTCCCTTGTCCCTAACACTTCCAGAGAGCTGTAGTGAGAGACCCTAGCCCCTATATTCTTCTTGTGAGTGATTTTTACTTGGTGAAGGAAGTTTGGAGCTTAGAAGAAGAAGGAGGAATTGAAGAGTGCAAGGAAGGGAGTAGATCCGAAATCTACACTGTGAGAAGCTTCCATTCATGTAGAAAAGTTCATACCTTGATCACTAGTTCATTAGATACCATTTTTGTCCCAAATTGGTGGTTTTCAAGCCCTAAAACACCAAACTCCATGTGTTTGTTCTTAATGATCCGAAAGGACTTTAGATCTAGACCTTGTGGACATATTAGAAGCATAAAGTTCCAGTGGATGAAGTGATTGAGGTCCCCATTGAGTGTATGACCTCATAAAGAGCTTGGATGTGCCTTTTGAAGCTTGTAGGGCCATGCATGCACGTAAAGTTTGCAACTTTACATGATAAGCATGCCCTAGGAACATAGATCTATGGTTTTGAAGCGTTGCATGTCTCAGATTTGGTCTATATGGGAAATGGGTCAAGGGACTCGGGGAGTCCCAAAGTGGAACTCGACGAGTTCTTTGAAGACGGCCTTAGACTCAGTGAGTTGGATGAACAATTCGGCGAGTCCTATGAAGATTGCATGGTACTCGACGAGTTGTTCTTCAAACTCAGCGAGTCAGATGAACAGTTACTGAGTATGAGGGGTTTAGATGTTGAAGCCCAACCCTTCGTAATTACACGCAGAATTAGCAATCTAACGTGTTGCAATAGTCCCAGAAACCCAAATCTTCATAAGGGATGCTCTAGTGAGGATTTGGAAGCGAGTAGGAGGTCTGCTCGTATGGACTCGGCGAGTTGTTCTTGGACTCGGCGAGTCGGATCGTGAGCCGGTTCTATCGTCCCAAGTAGTGAGTTAAGGGTGACTCAGTGAGTGGGAAGAGGGGCTTGTAGAGTAGGACCGGGTTAGTGGGAGAAGGACTCGGCAAGTCGGTGCCATGACTCGGCGAGTCCAGTCAACTGGAAGTTGACTTTGACCAAGGAGTTGACCTTGGACCAGGGGTGGGTCAGTCATCTGGCCTAAGGGTGTGAATGAGTGGCTAATCTATGTTTATGATTTATAGCCGAAGGATTACCGATTCAGCAGTCAGGCGCTTAGCAAGCAGGCTTTCAGCAGCTACTTTTCGAGGTGAGATACCTTCTAGTAGCGGTGGGTCTAAGGCCACAATGTTGGCCCACCAGTAGGAGACGTATCATAGATTATTGTCTTTGTGATATCATCTAGGTTGGTTACTACCTGATATGTTATATGCTAGCATGATATGTTGTATGTGATGGTAGTAGAATTCGGTTGTTAGGACCGAAGGGTAGTTCAGGCACCCTAGATATGTCTGATAATATGCTTATGTTATGTTATATGTGATAGTAGTAGTAAGGGGTAAATAGTCCCCGAGGTTCGGTTGTTAGGACCGAAGGGTAGTCAGCACCCCAGAATGGCTTGACATGGGTAGGTCGGTACCCCAGAATGGCCATACGGGTAGGTCGGCACCCCAGAATGGTTGTACCGGGTAGGTCGGGCACCCCAGAAATGTCTGGCAGTTTGTATGTGATATGATTGTATAGTATGTGGTACGATGGGGGGACTCACTAAGCTTCGTGCTTACAATTTTCAATTTTGGTTTCAGGTACCTCTTCAGCGAAGGGGAAGGAGCCGGCGCGGTAGTGGCACATCATACACACACACTTTGGATTTCCGCATTATGAGATGTTCTGGGATTGTACTCTGACATTATTATTATTTTCTTGTTTTGGGTTTTCAGACACGTAATATGCTTTATGAAATGATATGATCGGATGATGTTTTGCTATAAATATTTTACAAACCACTTATTTTAAATGAAATTTTTGGGTGTGAAAATTGGGTTGTTACAAGTTGGTATCAGAGCCCTGGTTTGAGGGATTCGGACACACCTTCGGGAGTGTCTGAACTCAAATCGAGGGATTAAAGGATTTCAAAAAAAGAAAAAGTTTTCTAAAAGATTAAGTAAAGAGTTTTAAGAAAGAACGAAGTGTGTGATGTGCGCGACCGGCCGAGCTCAAGTAAGTATTCCCCAAAGTACCCATACTATGTTATATTATGTTTATCAGTTTCAGTAGAACAGCATCCTAGAATAGGACTAAGGATCTAGGAGGATGCCTTACGTGCCTGCTTTATGTGTTCCAGCCTTGTGTGAATTACATGCTAGAAATTGAGTAGACAGCAGTACAATAGCATGTTTAGGTTATGCCTGATAGTATGAGTTCAGCATTGTATGCTAGTACAGTTTCTTGATTAACGAGAATAGTTTTCATGAGTACGCTTCCCTTATCTGAATGCTGCTTGCTCTGTGCTTAGTGGGACTCTGAGTGATGGGAGTTATCCATTAGGTGAATACGCCACATCACATGTGATCAGGGTTGAATAATCTCAGAGTGCTGGATTTGGCCCTACTGCGCAGCTCTCGTCTGAGTCCAACTGTTGTAGGGACGAGTCTTTTACTCGAAGGGTTATCCGAGCCTCGTCACATGTGATGGTATTCAGGTGATGGCTAACTGGCATTACAAGGAGGCCTTCAGCAACTAAGGATTGGTTTAAGTGGAGTCAGGGATTTTCCTATGGTAAGCCTAGGATAAAGATAGCGGTGATCAGCAGTGGTAGAAAGGGATCTAGTGGAGTCAAGGCAATCCTTGAAGAAGGTACGGATAGATGTGGAAGGTAGTATGGGCCCATACTACTGAAAGCAGAGGATCCGTACTCGAACCGAGGAAGGCCAAGATAAGACCAGCGAACTTGTAGTGGATGTGGTTCCTCAAGAGGTATCAGTATTGCTAATAGACATTGTTTATATATTGCAGAATGGTGGTACTACGATTGAGGCCAGCAGTTGGCAGTTCAGGAGAGGGATCAGGTTTGGGATCAGGTTCCGAGCTAGGGGATGAGAGGCTACGCAAGTTCATCGCGTCAGAGATCACCAGGGGAATCCTTGAGTCGACTCCCATTATCTTCGGGTCGATCAAGGAAGGGATAGCTGAGTTGATGGAGGATCGCCTCAGGGCATTCAGGAGCGACATGGCATCTGGCCAGTCGGGATCTTACACACTGTCCTTTAAGGACTTCAGGGGCAGTGGTGCGCCAGACTTTCACGGGGCGAAGGACCCCATAGCTGCCAGGCGGTGGATTGCATACATCGAGTCTGCACAGTTGATTAGCTTCTGCCCCGAGGGGTCGAATGTGAGATACGCAGCAGGGTGTTTGAGAGACAGAGCTAGAGACTGGTGGGATTCTGTTGGTGACTCATTGGGATCCTCGGGTGTCGAGGCTATGACCTGGTCGGACTTTATGACCAGGTTCAGGGCAGAGTTTGCACCGGCTGTTGAGCTTCAGCAGCTGGCCAGGGAGTTTTAGATATGAGGCAAAGAGACTGTGGCGGAGATCACCGCCAAGTTTTAGGAGAGGGCGTTGCTAGTGCCCCAGTATGCAGGTGATGAGGATATGAGGCGGAGCCGCTACCATGACATGCTACGAGCTAACATCCGGGAGCATGTTAGTTTTTCAACTTGCCCTACCCTGGATTACATGATTGCCAGGGCTAGGGAAAGGGAGATTGATCTGGAGCATATCCGGAAGAGGAAGGCAGAGGAGGGACAGGTTACATGGGCTTCGGGGAAGAAGCCCAAGGGATCAGATGTTGGGCCGAAAGGCCGGTCAGGACCGGGCCGCTGCAGGAAACGCGGCAGGCCACATGAGGGGGCATGTAGACTGGGATCTTCGGGCTACTACAAGTGCGGCAAGATGGGGCATTTCAGTAGGGATTGTACTGCCCCTGCACCGGTTATTCAGACGTCTGAGTTGTTGTGCTTCCACTGCAACCAGAAGGGCCACAAGAAGGCCAATTGCCCCCAGTTGACAGCAGCATCAGCGCCCTTGCGGATCACTAATGGCTGGCAGGGCAAGGAAGAGGCTTCAGTGGTGAGGATTCGGGCATTCCAGTTGACTACCGAGGAGGCACGCGCCGCACCCAATGTGGTGACTGGTATGATTCTTTATTTATGCTTTTATGTTATGTTTCTGTAATGTTGATATGTTATATGTATGTGCTCTGCTTAGGATCGTTCCATGTGAACGGTATCCCAGTTCAGGTGTTGTTCGATTCGGGGGCTACCCGATCATTTGTTTCTCTTGCGCTTAGCAAGAAGTTTCCTGAGTCTTCGGGCAGGTTGGATTGCCCTTTAGAGGTGGAGATTGTCGACAATCGATCGGTGCGAGCATCAGAGGTTTTTCGTCAAGTGGAGTTCAGGATCGACCTAGTCCCTGGTGCGGCTCCCATAGCCAAGGCACCCTATCGGTTGGCTCCTCCCGAGATGCAGGAGTTGTCTACGCAGCTGCAGGAGCTACTAGACAAGGGATTTATCAGGCCGAGCAATTCACCCTAAGGAGCCCCGATTCTGTTTGTGAAGAAGAACGACGGGTAGCATCGGATGTGTATAGACTATCGGGAGCTGAAGAAGGTAACAGTGAAGAACCATTACCCACTCCCGAGGATTGATGATCTCTTTGACTAGTTGCAGGGAGCATCTTGGTTCTCCAAGATCGATTTGCGTTCAAGTTATCATCAGATGAGGGTCAGAGAGGGGGATATGCAGAAGACCGTGTTTCGGACGCGCTATGGCCATTATGAGTTCGTGGTGATGCCGTTTGGGCTCACCAATGCTCTGCCGCGTTCATGGACCTCATGAACCGCGTGTGCAGACCGATGTTGGATCGGTCTGTGATAGTTTTTCATTGATGACATCTTGGTTTATTCCAAGGCGTAGGAGGAGCACGAGGGGCATCTCCGAGAGGTATTGGAGACCCTGAGGAGAGAGAGCTTATATGCTAAGTTCTCCAAATGTGAGTTCTAGTTACGCAAGGTGCAGTTTCTTGGGCACCTTGTCAACCAGGACGGGATTTCAGTAGACCCGACCAAGGTAAAGGCCGTGATGAGATGGGAGGTTCCGAAGTCTCCATCTGAGATTCGGAGTTTCCTGGGTTTAGCGGGCTATTATCGGAGATTCATCCAGGATTTCTCCAAGATAGCCGTACCATTGACCAGGCTAACAAGGAAGGTCGTGGTCTTTCGTTGGGGGCCTGAGCAGCAGGCAGCGGTCGAGACACTGAGACAGAGATTGTGCGAGGCACCAATATTAGCCCTGCCAGAGGGCATAGAGGATTTTGTTGTGTACTGCGATGTGTCCATCTCAGGTGTGGGCGCGGTATTGATGCAGAGAAGGCATGTCATCGCCCACACGTCGAGGCAGCTGAAGCCTCACGAGGCGAATTACCCGACGCATGACTTGGAGCCGGGGGCTATTGTGTTCGCCCTCAAGATTTGGCGTCATTACCTCTATGGGGTTCGCTGTACCATTTACACTGACCATAATAGTTTGAGGTACCTCATGGATCAGTGGAATCTAAACATGAGGCAGCGTCGGTGGTTGCACGTGGTAAAGGATTACGATTACAAGATCCTTTATCACCTAGGGAAGGCCAATGTGGTGGCTGACGCGCTTAGCCGTAAGGCAGCACCGATCCGAGATATATGCCTATGGATGACAGTAGTGACTCCGCTGTTGGAGCGGATTCGGGAGGCTCAGCAGGAGGCCATGAAGGAGGAACATCGGAAGAATGAGCGGATTATGGGACAGGTTTCATCCTTCGACTATGATAGCCGAGGGTTATTGACTCTTCATCGTAGGGTGTGGGTCCCTTATCATGGTGGCGTGCGTCAGGTTCTGATGGAGGAGGTGCACAAATCCCGGTTCTCTATTCATCCAGGCGAGACGAAGATGTATAGGGATCTTCGTCTAGACTATTGGTGGCCCTGCATGAAGCGGGATGTGGCTTGGTACATTGAGCGGTGTTTGACCTGCAGGATGGTCAAGGCCGAGCATCAAAGACCACACGGAAAGATGCAGCCGTTGGACATCCTGTTGTGGAAATGGGAAGATATTACGATGGATTTTATCACAAATCTTCCCAAGACCGCGCGAGGAGTGGATTCGATATGGGTCATCGTGGATCGATTGACCAAGAGCGCCCAATTTATTCCAATTCAGGAGAGCATATCGGCTGAAAAGTTAGCCGACATCTATATCAGGGAGATAGTGGCGCGGCATGGGGTGCCAGTATCCGTGATTTCAGATAGGTATGTGCATTTTACTTCCAGGTTTTGGAAGAAATTTCATGACGAGTTGGACACTCGTCTACACTTTAGCACCGCCTTTCACCCGCGGATAGATGGTCAGAGCGAGCAGACCATCTAGACTCTAGAGGATATGTTGCGGGCATGCGTGCTAGACTTCGGTGGTAGCTGGGATACCTATCTTCCTCTAGCTGAGTTCTCGTACAACAACAGCTACCACGCGAGTATTGATCGACCTCCCTTCGAAATGTTGTACGAAAGGAGGTGTTGGACCCCGATATGTTGGGGTGAGGTTGGCCAGAGGGTTATGGGGAGCACCGATGTAGTGCTCAAGACGACCAAAAAGATTCAGCAAGTTTGGAGCTGGCTTCAGACTGCACAGAGTCGGCAGAAAAGTTATACCGACAAGCGCCGTTCAGACTTGGAATTCCAAGTCGGGGATATGGTTCTACAGAAGGTGTCGCCATGGAAAGGCGTCATCCGATTCAGAAAACGAGGCAAGTTGGGCCCAAGGTACATCGGGCCATTCAGGGTTGTAGCCTGGGTGGGCAAGGTGGCGTATAGGCTGGATCTGCCAGCACTTTCCACGTCTCTCAGTTGCGTAAGTGTTTGGTGGACGACTCGGCAATGGTGCCTTTGGAGGATATTCAGGTCGATGACAGCCTGAATTACATCGAGCGGCCTGTGGCAATCCTCGACAGGAAGTCGAAGGATCTAAGGAACAAGAGGTTGGAACTTGTAAAGGTGCAATGGCAGCACCGGAAAGGATCGAAGTGGACTTGGGAGCCGGTGGAAGAGATGATGGAGCACTACCCCGAGCTGTTTCAGGATCGAGCAGCAGACTTCGAGGACGAAGTCTAAAATAAGTAGGGGAGATTTGTAGCACCTAGTTCCCGGTACGTATTTCTTGTAATTAAAAATTAAAAATTTATGCATTTTTTCCATGGACTTGGCGAGTTGAAATACCGACTCGCCGAGTAGGAGCGGGATGAGACGCGAGGTCTGAGCCTTGGACTCGGCGAGTTGGTTCCCCGACTCGATAAGCAGGCCCTGTTTGGGCAAAAACCCTAACCCGAGTGTTGGCACCCTATTTAAGCACACTAACTCGGCCTCCCTTATCCCTAACACTTCCAGAGAGTTGTAGTGAGAGACCCTGGCCCCCATATTGTTCTTGTGAGTGATTTTTACTTGCTAAAGGAAGTTTGGAGCTTAGAAGAAGAAGGAGGAGATTGAAGAGTGCAAGGAAGGGAGTAGATCTGAAATCTACACTGTAAGAAGCTTCCATTCAGGTAGAAAAGTTCATACCTTGATCACTAGTTCATTAGATACCATTTTTGTCCCAAATTGGTGGTTTTCAAGCCCTAAAACACCAAACTCCATGTGTTTGTTCTTAATGATCCGAAAGGACTTTAGATCTAGACCTTGTGGACGTATTAGAAGCATAAAGTTCATGTGGATGAAGTGATTGAGGTCCCCATTGGGTGTATGACCTCATAAAGAGCTTGGATTTGCCTTTTGAAGCTTGTAGGGCCATGCATGCACGTAAAGTTTGCAACTTTACGTGATAAGCATGCCCTAGGAACATACATCTATGGTTTTGAAGCATTGCATGTCTCAGATTTGGTCTATATGGGAAATGGGTCAAGGGACTCGGGGAGTCCCAAAGTGGAACTCGGCGAGTTCTTTGAAGACGGCCTTAGACTCGACGAGTTGGATGAACAACTCGACGAGTCCTATGAAGATTGCCTGGTACTCGACGAGTTGTTCTTCAAACTCAGCGAGTCAGATGAACAGTTACTGAGTATGAGGGGTTTAGATGTTGAAGGCCCAACCCTTCGTAATTACACGCGGAATTAGCAATCTAACGTGTTGCAATAGTCCCAGAAACCCAAATCCTTATAAGGGATGCTCTGGTGAGGATTTGGAAGCGAGTGGGAGGTATGTTCGTATGGACTCGTCGAGTTGTTCTTGGACTCGGCGAGTCGGATCGCGAGTCGGTTCTATCGTCCCAAGTAGTGAGTTAAGGGTGACTCAGTTAGTGGGAAGAGGGGCTTGTAGAGTAGGACCGGGTTAGTGGGAGAAGGACTCGGCGAGTCCAGTCAACTGGAAGTTGACTTTGACCAAGGAGTTGACCTTGGACCAGGGGTGGGTCAGTCATCTGACCTAAGGTTGTGAATGAGTGGCTAATCTATGTTTATGATTTATAGCCGAAGGATTACCAATTCAGCACTCAGGCGCTTAGCAAGCAGGCTTTCAACAGCTACTTTTCGAGGTGAGTTACCTTCTAGTAGCGGTGGGTCTAAAGCCACAATGTCGGCCCACCAGTAGGAGACGTATAATAGATGATTGTCTTTGTGACATCATCTAGGTTGGTTACTACCTGATATGTTATATGCTAGCATGATATGTTGTATGTGATAGTAGTAGAGTTCGATTGTTAGGACCGAAGGGTAGTTCAGGCACCCCATATATGTCTGATAATGTGCTTATGTTATATTATATGTGATAGTAGTAGTAGGGGTGAAATAGTCCCCGAGGTTCGGTTGTTAGGACCGAAGGGTAGTCAGCACCCCAGAATGGCTTGACATGGGTAGGTCGGCACCCCAGAATGGTCGTACGGGTAGGTCGGCACCCCAGAATGGCCGTACCGGGTAGGTCGGGCACCCCAGAAATGTCTGGCAGTTTGTATGTGATATGATTGTATGGTATGTGGTATGATGGGGGGACTCACTAAGCTTCGTGCTTACAGTTTTCAGTTTTTGTTTCAGGTTCCTCTTCAGCGAAGGGGAAGGAGCCGGCGTGGTAGTGGCACATCATACACACACACTTTGGATTTCCGCATTATGAGATGTTCTGGGATTGTACTCTGACATTATTATTATTTTCTTGTTTTGGGTTTTCAGACACGTAATATGCTTTATGAAATGATATGATCGGATGATGTTTTGCTATAAATATTTTACAAACCACTTATTTTAAACGAAATTTTTAGACGTGAAAATTGGGTTGTTACAGTACCATTCGATCTATTGTTTCCACAAGCACACGTGTATTGTTCAGTCCGTTTAGCTGGCTTAGGTAACTTGTATTTGCTAGTGACAGGTTCATTACAATTAGATTTCTCAAGCACACCAACACATTTATTAGAAACAGCGGAATTATCAGTTTTCAAAACAGAATTATCAGAAACTACAACATCATTTTTCAAAGTAGTAGAAACAGAAACAATATTGTTTAAATTATAAACATATTTCTCAGAATCAGTTGGAAAATCTAAATTATTATTGAAAACACTTTCTCCAGCTGCCTACTTGCCTTGAACTAAGGATGAATCTGCATATGAAGTAGATACATTAGTATCATTCACCCTAGAGCTATTTTCTGTCACAACCATAGCATGTTTCCTATACAGAAGATGTGCCTCCCTGTCTATTTCTTTTTATGTCATAGAGATGGATGTGTAGTTATGATTAAAAGGAGGAGGAATAATGTCATACCCAAGACCCTTTTGCTAATTATCTTTAGATTTCAATTGATTTTCAATCGAGGACTCAACTTTCTTACTTGACACATCAATTTTTTCTAAAATTAAAATCTGCATTTCCAAACTTATTTTTCAATGTCACAAGCTCGCCAGTCAAGCTAGCAAGCTGTTTCTTAACATAGGTATAACTCGCACATTTATTGTTATATTCCTCTTGAAGTTTTCTAAAGTCCTTGGTCTTGGCCTCTAATTGTTCTTTCAAAGGTTTTTTACCCTTCCTAAGGTTATAGCCCTCGTACTTAAGGTCCTCATTTTCTCTACGTAACAAATCAACTTGATCATGAAGAAATTTAATAATATACATGCATTTTTTAGGGCAAGAAAGTTCATTAACCTCTTTCGTTTCAGGAGTGGTGGATACCATGAAAGCAAACTGCAACTGCATCATTTCCGCATCTGCATCTTTTTCAGCATTTTCACCAGGAAGCTCACTTATATGTGCCAAATTAGCTGTCTCAGGAGCTGAAATATTTAATTCCTGAAGCTGATCTTCCTAGTCAAAAGTCTGAGCCACCATTGCCATGTTTGTAGTTTCACTGTTAGTAGCAGCTCCTCGATTATTCCCCACTAGTACCATCGTCCTGTCGTGGTTTTCTCTTCTGTCTAGCTTTGGACAGTCACGAGCAAAATGTCCTGGCTCGTGACAATTGAAACATTTCAGCTTTCCACTGTTAAAACAAACCTTCTTTTCCGCATTCATACCCCAGTTGTTCTTCCCAGTCTTCTTAGCAAACTGCTTAGCCCTGAATACAACCATTGCAATTTACCATGTGATATCCATTTCTTCCACAACTTCTGGATGGATTTGATCCTGATCTGCGAATGAGATTTGAGGAGGCAAATCTCCAGCTAGAAAATCATTGTAACAATTCACGAGGCCAGAAGCTAGAGCCATGTTTTCTTCGGCTTCCTTAGGACTTGAGATTGGGATAGGCATTGAGACAGACACTTTTGAGGAAGTTGATTGTTGATATGTTGTGACAGGAGCATTTTGTTGGATTAGGTGTCTAAGCCCATAACTATTTTGGTATGTACTTGACCGGATTACGAGCATGGTCCTTTTGGATTGCCTTTGATGGGTTTTTTGGCCATAAGAACATCCTATGTGCTCATGCAAACCTTAATGCTTGGATCTAGGTTTCTCTATTGTACATGCAATTCATCCAAGACTTTAAACCCTAGATCTAGCATGTGATAATCAATATTAACATAATAATGGGGTTTAGATCTTACCTTGATTGTTATGTAGCAATAACAATCTCAAATCCTCCTTGTAATGGCTTTAGAAAGCTTACAGTCACAATTGTCACTCCTCTAGTGGCTCACAAACACCAAGAGCAAGAGGACGAAGAATGAGAAGAGAGGAGGCACCAAAAAACGTGTTGAAACCCTAAGGAATCAGTTCACCACATTTTTGAGTCTCAAGGGTCCTTTAAATAGTGAGGCTATTAGGGTTATCTAACAAGGAAACCCTAATTTGACTGCTTAGGCCCTAAGCAGCCCATGGACTCCCTCCTTAGAGGCCTTGGACGATTTCTAATGGGTTTCCCCATATAATTCGTCCACGCCATCCTCTATGGAGTCCATTAGCCCAATATTCAACTATCACACAATTGACAGTTCCAGTCCCCTTTATTTAATTAATGTCTTTTAGCCATAAAATTAATTCTTAATTAATTATTGACTAATATTAATTAAACAATATGATTTCTCCTTTAATATATTATTCTCATAGTATATTAATAAATCATAATTAATCCTCTCTCTCCATAATTCATCCTATCAAGTTGCTTTGGTGAAGGCAACCCAAAAGGATCATGCACCATCGGGTCAAGTACATACCAAAATAGTTATGGACATAGACACTAATCCAACAGTCTCCCACTTCAATAAGTCTAATAACTATTATGCGTATGACTTCAGATCCTGATCCGCAATAGTAGCTTTTAAAAGCCGTTGTCAACTCCGATCCTATCAGAAGCGCGTCCTTTATATAAGGGATCATATATTCCTCCATTCTAGATATCGTATAGACTGGGACATAGATTTAAATCATTCTCTCTGTCTATGTGTTGTTTCCTGATTTCCGATTTATGACGACTGACAACAGACTACAAGTAAACACATCAACTTAGTCTCAGCTTGGCCAAGCGCTTAGGTATCATCACTAAATCATCGAGGGGCCCAGAGATATCTCTTTCATCCCACTTTGGATAAAAGGAACGGATAAACTTTGATTCAATGCTTGCTTGCACTCACTCACCGAATCACACACAACAATATGTTTTATAACACCAAGTTATTGGTGCGTTTACATATTATCAATGTGTAACCGACTCGCAAGATACAACTCACACATATCGGTTTCAAGAATATAAGATGTTATCGTCTCACCATTCACTCGTGATAAAATCCATGAAGTAGTCCAAGTGAGCGTGGGTTTAATCCAATGCTCAACTCATATTCATAAGCACTCATGAACGTTGCAGCAAACATTTGCTTATGTCTAATACACTTTAGACAATCCACACACCAATTCACGACAGTCTTCATTCATACATACTTCCAACATATGAACGACTGTGGACTGTTTGAATAATTTGATTATTCTTAAATAATTTAATTATTCAGGAAGTCAAAATATGCAAAGTGAAACACAAGAATAATACTAATCCTATATGGCCCCAAACTCGGGGTATAAATAAAACATTTTATTTAATCACCATATTGATTACTCATTATTTTTTATTTCGGGTAATCAACTTCTTACTTGAATTATAACAACAATTGTCCCATGCTCTTAGCATGCACACTATCTTTACCTATGGTCCTTACTTTGTGAAATAGTATAATTGAATAACATTTTCAATCACACTCATTTCACAATTCCTAATCCATTAGTGTAAAAATACAAAATTCTTGCCACTACTAGAATATGTTAGATTCTAACATTTTATGCAACAGTCCTTTTCGTAATGTCATGGCACAACAGTCACCATGACTTAGCCAATGAAATTACAAACATACTCTAACGGAAGACAATTCCATAGTGATGAAGTCTCACATTCAAAGTACATTCCTTTGAACATCCTTCTTGCATAAAAGTTTCTAATCTAGACATTTATTCTCGATATCCAACTCCCAATATGGAAACGTTTCCATATTTTCCACATGACAACTCATTCTAAATAGAATCTTATATATTCATAATAATGTCAATATGGTCCATCCATGACTATACTTTCAACTGTCCACAAGCGACCAATCCTTGGCGAACCTTAGATTGTCCTTGGTAGTTGTTTAATTATTTTAGTTAAAACCAGTTCTATTTCCTTTTTCCCTCTAAATGCCCCAGGCATTTGGAAAATTTTAGAACGGTCGAATATTATAGCATATGCAATTGATCCTATACCCGAAGCGTATGGGATGCAATTCATAATAAAAACATGATACTTTACCAGTTTCTTACTATAATATCGTCATAATATTTCTATTTGCCGTGTTCTCAAAAATTCAAACAATGAAGAGGGATGTCGTAATCATAATTGTATTTTGAGAATGCAAATAATAAATATACACTTGACCAAATACAATTAAATTTCTCGATCTAAGCTTTTAGATTGAAAACGAAGTATAACATTCTCTCCCTTAATTATAGCAAAAACATCTCTTCAACCCCTGCAACCTTGCAAAGTGAAACTTTTGTTTTTATATAATTAATATTTCCAACTTGCAATACTTAAATAATAATCATGCTCCCACTAACATGATGATTACATTCATTCCACCATAACCCTTATGCTCCCACTAGCTTTGACACGTACTTAGGAACCAGCTAAACTTCTAAGAATCAATACTTATTGACTTCCAAAGTTCATTGTTTCTAATACGATATGCTTCGATAAGCCTTTATCTAAGCTTCTCAAAATCACACACCTTTCCTTAGACAGCTCATATGTGTGCCTAAACTAATTGAGAACTTATCTTACTAAGTCCTAAATGTTCAGACTAATTGCCAAATCTCACAATTCGAACTATGAAAAGGGATGCCGTAATCATAATCAAATTTGAGAATGCAATTTACAGAGTTGCTATCTCTTTAAAATCTCTCTTAGTGAAAGCGTTTCCTCACAATCATTTTCATGAAGGAGAGAAACCTTATGACACTTAGATTTTATGGTGTATTTGTTCCTATCCATGTGAATTTTCCATTACCATAATCGAAAGATAATGTTTGTGGAAAATTCAAACTCTTATGGACAGAACTTGTTCATTCTTAATTTCTTGCCATCAAGGGTCCCACCATTGCTTCCAAGTTATCTAGTAGCTCACCTATGCCAGTCAATGTACTTTCATTGAACAAGGTGTTTGCCCTTATGCAACCTATTGAGAACTCATATGCATAATCACTCAGCTGGATTGGCACAGAAATAAAATTTGTCAACACGATAGGTTACAAACCCCAAGTCGTGGGTTAGTGTTTTTAATGATAGGTTTAATCTTTATTAGTTCTTGAAACTTTTCAAGATCATTTAGACTCCCACTGACCTCTTGACATATAAGATTCTCTTATGAAGAAACATTTCTTCATAAAACAAATATCCAAGAGTTAGTGTGGATTCTCATCAAGACAAACACTACACACCTATTTCAAATGTGCAAGAGTAAGAAAAACAATCTTTCTACCTCACATTTGATGAGTGTGTGTCACTCAATTCACAATCTTGGAGTACGATTCTAAGACTTGATTTTGGAACGAAGTATGACTCATCCTTTTGATTTAACCATTTCAACAATTTCTGATTCCTCTTCATAGCCATACTAGTGCACTAAGATGTCCTTAGAGGATCAATTGTGATACGGCTCTTAATCATTGAGCTGATCATAAAACCGATACAAAAGTACTCTCCCTTCTTCTTAGATTTGAGAAACTTTTATCTTTCTGTCTAATTGATTCTTCTTATTCGTTCTGCCATTCATCGAAACCTTTTCAATGATTCAGAATTCTACTTAATCTTGTAAGCATAACCACATTTACTAGACTTTTAGTAAATTATGACGACTAGTTTTATTGTTATTTCTGGTGGATTTGACTAGTGCACAACATTGTGTTCTATTCCTTTAGTCCTTTACTTGACTCACATACTTATGTGTTCAAGGAATTAGTCTTAATTTCCTAAGTACCAAGATTTCCATACATCACATGATTCAAATCATATGATTCCAAGTCTCTGTCAATTGAAACTTGGGTGATGGGAATCTTTCCTTACTTAGAAAATTTTGACACTACCATAAATAACATAACTAAGAATCACATCCATTTATAGAAATACACAAACATCAATTTTTTCACAACGATTTCATTGCAAGGATATACAAAAATAAGATAAATCAAAAATTATTTTATTCATAAATGTAGCGGAAAACATGTCCTTACAATGCAAAATCAACTAAAAAACTATGTAATCAAATATTCCTAACAATTCTATCATAACTTTCTAAGCTCAAAATCTGATCTTTGAATCCATGCGATCATGATCCATTTCTTCGTGATCAAACTCATCTTGCTCTTCCATCAAGCTTCCTCTCTTTTCACTGATCTTGCAAAACATTCAAATGCAATCTTATCACATTATGTATCAAGAATCAATGAATAGGAACTTAATGGAGTTAGATAGTGGATTTAACCTGAAGTAGAGCCAAACGTCTTGACTCTCCCATCTCTTAGATCTCTCAGGTAGATAGGACAGCTTCGTCTCCAATGCCCCTTCTCTTGGCAATAAAAGCAAATTGACTCTTTTAGAACAGCACACAGAACTACTTCAGACTTTGCCTTTCTCTTATGATCATACTTTTCGATCATGGCATGCCTTTCGTTGCCATTGCCTATATCCATAGAGGTCTGGAAGGCAGATCCACCAATCAACTTTTCTTTTCCAGTGCGCCAAATCATTGTCGATTCAGCAACAATAAGCATATAGGTGAGATCGATGAGGGTCATGTCGTGGTTCATCATATAGTACTCTCTTACGAACTCATTATATGAGTCAGGAAGCGACTGAAGAACCCAGTCAACAGCCATCTCCTCAAAGACAACAGATCGCAACATTCTTAACTTATCAATGTGTGACTTCATCCCTAGGATGTGTGCACACACTGACTTTCCTTCTTTATGTTTACTTGCCAAAAGGGCTTGAGTGAGTTTGAACTTTTCAATCCTTTGAGCTTGTGGGTTAGGGAGAACAATAGGAGGAGGTGGAGGAAGTGAAGCATGATCTTGTGTTCCTCGATCGAATCGTGGAATATCATCTTCATGTGGAAAGCTTGTTCCACGGGATTTGGGAAGACCATAGTTGTCATACTTTGACATCTACAAAACGGGAGAAAATTCAAGTTAGTTGATTGATTGAGTACTTAATAAATCACCCAAATGAGATATTAAGGCTAGGACCCAACACAATATTCCACAGCTTGGGAGAGGGATGTTGTAACCCAAATTGCAGAATATTTGAAGGTAAGCGAATGACGATTAACTAATTTTCCACCATGAAAAACAAAAAAGAGATCAGGTTTTAAATGTATTGAAAAACTCCTAGATCCTTTGAGATTCATTGAACTTTTCAATGGCAAGTTTAAATCTTGATATGCCCCTCGATTTGTGACTAGGATGTCGAGGATCACAAAACAGGGTGTGAATAACCATGCAAACTTACATGGTGCCCCCAATGTTACAGTCACCTATTCGATGTGTCGGTTAACCACACACGCTCCACTGAACTATAACAAACATTGAGTCTCCCTTTGCTACCTTTGCTTAGAACCATTTAGTGCACCGGTTAACCACACACGCTCCACTATCGTCTTCGCAAGGGTACAAAGTGTAATTTCATGGAATTGCGTCAAATTCACTTTTGCCTAAAGTAACTAAGATTGGGAATTTTGTATAAAAATTTAGTTACTTTATACTTCATTATACTTTTAATGGAAAGGGTTTGCCCTATCCTACCTGTTCGGCTAATGACCCTCCACCAATCAAGGAAGCGGTGGGTGAGAGTGGACACCCATTAAACGGCCATTTTATAGGCCATAACCTTATACCCCCTCTTATAGATCGGCTTTGTGAATGAGGCCTACTAACGGTAAGACTAGCAGTTTAAGTTATACATATATAATATTAGACTTTTAATGTTATATATAGTATAAGGGTGTATTTTACATTTTTTAAAATACTAGGTGGTCTAATTTAATAAATTATACTTTTAATTTAATTAAATGTAAACCATATCACTATGGATTTATTAACTCTCTTTTAATTATACACTTAATTAATTTAAGAAAACCATAAGGGTGCAATTTGAATTTTTTTAAAACTTAGGGTTTTAGAATTTAACATTTTAAAAATTAAACTTTTTAATTAAAATTTAAATTCCAAAACTTGAGGGCAAGTTTTGAAACATTTCAAATCATTAGGGTTTAGAATTTAAATATTTCAAAATCAAACCTTTTAATCAAAAAAATTTAATTCCAAAACTTGAGGGAAAGTTTTGAAACTTTTCAAAACTTAAAGGATCAAATAGCAAATAATATAAATCAACTAGTTAATTTAATGATTATCTAAATTTGACCTAGTTAATATTACTTGCAAGGAAATTTACCAATTTAATTCAAATAATCAATTATTATCATATAAGGAAATTATCATTCAATCAAATGGTAATTATCTTTTGTTTGGTCAAGGATATACTCAAATATATGATAAAATTTGGATATTAATGACCCAAAGCAATTAAGACAAGTATCCTCAAGCAAAACAGCAAAAAAATCCCGAAATCTGCTCTAACTGACGCTCGAACTCGCCGAGTTTCACTATAAACTCGTCGAGTTGAAGCTACTCGCTGATTCCACAATGGAACTCGCCAAGTTCATCAGTCAGGGGCACCAAAAACGATATTAAAGCTTGAACAAATAAACAAGGCATCAATACAATAGAAACCAACCTGGCTTTGATACCACTGATGGGTTTTTTGGCCATAAGAACATCCTATCTGCTCATGCAAACCCTAATGCTTGGATCTAGGTTTCTCTATTGTACATGCAATTCATCCAAGACTTTAAACCCTAGATCTAGCATGTGATAATCAATATTAACATAAGAATGGGGTTTAGATCTTACCTTGATTGTTATGTAGCAATAACAATCTCAAATCCTCCTTGTAATGGCTTTAGAAAGCTTAGAGTCACAATTGTCACTCCTCTAGTGGCTCACAAACACCAAGAGCAAGAGGACGAAGAATGAGAAGAGAGGAGGCACCAAAAAACGTGATGAAACCCTAAGGAATCAGTTCACCATGTTTTTGAGTCTCAAGGGTCCTTTAAATAGTGAGGCTATTAGGGTTATCTAACAAGGAAACCCTAATTTGAATGCTTAAGCCCTAAGCAGCCCATGGACTCCCTCCTTAGAGGCCTTGGACGATTTCTAATGGGTTTCCCCATAGAATTCCTCCACTCCATCCTCTATGGAGTCCATTGGCCCATTATTCAACTATCACACAATTGACAGTTCCAGTCCCCTTTATTTAATTAATGTCTTTTAGCCATAAAATTAATTCTTAATTAATTATTGACTAATATTAATTAAACAATATGATTTCTCCTTTAATATATTATTCTCATAATATATTAATAAATCATAATTAATCCTCTCTCTCCATAATTCATCCTATCAAGTTGCTTTGCTGAAGGCAACCCAAAAGGACCATGCACATTCGGGTCAAGTACATACCAAAATAGTTATGGACTTAGACACTAATCCAACAGCCTTCACCATAACAACTGATAAGATAGATTAAGGAGAAAGATGATTAATTATGATTTATTAATATATTATAAGAATAATGTATTAAAGGAGAAATCATGTTGTTTAATTAATATTAGTCAATAATTAATTAAGAATTAGTTTTGTGACTAAAAGATATTAATTAAATAAAGAGGACTGATATTGTAATTATAAGATAGTTGCATAAATGGGGTAATGGACTCCATAGAGGTTGGAGTGGACGAAATCTATGGGGAAACCCATAAGAATTCGTCCAAGGCCTCTAAGGAGGGAGTCCAGGGGCTGCATAGAGCTTAAGCAGTCAACTTAGGGTTTCCTTGTTTGATAACCCTAATCGCCTCATTATATAAGAAACCCCTAAGGCCCCAAAAACGTGGCTAAGTGATCCCTAAGGGTTCTTGGACGTTTTTGCGCCTTTTCCTACTTCTCTTTGTTCATCTTGTTGCTCATGATGTTTGTGACTCCATTAGAGGTGCAACATTTGAGGTACTAAGCTTTCAAGAGTCAAGATCAAGAGGAATTGAGATTGTTATTGCTACATAACAATCAAGGCAAGATCTAAACCATAATTCACATGTTAATTTGATTATTATATGCAAGACCTAGGGTTTATGAGCTTTGGATTATTATTGTATGTTCATTAGATAAACTAGATCCAAAAATTTAGGGTTTGTATGTACACCATAGGATTGATGTTTTGCTCAAAACCTATTAGTGGTATCAGAGACTAGGTTGTTTGTTTAATGTGTTTGATGCTTAATTGTTCATTGCTTGCTTGAAAATCATTTTTTTGACATTCTGACTGGCAGACTTGCCGAGTCCATGAATGAACTCGACGAGTTCCATTGTGGACTCGACGAGTCCAGGGCTCTGGTGCCGGGATTTTCGATTTTTCTGCCAGATTATGTTGAGGATAATTGCCAAAACTCGTTTTTATTGCCTAAAATCTTTAAGTTTGTAATGGTTATCTTCATCAAAATTGATGGATTTGGTTAAATATGGATAATATAGGATTATTCTTTGTCAAATATTTGACCTAGTAAGTTTGAAAAGTTTCAATTTACACTCTTTAGGTTTTATAGTTTAAATTTGAACTTAAAAAGTTTTAGTTTTGAAATTTAAATAGTTAAACCTTAATATTTTGGAAAAGTTTCAAATTTTGTCCTCAAATTTTGGAATTTAATTTTTTTATGAAAAGTTTAAATTTGAAATATTAAATTCTAAAACCCTAGTGTTTTGAAAAGTTCATATTACACCCTTATGGTTTTATTAAATTAATTAAGTGTATAATTAAAAGAGATTTAATAAATTCATAATGATATGGTTTATATTTAATTAAATTAAAAGTATAATTTATTAAATTAGACCACCTAGTATTTTAAAAGTGTAAAATACACCCTTATACTATATATAAAATTAAAAGTCTAATATAATATATGTATGAGTAAAGAGTCAGTCTTATACTATATTAAATTCTAAGGGGTGTTTAAGGAAATTGCCTATAAAATGGCGATTGAATGGGTATCCACTCTTACCCACTGCACTCTTGACTAGTGGAGGGTCGTTAGTCGAATGGGTAGGATAGAACGCAACCTTCCATTATAAGTATAATGAAATACGAATTAACTAAACACTATTTATAAATCCCCAAATCTTAGTTACTTTAGGAAAAATGTGGATTTAGTGCTAATCCATGAAATTGCACATTGCACCTTTATTGGTCGTTAGTGGAGCGCGTGTGGTTAATCGGCACACTAATATGGAACCAATGAAGGATGGAAATGGGTAGCTCATAGATTATCACAGATCAATGGAGCGTATGTGGTTAACCGGCACATTGATTTGGTGATATGCATCTTCGAGAGTACCAAGCTAATTTTCATGGTTATCCACACCTTGTTTGTGATCCTTGGCATCCCAGTCACAAAAGAAGGGCACAATCGAGATTTCAACATGCGATTGAAAAGTTCAATGAATCTCAAAAGATCTACAAGTTTCAATTCATTTAAAACTTAAATTTCCTTTTCGTTTTTCATGGTGGAAATTGGTAAATTGCCATTTACCTACCTTCAAACGTGCTGCAATTTGGATTACGGCATCCCTTTTCCAAATTGTAGAATATTGTGTTGGGTCCTAGCCTTAATATCTTATTTGGGTGTTTTATTAAGGGCTCAATCAATTAACTTGAAATTTCTCCCATTTTGTAGATGTCAAAGTCTTACAACTATGGTCTTCCTGAATCTGTTGGAAAAAGTTTTCCACTTGAAGATGATGTTCCACGATTGGATTGTGGAAATGGAAATCATTCTTCACTTCCTCCACCTCCTCCAATAATGCTCCCTAACCCATGTTTTCGAAGACTTGAAAAGTTCAAGGTCACTCAAGCCCTATTAGCGAAAAGACAAGAAGATGGAAAGTCGGTATGCACTCATGTCTTGGATATGAAGTTGCATATTGATAGATTGGGAATGTTGAGTGTCTCGGAGAAGTTGGTTGTTGACTTGGTTTTTTACTCACTTCCCGAATCATATGGTAAGTTCGTTAGAGAGTACTATATGATGGAACATGACATAACCCTCATTGATTTGACTTATTTGGTTATTGTTGATGAATCAAAAATGATTTTGCGCACTGGTCAAGAAAGTTTCTCTGGTAAATCAATATCCCAACTTTCTATGGGCAATGGCAACATTGGAAGTCCAGAAAAGTTGTCTCTACGCAAGAGAAAGGCTGAGTCTAAGATAGTCCCATGTACCATTCCAGAAGAATCCATATGTTTTTACTGCCAAAAGAAGGGGCATTGGTTACGAAGCTACCCAGACTACCTGAGAGATCTAAGAGATGGGAGAGTCAAGATGTATGACTCTGTTTCAGGTAAAATCTACTATCTAACTCTATTAAGTTCATGTTTGTAGATTCTTAATACATGATGTGATAAGATTACATTTTGATGTTTTGCAGGATCGAATAAAAGAAAGCAAGCTTAAAGGAAGAAGCGTGTTGATTCTGATCGCGAAGAAATGGACTTCGATCACATGGTTCGATGATCGGATTAATTGATGTAACAGCCCGGAATTTCAAATGTTGATATAATTATGATTTTGGGGGTGTTTTAAGAGGGGACTCGGCGAGTTGGAGCCTAGACTCGCCGAGTAGGATCGCAGACCGGGTCGCGGGTTCGCGACTGGACTCGACGAGTCCAGATATGGACTCGACGAGTCTGCGCTGTTTGGCGAAAACCCTAACCGTTCAGGTTTGGGACGTATAAGAGGCACTTATTGGCCGTCATTATTCATTTTAGCCTTCTGAGAAGAACCCTAAATCGATTGGGTGCATCTGGAGCAAAGTTTAAGGGCCATTGTTGATCTTGGAAGGTTTGTGGTGCAAGGAAGAGAAGGGCTTGGCTAAAGGAACAGCAAGGGAGTCACGTTCTGAGGATTTGGGGACACAGAGGGCACATTATTCAGGTAAGAATTCGAATTATGCTCTGCTATGTTGATGTGTCATGGAATTAGGGTTTATGGAACCCCTTTGTGATTAGATTAAGTGTTACCCTAGTCCCCCAAACGACTATAACCCTGTATTAGGACCTTAGAGGTCCAGAAGGTCCCATGCTTGTGTATTTCGGGACAATACTTATCTCAGGAAGCAGTTTGATCGACTGCATGGCATGGACTCGACGAGTCCGATGAACAGACTCGGCGAGTAGTTTGAAGAATAACTGGGACTCGTCGAGTTGTTCTTCAGACTCGGCGAGTTGAGTCGGGGTGGCCCCGCGATTCTCCCAGGAGGAACTCGTCGAGCAAAAAGGGGATACTCGACGTGTAGAAAAGGAATCTTAAGGAATCGGTGAGTCAAGGGCGAGTGGACTCAGAGTCGTTGAACTCGACGAGTCTTGGGGTGACTCGGCGAGTTAGGTCGCGGGTTAAGTGAAGTTCTGAGTATGGGGACTCGGCGAGTCATAGGGTTGACTCGGCGAGTAGGGTCAGTCAGGGGTTGACTTTGACCTTGTCTTTGACCAAGGATTGACCAGTGGTTCCAGGGGTATTTTGGTAATTGTTGTTATTGTTTGAGTTTAGTGCATTGGTGACTATCCAGAGGTGGAAATCGTATCAGTGATCGGAGCATCTTGAGCTATCTGTTCAGTCGGCAGTTTTGAGGTGAGTTATCCTCACTATATCGCTAGGGTTTATGGCATCAATGCCAACCCTTTTATCGGATGGAAATCCGGGTAGTTGTCAGTTGTTATATGTTATGGGCCGGAAGGCAATACATGTTATGGGTCGGAAGGCATTACTATGTGGACCGGAAGGTCATGGCCTGGAAAGGCGTATGTATGCATTTAGTATGTTGACTGATTCATAGGGTAATGTTATGATAGTGACCGGCTAGACCAGTATCTTATTAGAGTAATGCTATGATATGTGATCTGTTGATCGACTGTTGTCTATGAACTGTTATATGATTGTTTGTTATTTTATGTATGCATTATATGCTTATGGGCCGGAAGGCGATATGTTATGGGCCGGAAGGCAATATGTTATGGGCCGGAAGGCGATTATGTTGTGTGATGGACCGGAAGGTCGGCGTGGGTAGGACCGGAAGGTTTACCCAGCAGGGACGGAAGTCCCCTGAGACACAGGGACCGGAAGGTCAGGGCCTGGAAAGGCGTATATGTGCTTGGTATTCTGGGGGTATCTCACTAAGCTTTCGGGCTTACAGTTGTGGTTTTATGTTTCAGGTTCTCAAGAGTCTGTGGCAAGGCAAAGGCGTGATTGTACCGTTCCACGCGTTGGTGTTTTATGATATGAACCTAGGAAATTACTCTATTTAATAATGTATAGAAAACCTTTTTGCAACAATGTTAATAAAATGGGTGATTTTGAAAAGTTTTAATTGTTTTGAAATTTTGGATGTTACAAGTTGGTATCAGAGCCTTGGTTTGAGTGAATTGGGGAAACATTCGTGTGAATCCAGTCTCAAATCGAGGAGGATTTTAAAAAGAAAAATTAATATGACAAATTAAAATGGTTTTCAAATTAGTAAAAGGAGGACGCGGAGGTACGATCAGCCGGAGCCAGTAAGTAACCCCAAGATAACATACATGATATTTGTTTATTTGAGCTTGATAGAACAGCATGCTAGAGTTAGGCTAGGGATCTTCAGGAATTCCTGATAATGTTGCCTGATATGTGATGCCTGTAGCCTAGGGTCCCTTATGGGATGTTCTCAGTGTTCCTCTAGTGGTGAGGGTTGATAGTTGTTATGCATGTTCCCTAGGGTATTGTGGTAGTACTTCATACAAATATGGGTAGGTGTGGAAGGTAGTATGGGCCCGTACTACTGAAAGCACAGGACCCATACGCATATCAGGGAAACCATGGTCTCTAGGGTAGGGTTGCGAGAGTTGGATCCCAGGATTTTGGGAAGTGTCTGGGATTGGTAAGGTGTCTTCATTATGGAGATCTCGAGGCATGATGATAGCGGATCCGGACCAGGATCGGGAGATGGAGAGCAAGTTTCGGGTGGATCAGTGTCGTCGAAGGTTATCGATCGGGCGAGCACGAGCGAGCGGGATGCGAGGATTCATGAGATCCTGCGTGATGGGGTTGCTGCATTGTTCCGGGCTGAGTTGCCGGAGTTGTTTGGGTCGTTCAACACCGCCATGATTGAGTATTTCGATGAGCGATATGCGGCCCTCGCAGAGACGGTTGCCGCGGCGGCTACAACGGCTGTAGCAGCGGCAAGGGGAGGAGCTAGCCGGGGTTTTCAGTATCGGGACTTCTATTATAAGAAGCCTCCCACATTCGATAGGGTTCAGGACCCGATTGTTGCTATGAGATGGTTATCAGACGTGGAGGGGTATTTCTCCACGAGTTATGCCCTGCTGACCAGAGGGTGAGGTGTGCTCTGAACCGGTTGAGGCTCGGGGCGAAGGGTTGGTGGAGATTGACCACGAGGTCATTTTCCGATGCGCAGAGGGCTGCGGTTTCAGGGAGATCAGTTAGAGAGATGTTCAGTACTCGCTATGTTCCGCGAGATGAGAGGGAGAGATTTGCTCGGGAGTTCCTTGAGCCGAAGCAGGATTCAGAGTCGGTGACTGAGATCACCAGGATGTTTATTGAGAGGGCGATGTTTTGCCCTGCGTTCGCTTCGGAGCGGGCTCAGATCTGAGTATGCTCAAGAGGGATATCAGACAGTTCGTGTCTGCGCAGAAGTGTGAGACCTTGTTGGAGTTGCAGGAGGCCGCCATGTGGCGTGAGTTAGAGGTTGAGTTGCAGTTGCGTGAGCTGAGGCAGGCCCCGATGCAGTCGCAGTCGGCGCCGAAACGGTCCAGGACCGTAGACGTTAGAATGGGGGATCGGAGCGGTCACACTTGTGGGAAGTGTGGGAGGGATGGCACCGGAGCTTGTTGGTCCGGTGGTGCATACCGCAAGTACGGAAAGGAGGGGCACGGTGCACGGGATTGTCGGCAGTCAGTGCCAATTCGGGATTTGAGGATTTGTTATCAGTGTCGGCAGGTTGAACATTTGAGGGTCAACTGTCCACAGCTTTCTGCAGGACCAGTGCAGGCTCTAGCACCGGCCACCTCGAGGAGTTCAGGAGGAGGACAGGACGGAGCGGAGCCCTAAGGGCTCAGGGTCGTACTTATCGGCTTGCGGCAGAGGGAGACGGAGCAGTGCCGGAGGCAGCTGCGGGTATGAGGCTTTCTTGATGTCTTGATTGCCTTGCGTTGATTGTGGTGTATTGTTCGTACTGGTATCTTGTGTGGATTTCGATGCGGTATTCGTTATTTTGCGGGTTGGGCATGGTTATGGATTGGTGCTTCAGGTTTTCGCTTTGGCAATCGTTGTTCCCTGATGGGTTGGTATGGTTATAGTTTGGTGTTTTGGTGCCGGTAGCCTCGTGCGGTTTTTCGAGGTGGTATTCATCCTTTGGCAGGTTGTGGGTTTGGTTACGGGTTATTGTTGGGAATTCCGTTGGTTATCGTTCGTGAGGGTTGTTAGTGGAGGTGCGGCACTGGGGTGAATGTCGGGTAGCATCTGCAGTCGTAGAGTGGGTGATTGAAAGACCGGATTCTTTTGAGTGGGTTGATCAGGGAGGAGATGTGTTTTGCTGAGGGTTGCTTATGCTTGTAGGAAGCAGTTAGTGTGTAAATGTTCTCTTTGTGCAGGATTGTTCTGAGAGGTCGTTGATGACGATCGGTGGCAGTTAGTCAGTGCTTTAGTGGGGGAGAATTGGAGAATTCTCCAGGGGGGATCGATGAGTATGTGAGGGTGCTTAGCTGTTGGGATTCAGCAGTGTTTGTCAGCTCAGAGTATAGGCCGACGAGAGCGAGTGTCGGGTATGCGGGGCGGGATACAGACCTAGGGCATTTGATTGTGGAGGCCTGAGAGAAGGCCGGGATCAAGCTTGAGTAAGTAACCGGGGTTATGTGATCAGAGCATTTGTATGTTTGAGGTACGTGATGGGTTGTACTGCATTAATCCCACGGGGTTATGTTGTGCATGTTTCTAGAGCTAGAACCGGAAGGTTCCCAGAGTTAGAACCTGAGGGTTCGCAGAGTTTGGGTGTACGGACCCACAGAGAGATAGCCTCGAGTGGCTAATATGTGTTATGAGAGTCGGTCCAGTCATGCTGGAGACTCTGTTGGTATTGATGGATCAGTTTGAGATTTCGGATTGTGTATGTTGCAATGTGAATGCATTGGAAGGTCTGGCCCCGGGTTAGTGATCTTGTTAGCTGAGGCAGTGATGTTGATGAGTGGAGAGAGTGCATGGGATTGAGAGCCCCTGCAATGAGAACCAGAGTATGTGAATAGCGGTTACACAAAAGGGTGGTGTCGCTTGGGGCAAGCACCGTGGCGCCGGTTGGAGTGGCATTATGGCCAAGAGGGTCCCTTGGAAGGAAAAGGGAAAGGTGTGTAACTCCGAAGGGGAGTGCAAGTTCACAAGAATGAAAGCTGCATAGCAGAGTTATGGTTAGAGTATTTCGAGTATGGCTTTGAGCATCGTGTTCGCGGCAGCGAAGTAGGAACCCATCCGGGTTGGAAATGTCTGTTGAGGCTCAGAAGGAATGCAGGGGGAGAGAGAATCTTAAATTCTCCGTGTGATTCTGATCAGAGTGTGGGATGGATGTAATGGTTCATCTTGGGAGATGTTCGAGGATATCATCAGTGTATCGGGTCTTCCAACCTGCGGGTGTTGGGACTAGTTCAGTAGGTGTATGTGATGGCAAGAGGAGAACTTGTGAGAGTTGCTCTGAGAGTGAGAATGGATCTCTCAGTCGGTCCGGGATGGACAAAGTGGGCTTTGGATCGGGGATCCGGTGGTTCATGGTTTCCTAACCCTTATGGGTCGAGTGATTGTTAAGATTTAGAGCATAGTTACATCTTGGGTAATTGTCGGTTACAGAGAGCGATGGACAGTACAGAGATCGGGTTTCAGTCGACAGAGCAGATTCAGCAGATGAGACAGAGGTTATTGACCGCCCAGAGCCGACAAGAAAAGTTATGCAGACAGCCACCGATCCGAGCTTGAGTTTCAGGTCGGCGACTTCGTACTCCCGAAGGCCTCTCTTTGGAGAGGAGTGATTCGATTCAAGAAGAGGGGCAAGTTGGGCCCCCGGTACATTGGGCCATTTCGGGTGATTGCAAGGATAGGCCGGGTAGCCTATCGATTGGAGTTGCCAGCGGAGTGGGGACAGATCCACGACACCTTTCATGTGTCGCAATTGAGGAAGTGCTTAGCTGATGAGTCGGCAGAGGTCCCATTAGAATACATTCAGGTGGATGCGGGCCTGAATTATGCTGAGAGACCAGTGGTCATCAGAAATCGGAAGATCGAGGCTATGAGGTATAAGGAGATACCTCTAGTGTTAGTTCGGTGGCAGCACCGGGGGGGGGGGGGGGGGGGTCGGAAATGACCGGTGAGCTGGAATGTGAGATGCGGGAGCAGTATCCGGAGCTATTTTCAGAGTGAGACTTCGAGGGCGAAGTCTAGTGCTAGTGGGGGAGAGTTGTAACAGCCCGGAATTTCAAATGTTGATATAATTATGATTTTGGGGGTGTTTTAAGAGGGGACTCGGCGAGTTGGAGCCTAGACTCGCCGAGTAGGATCGCAGACCGGGTCGCGGGTTCGCGACTGGACTCGACGAGTCCAGATATGGACTCGGCGAGTCTACGCTGTTTGGCGAAAACCCTAACCGTTCAGGTTTGGGACGTATAAAAGGCACTTATTGGCCGTCATTGTTCATTTTAGCCTTCTGAGAAGAACCCTAAATCGATTGGGTGCATCTGGAGCAAAGTTTAAGGGCCATTGTTGATCTTGGAAGGTTTGTGGTGCAAGGAAGAGAAGGGCTTGGCTAAAGGAACAGCAAGGGAGTCACGTTCTGAGGATTTGGGGACACAGAGGGCACATTATTCAGGTAAGAATTCGAATTATGCTCTGCTATGTTGATGTGTCATGGAATTAGGGTTTATGGAACCCCTTTGTGATTAGATTAAGTGTTACCCTAGTCCCCCAAACGACTATAACCCTGTATTAGGACCTTAGAGGTCCAGAAGGTCCCATGCTTGTGTATTTCAGGACAATACTTATCTCAGGAAGCAGTTTGATCGACTGCATGGCATGGACTCGACGAGTCCGATGAACAGACTCGGCGAGTAGTTTGAAGAATAACTGGGACTCGTCGAGTTGTTCTTCAGACTCGGCGAGTTGAGTCGGGGTGGCCCCGCGATTCTCCCAGGAGGAACTCGTCGAGCAAAAAGGGGATACTCGACGTGTAGAAAAGGAATCTTAAGGAATCGGTGAGTCAAGGGCGAGTGGACTCAGAGTCGTTGAACTCGGCGAGTCTTGGGGTGACTCGGCGAGTTAGGTCGCGGGTTAAGTGAAGTTCTGAGTATGGGGACTCGGCGAGTCATAGGGTTGACTCGGCGAGTAGGGTCAGTCAGGGGTTGACTTTGACCTTGTCTTTGACCAAGGATTGACCAGTGGTTCCAGGGGTATTTTGGTAATTGTTGTTATTGTTTGAGTTCAGTGCATTGGTGACTATCCAGAGGTGGAAATCGTATCAGTGATCGGAGCAGCTTGAGCTATCTGTTCAGTCGGCAGTTTCGAGGTGAGTTATCCTCACTATATCGCTAGGGTTTATGGCATCAATGCCAACCCTTTTATCGGATGGAAATCCGGGTAGTTGTCAGTTGTTATATGTTATGGGCCGGAAGGCAATACATGTTATGGGCCGGAAGGCATTACTATGTGGACCGGAAGGTCATGGCCTGGAAAGGCGTATGTATGCATTTAGTATGTTGACTGATTCATAGGGTAATGTTATGATAGTGACCGGCTAGACCGGTATCTTATTAGAGTAATGCTATGATATGTGATCTGTTGATCGACTGTTGTCTATGAACTGTTATATGATTGTTTGTTATTTTATGTATGCATTATATGCTTATGGGCCGGAAGGCGATATGTTATGGGCCGGAAGGCAATATGTTATGGGCCGGAAGGCGATTATGTTGTGTGATGGACCGGAAGGTCGGCGTGGGTAGGACCGGAAGGTTTACCCAGCAGGGACGGAAGTCCCCTGAGACACAGGGACCGGAAGGTCAGGGCCTGGAAAGGCGTATATGTGCTTGGTATTCTGGGGGTATCTCACTAAGCTTTCGGGCTTACAGTTGTGGTTTTATGTTTCAGGTTCTCAAGAGTCTGTGGCAAGGCAAAGGCGTGATCGTACCGTTCCACGCGTTGGTGTTTTATGATATGAACCTGGGAAATTACTCTGTTTAATAATGTATAGAAAACCTTTTTGCAACAATGTTAATAAAATGGGTGATTTTGAAAAGTTTTAATTGTTTTGAAATTTTGGATGTTACAATTGAGCTGCTACTTAGAGAGTTATGATAAATTGCTTAGGAATATGTAATAACATAGTTTTCATTTGAATTGCATTGTAAGGACAAGTTTTTCAGCACCTTTTATAAATAATTTTTTTTTTAGTATTGTCTTATTTATATCTCCTTGCAATGTCATTTGTGAAAATTGATGCGTGTGTGTTTCTATTTTTATCAATGTTGAAACGGATGTGATTCTTAGTTATGATATTTGTGCTAATGTTGAGAATTTACCAACTAAGGAAAGATTCTTGTCGCCCAAGTTTCAATTGGACAAAAACTTGGAATCATACAACTTGTATTGTATGATGAAAGAGAACCTTTATATTTGGAAAATTAAGAATAATTCTTTGACAAATAGTCAAGTGAAGGACTAGGAGAACTGGTACACAATGTTGTGCACTGGTCAAGTCCACCACAAAGAACAATAAGATTATTCGTCATGATTTACTAAAAGTCTAGTAAATGTGGTTATGCTTACAAGATTAAGTATAATTATGAATCATTGAAAAGTTTCAATGAATGGCAGAACGAACAAGAAGAATCAAATAGGCAGAAAGATAAAAGTTTCTCTAATCTGAAAAGATGGGAGAGTACTTTAATATCATGTTTTATGACCGTCTTATTGATTATGAAACCATATCACAATTGATCCTCTAAGGACACCTTAGTGCACTAGTATGGATAAGAAGAGGAATCGGAAATTATTGAAATGGTTAAATAAAAAAAAAAGGATGAGTCATACTTCGTTCCAAAATCAAGTTTTAGAGTCATATTCCTAGATTGTGACGTGAGTGACACATATTAAGAAGTTTTAACACACTCATCAAATGTGAAGTAGAAAATTTGTTTTTATTACTCTTGCATGTTTGAAATTGGTAAGTTGTGATGTCTTGGAAAAGACAAAGACCAACTAAAACCAATTGTGTGTAGTGTTTGTCTTGATAAGAATCCTCACTAACTCTTGAATATTTGTTTGTCAATAAATGATTCTTGACAATAGAATCTTATATGTCAATAGGTTAGTGGGAGTCTAAATAATTCTTGACAAGAGAATCTTATATGTCAACAATAAACCTAGTTAAACACTAGCACACGGCTTGAGGTTTGTAACTTATCGTGTTGACATATTCTTGTTTCTGTGTCATTCCAAGTTGATTATGCATATAAGTTCTACGAGTTCTCAATAAACTGCATAAATGCAAGCACCTTGTTCAATGAAAGTACATTGACTAGTATAGTTGAGTTGCTAAATAACTTGGAAGCAATGGTGGGACCCTTGATGGCAAGAAATTAAGAATGGACAAGTTCTGTCCATAAGAGTTTGGTTTTGTCACAAACATTATCTTATGATTATGGTTATGACAAATTCACATGGATAAGAGCACATACACTATAAAATCTAAGTATCATAAGGTTTCTCTTCGTTTCATAAAAATGATTGTGACGAAACGCTTTCACTAAAAGAGATTTTAAGGAGATAGCGATTGTGTAAATTGCATTCTCAAATTCAATTATGATTACGGCATCCCTCCTCATAGTTCGAATTGTGAGATTTGGCAATTAGTTTAAACATTTAAGACTTATTGCTATAAGTGTTGAAATTGTTTAGATACACATATGAGCTATCTAAGGAAAAGTGTATGAGTTTGAGAAGCTTAGATAAAGGCTTATCGAAGCATATCGTATTAGAAATATAAACTTTGGAAGTCAATAACTATTGCTTTCTATAAGTCCACCTGTTTTCTGAATACGTGTCAAAGCTAGTGGGAGCATAAATGTTATGCTGGTATGGATATAATCATCATGTTAGTAGGAGCATGGTTATTATTTTAAGTGTTGCAAGTTAGCAATATTAATTATGGAAACCAAAAGTTTCACTTTGCAAAGTTGCAGGGGGTTGAAAAGTTGTTTTGCTATAATTAAGGGAGAGAATATTATACTTTGTTTCAAAATCCAAAAGCTTGGATCAATAAATTTTAATCAAATTTAGTCAAAAGACATATATGGATGTTCTATTGAAAAGATTCAACATAAAGGAATTCTATATATGGGAATATTATATCAAGAAACTGGTAAAGTATCACGTTTTTTCATTATGAATCGTGTCTCACACGCTTCGGGTGTAGGATCGATCGCATATGCTATAATATTCAAACGTTCTAAATTTTCCAAATGCCTAGGGCATTAAGAGGAAAAAAGGACTAGCACCAGACTTGACAAAAATAATTAAACAACTATCAAGGACAATCTAAGGTTCGCCAAGAATTGGTCTCTTGTGGACAGTTGGAAGTATAGTAATGGATGGACCATATTGGCATTATTATGAATAGATAGGAATCTAATAAGAATGAGTTGTCGTATGGCAAATATGGAAATGTTTCCATATTGGGAGTTGGATATTGAGAATCGATGTCTAGATTAGAAACTTTTATGCAAGAAGGATGTTCAAAGGAATGTACTTTGAATGTGAGACTTCATGTCGATGGAATTGTCTTGTAACAATCTCCAATAGAGCACTTAGTAATTTCATTGGCAATGTATTTGTGATTTTGGTACTGTGACATAACAAAGGGTCATTGCATAAAATGTTAGAATCAAACATATTCTAATAGTGGGAAGAATTTGGTAATCTTACACTAATGATAAGGATTAGGAGTTGTAAAACGAGTATCAATGGAAATGTGTTCAATTGATCTATTTCAAAAAGTAAGGACCATACGTAAACATAGTGTGCATGCTTGGAGCATGCGACAACTATTGTTATAATTCAAGTAATAATTTGATTACCCGAAACATTATATAATAAATAATGAGTAATCAATATGGTGATTAAATAAAGGTGTCTTATTTATACTCAAAAGTTTGGGGCCATATAGGATTAGTATTATTCTTGTATTTCACTTTGCATGTTTTGACTTCCAGAATAACTAGGTTATTCAAACCATCCACAGTCGATAAATGCTTTGGAATTAGGTATTGAAGCTAGACTGTCGTGAATCCGTCTGTAGATTATCTAAAGTGTTTAGACATAGCACAAGTTTGCTGCAGAGTTCATGAGTGCTCCTATAAGATTAGAATATTGGATTAAACCCACAATCACTTGAATCACTTCATGGATTTTATCACGGGTGATTAGTGAGACGATAATATCTTATATTCTTGAAACCGAGACGTGTAAGGTGTATTCTGCAAGTCGGTTACATAGTGATAATATGTAAACGCACCAGTAACTTGGTGTTATAAAACATATTGTTGTGTGTGATTTGATTAGTAGGTACAAGCAAGCATTTGAGTCGAAGTGTAACATCCCGTTTAAAGTAGAGTAATTAAATAATAAACCTGGAACATGAGATGTAATTATTATTATTATTTTATATTATTATAGTTCAAATTAAATAATAATTAGTGGGGTGTTGGTTTCGGGAAGCCAAATGACAAGAATTTAGTCTTCGGGGGGTTGTTTGATAAACGTCGGGCTTAGATTAAAAAGATCTTTGGAAACTGGGGGCTGAAAGGTAAATTTTGGACCTATATTGGAAGGATATTGTAAAAGGAGGGATTGTTGGGTAAATTGCAGATTTAATTTGAAAGGAATTTCTGGATTCATGGTAGAAATGGTAACATTTGGATTTAATTTGAAAGAAAAGAAGATGGAGGGACTGATCTTGTTATTGTGGAAAGATGTCTTTGAGGGGCGGGGTATTTAAACATTACCCACCCGGTAACCCTAACCCTCGACACTCAAACCTCAGCCGCCACTTCTCCAACCTCCCCCTCATCTTCAATCATCGGCACCTCCTTCCATGGACGCCGACGAAGCTGCTGCTTTGTTGTTGAAGACGGAGTTGTCGTCAGGGACTCGAGAAGGTGCCTCTCCGCCTCTGTCGTTGCTCATGAGCGCCCGCTGCCCTTCAGCATTCGCCACTATCCCCTCCTATTGTTGCCAACGGATCTTGCTACCGCTGCTCTTCTGCCGACATGAGTCAGCCGGGAAGACCGGAGGTGTGAGGGGGTTGCTTACGACACTGCCGTTTCGACCGTGGAAGCCCTCTTCCGCCAGCCATTATTACGCCATCATAGCAAGACCACCACTGCCGGGAACATAGCGACATCCAAAGGCCCACCGAAGGTTGGAGATGGAGCAAAGAGTGAAGGAGTGGGTCATGAATCATCGGGGTTGTTGTTGTCGTGCGTCGAACTCGTGAAGAACCACCATGGCAGCCGACCATGGTGGCTGTCACCGTAATCCACCGGTGTGCCAACTTTTTGCCGCCGTTTGTGTTGTTATTGTCGTCACTGTGAGTCACCAGGTGGGTAGCAGGGACCGTTTCTCAAGCCTTAGTGTGGGTGTGTGTTCTGTTTGGTCAGAAAGCTAAGGAAAGGCCACCACCACCATCGTGAGGTGGTGGTTGCCACCTCCAACCACCACCTGCCGCCATTGTGCAGCTGTGTGTGTGTGTTTTATTAGCATATGTGTGTGTTTTTTATTTGTATTGAGTTGTAACTTGTAAATGGTGCCCGGAATAATAATAGAAAATCCTTGAACACCACCGTGAGGTGGTGGCTGCCGTCTCCTGCCGCCACCGGCCGCCGTGTCAGTGGCGGTGTGCTATGCCTTGTTGTGTTGATTCGATTGGGATATTTGAAACCCTAATGGGCCCAATGATGCCCTAATGGGCCTAGTGAAATCTTAATGGGCCTAATGAACCCTAATTGGTCAAAGGACCTAGCTATTGCGCCTATTGGGCTAATATAGGTTGGAAACCCTAATTAGGGTTTGGAAAACACTAATGCCATGAAACCCTAATTTGGGACTTATCGGGACCTCATCAGAATTATTTAATGAACTTTAAATATTAAATAATAATCATTGGCAAACTAACTTAAGTAATGGGTTAAGTAAAAAACACTTAACCCTGATCATCATTTCATATGAAAACCCTAATTTTGGGATTATGGACTTAGACTCATCGGGAACCACATTTGGGCATTGGAATGGAATTGTGTTTTAAGCCCAATCACACCATATGACTTATTTAGTAAAGTAAGGGACTTAATGGATTAAGTCCTTAATGGGTTAAGTGAGAAGCACTTAACACTAATTGTCATTTTATGTGATACCCTAATCTCAATTGGGCCTTAAGTTGGGCCTTTCTATTGGGCTTTGATGATTGAGATAATAATGGGTCATCTAAGAACAAGAAATTAGGCTAGAATAATTTAATTGGCCTATGGTAAGGCCCATGTAAGCGGTTTGGGCCCAATTTGGAAACATGGGCCATAGTTTAGGCCTTCATGATTATATAATATTAGGCCATTAGAATGTTGAATGTTTGGACTGGAGTAAATGGTTGGGCCTTTGAATAAGACTATATAAAGGTTTGTGCCCAATTTGGAAAATTGGACCATATGTTGGGCTTTTGCCCATTACTTGAATATTAGGCCTTTGGGGTGTGAGTTGGACCTTGGGCTTGGAACCCAATTATTAATTGGGTATCGTTTGATGTTGGCAGTTCAGGAATCTGTCAACCAGCAGTTAGGATTGCATCCACGGGACTTCAGCAATGTCAGGTGAGTCGCCTCACCATACCAATGGGTCTAAGGCACCAAGGTCGGCCCATTCAGTTAGTTATAGTGTTTATTGAAGATTCACTACTGATATGTCGGGTATGCAAGTATATGTATTATGCTAGTGATTATGTGATATGCTATTGACTATATGGCATATGGTATGCTAGTTGTCTTTGTGATACTTGCATGGAAAACCATGGGGGAGCCCATGGCACCTGGATGTAAGACCATATGGAAAGCCCATGGCTTTCCTACTAAAGACCATAGGAGAGCCCATGGCAACCGGATGTAAGGCCACGTAGAGAGCCCATGGCTTTCTTATTAAAGACCATGGGAGAGCCCATGGCACTTAGGTGTGAGAGCATGTGGGGAGCCCATGGCATCCTGGAGTAAGACCCTGGGAACGAGCCCACGACATCCTTATATGTTTATATGCATGGCTATGTGATTGATATGGATATGTGATTGATATGTTTTATGTAGCTGTTATAGCTAATATGGATTATGTGGTTATGTGGATTGTGGGGGGTATCCAATGGGGAACTCACTAAGCTTCGTGCTTAGAGTTTTGTTTATTGTTTCAGGTATCATCGGTTTGGAAAAGAAGGGCCCGGAATGATTGCAATGCACACACTTATGTTTTCCGCATTCAATGATTTTGGGATAGACTCTGATAAATATTTTACATAATGATGATTTGGAATAAATGGTATCAATGTTTTAGCTATATTAAAAATGAAATTTTTACCCTTGATTTTTGGGTCGTTGCAAGTTGGTATCAGAGCCTTGGTTTGAGGGATTCGGGTATACCTTCAGGTGTGTATGAACTCAAACTGAGGATCTGTAAAGTTTTCAAAAAATTTCAAAAGAAAGTGTTTTCAATTAAAAGGTTTTCTAAGACATGAAAGGGTGTGGTGCATGTAATCAACCGAGCTTAAGTAAGTTTCCCCAGAATACCCACATATGTGTCTGTTATGACATGGTTTATGAATCTATGAATCGCAATGTAGTTAGGGCTAGGGGGATGCCTGTATATGTTGTATGATCTTGTAGACTTGCATGCTAGTTTTGAGTAGTCAGCAATAGGTTTGGCCTGATATGTGGTGCTTATAGCCTTGGGAATATTTGATGTTGTGCTAGAATGAGAATGATTATTGGTATTGGTAACTGCTACATGTATGTTTTTAAAATTGTATACAGTTAGGATCTTATAGGCTTAGAATAATTGATTTGGCCTTATTTCTTGTTCCTTGTCTGGTTGTGGTCCTAGGGTAGAGTCAATTATTCGACAGTCTATTAGATCATGTTATGTGTATAATTTGCATGCATAAGGAAGCCGACAGTGAGGATAGATGGAGGTGGATTACGTGAGTTGCGATATGCGGACTGAATGTTCTATGATAGTTCTTTGGATCAGAGTGCTGCTGCACGAATGTTGCGTGCTTTGTGCTTTGTGGAACTCTTGAGTGATGGAAGTCGGCTACTAAGTGGATATGACGATATCCAGGAGGTAGATGGTTGGCATTATGGAGAGTTCGTCAGCAGCTGATGGCAGAGCGAGGTTGGGAACCTAGGAAAGCCTAGGATATGCTCCAGTAAGTTAGTGGGACAGTTCAGTGAGGTTGGGAACCTAGGGGGAGCCTAGGAGATGCTTCGGTGGATATTGTGTTGCTGTTTAGCAAACATTTAGTACATCATGGGAGTAGGTGACTTAGAGGGTTCGGTATGATTTCTGAGGAAACTATCGATAGGTGTGGAAGGTAGTATTGGGCCCGTACTATGGAAAGCACAGGATCGATACTTGAACCGGGGAAAGTCTTGGAGAATCTAAGAAGCCTGGGAGGGAGAATTCTTGGTTATGTTCTGATAGTGGGGATAGTTGCTTTGCCAGATGAGGATGAACACACATGAAAGAGGACCAGGGTTTGGTCCCGACTCCGGTAGTGAGCCAGATAGCGGAAGGACTATCAGGATTTTGAGATCGTCGTGGATCTCTCATATCAGACGGAACGTATTGAGTGTGTGTTCTATTGCACTTTCGGGATTGGAGACTATGTCTTGGGGATGGTTAGTAGCCCGGTATAGAGCAAAGGTTTCTCTAACTATTGCAGTTCAGTTGTTGACGATTGAGTTGGTGAGTGTGCTAGGGTGTGAGACCCAGAATGATATGATTTCTAGAGCTCTAGAGCAGGGATTGATTTGGAGCACATTAGCAAGAGGGAATCAGATCAGGTACGTACATTGGAGAGTCCCGGAAGGGGACCGAAGGGTTCGAGTCAGTTGTGAGGGGCCAGCAGGGCCGGATTTAGTGCAGCACTTGCGGGAAACTACATGAGGGAGTTTTCGTTTCGAGGGTTTTAGTAAGTGTATCTCTGAGTTTGTTGCCCTGTTTGTGTTTGGAATATACATTCAAACATTTGTCATATGCCATTTGCATACTGTGAGTTACAGGGTGGTTAGTGAAGATTTGTTTCCCTCTTTGTTGGTTTGGAGCGTTCAATGTTATCTGGGTCTAAGGTCAAGATCGGTTCAGGGACATGATGTGGAAGGCCTATAGACGTGATTGGTGACTCGGCCATTATGCTCGAGATGGCTTTTAGAAGTACTGGGGAAAGTGGTTTACTATTGAGGCTTGGCCTGGGCATCGGTTATTTGGACATCAAGATATAGGTACGACATCATTTCAAGGCGTATGAGATTATTAGTTTCGCTAGGATTCGGGAGGTGTTTGTCTGATCTTCAGGGATTGTGTGGTCTTTTGGGTTTTGGGTCCGTAATAGAACACTCGCACGGACAAGAAACAGGTTGTCAGCAGTGGGTTAATAAAGAGTTAGAAGGAACGGGAATCCTTCAAATCTCATGCATTGCGAAGATTTAGTCGAATCGAAGTGGGGGAGAATCGCGCAGGTATTCACGACAGGGATAGGTATGAGACCGAGATGGATTTCTCGTCCTCGTCGAGGGAAAATGACGGCCCAAGTGACTATTTGGTTTGATGGTTGTGCGAGTTTAGAGTTCGGTAAAACTCCTCAGCGTGTGAATTGCGTCTTCTTGGGGGCTTGACAGCAGAATTTCGGGAAGCAGGTTGGGACTCCAGTCATGAATCAAGTTCAGTTCGGGTGAACTATCGAATGTGTGATTGACGCCGCATGCGTTTGAATCATTAGATTAGGGGTGAATTATTGGGCTACGGTTGTGTTAGGATGAAGTGTTGCAAGACTATAGGGGAGCTATAGCATTCACTAATGGTCAGTTGGTATGAAAGTATTGTAAGACTACAGGGGATCCATAACATTCACAATAGCCAGATAGTGTAGGGGTGCAGACAGACTAAAGGGTAGTTGTGACATTCACGAATTCGTTCAGATGGCTTAGGCTAATGTGGGCCAGTTCGCAAGGTTGTGAGTAGGTCACAACATAATTGAATCAGGAAATAGTAGGTCAAAGGAGACAGGGTATGACGTAAAACTACAATTATACTGGTAGCATCCACATTTTGCGTTGGATTCAGTGGTGACAGGTTGTCAGCTTATCATGATCGGATGGATTAAATGGATGAAAGGATCCATGAGTGGATGTATAGATAAGGCAGTTATTCTCAGACGACGTATCCTTCGGGGATCATGTGGGACTGTGTACGTGTGTCTCTGGCTCAGTGGTCGGGTAGATGTCTAGTGGTTCGGAAAGTTGGCAGACAAGTTGGGACCAGGGAGGTCCCGATTGTTCCTCAGGAAAGCAGCTATGTAGAAGCAAGAAAAGTTGGAGCGACTTCAGTGATTTGGGGTCTATATGTGAAATTGCTTATTATTCGATAGCCGCAATTGACCGGTGATTTTTTCTCTTAGGAAGCCTCAAGGTATTACGGGTGGGAAGTTTTCTAGCTAGGCTGGTTCTTGTGGAATCAGTTCGATGATGATTCGATGTGGGCAGTCTGTCATGGAGACAGACCATCTCGAGACTACAGATTCAGATTGAGTAAATGTGATTATATTATAAGGGAGTCATTTATGTTCGGGTTTTAGAACCCTGCGAGTGTTGGTTATGGTTGCCCTAGAAAGGTTGGGGTTATGCTCGTAGTTATGTCCGTGTTGCTCAAGTTCTCTGGCACGTAAGGGATGCTAAGAAATGATTTCGAGGGCGAAATCAAATTTAAGTGGGGGAGAGTTGTAACATCATGTTTAAAGTAGAGTAATTAAATAATAAACCCGGAACCCGAGATGTAATTTCTATTATTATTTTATATTATTATAGCTCAAACTAAACAATAATTAGAGGGGTGTTCGTTTCGGGAAGCCAAATGACAAGAATTTAGTCTTCGAGGATTAAAGTGTAAGTTCGAGACATATTTTGTAAGGATTTTTGAAGACAGGGGTTGTTTGGTAAATATCGGGCTTAGATTGAAAAGATTTTTGGAAACTGGGGGCTGAAAGGTAAATTTGACCTATATTGGAAAGATATTGTAAAAGGAGGGATTGTTGGGTAAATTGCGGTTTTAATTTGAAAGGAGTTTCTGGAGTCAGGGTAGAAATGGTAACATTTGGATTAAATTTGAAAGAAAAGAAGATAGAGGGACTGATCTTGTTATTATGGAAAGATGTCTTTGAGAGGGGGGGGGGGTATTTAAACACTACCCACTCGGTAACCCTAACCCTGGACGCTCAAACCTCAGCTGCCACTTCTCCAACCTCCCCCTCATCTTCAATCATCGGCACCTCCTTCCATGGACGCCGACGAAGCTGCTGCTATGTTGTTGAAGACGGAGTTGTCGTCGGGGACTCGAGAAGGTGCCTCTCTGCCTCTGTCGTTGCTCACGAGCGCTCGCTGCCCTTCAACGTTCGCCAATATCCCCTCCCATTGTTGCCAACGGATCTTGCTACCGCTGCTCTTCTGCCGACATGAGTCAGCCGGGAAGACCGGAGGTGCGAGGGGGTTGCTTACGACGCTGTCGTTTCGACCGTGGAAGCCCTCTTCCACCAGCCATTATTACGCCATCGTAGCAAGACCACCACTGTCGGGAACATAGCGACATCCGAAGGCCCACCGAAGGTTGGAGACAGAGAAAATAGTGAAGGAGTGGGTCGTGAATCACTGGGGTTGTTGTTGTCGTGTGCCGAACTCGTGAAGAACCACCATAGCAGTCAACCATGGTGGCTGTCACCGTAATCCACCAGTGTGCCACCTTGTAGCCACCATTTGTGTTGTTGTTGCCGTCACTGTGAGCCAATGGGTGGCACAGATCATTTCTCAAGCCTTAGTGTGGGTGTGTGTTCTGTTTGGTCGGAAAGTTAAGGAAAGGCCACCACCACCACCGTGAGGTGGTGGCTATCACCTCCAACCACCACTTGCCGCCACTGTGCAGTTGTGTGTGTGTATGTGTTTTATTAGCATGTGTGTGTGTTTTATTTGGATTGAGTTGTAACTTGTAAATGGTTCCCAGAATAATAATAGAAAATCCATAACCACCACCGTGAGGTGGTGGCTGCCACCACCGGCCGCGTGTCGGGTGGCAGTGTGCTATGCCTTGTCATGTTGATTCGATTGGGATGCTTGAAACCCTAATAGGCCCAATGAAGTCCTAATAGGGCTAATGAAATATTAATGGGCCTAATGAACCCTAATTGATCAAAGGACCTAGCTATTGGGCCTATTGGGCTAATATGGGTTAGAAACCCTAATGCCATGTAACCCTAATTTGGGACTTGCCGGGACCGCATCAGAATTATTTAATGAACTTAAAATATTAAATAATAATCATTAGCAAACTAACTTAAGGTAATAATGGACTTAATTGATTAAGTCCTTAATGGGTTAAGTAAGAAACACTTAACCCTATCATCATTTCATATGAAAACCCTAATTTTGGGGTAATGGGCTTGAACTTATCGGGACCCATATTTGGGCCATTGGAATGGAATTGTGTATTAAGACCAATCACACCATATAACTTTTTTAGTAAAGTAAGGGACTTAATGGATTAAGTCCTTAATGGGTTAAGTGAGAAACACTTAACCCTAATTGTCATTTTATGTGAAACCCTAATCTCACTTGGGCCTTAAGTTGGGCCTTTCTATTAGGCTTTGATGATTGAGATAATAATGGGCCATCCAAGAACAAGTAATTGGGCTATAATAATTTAATGGGCCTAGGGTAAGGTCCATGTAAGGGGTTTGGGCCCAATTTGGAAACTTGGGTCATAAATGGGCCATAGTTTGGGCCTTAATGATTATATAATATTGGGCCATTATAATGTTGATTGTTTGGACTGGACTAAATGGTTGGGCCTTTGAATGAGACTATGTAAAGGTTTGCGCCTAATTTGGAAAATTGGGTCATATGTTGGGCTTTGGCCCATCACTTGAATATTAGGCCTTTGGGGTGTGAATTGGACCTTAAGCTTGGAACCCAGTTATTAATTGGGTATTGTTTGATGTTGGCAGTTCGGGAATCTGTCAACCAGCAGTTGCATCCGCGGGACTTCAGCAGTGTCAGGTGAGTCTCCTCACTATACCAATGGGTCTAAGGCACCAAGGTCGGCCCATTCAGTTAGTTATAGTGTTTATTGTAGATTCACTATTGATATGACGTGTATGAAAGTATATGTATTATGCTAGTGATTATGTGATATGCTATTGACTATGTGGCATGTGGTATGCTAGTTGTCTTTATGATACTTGCATGGAAGACCATGGAGGAGCCCATGGCACCTGAATGTAAGACCATGTGGAAAGCCCATGGCTTTCCTACTAAAGACCATGGGAGAGCCTATGGCAACCGGATGTAAGACCATGTGGAGAGCCCATGGATTTCCTATTAAAGACCATGGGAGAGCCCATGGCACTTAGGTGTAAGACCATGTGGGGAGCCCATGGCATTCTGGAGTAAGACCCTGGGGACAAGCCCACGACATCCTTCTATGTTTATATGCATGGCTATGTGATTGATATCGATATGTGATTGATATGTTTTATGTAGTTGTTATAGCTAATATGGATTATGTGGTTATGTGGATTGTGTGGGGTATGCTCTGGGGAACTCACTAAGTTTCGTGCTTACAGTTTTGTTTATTGTTTCAGGTATCATCGGTTTGGAAAAGTAGGGCCCGAAATGATCGCAATGCACACACCCATGTTTTCCGCATTCAATGATTTTGAGATGGACTCTGATAAATATTTTACTTAATGACGATTTGGAATAAATGGTATCAATGTTTTAACTATATTAAAAATGAAATTTTTACCCTTGATTTTTGGGTCGTTACACGAAGTTTATCCATTCCTTTTACCTAAAGTGGGATAAAAGAAATATTTGTGGGCCCCTCGATGATTTAGTGATGTCACCCTAAGCGCTTGGCTAAGCCGGGACTAAGTTGATGTGTTCAATTGTAGTCTGTTGTCAGTCGTCATAAATCGGAAATCGGGAAACAACACATGAACAGAGAGTATGATTAAAATCTATGTCTCAGTTCATATGATATCTAGAATAGAGGAATATATGATCCCTTATCTAAAGGGCATGTTACTGATAAGATCAGAGTTGACAGCTGCTTTTGAAAGCTACGATTGCTGATCGGGTTCTAAAGTCATATGTAAAATAGTTATTAGACTTGTCCAACTGGGATACTGTTAGATTAGCTATCTAAGCCCATAACTATTTTGGTATGTACTTGACCCAATTACGAGCATGGTCCTTCTGGGTTTCCTTCACCATAACAACTGACAAGATGGATTAAGGAGAAAAAGGATTAATTATGATTTATTAATATATTATAAGAATAATATATTAAAGGAGAAATCATATTGTTTAATTAATGTTAGTCAAGAATTAATTAAGAATTAGTTTTGTGACTAAAATAGATTAATTAAATAAAGGGGACTGATATTGTAATTATAAGATAGTTGCATAAATGGGCTAATGGACTCCATAGAGGTTGGAGTGGATGAAATCTTTGGGGAAACCCATAAGAATTCATCTAAGGCCTCTAAGGAGGGAGTCCATGGGCTGCTTAGAGCTTAAGCAATCAAATTAGGGTTTCCTTCTTTGATAACCCTAATAGCCTCACTATATAAGAAACCCCTAAGGCCCCAAAAACGTGGCTAAGCGATCCCTAAGGGTTCTTGGACGTTTTTGTGCCTTCTCCTACTTTTCTTTGTTCATCTTGTTGCTCATGGTGTTTGTGACTCCATTAGAGGTGCAACATTTGAGGCACTAAGCTTTCAAGAGTCAAAATCAAGAGGAATTGAGATTGTTATTGCTACATAACAATCAAGGTAAGATCTGAATCGTAATTCACATGTTAATTTGATTACTATATGCAAGACCTAGGGTTTATGAGCTTTGGATGATTATTGTATGTTCATTAGATAAACTAGATCCAAAACTTTAGGGTTTTCATGTACACCATAGGATTGATGTTTTGCTCATAACCTATAACTTTTGAGGAAGAGGCAGAATGTTGATAAGACATAGATGGTAGAATAGCATGGGTTTGTGGAACAGTGAAAGCTTAAGTTTGTGGAATAGTGAATGATGAAAAAGCATTGTTTGATGAAATTCCCAAATTTGTTGTGGAGTAGGAATTCACATGGTTTATCTCATGTTGCTTATCATCCAAATCACGAGCTTTGATGATAGCCATAGCTTCAGAAAGAGTGAGTCTGTGAAGATCCTTGGTCTTCTTAATCACAGAAACATTCATGTCCCATGATTCGGGAAGAGAGTTCAACAGTTTCTTATTTATCTCCGAGCGTGGTACAGAAATTTCAATAGTACTCATTTCAATAGTAAGAGTGATGAATCTCTGTAGTTGGGCCTCAAGTGTCTCCCCAAGAACATGGTTGAACAAGTTGAACTTTTGATGAAGCATGTCGTGTCTGCTTTGTGTCATATCATCATTTCCTTCGTAAACCTCTATCAAAGCTTTCCAAAGCGCTTTTGCAGAATCATATTCCCTGAATCCTTGAGCAATGTTTGGGGATAGAGCCATAGTTAGAGTTGCCAGTGCCTTTTCCTGTTCCTCAATTTTCTCAAAATCCTCATGTCACACCCCTAAACCAGACGGTGGAAACGTCCAGGGGCTCGTGTGACTAACAATTGAATTATCATCACAATGAATATACATGAAACATAACACATTCATCACCAACATTACATATAACAACCATCATTTTTCGCATCAAGTACATTGTTATAAGTTACATAGTTTCAAAGTATTAAAAGTACGATGAGTGATGTTACACAAAATAAATCCATACATTCTTGAAATCCTTCCTACTTAACAATTACCTGAGAATACGAGTTATTTTGAAAACGGTCAACATATATAATGTTGGTGAGTTCATAAGTATGGTTGAATAAAAGTCTTTTTATCTTTCGTAAAAACCTAGAAAATCCGATATTTTCTGTAAAATGTCTGAAAATGATGTGAAAATCAAGTATAAATGCATGTGTGAATTTCATAGTTGTAACATATATGAATGTAGTTTAGATTTCTTGTATTGTGAGTATGTGATAATTGTATATGAATATTTTCCCCAGAAAATCCGATATATCTGATTTATAACAATGTCGAGGTTCTTGTATCGTTAACTAAGTCGTTTTGCATTGACACAATTGAAGGGTTAATCTTCGAAATGTTAAACTTGGTATGGAATCTCTATATGAGCCGTTATAACCATACATGATAATGACTAGGTTACCCGTCTTGGCATTTTTCCAAATGTCGGTATTGCTCAAGATTTTGTCGCCCTAGACTGGCCTAGTCTAGCTGTAGCGAACAGCCAAGGCGTGGGGGGTCACCCCGTATAGATCTATACACAAACTCTCGCTTTCCCTCCAGGAAACTTTGATTATAACTACAGGCTACGATTGTACACTCAAAGGTGCCAACCGACATGTCTCACTAGATTCTCAACCTTTCATGTTCGTTACGTTTTTCACCATGTTTAATGTTTACGTGTATGTTATAGATTTTCAATTCCAAAGGTATGTATATAAGTATACGAAGTTCATGAATTATGTAAACGTATAATTACAATCTACTAATCTTGTGAATCTTAGTCCAAGCCCAATTAGCATGTAAATGGACCACAAAGGTCCAATAACACGTAAGATTATAATTTAGGCCGAATAGGCATGTAAATGGACCACAAAGGCCCAACAAACATGTAACCCATAACTCAGGCCCAAATTAACATGTAAATGGGTCGCAAGGCCCAATAAACAATGTCATGGAAAAGTATTGGGCATGTAAGGTGAATATCAGACCCAATAAAATAGTTATCGACGTATTTCATCCATTCGTTATCATTTTGTTGTTTTTTTTAGCTCGAGGTTTACCAAATTGATGAAAAAAGTCCTCTTTTTGTAAAAATGATGTTTTTGGCCCATAATCCTCAAATTTTCAATTAAGGCCCAAAGTTTTGTAAAAATAATACTTTAGTCCATAATTTATAAAAATTTGTAATTTCGTCCCAAATGTTTAGAAATTCACAGATTTAATCCAAAAATTTATATTTTGACATTTATGGCCCAATTTTGTAGAAAATAACATTTTTAGCCTCTTGTTTGTAAAAATTGTCACTTTCGGCCCAATTTTGATAAAAGTTACATTCTTGGTCCAATTTAGAAATAAATGTTATCTTCACCCCTAAATTTGGTTTATTTACATTTATGACTCAAACTTTGGCCAAATAACATTTTTAATCCCAAAACTTCATTTTTTTCGCAAAATTAGGCCCAAAACTGTGAGGCCCAAATGTTTGGCCCATTAAGCTCAAATTTACATTTTTTGCCCTTTTAAAAGTATGTTTATCTTAAAAATCCTTTTTTATACAAGTAGGAACTGTTTGGTCCTTATAAAATCATAAATGTCACCTTTTTGCCCTTATCTTTTGTTTTCTTGACAATTTTGACCCTTAACAAGGTTTTTGTTGTAAACTTTTATATCTTAAACATATAATCACTTTTGACTTGATAATATGATGTATAAAGTGTCTTAGTTCATGGATCTTTGCTCAATGTTACTTATAATATCGAGATTGTTAAGATCTAGCACATTTTCAAAATAAACTAAGAAATCACACAAAACATGCATATAACACATAGATCTACACATTTTACTTGCATTCTCCCTCAAAAATCATATGAAAACCGAAAACAAAGGCGTATGAACTCACCTTTGCTTGATGTTTCGGTTTTTGGAGAAGAGATGAAGAGGTTTTTGGTCCTAGCAACACCTTGAAGTAGTTTTCGAGCTTTTGAAGTTTCTAAGGTGTTAGATCACGAAATGAAGCTTCATAAGAAAGTGTTCTTAGCTTAAGGATGAAGATCAAAGACTTAAGTATAATAACAACTTACCAAAGAGTTATGATCTAGATGAGAACCTCTTGAAGACACACACCAACCTCGAAATTTTTGTGGAAGAAGTGGGATGTTCTTGAGAATGTTAGAAGGAGTGATTTGAAGATTTGTGTATGTGTGCTTATCTTCGGCCGAGAGGGAGAAATAGGGGAAGGAAAAGGAGTGGATTTCCTAGATACTTGGTGAGTATTATCCTTCCTAGGAATATGGTGGTTAGTACATGGATACCCCCCATGCATTAATAAGGTGTCAAAAGCTCAAGTGTTCTTCCTTTTTTTCTATAAGTACGAGCCGAGAATTGGATTAGGAAGGAGGAATTGAATTAATTTTATTTTAACCTTGGTCTTTGCTCGAACTCATGAGGCCCCTAGAGAGGTTTTCAGCCCAATGGGCTTATTAAATGGTTCACGGCCCATTTTGGAAGAAGAAAGGGTGTTTATGGTTCATTAGGGTTAATTGGAGTTGTTATGGCCCAATAAGGCCCATTAGGGTTAGAATGAATCATTTTAGGCCCAAATGGTCCAAAGTGTTATAGATTTATGAATTGGGTCCAATTAGAATCCAAATAGGGTTTCCAAGCCCAATATAGTTGAATTGGATGCTTATCGGTCCATCAGGCCCAATAAGGAAGTCCTAGTCTAATATGGACTTAAACCGGAAATCTTAGGTTTTTCAGACTCTTTGTTGAACATGAAAGGTGAATTTAAATGAGCACTGAGTGATATTTACTTAGAGTATATGTTTTACAATAGTTGAATGGTTACACAAGAATAGAATTTCCTAGCTAGAATGCTAGTTATGACACCTCATCAGTGTAGTCTTCCACTTCTTTGTCAATTATAACTCCATTTTTCAACATAGTGGTGATTCTAACAGGACCCCTAAGTATGCTTCTCCATATCTTAAAGTCTTTCATCTTGATGTATTTCTCAATTTTGTTTTTCCATTTTGGAAACCCATCGGTTGATAAAAGTCGTGGAATTCTCGTAGTAGTTCCCATGATGGAATCAAGTTCTTGATGCATTGCACTGTGTTGAGGTTCCATAATTGTTTTTTTATTTTAATTTTTCTTTATGTTTTTATAAGAAATGACACACAGAAAACACATAAAGTTAATGAGATTTGCCAAAAATAGATTTCTGCCGAAAATGGTGATTTCGGCCGAAAACGAGTTTGTTGTAAAAAAACGATGTTTTCAGCCGAAATGAAATACGCTCCACTGAAAACGAGTATTCTGTCGAAACGAAATACGCTCCACCAAAAATGAGTATTCTGCCAACCAAAAACGCCCAGATCTAATGAATTCAAGCTGATTTTTCGTATCTTTCTCTGAGTCTTCGAAGAACCCCAAGAACACAGTAGCAACAATGAACAATTTCGAACAATAAACCCAAAATAGTTTTGAATCCAATGATTAAATCAAGCAAAAATGGGTTAATTCAAGCTTCCTGAACACGGTTTGACACTAGAATGACTCTGATACCAATTGTAAGTCCCCAAATTAATGAACCAACTAGTAATCAAACAATATCAATGAATCAAATTTGATTGAATCAAGAACCGGTCATCTAAGTCTCCTATTTATAGGGAACAAAACAGCAAACATGTTTACAACCGAAAACACCAAGGGACCGAAAACTCAGATAAAACCCTAACAAGAAGTAATAATGCCTAAAAAACATATATGCTTAGCATAAACCAACAAAGTAGGTCCTAACACCCTCACAGTCTCAACTAAATCTTTAATCGTAAGATTTACTCTAAATCTCACAAACGGATCCATAATAACACCATACCACGAACACCTGTAACATATACTCTGCTCTATCAAATCCTAACGACTATCACGTATAATGATTTCACAATAATGGGTTAAAATATACCTCAACGAGTCTCGTACTCAGCTCCATATCTCTCGTATAATGATATATCTCCTCAATTATAATCTCCTATGAATGATTCTCGAGCAACATCTGTAACGACCCAATTTTACAAAGAAACCTTTTCATTTTTGAGTTAATCAAAACCAATCTCAAAAACCATAGATTCCCAAACATATGTTTTCAAAATATCGTTCATTACATCATTGTTTTCCTTTTTAAAACATCAAAGGGTCCTAAATACATTAAAAAGAGTGTGTGCCACATCATCACGTCTTGCCCTTGCACTTGGGCTCAGAAGTACCTGAAACAAATCAATAACATGTAAGCGAAATGATTAGTGAGTTTCCCAGAGCATACCACACACATTCACATACACATATCCTGTTAGCTAATAAAGCTATAAACATGCCACAGAAACCATGCAATATGATCCAGCAAGAATGCCATGGGCTAACCCACATGGTCTTTACCCAGGATAGCTATGGGCTACCCCACATGGCCTTACATCCAATGTCATGGGCTACCCCACATGGTCTATACCTAGGAATGCCATGGGCTACCCCACATGGTCTTATATTCAATGCCACAGGCTCCCCCCCCCCTGGGGGGGGGGGGGTTCCATACCAACATAATATCGCATAACATGTTAATTCATAAATGAATAACACACACATAACACATCAATTCATAACTGAATAACACACACATAACATGATCACATAATGGGCCGGCCTTGGTGCCGTAGACCCATAGGTATGGTGAGAAGACTCACCTTCGTCCGATAAATACGAATACTTTCCTCCTAATATTCTACAACCTCCCGAGCTGAATAATAACAAAAATAATATAATCAATGATAAGACCTTAAATTGTTCCAAGAAAGACCCAACCTTTCAATTCTACCGGCAAGGCCCAATTACCCTTTCCTTTGCAAATGGGCCCTAAAGTCAAAGTCCAACATCCTTAATAGTCCCTTTAGCCCAATAAGGCCCAACCGATACATCCACGGCCCCAAAACAAATGAAAAGGCCTCTAACTCATAGAATCCAATCAAGCCCAACAACTAATTGAGGCCCAAAGGCCCAAAACAGCTTAAGGCCCAATTGAGTTGCGTACGCCCAATGTACCACCCTGGTACGCACAGTGTAATGAAGGCTTAGGGAATACGCGCCGCGTACAGCCAATTACGCCCAACGTATAACCATTTTAAGCACTTTTTCCATTAAGTGCTTAATGCTCGAATCTTTCTCGTCCAAAAGCTAGATCTAACTCTAACAAGATGTCCTAAGGCATAAAGTTGGCAACTTTATGCCCTTGCATGTCTCATACACACCCAACTACACCATTAAGACCTTTCCAAGGTCTTTTACCCATGCATGAGGTCAAATCTCTCATCAAGCTTCCATTTTATACTTCTAAATTACTAGGGGACCTCAAATTTGCCTCTTATATCGAAAGGGGGAGGCTTAGCTCAACAAAAGAGGACCAAAGTTCACCAAAGGGACAAACCACCCAAACCCTAGCTAGATCTAAAGATTAGAAAGGAAAGATGCAAAGTTTTTACCTCCAGAAGCTTTGCAAGATGATTTTGGTGCAGGATCTTGAAGCACCCACTTAATCCAAGCTTGCTTGACCACCCCTTCTTCTTGAAATACCCACTAAAAAGGCCACAAATGCACTCTTTAAGGCTGAAGAATGATCTCACAAGGTTTCCAGGAGTATATGAACGTTCTATAGTTGGGGAGGCTCTCTGGGGTTTAGTCCAAGGGACTTAAAGATGTTTCAATAGTCCTCAACTCTGGGATTTAGGGTTTTGCGTCCCTGGCACGTACGTCCCGTGTAACTCAAGGTATGCCCAGCGTACCCTGATTCCTCCGCGACCACAACCATGCAGTACACTAAGCGTACACTTAAGTACACCCAGCGTACTTAAAGGACCAATTACGCAAATATTATCATTCCTTAGGGTTTCAAGACATACCATAATTTTGGATGTTACAACTCTCCCACACTTGAACTAGACTTCGCCCCCGAAGTCCGTGGCTGAAAACAATTCTGGGTAATGTTCCCGCATCTCCTCCTCTGGCTCCCAAGTCCATTTGGATCCCCTTCGGTGCTGCCATTGCACCTTTACCAACTTTTCTTCCTTGTTCCGAAGTCCCTTCGTATTCCTGTCTAGTATGGCAATCGGAATCTTGACATAATTCAGGCCCCCATCCACCTGAATGTCATCCAAGGATATAACCGCGGACTCATCAGCAACACACTTCCGAAGCTGAGAAACGTGGAAGGTGTTGTGAATCTGAATAAGCTCCTCTAGAAGCTCTAAATGATAGGAGACCTTGCCCACTCGGGCTATGAACCTGAACGGGCCTATAAACCAAGGCCCCAACTTGCCTCTTTTACGAAACCTGATAATCCCCTTCCAGGGCGACACCTTCAGCAAAATGAAATCCCCCACCTGAAACTCAAGGTCCGATCGTCGTCGATCAGCATAACTCTTCTAACTGCTCTGCGTGACCCGCAACCGATCGCACACTTGCTAGATCAACCCGGTGGTCTTGAGTACCACCAACTTCCTCCAAAATCCAGCATGCATGCTCGCAACATGTCCTCCAATGTCTGGATCGTCCTCTCACTCTGGCCGTCCGTCTGGGGTTGATATGTTGTACTGAAGCGTAGTTGTGTACCCAGTTCCTCATGGAAATTTCCCCAAAGCCTGGACGTAAACCGAACATCCCTATCCGAAACCACTGACACCGGCACCCCGTGCCTAGCCACCACTTCTTGAACATAAATGTCTGCCAACTTTTATGCGGATATACTCTCGGAGATCGAAATGAAACGGACACTCTTCGTCAGTCTGTCCACGATAACCCATATGGAATCCACTCCTCTCGCCGTCCTTGGTAGCTTCGTAATGAAGTCCATAGTGATCTCTTCCCACTTCCACATGGGAATGGGTAACGGCTGAACCTTGTCATGAGGCCGCTGATGCTCAGCCTTGACCTTCCTGTAGGTCAAGCACCACTCCACAAACCAGGCGATTTCCCGCTTCATGCAGGTCCACCAATAACCTAGTCTCAAGTCCCTATACATTATTGTTGCACCTGGATGTATAGAAAACTTGGATTTATGCGCCTCCTCTAACAGTCTCTGCCTCACTCCCCCAGCCAATGGTACCCACACTCGGCCACACTGAGTTAAAAGGCCACGACTATCATTGACAAACAAAGGATACTGACCCCGAATTTTCTCTGTTTTCTAGTTCTCCTTCTTCACCCCCTTCAACCTGATCCCCCTTGATCATATCCAACAAAGGCAAAATCATCGTCACCTTCATACAAATGTCCCTAATCGGGGACCCCGTCGCCTTGCGACTCAAAGCATCGGCCACCACGTTGGCCTTCCCTGGATGGTATAGGATCTCGCAATCATAATCCTTCAGTACATCCAACCATCTCCTTTGCTGCATATTAAGGTTCTGCTGATCCATCAAATACTTTAGACTCTTGTGATTGGTATAAATAATGAACCGCACCCCATATAAATAATGCCTCCAAATCTTGAGGGCAAACACCACCGCCCCAGCTCCAGATCATATGTGGGGTAATTTGCCTCGTGAGGCTTCAACTGCCTCAAGGCATAAGCAATCACATGCCTCCTATGCATCAATATTGCACCCAACCCTGAAATCGATGCATCACAATATACCACTAAATCATCCAACCCCTCTGGCAGTACTAGGACTCGAGCCTCACATAACCTCTGCCTCAGAGTCTCAAAAGCCCTTTGTTGATCCTCATCCCACCGGAAAGTCACATTCTTCTTGGTCAAATGGGTCAATGGCGTAGCAATCTTGGAGAAATCCTGGATAAATCTCCGATAGTAACCCGCTAAACCCAAGAAGCTACGAATCTCCGAGGTGTTCCTCGGTACCTTCCATCGCATCACAACCTCCACCTTAGCTGGGTCAACCGAAATACCCTCTTGATTGACGACATGCCCCAATAACTGCACTTCCTGCAGCCAGAAATCACATTTGGAGAACTTTGCATAAAGCTTCTCCGCCCTCAAAGTCTCCAGCACCTCTCTCAAGTGCTGCTCGTGCTGCTCTTTGGTTTTGGAGTAAACCAATATATCATCAATAAAAACGATCACTGACCGATCCAACATCGGTCTGCACACCCGGTTCATGAGATCCATGAACGTTGTCGGGGCATTGGTGAGCCCAAATAGCATCACCACAAACTCATAATGCCCATAACGAGTCCTGAAAGTTGTCTTCGATATATCCTCATCCCTAATCCTCATCTGATGATACCCGGACCGAAGATCAATATTGGAGAACCAAGATGCACCCTGAAGCTGATCAAATAAATCATCGATCCTTGGCAAAGGATAGCGGTTCTTCACAGTCAGCTTGTTCAACTCCTTATAATCAATGCACATCCTGTGCGATTCGTCTTTCTTTTTCACGAAAAGAATCGGTGCACCCCACGAGGAACTACTTGGACGTATGAACCCTCAGTCTAGCAGCTCCTGAAGCTACATAGATAACTCCTGCATCTTGGGTGGTGCCAACTGATATGGTGCCTTAGCGATCAGGGCGGCACCCGGTACCAAGTCAATACAAAACTCCACTTGCCTCTCTGGAGGCACTCCTGGCAATTCTTTGGGAAATACGTCCTGAAATTCCTACACCACTGGCACACTGTCCATATCCGTTACCGCCTCTATTCGCGTATCCAAAACATATGCCAAAAATCCCATGCAACCCTGCTACAAAAACCTCCTAGCCCTCGCGGCTGAACAGAGGGTTGGGCCCTACGAGGACCTCTCGCCCTGAATAACCAGCTCTCCCCCCTTGGGGTTCGAACCCAGACCAAATGTTTCTCATAATCGATCATGGCCCCATTGGCCCCCAGTCAGTCCATCCCAGTGATCACCTTCAATCCTCGCAATGGTATGGGAACTAAATCCACGCGAAACCTCTCGACATGCACATTCAGGACACAACCCTGAAATACCCTCGCATCACTCACAGTGTGATCATCTACAATCTCCATCTCGAGCGGGGTATCCAGAGTCCCTGACGCATCTTGGAACTTCTTGCTAAGTGCAAGAGACACGAACGATCGGGTAGCACCCGAATCAAACAAAACATGAGCCGACATACCATTGACCAAAAAGGTCCCTATACAAAACAGAATACATACATATAAGCAATTATCAAACATAAGATAGAGAAGAATAAACACATACCATCCACGACATCTGGTGTTGCCCGAGCCTCCTCGGTAGTCAACTAAAAAGCATGGATTTTCACAGCTGGAGCTTCCACCTTGACAGGGCAGCCGTCAGTAATCCTCATAGTGGTGGGCACGGGTGCCGCCACTGATCCTCCTCCTCCTCTTCCCTACAACCTTGGACAATCGGCCTTTTTATGGTCTGTCTGGTTGTAGTGGAAACATATCAAGCCCTTCTTGGGGCAATCCTTACTCATGTGGCCCTGCTGGACACAAGAGTAACATCTTGATATCCCGGTTGTCTGACGAGCCCCACTATGAAACCTCCCGCACTTGGCACACCGGCCCCGGCCCTGCTGGCCCCTACCCGAAGAATCAGAGGTCTTAGGCTTCTTAGTCTGAGCCCCTGCTGTATGTACCTGCTCAGTCTTCTGCTTCGTGCGGGACTCCAGCTCCATCTCCCTCTCACGGGCCTTCTCCACCATCTCGTTCAAGGGTTTGCACACTGTAAAGCTCACAAACTCCCGAATATCGTCCCTCAACATAACATGATATCGGGTCTGCCTCATCTCCTCATCTATAGCATACTGAGGAATTACAAAGCTTGCTCTCGAAACTTGGCGGTGATCTCCACCACAGTCTCGGTGGTCTGCTGCAACCCATGAAACTCCCTCACCAACCGTTAAACCTCAATAGGTGGTGCAAACTCCACATCGAAACGTCGAACAAACTCAGTCCACGACATCTCAGCCACACCAGCTGCTCCCACCTAGCTAGTAACCTCGCCCCACCAATCTCGGGCCCTGTCCCTCATCATATAGGAAGCAAATCCAACCTTTGCCTCCTCCGGGCAAGAACTCGTGCGTTGGGCATTCTCAATGTCTGCTACCCAGTGTCTGCTCACAATGGGGTCCCTGGCCCCGGAGAACTCTGGAGCTCCACATGCCTTGAACTCCCGAAACGAGGGAGCTCAGGCTCCACCCTGACTCGCAGCAACATCAGCCCTGAATTCCCTAAGTCTCTCCTCCATGATCTCCATCATACCCTCCTTGACCGTCCCAAAGATGACTGGGGTAGCGTCAAGGATGACCCTCGTAACCTTGACCACAATCAATTCATGCAGCCTCTCATCAATACCATCAGTAGTGCCGCCTGACCCGGCCCCGGATCCAGATCCCGATCTTGATCCCCCTGCTCGCAACCATGTAATCACCATGCTGAACTGAAATGTCATAAATCAAAATGACCAAGATTTCTATATAAGGGATCTTCCCACACTGGTCCTCCTCGAGTTCATCAGATCTAGCAATACTTCGGGTACAAGTCCTGTGCTTCCAGTAGTATGAACCCAATACTACCTTCCACACCTACCTGTACCTTTCCCCATTGCTCTGCCTGATAACTTCAATTTGTCCCACAACCCAACCATACCCCACAATTACCGAATACATCAGCCTCAGGCTGTCCTAAGACTCGCTCTACTCATATCAACCAAACCAATCATGACAGGCTGATTTTATGCATGCAAATTATACACAGAAAGGATCAAATAGACTTTCGAATAAGAGATTCTACCCTAAGACTATATCCAAACGAGGAAAAGAAAGTAAGGCCACATCAATCATTCTGAGGCTATAAGTTCCAACCCGTATACAATTTTAAAAACATACACTTAGCAAGTTCCATATAATTAACAAAGCTCAATATCAGTATCACATGGTTATTCAAATTGGGAAACTACTTACTTGGCTTGGCTGATCACGTGCGTCACACTCTCATCTTTTGGGTTTCTTTTCAATTCCTTTTAAGTTACTTTTGAAAACATTTTATCACTTCCTTAGTTTGAGTCCTGACACACCCGATGATGTGCCCGAATCCCTCAAACCAAGGCTCGGATACCAACTTGTAACGACCCAATTTTACAAAGAAAATTTTTCCTTTTTGAGTTAATCAAAACCAATCTCATAAACCATAGATTCCCAAACATATGTTTTCAAAATATCATTCATTACATCATTGTTTTCCTTTTTAAAACATCAAAGGGTCCCAAATACATTATGTAACACCAGAATTTTTCAAAACAAAATTTTCATTTTTAAAACATACTTTCATTCATAAATTAATATCAAATATAATGTCTCCAATGTCATCATAGTAAAAACATGTCCCATAATTACATAAACAAAACTTCACGAATGTGTATAGATCATGTTGGCGCCTTCCCACGATCATCACTGGTACCTGAAACACATACACAAAACACTGTAAGCATAAATTCTTAGTGAGTTCCCCAAAAATACCATATAGACACGTATCAACCACTCAAGGTTGTAACTCTGATGACCCTCTGGTTGAATATCTCTGTGGGACCCTCTTGGTCCCACAACTCTGTGGACCTACTGGTCCTAACTCTGTAAACTCTGAATCACGCATATCACATATCACATAAAAATCACAACACATAAATAGCATACAATATACACTGCCACATAACTCTGATTACCACTCTAGGTAAAGTATAATGAGAAGACTCACCTCGGGAATCACGGTAAATCTCGATATCAGAAATACTGCCCTAGCCTCCGTCTAGTCACAATAATAAATTACACCAAATAAATGTCTTTTCAAAAATTGGATATTCTCTCATGCAAATCTCTAGAAGGGTAAAAGGCCATTCTACCCCTCTACAGGCCCAAAGGTTCATTTGTTGACAAACCTTAAAAGTCAACCAAAAGTCAACTGTCCAATTTGACCAGACTCGTCGAGTGCATACGATGACTCGGCGAGTCCCATCGTCCCACAGACTCTTTTCTTTTTAAGCCTCACTCAACTCACTGAGTCACCCCCCCAACTCACCAAGTCACCACTGGAGTCGGACCCCGGGGCAACCTGGTCCGACTCGTCGAGTCTACATATGGACTCAGCGAGTTTCCTCCATGGACTTGCTCAAACAACCTCCTGAGGTCAGATCTGCTTAACCAAATCATAGATCCAAACCTTAAACACTCGAAAGTCACGTAAAGGTGCAACCTTTACGTGCATGCAACCCATATCAAGCCTCAAATGGAGAAATAACACTTGGAATGGCAACCTATTCTCCAATTGCTTATTTGCTTGCAAAAAGCTAGAAAATAATGACTCTAGGGACCTCTCATGGTCCAGATCTGGTGTCATAATTCCAAAGAGGACCTCATACTCACTAGATCTCATAAAATTATAAAAGAAAAACCCTAAAACTATGAAATCTACCATATGAACATGAAATGGAAAGAATTATACATCCAAAGACAATATCTCAAGATGATTAGCTCCAATCCAAGCTCCCTTCACGTTCTAGATGGATCCTCTCTTCTTCCTCTAGCAAAATCACACAAAAGATGAAGAAATATCCTCCTCTTGCCCTCAAACTCACTATCTCTGCTCTCTAGGGTTTCTCTGGAACAAGGTGGCCGCAAATGAAGGCTATAAAGGTCTTTAAATAGGCTCCCAAACCCAGGGATTAGGGTTTTCCTAATTAGCACCGACTCGGCGAGTCAGATACCCGACTCGTCGAGTCCGGTCGATAAACTGCGCCAACAGTTAAGACTCTACTCGACGAGTTGAGGCACCAACTCGTTGAGTTCCCCCCAGCAAAATTATAATTCAAGACAATAAAATTACATACCCAAACTCCGGCTGTTACAAATTAAAAAGAGAGATAGAGTGTGCGCCACATCATCACACCTTACCCTTGCCCTTGGGCTCAGAAATACCTAAAACAAATCAACAACCTGTAAGCGAAATGTTTAGTGAGTTTCCCAGAGCATACCACACACATTCACATACACATATCCTGTTAGCTAATAAAGCTATAAACATGCCACATAAACCATGCAATATGATCCAACAAGAATGTCATCGGCTACCCTACATGGTCTTTACCTAGGACTGCCATGGGCTACCCCACATAGCCTTACATCTAATGCTATGAACTACCCCACATGGTCTTTACCTAGGAATGCCATGGGCTACCCCACATTGTCTTATATCCAATGCACCGGGCTCCCCCCTCCCCTGGGGGTCTTCCATACCAACATAATATCACATAACATATCAATTCATAAATGAATAACACACACATAACACATCAATTCATAAATGAATAACACACAGATAACATGATCACATAATGGGCCAGCCTTAGTGTCGTAGACCCATAGGTATGGTGAGAAGACTCACCTTCATTCGATGAATATGAATACTGTCCTCCTAATAATCTGCAACCTCCCGAGCTGAATAATAATATAATCAGTGATAAGACCTTAAATTATTCCAGGAAAGGCCCAACCTTCCAATTCTACCCCCAAGGCCCAATTACCCTTTCCTTTGCAAATGGGCCCCAAAGTCCAAGTCCAACATCCTTAATGGGCCCCTTGGCCCAATAAGGCCCAACAGATAAATCCACGGCCCCAAACATATGAAAAGGCCTCTAACTCATAGAATCCAATCAAGCCTAACAACCAGCTGAGGCCCAAAGGCCCAAAACAACTTAGGGCCCAACTGAGTTGCGTACGCCCAATGTACCACCCTAGTACGCGCAGCGTAATGAAGGCTTAAGGACTACGCGCCGCATACAACCAGTTACGCCCAACGTACAACCATTTTAAGCATTTTTTTCCATTAAGTGCTTAATGCTCGAATCTTTCTCGTCCAAAAGCTAGATCTAGGTTTAACAAGATGTCCTAAGGCATAAAGTTGGCAACTTTATGCCCTTGCATGTCTCATACACATGCAACTACTCCATTAAGACATTTCCAAGGTCTTTTACCCATGCATGAGGTCAAATCTCTCATCAAGCTTCCATTTTTATACTTCTAAATGACTAGGGGACCTGAGATCTGCCTCTCATATCGAAAGGGGGAGGCTTAGCTCAACAAAAGAGGTCCAAAGTTCACAAAAGGGACAGACCACCAAAACTCTAGCTAGATCTAAAGATTAGAAAGGAAAGATGCAAACTTTTTACCTCCAGAAGCTTTGCAAGATGATTTTGGTGCAGGATCTTGAAGCACCCACTTGATCCAAGCTTGCTTGACCACCCCTTCTTCTTTAAATACCCACTAAAAATGCCACAAATGCACTCTTTAAGGCTCAAGAATGATCTCACAAGGTTTCTAGGAGTATATGAACGTTCTATAACTGGGGAGGCTCTCTGGGGTTTAGTCCAAGGGACTTTAAGATGTTTTAATAGGCCTCAAGTCCGGGATTTAGGGTTTTGCGTCCCTGGCGCATACCCCCGCGTAACTCAAGGTATGCCCAGCGTACCCTGGTTCCTCCGCGACCACAACCATGCAGTACGCTAAACGTACACTTAAGTACGCTTATAATTGGTTCCTCCGGGACCACAACCATAATTGGTTCCTCCGGGACCAATTATGCAAATATTATCATTCCTTAGGGTTTCAAGACATTCCAGAATTTTGGATGTTACAACATCTCTGATCCTGCATGCCAAAACTCTCCCAAATGACACGAAATGCTCATATTTATAATCTGGGCATCACCACGTCGTGGTGACCAACTAGATCTCGGTTTTGCCACGTATCACCTCCTTATGCCACGTGCCTCTTAGAGTTTGACACGTGTCTCGGTAACTCATCTTTTACCATGTCGTGGCTAGTATACCACCACGTTGCGGTGGTCATAAATTTGACCATTGACTTTCTCGAAATAGCAACATACTTTCATCTTAACTTCAAACAACCATAATATTCTCATACAAACTCTGTTTTTGATGATCTTTATATCCATGCGGCCACCTCGAAGTAAACTACAACTTCCCTTTACTAATATTTTGCTTAGGAGTTATAAATTTCTCATTATAATGCAGTATGAGAAAAGGTATACATATCACTTTCATTGTTGTTTCAAAACTTGAGTCTACCCTTGGATATATTTACATCAAGTACATTTTATAACACACACTTTGAGATCTTTGGATCATCATATGTCTTGTAATACTACCTGTCATGAAAACAGGTGTCACAACAATCGTCTTTACCTATCAACAACAATTGTTTGTCTCATATGAACATGCAGGGGAGGAACAAAGGGGGTTCGAAGGGTAGCCAATGTTACCCCTCAGATTTTCAAGCATAAAGTAAAAAATTTAGGAAATTTTCCAGCATGCTACCCCAAAATCAAATATGTTACACCTTGGATTTTAGCCTGCTTCCTCTTACTGTGAATATATATAAACCATCATAATTTTCTTTCTCTTAATTTCTCAATGATCCCAACAAATTTCTAATTGTCGTCTTCATAATCTTCTTTTCCCTAACACAAATAGTTGGTTGTCCCGTATGTGCATGTCCAAAACCATCATAATTCTTTCCCAAAGATGACATAGGATTAAATATATACTTTTGGGGTTGATGTGAAATATAATGAAGTGTAGGGTGGCTATTGAGCAAATCATAAGTGTGAGGAGCAAAACGAGATAACGCAATAAGTAGAAGGATTTGATAACTTGTTGCAAAAGCCAGGATCCTATACTAGTCCGAAATCGGTAAAAGAGAACAGAAGCAACAAATCTCTCCCAGCTAGGGCTTTTTTCCTTCATTGCTCTTCAAAAACCTTCGCAACTACGAGAATGGATCGCGATGCTACTGCAGATGTCAATGCTCCTCACTCCATGGGGACAACAATCATCGGAGTTACTTACAACGGTGGCGTTATTCTGGGCGCCGATTCCCGGACCAGCACCGGTAAAATGAGCCCCCTTTTGTTAACTATACACAAACAACACCGGTCCTGTTATTTTATCCGTTTTAATCGTTTCGATGTGTTAATATATCGTTTTGGTGGCTTAATTTTATCTTAATCAGGGCTGTACGTGGCTAATCGAGCGTCTGATAAGATCACACAGCTGACCGACAATGTCTACATCTGTCGTTCTGGATCGGTATTTGCTCTATTGCTTAAATTTCACTATTTTCGTTACAGTTATACTTTGTAATTCATAGTTTCAAGTGTTATCTATTAGCCTGAGGTATTATCTGCAACGAGCATGTACACATTTAACTTTATCACAGTAACTAATACTTGAAGAATTTCATAATTTCATCCATTGTTTAGTATCTATGACTAATATCCCCAACAATATCTTCATCCTTGTGTAACTGTAACACTAGCATTGATCCCAAATCACATAAAGTCATAAAGCATTTATTTCTCAGTACCCTTTTCTGGACATGTTCACTTCTTCATCATTGTTGTCTCTAATGAACAAATGGAGAGTCTTCCCAACATACACAAGGTTAACAGCTGCTTGTTTCTGTTATTGCAGGCTGCAGACTCTCAAATTGTCTCGGATTATGTTAGATATTTTCTTCATCAGCACACGTGAGTAGATTACTCTTTTCTCCTCCTTATCCAATTTTTACTCTTTAAGTTGGATGTATTTCAGATTATATGTCTGATAAAGCCAGTTTCTTGTGAAGAAAGAAACAAAAGAAAAATTCCAATTATATGATATAGTTAAAGAACTCAAGATGAAATTTAAGTACAATTGAACAAAGCGAACATTTGACATTATACAACTCTACTTTCTATACTTGTTTGAATCATTCTCTTATGATATTTGAGAATATCTGTTCACCTGATTGACTTTGTATCAATCTATGAAAGTAAATTAGATTAAAGAAGTTGAAATTGTTCTTAATGATTACTTCTATATTTTTTTGACATTATCCATGTTGTTGAACAGGATTCAGCTGGGTCAACCTGCTACTGTGAAAGTTGCTGCAAACCTTGTTAGACTTTTATCTTATAACAACAAGGTTTGCATTCTTTTTATGTTTTAATCACTATCATAATGCATCAAGTGTTGTTTGGATAAATGATGTTTAAAAAATTATTTGATAGGGGAAATGGGAAATTGGACATATTGAGAAAATTTTTGTTTAAAGTTAGTACTTATTTAAGGGAAAAGCTTTCTTCCATTTTGCTAATTATCATTCCATTTTGACAACACTTCTTTTCTTAAATTTCACTATTGTAATCAAAGTATAGTTTTATAATAATCTTATTTTGGTTTTAATGAGCTTTTCTTATCATTATTTTTTTCTATTGTTCGCTAATAAAGTTATAACTAAAAATTATGTTTACTTGTAATATAAAATATCACATCTAAATTAGTCCATTGAAATATATGATTGTGCTAAATATTTCTATATATATATTTTATTCTTTTATTATTTTTATAGAACATGTTGCAAACGGGTATAATCGTTGGTGGTTGGGACAAATATGAAGGTGGAAAAATATATGGAATCCCACTTGGTGGAACAATCCTTGAGCAGCCATTTGCCATTGGAGGTTTTTTTTTTTTTTCCAACACTTATTTATTTATTTATTTAATTTAACCTTGTTTTTTCTCAACAATAAATAATTAAACATGAATATATTAGGATCTGGGTCGAGCTATTTGTACGGGTTCTTTGATCAAGCATGGAAGGATAACATGACCAAGGAAGAAGCCGAGGTAAAAAAATAAAAATAAAAAATTCTAGGGCTATTTTTTATAATAAGGGCATTTTCGTCTTTTCTCCCTTGTTCACATTTATGGATTTTTTTTGTAGCAACTGGTGGTTAAGGCTGTTTCACTTGCCATTGCACGAGATGGTGCTAGTGGTGGTGTTGTCCGCACTGTCATTGTAAGTAAAAACAAAAAAGATATTTTAAAATGCAAGAAATAAATCATACTTTTATATTTCTTGCTATAAATTTGCTATGATTGATGGATTTTTTTTGAGTACAATACAATGTGTAATGTGTTAATAAGAATAAAAATGAAGGTGAAATGTTATAATAGAAAACAAACTAGATTGTTATTTCTTGGATTTAATTGGAAGTGGTGGTTGTGTAGATAAACTCGGAGGGGGTTACAAGGAACTTCTACCCTGGTGATAAGCTTCCTTTGTGGCATGATGAGGTGGAGGCACATGATTCGTTGTTGGATATCTTGAATGCTGCAAATCCTGAGCCCATGAGCACTTAGAAAACTTGTTTGGAATTGCAATTGAATTGTTCTTATGATAGTAATTACTACTTCTTCCTAATGTACCTTTTGTACTCTTCGTTTTACAGAATTTGGTTCTTTTGGTTTAAGGTTTTATTACTTTGAGCTTTCATGGTTGTTGCTTGTATTTGGTTTGGTTAGTTGTCCTTTTATTCTATTGTGATTTAACTAGGCCCGACAATCGTGTCGTGTTCGGGTTGGCGGGTCAAAATATGCCAACCCAAACACGACCCATTTAAATATACAGGTCACGGGTTGGCGGGTTTGGAACTTAAATCCATATATGACCCGCCAACCCATTTATTTATACAGGTTGGCAGGTTTGTGGGTCAGATTTGGGTTCGTGGGTCCGAATTTTAGACATTTAAATCTTAAACATCCAAATGAAAATTAAAAACATTTATAGAAATATGTTACAGACTTAGCCTTAGAGGTTACAACTTACAACCTTAGACCATCCACCACGAGTCAAAATGTCAAAATAGTCAAATGGTCTATGAATCAATGGTATATATTATATAATACATATTAAATATTAATACTTGATATATAAATACATTTAAAAATAAAATAATTATTTTTATTAAGAATATAAACGGGTTGACCCGTTTATTTTTTGAGAAACCCATATATGACCCATTTAATAAACAGGTTGGCGGGTTGAAAAACTTAACCCAAACCCGTTTATTTCGTGTCGTGTTACGGGTCGTGTCGAGAATTGCCAGCCCTAGATTTAACCAAGGTTGATTGGACAAATAATGCTTTTTGTCCCATCCAAAATGGCTTAGAAAGTCTGAATACACTCCTCATTCTAGGCCTTTTGTTTGTGCAAAAGATGTGAATACACGATAGAAAGCAACACCAAATCTTTCCTAATGGAAATAGGGCTTTCACTAGGATCAAATATTATTACATCTTCGTTGATGAATATAATTTCTCGTGAGATTTTAGGAGGGGTACTAGGAATGAGTTGAAGGTTAGGTTGGAAGGCTTTGGAGGAAAAAGGCTATGAACCTACACAGTTAGAACGAAATATCTATTGTGCAATTTCAGTAGGGGTGAAATGGTTAATGATTAGAAGTATGTATTGGTAAGCAAATTCTATACTTAAATTAGTTATGGTACTAACTCTAAGATACATAAGGGAGAGTGGAGGATGACACATAAAGATGAGATGATTAAAATGGAAAGCAACCGCATGAGTTTTGGTGACAAGAAAGTCATGTTGAAATGAGTGATTCTACAAGAAAAATTCTAAAGGTTTGCTATGAAGTTGGCTTTGTTGTATGTATCTGAATGTTTGGTCGATTAAGAAGCATGAGAGGAAGATATATGTCACATAAATGAGGATAATGCAGTAGATATATGATAGAACTTTGTTGCACATTAGTGTATTACCAAACAAGCACTAGCAAATGCGGCCGGTGTGATGGGGTTACAACTTTATCCCTAAATTTTTATTATTTATATTTTATATATGTTAAAATAATTTATGTTATATTATATTGCCCTTGTTTTTCAAATTGTATTACAACTTTTTTTTTTCTTTTTTCGGACTGTATATAAGAGTTAGCGTACTGAAACCCACATGGCCGAATTTTATAATACCAAATTATTATTTAAGTTTATTTTAGTCATGGCATAGTTGGTGTATGGTTTCTGAATTTTTATGATTCTAATTGGTCATTGGGTATGTAATTGAAATCCACAACTTATTTTTTTTCTTTTTCAATTGAAATTCATCATAACGCATCATTGCTGCTCACTCAGAAATCAACTATCATTAATCCAATCCAAATATGTTTTTTTTTTTTTTTTTTTTTCGTTTTCAATAATTGTTTAGGACTAGTTGAATTATAACTATAGACTTGGGATTTAATTTCTTTGATAAATTTGTTATTTTTGTTATAATTATTGAATGTTTGTTTTTCTTGATTTTATGAGATAGATATTTTTTTATTATTTGGATGTTGTTGAGTATGATATAATTGTGTTATTCACTTTGCACCAATGGATGGATTAAGTAAACCACGAACACCAATATGCAAAAAAAAAAAGCCTATAAAAACATAGAAATACCCGAATATGAATCATCATAAAAACACGATTAAATTCAACAAGTGCAATTCAAGTCAAGGATTTTCTATCATCAATCATATGCCTATGAAAATGAGAAAATGCTAAGGCAAACATAACCTAACCAAGTAACCAGTTTTGTTTTTTATTTTCAGACTATACAAATATATGGATCTTTCAAAAGATTGTTGGCATATCATTCTGGTTTATAGTAGGATTCATAGGTTATAACTCTTGGCTTAGATTCTTCTTCCACAAACCCCATTGTCATATTCACAAAATCTTTCATCTTTGATTCCTTCCACACCTACCAACAAACATACATACCCACATTTCATTCCTTTCCAAACCCAAACACACTACATCACATCACATCACATCACATTCTGTGTTTGACATGTATTGGACTGAGGCTGGGACTGATACAGTAGAACAAAAGTAACAATTTTTTGTCTCACCCAAAGAGATGGGGCACTGACTCACCCTCAATCTCTTATCTGTGTAAAAGACATGAATGCCCTCATCCACATCGTAAAAATAGACCGCTTTTTAAACATGTTGTACATGCATTGGATTGAGATTGATACAATGAGACAATCACACTTGTTTGTGTAAAAGACGTAATTGCCCTCATCATCGTGTAAAAATTGTAATTTAATATGAAAATTGTGATACCTCAAAATCCCATTCTCCATATAAATTGCTGTCATCACTCTTGGCCCAGACATATGTATAAGCCTGTAAGACATCAGGGGTATCCTGTGGAAACAATTAAATGATGTAATTGTAAATTTGTAATGTAAGTGGTTTTTGTCTACCATTTTGTATAATTACCTTTAAAGAAACATCGACAACCCTCTTTTCATATTCAAAATCCTCAAATTTATCCAGAATTTCTAATTCTGGAAGAGTAATCCCCAATAAAACCTACAGCAAAACAATTACAATGATGAAATGAGCATAAAATCAAGAAGATTACATGAAATAAATGACAAACATACCCTCCCTGTAACTTTCTTGTTTTCTACAGGTAGAATGGCAGGATAAACACGCCCTTTGATGCTAAACCTATGACTACAAAAACAAGTTTTCATAATTCATACATGAGTGTATAAAAATACAAACCCATGCTATAAAAGGTCATGTCATTCATGATGTTAGTTGATGAAGATAATAAATGTAGAGTTCAATTATATATCAGAAGCCTATATACAATAATACAACCTGCTTCATTGCTTCGATTCTCGACATTTTGAAAACTTGTTTTGTTAGTTTTGTCATTTATTTGTCCAAGAAATTTATCTAAATTATATGCTGTTAAACTTTGTATTTCTTTGTGATACACGAAGTATATGTATGTATAACAAAAGCAAACAGATAAAAAATTGATCCGAACTAGTGAGGGCTACTTTAATATTAGCATAATTATGAGCAAATCAACCACAGCTAGAAGCTTTAACTCTTGAACAATAGCCCAATTTCCAAAGAATGACTACGATTGCAGGAATCGATTAAACCTAGATAAATTTAGGGCTTCTAATCGATTAAAACGTAACATCCAGAGTCATATGAACAAGAAATTTAAATACAATCAATAAATCAAAATTCAAATTACTGAGAGAGAAAGAGAGACTGACTAGCCGTGAAGGATGGCAGGAGAATTTTGAGGGATGCGGCGAAGGAGAACACGAACAACGTCGTCGGCTAATAGACTGCCGTAAACAAACACATTATGATTACTACCGCCGTTTGCGCTAGCGTTACCACCGCCAGCGCCACCACAGCTGCCAACTCCTGCTGTAAGGGAATTCACCGACGCCATAGAATGATTAGTTCAATGCGATTATTGCTCTTATAACGGAAGTCGCCGATCAACGAAAAGAACAAGAAGCTAAAAAACGAAATGGATGAATGAAAAAGATTCACAAAGTTTGGAACAATTGGCTTTGGCTGATTGGTGGTTATGTCGTTATTTACTTATTTATCAAGTTCAAGCTTTTGACGAATTGCACTAATCACCCTATTTTTTAGGATTTATTTTGGTTATGATAAAAGCTAAGGGAGGTGATATTTGTATTTGTGTTTTTAATACATCAAGTCATCAATTAATTTTTGTCTTTTGACTTTTATATTTGGAAAAATGACTTTTTAAAATTTACACATTTAGGTTGTGTTTGTTTTTTTTAAAAATCCTCTTCTAACCTCTTAGTGCTGCGTGGCGCAGCACACGCGCAACACTTTTAAGTTCGCAGCAGTTTGTTTTTCTACAGACTTTTGGCTCAAAAACCTCTTCCCGTCCTCTTCCCCACACATCATTGGTCTTAACTCTTCTAACCTCTTCTAGCCTTATTAAAAAAAATGCCCTACGCCCTAAAGAAAAAAAAAACGCTGCTCCAGCCTCTTCTCGTTCGTTCTCCTTCTTCTTCTCGCATCCTTCCCATCGATCAACTTGCTGAAGACCGGCTCCAACCTTTGCTGCCCCTCCATCGTCGGGCGCGTTTCCCCTTCAATCGCCGATCGCCACTGTTGCTGCCATCGTCTTCACGTGCGATCTTTGCTGCCCTCGGTTCATCAGGTAAGGTTTTTTTTTTTTTTTTTTTTTTTTTTTTTTTTTTTTTTTTTTTTTTTTTTTGATTTCTTCTACATTTGAGTATCGATTGTATGAATTTGAGTACCAATTTTCCAATTTCTTAGGTTTGGTGTACGATTGTATGAATTTATATGTTCAATTTTTTTGACATCACCGATTGTATGAATTTATATGCTCGATTTTTGCTGCCCTCTTTTCTATCCAATTTTTTTGACCAATTTTTTTGACATCAGGACCGATTGTATGAACTTATATGTTCAAATCTTTGTTGCGTTTCATCAGCTTAAACCTTTTCTGTCCAAATTTTTTGACATAAAGACTGATTTTCTGCTAAATTTTTTTGACATCAGTACCAATTTATATGTAAGTTTATATGTTGAAATCATAAATCTTTGTTGAATATGTTAAAGTCTTTGCTGAAATGGTTTTTTTTAACTTAATTATTGAATTGTTATCACTTGTATTTCTTGAATGAAGATCAAGTTTATGTTTATATGCAAGTTTGTGCTTAAATTGTTAAACTTGTTTGTTGATTGTGTTGTATAATCTTTGCTTATATGGTTTTTTTGTTCATTCATATTTGTTGATTTTGTTGAAATATGATTAATCTTTGTAGCTAAAGTATGTATTCTATATTTTCTTTTGTTGTTAGCAATGGGAGATAAACATACATGGACCAATGAGCAAACAAAATGCTTATTGCAAACTTGTATTGAAGAAGTGCAAAACGTGGGTAGAAAAGGTTTGAGTTTGCACAAACAATCATGACACAAGTTAGGAACAACTATTAAGGAAAAATATGGCGTGGATTTGAATCAACGACAATTAAAAAACGCCTATGATAACCTTAAAGCCAAATACACAGGATGGTTATACTTAAAAAACAAATCTGGAAACCTTTACAATCCACAAACAAATACTTTTAACTTAACAAATGAGGAGTAGGAGGACTTTAAAAAGGTATATATATATATATATATATATATATATATATATATATATATATATATATATATACACACACACACACATATTTACATGTATATTGTTTATATAGTTGCCATTTATTCTTATATTACTTTTGTTACATTGATTGCGTTTAGGGACATCCTAAAGCCGCTTCTTTGAAAACCGTCCCATTATTGTTTCCAGAGCTTTGTGCAGAACTCTTTGATGGAAATAGTGCATCTGGTAATCTCAGCTATGCCACATCCCAAACACCATCAGGACATGGATCATCTTCTTTCCATGGCGCACCACTACAGCTTATGGACGCCCCTTCCATTAACATAGATGAGGATGATTTCTTTTCCAATCATACTAGTGAGCATTTTACTCAGCCTCCACCTTCTGCTGCTTCACCTTCTGCTGATTCACCTTCTGCTGCCTCACCTTCTGGTAACCCCAACAAAAGGGCTAAAACATCAACTCCTAGACCTCGAGCTCCTAGTGCCTCACCTGATCCACCTTCTTGTGCCTCGACTAAAGATTCTATTATTGCTGATGATTTAGCATTGGAGATGCAAAAAGCTCTATGCCATTTGACTCAAGGGCCAACAATTCCCCAATGTTTAGAGAAGCTTGAGTTGCTCGAGTTAGACACAGTAGACCCTTTACGATTTGCTGCGTATCACATTTTTGGAGGGACGATGAATATAAGAGAGATGTAGGTAAATTTGCCTAACGATCCACAAATATTAAGAGGATGGATTGAGATGACAGCTACAGGTTTAGGAGTTCTAAAGGATGGAAAGATTGTTTGTTTGGTTTATATGTTTGAGTTGTTTAGGTTTTAATTGCATGTGTTGGAACTATATAGTTATGTTTTTTGGTTCTTTGCTACTTGAATGTTATTTGTAGTATTTAGTACTTGAATGTTATGGTATGTGGTACTTTGAGATGTTATGTTATGTTATTTGGTGCTTGAAATTTATGTTATGTTTTTTAGGTACTTGAGATTTATGTTATGTTTTTTGGTACTTGAGATTTATGTTATGTTTTTTGGAACTTGAATCTTATGTTATTATATGTTTTGTTGATTAATAGGTTTGTAATGGATCACAACAAAAAGATACTACTCATAATTCTTATGTACTTATACGTCCGCTACTTTTGGAAGAGGGGTGTCAAACGAGTGCGGGACAACGATTCGGAAATGACGGGACATGAGTTTACATTAGAGTTACTTCACCGTAATCCTCTACAATGTCTTGAAGTGCTACGCATGTCCCGTGAATCATTTGTCCGACTATGTGCTCATTTTAGAGTAAACTACGCATTAAAGGATAGCAAACATGTGTCGGTTGAGGAGAAGATGGCTATGTTTTTGATGATGATCGGTCATAACCAACGTTATGTGATTATCAAGCGGAGATTTCAACATTCAAAGCAAACAATTCATAAATTTTTTCATGAAGTGTTGAGCAAAATGTTGCTTTTCGCACATGACATTATAGTACCAACTTCCTTTAATCCGAATCCAAACATTCCGGGACATAATAGGAGGCTACGGCGGGTGTTTAAGGGAGCAGTTGGTGCACTTGATGGCACTTTGATACATGCTGTTGTCCCTGCAAACAAACGGGATTTATATAGAAGTAGAGGTAAAGGAGATTGTTACCAAAACGTATTGGCAATATGTGACTTTAACATGATGTTTACGTTTGTTGTGGCCGGTTGGGAAGGGATAGCACACGATTCTAGAATTTTATCAGAAGCATTAGCAAATCCACATGCACCATTCCCACTTCCACCACCAGGTAAATTTATGGTTATTTAAATAGTTTCATCTTAGTTTGAAAAATAAATGACTTTTTTTACAGATAAATATTATCTTTGTGATGCCGCCTATGCAAACATTCGAGGTTTTATGGCACCGTACCGTAATGTGAGGTATTGGCTTGGAGATTTCCGTCGAAGACGTGCATTAACGAATAAAGAAAAATTTAACCATGCACACGCAAAACTTCGGAATGTCATTGAGCGTTCTTTTGGTGTCTTGAAAGCACGATTCCCTATACTGAAGAGGATGGCACCATTCTCGTTGGTTACACAACGAAACATTACCCTAGCATGTTTTGCGCTTCATAATTTTATAAGAAGAGAGAGACTACATGATGAGTATTTTGCACGATATGATGAACCAAATGTCTCGGTTCGGAATAACAATGCAATCATTGATAATGATGAAGATGAGATTCCAACACATGGTACTGCAGCGGACCGTGAATATATGACTCATTTACGGGATGAAATTGCCGAACAATTGATGCAAAATATGGAATGAGAATTATTAAAGTTTGGTTGTATGAATTTTATTTAAAAATGTTATTGTAAGACTAATTTGGTTGTTTGAATTTTATTTCAATGTTTTAAGACTATAGTTATTGAATTTTTGGTATTAAAAAACTACTTTCGGTTTATTAAAGTACTTTATTTTAAATTTTTTAATATCTGCAACAGCCTGCAGACGTTAAAAAAACAAACATGCTTCTCAGTACAGTCTGCAGCACTTTGGTCCACCTCTTCTGCTGCAGAGGGCTGCAGAAGTGGTCCGCAGACTTCTGATAGTTTCACTTCGGAAAAACAAACAGCACCTTAGACTCTATTCTTTTTTTCTTGTAAAATAAACTCTTATACTTTATTTTTTGTAATAATGCAATCCTTGTGACCGGCTATACCCGGTATACTGGTTATATACAAATTTTCTTTTAGGGAAAATGACTTGATAGGGTAAGATACTTTTTGAATTATACACATTTAGTCATTATTTTTTATTATTTTTTTTTTTGTAAAATATACCCTTATACTTTATTAATATGTACACATTAGGTCATTTTCACCGGATTCTACAGGTTTTGCTGATGTGGAAGCATAAGTGGCACTAAATAGCAATTAATTAGCTTAGTCACCGGAGGTGGGTGATCCTCCAGCAACAAAAAAAGGGCGGCGACCCTTCTCTTTCTCGTCTCTCTTCCTTCCGGTCGAACAACAACAGCCAAACACCCTTTACCTGTTGTGTTTCTCCGATCTGTCTCTCTTTGCCTCCATCTTTGAGATATGTTGCCAGAAAAAGAAGAAAGAATCGACGAGGGGGCTACCAGAGCAGCTCCTCGCCGCCAACTACCGTCTATACTTCCTCCTGCCTCCCCCTTCGACCTTGTTGTTTTTGCCATCATTCGTCCTTGCTACCAGTGATGTGTAGGAACACACAAAGGAGTCGTTAGAGATCGGGGTTCTCCCTCTTTTTCATGATGAATAGAAGTTGGAAAAATCTCGTTGTGGATATGTGGATGCCACCTGGGTATTTCATTTCAACAAAATAAAAGAAAGGGAAAATGACTTGATATGGTAAGATACTTTTTAAAATGTACACATTTAGTCCTTATTCTTTTTCATTTGTAAAATAAACCCTTCCACGTCAGCAAAACCTGTAGAATCCGGTGAAAATGACCTAATGTGTACATATTAATAAAGTATAAGGGTTTATTTTACAAAAAAAAGCATAAGGACTAAATGTGTACATTTCAAAAAGTATCTTACCTTATCAAGTCATTATCCATTTATATTTCTGATTATCTTTTCAACTAAAATGAATGGTATAAAAGTAAAACATTTAAAATGGGTAAATGACACAAATGTCATTGCCTTTTTACTTTTTATTTTTTTTCCTGATTTTGACCCGTGTTTTTTTCCTGTTACAATTTGCTCAAAGATTCCTTTCGTGATATGAGTTAAATCATTATGTTTTCAATTTTTTTGTAATTTTGACCGGTTGACTTCAGGTCTGCCCGGTTGCACTGCTGATGTGGAGACATATGAAAAAATGGCGCAAAAACACTATGTTTTCAATTGTTTACGATTTTGATACTAAGATTTCAATCTTTTGCAATTTTGACACTAAATTTTCAAATTTCACAAATTTGCAACATAAATGAAATAAACATATGCAAAAAAAAAAAAAAAAACAATGGTTCATAAAAAATTGTTCCTTATTCATTTTCAAACAACGACATTTACCATAAAAACAATGTAAGTATTGAAAACATGATCTTTACCATAAAAACAATGTAGGTATTGAAAACAGGATCACGTAAATCCTAAAATACATCTTATTGATGATCTTGTTAAAATAAAATAAAAGTGGACGTTTTCGTTAATTTTGACAAAATGTTAAATAATCGAGATTTTTCTATTAAAAAAAGATTTAGGACTTTATTAAAAATTTTCCTAAAATAATCAGATTTTTATATATAAAACCATTTAATATTATCACTTAAGCCTAGATATAAAGAATAACCCAAGGACAAAATTTATACTTTACTCTATTTAGTTATATTTCAAAATTTTAAATTCACTTTGGTTTTCATATTGGTTTTTGGGTCGACTCCAATTGGTTTAATCACGGATTTAGATTTGATTTTTGATTTAAACATGGAAGAGTTGAAAGAAAATAGGCAAGATGAAGGAAATCAAATGAAAGCAAAAAAAGAAAACCAAAACGTCCTTTAAAAAATAATCATGTGCATGTAACATGACTATGTTATTAGAATTTTAAAAAGTGTTACCGTATGTATTTTTATTTGATATAAATTTTTATATAGATATCTTTATATGCTTTTATTTCAAAAATCCTTTTTATTCGACTTATTATTATTATTATTATTATTATTATTATTATTATTATTATTATTATTATGTCTTATTGTTTTTAAGTTATATGTGCCTTAAAAAAATATTTTTTTATGTTAAAAAGTTATAATTCATTTACGGCACATTCTTTATAACTTTAGAGACCATATGTATAAATTACTTATCATTTATTCATTTTCACCAAAATAATTGAAATAGTGGAATCTTTACCGTATGATCAACAAATCTATAACTCATAATTGAGTCTTGGAATATTCGATGTGTATATCCATTGGAATTCAAATCGATAATTGATAATTGTAACAAATGATCTTTACTATATAATCAACAATTCGATAATTAATAATTGAGACATATAGAATCAATGTGTGTATCCGTTTTGAATTCAAATTGATAATTGATAATTAAAACGACATATTCAAATTACAATATAAGACTTATGATGCATACTTTCAAATCGATGCACAATATATATTCATTTGAATTATTATCATGTATTGAGTCATACTCCCAATTACCTTGATTGATACTCTCATATCCCTGTCTGTATCCATATATCTACAATAATTAAATCATATTGAAGTTTTTTAAATTGACCAGGCATGTACTTGTAGGTTGTTATATGTTGTATTTTTACCGGATAATTTTCAAATTGACCAGGTATGTAATTTTATTCATCAAGTGTTCAACACCTGTGAAAATTTATTTAGTCCTACAATAATGTGTATATTCCACCAAAGACCATGTAGTAACTGTAAAATGGACCGGTTGATATACTAGATAATTAATAAATAAGTTATAGTTTATTTGCTATTATTTATTTTATATTAAATTATATTTTTATTAATAACACAAGGAAGGTCCAAACTAAAAAAAAATAGGGACATAACACGATTTCAGTAATTTACTATGAAAAAAAAAAGATAGGGACAAAACACAATTTGAATAACTTAATAATACTAACATCAATAATAATAATTATAATATTATTAATAATTAATAATAATGATACATTGATAGTCTGAACGAAAAAATAACACAAGGATAGTACGAACGAACAAAAAGACAAAAAAACAAAAAATAACACCAAATTTTTTTTTTTTTTGGGGGGGGGGGGGGGGGATAAAGAATTCCCCGTTAAAAACCGAACTTTTTTTAGAACGGCAAACACAACACACTCCCTACATTACTCCTAAACTATTCATTTCGTCCCTAGCAAGACTTGAACCCTCAACCTTTGGCTGATGGGCACCCTTTCCACAAACACATGATACCTCTAGGCTACAAACCCTTTGGTTTTAAAAAATGAACTAAACATTTTTGTGACATTGATTAGATTACATTTGCATTCAATTTGTCAAATATATTCTTTCCTACAAAAATTGTAAATAAAACCAAAATTTTACAAGACCCTGAGAATTGTATTTTTCAACCACACAACACCCCCAAGAATTGTATTTTTCAACCACAAAAAAAAAGGTATGCAACAAAATCTTCTTTTCCTAGTAAGAATACAAATATACGATTATGGATTTACATTAATAAAAAAATATTACTTGTTTTTGCTTCGAATTTTCAAATAACCAAATTTCCCTGCACCCGGTGATGAACCCTCAAAGACAAATGGCTTGTAGCCTGTTGCATTTTGGTATCTCTTTTGAATCTGCACACATGTTGAAAACACTACCAATTATGACATTGTACTTTTAACCTTTTTTTTCTTATTAAGACATTGTACTTTAAAAATCTACCCAACAATTTTTTATTAAATTATTTATACCATTATGACCGGAAATTATAGGTTTTGCCAGTTTTTTTTTTTAATACTTCCATGAAATTCCAAAATGGTCATTACTCACTAAACTTTTATTTGTACACCTGATACTTATTATTCATTATTAATAACAATAAAATATTTATTTCATTTTGATGAAACAATATTTTCGAATTGATTTGGAATTTTTGGAAACTTTCCTGTTGAAAGGAAAGGTTGAATCTCAGATTTTGTATAAAAAACAAAAATATTGTAAAAAATGTTTTGAGTAAATTATAAATACCTGAGTGATACGCTGTCTAGTTTGAGGAGAATTCTTTCCAAGAACACAAATGGTCCCACCAGATCCACCTCCAGTGATCTTTGCCCCATATAATAAGCTTCCATCTGTTTGTGTTGATTTATTATTATTATTATTGTGTTGCATTTCTTGAACCAATTGGATTAGTCTATCTGTTCCATATGACCCTAATCCACAACCACTGTAGCTATAGTGACACTGCATAATACACAAATAAGGAACCATGTACAAATTTAAATTTGTAGATGAGAAAGAGCATCTAGAAGTTTCTAGAAGTTAAAACATAATACCTGATACAGGAGTTCTCCAAGAGCAGTGAGTTGGTCTTCTGAAGGTGATGATGTTAGTAGTGCTTTGAAGGCCTGTGGATATGCAAGATTATATGTATAAAAAGAAAAACAGGAATTTAAATTAAATTAATACAAGATTTATAACCTTGACACGGAAATTTTCATAAATGGGATGTGTGGTAGCTGGTTTGATGGGGTAAATACATTTGGTATTGATAACTGTTGCTGAATCATTGTGATCCTTATATTCTTTCAAAAAGGCTTCACCAGATATAGACTCGGGTAGATTCTTAACATATGTATGTTCATATCTGGATAATAATATTAATATGCAAGTGATTTAGTAATGGAAATGGGTGTTTTTTATTTAATACAAAAGAAAGGGTTAATACGTACCTATGTGGGGTGAGATTGCATAAATGATTTAAAGAAGCTTCGGTTTTAAGTAGGCGAATGTCATGCTCATGATTATTATTATGCCCATTACTATTTGAAGATGCTTGAGAAATCATAGAAGATGCAATAGATGTGATAATTTTTCGACCCATAAAGGCTCCTATCCTTACAGATCCATAATCAGCACCCCCAATACTGCAGAAATAAATAGCAATTTATTTTTATATTTTAGCATCCTACTTCCATTTCTTCATGTTACAATCTTATACTTTGAAAATATAATGTCCTAATAAGAGAGGAAGATTGATGATATAAATTATAATTGGGTAAGATTTTTGAAAAGACACTCCATGTTTGATGGACTTCATCATTCCTAGAAGGAATTCAACTCTATTCTCCGTGTTTTTGTTAAAAGACCAAAATACCCTCATTATATATATATATATATATATATATATATATATATATATATATATATATATATATATATATATATATATATTAACTAGAGGAATTGGACAGATATACCTGTGGCGTATACCAGAGTCAATTCCCCAAAACTGTATGTGACTAGGAATATCCACTAGCCCTAATACCTCAGCAGGCTGCACAAATTTTGATATAATATTATCTTCTCAAGCTAAATATTTATTTAATGTATAAATCCATTTATTAAGAAATATACCTGACAAATCATTGCAAGAAGCTTGTTTTCTTCACCACATGCACAAGTCATTTGGTCCATCACTCCACATGGTGTTCCAACCACATAATTTTCCACCTGTTTGTATAATAATAAGTAATGTCATCTGTTTACTACTTTACTGATGGTGTTTTTTTTTTTTTTTTTTTTTTGGGTTGGGGGGGGGGGGGGGGGGGGGGGGTTCTCAAGTATTTGTACCTTTTGGCAGAGTAAAGCAAGCTCTCTTGGACTGATATTTAATCCTGGGAAACAAAGACGAGGTACATCTCAAATTCCCAATCATTTACATTTTTTAAATTGTGTTTGAATTTAGGGTTTGTTGAAGATGAAGGAGATGGAAATGGAGAAGACAGGGGTAAAAAGGTCATTTAGCATGGACTTCACATATGGATTACCAAACATGCAACTAAACTAAAGTAGGCAATCTCTGCAACAAATCAAACAACTCGTCTAAATCCATATCTTTTGAGATAGTACAGGGACTAGAGTTGTAATATAGTCTAAATAAATGCAACCTTTTTTATGTTTAAAGTTGAAAGTAACTAAGGAGTTGTTTCTTTTTGATATAATGGGATAAAATGAGTGAATGGGTAAAATGTTGAGAGATTTGTATTTTTGAATGTAAGGGTAAAATGGACATTTAAGTTGCTAATGAGTATAGATGAAAAATGTAAGATGCTAAAGGTGGAAGAGAAGTATTTGAATTACCATGTGCATAAGCAATAGCTGACATAGTAGCTACCTCCACAGATGCAGAAGAAGAAACGCCTTTTCCTTCTGGAACAGCAGAGGAAACCTGTTTATTTATGCAACATAACTTTTTAAATAAAAAACCGATATCTAACATGCTTTCTTTAAAATATATATAGAATTGGATTCACTAATATACCAGCATGCTGATGCTGCTTTCAAACCTGACATTCAATTCTTTCATTAAAACAATAATGGCACCAGCAACATATGCAGCCCATCTAAAAAACCATATTAGTATAGAATATCATTTAGGCCCCATCTGCATAACATAACATAAACATAACATAACATAACATAAACATAACATAACATAAGTACATAACATAGCATAGCATAGCATATACTTTTGAAGAGAGAAACAAAAAATAAAGAAGGAAGACCTTTGAGATGTATCTTGGGAAAAGTAATGTTTTGCCTTTTCATATGAAATCGGTTTCCCTCCATCCATAAAGTCTGATATGTCCATGTCAAATGTTGGACCACGATTACTCAACTCTGATCCATATGACACCTGACAAAAACATACACTTTTGAAGAGATTCTTTTAAAGGCTAAATGCAAGAAATAACAATACATATTTGTATTATAGAATTCTACTTTCATTATATGCAAGAAATAGGCAAATAGAAACATACATTCATTGATTTGTTTATTAGAAAATTGCAATTTGACTAATATTGCAGGTTATAGCAAAAGCCATTCAAAGTTAAAGCAAAATTCATTGTTATAATACTATAGAGTAAAACTTTCAAGTTTCAAGTACAATGTTTAATGCCTCTTAGTAAGAAAAAGAAAATTGAAAGTAGAGTGTTGTAACTTGTAATAGAAAGAAATGGAAGTGTGATGCTTTACCCAATTGTAACATCATACTATCATTTTTTTTTCCTATTATAGCAGTAAATTGTTTTGTATTTGGATGAAATTGCTATAATTAGGTAGAAAGAAATAAAGCAGGATTTATAATAAGCAAATCAACAAAAGTAAACTTCTATTTCTTGCATCTAACCATTCTTTCAACTACCAAGTTTTAATATATATAGCTTGATGCTTCTTAGTAGATACAAGTTAATCCCGTTTCAGTGATGCATTCCATATTTATAATTTTTATATGCATTAAAATCCAAAACAACAGAACAGCAAATTTGGCCTCTTTTTTATGGGTTTTTACCTTTTTCAAGGTTCTCATTTATCTTGTAGTGTTAAAAGATTTCTATCCAATTTTTTAAATAAAGTGTAGTTTTAGTAAATATTATTTAAACTTACAATTTGGAGAACAGGTGTTTGTTTTTGTCCTTTGGCTTGCTGTCGAGCCTGTGCATGCTTCCAGAGCCTCTGTTTGGCTGGTTGAATCTTTTGCACAGCAACATGGCAAGCTTCTCTAATTGGCATCTGCAATAATACGCCAGTTGATTTTCCAAACAAATGATACGTAAATAAAATAGAATTTGTAATTTCAATACATCCTTATACCATATTCTCTTTTAGCATACTAGTCTAATATATATGCCATGTTGGAAACATTATAGGTTATGTATAGCTGGCATATAAGCCTATATATATAGTCTGTTTCTCCCTCTGTATTTTTCAAGTATCACAGATAAAAAGATATGGAGATCCTCCAAAACTTTCTCTAGTTTAGTTTCATTTAAAAAAAAAAATTACCTGCAAAACTAGGCTTCCAGAGTAGTCTGCAATTCCTCCAACCACATCTAATCTTCCTGGTGCCCTTGCCACATATATCTCTTCCTGTATAAGTAAACAATACAACAAGAAGATTGGAACTTTCTTAAAAAAGGAAATAACAACAACTTTCATCTGATCTAAATAAAATTTAAAATAAGTTGCATGATTGATTTTGCATTAGAAAACATTAAGGAAATCTTGTCTTAGTGTGACATGGATCTTTCGTATGTGTAAAGGACATAAATACCCTCTTCATGATTATCGAAAACACCCCCAGAAAGCAGTTTTTTTTTTGAGTGAAAAGATAAAAAATAATATTTTAATTTGGAAACAGACCTCCCAGTTAAAGAGAGCAGCTGCAGCCTTGCGTTCTCTTATGCATGGCTTTTCAGAATTATGAGAGACACGTAATTCAGCCAAACTTTTCAAAAAGTTAATGGTGTCTGGAAGACCCTTTACATCTCCATGAAGAATCTCAAACTCATCACAAACTCTACACAAACATATTCAAAACTCATCATGATGTTGAATTAATATAGTTATACACTTGTAATGAGAAAAATGAGCTTACGAATTCTGAAAAAAGCTAGAATTATTATTAGCAGCATCAGATGATTGTGGTGATCCTGTACGAAAACCAAGTTCATTTTGAGCATTAGTATACCATTCTGGGATACTGATATCTCTTCCTGAAGCTCTTTGTAATTGAAATCCAAGCACTATGGCATCACACAATCTCCTTGCCCCACTATCCTAAAACAAAAATATTAAATTTTAAACTTGTAGAAAAATAACAAGATTTAGTAGTAATTTCTTTCAAAAACATTAGGTTTGAAGTAAGTTGTAAATTTTCAACCTGATCTGATTTGTAATTCTTTCCATGAGCTGCATCCTGCAAAATCTTGGCTGCAACCTGAATTTATATTAAATCAATAGCAATGTACTCTGTATTTTACCCAATTTACCCTTGTTAAGTCTATCTAAAAAATATGATAATTTGCATAGAAGATGAATATAATATATACCTCACCACCATTGACACCACCCTCATAGCTAGGTTTCAAAGTAGTTGCTATTTCAAGATATGGCCTCCAATGACCTACAAGTAAGTCCCTTCTTATCATCTCAACACCACTTTCATGATACTGTAATATCATCAAGAATTTCTTAGTTTCTTCATGTTGTAATAACTTTTAAAAAGTTGATAGTTGTGTTTTGTGTTACCTCAAGCATATTTCTCAAAAATGGTTCTTCATTGAAATAATCTCTACGTACAAACACAAAAGGTAATTTGTATGCCAAAGCTTCACTACAAGTTCCATATCCAATTTTACCTGAAACACTTTATGTCAAATGAATGCAAAAGGAAAGAAAACTTTTTTTTTTTAAATATATTTTTATCACTAACCAAGCATGCAGTCAGATGCTGCCATGACATCAGGGGTATAAACGTCCTTTGCCAGCTTCTTGAAATTGTGAGGAAGCTCCTGCTGATTGTCATGTGCTCCACAAACCTGAGCCATACAGCTTTTTGCACAAATTTTTTTTTTACATTGGATACAAAAGGGTAGATATGGAAAAAGCGAGAAAGAATACCAGGCAAATCCAACCAGGAGGCAAGTACTCCTCCTTTAAGTTCCAATCTAATGACTGCAAATTTTCATGCATTGAAGGTTAAAAATTAAGTTATTTTATAGCATTTTGTCAGTTTAAAGTATTTCATATTTATTATTTTAAAATTTTGCAACAGACCCACTACGAAATAGGTGGTTATGTTGTTAAAAGGTTATGTAAATTGGTCAATTTGGTCATTTTTTGATAATACCTAAATTATATTTTACTAATTACTTGTGTTCACTGAGTATCTTCTAAGAGAGGAAGCAAAATTATTACTCCATTGTTAATGATGAATGAAAGAAATTAGTGAATTATGAAAAGTTAAACTATCACAAGAAAAGATCCTCAACTTACTTGTCCACCAAAGTTGAGTACCATGGCCATCTCATTGTCTTTGATACCTAATTCGTCTCTTACCTGTGTTAGAATACAACACAAAAAAGAAAAAAATAATAAGAAGAAATAAAGAGGAAGCAGTGTTAATGTAAAATGATTTTAAAAAAAAACCTCCTTGCGTGATTTTCGTGGCTTCCTCACAACCAAAGGTACATCAACCACATCTCTAAAAGCAGGCACTTCAGATGAAATTTATTTTTATTTAAATCATTAAAATCTTACATATTGAAATATATAAGAGAATATGTGCAATCATCATACTTGGACAAAATCCTGGAAGACGTATCAGGAATTGACAATGTGAATAGTCCTCAGCTATCTGTATCAAATTTTGTCAATGGGTAAAAGTAAAACAGTTAAATTGCATTGATATGTAGCTAGCCACTTACTAATAAAGAAAGTGTTTCTTTTTCAATGACATTAAAATAAGGGCATCCACAATCCATTCAACTCTACAAAGTTTATTTCTACAATCCATCCAACTTTTCAAAACTTTAATAAATTGACAAATCAGCATGCTATTTATAAATCATTTAATTAGAAATAGGGATTCAACTCCCCATTGATTCAACCTCCCATCATCAACTTATAATGCATCTAATTCCCATTCAATGCCACATCAACCCTCTCTCTCATTGTGGATGCTCTAAAAATCAATGATTTAGTATTTTTTTTTTTCTGAATCCTAATCTCTTTCTACAACTAATTTGAAACTCCTTTTGTTAGTACTTCAAGATCCATTAGCATCTGTTATTTTGGAATGAATATTATAGATTCGTAAAAAGATACAGTTTAGGTTTAGGGTTTAGGGTTTAGGGTTTAGAGATGGAAAGAGGAAGTGTATATTAATTATGATGAAGTTTGATATAAGAAACATAGAATAGTATATACCTGCCAAACTATTGATCTATGATGATATCCAGCAACCACAACATATTCTGCATAAATGAAGTCCCAACTGCAACAATCAAATTTAAAGATCAATTGAAATTGGCAGATAGCTAAAGCAATTGTTCATCTTCCATAAGGAGCTTGCTTTTCACTCTCAAAGTTGTATATAATGAGCACCTCATTCTAAAAAGTAAAAGGTAACATGCCTCATATGGTTTAATGGATTAAAAGGTTATTATATATGGAATTTTTTAGAGTTTCAAGAAACCATTCAGCTACCTGAAATTTGTTACACAAACTGCACGAATACCAGCATCAGCTGCTGCACGACAAGCAACTGGAACAACATCTGATACCTGTTTTATAACAAAACCACATGGAAGAAAAGTTTGGTGAAGATAGAAATGCTAAAGAAGCTTCAATTCAATCATCTATATTTACATAAATACAACTTAAGAAAAGTGGTATTGTTGTTGTAAGCAAATTAGAAGTGCCAAAAAGCAAAAAAGTATAAGTAGGTGATTACCACTAAGTCTGCCTTGATGGATTTTAGCCACTTCACTTCTGTTGCCAAGATAGAATCACGAGGAACAACTGCTGTCTCAGAATACTAGATTAACCAAAAAAAAGAACATGAAAATAATGATATTAACTTAAGACAGAATTATCTATATAAACATGCAATAGAATAAAATAAACAACCATAAGTACTAGACTCACTTTCTCCAAGGAAGCAAGTCTGTCTACTGTTAAAGCATCAGCTTGAACTACTCCACAGTCTATCACTAGCTATCACACAAAAAAACATATGACCAAAAGAATTTATAGATAAAAAAGCAGGATTTTTTTCCCTAGATCAAGTAATGTACATGAAACAAGAGCTTTTAAAACTACCTTTCGAAGGAAAAGTCGTGGAGATTGTATTTGAGAAGTGAAGACAAAATCAGGAGCACCAGTAACCACATGAACATCATGACCAGAGAGAATCAGATGATGAACAACCTGCACAGAACCCCAAATATTAAATAATACATAAAAGAGACTAATTAACAATCATTTTGTGGCACTGAGCTATATGTACATAAACAGTAACATGCATACAGTTTATCAAATACAGATAACATAAAAGCTAATTAACATGTACAGAAGAATCAATGCAAAAGAACTATAAGCTTTGCCAATGTCTTGAGTCATTTTTGTTTCCATGATTATATGGAAAGATCCAATCCAAAACCCACAGCTGCTCTCTACAATTATATAACTACAATCTAATCAAATCATCACAACCCAATAACACCTCTGTGAAGTGTTTTATAGGAAATCACAGCGTTCAAAATTGAAGCTAATACAGTTATCAATTACAATAAGCCTAGAAACTCCAATTCCGTGGATTTGAATTGGAATTGACACAACATATATACTGCTGGATTTGAATTCTAATTTGGACCCTACATTGGAGAGATATACATATAAAATTCCAAGTAATAACCACTGATACAGCGATTTCTTTCCCACCATTGATCCTAAATGCTATTTTACTCTTATTACGCAGAGGAGATATTAATTTTCGCGACATTCTACTTCTTATGCTAGCAAATGACCAGTATCGTTCCCACGTCATGAAACATCAGCAAAAATTAGTATTCATCGGTAATTGAGTATTTAAAATTCTATACGGTTATCGTGATTATTTGTCGTCTTCGTCATTATCGTCAATCATTATCACTCAGAAGAGAAGCTTATAATAAATGAAAAAGATCAAATAACCCGATTACAACATTACAAGAAAAACACGAACCAAATCGAAGCAGTTAACTGATACATTTACCTCAACGCAACGAGTTGCATGCCCGAATCCATGGCCAGTAACATAATAAGCGAACACCAGACGGTTTCCGGTCTCCGATTCCTTAGCCATATTCTATCGCCGTCGGAATTGCTGATGCTGATTAAATGGAGCAGATTTTTAACAGAAACAGAGTGGAATTAATGCAGCTAATCGGATCGATTTTCCACAAGAAATTAACCAACTGAAATGGGGAGATCGAAGATAGTATCGGAGGAGATAATAGTATAATACATATTTGACATGAGATGCACATTGTACAGTCGCCACCTTATGATTTCTTTCGGTTATTCTGTTGAGTGGCAGAAATAATATTTGTCTGTATGCCCTGTAACTATCAGACATTATCACATTTGGTCCTTTCTTATTACTTAATAGCTCATTAGCCCCTAAGGATTAACAAAATATAGCATTTTTTTGGATAACGTTTCAATCCAAATATATATTTGCTTTTTACTAGTAATAAAGATTTTGGTACATACAATCATTCTAGTTTATAGACAGGATGAAAAGAATTAAAACCCATAATCACAATTTTATGATCTTTTGTAATATATCATCATATATGTAGCAAAAGTCATACATTCTTTTTAAGTTTAGAAAGAGATAGAGAATTCTGGAAGTTCGTAACACTACCAAAATTCATAATTTGTAACATAAGTGATGAATATAATCAACAAAATATAAATATCCGAAACTCATTATGTTTGTAAATCTTCTAGAACTTTTGGTAAACATCGATTGTTAAATATATAACTGTATTGAGCTTTTGACATTTTTATGAAATTATCCTAAAATTGACTACGCAAAAGACATAAATATGCTTTCTTATCATCGTCACATATGTTATTATAACAACCACAACCTAAAATTTATTAGGATCATTGTGTATAACAATTAGAAATTAAAAAAAAAAAAAAAAAAGTGCTAAGGATCCATAATTATTCAATTCTACATAGACAATAGATGCTAAAATCATTGTGTGTTTTAAATTTGTTTGAGAAAGAGTTCCATCAATCAATGTACAAGGGTCTGAATTTATTCAGTGATCCATGCAGGAATGAACTCAAAAAAGCTTAAATTTGGATGAAGGTAACAAACATAAAACCATGAAACCATCAACAAAATTCAGCACACAGGATCACATCGCACATATTAAATGTCTTCTCAGGTTGCAAGCCTTTTTCTTCAATGTCTTCCAACCAGTGAGCTTCCTTTTGCCACGTGGAAATCTAGCAAATTTCAACAGAAAACTTTACATAAAACCAAGAAATGATTAGATATTAGATAAAAAAAATTCTATATATACATCACATCACTTAATAAATGTAAGATAATAAAAATCAAATTGACTACGTTCCAAACAGAATTACATTACAATAAAACATTAATAGAGTAAAGTACAGTTTTTGTCCCCATGCTATAGTGGTTTTTATGGATTTGGTCCCTGACATTTTTTTTTCTTTTATGCTCTTTGGGGTTCAATTGTGTGTTGGATATGTTCCTTCCCATTAACACTGTCAAAAATAAGGACCTTAAATATGTGAAAATTACTAGTTTGCCCCTCTAAATATTTTTATTATGTACTTATAAATTTTAATTATTATGATTATGATTAGAGTAATATAATGTGGACCCTTTCTAATGCACTAAGTGTAATAAAAATATCAAAAGGAGGGGCAAACTAGTAATTTTCACATATTTAAAGTCCTTACTTTTGACAGTGTTAATGGGAAGGAACATATCCAACACACAATTGAACCACAAGGAATATAAAAGAAAAAGAAAATGTCAGGGACCAAATCCGTAAAAATCACTACATTACAGGGACAAAAACTGTAATTTACGTTAAAACATATTTTAAGTTATTTACGGAAACTTAAAAGTTTGTTTGATTAAAGTTTGTAATAATAAAAAAATAATGGTGTTGTAGGATAAATAAAAGTAAATTTATTCCATCCCCAAAAAAAAAACAGCCCTCTCCTGTGATAGGTGATACAAAAATTGCAATTTATTGTACGTGCAAAAAGACACGAATGCCCTCCTCACCTTCATCATAGAAATAGCCCTAGAAAACTTTTCCAGCCAAGTCCCAGTACAAACACATGAATTAAAAAACCTATTGATTTTCCTATATAATGGGGGTATTTTGGTCTTTTAACAAAAAAAAAATGAAGAATGACACTGTATCATGAATAGAAGTGAGATGTGTTGTTGTACCTAATTATAATTGAAGCGGGAAGGACGTCTGCGAGAACTGTCACATATGATATTAATACAAAACAGGTAATTACATTAGCAAAAATCTACTTTCAACAAACATCAAAAACTTACTCATCTATGAAATACAACATTTCATTGTAAAATACCTAAACTTTAACAAAAATACTAAATGCAAAAAAATAGCAATGTACTTTCAATGAAGAAACAAAAGTACATTGCTATTTTTTGCATGTTATGTTTAATCTTTAATGTTAGTAATGTTAGAAAAAGATTAAAGATAAAAAAAAAAAAAAAAAAAAAAAAATCACCTTCGATGCCCTGTTCTACCCCTGGATAAGCTACTACTACTCACAAATTCATCATCCCCTTCATCAACTCTATACTCTTGAATCTCCATAGACACCACTGAGCCTTCATCTGAATTTGAAGTATCATAACTCATTCCACGATTCTCTCTACTCACTCTCCCCCTTCTTCTATTTCTAGAACTCCTAAAATTATCAAAAACTTGATACAAAATACAAGAAGTCCACCAATTCCCATCATCACCTGGAAAATCTTCATACTCATCACCAGATTCATTATCCCCATACTCTATAACATAATCCCCTAACACCACCCCATGTGGGACCTCTGAATGTATAGTACTCAACACATCGATTATCTCAGAAGACTGCTGAAAATTTTCCCAATCTTGTTGTCTTGCGGGGTCCACTTTTGAAGGACACGCGTGTGGATGCTCTGTTTGCGCGTGTTCACGAAGCTCAGTGTAAGTTCCTGAGAATGTGCATTTTTCATCTTCACAACATCGTTTTTTTTCGTCCAATTTTACCCTTGCCTCTTTGATCACCACCCAACCCGTGACATCGCCTCTGCATAGTGGGCATGATGGTTTGTTTGTCAATGTCCCGGTTGACTCGGTCAATTCCCCGGTTGACTCGGTCAATGTCCCGGTTGCGATACGGAAGCGGTGTAAGCAATTGGAGTGGAGATGATCGGTGTCACAAACGAAAGGGCGACAGCCTTTATTGTAGGAGGTGCATTGGAGAAGAACAGAGTTGTGGGGGTAGGATAGGCATATGGGACATGTGATGTCTTCCCATTTAGTATCAAGATGAAAACCCTCCATGAAAGTTTGAATTTTTTAAGGTTTATAGTGGAGTTTGAGTTTGATAAGAAAATGTGAGTGTCAACATGAAAACTTCATTATCTGATAGAATTGGAATTAGGGTTTAGGGTTTAGGGTTTGGGGTTTGGGAGGTCAGTAAAAGGTAATTGATCTTCAACAATATGAGCAAGTGTACCTGGTAAAAGGACAATGAAAAATAGATCACTAATTGTAGTAGTCAAAAACCAATAAAAAGATATAGTCAAGAGATTTTCCATAGGAAATCGTAAGTGTATCTTTTAAAAACATGAATTACTTCAACTCTCCACATAAGTAGTTATGAATTTAAATACTATGATGATGTTTATGTGTTATGTTGTTTTGTGTATATTGGTTTGATAATTGATAGTTTGATACACATCTATCTGTATGCCCATATTTCCACATTTTAATTACCTGGATGTAGTTCATTTTTGAGAGCCTGGATTGTTCCACCTCATTTCCAGATTCTTTATGGTTTCTAATTTTATTCCAACTCACTAATTTGAGATAAAGGGATTTGCTGTAAATGTATTATACATGCTTCTCAAAGTACCATGGTTTCCAATTTTAGTCTATCCAACTATGTTGGAATTCTCATGGTTTCCAATTTTAGTCATTCCTTTACTATTCATTTCTCCCACAAAATCATTTATAGAGAAAGGTATGGTAACTTATCACATAATCCCTATAAAATCAGCATGTTCCTAGTCATTCTCTTGTCCATTTGTTACATTCTCCATAAGAACATTGATTCATGAAACCTAATAGTATTTGGTATCTCACGAGTTACAGCCCTAAACTTATACAGCAGTTAGGTTGTATATAAACATGATCATTTTAGGCATATATGCACTCAGAATCAATAGAAAATCAACAAAATTACCCGAAAATAGTCAAACAGAAACTGTTACAAACCAACGAGGAAAAAAAGTGAATTTATCGACTAATAAATGTAATATTAATGCTAAACTCTCCAATAAATCAGCAAACATTATGAAATTGATCAAATCAGATTTACCAACCCTAACACGAACAAAGACCTATCACTAACGAACAATACTGGAATCAAAATATTGCAAACAAGCAAAATTGAGCGAATAAAGAACCGATAAGAGATGAAAAAGAGATTTTACGAGTTGAAACTAACCTGGATGATGACCGATGATGAAGCAGTTGAGTGTTAGATTCGAAGGGTTTACTGAAATCGATCGGGGGAGGAGACTTGGGAAGGGAGATGGCGAGGGCTGAGAAGATGACACGCTAACTGTGTTACTTTTCTTCTTTGAGTATTTATATAATAATAAAAGTCGCTCTCTTTTACTAATATTTATTTTCGTAACGTAGTTAGAAAATGCGCACTTCGGCGCACGTAAGCAATGGCTCTTAATGCCAATACTTGTAATTATTAATAATAAATATTTGGAGGTAAACAACATATTTTTATTATATGTCTTACTCGGTGTATATTTAATTATTTAAAATTTATTTAAATACCAAGTTACAAGAGAATGTCTAAAAGAAAATGTTTTTAAAGTTTATCGATTAGAATACCTCTAATAGAAAATGTTTTTAAAGTTTATCGATTAGAATACGTCTAATGGTTAATTTATATATAACTCAGAATAAACGTCATATTATAATCTTTTAGGTTGCGTTTAGTTGAGAAAAATGGTTGTTTTCAAAAAACAAATTCAAGAAAAATGAGGATTTTAAAAAAGCGTTTGGTTTGTCTATTTTTCTATATTATTTATAGAAAATGAAAATTTTCAATTTTCTAAAATTATAAAGAAGTTGAAAATTTTAGGAAAGCTAATAATCATTGTTTTCCACATTTTTCTTATTTGAAATTTTTTCTAAAATATAAACACACACTCAGTCACACCTCTACTTACCCCCACCTTAATACCTCCAACCCACCACACCCCTACCTACCCACTCTTACTCCTAAGCCCACCCTCACAAACATACACATACACACACATACACAAACACACACCCACCCACCCACACACAACACCCCCGCAAACAATCCCCCCCTACACACACACGCACACACACAACCATAAACACACGCCCACACCCACCCCTACAAACACCTACATACATACACCGATACCCACCCCCATCCCCACAAACACATACACACACACACAAACAAACACCCACCCCAACCCCAACCCTCACCTACACCCACCCACCCCCACAAATGCATACCTACCCCAACCCTCACCCACACCCACACCTCCACAAACAAACATGTAACGACCTAAAAATCAAGGGTAAAATTTTCATTTTCGTTATAGTCAATACACAAATATCATTTAATCCAAACAATCCAAAACGTTGCTAATTAAAAACATTTATCAGAGCTTATCTCAAAATCACATATTGCGGAAAACACCGGTGTGCGTTGCGATCAAGCCGGACCCTTCCTTTCCAAACCGATGATAGCTGAAACCATAAACAAAACTACAAGCACGAAGCTTAGTGAGTTCCCCAGAGTACACCCCACATAATCTACATAACCTGAAACCATAAACAAAATTGTAAGCACGAAACCCTCCAAGGTCTTACACACATAATCACATAAATCGTATCAACTACACAAGTCATACATATAAACATATAGGGATGCCCTAGAAACCCTCCAGGGTCTTACTCCGGGTGCCATGGAAACCCTCCAGGGTCTTAGCTCACTGTCATGGGAACCCCCACATGGTCTCACTAATTACTAATCAAACCATACATACAAACATATGTGCTAAACATGCAAACATATAAGGATGCCCTAGAAACCCTCCAGGGTCTTACACTGGGTGCCATGGGAACCCCCACATGGTCTTAACTAAGGATGTCATGAGAACCCTCCAAGGTCTTAAACCCTAGTGCCTCGGGAACCCCCCGAGGTCTTTACCTAGGATGCCAAGAAAACCCTCCAAGGTCTTACACCTAAGTGCCTCGGGAACCCCCAAGGTCTTTACCTAGGATGCCGTAGAAACCCTTCAAGGTCTTACACCTAAGTACCCCGGGAACCCTCCCCCCCATGAGGTCTTCCATGCAAGTATCATAGAGACAACTAGCATATCACATAACACATAATCAATTAGATTACCACATAGCACAAAATCAACTAGCATATCACATAATACATAATGGGTCGACCTTGGTGCCCTTGACCCATTGGTATGGTGAGGAGACTCACCTCACACTGCTGAAGTCCCACGGATAAAACTCTAGCTGCTGGTTGACAGGTTTCCGAACTGTCAACATCAAAACAACACCCAATTAATAATTGGGTTCCAATACATAACCATAAGTCCATGCTTGGGGTAAAAAGACTATTTTACCCTTAACCTAACTTGGTCCAAAACCAAGGTCCAAACACACACTCTGAAGGCCCAAAAACCAATCAATGAACCAAAGCCCAACATATGGCCCAATATTCCAAATTGGGCCCAAACTTCCACATGGACTTATCTTGAGGCCCAACCATTTATTCTAGTCTAAACAATTGGCATTTCGATCGTCCAATATCTCATAATCATCAAGGCCCGGTTATGGCCCACTTATGGACCAATTTTCCAAATTGGGCCCAAGCCTTTCCAATCGGCCTTGTCCTAAAGCCCAATAGTTTCCTTAGTCCATAAAATTGTTCCCTTTTGGCCCATTTGGCCCACAGCAACCTAGTCCAAGAAATGGCCCAACAAGAACCCAAACCCAATTAGGGTTTTTCACATAAAATGACGATTAGGGTTAAGTGTTCCTACTCAACCCATTAAGGACTTAATTCATTAAGTCCATTACTCCACTAGACCAAACTTACAATGTGGTCGGGCATAATTCAAAATTCCAAATCCAACGGTCCAAATGCGGGTCTCGACAAATCTAAAATACACATTTCTAAAATTAGGGTTTCCAACCAAATAAAAAACCAATTAATCCAATAGTTAAGTTTTTACAATAATTAAAGTCTAATCAAGTCGAGTACCACCCACTACCACCTCAGGCAGTGGTGGTTGGCGGTGGTTCACGACGGCAGCCATCACCTCGCGGTGGTGGTGGTTATGATCTTTAGCCAAAACAACACCAAAGCACTCCAAATATCACTCCAAACGCATCCAGAAGCCCACAACCAACTGAGATGGTGGCTAGCAGTGGCGGAACGGCGACAGAAGGTGGCGGCCACCACCTCACGGTGATGGTGATGAGTTTCCTTTGTGTTCCTGGCCAAGAGAAAACCATACAACATTAGGCTCAAGAGCTACATTCCTGCACACACTAATTCACGCACACAGCCACCTCATCACAGTGGCTGGTGGTGGCAGAAAAAGATGATATGGCGGCAGCCACCATGGTTGGCAGCTATGGTGGTTTTTCCTGGGTTTTCTGTCCAATCACGCACCCACTAACACTTCACGGTTCTAACAACAACAATCATATATCAAGGCACGAGACCACAGCTCCCAACCATCGACTAGGTGGCTGAGGAGGTTGGAACAAGCAGAAACGACGACCCTAAGGCCACCGGCGGTAACAATCGACGTTCCCAATGTCAACCCACCGAGAAGAGCGAAGGAGAGGAGAGAAAAAGATGGCAGATGGCCTTACCCGAAGTTTTCCGGTCGTTCACGACCCTCGCAGCAACAACTCAGCTCACTCGTCGGTCTTTGGTGATCTGATTTTAGATAAAAAAAAATTATTTTGAAATTTCAAAGCAAGTCTGATTTTAAGAAGATTTTTCGTTTTTTTACTAAAATGTAACCAAAGGTTAATGAAACAAAGTGAACATGAAGTGATTAGGATGAAAAGGCTTACACATTGACATAAAGCGAACATGAAGTGACTAGGATGCAAAGGCGTACACATTGATATTTGAAGGGTAGAAATTTTTTAAATGTTTAATGCAAATAAAGATAATATACATATTATATAACATTAAAATATGAAATATCATTTGGATATTAAGGTTATTTTAGTAAATTGTTAAAATGATTATTTGAAATAATCATTTTAAGATATTGTTATTATTATTGTATCATGTTCTTTTTGTTTTTTTTCCAAGACAAATGCTATGAAAGCCACTAAGTTTTGTTAAAAATTCGATTTTGACACTCAAATTTTTTTCTCTCAATTTGGATATTATGTTTGACTTTTTGACTCACTTTTGACAATTTAACTGGTTGGCCGATTAACCCTTGGTAATCCCCATCATGCCTTCATCCATGTGATCACCCTAATTTAACCTACTGCCACATTACACCCCCGATTTGTCACACCCCAAAACCGGAACGGCAGAAACGTTCTGGGGTGGATGACGTCATGTCAAGTATCACAACACATGCATTATAGTAATCAAAGTAAAACAACCATTGCATTAATAGTAATAGTTTTACATGGTTTACATATCAATACATCAAAGTAATACAAGTAATAATATAAGTACAGCTTGGTACTAAGCTATCTTCATCAACAGCTCCGGGAATGTACTTGTCTAAAGTTGACCTGAGAATACAAGTTATTTGAAAAGTGAGTATCAGCATTTTTACAAATACTGGTGAGTTCATAAGCATTTAGTGTCATTTTATCCAAATAACTTTAATAAAAGTGGTAGTTTTAGAGTGTCCATTACATTAGTGTCTTTTCCAGAAAATCCTATATTTTCTTTAATAAAAGTAGTCTTCTACCAAGACTGGACGAAGTTATGTGGTAAAAAGTAGTTTTCCCTTAATTGCTATCATTATCAAAATACATAATTTGATTATTAAAGAAAGAAAGAGAAATCAGGGAAATAACATATGCCTCAGCAGTGAAGACTGCTGACTAAGGCAAAGGAATCATAGACTCCAGGAGAGTATCGAACGAACGACACGCCTGGCTCAGTCTAACAAAAGAGACACAGACCCCAGACGGTACCAAATGAAAGGTACGGCTAGCAATGTCTAAAACCAAGAATACATACCCCAAACAGTATCAAATGAAAGATATAGCTAGCAAGGTCTAAAACAAGGAATACAGACCCCAGATAGTATCAAATGAAAGATACAGCTAGCAAGGTCTAAAAATAGTGTGACTCTGAGAGTGGGTTTTCAGCATACCTTGTAAAGTACAGTGTAAAATACAGTGTGAAATACCATTACCTTAAGGCTATGAATTATAAGGTAACCTGGGATACTCGTAACCATACTAACCGACACTAGAGTACCTGACACCCTGCAAGCGTCTATGAAATGTGACATTTGTCACCCCTTGGCTTGGTAGGTCGTGGACTGTAGCTAGTAGTTAGGGTGCGGGGGTGTCAATCCCGTATAGATCTATACACACAATGTCCGCTCTCCCTACAGGAGACTCTGGTTACCAACTAGACGACGGAGAAGGCCGTGTCCTGAAGATGCATCCCAAATAGTGGGTAGTGGGTTTCCAATATAAGTGCCGAACTAGAGGTAGCGACTCATAACTGAACTGACTAGAGTAAAGCTATATGTCTATGCTCATATACGTAATATATAACTAATGAATCAAACAACCTTCGAACGGACATCCGATCCCACCAGACCACATCTCAACGAAGAAAAGGAAATAGGGCGGACAAGCCTTCCTAAGTCCTTCAATCATTGTTATACAAGCATAGACATACATCTAACTACGTCTGAGTGTGTAACAAGTGGAAACATATCGTGAAGTATAACCAAATCGTGATGTATAACCGAATCGTGTGGAATAACCGAATCGTGAAGTATAAGCGTACAGTGTGGAATAACCGAATCGTGAAGTATAAGCGTACAGTGTGGAATAAACGAATCGTGAAGTATAAGCGTACATCATGGAATAACCGAATCGTGAAGTATAAGCATACCAAATATAAGTGTATTACGAAGTGGAAGCGACAACAAGTGAAGTAAGAGCGTCTAATAGGCATAAGCGACTACAAGTATAAGTGAAATAGAGGCAATAACAAGTATAAACGCATCACGAAGTGAAGGCGTTATCAAGTAGGAGTTTAAACTAAGAGGGAGTATCAAAACATGGAAAAAAACCTTTATACTTGAGAAAATCACAACTTGGTGTTCTTTGGTAAAATAAGTTTGAAAACCTTTAGAAATTCTTTGGAAACTTTTCATAAACCAGTTTAAAATGAACTTTGATAAAACAATATAAGTAAGAGTTCTGAACAAGTGAAAACCTTTTGGAAAACCATTTATAGTATTCTACTTGGTAAAACAGTTTACAGTGTGGTAAATCCTTGTACATGTGGGTATTAATCACATGTGATTGATATGATAACTGGCATGTTTAACTTGTATTTATAAAACATGTAAAAACATTTAAAAGGTTCATTCAGGGGTATGAACTCACCTGATGTAAGTGGATCCGACGAAGGTGTCGGTTGGGTGCTCGGTGTCAAGTAAAGACTTGGACACACTTAATGACCTATTTAACATATGATAACATATGTTCACATACAATTAGTACATTTAATACTAATTTAACAAGTATACGCACTATATGGAGCGGAAAACACGTTGGTTAAGGGTTTGGGGTGTCCCGGGTAACATCTAAGGGTGTGAATGACTTAGGAATGAAGTTTATTATACACTTAGTTTACGGCCCTGGGACAACTCCCCATGAGTTTACGGCCGTAAACTCATGGTGAGGGTGTTCTAGGATGCTACAGGGTCTCATATCAATTGTAGATTTATGCTAGGTCCAAAAATAAATTGTATGAATGGATTTAAGGCTTTACATGGACCATTTGAGGAGTTTACGGCCCTAAGCAAGGGAGCTTACAACCGTAAGCTCCTATACACTCATTCTTTTGGTCTTTTGAAGTCTTAAATGGTAGAGGCTAAAATCCTAAGCATGTTTCCAAGTCAAATGGGGAGTTTAGGGCACCATTTAACCCCTTTATAGGAGTTTATGGCCCAGGTACCCTTTCATGAGGGGTTTACGACCGTGAATTCCTTATGGAGTTGTTTTAATTGAGTTTAAGGTCCCTAGCTTGTTTGTGGTTGATTCTAGAGTTTAATCCAAGGCCATTGGTGTGTTTAAGGGCATTTTTAACACACAAATATGAGTTTACTCCCCATGAAGAGGAGTTTACGGCCCAAGCATGTTCTTGGGCAGTAAACTCATGTTTACTCTTCAAAAACTCGTTTTCAAGGTGTTCTAAGTCTGAATATGTAAGCCTAAAAGTCATATCTAAGCCTTAGGGGCAATTTGGAGGGGTTTTGGGGCTTAAAAACCCCATTAAATGGTGTTCACGGTCCAAGAGTGTTCTTGGGCCGTAAACACATCATTTTGTCCCTATTTTATGATTTAAACACGAATTTTCATGCTAGATAGGCTATACAACGAGTTAGGATAGTTTACCTACTCGTTTGGGGCTCGAAACGGACGATTTTTGGCTCGGGAAAAAAAGTTGTAGAGAGAGAGTTTAGAGAGAGAGAGTAAAAAGGTTGAAATGGAGTTTACTCCCCCTTATATAAGGGTTGGAGTTGAAGCTTAGTGGGAATCTACCCAATACTACCGTTAAACGGGCCTTTTGGTCGCGCCCGATTTAGTGGTCGTAATAAAATTAACTTTTTCCAAATTAATATGGAAATGTAACTTAAGTGTTTTTGCTTTATTTTACTACGACAAATAATGACATAGAATATAAATAAATAAAACATTTATTTATTTGACGACCTCTTATTAACGGAACTTTTATACAGTGGAATATTCCGTTAACGGAAACGGGGTAATGTAACAGAATAAACTTTGGGTTGTCACATCATCCCCCTGTTAGAGGGAATTTCGTCCCGAAATTCAGGTCTAGGCAAGGGAGTAGGTATGAATGATAGAGGCAGGAGGGTACTTCCTATTCGGTTAGTCCTCGCATTCCCAAGTGAACTCTGGTCTGTGTTTGACATTCCAACAAACCTTCACCTACGGGATGCAGATTCCGTCTCGTGTAGTTAGTGGGTTCCGATTGGTGTATCTACGAGGTTAGGGTTCTCAATGGTTTCTATCAAGATGAGTGGGATGCGCAGAGTGACGTCGGGTAAACACATATTAAGTCTAAGAAGTGGATCGATCGGGTGTGAAACTTGTGGAATATCCGGAAGTAGTAGTGGTCTGACGAGGGTTGGACCAAATCTCCGCGAGGATTCTCAGATGGTCCTAAGCTCTCGGAAGGGTAGAGCTTTTCAGTACTTAGAACATAGTATACTTCTATGGCAAGATCATCACTGGCGTGATCGCCATTCCGAAGTTCCTAACGTTCTCTTTCATACTGGTAGTGTAATCCTTCAGGTTGGTTCTTAGGAAGCTCGGGTTGTCTTTAGTTTCGCGTTTCCTGTCAATTGGCTTTTAGAGCCTTTCTAGATCATCGAATGGGTTGCGTGTCTACGGTTATCTATTTGCTGTAAAGTGTCTATCTCAAGCTCATGCAAAATGAACCTGCACAATGAATCTTGAGATATTTCTAACAGAAACCCTCGGGGTCAGGGAGATAGGGTTTCACCAGACGAGTGTTGGACTATTTCGGGAGATGGTTCTACTATCTCTACGTGAGATAGTATTCGTGGAACACCTAATAGTTGAATGAATCTCTAAGACTTTGGCTTATTCTAGTGCGGAAAGCGCATGCTCCTACATAACCCCTCGACTAACACCAAGGTTGGTGTCAAGTCTAAAATCTCTTCGGGATCTGGGTCATGAGGCTTAACGCAACTACTTTCGCACTTTGATCAAGTATTCTTGGCTGCGGAGGTTATCCTGTGGTTCTCAGTATTCTAGTGTTTACTTCGGAGAATGAAGTCTATCATCTACAGGGCGATGACGATTTCCTCCATGCGAGAGGGTGGAGGGTTATAGTGTAACAACCCGATATTTCAACTCTTTGTAATGACCTAAAAAGTCAAGTATTGTAACCACTTTTGAGTTAATAAAATTAACTTTGATAATAAAATGTCCAAAAAGTTCTATTTAAATTCCCTCTATGTTTAAATGTCATTAAACCATGATCCTACGTAAAAAGAGCGCCCAAATCCGGCTTCGTATATTGAAGTTAAGATTTTTCCAAGTTCAGCTTAGCAGCAGACAGCTAAAAACTCGAATCGGAGATCGAGCGACTTTTGGCCGGAATGACCTAAACGAGAATCGAAGGTCTCGACAATGGTATCTCAGCGGTGAAAAGTCTGGCAAAAACCGACGTCAGATAAAGAAGTTATGAATTTTTAAAGAAATTCCTTAATCACGTCATTTTATAAATAAATAATAAAAATAATTTCGGAATTTGCCAACGGAGTCTAAACGAAAGTTGTAGAGCGTAGTCTCACCTACACGTGGATATAAAGACCATCGAAAACGGAGTTCGTATGAAGAAGATATGATTTTTTGAAGTTTATTAAATAAATTATATATAAATTTATATCAAAAATCCGGTAATATCCGAAGGAGGAGTCAGCGTCCTCATCCGGGTTACGCGCTGCGTATCCTCGTACGCCCCGCGTACCCGAAGGCCTTGGTCTCGGTCCGTCCACGTCGCCCCTATGCGAAGCTACCGCCCCGCCCCATCCGACCCGTCCCATCCGATCCGTCCCATCCGAAGCCGAGGCAGTCGAGGACTCGCTCATGCATGACGTACGCGTACGCGCTGCGTACGAGCGTACGCCCCGCGTACCGAGGCTTCTCAGGCCCCCTATAAATAGAAGTGCGAGGGTTTCCGAAAAACTTGCTCATTTCTTCTCATTTCCCTTGCGTTTTGCCTCGTTTTCCGTGCCCGTTCAAACCCGAAGCCCTGGTCATTTTTACTCAAGTCCCGAGAGTCGATTTTACTCCCGAGATTCCCGAGAATCCCGAGAAAGATCCGCTTCCCGAGACGAAACTCTGCCCGGTTTTCCATCTCGCTATCTTCAAACTTCCAGGTGAGTTCATACCCCTACAAACACTCTTTAAATACATTTTTAAATGCTTTTATACACTTTTAAGGGGGGGGGGGGGAATACAAGTAAACACACGACTAAAATCGTGTGAAACATCGATCTTTTGCTATACTTTTCATACTGTTGTTTAAACTATCTTCTGAAGTTATTATCATGCAAAACACCTCACAACACAACTTTACCCTCTTGGGGTACAATATGTTTTATAAATAGAAATATGTTTTATTTATACGTTTACATACAAATACATCATATCAAGGGTAACCATCTTTGCTAAACCATTTTATACTTTCAAAGAACTTATGAATTATGCTTTGTCAAACATTGTGAAAAAGAATAAACTTTGCATACAAAACTATCACTTTAATACAGACTTAGTTGAGAATCCGTGAGACGTGTACATCTTCAAATACTACCTTTTGCTAAAAGGTATCGCTACAAGTCCTGTCTATAACCAGAGTCTCCCGTTCGGAGCACGTGTCAAATGTGTATAGATCTATACGGGAAGTCATGATCCCGCGCCCTGACTGTTAGCTACAGTCCGTCTTTTGGGGTGACAGTTGTCATAACGCTACGACGCCTGAAGAACGTCGCTACAGGCATATTATGTTTAGTATGGTTATAAAACTCACCGGATATACAATTATTATGGTATTATGCTTTTATGAATGAGTAGCTATTAAAACTATTCTTCATCTAACAAGTGCGATCTTCGTATAGCTTTATTATATAAAACTATGCCACAACTTTTAACCACGTCGGTTGCTTGCGATTTTCGGTCTTAGAGGCTGCCAGTTCTGTTAGGAAAATAAGGGTTTTTCCTGATTACAAACCAAACAACTATTAGGAAAATGAGGGATTTTCTTGGTTCAACTAGCGACATTTTTCAACACAAATACTCTCATGCATTTCATACTTTTATAAGAAAATAAGGGATTTTCTTGGAAAATATACACTCATTTTGGAATGGCATTCAATGTTTCTAAATCACTTATGAACTCACCAAATTAATTGTTGACACTTTTTCTTTGAAATAACTTGTATTCTCAGGGAACCATTAAGCAGGTTTGGGAATCAACTTTTGGGGATTAACGCGCTGGCGTTAATTATTTCTTTTGAAAGATGTTTATGCATTTATCTTTTGAGCATGTAATGAATACAATGATGTGAACATTTTTGAAACCTTTATATATGTATGGTGGTGTGTACTTTCCTTTCTATGAACTTTATGATACTGAATATGACGTCCTTCGCCCCCGAACGTTTCCGCCGTTCTGGTTTGGGGGTGTGACAGATTGGTATCAGAGCGTCGTTTATAGTGAATTAAGTATATCAAAACCATTTTTGGTATACAACTATAAACTCAACTGGGCAAAAACACTATGAGAAGAGTCATACTTTTGAAATTAAATTTATTTAGTTTTTTTAAAGTAAGCATGCATTCATTTTGTACTAATAACAGTTTCACATCGGACCATTTTAGAAGTATTATAAATAAGCTGTGCAGTGCAGGTACGCCTTGGGACATGTAATCGGAACTGGGAAGGATATAGCCTGATCAACTATATTTGTCCGAGAGCCGACTAACGTGTGCCGAGGAGTGTCTGCAGTGGACAACAAATTTCAATTTTTTTTTACCAAAAACACGTCATTGCATAATACTAAGGGAGCTTTTGTGTTGTCATCAACCATTTAATGTGAGGGTAAAATAAATGTGCTCTAGCTTATAGTAAATTCCTAACCCTATTCTCGTACAGACTAAATGGCTGGATTCCATCACCCCAATGACCCCTACTTTCCCAACCAAGGCAATGGAGGATGGATCGAAGAAGATCCCGAAGAAGACGAAGAGCCGATAGAATTGGATGAGGGAGATGACTCTGGTACAGATTCAGAGCCAGAGGTTATCAATCCACCGGCCCCACAACCTCCTGTCCATGTGAGGAACTTCCAAGGACCCACTCCTGTGTGGGGAAGTCACCTCCACCATTGGAGCCGACAACAAAGCTTACGCCATCCCTACGGCATGTGCCGAGACTTTTATGATGTCAAAGGCGGGGGATCGGCAGACCGAGCACTTCCGGTCATGGTTGGCAAACTAGCCAACCAATGCTATCAATCCGGAGTTCAAGCCAACCGGATCCGCGAGATCAACGTAGAAGTGCAGGTCCACACTTCTGACATCCGTAGGCTGGATGGAATTCAGGACCATGCCCAACTCCAATCTGAGGCATTTCAGGCACAGATGATTGCAGCCCTAGCCGAGTTAAGGGAGCAACAAGCCGCTTTTGATAGGCGTCTAATGTAATCGAAGCAATCAGATGCGGAGTCAAGCTCCAAGCGCAACCTACGTCGCAAATAGTGCTTGCCAGGATTTCAAATTTTGTTATAAATTAGGACTTCGGATAAGAATATTCTTTTCTTTAAAAACTTTCTGTAATCGGAGACCTTTAGAAAGGTCAAAAAGTTTTGTCTAAACTCGGATGTAACACAACTATATGTTTAATATATATAGGGCATATCTCTTTCTTGTTTTAATTATGTGTAGTCCGTTCAATTCATAATTACATCCATTCAAACGTTATTAATGAATCAAGCTCAAAACCTAGTGTTGGCCAAACCAAATTCTTAATCTATTTAAGGTAGTTAACTCAATATCATTCAACTCGCAACCACCGAAACTTATAATATCTCATTTTCTCTTGGCAGCACAATGCCTCCTCGTAGATCAGCACGTACCAACGCAACCCCACCACCACCTCCACCACTAACTTATGATCGGGCAATGGTCCAGGCTGCTATCACAACAGCAGTAGCAGCAACCCTCTCTCAAATAAACTCCAATGCAAATGGAGGTACAGGAAGCAGCACGAATCATCCCAATCGTGGTACCGGCCAGGGCCATGTAAGGGAATGTACCTACAAGGAGTTCTCCAACTCAAAACCAAAGACTTTTAATGGCAGTGGAGGATTCATTGCACTAATGCAATGGTCGAAAAGACCGAAACAGTCTTCGAGATCTGCTCGTGCCAAGAAACAAGCAAGGTTAAGTTCGCTGCTTGCACCTTCATAGATCGAGCTATCACTTGGTGGAAAAGCCATGTGAATTCAGTGACGCTCACTGTCGCTAACGCCATGAGTTGGGAAGAACTGAAAGTTCTACTACTGGAAGAATACTGCCCAAGGGGCGAAGTGCAAAAGCTTGAGCAGGAGCTCTGGAATTTGAAAATGGCTGGATCTGATCTAGTCACCTGCACAGCTAGGTTCAACGATCTCGCTGCTTTGTGCCTTACCATGGTCAACCTAGAATCAAAGAAGGTCGAAAGGTACATTTGGGGGTTGTCACCCCAGATTCAAGGGCATGTCCTAGCCTCCAACCCTATCACCTACAACAGCGCTAAACGCCTGGCTCAACGTCTCATCGACCACGGAGTGAAACAGAGTACCATTGCAGCAACCGCAAATCCACCTAGGGAGGCTCAGGGCCAGAGTAAGCCTTGGAACAAGAGGAGGGGACAAACCCTCCAGGAGAACCCCAAGAAACAACAAGTGGTAGCGACCCACGCTATTATTGTACCTACCAACTCTGCCCCCACAAGTTCATACAATGGAAGACTACCGAAATGTAACCAGTGCAACTTCCACCACCACGGTCTTTGCCGTGACCTTCAATGCACCAGGTGCAATAAGAAGGGTCATACAGCCCGCTATTGCAAAGAGCCAGCCCAACAATCCGCCCCTACTACTAATATCGGAATAAGCCGCGCCTGCTTTGAGTGCGGAGGCACAGGGCACTACCGCAGGGACTGCCCGAAGGCAAACAACAGGAATACCGGCGGAAGGGGCCGAGTTTTCGCAATAGGACAAGATGAAGCCATTGCGGACCCTACTGTTGTTACGGGTACGTTTCTTCTCGATAACTCGTATGCATGCATTTTGTTTGATAGTGGAGCGGAAAGGAGTTTTGTGAGTCACGACTTTAAAGGCATGCTAAAACCAATACCACAATCATTAAGTGAACCATTCATAGTAGAAATGGCCAATAGGAAAACCGAAGGCACTAAGGAGATATATTTAAACTGCACCCTAACTTTAAACGATAATCTCTGTCAAATCAACCTCATTCCAGTCTCGATTAAGAGTTTCGATGTCATTATTGGCATGGATTGGCTGAGTTCACATCGTGCGGACATTTTATGTTACGATAAGGCCGTTCGCCTTAATCTGCCAACCGGCGAAACCTTCCTTGTCTTGGGCGACAAACCTAGTACCACTCTTAGTATCATCTCAAGTATCCAAGCTCAGAAGTACCTACGCAAGGAGTGTCACGCATTTTTAGCACATGTTGTAGATGTGAAACGCGAAGTCCAGGACGTCAAGGATGTGCCCGACGTATGCGATTTTCCCGACGTGTTTCCCGAGGACCTTCTAGGAATACCACCCGCAAGACAAGTCGAATTCAGAATCAATCTGATTCCCGGAGCTACCCCAGTAGCCAAAGCACCCTATCGATTAGCCCCGACAGAGATGCAGGAGCTATCCAGCCAACTGAATGAACTACTTGGAAAAGGATTCATCAGGCCGAGCTTCTCGCCATGGGGAGCACCCGTGTTGTTCGTGAAAAAGAAAGATGGATCGTTCAGGATGTGCATCGACTACCAAGAACTCAACAAACTTACCATCAAGAACCGATACCCCCTACCCCGAATCGACGACTTATTCGATCAACTCCAAGGAGCCAACTACTTCTCCAAGATCGATCTGAGGTCGGGATATCACCAGCTGCGAGTCCTAGAGAGTGATGTTCCCAAGACGGCCTTCCGGATGAGATACGGACATCACGAGTTCGTAGTGATGCCGTTCGGACTAACCAATGCCCCGGCCGTATTCATGGATCTAATGAATCGGGTATGTCGTCTATTCTTGGATAAATTAGTGATAGTATTCATAGACGATATACTCATTTATTCAAAGAATAAAGAGGAACATAGTCAACACCTGAGACAAGTCTTAGAGACGTTACGAACTGAGAGACTTTATGCAAAATTCTCAAAATGTGAGTTTTGGATTAGAAAGGTGGACTTCCTCGGTCACGTGGTCAGCAAGGAAGGAATCCACGTGGACCCCTCAAAGATCAAGGCTATCGAAAACTGGTCTGCACCAACCACACCAACCGAAATTCGCCAGTTTCTAGGTCTTGCTGGTTATTATCGAAGGTTCATCCAGAATTTCTCTAGCATCGCAAAGCCTCTTACCACTTTAACCCAGAAAGGTGTGACCTACAACTGGGGAGAAAAGCAAGATGCTGCGTTTCAGACTTTGAAACAAGCCCTCTGCAGTGCACCTATCCTTTCTCTTCCGGAAGGGACCGAAGATTTTGTGGTGTATTGCGACGCTTCGAAGCAAGGGCTGGGCTGTGTGCTAATACAGAGGGGAAAGGTTATTGCATATGCCTCATGACAACTGAAAACGCATGAGGTCAATTACACCACTCATGACTTAGAACTTGGAGCAGTGGTCTTCGCTCTTAAAATCTGGAGGCACTACCTTTACGGTACCAAGTGCACTATCTTTACAGACCACAAGAGCCTCCAACACATCTTCGACCAGAAGGAGTTAAACATGAGACAACGACGTTGGGTTGAATTGCTCAACGACTACGAATGTGAGATTCGCTATCATCCGGGAAAGGAAAACGTCGTGGCCGATGCCCTTAGTCGAAAGGAGTACTCTGGCCGAAGAGTGAAGTCATTAGCCATGTCGATCCATTCGCACCTGTCAGCGCAAGTCAAGGAAGCTCAAATAGAGGCCTTGAAACCCGAAAACATGATAGGTGAGGCCCTTAGGGGAATGGACAAGAACTTAGAAATCAAGAGTGACGGAGCACGCTACCTCATGAACCGGATCTGGACACCCAAGTTTGGTGGATTCAGAGAGGTAGTTATGAGCGAGGCACACAGGACCCCATACTCCGTACACCCAGGGTCAGACAAGATGTATCTAGATCTCAAACAACTCTACTGGTGGCCAAACATGAAAGCGGAGATTGCTACTTATGTGAGCAAGTGTTTAACCTGCGCCAAAATAAAAATAGAACACCAGAAACCCTCAGGCTACTCCAACAACCTGGAATACCTGAATGGAAATGGGAGCAGATTTCCATGGACTTCATAACCAAACTGCCCAAAACTCAGAGTGGCCAAGATACTATTTGGGTAATCGTCGACAGATTAACCAAGGCAGCCCATTTCTTACCGATCAAGGAAACTGATAGGATGGAAAAACTATCAAGAACCTACATCCGGGAGATCGTACAACTTCATGGAGTACCGATGTCCATCATCTCAGATAGAGACAGCAGATTCACTTCCAGATTCTGGCAATCATTGCAAAAATCCATGGGAACAAGGTTGGACATGAGTACAACATACCACCCGCAAACTGACGGACAGAGTGAGAGGACGATCCAAACCTTGGAAGACATGTTGCGAGCATGTGTAATCGACTTTGGTAAGGCATGGGATGTTCACTTACCTTTGGTCGAGTTCTCTTATAACAATAGTTACCATACTAGTATCAAGACCGCTCCATTCGAAGCCCTTTACGGCCGTAAGTGCAGATCACCTTTGTGCTGGACGGAAGTGGGCGACACGCAGTTGGCAAAAGGCCTAGTCCCTAATAGCACCCTCACTGGTCCGGAGATCATCAGGGAAACGACTGAAAAGATCGTGCAAATACGAGAACGACTGAAGTCCTCAAGGGATAGGCAAAAGAGCTATGCCGACAAGAGACGTAAACCCTTGGAATTCCAGATTGGCGACCGTGTACTACTAAAGGTCTCACCCTGGAAGGGCATGATACGCTTTGGAAAGCGTGGAAAGCTAAATCCTAGATACATTGGACCCTTCGAAATCATTTCGAGAGTTGGTCCAGTGGCCTACAAACTCCAACTTCCAATTGAGCTTAACAAGGTACATCCAGTATTCCACGTATCGAACCTGAAAAAGTGCTTGTCCGACGAAACACTTGTAATTCCACTCGATGAAATCGAGCTAAATGAAAATCTTAACTTTGTGGAAGAACCCGTCGAAATCATGGATAGGGAAGTTAAACGAACTAAACAGAGTCGCATTCCAATAGTAAAGGTTCGATGGAATGCTAAGAGAGGACCCGAGTTCACATGGGAACGGAAAGACCAAATGCAACAGAAGTATCCGCACCTCTTCCTCAGTCCCTAATACTTCTATTTGTATTAAAATTTCGGGACGAAATTCTCTCTAACGGGGGGATGATGTAACAACCCGATATTTCAACTCTTTGTAATGACCTAAAAAGTCAAGTATTGTAACCACTTTTGAGTTAATAAAATTAACTTTGATAATAAAATGTCCAAAAAGTTCTATTTAAATTCCCTCTATGTTTAAATGTCATTAAACCATGATCCTACGTAAAAAGAGCGCCCAAATCCGGCTTCGTATATTGAAGTTAAGATTTTTCCAAGTTCAGCTTAGCAGCAGACAGCTAAAAACTCGAATCGGAGATCGAGCGACTTTTGGCCGGAATGACCTAAACGAGAATCGAAGGTCTCGACAATGGTATCTCAGCGGTGAAAAGTCTGGCAAAAACCGACGTCAGATAAAGAAGTTATGAATTTTTAAAGAAATTCCTTAATCACGTCATTTTATAAATAAATAATAAAAATAATTTCGGAATTTGCCAACGGAGTCTAAACGAAAGTTGTAGAGCGTAGTCTCACCTACGCGTGGATATAAAGACCATCGAAAACGGATTTCGTATGAAGAAGATATGATTTTTTGAAGTTTATTAAATAAATTATATATAAATTTATATCAAAAATCCGGTAATATCCGAAGGAGGAGTCAGCGTCCTCATCCGGGTTACGCGCTGCGTACCCTCGTACGCCCCGCGTACCCGAAGGCCTTGGTCTCGGTCCGTCCACGTCGCCCCTATGCGAAGCTACCGCCCCGCCCCATCCGACCCGTCCCATCCGATCCGTCCCATCCGAAGCCGAGGCAGTCGAGGACTCGCTCATGCATGACGTACGCGTACGCGCTGCGTACGAGCGTACGCCCCGCGTACCGAGGCTTCTCAGGCCCCCTATAAATAGAAGTGCGAGGGTTTCCGAAAAACTTGCTCATTTCTTCTCATTTCCCTTGCGTTTTGCCTCGTTTTCCGTGCCCGTTCAAACCCGAAGCCCTGGTCATTTTTACTCAAGTCCCGAGAGTCGATTTTACTCCCGAGATTCCCGAGAATCCCGAGAAAGATCCGCTTCCCGAGACGAAACTCTGCCCGGTTTTCCATCTCGCTATCTTCAAACTTCTAGGTGAGTTCATACCCCTACAAACACTCTTTAAATACATTTTTAAATGCTTTTATACACTTTTAAGGGGGGGGGGGGGAATACAAGTAAACACACGACTAAAATCGTGTGAAACATCGATCTTTTGCTATACTTTTCATACTGTTGTTTAAACTATCTTCTGAAGTTATTATCATGCAAAACACCTCACAACACAACTTTACCCTCTTGGGGTACAATATGTTTTATAAATAGAAATATGTTTTATTTATACGTTTACATACAAATACATCATATCAAGGGTAACCATCTTTGCTAAACCATTTTATACTTTCAAAGAACTTATGAATTATGCTTTGTCAAACATTGTGAAAAAGAATAAACTTTGCATACAAAACTATCACTTTAATACAGACTTAGTTGAGAATCCGTGAGACGTGTACATCTTCAAATACTACCTTTTGCTAAAAGGTATCGCTACAAGTCCTGTCTATAACCAGAGTCTCCCGTTCGGAGCACGTGTCAAATGTGTATAGATCTATACGGGAAGTCATGATCCCGCGCCCTGACTGTTAGCTACAGTCCGTCTTTTGGGGTGACAGTTGTCATAACGCTACGACGCCTGAAGAACGTCGCTACAGGCATATTATGTTTAGTATGGTTATAAAACTCACCGGATATACAATTATTATGGTATTATGCTTTTATGAATGAGTAGCTATTAAAACTATTCTTCATCTAACAAGTGCGATCTTCGTATAGCTTTATTATATAAAACTATGCCACAACTTTTAAGCACGTCGGTTGCTTGCGATTTTCGGTCTTAGAGGCTGCCAGTTCTGTTAGGAAAATAAGGGTTTTTCCTGATTACAAACCAAACAACTATTAGGAAAATGAGGGATTTTCTTGGTTCAACTAGCGACATTTTTCAACACAAATACTCTCATGCATTTCATAATTTTATAAGAAAATAAGGGATTTTCTTGGAAAATATACACTCATTTTGGAATGGCATTCAATGTTTCTAAATCACTTATGAACTCACCAACTTAATTGTTGACACTTTTTCTTTGAAATAACTTGTATTCTCAGGGAACTGTTAAGCAGGTTTGGGAATCAACTTTTGGGGATTAACGCGCTGGCGTTAATTATTTCTTTTGAAAGATGTTTATGCATTTATCTTTTGAGCATGTAATGAATACAATGATGTGAACATTTTTGAAACCTTTATATATGTATGGTGGTGTGTACTTTCCTTTCTATGAACTGTTATGATACTGAATATGACGTCCTCCGCCCCCGAACGTTTCCGCCGTTCTGGTTTGGGGGTGTGACATATAGGCACTACTTGTCTGTAACAGGGTGGACGAAGTGCCTGAGTAGTGCGAACATCTTCTGCAACTACTTTTCCGAAGTTGCAGAGTGTTTCCCGGTCTAGGTGAAATCTAGTGAGTATAGGGTTCCATTACTCGGAACTTTAATCCCTTTACTAACTGAGGGTATTAGCTACTATGTGGGCTTAACTGGCATGGCAACAAACTTCAGATTTGTGGTCATTATAGTGGCTCAACCCGCAGTGGTTCTCTTGACTCCATCTCCTGTTTTATGGAATATGATAAAGGGCTTTACTATGAGGTTCGTGGTAGAGCTCATATTCGGCTTAACCACTAATACTTGGTGTATGCAAGCCGTATATAATTGAGGTCGGCAGGATGTTCAGTTGTGCGACTCCACCCCAGACCCACAACCCAACGAGGAACAGGGAGTAGGGAGGAAGCACACATCTTAAATCTTTTTGATCTCAACTATATACCACCTTTATGCATATACCTGGTTATAGTGGTCAGTCTCATGAGTTCTCTCCTCTAGGTTCACGAACCTGATGTGCAAGGTGCGAAGGGTGTTTCTGGGGAATCTACGAAGCATGCTTCAGATGGTTATCGTCTTCTGGAATGCTTGCAGTGTCTTTCGCTTAAGTTTTCATATGACTAAGAGGGGTCGGTCAACTGCGCGCGGTACCCTTCTCTTGGGTACTTCGGAAGGTTTGAGATAAGAGGGACGACTGACGGATCGCATTAGGTTTGATTATTTGTATTATGTTTAGGTTCGGGAGAACCTTTATTTGCCGACATGGCTACGGAGAAAGTTCTTTTTACACAGCACTAGGGATGTACACATGGTCGCACTACGTCAAACCATGATCGATAGAGTCGTCAAAATTGGCATACCTCGACATGATATAAAATGAGGATCGATAGAGTCATGCGCCGAACAGGCACACAAGTTCTAGGCGTCTCGGGTTTCGTCCTATGTATCACTGCCGTGGATACTTGGACCGATAGAGTCGACGCGGAACTATAGAGAGTCCTAAGTGTTTCTAAGTGGAGTACCTTCTCATGAATGGATTCTCACGAGGCATTTCTATAATCGCCTAACATATACTAGTCATGTATAATTAAGGTGGGGAGGACTGTTGACTGAGTGACTCCGCCCTAAATCCACAACCAAACGAGGAACAGGAAATGAGGCGGCATTCACTCACTCTAGGTCTATCCATCTTAACTATACATGGTCGTAACGTATATGTTTAGCCATTATAGTTTTACCTGATGAAATTTAAATTTTATAACAGTGCTGCGACTTTCGCCTTAATGGGGAAGTATTTACATTTGAATTAGCCTTTTAATGTTTTCAGTTTAGTTATCTGAGATCGAGAGACGTACCAAAATCTTCCGGGTTCCTTGATGCTTCTCCCTAAGCAGTAGAGTTAGGCTCCTCCTGTGTCCTTGTCTTTTCCTTCGGTTGGGCAGTCCCTTTTGAAGTGTCCAATCTCACCACATAGCCGGCAATTTGGATTGGTCATCACGTTGGTGATTGATGCAATACGCTCCACCAGAGTTCTGCATACACGAGCAGTATGCCCCTTCATGTTGCACCTAGCACATATGAGTTCCCGGCAGACACCATGATGATGGTAGCTGCACTTCCTGCAGTGGGGAAGGTTTCCTAGGTATGGCCTTCTTGGAGTCAGGAGGGAAGGATTGACAGGGGTATAGACTGCCTCAGCTTATTGCCCTTCGGAAGGTCCTTGAGCCGAGGCACCTCCGTCCTCGATCTTGAGTTTTCTCTTTAGTGGATTCGATTGAGGTTCTTGGGTGGCTGGGTATGTAGGGGTTGGTTGCTGCTGTCCATTGCTAGGATCGGAATTCCCGATAGGGCCCTTGCTAACATTGGCGTTGTTAGCATTCAGGTGAGCCATGACAGCTGCTACGGCTGCCGAGACTGCAGCTTGGAACGTAGCTTCATTGACGAAGAGAGTAGGTTTCTTGCTTGTGGACTGGTTGCGCTTCTTTCGTGGCATGGTTTTTCCTACACGGGAAGGAACACAAGATAATGAGAGGCGATAGTTAACCCTGGACCTATCAGTCCTGTCTTTATTAGGCGTAAATTTTTCCCGTGCCTCGGGTACTGGTTGTCTGAGTGTCGACCTACATCCCTATGATGTAGTCCTAGTAATCAAGGTAGGAGTGTGAGTATCGGAGAAAGGCCATAAGATGCGAGTCGTTCCTACTACGTTACCTTTATACTGGGAAAGGTTTCACTCTCCGACCTGGAAAGATTTGAGAACAGTTCGGAACGAACACCGCGGAAAGAGAGGCTCATGAAGACTTATGGCTAAATGCTCTCAATAGAGGTGCGTGGGATCCACTCTAATCGTGTTATTGGCAACGGGAAACAACGATTTACCTAACAGATGGCGTGAGTAGTGTAACCACTAACTCACTAAATTGTATTATTTTATGGGTGTATTAGCGTGACGAACATGAGGAAAAGACACTTCTCGGGTTCCATGTACTAGCTCCCTCTGTCTACCTCGTAGATTTGACTGAAATCGGCGTTGGTTTCCATCGGGTAGTTACCTAGGGTTCTTCTCTTGTGAAGACATATTGAATTTCTACTTCGCCTCACTTCCGAATCCGACTCCGGGTGTCATCACTTCATGATGGATGACTGGAAATTTCGGAAGTTTAGGCGAATTTCTCACCGATGTCCCTAAAAAGATATAGGCACTTGGTGAATTCAATAGTCTCGACCCAGTTCATTTATTTCCGAACAGGAAATCTCCTCAATGAACCTCCTCTGGGTCTGAATCAACTCTTCTGCCGAATACTGAAGTGGATAGGGTTTTCTACAGGGTTCGTGCGAGAATAGAAATGTCTAAAGAATCCTAAAAGATTATTAACATTTCACTCAATGATCCATATCGAGTCCTGCTACGACTACACAGGGTATATGAATCATATATAGCTTAGATCCGATAGGCCTTCGAATATGTGATACTACTCTATATCCACATCCCAACGAGGAAAAGGAAGTAGAGCGAAACCACACATTCTTAGCCTATGGGATCTTTATTATATATAACCTTGGGAGTACACTCTCTGTAATTGTAGGTATATCAATAAGGATCTTTTTAGTTCTTCACACAAGGTTAGTTATGGATCCTAAAATACCCCTATGGTATTTTAATTTCTTGTTTGGTTCTTATCTTCTGAATATGGTTCTAGGATTAGTGTGAATCTTTTAGCGTTCCAAAATACTCCTATAGTATTTTAACTTTGTATTTGGCTCTAGCATTCCTAGTTGGTAAGTTGCAGACCTGTTGCAACACCACTATCACTCCCAAGCACATGTTCATCGCATCTCGAATAAATGTAGTTGATCAGGTTACATTTATTCCAGCTTACGCTTACATAACTACCCATGTTTGATGGTAATGCTCATCATCCGAAGACTTTTATTCTTGTTGTTCTTGTGATACTTGTGTTCGGGTGTTTAGATTCTGGATGTTCTTATACTTTGGTAAAATATGGTTATATTTTAAAGTATAATTCTTGGTCAGAGTGTTTTATCCCTTTGTATTTATAGGCTGTATATCTTTTATGAATTGACATACTTAGCTCACTATAAACAATGCTCTGATACCAATCTGTCACACCCCAAAACCGGAATGGCGGAAACGTTCTGGGTGGATGACGTCATGTCAAGTATCATAACACATGCATTATAGTAATCAAAGTACAACAACCATTGCATTAATAGTAATAGTTTTACATGGTTTACATATCAATACATCAAAGTAATACAAGTAATAATATAAGTACAGCTTGGTACTAAGCTATCTTCATCAACAGCTCCGGGAATGTACCTGTCTAAAGCTGACTTGAGAATACAAGTTATTTGAAAAGCGAGTATCAACATTTTTACAAATGCTGGTGAGTTCATAAGCATTTAGTGTCATTTTATCCAAATAACTTTAATAAAAGTGGTAGTTTTAGAGTGTCCATTACATTAGTGTCTTTTCTAGAAATTCTATATTTTCTTTAATAAAAGCAGTCTTCTACCAAGACTGGACGAAGTTATGTGGTAAAAAGTAGTTTTCCCTTAATTGCTATCATTATCAAAATACAGAATTTGATTATTAAAGAAAGCAAGAGAAATCAGGGAAATAACATATGCCTCAGCAGTGAAGACTGCTGACTAAGGCAAAGGAATCATAGACTCTAGGAGAGTATCGAATGAATGACACGCCTAGCTCAGTCTAACAAAAGAGACACAGACCCCAGAATGTACCAAATGAAAGGTACGGCTAGCAAGGTCTAAAACCAAGAATATAGACCCCAGACAGTATCAAATGAAAGATACAGCTAGCAAGGTCTAAAAACAGTGTGACTCTGAGAGTGGGTTTTCAGCATACAGTGTAAAGTACAGTGTAAAATACAGTGTGAAATACCATTACCTTAAAGCCATGAATTATAAGGTAACCTGGGATACTCGTAACCATACTAACCGACACTAGAGTACCTGACGCCCTGCAAGCGTCTATAAAATGTGACATTTTTCACCCCTTGGCTTGGTAAGCCGTGGACTGTAGCTAGCAGGTAGGGTGCGGGGGTGTCAATCCCGTATAGATCTATACATACAATGTCCGCTCTCCCCCGCACCCTAACTGCTAGCTACAGTCCACGCAATACAGTCATCCCGAGCTCTTCCCCTTGGAACCAGAAGTACATGAAACATAAACTAAAAATCATAAGCACAAATCTTAGTGAGATCACCCAAAATACTACATACCAAACATACAATAAACATATAGTGGGCCCCGCCCAGCTTCGGACCCCGTCCGGCATCGGGCCCCGCCTTGCATCAAGCTGAGCTAGGTAAACGGCCCCCGCCCAACATACAATGACATATATCAAAATAAACACATACGCATGCAATAATCACAAAGATACATAGCATACAGATATCCATCAGACCCCACCCGACATCGGGTCTTAGCCCAGAAGACATATAAACATAGGCACATGCAAGAGTCACAAAGACAACTAGCATACTAACAACATAATATAAACATGGGCCGGCCTTGGTGCCTTCAAGCCGCTAAATCCGGTAAGGAAACTCACCTCGAATACAGAGAAAGATAGCTGGACGGATCTCGACTCCGAGTATCAACTCTACTCAACCTATAAACATAAAAGACTTCCTTAAGTTCAGCAAAAAATATCCAGAAACCCCTTAAAGGTCAAACTTGGTCAAAGTAGAAGTCAAATTCAACGTTCCGAGTTGACTCAACTTGCCGAGTTGTCCTTCAACTCGCCGAGTTTCCCATTAATCAACATAATCGCGAAGATTCGATCCAACTCGCCGAGTTCACCCATGAACTCGCTGAGTTTCCCCTATAGTCAGCAGAATCGGGAATAATCGATCCAACTCGCCGAGTTCTTCACGAAACACACCTCTTAATCTATTAAGTCACCATTCTCGAAACTAAAGGTCCACAACTCAGATCTTAATTAAAATATCATCTAGAAGGGTAAAGTTTCCAACTTTACCCTTAAGAACCATCCTAATGGGTTTAGAGCACAAACCCTAAGCCAAAAAGGTTAAGGCCTAAACAATGAACACTTATTCATCAAGACAAGCCCCAAAAGTACACATTTGGACCTTAGAGGCTGCAAAGACATGTAAATTTTCCAACTTTACTCTCATGCATGACTAGGAGAGCCCAAATGCTCTAAAGAATCCATAACAAGTACTTAATGGATGCATGGAGCTCTTAAGACCACAAAGTTGGCACCTTTATGCCAATATAGCTCATAATGATTATGGATCTAAAAGAATAACCTCTTTGGGGCGACCTACACTCCATTACTCACTCAAAATAGGCTAAATCATGCAAACTAACCCCAAAAAGTGATCTAAAGGAATATTAAGCAATGATAGAACTTTATACTCGTAATATGCTGGAAATGGTGCAAAGAATCAATATCTTCAAGGCTCCTACTTGTATCATCACCTTGCACCAAGCTTCTCTTTCTTCCAAGGGCTTCAAACACACCAAAACACACTCACAAAAAGCTCACTATACTAAAAAAGGCTTTAGGGTTACAAACAAAATAGGCTGGAAATTAGGCCAACATCTGGGACTTAAGGTGTTTAAATAGGGTGCAAAACAATAAAATTAGGGTTTCTTCCTGAGTGGCCAACTCGTCGAGTTGAGACTCCTCAACTCGTCAAGTTGCCTCATGAAACTCCGCTGCCAAAACAACTTCAACATGTCTAGTTGGGGCTTCCAACTCGACAAGTTCTTCAAGAAAAATGCAATACTTGAATTCAAATCGTACCAGAAAATAAGGCATTGTAATTCTCCCCCACTTGAATAAGACTTCGTCCTTGAAGTCCGCTGCCTCCAAAAATCCCGGATAACTCTCCCTCATCTCCTCTTCGGGCTCCAAAGTCCATTCCGACCCCTTGCGGTGCAACCACTGCACCTTCACAAGCTCCACGACCTTGTTCCTCAAGGTTTTTTTCTTTCGATCTAATATTGCCACTAGTTTCTCAACATAATTCAGGCGGTCATCCACCCGAATATCCTCCAAGGGTACAACTGCGAAATCATCCACCAAACACTTCCGTAGCTGAGAGACATGGAATGTGCGATGAATCTAGCTAAGCTTGGCTGGAAGATCTAAACGATATACAACTTGGCCCACCCGAGCTGCAAACCTGAAGGGACCGATATATCTGGGGCCTAACTTGCCCCGCTTCTTGAACTGGATGACACCTTTCCAAGGTAACACCTTCAAGAGAACCATATCTCCCACTTGGAATTCCAAATCTGACCGGTGCTTGTCGGCATAGCTTTTCTACCGACTCTGAGCTGTCTGGAGCCTGCTCCGAACCTGTTGAATCATCTCGGTAGTCTTGAGTACCACCTCGATACTCCCCATGACTTGCTGACCGACCTCGCCCCAACAAATCGGGGTCCTGTACTTCCTCCCGTAGAGCATCTCAAAGGGAGGTCGATCAATGCTAGCGTGATAGTTGTTGTTATACGAAAATTCTTCTAACGGAAGATACGTATCCCAAATCCCACCAAAATCTAGTACGCACGTACCCAACATATCCTCAAGAGCCTGAATCGTCCGCTCACTCTGCCCATCAGTATGCGGATGAAAAGCTATACTAAAATGGAGACGAGTGCCCGTCTCGTCATGAAACCGCTTCCAGAATCTGGAAGTAAAGTGAACATCCCATCGGAGACCACAGAAACCGACACCCCATGACGTGCCACCACCTCACGAACATAAATCTCGGCTAGCTTCTCAGCATAAATACTCTCTTGGATCGGAATAAAGTGCGCGCTCTTGGTAAATCGATCCACGATGACCCAAATAGAATCCACTCCGCGCGCTGTCCTGGGAAGCATCGTGATTAAATTCATCATGATGTCTTCCCATTTCCATACGGGAATCTCCAACGGCTGCATATTGTCGTGAGGTTGCTGATGTTCCGCCTTAACTTTCCTGTAAGTCAAGCACTCCTCCACAAACCATGTTATATCCCGCTTCATGTAGGGCCACCACTAATCAGGGCGAAGATCCCTATACATCTTCATCACCCCGGGATGGATAGAGAACCTCGACTTGTGATGCACACGTGGTTCATGAGGTCCATGAATGCGGTAGGAGCATTGGTGAGCCCAAATGGCATCACCACAAAGTCATAATGACCATATCGAGTCCAGAAAGCTATCTTCTGCACATCCTCGCCCGTGACTCACATATGATGATAAACCGATCACAGATAAATATGGGAAAACCAAGATGCACCCTAAAGTTGGTCGAAAAGATCATCAATCCTTGGGAGTAGATAATGTTCTTCACCATTACCTTATTCAACTCGCGTTAGTCGATACACATGCGATGAGACCCGTCTTTCTTCTTCACGAACAGAATCGGTGCTCCCCAAGGTGAACTGCTCGGCCTAATAATTCCCTTGTCTAACAGCTCCTACAGCTGTGTAGACAACTCCTACATCTCGAGAGGAGCCAACCGATACAGGGCTTTGGCTATCGGAGTCGCCCTTAGAACCTAATCAATCATGAACTCCACCTGCCTTTCCGGAGGTACCCCAAGCAAATCCTCTAGTAACACATCTGGATACTCCCACATAATTGGCACATCGTCCACGGTCGCCTTACTCTTATCCTAGGTATCCATGACATAGGCGACGAAACCTGCACAACCCTGATGAAGGTAACATCTGGTCCTCGCTGCAGAACACATAACTGGCCCATGCTGTGATCTCTCACCCTGAATCACCAAATCTCCCCCACTTGAGGTTCGAACTCGAACCAACTGCTTCTTACAATTGATCACTGCCCCAGTAGGGCTCAACCAATCCATGCCCACGATAACCTTGTTCCCACGCAAAGGAATAGGAACCAAATCCACTGGGTACTGCTCGCTGAACAACTGAAGAGTACATCCGAGATGAACCCTTGCAACCCGAATAGACCTATCATCAACAATCTCCACATCAAGAGGACGATTTAGCTCCCCTGGAGCTCCAACTAATCTCGTGCTAAGCGCAAGAGATATAAAAGATCGGGTAGCCCTCGAATCAAATAACACCAAGGTAGGGATACTGTTCACGAGGAATGATCCTAAAATAACACACATAAACAGAAGCAACAATTCAATATAAATAAAGGGATAAGGAGAAGATACATACCCGTCACAACGTTAGGTGCTGTTCGCACCTCCTCTTCCGTTAACTGGAATGCCCTACTCTTCGCTGCTAGCACATCTGCCCCGCCCTGACGGCCATCAGTGCTAACAACGGTCCTGCTACAGCTAAACTTAAACAATAAGCCTTCTTGTGGCCCCTATGATTACACTAAAAGCAAATCAGATCAGATACCGGAGTGATGGGGGTGGTAGCAGTATAATCTCTGTTGATGTGACTAGTTCGACCGCACTTGAAGCAGCCAAAACCCACCCCTCTGCACGTCCTCTCGTGTGACTTGTTGCATTTTCCAAAGGTGCTACGGCCATGCTAGCCTCTCGATCTAGAATCAAAGACCTTGGGCCTCTTACCCGACCCCTCAGCACTCCCTCTTTCTCTCCATATCCAAGTCAATCTCCCTCTCCCTATCCCTCTCTATCATGTCCTCCAGTATCTTGCAACTGGATCCGCTCACAAACTGTCGGATATCTCTCCTTAACATCTCGTGGTACCGGGACTTCTTCATCTCCTCGTCTGCCACATACCGCAGAACCGGGAGGGCCCTCTCCCTGGACATAGCAGTGATCTCAGTCATGGTCTCAGTAGTCTGATGGAGATCCTGAAACTCTCGCAACAACTGCTGCACCACGATCACCGGTGTAAACTTGGCTAGGAACCTGGTCGAGAAATCACTCCACGTCATCGAATCGATAGCATCACCTCCTACAACATGCTTTACCTCCTCCTACCAATCACAAACCCTGTCGTTCAGGAGGCAGGAAGCTAGTCTGACCTTGTCCCCCTCGGGACAACAGATGGTATTGAAGGTGTTGGCGACATCTGTCAACCACCTGCTGCTCGCAATGGGGTCCCTAGCCCCATGATAATTTGGCACTCCACAATCCCGAAACTCCCTAAAAGTCAAAAAAGCACGTCCTGATTAAAGCCACAATCTTAGCGCGAAAAGCGCTCAATCTCTCATCAAGAATCTCCATAATACCCTCCTTGACCGTGCTAAAGATCACATGAGTCTGATCAAGGATGTTGTGCGTAATCTCAGAAGGGATGAACTCTCTCGTCTGGTCATCAAGCTGCCCAACTCCAGAACCCAAGCCTGAACCCTCCCCGACACCGGAACTGCCCAATGACCTGCCTCGTAATACCACCATACTGAAAATAGACCATAAAACTATCAGAATAAACATCAATGCACATATTGGGGAAATCATAACTACACAAGCTCCCTGACTTCATTACAACCCTCCTTGAATCGAGTATGGATTCCCTGTTTCCAGTAGTATGGGCCATACTACCTTCCACATCAATTTGTACTTTCCTCAAGAAGTGCCTTCACTCAGCAAGTTACTCTATAACCATCAGATCACTCGTAGCTAAGCTCCCAACACTAAATCTCATCCTAGGTTTTCCTAGGGCAGACTCCATATCACTATCTACCATCAGCTGCAGAAGGAACTTATGCTAACCTTCTCTAACTAGCTCATGAATACAATTACATATTACAAAGACCAGATAATTCTTCGAATGCGAGGTCTCTCCTTACAACGGTTGGACTCAAACAAGAGTTGTGCAATAGGACTAAACCTAACCTTCTGAAATTACTTAGGTTTCATAATATATAACTTATCATATTCGCTTACTTACTATCTAAGATTAGCAAGAATTCCTAAAAGCACAAAGCAACCAGCATTCGAGCATCAAGTAAACAAAACTGAGCATAACCTAATCAGGCCATCATATCACTGACTAATCAGTACTAGCGTGCAAATCTAGAAGTTCATACAATAGACATACAATGGAATATCTCCTAGATCCTTAGCCCTAATCTAGCATGCGATTCACAATTCATATATAAACATTGTTGTACCCCCGAACCAGCGACGGAAACGTCCAGGGGTTTGTGCGTGACTTCATCTTGAAATATCATTATAGTGAATATAATTGAAACATAACATCATCATCATCATCAGACATGTATTATAACAACATTCATTGTTTACATTGAGTATTGTATTTGAATATTACATGCCAAAATAGTAAGAGTATGATGAAACAAAATATAACACAATATCCATTAGTTTGTTTCATTCATCCTGCTTCAACGGTTTCCTGAGAATACAAGTTATTTTGAAAAACGTCAACATATATAATGTTGGTGAGTTCATAAGCAATATGTTTGTGAAAATGATTTGTATAACTTTGAAATCACCAGAAAATCAGATATTTTCTGCAAACTGTTTAGTATGTTCGTGTCAGATCTTGTATTAATGCATGTATGTTTTTGTTTATTTGAATAAAACTGGTAAAAAGAATGTATAGGGAATGTAATGAGCATGTAAATAGAATGTTACCAGACAACCTGATGTTGCCTGTAAAAGAGAAAGCTGCCATACCAACCCCCGAGGTTGAGTACCAATACATGTGTGTTCCTGAGTAATCCAAAGAGAAAAGAGAGTGGTCTTCCGTAAACTTCATAACGTTAATTCCTCTAAGTGAGTCGTCATAACCATACTAAATAATGACAATTTCGCCTGTCTTGGCGTTGTTGGACGCCTGTTTTGATTTTTGATTATAAGATTTTTGTCACCCTAGACTGAGTTAGTCTAACTGTAGCGAACAACTCAGGTGTGGGGTGTCATCCCCGTATAGATCTATATACAAATCCCCGCTCTCCCTCCAAGAGACTCTGGTCATAACTACAGGCTATGATCGTACACTTAATAGGTGTCAACCGATAAAACTCATTAGATCCTTAATTGAATTTACGCGAAGAAAGGTATAATCTCATTCCAGGCCCAATGAACCATGTAAGTGAACCACTAAGGCATCGCTAAACATGTAAATCATTTAAAGGCCCAAATTGGAATGAAATTATATAACATGGGTCCGAAATATATATATGAAAGGACAACTAAGGCCTATTTCACATGTAAGGTATTTACAGACCCAAATAGCACACAAATAGTATCCAAGGTCCGTCGCACATGTTAATGGGTCAATGAGGCCCAGTAAACATAGAAATAGTATACAGGACCTATCACACATAAAAATGGGCCAATAAGGCCCAATAACGTAGAAAATGATCAAATTAGTCCGTTTGTTAGTTATCGTTGATTTTGGTTCAAGTATTCACTAAAATAGCATGAAAGCCCACTTTTTGTAAAAATGGCGTTCTTGGCCCAATAAGCCAAAAATTTACAATTAAGGCCCAATTCTTATAAGAATAACACTTTTGTCTCCATTTTGTTCAAAACTTGTTTTGATGACTAGTGTGTGGTAAAAATAACATTTTAAACCCATTTTTCTTAAAAATGTCCTTTTTGGCTTGATTTTTGTGAAAATACACATTTTTCTGGTTTTTGACTTTTCTGAACCGGTTACTGGAAAATTTGTAGAAAATTCATCCTAAGTCGAAAATAGGATTCGTAAACTCTGGAAGTTTGTAAATTTTGTCTATTTTGTTCATAATTTTTCTCATAATTTTTGATGGTCCGAAATTGCTCACCTTCACAGGCTGGTCCGAAATTATTTAAAATCTGATAGGCAGTTTTGTAAAATTCACCAAAAATTGTAGAAAAATCGTATGAAAATGAGAGTAGTCATTTTAAAGGTATAAATATGAACTTTATCCATGTAAAACAGTTTTGAAAAATATTTCCATTAGGAGGGTCAAAACAGTTCGAGATTTTACTAAAACTTTCCTGTTAAAAGCTGATTTTTTAGTATAAGTTATAGATCTTTGGGCACAACACTCATTTTTGCTATTTTAAGTTTATAATTCCTAGATCTACAAGTTTATATGTAATATATGTCGTAAAACACACTTTTCTCAAGGTTCTTATGAAGATCCTAGTGATAAACTTCAAGTTTCTTAACATATTTTTAGATTAATGAAGTAATTAACACATAATCACCAAATGATTTAAGCAAACACACATAATGATGCATATATACATAGATCTACACATAAGACTTGTATTCTCCCCCCAAAGCAAGTAAAAACCGAAAACAAGGGGGTATGAACTCACCTTGGGGTTGATGGTTCGGTTTTTGGATGAAGAAAGAGAGAGATTACGGCCTAGCTTGCTTCTTGAGAGGATCCTCAAAAATATGATGTTTCTAGTAGTATAAACAAGAGATTTGTGATGTTTTTAGGAGGATCCAATCATAGATGAATTTATCCAACGTGAGAGTGAAGTAGCTTACCTAGTATGTGAGTTTGATGAACTTTCTTGTGCATACACACCCACTTACGGGTTTATGAAGAAAATGGAAGAGTTCTTGAGGTTTTTGGAAGTGAAAGGAAACTTGAATGATTTTGGTGAGGGAGAATGGCCTTAGGCTGAGATTAAGAAGAGATAAGGAGGGAAGAGAGAGTAGTGTGATGGAATGGTTGTATGGATGTTTGTGATGGCATGGGTATTTGTGGGATAATTTGCATGGATATCCCCCATGCAAAGATGAGTTGTCATGCTTAGAATATTCAACATTTCCTTTTTTTTGTCAAATTTATGGGACAAACATGTGGGCTAAAGAAAATGAAGATGGAGGGATGTTTGGGCCTATCCTTGGCCTTGTTCGAATTCATGAAGTTTAAGAATATTTTTTGGCCCATTGGGCCCCTAGTTAAGGTTCTTGGCCCAATGAAGCCTCATTAAAGAGTTTACGGCCCATTAGGGCAAATGAAATCCTTTTATGGCCCAACAAGGCTCATTAGTGATAAGATGGATTATTTTAGGCCCACATGGCCCAAAATGCTAAAGTTTTATGAATGTGGTCTATTTAGAGCCCAATTAGGGTTCCTAGGCCCGAGGTGATCAAGCTGAAAGTTTATTGGTCCATTAGACCCAATAAGAGAGTCCTAGTTCATAATGAACTTGAACCGGGATTTCTAGGGTTTTCAACCCATAGTTGAATGTATGAGGTGTATTGTATTAGGTCTTGAACCTCTTAAGAGAGTTTTGATTTCAAATGGATGATTTTGATTGAGCATAGAGTGTGATTTTCACTTAGAGCACATGCCTTACAATGGATGATGTTTATATGAGAATGGAATTTCCTAGCTAAAAATGCTAGTTGTGACATCATCCCCCCGTTAGAGGGAATTTTGTCCCAAAACTCTTTTGAAAGGTAGGATAGTGAATGAGAGAATAGGTGAGGGTACTTTTACTTGATCTGTCTTCGCATTCCCATGTGAAATCCGGTCCGCGCTTGGCGTTCCATCGAACCTTCACAATACGACTCTGCTTCATACTCTTCACTTCTCTATCTATGATTTCGACTAGTTCTTCAGTGAACAGGAGATTCTCATCTACTTCGATCTCTTCTAAAGGAATGATAAGTGTTTTTCCTGGTAGGAACTTTTTCAAACTCGGGGCATGGAACATGGGGTGTACGTTGCTGAGCTCCGAAGGTAGCTGCAGCTTATAAGCCATTGGACCACTTAGGAAAAAAAATTCTCGAATGGTCCGATGTATCGCAGGTTCAATTTTTCCCGATTTTCCAAAGCAAATCATTCCTTTCCAGGGAAAGAATTTCTATAGTACCCGACATTAGACATGGAATTCCATAGGTTTTTGTCATTTGTCAGCATAACTCTTTTGTCTGACTCGTGATGCTTGAAGTCGAGTTCTGATTTGGATTATCTTCTCTGTCGTTTCTCGAATGGTTTCTGGTCCCGTGAGAGTACTGGCGAGTGATCTGCATTTATGACCATAAAGAGCCTCAAAAGGAGCAACCTTGATGCTCATGCGATAGTTGTTATTGTATGAGAATTCAATAAAGGGCAACCGGGTATCCCATGACTTGCTGAATTCAAACACCCAGGCTCAAAGCATGACTTCGAATGGTTGAATGGTCCGTTCGCTTTGGTTATTGGTTTGAGGGTAGTAAACAACGCTCCTTACTAGCTATGTTCCCATAGCCTTCTGAAGTGACTGTCAAAATCTTGAAGTAATCCCGTTATCCCGATCCGAGATAGTAGACACATATATTACCTGGAGTCTCACGATCTCTTTGATATAGATCCATGTTAATCTTTCTGTCTTGTTTGATTTTTGTATTAGTAGGAAATGGGCAGGTTGGGTTAACCTATCGACGATCACCCGGATAGCGCCCAACTCAACTCTTATCACAATAAGCTTCATCTTTTGACTTCGAGAGTTCTATCCATCCATGCAGTGCTTCCTCTGTGATATTCTTCGGCTTTGATACTTTTAAGGCCGGTCGTAGATGTTGACAGTGTTTTGTTCTTGCTTAGTGAGCAGATGAGTATGTTATCAATTTAATGAAAAGGCTGACTAGGAATGGTTGGGAAAACTCTGTTAGTAGGGTTCATGAATACCGTGGGAGCATTTGTTAGACTGAAGGGTATGACAACGAATTTGAAATGGTCGCGACGAGTTTGGAAAGCAGTTTTTGGAATGTCGTCTTTTCGGACTCGAAGTTGATGATAACCGGTTCTTAGATCTATTTTAGAGAAGTAACTAGCTCCTTGGAGCCGGCTAAATAGATCGTCCATTCGAGGGAGTGGGTATCGGTTTTTGATAGTGAGCTTATTCAATTCCTAAAATTGATGTACCTTCTGAAGGATTCGTCTTCTTGAAGAACAAGATCGGAGCTCTCTAGGGTGAGAAGCTTGGTCTGATGAATCCTTTGCGCAACAATTCTTCTCAATTGACTGGATGACTTTTAAATTTTCGGCGAGAGCTAACCTGTAGGGTGAATTGGCAATTGATGTGGTTCCCGATATGAGGTTGATTCGAAATTCGACCTGTATCTTGGGGTCTTCCCGGAAGTTCTTCGGGAAATACATTCGGAAAATCATATGCTACTGGAATACCTTGTATGCTTACTTCTTCCTTGGTCTTGTCCACAACATGAGTGAGGAAAACCTAGTTCTTCTGGTGCAGACACTTCTGTGCCTTGATGCACGAGATAGGACGAGGATTGGCGCCAAGTTTATCACCATGGATTATTAGAGTTTCATGATTGGGAAGGTGAAGGCAAACGGCCTTCTCGCGACACATAGTATCAGCATGGTGGGGGCTTAACCCGACCATGCCGATTATCACATCAAAACTCCTAATATTTATTGGCATTAAATTTTATTTGAAATGAATGGTTTTTTAGTGTTAAGGTATACCCTACATAAATATCTTTGGTTGATTCGGTTTTCCCATTAGTCATCTCCACCGTTAAGGCGTAGTTTAGCCTCTGGAGTTGTTGTTTTAGTAAGTGTTTGAATATGTTACTAACAAAGCTTCGCTCAGCTTCACTATTGAATAAGAGGTAAGCGAAAGAGTTGTTAAGTGGGAACATACCGGTAACAACTGTCGGGTCTTGGACTGCTTCGCCTTGACCCAAGGTCAGGACCATTTCTGATCCTTCTGCTCCTTGATTGTTAGCCTTGGGGAAATTGCGCCTGAAGTGACCGGTTCCTCCACACTCATAGCAGGTGTGACTGGCCTCATCATTGGTGTTGTTGTTAAGGTTGTTGCGATTGTTTTCGTATTCGTTTGGTTGACGATTCTGTCATGGATAAGTTCTACAGTATTTGGTGGTGTGACTCTTTCGGTTGCATTTCTTACAATGCAGCTCCCGACAGGCTCCCTTATGATGGAACTGCACTGGTTGCATTGTGGAATGCTTCCAGCATATGGTCTCGTGGCCATTGGTGTAGTAGGGGTCATGGTCGCATGAATAGCAACAACATGTTGCTTCTTTGAGAACCCTTGAGTGGGTTGCCCCTTTCTCTTACTTCCAGACTTCCGCTTTCTGCTCTTAAGCTTTGGGTTTGGAGTTCCTTGATAAGTTGTCACTTGTTGGTTTCCATGTTCGTTCCCTCGGATGGAGTTGTTGATGCTATTTCCACCTCTATTAGTGTTTTTTGCGTTGAGTTGTGCCATAGCAGCGGTTACTGCTGCTGTTACAGTTGCTTGGAATGTAGCGAAGTCCATCCGCATGATTGGTGTCTTACGGGCATGCTTGTTATCTTTGTGGGATGACATTTTCCTACTGCACGTTGATAAGCCAGATCATAAGTAATGATCGTCATTCCTGGTTGCACTCTATAAATTTTTCATTTTGTTGTATAATTCTCATTGTTTCCATCTACATCCCTATGATGTATTTACAGTAGTAGGCAATTGCAGATTTGGCATGATTGTTATGTCTATCCTTAGAGTATATGGGTGGTTTTGGTTTCAGGATCCTTAAGTATCTAGCGGTTTCGAGGGTTTGGTTATGCATATAATTGAATTTATGCAATAACATGAAATAAAGATAGCACATAATTGTTTCATTGGCAAGTACCATCTTAGTACATGAAAGAGATTTATATCGGTTGGTAGGGGAAGAAAAAAAGGCCAATCCTAATTGTGGCGGAAAGTGTTTGGTGGTGGTGCTGATGAAGTGGATGCACCTTGGAGACGAACTACTTGTCGCTCAGTATCTTGTAGTCGTGCTTCCCAAACTGACTGCCTTGTTTGGGAGTCCCGATCACTTCCTCAGTTTGTCTCTAAGTTCTCTCAACAATAGCCCGCATTTGGTCCATTTGATTGTGGGTGTCCTGAGTTTGGTTGCCAATGTCTCGGGTGCACTGGACCATGGCTTGGAAGGCCCAGTCAGCTGGTCCTCTATGACTAAGATCGAAGAGACCTTGGTTCCTACCGTAGTGTGGTCGTATTCCCTGCTGGTGACTCCATCTCCAAATATCTTGTGCCCATGGGACGTGGGGCCATCGGGGCCCATACGATAAGCCGGTACTCGGGCTCTGTATGGAGGATTGATGACATCAGATTCTACATCTGAGTCATCATCATCATCGCCCTCGAGCTCTTCCTCTTCGATGTTCACTACTGGCTCGGCGGGTTCATCTGCAAGTTCTACTTCATGTTTCTCCTCTGGTTCTTCCTTTGAGTCTCCTTCTGGGTCTTCCTCTGGGTCGAGCCACCCTGTTTTTCCCTGACTAGGGAGGTAGGGGTTTCCTAGCTAATAATGCCCATATATAGTGTATTGCACGAAGGGGTATAATTACTAGAAACAAATAGCACACCAAATACTCCTATAGTATTTAAATTTTGTTTAGGTTTGATTCTATAAGCTATTTGGATAATTAAATGGTAAGTTTTTGATTCATTGCCCATCACAATTACTCCCAAACATATGTTGGTTGTATTTTGAATGAATGTAGTTGATCAGGCTACATTCACCCCCAATACGACTACATAACAGTCCGGGTTTAATAGCGATGTTCAAATCCTCCAAAGACTTTTACTGTTCTTGTTGTGTTATTACTCTAAAATGGACACATAGGTATGTATTTTAATTATGATGTTAAGAGTTGTTTAGTCCCATTGTATTTATAGTTGCATATCCTGTATGATTAGTTATGCTAGTTCACTATAAACAATGCTCTGATACCAATCTGTCACACCCCCGAACCAGACGGCGGAAACGTCCGGGGGTTTGTGCGTGACTTCATCTTAAAATATCATTATAGTGAATATAATTGAAACATAACATCATCATCATCACACATGTAATATAACAAAATTCATTGTTTACATTGAGTATTGTATTTGAATATTACATGCCAAAATAGTAAGAGTGTGATGAAACAAAATATAACACAATATCCATTAGTTTGTTTCGTTCACCCTGCTTCAACGGTTTCCTGAGAATACAAGTTATTTTGAAAAACGTCAACATATATAATGTTGGTGAGTTCATAAGCATGTTTGTGAAAATGATTTGTATAACTTTGAAATCACCAGAAAATCCGATATTTTCTGCAAACTGTTTAGTATGTTTGTGTCAGATCTTGTATTAATGCATGTATGTTTTTGTTTATTTGAATAAAAGGGGTAAAGAGAATGTACAGGGAATGTAATGAGCATGTAAAGAGAATGTTCCCAGACAACCCGATGTTGCCTGTAAAAGAGAAAGCTGCCATACCAACCCCCGAGGTTGAGTACCAGTACATGTGTGTTCCTGAGTAATCCAAAGAGAAAAGAGAGTGGTCTTCCGGAAACTTCATAACGTTAATTCCTCTAAGTGAGTCGTCATAACCATACTAAATAATGACAATTTTTCTTGTCATGGCATTGTTGGATGCCAATTTTGATGTTTGATTATAAGGTTTCCGTCACCCTAGACTGAGTTAGTCTAATTGTAGCGAACACCTCAGGTGTGGGGTGTCATCCCCGTATAGATCTATACACAAATCCCCGCTCTCCCTCCAAGAGACTCTGGTCATAACTACAGGCTACGATCGTACACTTAATAGGTGTCAACTGATAAAACTCATTAGATCCTTAATCGAATTCACGCGAAGAAAGGTATAATCTCATTCCAGGCCCACTGAACCATATAAGTGAACCACTAAGGCATCGCTAAACATGTAAATCATTTAAAAAACAAAATTGGAATGAAATTATATAACATGGGTCCAAAAAATATATATGAAAGGACAACTAAGGCCCATTTCACATGTAAGGTATTTACAGACCCAAATAGCACGCAAATAGTATCCAAGGTCCATCGCACATGTTAATGGGCTAATGAGGCCCAATAAACATATAAATAGTATACATGACCTATCACACATAAAAATGATTTTATTTTGAAAATCTCTACCAAATCCTTAGTTTGAGTTTAGACACACCCGAGAGAATGCTCGAATCCCTCAAACCACGGCTCTGATACCAACTTGTAACATCCAAAAATATGGTCCCAATTTTTTTCAATTTATTAATAGTTATAATAGTAATTCCAATATCATCCAATCATCTTAAACAAAAACAAATGTATCAATTGTCATAAAATCAGAGTAAAACATCATGTGCGGAATCCCAATGGTGTGTGCGATGCAGTCATCCCGAGCTCTTCCTCTTGGAACCAGAGGTACCTAAAACATAATCCAAAAATCGCAAGCACAAATCTTAGTGAGTTCCCCCAAAATACCACATGCCAAACATACAATAAACATATAGTGGGCCCTACCCGGCTTCGGACCCTATACAACATTGGGCCCCACCGGACATCGAGCTGAGCTCGGAAAAAGGGGCCCCATCCAACATACAATGACATATATCGAAATAAACACATACACATGCAGTAATCACATAGATACTTAGCATACAGATATGCATCATCCCTTTCCCGACATCAGGCCTTAGCCCGGAAGACATATAAACACAGGCACATGCAAGAGTCACAAAGACAAATAGCTTACTAACAACATAATATAAACATGGGTTGGCCTTGGTGCCTTCGAACCACTAAACCCGGTAAGGAAACTCACCTCGAATACAGAAAGGTAGCTGAATAGATCTCGGCTTCGAGTATCAACTCTACTCAACCCCTAAACGTAAAAGACTTCCTTAAGTTTAGCACAAAAGTATCTAGAAAACCCTTAAAGGTCAAACTTGGTCAAAGTCAAAGTCAAAGTTAACGTTCCGAGTCGACTCAACTCACCGAGTTGCCCTTCAACTTGCTGAGTTTCCCATCAATCAACAGAATCGCTAAGATTCGATCCAACTCGTCGATTTCACCCATGAACTCGCCGAGTTTCCCCTTTAGTTAGCAAAATCAACAAAAATCGATCCAACTCGCGGAGTTCACCCATGAACTCGCCGCGTTCTTCAGGAAACATACGTCTTAATCTATTAAGTCACCATTCTCGAAACTAAAAGGTCTACCACTCAGATCTTAATTAAAATTTCGTTTAGAAGGGTAAAGTTTCCAACTTCACCCTTAAGAACCATCCTAATGGGTTTAGAGCCCAAACCTTAAGCTTAAAAGGTTAAGGCCTAAATAATAAACACTTATTCATCAACACAAGCCCTAAAAATTTAAATCTTGACCTTAGAGGCTGCAAAGACATGTAAACTTTCTGACTTTACTCTCATGCATGGGTAGGAGAGCCCAAATGCTCAAAAGAAGCCATAATAAGGACTTAATGGATGCATGGAGCTCTTAAGACCATAAAGTTGGCACCTTTATGCCAAAAGAGCTCATGAAGATTATGGATCTGAAAGAATAACCTATTTAGGTTGACCTACACTCCATTACTCACTCAAACTTGGCTAAATCATGAAAACTAGCCCCAAAAAGAGATATAAAGGAATATTAAGCAATGATAGAACTTCACACCCGAAATATGCTGGAAATGGTGCAAAGAATCAAGAGCTTGAAGGCTCCTACTTGAATCACCACCTTGCACCAAGCTTCTCTTTCTTCCAAGGGCTTCAAACACACTCACAAAGAGCTCACTATACTCAAAAGGGTTTAGGGTTAAGGACAAAGGAGGCTGGAAATAAGGCCAACACCTGTGAGTTAAGGTGTTTAAATCGGGTGCAAAACCCTAAAATTAGGGTTTCCTCTTGAGCGGCCAACTCGCCGAGTTGAGACTCCTCAACTCGTCGAGTTTCCACATGAAACTCTGGGCCAAAACAACTTCAACATGTTGAGTTGGGGCTTCCAACTCGATGAGTTCTTCAGGAAAAATGCAATACTTGAATTAAAATCATAGCAGAAAATAAGGCGCTACAAACATCAAAGTCTCCCTAAATCATAAGTCATAAACAAGAGGATGTGTAAGGTCGTGCCTTCCCCTTCCTACAGTCATCCGCAATACCTGAAACATAACACAAAACTGTAAGCTAACGCTTAGTGAGTTTCCCCTAAAGTACCACCATCAAGAATAAGTACAATAAAAAATAACATGCATACATAGCCTTCATCCTGTCTTGAACGCCGCACCAACCTACAAACTATCTAGAACGCTCACAGAACCTTCAACATGACTGGAACACCTCACCAAGCCTTCAGCCTATCTAGACCATTCTATGGGACTTCGGGCTAACTGGTACGCCTCTCAGGCCTACAGTCTATTTGAGATGCCCTGGGTCTCTTGGCCTTCAGTCTACACTGGTCCGCCTCAACCCAACAACACACAACATGTCGACATATACATAATAGATAAACATTCACATAACCATTCAATCGACAATCATACATATCTTACAGATCACTAAGCATAGCATCATCCTATATACCAGGATACCGCTCTAACAGATCACTACAACACAATATCATACTAACACATTGTTGGGTTTTGAGCATTCTAACACATCCTAAGTGTACATGCAACCCTAATAAACCTTGGATCTATGTTTGTCTAATACATGCAATATAATATTTTCCAAGGTTTATAACCTATCTAGCATGACATGGGGAACTTTTAAACATAAAAGAACTAGATGAGATTACATACCTTTTGTTGATTGTTGATTCCTTGGAGTTTGAGAGCCAAGCACCAATAATGTGAATGCCTCAAATGGAAATCACAAATCACCACAAACTTGGAAAATCTATGAGAGAGTATACACACACTCTAGAAATCGGCCACACACAGGCACACACACTAGTAGCTATTTCATGCAACATAATCATGCTTATATAGGGTACATGGTTAGGGTAAACCCTAATAACGCATGACTTTTCCTTTTCCAAGGATCCATGGGTTAAAAGCTCCATGGATCATCCATGGACTTCCATATAAGCCTAGCCCATTAACAAATAAGTGTTAGCCCACACCATATAAAATACAATAGCCCATAATTTAATTAGTCTTCCTTTTAATCTCTAAATTAATTCATAATTAATTTAAGACTAAGACTAATTAAATAACATGACTTCATATTAATATATTATAACTTATAATATATTAATAAACATATGTGTATAACTCTCATAAAATTATCCATAAATAGTTCGGGTGAAGTGCAACCCAAATGGACCATGCCGGGTCGGGTCAAGTATATGCCAAATAAGTTATGGACTTAGACACCTTATCCAACAGGCTCCCACTTGGATAAGTCTGATAACTGTTTTTTGCCTATATTACTTCAGGAACCAACTGACAATCGTAGCTCTCGAAAACTCTGTTGAACTATGAAGCGCCATTTTAGATAAGTGATCACATAATCCTCTGTTCTCATGATATCAGCCGGACAAACGCATGGAACTATGTCTTGCTTATTGTCTGGCAGTTGTTTCCCGATTTCCGATTTGTTTGACAAAGTACTTAATTGAACACATCAACTTAGTTCTGACCGGGCCCGGTACATGGGTCAACACAAAATCATCGAGGGGCCCAGATATCGCTTCTATTTCTAGAAGGAACAGATAAACTTCGACTCATATGCTTGTTCTACTACTTGCTGAATTGCACACAAAGGCACGTTTTATAACATCAAGTTACTGATGTGTTTACGTGCAATCAATGCACAACCAACTCATAGGTAACAACTCATATCTCTAGGTTTTAAGACTTATATGATATTATCGTCTCACGATCACTCGAGATAAATTCCATGAAGTGATACAAGTGAGCGTGGGTTTATTCCAATACTCATAACTTATGAGTACTCATGAATGTTGTAGCAACCTTTGCTATGTCTAAACACTTTTAGCCATCTACAAACCCAATTCATGACAACCCTAATTCATACCTACTTCCGACATATGACCGATTGTGGAGGTTTGAATAAGTTAATTATTCTGGAAGTCAAAACATGCAAAACTGAAACAATAGTAAATAATTGACAATGATAGCAACACCTTACTCATAAATAAATCAGAATTTTATTCATCATCAAACGACAATTACATTTTACAAGTTCCAGGAAAAGCTATCTAATCTGTAAAACTAATATCGTCCCTCAGCCTGATGCGCCTCGCATGCTGAACATGCTTAACCCTCGTCCGTCCCTTCGTAAGGGGATCCGTAGGGTTCTTATCTGACAACATCCTCTTTGCCACGAGGAGTCCTTCTTCTATCTTGTGTCTTATGAAGTGATATTTTCTGTCAATGTGTCGGGATCTGCCATGATCTCTCGGTTCCTTAGCTAAGGCAACCGCACTATTGCTGTCACAGAAAATCTCCATAGGCTCCTTAATAGCTGGTACAACTCCAAGGTCTCCGATGAAGTTCTTCAGCCATATTGCCTCCTTTGCTACTTCACTTGCTGCTATGTACTCTAATTGTAACACCGTGAATTTCAAAATAATTTTTCGCAAATTATAAAAACATTCCTCATTTAATTTTCATAAAAACATTAAGTTTAAATCCCAATTCACATCATACAAAATCCCAAGATCATATATATATAAAAAACCCCATGCGTGTGTACAGATCAAGCCGGCGCCTTCCCACGGTCATCGCTAGTACCTGAAACAACAACACTAACACTGTAAGCACAAAGCTTAGTGAGTTCCCCAAAATACCACATAAACATATATTAGCCACTCGAGGCTATAACTCTATGGGTCCGTGCACCCAAGCTCTGTGAACCCTCAGGTTCTAACTCTGGGAACCTTCCGGTTCCAACTCTATAAACATGCACAGCATAAATCACATAGACATCATGCAGTACAACACATAGCATACACATAACATACACATACTCTGACACATAACTCTGATTACCTACTCAAGGTAAAGTATAGTGAGAAGACTCACCTCGTGTATCTCGATAACTCGCGAATCCTGGAAATCACTCGTGCTCGATCCTCCAAGCAATAATCCTCCTATAACATCATATATCTCTTAATTAACACTTTTACCACTAAGGCTGACTACCCCTATCAAGTCAACTCTGGTCAACGGTCAACGGTCAACTTTGACCGGACTCAGCGAGTGCACTAGTGCGACCCGACGAGTCTATACATATTCACCAACTCTTTAGGATTCTCTTTCGACACATTGAGTACTCCCCTGAATCGACGGGTTCCATCTGGCATGAACAGCGGGGCTACCACGACTCGACTCGCCGAGTCTCAAGAACAACTCGGCGAGTCCCAACTCGACTCAGTCCAACTGTCAACCCTCACTAACTCTCCCTGACTCACTGATTCGACCCTTAACTCGGTAGGACCACTCGCTGAGTGGTTAAGGATAATCTTCATGCTACTCGTCGAGTCTGTTCTTCAGACTCGGCGAGTCCATGCCATGCGTCAACTCAAACTAGTTTCTGAGGTCAGATCCGCACCATCCACTCATAGATCTGGCCCTCCTAAGCTTATTCATCACGTAAAGTCCATATCTTGGTTACCATACAACACCTACAAGGCTCTTTTTGGAGAAATAACCTCTAAAATGGCAACCCTAGCCTCCAACCCAAAAAGGGATGACATAAAGCATGACATTAGGGACTCTCTGGACCTACTAAGGTCCAGATCTAAGCACCATAACCCCATGGGACCTCTCACACTTCCAATACAAAGCAAATAAGGCATGAAGAAACCCTATATTTGACCAAATCAACAAAAATACGGAAATGAGCTCTGAATGATACATCAAGAAGCCTCCTCAGATGAAATGAAAGAAGATCCCAGCTCCCCAACTCTTCTATCTTGACTTTCCTCTTCCTTTCTTGCAAAAACACACAAATTTGGTGAACAATAGCCTCTTATCTCACTCACACGAATCCCTCAGCTGCTTTGGTGCTCTCAAGACCCAGGTAGCCGCAATGAAGGGCCATAAGGTCCTTTAAATAGGGCTTAGGACCGGGAATTTGGGGTTTCATTAAACAGCGAGGACTCGCCGAGTCCATTCCTTGGACTCGTCGAGTCCGGGCGCGAACCCGCGTCCTGAACCGCGATCCTACTCGGTGAGTTTGAGCTCCAACTCGCCGAGTCCCCTCACAAAACTCCAAAAATATAAGCATAAAAGATACCTGGAGATCCGGGCTGTTACAATTCTCCGCCACTAGAACTAGACTTCGCCCTCGAAGTCTCGCTCTACAAATAGCTCCGGATGCTGCTCACGCATCTCACGCTCCGGCTCCCAGGTCATCTCCGATCCCCTCTGATGCTGCCACTGAACCAACACTAGGAGTACTTCCTTGTTCCTCAAAACCTTGATTTTCCGATCTCTGATGGCCACTGGTCTCTCGGCATAATTCAGGCTAGCATCCACCTGAATATCCTCTAATGGAACCACTGCCGACTCATCGGCTATACACTTCCTCAGCTGCAACACATGAAAAGTGTTGTGAATCTGCCCCAACTCTGCTGGCAAATCCAAACGATAGGCGACCCGACCTACCGTCGCGATCACACGGAATGGACCAATATACCGGGGCCCCAACTTGCCCCTCTTCCTGAATCGAATCACTCCTTTCCAAGGAGAGACCTTCAGGATAACAAAGTCGCCAACCTGAAACTCAAGCTCGGACCGGCGCCTGTCTGCATAACTCTTATGTCGGCTCTGAGCGGTCAACAACCTCTGTCTGACCTGCTGAATCTGCTCTGTCGTCTGAAGCACGATCTCTGTACTGCCCATCACCCGCTGACCGACCTCTCCCCAACAAATAGGGGTCCGACACCTCCTCCCATACAACACCGGGGTTTCGCACAACCTCTGGCGAAGTGTCTCAAAGGAGGCCTGCTGCTCGGGGCCCCATGAAAAAGCAACACCCTTCCGGGTCAATCTGGTGAGTGGCACTGCGATCTTAGAGAAATCCCTGATAAACCTCCGATAATACCCTACCAACCCTAGGAAACTCCTGATCTCGGAGGGCGATTTCGGCACCTCCCAACTCATCACTGCCTCAACTTTGGCCGGATCGACCAATATCCCTTCCTGTTTAACGAGATGTCCTAAGAACTAAACCTCCCGCAACCAGAAATCACACTTGGAGAATTTGGCATAAAGCCTCTCCGATCTCAGGACTCCGAGAACCTCTCTCAGATGCTCCTTATGCTGCTCTCTAGATCTCGAATATACCAGAATGTCGTCGATAAACACAATCACCGACCGATCCAGCATCGGCCTACACACTCGGTTCATGAGATCCATGAACACTGCCGGGGCATTGGTGAGCCCAAAAGGCATCACCACAAACTCATAGTGTCCATAACGCGTCTTGAACGCTGTCTTCTGGACGTCCTCATCCCGCACCCTCACCTGATGATATCCATACCTCAAATCGATCTTGGAGAACCAAGATGCTCCCTGCAACTGATCGAACAAATCGTCGATCCTCAGCAACGGGTAACGGTTCTTGACCGTCAGCTTGTTCAACTCCCGGTAATCAATACACATCCGGTGTGAACCATCCTTCTTCTTGACAAAAAGGATAGGCGCTCCCCACGGCGAGCTGCTCAGCCGAATAAACCCCTTCCCCAGTAGCTCCTGAAGCTGTGAGGATAACTCTTGCATCTCTGGAGGTGCAAGGTGATAAGCCACCTTAGCGACAGGCACAGCCCCCGGAACCAAATAGATACTGAACTACACTTGCCTCACAGGAGGCACACCCGGCAACTCCTCGGGAAAAACATCCGGGAACTCACGCACCACCGGAACCTCCTCAACTGAACTCGACCTCTCGGAAGCCACTCGCGTATCCATCACATACGCCACAAAACCCTTACAGCCCTGCTGTAGACACTGCCTTGCTCTAGCGGCCGAACAAAACGCTGATCCTGATCGTGTACCCTCGCCGTATACCGAAAGAACTCCCCCACTAGGGTCTTGTATGGTCACCAGCTGTCGCTCACAGTCAATAACCGCACCAAATCTGCTCAACCAATCCATGCCCATAATGACACAGACATCACCCATAGCAATAGGAACCAGATCAATCGGGAACTCAACACCGAAAATCTCAACTACGCAACCTCGGAGAACCTCCGTGGCATATATCACCCTCTCATCAGCTATGGAAACTCTCAGAGGCCGACTCAACGCCTCACGACTAACACTGATATGCTGACTAAAAGCCAAAGATACAAAAGACCGACTCGCACCCGAGTCAAATAACACCAAGGCAGGTACATAATTCACAAGAAAAGTACCTACGCATAACATAACATAAGCATAATATCACAACATCAAAATAAATACATGAAAGGATACATACCATCCACGACATCGGGCGCTGCGCGGACCTCCTCCGCGGTCAGCTGAAAGGCTCTCCCTCGTGCCCTCGGCACCTCGGCCTTCACCGGCCGACTCTGTGTAGCTCTGATGGCGGCAGGGGCAGATCCCTGAGGTGCTCCCTGAGATGACCCTCGCAACTGCGGACACTCTGCCTTCCGGTGTCCGGTCTGATTGTAGTGGAAGCACGCTGCAAACCCTTTGGGGCAATCCTTGGCCATATGCCCCTCCTTGCCATATTTGTAGCAAGATCCCTCTCTGCAGACTCCATCGTGACCCTTGCCACACTTCCCATAAGTGCGGCCCTTCTGACTCCCTGGTTTGGGATCAGCGGGCTTGGCCCGCTTGGCTGCCGGCTAAGACTGTGCCGGTCGCCGATCCCTCTCGTGAGACTCCGCATCCTCCCTGGCCTAAGTCTCCAGCTCAATCTCCCTCTTCCGGGCATTTGCCTGAAGCTCAGCAAATGTCCGGTACGAGGAGTTCGCCGCGAACTCCCGAATGTCTCGCCTCAAAACACTCAAATGTCGGCTCATGCGTGCCTGCTCAGTGGACACGTGCTCAGGGCAGAACATCGCCCTCTCATGGAACATCCTGGTGATCGCTGTAACTGACTCAGTACCCTGCTTGAGGGTCAGAAACTCCTGTGCCAACCGCTCCCTCTCCACCTGGGGAACATACTCATCTCGGAACATGAAAGTGAACCTCTCCCAGGTCACTGCCGCAAGCTCAGCAGGCGTATAATGCGCCGTCACAAACTTCCACCAGTCCTTCGCTCCCAAGCGAAGCTGGTTCAGCACGAACCGAACCTTCAAATGCTCAGGAGATGAGCAAGTGAAGAAGCACCCCTCTATATCAGATATCCATCTCATAGCTGCCACTGGATCCTGGGTCCCATCAAACTCTGGTGGTTTTGTGTTGCTGAACTCCCGGAACAGCAACGCATCACCACCTTGCGGCCTCGCGGCAGCAATCGCTGCGGTGGCCGCTGCAACAGCAGCCTCAGAAAGAGCGGCATAACGCTCCTCGAAGGTCTCAATCAGCATGGTCTTAATAGACCCGAACATCTCTGGTATCTCTGCGCTGATGGCCGCGGCCACCTCCTCGTGGATGATCCGACAGATCTCTTCATCACTGGTATCACTGCTCTCAGGCATCAAACGTGTCCTCACCATGATCTACCTCTGAAATACAACATACGAAAAATTAGAACCCCTTCGAGCATACTCACACTCGACAACTCATTCCTCCTTGATCCTTGGTATTCCAAAGATTCTTACTTGGGCTGTACACCGCTCCGGTGCTTTCAGTAGTACGGGCCCAATACTACTGTCCACATCGTATCAGAATACATCCCAAGTCCTCCTCTTCGGATCCCAAATTCCAAGTACTCTATCATGCATAGATCACTCTCTAATAGATCTCTCATAAGCCCCTTGCTGCTACCTACTCACTCTCAAGCATCTCATAGCAGCTCACCTCTTCCTAGGCTAAGGCATGACAAATCAGGCCACTCTAGTCCTAATAGGAATACCTAGCCTACTCTAACATGTGAATACATCATATCAATATCAATAGCACATAACATGAGGGTATTTTGGGAAATCACCGTTCGGGCGCGGACTGATCGTACACACAACTCTGCTCTGCGTTTCTTTTCAAAATCTTTTACTCTTTTTGAAAATACTTCTCAAATCCTCAGTTTGAGTTCAAATACGCCCGAAGGTGTACTCGAATCCCTCAAACCAAGGCTCTGATACCAACTTGTAACACCGTGAATTTCAAAATAATTTTTCGCAAATTATAAAAACATTCCTCATTTAATTTTCATAAAAACATTAAGTTTAAATCCCAATTCACATCATACAAAATCCCAAGATCATATATATATATATATATATATATATATATATATATATATATATATATATATATATCAAAAATCCCATGTGTGTGTACAGATCAAGCCAGCGCCTTCCCACGGTCATCGCTAGTACCTGAAACAACAACACTAACACTGTAAGCACAAAGCTTAGTGAGTTCCCCAAAATACCACATAAACATATATTAGCCACTCGAGGCTATAACTCTATGGGTCCGTGCACCCAAGCTCTGTGAACCCTCAGGTTCTAACTCTGGGAACCTTCCGGTTCCAACTCTATAAACATGCACAACATAAATCACATAGACATCATGCAGTACAACACATAGCATACACATAAAATACACATACTCTGACATATAACTCTGATTACCTACTCAAGGTAAAGTATAGTGAGAAGACTCACCTCGTGTATCTCGATAACTCGTGAATCCTGGAAATCACTCGTGCTCGATCCTTCGAGCTATAATCCTCCTGTAACATCATATATCTCTTAATTAACACTTTTACCACTAAGGCTGACTACCCCTATCAAGTCAACTCTGGTCAACGGTCAACGGTCAACGGTCAACTTTGACCAGACTCGGCGAGTGCACTAGTGCGACTCGGCAAGTCTATACGTATTCACCAACTCTCTAGGATTCTCTTTTGACACGTTGAGTACTCCCCTGACTCGACGGGTTCCACCTGGCATGAATCACGGGGCTACCACGACTCGACTCGCCGAGTCTCAAGAACAACTCGGCGAGTCCCAGCTCGACTCAGTCCAACTGTCAACCCTCACTAACTCTCCCTGACTCACTGAGTCGACCCTTAACTCGGCAGGACCACTCGCTGAGTGGTTAAGAACAATCTTCATGCTACTCGCCGAGTCTGTTCTTCAGACTCGGCGAGTCCATGCCATGCATCAACTCAAACTAGTTTCTGAGGTCAGATCCGCACCATCCACTCATAGATCTGGCCCTCCTAAGCTTATTCATCACGTAAAGTCCATATCTTGGTTACCATACAACACCTACAAGGCTCTTTTTGGAGAAATAACCTCTAAAATGGCAACCCTAGCCTCCAACCCAAAAAGGGAGGACATAAAGCATGACATTAGGGACTCTCTGGACCTATTAAGGTCCATATCTAAGCACCATAACCCCATGGGACCTCTCACACTTCCAATACAAAGCAAATAAGGCATGAAGAAACCCTATATTTGACCAAATCAACAAAAATACGGAAATGAGCTCTGAATGATACCTCAAGAAGCCTCCTCAGATGAAATGAAAGAAGATCCCAACTCCCCAACTCTTCTAGCTTGACTTTCCTCTTCCTTTCTTGCAAAAACACACAAATTTGGTGAACAATAGCCTCTTATCTCACTCACACGAATCCCTCAGCTGCTTTCGTGCTCTCAAGACCCAGGTAGCCGCAATGAAGGGCCATAAGGTCCTTTAAATATGGCTTAGGACCGGGAATTTAGGGTTTCATTAAACAGCGAGGACTCGCCGAGTCCATTCCTTGGACTCGTCGAGTCCGGGCGCGAACCCTCGTCCTGAACCGCGATCCTACTCAGCGAGTTTGAGCTCCAACTCGCCGAGTCCCCTCACAAAACTCCAAAAATATAAGCATAAAAGATACCTGGAGATCCGGGCTGTTACACTAATTCACAAGTTGAATAAGCCACCGTCTCCTGGTTGGAACTCTTCCAAGATATTGCCCCTTCATTTAGGATAAAGACCTAGCCCGACTGAGAGCGGAAGTTATCCCTATCAGTCTAAAAACTAGCATCACTATACCCTAATACTCTCAAGTCATCACTCCCACCAAGGGTAAGGATCCAATCCTTAGTCCTCCGTAGGTACTTGAGAATGTTCTTTACCGCGGTCCAATGAGCCTTGCCAGGGTTCCCCTGATATCTGCTGACCATGCTCAATGCAAAGGCCACATTAGGTCGGGTACAAGTCATAGCATACATGATCGAGCCAACAGCAGAAGCATAGAGTAATTGGCTCATCTCAGCTATCTTTGCCTCTATACTCGGACTCTAAGTCTTACTCAGCTTGGCATTGCTTTGGATCGGTAAATCTCCTTTCTTGGAATTCTGCATGTTGAACCTTTTCAACACCTTATCCAAGTAGGTACTCTGACTAAGTCCAATTAGTCTTTTACTCCTTTCTCTTAAAATCCGTATCCCTAGGATATAGGCTGCTTCCCCTAGGTCCTTCATAGCAAAGCACTTCCCAAGCCAGGTCTTAACCTCCTGCATGGTTGGGATGTCATTTTCTATAAGTAGTATGTCATCCACATACAATACCAAGAAGCTAACTATACTCCCACTAGCTCTGACATACACGCAGGACTCATCTTCGCTTCTCGAGAACCCAAACTCTTTGACCTTCTCATTGAAACAAAGATTCCAGCTACGAGATGCTTGATTAATTCCATAAATGGATTACTCAAGTTTGCACACTCTATTAGGGTATTCCGCACTGACAAAACCCTCTGGCTGATTCATGGACACATCCTCAGCCAACTTTCCATTAAGAAAAGCGGTTTTGACATCTATTTGCCATATTTCATAATCATGAAATGCAGTAATGGATAGCATAACTCTAATAGACTTAATCTTAGCTACCGGTGAGAAGGTTTCATCATAATCAATACCCTGAGTCTGAGTAAAACCCTTTGCAACCAGTCGAGCCTTATAAGTGTGCACTTTACCTTCCATGTCGGTATTTTTCTTGAAGATCCATTTGTACCTGACTGTCTTACGGCCCGACACATTGTCAACCAAGTTCCACACTTGATTGTCATACATGGACTGTATCTCGCTGTCCATAGCCTCCTTCCATTTAGCAGACTCCGGGCCTACCATGGCTTCCTTAACACTGCTAGGTTCATCTAAATTTACCAGTGTACTATCACTGATGAATGTATAACCTTCCGTAGTAATATGAAAACCATAATAAAACTCAGGTGTGTTTCTAGCCCGAGTGGAACGCCTCGGAGGTACAAGTATGTCAGCTTGCTCAACAGGAGTTTCCTCCTCAGTTTGATTGCTAGTGTCTGAGGTACCTTCACCAATTGATTCTTGAATTTCTTCAAGATCAATTTGCCTCCTACTGTCTTCTTGGCTTATAAATTCTCTCTCACGAAAGACCGCTCTTCTAGCAATAAAGACCACATTCTCACTGGGTCTGTAGAAGAGGTAACCAAAGGATTTCTGTGGGTAGCCGATGAAAATACACCTTTCGCTTCGGGGTTCGAGCTTATCATGAATCTCGCACCTCGCGAAAGCCTCGCAACCCCAAATCTTGATGTGGTCTAATTTGGGATCCTTCCCAGTCCACATCTCATGAGGTGTTTTGGTAACCTTCTTTGTAGGGACTAGATTAAGGATATGGGCGGCAGTCTCTAAGGCATACCCCCCAAAAAGAGATTGGTAGCGAAGCTCGACTCATCATAGAGGGAACCATGTCTAACAAGGTTCGATTACGCCTCTCAGCTACACCATTCAGTTGTGGTGTCCTGGGAGGTGTCAATTGTGAGACAATCCCACATCCCTTAAGATAGTCAAGGAACTTGGTACTAAGATACTCACCACCTCGATCGGATCGAAGTATCTTAATGTTCCTGCCTAATTGATTTTCCACTTCCTGCTTAAATTCTTTAAACCTTTCAAAGGTTTCTGACTTATGTTTGATTAAGTAGACATAACCATATCTACTAAAATCATCAATAAAGGTCACATAATACCGATTAGCATCCCTTGTGGTGGTTTTGAATGGTCCACATACATCGGTATGTATTAGGTCCAACAAACCCTCACCCCTTTCACAAGTACCAGTGAAGGGTGATTTTTTCATCTTTCCAAGTAGACAAGATTCACAACTATCATCCGATTTAAGGTCAAATGATTCCAAGACTCCGTCCTTTTGGAGTTGGCTTATGCGTTTCTTGTTTACATGTCCAAGATGACAATGCCACAATGATGCTTTATCTAAGCTAGTAGAAGAATCAATATACAACACATTATTTCCTAGTTTATCTACAACCGACACAGTTTCAATCACTCCATCACAAGGTAATGCTTTAAAATAAAACACATTATTAAAGAAAGCATCAATACCACCACATTCATTATCAAATGAAAATGTAAAACCTTGTTTGTACAAACCATGAAAAGAAATAATATTACTCGCCATTTTGGACGAGTACACACATTTATTCAACTCTAATTTTAACCCATTATTCAGCAACAAAGTATAAACTCCAATCTTGGAAACATGTGAAACCTTTCTATTCCCCATGATTAAGTTTATCTTCCCGTGCTCCACATCCTCACTTCTTCTTAGGCCCTGCACATTTGAACATATGTGAATACCACATTCGGTATCGAGCACCCAAGAATTAGAATATGGTGAGTTATTAGACAATATTGTGTAAATACCTGCATGGGTGGGTTTCACTTTCCCATCCTTAAGATCCTGCAAGTACTTAGGGCAGTTTCGCTTCCAGTGCCCCTTGTCCTGGCAACAGTAGCAATCAGCATCCTTGGGAATGGCAGAAGGAGTGACAGAACCAATCTTGGTCCTTGATGAGGAACCTTCAAGAGACTTTCCCTCGGTACCCTTCGAAGGGGTCTTTCTCTTTTTCCCTTTGCCCTGTCTGATAGCCAAAACAGAGGTAGTTGCTGGAGTAGGAGTAGTAGAGGTAACAACTGATTTACCCTTAAGACTAGTTTCAACGGTCTTCAAGAGTCCTTGAAGTTTGCTCAGAGTGACTGCCTCCTTGTTCATATGATATGTCATAGGAAATTGGTCATAACAAGAAGGTAAGGAGTGTAAAATGATGTCAATTGCCAACTCCTCAGGAAAGTTCACACTAAACTTTTGCAAACGGTCCACATACCTTTGCATCTTTTGCATGTGGCCCGTGACAGATTCACCGTCCTTCATTCGGGTTGTTATCATGGAGGAGATTATTTCATACTGCTCCTGACGAGCACTTTGATGGTACCTTTCCATTAGGTCTTGGTGCATCTCAAAAGGGTAGAAGTCCTCGTAGGACTTTTGGAGTTCGGCTGTCATTGTGGCCATCATGATGCATGCTACCTTAGTAGCATCTCTCTCTTGTGTCCTAAATTCAGCGATCTCCTCAGTGGTAGCAGTGGAGTCATCAACCTCTTTTAACTCCTTATCGAGGACATATTCCTTGTCCTCATAACGAGTAACCATCTTGATGTTCCTAATCCAGTCCATGAAGTTGGAACCATCAAAGATGACTCTCCCACAAAGATTCATGAGAGAGAAAGAGCCAATTGGGTTAGAGCCCAAAGCATTGTTGTTGGAAGACATCTAAAAAGAAGAAAACAAGTTTAAATTAGATATATAGAGTCCTTAATAAGACACCCAAATGTAATATTAAGGCTAGGATCCAATCACAATATATTATACTTAGAAGAGGTATGCCGTAATCTATGTAATAACATATTATAAAGGTAGGTGAATGACGATTCACCAATTTCCACAATGAAAAACGAAATGAATTATTAGGTTTTAATTGGATTTGAAATTCCTAGATTCTTTTAAGATTCATTGAACTTTTCAATGGCATGTTTCAATCTCAATTGTGCCCTTCATGTTTTGTGACTGGTATGCCGAGGATCACAAAACAAGGTTGAATAACCATACCAATTCACATGGTACCCTTAATATTATCACCTAATCAATGTGCCGGTAAACCACACGCGCTCCACCGATCTATAATAAACATTAAGTAACCCTTCATGATCCTTACTAGTCCAAGTTAGTGTGCCGGTAAACCACACGCGCTCCACCAACGACTTGGTAAGGTACAAAGTGTGAATTCCATGGGCTAGCACCAAATTGACATTTTTCCTAAAGTAACTAAGATTGGGAATTAAAAGGATTTAGTTACTTTATAATAGTCATTATACTTTTAATGAGAATTTAAAGTCATTGTCCTACCCGTTCGGCTAACGACCCTCCACCGATCAAGGAAGCGGTGGGTGAGAGTGGACACCCATTAAGTCGCCATTTTATAGGCAACAACCTTATACCCCCCTTATAGATCGGTTTCGTGAATGAGGCATACTAACGGTAAAACGAATTATTCTTATACATATATATAATAATTAACCATTAATGTTATAAATAGTATAAGTGTTGAATTTTAACTATTAAAACTCTAAGGTTAAAGTTTATTAATGTGTGTGAAACTTTTCCAAATTCCAAAACTTGAGGGCAAGTTTTGAAACTCTTCAAAAATTTTCATTTCATAACTTATGAATTAAAGGTTCATAAAAATGAAGACTCTTCATGTTTATGTAACTTATGTGTTTTTAATGTGTGTTTAAGAAAAGTGACCTTTGGATTTCCATAACTTGAGGACAAATTATGGATTCCATCAAAACATATAAATGATTGAGAATTAATTCTAAACAATTCAACAAATAATTCCTATCATCTTCTAAATTCATAAGGACATGAACATGATCATCAAAATTTCAAGAAATATATGAACACACATAAAGCATGAAATTTTGATATAAGCCATTGTAAATGGATTAGAACAACCATTACACCAACTAAAACAAGTTTTAAAACACCAAAATAGTTTTGGGTTATGTTTCTAGTCCATTTCCAGCAGCAAAATCAAAAATTCTGCATTCTGCATGACCAACTCGCCGAGTGCACTAACTGACTCACCGATTTGGTTGAAGATACACTTGGACTCGGCGAGTCCCCCCATGGACTCGGCGAGTCCCCTGTGCGGAGAACAAGAAAATCGATTTTTTTCACTATTTTGCAACAAGTATCAAACAAACAAGCCTAGGCTCTGATACCACTGTTGGTTTTTGAGCATTCTAACACTTCCTAAGTGTACATGCAACCCTATAAACCTTGGATCTATGTTTGTCTAATACATGCAAAATAATATTTTCCAAGGTTTATAACCTATCTAGCATGACATGGGGAACTTTTAAACATAAAAGAACTAGATGAGATTACATACCTTTTGTTGATTGTTGATTCCTTGGAGTTTGAGAGCCAAGCACCAATAATGTGAATGCCTCAAATGGAAATCACAAATCACCACAAACTTGGAAAATCTATGAGAGAGTATACACACACTCTAGAAATCGGCAACACACAAGCACACACACTAGTAGCTATTTCATGCAACATAAGCATGTTTATATATTGTACATGGTTAGGGTAAACCCTAATAACCCATGACTTTTCCTTTTCCGAGGATCCATGGGTTAAAAGCTCCATGGATCATCCATGGACTTCCATATAAGCCTAGCCCATTAACAAATGAGTGTTAGCCCACACCATATAAAATACAATAGCCCATAATTTAATTAGTCTTCCTTTTAATCTCTAAATTAATTCATAATCAATTTAAGACTAAGACTAGTTAAATAACATGACTTCATATTAATATATTATAACTTATAATATATTAATAAACATATGTGTATAACTCTCATAAAATTATCCATAAATAGTTCGGGTGAAGTGCAACCCAAATGGACCATGCCGGGTCGGGTCAAGTATATACCAAATAAGTTATGGACTTAGACACCTTATCCAACACACATAACATGATATCTAATCCAATGGGCCGACCTTGGTGCCTTCGAGCCGCAAGTACAGAGATAAAAACTCACCTCAGAAATGAACACAAACTGATGAGGTTCTGATTCAGAATCTAAGCTCAAACCGACACCTAATCATCAGAATGACCCAAAATCTCAAACATGATCTAAAATACCCAAAATATCCTTAAGTCAAACTAAGTCAAAGTCAACCCACCTCACGTCGTGGCCACGCATAGGTCACGTTGTGACAATGAATCCGATCCGATTCTTACTCGACTCGACCTAACTAGTCAACTCAGTCCAAGAAAATATTTGAACCAACGTCATGATGTGAGCACCCATTCTCACATCGTGAGCTCCAAGGGTTCTAGAAAAAAATGGGGACGCTTCGAATCTCACGTCGTGAGATCTTAAATTTCACGTCGTGAGCGCTGTCTGTGGTTAAGGGTCACCATTTTAAGTCCTTATTTCATTAAGCCTTCGATTCCACTTCATCCAGAAGCTAAAGGGGACCCCTAAGGTCCATAAAAATGTTTCTTTTATGGCCATGCATGCACGAAACATGATAATCCATTTCTAGGTCAAAAAGGGAAGAAATGAGCTTCAATATTGCATGCATGCCTCAAATCCATACCAACTTCCAGATCTGAACAATATAATGTTGGATAAGGTGTCTAAGTCCGTAACTTATTTGGTACATACTTGACCCGACCCGGCATGGTCCATTTGGGTTGCACTTCACCCGAACTATTTATGGATAATTTTATGAGAGTTATACACATATGTTTATTAATATATTATAAGTTATAATATATTAATATGAAGTCATGTTATTTAATTAGTTTTAGTCTTAAATTAATTATGAATTAATTTAGAGATTAAAAAGAAGACTGATTAAATTATGGGCTATTATATTTTTAATAGTGTGGGCTAATACTCATTTGTTAATGGGCTAAGCTAATATGAAAGTCCATGGATGATCCATGGAGCTTTTAACCCATGTCTCCTTGGAAAAGGAAAGGTCATGGGTTATTAGGGTTTCACCCTAATCATGTACACTATATAAGCATGATTATGTTGCATGAAATAGCCACTAGTGACACTAGTGTGGTTTTGTGTGCGTGGCAGATTTTCTATGTGTGTATACACTCTCTCAAAGTTTTCCAAGTGTTTTTGGTGATTTGTGATTCCATTTGAGGCATTCACAGTATTGGTGCTTGGCTCTCAAACTCCAAACAATCAACCATCATCAAAAGGTATGTATTTCTACTATTACTTTTATGATTCATAATCCTTATGCTATGCTAGTTAGGAAAAAACCTTGGAAATTATTATTTGCATGTATTTTCGAAGAAAACATAGATCCAAGGTTTATTAGGGTTGCATGCACACTTAGGAAGTGTTAGATTGCTCAAAACCCAACAGTGGTATCAGAGCCTAGGCTTGTTTTCTTGAATACTTGATGCAAATTGCTGAAAATCGAAGATTTTATGCTGTCTGCACAGCAGACTCGCCGAGTCCATGAAGGGACTCGACGAGTCCAAGACAAAATTCATCCAACTCGGCAAGTTGGCTCATGCACTCGACGAGTTGGAACCCCAGACAGCATATCTTCGAGTTTTGGTGCTGGAATTGGTCTAGAATCATTACCTTAAACTGTTTTGGACTCATAAAACCTGTTTTTGATGTGGTAATGATGATGGTGGACCAATTTCAAAGTTATAATCAAAATTTCAAGTTGATATGTGTTCATATGATTCTTGAAATTGTTGATGTGGATGTTCATGTTTATATGAGTTTTGTTAGATCATAGGAATTATTTGCAAATTGTTTGTTAGTTAATTCTTGATCTTAATGTGTTTTAATGGAATTCTTAATTTGTCCTCAAGTTATGGAATTCCAAGAGTTTTTCTTTTAAATATTTTTTTTAAGAAGTTGTAGGTTACATTTTCTTGAAGAGTTTTCTAATAAATGCTTTTATGGACTCCATAACTTGTCCTCAAGTTATGGATTTCCAAGAGACTCTTCATTAAAAGTATTAAACACTTAATTAAAACTCATAAGTTATGAATATCCAAAAGTTTATGAATTGTTCAAAACTTGCCCTCAAGTTTTGGAATTTGTAAAGTCTCACACAAACTTTAATTCCATACCCTAGAAGTTTTAAAAGTTAAAATTCTACCCTTATACTATTATAAGATTAATGGTTAATTATTATATATATATGTATAAGAACAAGTCGTTTTACCGTTAGTAGGCCTCATTCATGAAGCCGGTCTATAAGGTGGGTATAAGGTTGTTGCCTATAAAATGGCAACTTAATGGGTGTCCACTCTCACCCACTGCTTGCTTGACTGGTGAAGGTCGTTAGCCGAATGAGTAAGACAAGGACTTATAAATTATCATTAAGTATGATGAATATTATAAAGTAACTAAATGTTTTATTTAATTCCCAATCTTAGTTACTTTAGGAAAAATGTGAATTTGGTGCTAGCCCATGGAATTCACACTTTGTACCTTACCAAGTCGTTGGTAGAGCGTGTGTGGTTAACCGGCACACTAACTTGGACTAGTAAGGATCACGAAGGGTGACTTAATGTTTGTCATAGATCAATGGAGCGTGTGTGGTTAACCGGCACATTGATTGGGTGATAATATTAAGGGTACCAAGTGAATTAGTATGGTTATTCACACCTTGTTTTGTGATCCTCGGCATCCCAGTCACAAAATTTGAGAGGGCACACTCGAGATTGAAACATGCCATTGAAAAGTTCAATGAGTCTCAAAAGATCTAGGAATTTCAAATCCAATTAAAACCTAATAAATTATTTCGTTTTTCATGGTGGAAATTGGTGAATCGTCATTCGCCTACCTTCAAATATTTTATAGCTTGGATTACGACATCCCTCTTCCAAATTATAAAATATTGTGTTGGGTCCTAGCCTTAATATTTCATATTGGGTGTTATATTAAGGACTTTGAATCAACTAACTTGATTTTCTCCCAATATAGATGTCTGGTTCAGACAATTATGATCTTCCCAAATCTCTTGAAGATGGTGTCCCTCAACATCATGCTTCACTTCCTCCACCTCCTCCAATTATTCTCCCCCACCCACAAGTTCTTGAAAAGTTTAAAGTCACTCAATCCCTATTGGCAAGCATAGTCTATGTGTGCTCACATCTTGGAGATAAAGTCACATATTGACAAGCCGGGAGAGTTGGGTGTCAAAGTCTCGTGAAAGTTGGATGTTCAATCACTTTCTTAGTAACATAGTGAGTCTCTTTGGGACTACTATTGTTGGATTAATGTCTAAGTCCATAACTATAATTGGTAAGACTTGACCCGACCCGGCATGGTCCATTTGGGTTGCATACCATCATGCACTTGGATAGACTATAATGAGAGAAATAAGACACTTATGGTTATTAATATATTATAAGTTCTAGTATATTAATAATAAGAATAATAAGATTATTTAATTAGTATTGATCAAGAATTAATCTAGGATTAATTAAGTGATCAAAAGAAGACTAATTAAATATATGGATTGATTGTGTAAATCATCCATACTTGTATAGTGGGCTAATGCTCCATGGATAATCAAGTTGGGCTAAAACCCATAGGATGGTCCATGGATGCTCCATGGTGTATTTGTACCCATGGATCATGGAAATGAAAGGCCATGTCAATTAGGGTTTACATGGTGTAACCCTAACTATATATGCTTCTTATTCTTGACCAAAATCGGCCACTAGAGTGTATAGTGAAAGGGCTAGCCGATTTCATGAGTTGTAGAATTCTCTCAAGCTATTCTAAGTGTTTTGGTGATTGTGATTCCACTTGAGGCTTCCACACTATTGGGGCTAATCTCTTAGAGCTTGAAGACATCAAGCTACATCAAAAGGTATGTATTCTATCTTGTTACATTCATTGATTTGTATGCTAGATTAGGATAATACCTTGGAAGTTCTTATTTGCATGTATAATAGAGAAAACATAGATCCAAGGTATTTAGGGTTGCATGTACACTTAGGAGTGTTAGAATGCTCAAAACCCAACAGTGGTATCAGAGCCTAGGCTTGCTTTCTCTTATACTTGATGCAAATTGCTGAAAAACTCGATTTTCTGGCTTTCTGGGCACTGGACTCGCCGAGTCCACTATTGAACTCGCCGAGTCCATGAGTAAAATCATCCTACTCGCCGAGTAGGTTGATGCCACTCGCCGAGTAGGAGCCCCAGACAGCATATATTCGAGGTTTTTTGGCTAGAAATGGACTAGGAACATTACCCTAAGTTGTTTTTGAACTTATAAACTTGTTTTTTGATGTGGTAATGTTCATGCTAATCCATTTTCAAAGATAATTGTCAATAGATTCATGTTTTGTATTAGTTTAAGGTTTAGACTAATTACATGAAAAAGTTTGATTTGATTATCTTGTACTTATGAGTTGCTTAGATTAATAGAAAAGTTAATTGAAATAGTTGTTTTCAATCCATTTTAATCTAAGAGTTGAGTATAAAATGTGTTTGTATAACTTGTCCTCAAGTTACATGAAGAGTCACATTAAAGACTCATAAAACTCATAAAAGTTGGCAATGGTTACAAAATGAAGAGTCTTGTGTCATTGAATAATTTTTTATGACTCCATAACTTGTCCTCAAGTTATGGAAGTTCAAGAGTCACTTCATTAAAGAAAAATATGTAACCATAATTAAATCCATAAGTTATAAAATAAAGAAAAAGTTACTTCTTTTATTAGTTTAAAGTCTTCCATAACTTGTCCTCAAGTTATGGAACTTGAAGAGTTTTTGGATTAAAACTACTTTAAACACATAAGTTATGGAATTAATTAGTTTTGAATAGTTTCAAAACTTGCCCTCAAGTTTTGGAATTTGAAAAGTTTTCCTTATGAATACTTTAATTCCAAGTTAGCCCTTAGAATTTTAAAAGTTAAAATTCAACCCTTATACTTTATAATATTATAAGTTAATAATATATATATGTATAAGAGTAAAGTCAGTCTTACCGCTAGTACGCCTCATTCACGAAGCCGGTCTATAAGGTAGGTATAAGGTTGTTGCCTATAAAATGGCAACTTAATGGGTGTCCACTCTCACACACCGCTTGCTTGACTGGTGGAGGGTCGTTAGCCGAACGGGTTTGACAGGACTATAATTCTCCCTTCATTAAAAAGTATTAATGATAAATACTAAGTAACTAAACTCTTAATAATACCCAATCTTAGTTACTTAGGAAAAATGTGAATAAGGTGCTAACCCATGAAATTACACTTTACACTTTGTCTAAGTCGTTAGTGGAGCGTGTGTGGTTAACCGGCACACTAACTTGGACTTAACAAGGTAGGTAAAGGGTGACTTAATATTTATCATAGTATCGATGGAGCGTGTGTGGTTAACCGGCACATCGATTGAGGGGTAATTTATTAAGGGTACCAAGTGATTTGCATGGTTACTTCACACCTTGTTTTGTGATCCTCGGCACCCAGTCACAAAACCTGAAGGGCACACTCGAGATTGAAACATGCCTTTGAACAGTTCAATGAATCTCAAAGATCTAGGAGTTTCAAAACCAATTAAAACCTAATAATACATTTTGTTTATCTTGGTGGAAATTGGTGAATCGTCATTCACCTACCTTCAAATATTTTATAGCTTGGATTACGGCATACCTCTTCTAAGTTATAAAATAGTTTGTTGGGTCCTAGCCTTAATATTTCATATTGGGTGTCATATTAAGGACTTTAAATCAACTATCTTGAATATCTCCCAAAAGTTGTCTGGTTTAGACACCTATGATCTTCCTAAATCTCTTGAAACATGGTTTCCTAATGAAGATGATGTCCCATGGATATCATACTTCTTTCTCCTCCTCCAACTAATCTCCCTAACCCACAAGTTCTTGAAAAGTTTAAGATCACTCAAGACCTATTGGCAAGGCAAGGTCTAGGTGTGATCACATCTTGGAGATGTAGTCACATATTGACAAGCCGGGAGAGTTGGGTGTCAAAGTCTTGAGAAAGTTGGTGGTTCAATCACTTTCTAAGTCACATAGTGAGTTCCTTTGGGACACCTATGAAAAAGACTATGACAAGACCCTTAATGATCTTATCTAAGGTCAACTTCCTTAAAACTTGATGGACATTGACAATAGTGACACAGGAAATCCAGAAAAGCATTCTCTTCCCAATGGAAAGGGATCGGCCATAGTCAACTCGGTTGACCAAATGGTAAAGAGAAAAGCTAAGTCTGTGATAGTCTCGTGTACCATTATCAAAGGGTCCATATGTTTGTATTGCCAAAGAAAGGGGCATTGGTTGCGAAGCTGCCAAAATTTACCTAAGGATGTTAAAGTCAATAAGTTTGACTCTACTTCAGGTAAAGTCCACTATCTAACTCTGTTAAGTTTCTATTCTGAGATTCTTGATACATGATGTGACTGGGTCACATGGTGATGTTTTAAGAATCAAAGAAAAGTGAAGAAACTTAAAGAAAGAATATGCTGAATCTGATGGCGTAGATGGATTTCTATCGCATAGTTTGAAGATCGGATTCTTGAGCTACTTCTTAGGAGTTATGAGATATTGCTTAAGGAATAGATAACAACAAGTTTTCATATGGATTGTAAGGATAAGTTTTTCCGCAAAGTTTAAAATAAAAGAAAAATTTTTGATTTTATTTATTTTAAAATATCCTTACAATGGCATTTGAGGAAAAATTGTTGCTATGTGATTCCATTAAGAGCAAGAGTGGAAATATGAAATTGATTCTTTCATTTGTGGTAATGTCTAGATTTACCAAATAAGGAAAGATTCTCATCACCCAAGTTTCATTTGGACCGGAACTTGGAATCATGCAAGTTGTATAGCATGATGAATGAGAACTTTCAAGTATTGGAAAATTAAGATTAATTACTCGGTCACATGGATGTGTGAGTCAAGTAATGGACTAAGGGATCGAGTACATAGTCTTGTGCACTGGTCAAGTCCACCACAAAAGATTGATAAGACTATTTGTCATAGTTTACTAAAGCTCAGTAAATATGATTATACTTACAAGCTTAAGTGTAACTCTAAGACATTGGAAAAAGGTTCCAATGTATGGCAGAGCGAATAAGAAGAATCAAAATGGCAGAAGGATAAAAGTTTCTCAAATCTGAAAAGATGGAAGAGTACTTTAGTATCAGTTTTGTGATCATCTTAATGATTAAGAAACCATAGCACAATTAGTTCTCTAAGGAAATCTTAGTGCATTCTTATGACTAAGAAGAGGAACTTGAATTGTTGAAGTGGTTAAATCAAGAAGATGAGTCATACTTCGTTCCAATACAAGTCTTAGAGTCATACTCCAAGATTGTAACTTGAGTGACATGTCTCAAAAGAAGGTTAAAATACTTGTCAAATGTAAGAGTAAAAGTTTTCTACTCTTGTACATTTGAAATTGGTAAGTTGTGATGTTTTGGATAAAACAAAGACCAACTTAGTCCAATTGTGTGAAGTGTTTGTCTTGATTAGAATCCACACTATCTCTTGGATATTTGACAAGGGAGTCTCATAGGTCAAGAGGACAGTGGGAGTCTTAAAAGTCTTGAAAGTCTCAAGAACTAATCAAGAATAAAACCTAAAGTTCTTCACTAGCACACAACTTGAGGTTCATAACCTATCGTGTTGACATATTCTGTGCCCATTCCAGTTAAAGTTGGTTTTGCATATGAGTTCTTAGAGTTCTCAATTTATTGCACAACAACTTGGAAGCAATGGCAGGCCCTTGAGCTGCCAGGTGGCAAGAAGTTAAGATTGAGTTCGGTCCATATGAGTTTGGATTTGTCATTATCTTTGTCTTGTGATTATGGTTTTGACAATTCACATGGATAAGAACACATACACCATTAAATCTAAGTGTCATAAGGTTTCTCTCCGATTCATGAAAATGATGGTGAGGAAACACTTTCACTAAGTAGATTTTAGCTAGATAGCAATTGTGATATTTGCATTCTCAAAGTCGTTAGTGGAGCGCGTGTGGTTAACCGGCACACTAACATGGACTTGTGAGAAGTGGCAAAAAGGTCTAAACATTATGATTACGGCATCCCTCTTCATAATTGTTTAGACTCACAAGTGTGCTATCTAAGGGAAGGTGTATGATTTTGATAAAGTCTTATCAAAACAATCTAGTATCAGAAATCTGAACTTTGGTAAGAAAGTCAATGAAGTATTGATTTCTAGAAGTCCAGCTGATTTCTGGGTACATGTCAAAGCTAGTGGGAGCATAAGTGTTATGCTAATAATCATCATGTTAGTGGGAGCATGATAATTATGATAAGTATTGCAAGTTAGCAATGTTAATTATAGAAAACAAAAGTTTCAATTTGGAAAGAGTTGTTATGCTATAATTAAGGGAGAGGAAATTATACTTCATCTCAAATCTACATGCTTAGATCGTGAGGTTTTAATCATTTAGTCAAGGATATATATATATATATATATATATATATATATATATATATATATATATATATATATATATATATATATATATATATATATATATGAATTTCATGTTGGAATGGCTCAACATAAGGAAATTCTGTATATGAGTCCATTATTTGCGTTTTCTAAAATTCTATTATGATTACGGCATCCCTTTTCATAATCTGAATTATGAGAACTTGGCAAATAGAAATGGAAACATTATAGCAAAAGACTGGTTTAGTCTTTATGTGAGACATCATGAATCGTGTCCCATATGCTTCGGATATAGGATTGATTACATGTGCTATATTCATCCTTTCTAAAATTTTCCAAATGCCTGGGGCATTAAGAAGGGAAAAGGTTTAGAACTGGATATGACTAAAAGGATTAAACAATTGTCGAGAACAATCTAAGGTTTACCAAAGATTGGTTGCTCAAGGACAGTTGGAAGTATAGTGATAATTCTGGAAGGACCATATTGACATAATCTGGAAGGAGGCAACTCTTGTTCAGAAGTGATAGTCAAAATGGATTCTGGAAATGTTTCAAAGTTAGAATTTTCAATCTGTGTAAGATTAAGGAAACTTAATGCAAGAAGGATGTTTCCAAGGAGCTGATCTCCTTTGGAATACTCTGTAATGTTTGTTGTCAAGTCTTTATGACTTTGTGCATAATCATTACAAGAGGATCAATGCATATAAGTTTAGAATCTAACAGATTTCAGTAAATGGCATGAATTTGGAATTCTTGCATTTGCAGTAAGGATTTGGGAGTGTGAAAAGAGAATCATTGAAGTTATGTTGATCTAGTTCACAAAGTAAAGATCATAGACAAACATAGTATGCATACTTGGTGTGTGGCATGACTAGTGTTTAAGAAAACATAGTGTACATGCTTGGAGCATGGGACAACTATTGTTTTAAATTCAAGAATAAAGTTGATAGCTGAAACAGTATACAATGAATAATGTGTAATCATATGGTGATAAATAAAAGGTGTTTTATTTATGTTCAAAGGGTTGATACCATATTGGATTCAATTATTATTGTGTTTCATTTTGCATGTTTTGACTTCCCGAATAAACTGGGTTATTCTTCCGGAATGACTAAGTTATTCAAACCATCCACAGTCGGTCATATGTTGGAAGTAGATATGAATTAAGACTGTCATGATGGGTTGTAGAGGTCTAAGGTGTTGGACAAGGCTACAACAATCATGAGTGCTCATAAGTTCTGAGTATTGGATTCAACCCGCGCTCATTGGAATCACTTCATGGATTTTATCACGAGTGATCATGAGACGATAATATCTTATATTCTTCAAACCTAGAGATATGAGTTGTTACTATGAGTTGATAGTACATTGATTGCACGTAAACGCATACGGTAACTCGGTGTTATAAAACGTGCCTTTGTGTATGATTCAACAAATAGTAGAACAAGCCATATGAGTCGAAGTTTATCCGTTCCTTTTACCTTCGGGATAAAAGCGATATCTGTGGGTCCCTCGATGATTTGATGATGACAAATGGAAGTGCTCGGCCGGGCCAGGACTGATTTGATTTGTTCAATTAGTCAGTCGTCATAAATCGGAAATCGGGAAACAACAAATGGACAGAGAGAATGATTATAATCCATGTCTCAGTCCATATGATATCTAGAATGGAGGAATATATGATCCCTTATCTAATGGACAAGTCACTGACAAAGGTCAGAGTTCATCTACAAGGTCAGAGTTCGACAGAAGCTTTTGAGAGCTACGATTGCCGGTTGGTGCCTGAAGTCATATGCAATAATAGTTTTAGACTTATCCAAGTGGGAGACTGTTGGATTAATGTCTAAGTCCATAACTATAATTGGTAAGACTTGACCCGACCCGGCATGGTCCATTTGGGTTGCATACCATCATGCACTTGGATAGACTATAATGAGAGAAATAAGACACTTATGGTTATTAATATATTATAAGTTCTAGTATATTAATAATAAGAATAATAAGATTATTTAATTAGTATTGATCAAGAATTAATCTAGGATTAATTAAGTGATCAAAAGAAGAATAATTAAATATATGGGTTGATTGTGTAAATCATCCATACTTGTATAGTGGGCTAATGCTCCATGGATAATCAAGTTGGGCTAAAACCCATAGGATGGTCCATGGATGCTCCATGGTGTATTTGTACCCATGGATCATGGAAATGAAAGGCCATGTCAATTAGGATTTTCATGGTGTAACCCTAACTATATAAGCTTCTTATTCTTGACCAAAATCGGCCACTAGAGTGTATAGTGAAAGGGCTAGCCGATTTCATGAGTTGTAGAATTCTCTCAAGCTATTCTAAGTGTTTTGCTGATTGTGATTCCACTTGAGGCTTCCACACTATTGGGGCTAAGCTCTTAGAGCTTGAAGACATCAAGCTACCTCAAAAGGTATGTATTCTATTTTGTTACATTCATTGATTTGTATGCTAGATTAGGATAATACCTTGGAAGTTCTTATTTGCATGTATAATAGAGAAAACATAGATCCAAGGTATTTAGGGTTGCATGTACACTTAGGAGTGTTAGAATGCTCAAAACCCAACAACTATGAGACATACTATGACATGACGCTCCATGATGTTATCTATTTGCTTGGTGTTGTGGAATCAACAATGATTTGGAACACCAGTAAAGCAAATTTGATTAAAAGAACAACTTCCCAAGTCTTAAATGGACATTGACAATGGTAGCATTGGATATCTAGAATGGCATTTCTCTTCCCAATGGAAAAGGATCGGCTATAGTCAACTCGGTTGACCAAATGGTAAAGAGAAAGGCTAAGTCTGAGATAGTCTCATGTGCCATTACCAAAGGGTCCATGTGTTTTGTTGCCAAAGGAAGGGGCATTGGTTGCGAAGCTTCCCTATTCACCTGAAGGTCATAAGGTTGATCAAGTCAAGAGGTTTGACTCTACTTCGGGTAAAGTCCACTGTCTAACTCTATTAGGTTCCTATTTGGAGATTCTTATTACATAATGTGAACGGGTCACATGCTGATGTTTTTAAGAATCAAAGAAAAGATAGGAAGCTTAAAGTAAGTATGTGTTGATTCTGATTGCGAAGGTGGGTTTTGATCGCATGGTTCGGTAATCAGAATTTTGAGTTGTAGCTTAAATATATTGCTTATGAATAGATAACAACAAGGTTTTCATGTGGATTGTAAGGATAAGTTTTTCCGCAAAGTTTAAAAAGAAAAAAAGAAAAAAAGGGGTTTTAATTTTATTTATTTTAAAAATATCCTTACAATGGCATCTGTGGAAAATTGTTGCTTATCTGTTTCCAGTAATAGCAATATTGGAAAGTGGATTTGATTCTTTCATTTATGGTAGTGTCTGAATTTACCAAATGAAGAAAGTTTTTCATCACCCAAGTTTCAATTGGATAGAAACTCGAAATCATACAAGTTGTATTGTATGCTGAATGAGAATTTTCATCTTTGAAAATTAAGACTAATTCTTTGATCACATGTATATGTGAGTCAATTGAAGGACTAAGGAATTAGGTACACTGGGTGTGCGCTGGTCAAGGTCCACCACAAAGATTGATTTGTCATGATTTACTGAAGATTAGTAAATATGATTATACTTATAAGGTTAAGTATAATTCTGTAACATTGGAAAGGTTACAATGTATGACAAAACAAATGAGAAGAATAAAATTAGGTGGAAAGATAAAAGTTTCTCAAATCTGAAAGGATGGGAGAGTACTTTAGTATCGTATTTCATGATCATCTTAATGATTATGAAACCATATCACAAATTCATACTCTAAGGACGTCTTAGTGCATTGTTATGGCTAAGAAGAGAGGTCATGAATTGTTGGATTGGTTAAAATCAAGAAGATGAGTCATACTTCGTTCCAAAACAAATCTTAGATTCATACTCCAAGATTGTAACTTTGAGTGACATAAAGGAAGATTTATTAACACTAGTCAAATGTAAGAGTAAAATGTTTTCTACTCTTGTACATTTGAGATTGGTAAGTTATGATGTCTTGGATGAGACAAAGACCAACTAAGACCAATTGTGTGAAGTGTTAGTCTTGATAAGAATCCGCACTATCCCTTGAATATTTGTTTTGTCAAGGAATGGTTCTTGACTGGGGAAACTTATACGTCAAGGGGACAGTGGGAGCCTTAAAGATCCTGAAAGAGTTTCAAGATTTAATCAAGAGTAAAACCTGTAATTTATCACTAGCACACGACTTAAGGTTTGCAACCTATCGTGTTGACATAATTCTTATTTCTGTACCTACTTCAAATAAGTTGATTTTGCATGTGAGTTATCAGAGTTCAACTTGGAAGCATTGGTGGGCCTTGTGCTACCAAGGTGACAAGAAACTAAGATTGAACAAGTTTAATCCATGTAAGGCTGAATTTGTCACTAACCTTATCTTGTGATTATGGTTTTGACAAATTCACATGGATAGGAACTCATACACTATAAAATCTAAGTGTCATAAGGTTTCTCTCCGATTCATGAAAATGATGGTGAGGAAACGCTTTCACTAAGTAGATTTTACGTAGATATTAATTGTGTTATTTGCATTTTCAAAAGTCGTTAGTGGAGCGTGTGTGGTTAACCGGCACACTAACATGGACTTGTGAGAAATGGCAAAGGTCTAAGAAATTGAGACTATGATTACGGCATCCCTTTTCATAGTTCTTGAAATTGCTTAGACACACATGTGAGCTATCTAAGAAAGGGTGTATGAATCTAAATTTCAGAAGTCCAGCAGATTTCTAGAAATATGTCAGAGCTAGTGGGAGCATAAGTGTTATGCTGATAATCATCATGTTAGTGGGAGCATGATTATTACGTTTAGTGTTGCAAGTTAGCAATGTTAATTATAGAAAACAAAGTTTCAATTCGTGAAGTTGTAGGGGTTGAAAAGTTGTCTTGCTATAATTAAGGGAGAGGAAATTATACTTCGTTTCAATTCTAAAGCTTAGATTGAGATTTTAATCATCTTTAGTCAAGAATATATATATATATATATATATATATATATATATATATATATATATATATATATATATATGAATTTTATGTTGGAATGGTTCAACTTGAAGAAATTCTATATATATTGCGTTTTCAAAATTTGATTATGATTACGACATCCCTCTTCATAGTTAAATTTTGAAAACATGGCAAATAAAAAATATTGTAGCAAAATACTGGTCTAGTATCATGTCTTTATGTCAAACATCATGAATCGTGTCCCATATGCTTCAGATATAGGATCGATTGCATGTGCTATAATATTCATCTTTTCTAAATTTTCCAAATGCTTAAGGCATTAAGAAGGGAAAAGTCTAGAACTGGATATGACTAAAGTGATTAAGCAATTGTCGAGGACAAATCTGAGGTTCACCAAACATTGGTTGCTCAGGGACAGTTGGAAGTATGATGTAAGTTGTCGGAAAGGACCATATTGACATATTCTGAAAAGAAGTAACTCTTGTTCGGAAGTGATAGTCAAAATGGGACTATGGAAATGTCTCCATAGGTGGAAGTTATTCAATCTATGTAAGATTAGAAAACTTTAATGCAAGAAGGATGTTCAAAGCAATGTACTTTGAATATGAGACTTCCGTTCCATAGAGGTTGACCTTCTTTGGAATACTCTGTAATGACTGGTGACAAGGTTTTCGTGACTTTGCGCATAATCATTACAAGAGGAACATTGCATAAAATTTTAAAATCTAACAGACTTTTTGGTAAATGATAGGAATCGGGGATTCTCACATCTACAATAAGGATTTGGGATTGTCAAATGAGTATCAATGGAATCATGTTCAATTGATCTACATCACAATGTAAGGATCATAGACAAACATAGTGTGCATACTTGGAGTATGGCATAACTATTGTTTAGAAAAACAAAGTGTACATGCTAGGAGCATGGGACGACTGTTGTTTTATTCAAGTCTTAAGTTGATTGTTTGAAACATTATACAATGAATAATGTGTAATCAATATGGTGATAAATAAAAGGTGGTTATATTTATATTCAAAAGGGTTCTGAGACCATATTGGATTCGATTATTATTGTGTTTTACTTTGCATGTTTTGACTTCCAAAATAGCTAGGTTATTCTTTCCGAATGACTAAGTTATTTAAACACTCCACAGTCGTTCATATGTTGGAAGTAGGTATGAATCAAGACTGTCATGAATCGAGTTTGTAGATGGCTAAATGGGTTTAGTCATAGCAATGGTTGCTACAACATTCATGAGTGCTCATAAGTTATGAGTATTGGAATAAACCCATGCTCACTTGTATCACTTCATGGAATTTATCTCGAGTGATCGTGAGACGGTAATATCATATAAATCTTCAAACCTAGAGATATGAATTGTTACCTATGAGTTGGTTGTGCATTGATTGCACGTAAACGCATCAGTAACTTGATGTAATAAAACGTGCCTTTATGTACAATTCAACAAGTAGTAGAACAAGCATATGAGTCGAAGTTTATCTGTTCCTTCTAGAAATAGAAGCGATATCTGGGCCCCTCGATGATTTTGTTGTGACCTATGTACTGGCCGGTCAGAACTAAATTGATGTGTTCGATTAAGTTCATTGTCAAACAAATCGGAAATCGGGAAACAAACTGCTGGACAATAAGTACGACGTTGTTCCATGTATTTGTCTGTCTGATATCATGAGAACAGAGGATTATATGATCACTTATCTAAAATGGCGCTTCGTAGTTCAACAGAGTTTTCGAGAGCTACGATTGCTGGTTGGTTCCTGAAGTAACATACGCAAATATAGTTATTAGACTTATCCAAGTGGGAGTCTGTTGGATAAGGTGTCTAAGTCCATAACTTATTTGGTACATACTGGACCCGACCCGGCATGGTCCATTTAGGTTGCACTTCACCCAAACGATTTATGGATAATTTTATGAGAATTGTATACTTACGATTTATTAATATATTATAAGTTATAATATATTAATATGAAGTCATGTTATTTAATTAGTTTTAGTCTTAAATTAATTATGAATTAATTTAGAGATTAAAAAGAAGACTGATTAAATTATGGGCTATTATATTTTTAATAGTGTGGGCGAATACTCATTTGTTAATGGGCTAAGCTAATATGAAAGTCCATGGATGATCCATGGAGCTTTTAACCCATGTCTCCTTGGAAAAGGAAAGGTCATGGGTTATTAGGGTTTCACCCTAATCATGTACACTATATAAGCATGCTTATGTTGCATGAAATAGCCACTAGTGACACTAGTGTGGTTTTGTGTGTGTGGCCGATTTTCTATGTGTGTATACACTCTCTCAAAGTTTTCCAAGTGTTTGTGGTGATTTGTGATTCCATTTGAGGCATTCACTCTATTGGTGCTTGGCTCTCAAACTCCAAACAATCAACCATCATCAAAAGGTATGTATTTCTACTAGTACTTTTATGATTCATCATCCTTATGCTATGCTAGTTAGGAAGAAACCTTGGAAATTATTATTTGCATGTATTTTAGAAGAAAACATAGATCCAAGGTTTATTAGGGTTGCATGCATACTTAGGAAGTGTTAGATTGCTCAAAACCCAACATATAATGCTCCAGAGACTCTTAGAATCCATAAAGTTGCCAACTTTATGGATTTACTCCACTCAAGCATGAAATAACATCAATAAGATGGACAAAACTCAAGATCTATCCATGATAAGCAATAAAGTTTGAGCCTTTGATACTTACAGGGGTCCAAAAACATGAAAAGATGATGATGATGATGATGATGATGATGATGATGATGATGATGATGATGATGCTGATGCTGATGGTTCTTTGCCCACACAAACACTAGAGCACTTCCTTCTTCTTCTTTTCTTCTTCCACAAGCTAGAATGCACCCTAAATGACAAAGGGTCTTAAGGACGAGTAAGATTAGGGTTTTTGGAGGTTTAAAGAGTGAGAGAGGCTGAGGGTGAGAAACCCTAACCCTCTTATTCCCTTAAATATCAAAAACTTAGGGTTTTAGATTGCCAGCTTCCCTCACGTTGTGAGCATAATATTGTTCACGTCTTCAGCCTTAAAATGATGCACGAGTCCGAAACAATCTTCACAACGTGAGAAGGCATTCCTCACGTCGTGATCATGGCACATATTGGAAATTTTAACTTTACAATATTAAAGATAATATGTATTTGATCTAGGTGTTAAAATTCTCCCCCACTTGAATCAGACTTCATCCTTGAAGTCAACCGCTGTGAATAATTCTGGATAATGCTCCCGCATCTCTGCCTCTGGCTCCCAGGTCCATTCGGAGCCTCTCTGATGCTGCCTCTGCACCTTTATCAAAGGTATCTGCTTGTTGCACAAGACCTTCATATTCCTTTCCAGGATAGCCACCGGTCTCTCAACATAGTTTAGGTGCTCATCGACCTGAATATCATCCAACGATACCACTACCTCGTTTTCCAACACACACTTCCGTAACTGAGACACATGGAAAGTGTTAACGAGTCCAAAAGGCCGTCTTCTGCACATCCTCATCTCTAACCTTGATCTGATGATAAACCGAATGCAAATCAATCTTGGAAAACCAAGATGCACCCTGAAGCTGGTTGAATAGATCATCAATCATCAGAAGATCGGTGCTCCCCATGGCGAACTTCTCAGTCGAATGAATCCCTTGTCTAACAGTTCTTGCAGCTGTGTAAACAACTCCTGCATCTCGGGAGGAGCCAACCGATATGGTACTTTTGCTATCGGATCCGCACCTAGAACCAGATCAATCATGAATGCAAACTGCCTCTTCGGATGTACCCCAGGAAAATCCTATGGAAACACATCCGGATACTCCCACATAATTAGAACATCCTCTATAGTCGCCTTACCCTTATCTCGGGTATCCATAACATAGGCGACAAATCCGGAACAACCTTACTAAATATAGCGTCTGACCCTCGTTCAACAGAAAATCGGCCCATGTCGAGCTCTTTCTCCCTGAACCACTAACTCTCCCCCAATTGGGGTTCAAATCCAAACAAACTGCTGCTCACAATCGATCATTTCCCTGTTAGGGATCAACCAATCCATACCCACGATAACCTTGTTCCCACACAAAGGAATGGGAACCAAATTGATGAGATACTGCTCGCTAAACATCTGAATAGTACAACCCCGATGAACCCTCGCTACCCAGATAGATCGATCATATGTAATCTCGATATCTAAAGGACAATCCAGCTCCCCGTGAGCTCTAGCAAACCTCATGCTAAGCACAAGTGATACAAAGGATTGGGTAGTCCCCTAATCAAACAATACCAAAGCAGAAATATCGTTCACGAGGAATGATCCTAGAACAAAACACATGAATATAAGCAAGCAATTCAATATAAATAAAGAGATAAGGAGAATATAAATACTCGTTACCACATCAAGTGCCACGCGAGCCTCCTCGGTCATCAACCGAAAAGCCTTGCTCTTCACCACCGATGCATCCGCCTTGTCCTGGCGGCCGTCAGTGATCCGTAGAGTCACAGGAGCGGTTGCTGACAGCAGCCCTGCTGCAGCAAAACTCGAACAATGGGCCTTCTTGTGGTCCCTCTAATTACAATGACAGAAAATCAGATAAGATCATGTCGTGGTGGTAGTAGCAGTACAACCCCTGCTAAAATGACCCGTTCAGCCGCCCTTGAAGCAGCCTGAACCACCTACCTTGCACAGTCCCTCGTGCGTCTTGCCGCACTTTCCATAGCGGCTATGGCTCTGCTGGCCTCTCAATCTCGAATCCTGAACCTTGGGTCTCTTGCCCGATCCCCCTGAAACCTGAGCCTAATCCGGCTTCCTCTTCCTCTCTATCTCGATATCAATCTCTCTCTCTGGCTCTCACGATCATATCATCCAGTGTATTGCAACCGAATTGACTCACAAATTATTGGATATCTCTCATCAACATCTCGTGATACGTCGCCTTCTTTATCTCCTCGTCTGCTACATACTGCAGAACCAAAAGTGCCCTCTCCCGAAACATCGCGGTGATCTCAGCCGTTGTCTCAGTAGTCTGGAGGAGATCCTGAAACTCTCGCGCCAACTAGTGCACCTTGATCACTGGTGCAAACTCAGCCCTAAACCTAGTCACAAAATCATCCCATGACATGGACTCAATCGCCTTGCCTCCCAAGGAATGCCCTACCTCTTCCCACTAGTCCAGGGATTTGTCTTTCAGAAGACAGGAAGCAAGTTTGACCTTTGCCCTATCGGGAAAAATGTTGGTGCATAATGCATTAGCAACATCAGCTAACCATCTTCTACTCACTCCGGGTCCTTCTCCTCGTAGTAGTCCAGAGCCCCACATGCTCGGAACTCCTTGCAGGTCAAAGAACTTACGCCTATCAAGGCCACCATCTCAGAACGGAAAGAGCCCAAACACTCATCTAACAGATCCACAATACCCTCCTTGATCGTATTGAATATCACAAGAGTGTACTTGAGTATGCAACATGTAATCTCAGACAAAACGAACTCTCGTGTCTAACCATCCAACTGCCTGACTCCAGAACCTGAGCCCAAGCCCTCACCAACACAAGAACTACCAACAGGTATGCCTCGAAGAGTCACCGTACTGAAAATAAACCATATAAACCATCAGAATACACAACAAAATATATATTGAGGGGTCTCATACTCTATAAGATTACTGGTTTCATCACAGTTCTCCTTGACTCAAGTATGAATCCGCTGCTTCCAGTAGTAAGGGCCCATAATACCTTCCATATCTATCCGTACTTTCCTCAAGCAGTTCCTTGAATCTGCCAAGTCAATCTTTATCTATACAATTAACCCTTATCAAGATAAGGCTCCCAGCACTAAATCTCTTCCTAGTTTTTTCTAGAGCAACCACCATACCACTTTCTACGATCAGCTGCAGAAGGAAGATCTTGATACCAAGGCTTCTTGTTCTTTTTCTTCTAACTCCAAAATGGCACCAACAACACTTAAAGGATCAAAAGGAGGCTAGAGTTTATGTGTGTGTGTGTGGGGGGGGGGGGTGAAAGGGAGGTGATGGAGGCAGAGGGTGTGCAAACACTAGCCCTTACTTCTCTTAAACAACGCTCAACCTCCGTAAATATGTGGTTTTGCATGCATGAGCTGTCACGTCGTGACATATACCATGTTATGTCGTAACCTCTTTTAAAACACGAATTTCCTTCCGGCTGTCATCACGTTGTGACACACCCTAGGTCACGTCGTGACAAGACAAAATCCAATTTGGGGATAGAAAGGTCAAAATAATAGGTAAGAAAAAAATACCTGGAACAGGGTGTTAAAAATTTATAAAAAAAAAATTATAATTCAAGAAAGAAATAGGCGAGGTTTGGGGCACAATTTTCTTTCCGTCCCATTCAGACAGAAAGATATGGATTTGTGGCTTTATGGGAAAGACATATATTACCGAGAAAGACCCTATTTTTTATGCAAATTAAACAGTCTTTCCGGTCTGTTCAGCCAAAAAGATCTGTTTGGACCTAGAAAGATGTCTATCAAACGGGGCCAAAAATTTAGTGACGGCGTAAATCCATTTTGTAAGCAGAATTTTGATGATTGTATTGAGAAAAGTTAGGTGTTGTTTTTATTGCTAGATAAAATATATCAGGTCGGTGTCATTGACTAATTTCAATATATACCATCGAATGAAAACATATTATATGTGACCAAATTCTTACGTAGGAAACATACATAAAAAATAAGCATGAAAACGTAAAGAAACTGAAATTTATACCGGCACGTAGATAAAAATAAGTAAGTAAATTTTTTTTAAAAACTACCAAACGAAAGTTCAAATAATCGAAAATGTATTATATATGACCTAACTCATACATAGGAAGCCTACACAAAAACAAGCACGAAATTGTTAAAAAAACTAAGTCGAAACATAGACAAACTTGAATTTATACCAACACAAAAATAAAAAAGCAAGTCTATTTTTTAAATAACGAACGAAAATTCTAAATTTACGTTGAAACGTTGACTAACCTGAATTTATACCAACACATACATAAACATAAACACTTAAAAATTAGTTTTTTTTAAGTTAACGAATAAAAGTTATTAAGGAAAATTAAATAATGCTTGCTGCATGGGATAAACAAGAAAGTTAACAAAATGAAGTGGTGAACTGGAGGGATCAACATGAAATTTTCAAAAATGAAGGGGTTAAAAATATCATTTTACAAAGTATTTTAATAAAGTAGATGGGTGGTAAGTGTTGGTGGAAACATCTACCGACATTACCTTTTAATATAGAGCTACTAACCAGCCCTTCGTGTGTTGTAGCGGGGAAACCCGTTTTATTAGTTGAATTTTGACGATTGTATTGATAAAAGTTAAATATCATTGTATTTATTGGTAGATAAATATACAATTTCGGTACCACTTACAAACTCCAATTTATATTTTCGAAAGGTTACGTATTATATACGATCTAATTCATATGTAGGAAACGTTCATAAAAATAAGTACAAAATCGTACACAAATTTATTTCGAAACGTAACGAAACTCGAAACTAACTCATGCTTAGGAAGCGTACATAAAAAGAAGCAGGAATATGTAAAAAAATATGTTGAGAAAAGCAAGTACTATTTTTTTTTTTCAATTAACAATGAAAGTTCTAAATTACGTTGAGAAAAACTAATATTTTAATAAAAATAACGAATGAAAGTTGTAAATTTGCATTGAGATGTTTACCGCCTAAAATTTATACTCACATATTGTAACACCCGGAATCTAGAAGGCCAAATAAGGAAAAAGAAATCACCATCTGTAAGGCCAACTCGTCGAGTCCAAGGAGGAGAACTCGACGTGTGTTTTTGAGAATCAACATGACGAGTTGGACAGGGTTTGGCAACCCCTAATTTTTGAGATTTGCACCCTATTTAAACAACTTAAGCTCTAAGGTTTTGGCCTCATTTCCAGCCTCCACTGTCATAACCCTAACTCTCAAAACCCTAAACTATTTTTGAGTGATTGTGAGCCATTTTGAGTGTTCTTGTGGGTGTTTGAAGCTCCTGGAAGGAAGGAAAGTTTGAAGGAGCAAGTAAGAGTTGCTAGATCTAGAAACCTCACTCCATTTTCGTCACTTTCTGGTGATCAAGTCTCAAACTGGCCTAATAGTTGATTAAATCTCCTTCTTAGTACCCTTTGCTTGTTTTTGGTCCAAATGACATGGTCCTTGAGAGTTGGACGTCCCAAATGGAAAACACTTCATGTCTAGAGTCTTGAAAGACTTTCATGGCATAAAGGTGCCAAATTTAATGCCATGGAAGTCCCATGCAACCTTTCGACCACCATTTTTGCCTTTTGAGCTTATAATGGCCATGCATTTAGAGAAAGTTGGAGACTTCACGTGATATCCTGGTTCTTATGGTCCAGATCTATGACCTCATGGTCTACCTTGTAGTTTTGGTGTTTGGATTAAGACTTTGGCCCATTTTGGGTTAGAGTTTGAGCTTATTCTCTTTAGGAAGGGATTAATGGGTAAAGTTGGAAACTTTACCCTTGTAAAAGGTATTTCCAGTCTAGATCTAGAGTATTGGGTTCAGATCTGAAGAATAAAGGCTTAATGCATTAAGAAGGGGATTCAGACTGAAGAACTTGACGAGTTCTTGGAGGAACTTGACGAGTTGATTTGAAGTTTCCCGATTCTGTTGAAATGGAGGAACTCGACAAGTTTAGGGAAAACTAGAGGAGTTGATGCGAGATACCACGATTTTGTGGTTTACGGGAACTTGACGAGTTGAGTCAACTCGGAGCATTGACTTTGACATTGACTTGGATGTTTAATTTGACCTTACTTTAACCAAGGTTGACCCTTGGAGGGTTATGAACTACGAAATGGGTTCTAAGGGTTGTCTCATGTAAGGGTTTGGGCCCAATTTAGAAAATTAGGCCATTGATAGGCTTTTATGGATTTTATGGATTGGGCTTGGTCTCGATTGTGAGTCTTGATGGACCAGGGGTGAAATGGTCATTTCACCCCATGTAAGGATTATGGAATGTGATTTGGAACCTAATTGCTAATTGGTCGATATTTGGAATGGATAGCTTAGGGAGTCGGCATGAGTATAGCTAATATGATAGGCGAGGCCTTAGGACTGGAACATGTAGTATTGTGTATGATTCTTTATGTGCTAGCATGCTTATATGATATTGTTTGTATGTGTATGGAGGGCGGGGTCCAGTGACAGGTGAGGCCTGGGAGAAACAGATCTGTATACTGAGCGGGGCTTGATGCCTGGCGGGGCCTGATGCCAGACACTGTCTGATGCCAGGTAGGGGCCCAATATATGTGATTATGTGTATGGTATGTGGTAGTATGGGGAAGTCACTACGCTTTGTGCTTATGGTTTTTAGTTTTTGGTTTCAGTTACTTCCAGTTGCAAAGAGAAGAGCTCGGGATAACTGCATTGCACACACCATGATGTTTAGCCTGGGATGTTTACTCTGATGTTTTGATTTAGAAACTCTGATAATAATGTTTTGAAATACTTTGAATCATGTTTTCATGGAATGGTTTAATAACTATGGTTTTATTTAATGGTTTAAAATGAAATTTTTAGTCAATAATTTTTGGGATTTTACAAGTTGGAGTAAAAGCCTTGGTTTGAGGGATTCAGACACACTCTCGGGTGTGTCTAAACTCTTTTAGGTCCGATTTTAGATCATTAACTAGTAATCAAACAATCACAAGATGAGAATAACAATAAGATGGATAATAAATGAGCTTGCACAAATTAAACACGTAAATCGTCTGGTACAACTCAAGGCTTGCCGTAAAATCTCTAGCAACCCACCATAAGAATGACCGAATCCAACACCTTATATACACGCCCGGACCGCAAACAGGGTTTGCGGCCGTAAACACGTTTACGGTTGTAAACAGGACAAAGTACAGAAGACTCAAAATATGCAATTACAGACTCCAGACCAATACAAATCACATAGAAAGCCTAGCCCAAACCATTTACATGGCCCTTCAATCTCCCCCTTGGTTTGGAGCAGGCTTGGATTTAGTCTTTGTCAACAACCAGCACATCGCATCTCCCCATAGCTCTATTCCATATTCTCTTGTCGATAATTGTAGCCACCATCCTTGTGTATTCCTTTGCAGCAGGTTCAAACAACTCATCAGTGACAATAATCTGATGGCTTGCAAGCTGATGAATGTCCCGCTCGCCAAACTGGAGTAGATCCCTTTTGTCATACAAGCGGATGCAATCTTCTTTGAGCTTGATAACAGCAGCATCTGATGCATCATCATACACCCAATAATACATAGAGTGTAGAGATCCATCAGGACAGTTTTGAGGGACCGGGATATGTTTGACTTGAGCAGTAGCTGGCCACATCACTGCTCGGATAGGCTCACTTGTTTTGGGATCAAAAACACGTTTGTGGACTTCAACATAGGATTCCGCAGTTTTCATCGACAGAAAACCCTTGGCCACCTGATCTTCCAAGAATGATTTGAATTGGCTAGCTGTGGGATTTCCTGAAGGATTTGAAAAAGGGAGCTTTGGATAACTCAATGAGATCAACCTTAGTGAAAGAGTTAAAATCATAAGCATCCTTATATAGTTCCTTGTTTCCGCTCTTCCTTCTCACAATAAACATTTTCTGAATATCATGGAATCCCCACGACACGATTCCTGACTTATCACCATAGACATCTCTGAAAGTTTGAGTGCTTAGGTCATTGAAAGTTATGTGAGGCCTATCCCAAGGTGACTTATGATCCACATTTCTTTTGAATAGCCACTTGTTTTTCTCGGCCGATTCAGCAGCAACTTTCTTCTTTTTAGCACCTTTGGCCTTTGCTGCTCTGGAAGCCAGTTCAGGATCCACTTCAAAATGATCTACAACGATGGGGGATATGATTGTTTGAGAGGAAATGGGAGCATCAACACTGGGAGCATCAACACCAGGAGCGTCTGGAATGGGGGGATTGACATGTGGTTCATCAACATTTGACCTAAAATCATCACCAAACCTGCCTTCAAGCTTCTTTTGCAACTCCAGGAAATCTGTAGCCAGACGACCATATTGTGTCTAAAGATCAGCAATTTGCTTTGTCTTCAGAGCATTATCTTCATTAAGCTCGGCCACCTGGATACTGAGCTCAGTATTTTCAAATTGAAGGTCTGCGACCTTTATGACTTGCTCAATATTCCTTTGATCAAGTTCAACGTTTTTCTGTTTGATGGCGTCAACCTGACTTTGAAATCCATGGAGTAAAGGGGAGTCATCTCTCGTGTTGTCACGTCCGATAAAAATTCCCTTGCCACGAGGAAGTGGTGTAGAAAATTGTTCTTCAGGTAACAAATGGGCTAACTTGACCGAGGCATCGTCTTTGTTTGGCCTTGGAGGTGAGAGATCTGCTTGAAATGAGGAACCACCAGCTTCAAATACAGTACTGGGGCCTTCACTGATAGGTTCAGCTGAGACAATGACTGGCATGATTGTTGGAGGAGCTGTAGCACATTGGGCCGTCGTACTCTGCGTTGCTAGTCTCAGGACGAGTCTGCGACGTTTGTTCGGAGGAGGAGTGGCCTAAGTGGTGGTGAAATCATCTTCCATTGGCGTGGATGTAGGTAAACCAGTGTCAAGGGGAGGAATCCCTGATACTGTTACCATAGGAATTGCTATTTCCGCCTCTGGATTGGAAACAGGAGGTGCAGCCACGAAAACATCTTCTTCTACCCTTGTCTCAGTAGTCACATGAACTACTTCATTGACATTGTCAAGCAAGTTATCGAGGTTTACTTCAGACAGAAAGACATCATTGCTATTAAAGTTCATTGGGATATCATCTCTATCAAATCTCGTAAGGTCAACATCCTCATCTTCTTTGTCATCTTTTCTCGTTCCCTCATTGTAGTCACTCTGAACTTGAACAGATTGCAATTCCTGTTCATCATTGACTTGAGTCTTTGGAGCTGGAGTCTCATCATCTTCGTGATCTGAAACAGTGATGATAGCTTCAGAAGACACCTTTTCTGATGAAGTTGGCTCAGATAGAGTCTTCTCAGAAGTTCCATGGGATTCGGAAGACTCATTGATTTCTGCAAATTGTCCAAACTTCACCAAGGGATGTAGACCTTGAAACACCACGTTGCCCTTTCGATTTTGTTTGATAAGACCAACAGTGTGAGGGCCTAATGACTTTGTGTCCATCTTATCACCAGATTTGACCATGTCAGGGAATTGATCATCAATGAAAGCTTGAATGAATCAGGGATACATTAGAAATGCATCTCTGTTTCCCCGAGTCAATGCACCAATGTGCACTAGAAACTCATCAAAGACATATTTTGAGAAGTTGAATTTGTTGCCGGTTGCCAAGGACACAATGGCTCCTGTGTTTCTGATTGAGATCTCATCTACTCCTGATCTCCTTCCTGACACACAACTGATGAACACATGAGCCAAGAAGCCCCAGTAGGGAGGCAGAAGCTTTTTCACAGTTGGAGGATAGGAACCCTTGTATCCCATCCTTTCAAGAATTCTTGGAATTTCTTTAGCTTCAGCTTCAACTGGGTAATCAGATCATCAAGGATCATCAAGGTGCTTCTGATATATTGCTCCGAAATTTTGATTTTGTAGTTTTGCACTACAGCTTCAATGATCATTTCTTTATTCTTCTTGGTCACCTTGGCTGTTTTCCAGAACTCTTGAATAAGACTTTCATAGATGACAGGATTCACTATGATCGCATAAGCCAAGCAGCATTCTCGAAGACGGTACATCATGGACATGAAGTCTCTGTGAGGCACTGGTGGATCATCCAACACAATTGCAAGGTTGTGCATCTCAGCTGTCTTAAGATATGCCATTATCTGCACTAAACAAGCCAAGTAAGAAAACATGGTATCTAAAATTGAAATGCTCAAAGTTTACTTAAATTTGCCCAATAAACAAGTCAACAAGGGTTTACGATCAACAGAGGTTAAGAGTAGTTTACGGTCAAAATAGGTCAACGGACCGTAAACAGGGTTTACGGCCGTAAGGCCAAACCGAGTTTACGGTCGTAAGACCAAAGGACCGTTTACGGTCGTAAGGTCAAAATGGGGTTTACGGCCTATGAGTTTACGGTGTATGAGTTTACGGTCTATGAACATTCTAACACCGTAAACTTCGACAGACTTCAAACACAAATTACTCCTATGATTTTAAGTCGATTCGAACAAAAATTACAAGTTTAGGGTCGGAATTGACATACCTTTGACGTGGATTAAACGATTTTGAGAAAACTCGCACCTGACTTTCAAAGATTAGAGAGAGAATAGGAGCAGTTTACAGTTTCTGAATGACGGAGGCGGTAAGAGAGTTTACCGGAGTAAACTCCCCCCTTTTATACCACTTTGACTTTTCAAAATTGCATACACTGATAGATTGTCAGTCCAATTTCCAAACAGAATTTCAAAAATAAAACTTTTTGAGGATTATATCAACTAAATATATTACTTAATGACCATTTATCTGACGACGACCAGGGATATTGTTGTCCACCTAAATTGAGCAACGAGATCTATAGACAATCTTTGAGTGTCCAATTTTCTATTGTACTGGAACATGTTTCCCGCTTCCAGATATGCCCCAGTAATCAAGAACTTCCAGAGTACTCCTTACATCGGGTGAGCAGACACTCATTAAGAGAGAAGATAGATTCAGATTATTATCACTTATAGTTTTTAAAGGGGTTGAGAAGTAGAAGGATGCATATGCTGTGTACCAGGTCGGATTGTTAGTCACACAAAGGAGACAACATATGGCTAACAGATAAGAAGAATTTCATAAATTTAACATGCAGAGAAATAGAGTTGCATATGTTGCAATCCAAGTCGGATCTCTTCCAATCACGTAAAGGGTGCAACATATGACTGACAGATAGGAAGAGAAAGAAAACAATTTTCTACAGGCCTAACTTATCGGAATTTACCAATCGCCCCATCAATACCAGAATTAAGGACAGAATCCGCACATCGAGGAAAAGTTAAACCACGGTTCCAAATACGGGTTCATTTAATGTGACGAGTAGATTCCCATATATATCTCCCTGCTCAACCTATCTGAGTGTCGTATTGTCAGGCTAAATGGATCTAACTAGGTTAATTTTGTCAAGTCTTGAATTCCTTAAGTTCAATTTTACCTAGTTAGAATTAATGTGTTTTGTGCCTACCAGCGCATCGAATACAGAGCGTAGACCCTTCAACTTAGGTACGTTACGCAGATTCAAATTGCCCGTTATCACCTGCTAATTTCGCTTCCCAGACCATTTCCCACAAGCACATTCAACCTCTCTTTTTTTTTTTTTTTTTTTTAATTTTCTGATTTTCTAATGTTTTTGGATTTTTAGATTTTTTTTTTTAATTTTTAATGTTTTTGGATTTTTCTAAAATTTTAATGTTTTTGGATTTTTTGATTTTTTCTAAATTTTTAATGTTTTTGGATTTTTCTAATTTTTGTTTTGATTTATTTCTCCCCCTAAATTTGTGCATGGAATAAAAACGAAAGTAAATGCGCAAATTTAACCTATCCTAAAACAAAAAATTAATCCTCAAAACGAATCATTTTCAAAAATCCCACAAGCACATCGAATCGAGCTTTGTTAAATGGCTTAGTGAACAGATCCGCCACATTATTAGCAGTGGGTACCTGTTCTAGCCAGATGAGCGAGCGCTCATAACAATCTATGATGAAATGAATTTTGATGTCAATGTGCTTGGTTTTGGGATGTTGGACACGATTTTTAGTTATTTGAATAGCGGCCTCATTATCACAGTGAATTAGGGTTTCTAGATAGTTCAAACCGTAATCCAATAGCTGATGTTGGATCCACATAACTTGAGAGCAACACGCTGATGCAGCAATGTATTCCGCTTCTGCTGTGGAAGTAGATACCGTATGTTGTTTCTTGCATTGCCACGATACCAGTCTATCACCAAGGAACTGACACCCTCCTGATGTTGATTTCCTGTCAAGCTCACATCCTCCATAATTACTGTCAGCAAAAGCATATAAATCAAAATAAGAATTTTTCGGATATCAAAGACCCAGTTTTGGACTGCCTTTGTTATACCGAAAAATCCTTTTGACAGCAATAAGATGTGAAAGTTTAGGATTAGCCTGATAGCGAGCGCATTGACACACTGCAAACATGATTTCGGGACGACTTGCAGTGAGATACATCAAGGAACCGATCATCGATCTGTAGTGAGTTTAATCTACGGATTCACCATCAATATCGAGAATCAACAGGGGTATTTCAGCCATGAGAGTTGAAGCAGGCTTCGCGTCTGAAAATCCAAACTTCTCAAGAATATCTTCAACATACTTTGCTTGATGTAGCAGGATTCCGGTTGAATTCTGATTGACCTGAAGCCCCAGAAACACGGTCATTTCACCTAGAGAACTCATCTCAAATCACTTCTTCATCACGCCTTCAAACTCTTTGCAAAGCTTTGGACATGTGGACCCGAAGATGATGTCATGAACATAGATCTGAACCAGTATCTGATCATCACCCACATGCTTGATGAATAAAGTTTGATCAATAGTACCGTGAGAGTAGCCATGTTCGAGCAAGTGCTTTGTTAGAGTTGCATACCACGCTCGAGGAGCTTGATGTAACCCATACAACGCCTTTTCCAACTTGTAGACATGATTGGGGAACTTTGAGTTAACAAACCCAGGGGGTTGATCAACATAAATTTCTTCCTTCACCTTACCGTACAGGAAGGCAGTCTTGACATCCATCTGGTAGACCGTGAAATTCTTATAAGAAGCATACGCGAGAAAGATTCGAATAGCCTCCAGACGAGCCACGGGAGCATACACCTCAGTATAATCAAGACCCTCGATTTGTCGAAACCCTCGGACCACCAATCGTGCTTTATTTCGAACGATTACCCCATAATCATCTTGCTTACTACGATAGACCCAATGCGTGTCAAGAGACCGTTTGCCCTTTGGTAACTCAACCAGTTTCCAAACCCCCAGCTTTTCAAACTAATTTAGCTTCATGCATCGCATCTACCCAGCTGGGATCATTTAAAGCCATTTCAATGTTTTTGGGTTCTAATTGAGATATAAAGCAAGAGTAAAGACATTCATTTACGTCTCCACTATGACTTCTGGTTTTAACTCCATCACCCAGCTGGCCAATGACTTTTTCGATCGGATGATCGCGTTGAATTCTGGAGGATATGTCATGACTGATATCATTAAGAGAAACAGGAAGAGTATGAATGTTGAAACCTCCATCATCTGCTGACTGAATCCAATTAGAGGACTCTGCTACAAACTCATTTGTAATTTCTTCAGGAAGGAGGAGTTCCGTAAATGTTGGATTGATAGCGGAAGCATCTCTAGACATGAACTCTCTCTCAATGGGTGTTAGAGGTGTAACTTCAACATTAGGAGTTTCAGTTGGAATCTCAGACGCTGGACTAGTTGGTTGCACAGATGACTCCCCCTCAGGTTGAGCAGAGAACTCCCCCCCAAGTGGAGCAGAAGATTCCATTTCAACCGTTGGGGGTCTGTAAACAACCTCTTCATCTTCGTCTTCAGGAACACTCTTCAAACCAGAGGAGGATCCACTTGAATTATTCGAAGACACATTGAGAGATCTAAAAAGGGATGTGTAATCAAATAACCAGTCGAGACCCACTCTAGCGTCTGTTTCATTCTCCTCCAGCCAGCGCACGTCATAAGATTCAACGATCTGCTTAGTCCTTTTGTTGTAAACCCTATTCGTGGTGGGCGCAACATACCTCACATAGTAACAGTTATCAGCTTTGGCATTGAATTTAGGGTTGGAATCTAAGTGTAGAAGGGTGCAAGGGCAGCCAAATACACATAAATGGCTTATAGAAGGCTTGTGCCCATAAAGAATTTCGTACGGTGTCTTCATCTGTGCTTTGTTGATTAGAACACGATTCTGCTCATAGCAAGCAGTGTTAATCGCCTTGGCGCAAAAGAAGACAGTTAGTTTGGAATCACAAAGCATTGTCCTTGCGGCGTCTTTCAATGTTATGTTCCTCCTTTCAACAACGCCATTTTGTTTAGGCGTGTGAGCAGAGCTGTATTGATGCACTATTCCGTTTTCTGCGCAAAAGTGGTCAAGAACAGCATTCTTGAACTCAGTTCCATTATCAGTACGAAGCGCCTTCACTTGTTTACTGGTTTGCTTCTCAATCATCACAACAAACTTCTTTATCAGATCAGCAACCCCCGCTTTGTTAGATAAGAAGAAGACCCACGTAAATCGAGAGAAATCATCAATCACAGCAAGACAGTACGAGCTTTTGTTGATGCTCAGGACGTTGAATGGACCAAATAAGTGCATATGCAATAATAGGAGCACTTGGCTACTTGAGCTGATTTGCTTGGGCAGATATGGTTTCCGATCATGTTTTCCTTGAGCACAGGAAACACATTTTTTAAATGTGATAAAGTCTCTGACAGGAATGCCTCGGACCATCTCATTTTTCGCAAGACGATTCAGGTTTTTCTCGTTGGCATGACCAAGTCTTCGATGCCACATCATTGCATTGTGTTCGGAGACCTTTGAGAATAGACACGTGACTTGTTCAGGTAGGTTACTGTTCATTTCAATAATGTAGGCATTCCCATCCCATTTCGATTTGACTAGAATCCACTCTTCTGGGATGACAATGTCGGGCTTGAGAATCATGCATTCTTTGTCAGTAAAATGGGTAGAGTAGCCTTTGTCACATATTTGAGAAACACTCAACAAACTGTGCTTTAACTCGGGAGCGTAGTTGACGTTTTCGAAGATGAGCACTCCATTCATAACAGTTCCATGATGTGTGATCTTTCCACCATCTCCGCCCGCAAAGGAAACATAACCCCCATTAAAAGATTGAATTTCCCTCAGCTAGGAGATGTCTCCAGTCATATGCCAGGAGCAGCCGCTATCGACGTACCAAGAACGGACGATATTCCTCCGTAACTGTCCCTGCAAAATGAGCAAAATCATTTAGACTTAGGAACCCAGGTCATCACAAACCTGGGCTTCCCTTTTGGTTTCTTTGAATCATTCTTTAGTATTTTCAAATTCGGATCTTCCTTCCTACTTTCTTCAGAGGATTTTAATGATGAATTAGAAAGGGATTTGGGCCTCCATTGACATTTAGATTTTTCCAAAATATTAGTTGATTTTGAAATTGATTTCTTAAAGGTTTGCTTTGAGCCTCTGGATTTTCCACCAGAGGAGGTTGAAAATCCAGGGCTGTTTTTTGAAGAAGCCGGTCTTGACGCAGACTTGTTTGGTTTTGGCAAACAATTGTGAGTTTTATCAGCAAAAACCTTTTTATTCTTTTGTAAAACAACCCATTTTCTGCGTCTATCACCTTTCCAATTATCATTTTGAGGATGAGACTCATTCTCTCCTCTTGGTGACAAGTAATTCACAAAGATCCTATTTTGACAGTTCCGAGCTATGTGACCACCGACACCACAATTAAAACAAATTTGTTTATTATTTGAACTTATATTACATTTTTCAGATTTATTTTCTTTACAGACACTCTTACTCTTCTCAAAAGAACATGCATGAGGAAAAGATTTTGAGATAAGTGAAGGTGTCTCAGTCGTTTTGACTTGTGGAGGTGATGAATCTTCATGAGAATCACAAACATCAGAATTACCAAACAATTCATCAAACATATCAAAAAAATTAAACTCAACAGCATCAGATGATAAACCAACACATGAAACATTCTCAGTCTTAACATCAGAAACACAATCAAATTTGTTCATAAAAGAAATATCAGATTTAAACACAGAAACAGATTCTCCAGCTTCACGCTTGGCCTTATCTAATGATTGATCTGTAGAGGAAGTAGAAACATTAGTACTTTCAATGTTAATAAAACCTCTTGAGAAAAATCAGTTGGTTTGCCATATGGAAGATGTGGCTCCCTGTCAGTTTCGTCCTGTGTCAAGGGTATGGATGTGTAGTTATGATTGAAAAGTGGAGGAACACGATCATACCCTAGACCCTTATTTTGATTTTCTTTGAATTTTAATTGTGTTTCATATAAAGACTCGACTGTTTTACTTGACGCAGAATAATTTTTGAAACTAACATCAATTTTTCCACTTTTAATTTTCAAATCGTCAAGTTCTTTTGTTACAACATCAAGTTGTCTCTTAGTATAGTCATAAATTTCATACTTTTCACTGAATTCTGACTGAATTTTTCTAAACTCTTTTTTTTGGCTTCTAGTTTGGGCCTTAAGTGGTTTTTGTCCCTTCCTAAGTTGATAACCCTAATATCTAAGGTCCTCTACTTGCTTACGTAAGGTTTGAATTTCATCACGAAGAAGTTTAACATATTCTTTGCAGGCAAAAGAAAAGGACAGTAGATTTACCTTGCTTTTCTTGGGCTTGGAAGAGGTAGATACCATTAGGGCAAACTGTAGTTCCATCATCTCTGCCTCGGGATCAGCATCATCATTCTTTGAAGCAACATCATCAAGTTGAGCTAGGTGAGCATTTTCTGGCCCTGAGAGATGGATGGTGCAGCATTAAAGGTTTGAGTCTGAGGTTGTTGAACTGAGAAAGCTTGACCTGAGGAAGTCATGAAAGATGATAGAGCATTGTTAGATGAAACTCCAAGATTTGCAGTAGAATATGAATTCACATGGTTGATTTCCCTCTGCTTGTCATCAATGTCACAGGCTTTGATGACAGCCATGATTTCTGCAAGAGTAAGGCGATTCAGGTCCTTGGTTTTCTTAATCACAGCAACATTCATATCCCATGATCTAGGAAGTGCATTTAGAAGTTTCTTGTTGATTTCTGACTTGGTCAAGAAAATCCCTGAAATGTTCATGTCTGTTGTGAGAGCAGTGAAACTTTGCAATTGTGCTTCAAGAGTCTCCCCTGGAATGTAGTTAAACATGTTGAATTTCTGTCTCAGCATGTCCTGCCGATTCTCTTTCATATCTTCATTTCCCTCATAGACTTCAATAAGATCTTCCCATAGAGCTTTAGCTGAAGTGTACTCATGAAAACCTTGAGCAATATCAGGAGATAATGCCATGGTTAAAGTAGCTAATGCTCTTTCGTGTTCCTCAACCAGTTCAAATTCCTCATCAGTGTAGTTTTTCAATAGCCTTGTTAATCACTTGACCTCCAACTGTCACAGTGACTTTGACAGGACCTCTCAGAATGCTTTTCCAGATCTTGAAATCTTTCATTTTGATGTATTTCTCTATTCTGTACTTCCATTCGGGAAAACCTTCAGCAGACATTAACCTTGGAATGCATGTAGTAGTGCCCATAACAGCATCAAGTTCTTGAAAATGAGTTTGAGAATCCATTTGAAATTAAAGTGATTTAACAGTTCCAAAGGAGTTTACGGTTTAGAAAGGAAAAGAAATTGAAGTGGTTTACGGCTGTAAACTGAGTTTACGGTCAACAAGTTTGCGGCCGTAAACTGGGTTTACGGTACAAGTTCATGGTTCTTGGTGTTTACGGTTTATGAGTTTGTTGTTCTTTGATCCTGATTACGGTCTATGAATATTAAGAGTTTACAGTTTATGAGTGTCTTCTTTTACGACCGTAAACAGAGTTTACGGTTGGGCAGTAAACTCTCAAACAACCTTCAAAAGTCGATTTTCAGATGAAATTCGGTCCTCCAAAGCCTAAAACGTAGAAGCTGATGATGAAACAGTGAAAATGACAACTTGAACACACAAAATCTCGATCAAATGACTTTTTGATACCAGTTTATGCTCTGATACCAATTGTTAGGTCCGATTCTGGATCATTCACTAGTAATCAAACAATCACAAGACGAGAATAACAATAAGATGGATAATAAATGAGCTTGCACACGATTAAACACGTAAATCATCTGGTACAACTCAAGGCTTGCCGTAAACTCTCTGGCAACCCACCATACAAATGACGGACTCCAACACCTTATATACACGCCTGGACCACAAACAGGGTTTGCGGCCGTAAACACGTTTACGGCCGTAAAGGTGTTTACGGTTGTAAACAGGACAAAGTACAGAAGACTCAAAATATGCAATTACAGACTCCAGACCAATACAAATCACATAGAAAGCCTAGCCCAAACCATTTACATGGCCCTTCAAACTCAAACTGGGGACATAGTATGAAAATTTTCAAAAGAAAATCATTTCTATAAAAAGGATTTCAAAAAGAGAAAAGGTTGTGGTGCATGCAATCAGTCGAGCTCAAGTAAGTTCTACCAAATTACCCATACATGTTTATGTTATGATATGAATTGTGATTATGTAATTCACATGCTAGATTAGAGCAAAGGATCTAGGAGAGATGCTTTTGTATGCTTATATGAGCTTGTAGATTTGCATGCTACAATTGATCAACCAGTGGTAGGATGGCCTGTCTAGGTTATGCCTGATTGTATGAGCCTTCAAATTGCATGCTAGTACAGATTATTGATTAGAGGCTAGAATGGTTTGATTGGAGTATGTTAGTTAGACTTTCCATTGTCTGAATGTTGCTTGCTTTGTGCTTTGTGGGACTCTTAGTAATGTGAGATAGCTACTAAGTGAATATGTTAAGTCACATGTCTTATGGACTGAATAATCTCAGAGTGATGGACTTGGCCCTATTGCGCAACTCTTGTTTGAGTCCAACCGTTCTATGATTGAGTCTTTTACTCGAAGGATTATCTGATCTCTGTTGCATCTGGCTATATTCATGAGGTAGCTAGTTTACATTAATGGGAAATCCTTCAGTAACTGAGGACTGGGTGGATTTAGGATTACCCTAGGGCACGTCTATGATGAGATTAGTGCTGGGAGCAGTAGTAGTGAAAGGGACTTGGTGGAGTGAAGGCAATTCTTGAGGAAAGTACATATAGATGTGGAAGGTAGTATGGGCCCGTACTACTGAAAGCAAAGGATCCGTACTCGAGTCAAGGAGGGCCGAGATAAAACCAGGGAACTTGTAGTGTGTGTGATCCCTCGATAGTGATGAGTATTCTGATGGTTGTTATGATATGTTGCAGCATGGTGACGCTACGTGGTAGACCAATTGGCAGTTCTGGTGTTGGCGAGGGATCAGGCTCAGGCTCTGGATCCAGGCAGCTTGATGATCAGATGATAGAGTTTATTTCATTTAAGATTACGCGCAATATCATTGACCAAACTCCTGTGATCTTCCGTACGGTCAAGGAGGGTATCTTCGAGATTCTTGATGAGAGGCTGACTACGTTCCGCATTGAGGTGGCGACCATGATTGGAGCGTGCACATTGACATTCCGGGAGTTCAGAGCTTGTGGAGCTCCAGAATATCATGGGGTTAAGGACCCCATTTCTAGCAGTCGATGATTTGCAGATGTCGCTAACGCTTTTTGTACTAGCCGGTGTCCCGAGGGGTACAAGGTTCGACTTGCCACCTGCCTTCTGAAGGACAGAGCACGTGGTTGGTGGGAGGTTGGACATGCTATTTGAGACGATGCCGTTATTGATGCGATGATGTGGAGTAACTTCTAGGCCAGGTTCAGGTCCGAGTTTGCACCAGTGATTGAGGTGCAGCAGCTAGCACGAGAGTTCTAGGACCTCCAGCAGACTACAAGGACGGTGGTTGAGATCACTGCCATGTTTAGGGAGAGGGCCCTTCTTGTCCTGCAGTATGTGGCAGACGAGGAGATGAAGAAGGCTCGATACCATGAGAGCTGAGGAGCGACATCAGGAACTTTGTGAGCCGGTCCAGCTGCAAGATGCTGGAGGACATGATCGCTTGAGCCAGGGAGAGGGAGATCGACTTAGAGGTAGATAGGAAGAGGAAGCCAGATGAGGTTCAGACATCTGCGGGATCCGGCAAGAGGCCCAAGATATCGGACTCTAGAGTGAGGACTCATCAGGACTGGAGCCGCTGTGTGACAACCTGAAATTTTCCATCCAGTTCAGTCTAACACTTCATTAAGAGTCAAACTCATTGCTGTTATCTTTTAGCACAATTAGGAGTTTATTTTAGCATTCTGAGCCTTATACACTTAAGGAATAGATGTCGGGGTTTATCGGCTGAAGTTATAGCTCAAAGAAATGACCTTAAACACCCCTACAAGGAGTTCACGGCCAACACATGGGAGTTTACGGCCGTAAACTCCATGTGGGTCGTAAACTCTTGCTTATATGATGAAGAGGATGTCATTTGTTCATTCCTTCCTTCCTTTTTGCTGAAATCCTCTCAAGTATCATCCCGGTATTCGTCCTTGATCTTCAAATCTCATAAGCTTATTGTCTTAACTAGTTGATATCTTGCATGAACTAGTAATCTTACATGATTTCATCCGTGAAATCATTCCATTTTGTAGATCTTCAAGTTCACCAAGAACACACACTAGTGTTCTTGACCATAACCGACCATTCAAGTTCCTAAATCGTAAGTACTCTTGATCCAACTCATTATACACTAGTTTTAACTTATTTAGGGCTTAGAAAACATAATAAATCACATGATTCAGGGATTTTACGGCCAAGACATGTTCTTGGGCCGTAAACCCCTTTTAAGGGTGCAAATGACACCCTAACACCTTAATAAGCCTTGGATATTAGCATAAAATCTTACACCATTGAACTAGGGACTCCAATACATGATTTGGTACTTCATACCATGAGTTTACGGTTGTAAACTCATGGGGAAGTGGTCCCAGGGCCATAAACACCATACAAGGCCATTCTTGGACCTTAAACCCAGCCAACCTCTTGTTTAAGCTTTGAAGCACTTAACCACTTAAGTTGTAATAGCTTTGAGCATCATTTAGTGACCCAATTGAGAGTTTACGGCCAAGAGTAAACTCCCCTGGGCCGTAAACTCCAACAAACTTGGTCCCTTGACCATAAACTCCTGTATAAGGCATTGCACTCCTTTGTTGCAACCCGATAGCCTCCTAGCACTTAACCAAAGTGTTTTCCTCGCATTAGGATGTTTATACATGTTTAATTAGTGTTATAATCACTAATTATATATATATATATATATATATATATATATATATATATATATATATATATACACATATGTATTCATATGTTAATAGGGTCATTGAGTGTGTACAAGTCTTCACTTGACACCAAGCACCCTACCGACACTTCCATCTGATCCACTCACTGTAGGTGAGTTCATACCCCTTTAATTAACCTTTTAAATGTTTCTAAATGTTTTTAAATGCTTTATGGGTGGGGGGAATACAAGTTGAATCATGCTAGTTAGTATATCAATCACATGTGATTAATAACTAACATGCAAAATGGATTTACTATACGTTAACTGTTTTACCAAACGGATTTCTTCAAATGATTTTCATAAACATTTTATATGTTTAAAACTCTTTATTAAACTGTTTATTATACACTGTAGGTTTCATTTCAAACTCTTTTACAATTGTGTTTCAAACAAAGGTTTCTTTATACTTAAACTGTCTTATCCAACAAATACTTTCAAACTGTTTTATAAACTGACATCAAGTCGATCTTTTCTTAGAAATTAATCTTTTTCAAAGGTTTTACAAAACTTCTTTTATGTTTTTATATTATCAAATGCATGCCCATATATGTATAGTTATATAAGTAATGTTTAAAGGACCTAGGAAGGCTAACTCACTCTATTTCCTTTTCCTCGTTGGGATGTGGCTATGGGGTATCGGTTATCCATCCGAATGTCATCTAAATATTAGTTATATATCATGTATACATATGTATACATAAAAGTTTTCCTCAGTCAGTTCAGTACCTTTGGATAGCAAAGGCATACTTCAGGTTATACACATACATTATTAGTAACTATTATAGGTATAGTTAGGAGATACTACTTACCATTCCAAGTACAAGGAATCACACAAGAGTCAGTTCATTCATGATTCTATACTAATACATTACATGTTACATGATTATGCTTACATATATACACGTACTTAGATACGCTTACATAGATACGCTTACATGAATACGCTTACATATATACGTTTACATAGATACGCTTACATGAATACGCTTACATATATACGTTTACATGAGTACGTTTACATAGATACGCTTACATGAGTACGTTTACATAGATACGCTTACATGAGTACGTTTACATAGATGCGCTTACATGAGTACGTTTACATATACGACAATAGAACAGACATAACTAGGTGCTATAGCATGGAACGATTTCAGGATCTAACTATACCAATGAATCACTAACGCATTGTGATAGTTATATTGGGTATACATGATCATAGTAATATGGATGTTTGCGGATTGCAATCATGCAGGGGTCACGTGTGGGTCCCAAAATCTCTTTGATAGGGGAGCGTCTAGCCTGGGATCTAGCCATCACATTATTCCTTAACCCTCAATTAAGGCAAAATAATACAAAAGTAGTCACTTGTTACAAATACTACTGTACTCACGACAATTACAATAGGATATAAAACTCCAGCCAATATATTATTAATACCTTTACTATGTGTCATATTCACATAATCGATGAGGTAGGTTAGATAATAATAATATTAGTCGTACAGTCGAGTCTTGGTAGAATGCTACTTTCAAAACAGTCGGATCTTGGTAGAAGACTACTTTCAAAACAGTTGAGTCTTGGTAGAAGACTACTTTCAAAATAGTTAGGTCTTGGTAGAAGATTTCTTTTATACTAATAGGAATCATAGGGATTTCTAGGGTTTTTCAAATGTTTTCAACTACTTACAAACATTTTCATACTTATACAAACTTTCCTTCAAAACAAATTTCAAGTCTTTCATTACAAGTTTTACAAATCAAAGACACATTAATACTTATGAATTCACCAGCTTTTTGGATGATACTCGCTTTCAAAATAACTTGTATTCTCAGGTCACAAATAGACAGGTACGACGGCCAAGTTTTGTGAAGATGGAGCAGTCCAGACTCGTCTTTTATTTTGATTATTCATTATGTTGTTGTATACTATGAAAGAACACACTTGTATTTAAAATTATACTATTAATGCAATGGATGATGTTGTTGCTTGTTTACTACTTTGCATTCCCAGAACGTTTCCGCCGTTCTTGGTTTTGGGGTATGACACGCTGTGGCAAGTGCGGCAGGACACACGAGAGTGCGTGCAGGAGTGGCAGTGGTGGTGATTATGGCTGCAACAAGTGTGGCCGGATCAATCATTATAGTAGGGATTGTACTGCTACCACCACCCAGGGATCAGACTTGATCTGTTTTCATTGTAGTCAACAGGGTCACAAGAAACTTAGGGTATCTTGGAGTTATATTTTCTGCTTATGTTTGGGTTATATGCCATCTGCATACCATGAAACTTAGGGTAGTGGTTCGAGATCGTCTCCTTATATAGTGGGTTCCCAGGATGCGGTAGCTATAGCAAGTGTGATTGGATCTTGGGAGGTGTTCCGTTAGTCTTCAAGAGTTGTACTACTTTAGTGTTGGTTAGTTTTAGAACACTAATAGTGGTAAGCGTTGGTTTCCAGCAGATTGATCATTGGATGGTAAGAAGGATCAGGAATCCTTCCAGTCTTGTGTACTGTAAGATGTTAGTTGAATCAAAGTAGGGGAGGATCGTTCAGGTATCCAGGAACAGAAGTAGGTACGAAAACAGGATGAGCTTCGCATTCCTGCTAGGGAGGAAGGTGGCCCAAATGGCTTTTTGGATTGAGGAGAGTGTGAGTTGGGAGTTCGAGAAACTTCCCAAATGTTGGGTTCGTGTCTTCTTGGTGTTTGATAGCTGGCATTGGGAAACCAGGCTGGGGAATCCCCGTCAAGATGCAAGTTCAGTCGGGATGTAGGTCATGTGTGTGCTCGACTTTGGACGTGTTTGGATTGGTAATCAATGGTGAGACCATGGTCAGAGGTTGAGGTAGCGTGAGAAGTGTTATAAGACTGCTGGATAGCCGTAGCATTCACCAAAAACTAGATAGCATGGAAAGTGTTGTAAGACTGCAGGGCAGCTGTAGCATTCTTCATGAGATCAGATAGTATGAGAGAGTGTTGTCAGACTGCGGAATGAGCGGTAGCATTCAAAGATTCTTTCAGATAAGTTAGGCCAGGGTGGGTCAGTTTGTAGGATCGTGGAAAGGCCACAGCAGGATCGGAATCAGGAAAGGATAGGTCGATGGGATTCAAGGTGGAGTTGGACCGGTGTAGCCCTAGATAGGTGGGAGCTGTAGGCAAGGCCGCTCCATGATATGGTTGTGGTGACACCCATGGGCGAGGCCCCTGTTCTTATAGCAATGCAGATGGAACCTGGTAGAGACCATTGGGGCAAGGTATAGGATCGGGGATCCTAGGATTTATAGAGCCAAGAGTGACAATGTGGATAGGGCACTTTCGATAGCCGAAGTTTTCTTCGGAAGTCAAGGGGAGTGACTAGGAGGGTGTTCATTGGCTTAGCAACCAGGCGGGAATCCGGTATTCCAGATAGTTGGTAGATAATTTGGGACCTGGGAGGTCTCGGATCATTCAGAAAGTGGATAAGAGGCAACATGATGTTTAGGCAGAAGTAGCGATGTGAGGATTTTTATGTGTGGATTAGCTTGCCGATTGAAAGTGATAAGTCACTTATAGTTAGATTAAATAATCTCAGAGTAATTGATTTGGCCTTGCTGCGCAGCTCTCATATGAGTCTAATCGTTGCAGGGATGAATCTTATACTCGAAGGATTATCTGAGCCTTCTGTCAAGTATAAGTATTCACAGTCGTTACGGTCAGTGATTTTGTTGCTGATGGTAGCATCGAGATAATAAGGATTGGAAGTGTGCTTTTGGTCGGTCATTCGAGCAGGACTAAGCTTAGTAAGGCTCAACGTGGGTGGTCTGTCAGTAAGTCAGACTAATGCGAATTTCCGGTTTCGGGGAGGTAAAAGTGGGTTCTTTCGGAGACTCAAGGTTGGATGTCTCCAGTTTGTGGTTTTCATTTGGAGTGTTAGTAAGGAGCGATTTCGAGGACGAAATCTAGTTTAATTGGGGGAGAGTTGTAACACCCGGAATCTAGAAGGCCAAATAAGGAAAAGGAAATCAACATCTATAAGGCCAACTCGTCGAGTCCAAGGGGGAGAACTCGACATGTTGGAAATCTTGGGTGCGTGTTTTTGAGAATCAACTTGACGAGTTGGATGGGGTTTGGGAAACCCTAGTTTCCAGGATTTGCACCCTATTTAAACATCTTAAGCTCTAAGGTTTTGGCCTCATTTCCAGCCTCCACTATCATAACCCTAAAGCTCGAAACCCTAAGCTATTTTTGAGTGATTATGATCCATTTTGAGTGTTCTTATGGGTGTTTGAAGCTCTTGGAAGGAAGAAAAGTTTGAAGGAGCAAGGAAGAGTTGCTAGATCCAAAAACCTCACTCCATTTTCGTTACTTTTTGGTAATCAAGTCTCAAACTTGCCTAATAGTTGATTATATCTCCTACTTAGCACCTTTAGTTTGTTTTGGGTCCAAATGGTATGGTCCTTGAGAGTTTGACGTCCCAAATGGAAAACACTTCAGATCTAGAGTCTTGAAGGACTTTCATGGCATAAAGGTGCCAACTTTATGGACGTGGAAGTCCCATGCAACCTTTAGACCACCATTTTTCCCTTTTGAGCTTATAATAGCCATGCATGTAGAGAAAGCTGGAGACTTTATGTGATATCCTGGTTCTTATGGTCCAAATCTATGAACTCATGGTCTACCTTGTAGTTTTGGTGGTTTGGATTAAGTCTTTGGCCCATTTTGGGTTAGGGTTTGAGCTTATTCTCTTTAGGAAGGGATTAATGGGTAAAGTTGGAAACTTTACCCTTGTAAAAGGTATTTTCAGTCTAGATCTAGAGTATTGGGTTAAGATCTGATGAATAAAGGCTTAATGCGTTAAGAAGGGGATTCAGACTGAAGAACTCGACGAGTTCATGGAGGAACTCAACGAGTTGATTCTATGTGGCCCGATTATGTTGAAATGGAGGAACTCGACGAGTTTGGTGAAAACTCGAGTAGTTTATGCGAGATACCATGATTTTGTGGTCTACGGGAACTAGATGAGTTGAAGGAATAACTCGACGAGTTGAGTCAACTCGGAGCGTTGACTTTGACTTTGACTTGGATGTTGACTTTGAACTTGACTTGAATTTGAATAAGGTTGACACTTGGAGGTTTTTGAAGTACGGAATGGGTTCTTAGGGTTGTCCCATGTAAGGGTTTGGGCCCAATTCGGAAAATTGGGCCATTGATGGGCTTTTATTGATTTTATGGCTTGGGCTTGGGTCTCGAGGAATGTTTGTATGCTTCTGAATTATGGTCTGATGCCGGGTTGGGCCCGAGGAATGTTTATATGTATGTTTCTGGACTACGGTTCGATGTCGGGTGGTACCCGAGGAATGTATGCATGTTTAGTTATACTTGTTGTCTTTGTGATACTTGTATGTACCTGGTAGGGAGGTAAGTGTGGGCGGGGTCTCGTATCTCATCACTAGCTGAGTGTGGACGGGGTTCTATATCTCCTCATTAGCAGAGTAGGGGCGAAGCCCATAATAGTCAAGGCCTTAGGACTGGAACATGTAGTACTATGTATGATTCTTTATGTGCTAGCATAATTATATGATATTGTTTGTATGTGTATAGTGGGTGAGGCTTAGTGACAGGTGGGGCCTGGGAGAAACAAATATGTATACCGAGCGGGGCTCGATGCCAGGCGGGGCCTGATGTTGGACACTGTTCAATGTCGGGTGGGGCCCGATATAGGGGCGGTGGCCCATTATATTTGATTATGTGTATGGTATGTGGTAGTATGGGGAACTCACTAAGCTTCGTGCTTACAGTTTTCAGTTTTTGGTTTCAGGTACTTCCAGTTGCAAAGAAAAGAGCTCGGGATGACTGCATTGCACACACCATGATGTTTAGCCTGGGATGTTTACTCTGATGTTTTGATTTGGAAACTCTGATAATAATGTTTTGAAATACTTTGAATCATGTTTTGATGGAATGCTTTAATAACTATCGTTTTATTTAATGGTTTAAAATGAAATTTTTAGTCATGAATATTTGGAATGTTACACATATACATAAAAGATAAAATGAACACGTCATAAATTAGTTTTTTTTTAAGTTAAGGAACAAAAATTAGCAAGAAAAATCAGATTATATATTTTATGGGGTAAAAATAAAATTTAGAAAGTCGAGGGGATAAAGTGACATTTTATATAGTTCAAAATCGAGGGAGTCAAAGTGACATTTTACAAAGTTTAAAGCAAATGGTGCTAGTTTTTACTCTATTTTGATTTGTATCTCTAAACTGTTCCTAGCTTCCCTCTGACTTTTTTATTTTTTATGCAATTTCAGTTGTTAAAAACAATAACTCATTCCTACGACTATGAGTGTTGGATATAGAAGTACGTCCAAAATCATATGACAAGGAAGTTTGATTTTGTATTTTTTAGTTTGTTCCTTGTAACACTCAACTTCGAATTACTTCATTGTTCGGGGCCGTGACCGATCATCAGTTATCATAAGGCTTAGGGACTTTGGGAAGAAAGGTTTATACCCATTTGGATGTCGGTGATGTTGGTTATGTGATGAAAGGGTTTGGGTTGTACTTTAGAGCCCAATGGTATTGGTAAGGGCATTGGTTCGGGCCTTTTATAAATTTTTGATTTTAGTTCGGTTGGTTTTCAGGCTAAATAAAATTGATAGAAGTGTAGGGCTTCTCGTTACCTTTTTGTGGATATAAAGAACGTCAAATCAGAGTTATAACGAAGAAGTTATGACCATTTGAAGTTTGGGTGGTTTTGGGCCAAGCTGAGTACGCTGGGCGTACGCAATTAGTGCCTAAACCCTATTTTTGTGGTTTAAGACCTATTCAAGATCCTTAACTCCTCCAAACCCACTCCATTATCAGCCTCCACCCCTCCAACACCCCTTTCATAAAACCCTAACCATAGATGAGCCTTTTGAACTAAAATACGGTGATGTTGAGTGCTTTAGAGTATGCATGGTGCACCTTAGAGAAGAAGGAACTTCTTGTAGAAGTGTTGGTTGCATTGGAGCTTATAGATCTGGACTTTGTCCACCTTGATCTATCTTCTAGAGGTATAAAGTTTGAATCTTGATGATGCATTTGTTAGATCTAGCTAGTTTTGGATGTTATGAGCTCTTGGTCATTTTAGTGCATAAAGTTTAGATCTTGAAAGATTATGACCTTGTTAAGGATAAAGTTGGAAACTTTATCCATCTAAACATCATTGTGATTCTGATCTGAAGGTTGGAGACTTGGACTTAATGGATTAAGTTGAAAAATATGCACTTTTGGTCCCATTTGATTCTTAAAGGCTAGATCTTGGTGGTTTGGACCATTCTAATGGATAAAGTCGGGAAATTTATACATTATGGAGCTTTTAGGATCCATAAAAATGTAATCTTGATCCTTCTATACCTTCCATGAGAGTGTCATGATGTCTTAACGGATTGATAAGTTAAGGATTTAGCTTTTGGACCTTTTCTAGACATGGAAAGTCATAAAGGTGGAAACTTTCTGACTTAGAATGATGTTGAGGACTAGATCTGCGTGTTAGATGAAAGGACTTAAGAGATTAAGCACTTAATGGAAAAGTGCCATTTGGACGGGTACGCCGGGCATACCTTCGAGTACGTTGCGCGTACCCGTATGGGGTCCCGATTCTGGTTGGTAAGTACGCCATGCGTATAAGCTGAGTACGTTGGGCGTACGAGCTGAGTACGCTGGGCGTACTCAGCTTGAAGTTTGACTTGTTGACTTTGACTTCCTTTGAATGTTGACTTTCGACCAATTTTGACCTTGGGCCAAACTTGAGGGTTTTGGCCTATTAACTAAGATTTTATCTGGTTCTGGTATTAATTGCTTAGGAAGTCGGCGGGGCAGCAGCTATGGATTCTTCTAGGAATCTTCTGCAATCGAGGTGAGTTTTCCTCACTATACTTAGGGGTCGAAGGCACCAAGGCCGGCCCATTGGATTGATACCCTAGTAGTTATTGATATGCTGAGTATGAGTTAGATATGCATTCTAGTTTCTGGTAGATCTGTAGTATTGCCTATGATACTGTCTGGTTATCTATATATGTATTTATTTGTTACATGTCGACATGTTTCAGGGTTCTTTTCTTTTCTCAAAATTCTTTTCTTTTTCGCAAGATCTTTTATAAAAATGATTCTCTTTAAAAAATTTCATACCAAGTCCTCAGTTTGAGCTCAAACACACCCGAGAGTGTGCCCGAATCCCTCAAACCAAGGCTCTGATACAAACTTGTAACATACCAAAAATCATGACCAAAAATTTATTTTTAATCATTAATAAAACCATAAGTGTCGAATCATTTCAACCAAACTAAAGTATATATATCAAATCAACATATCATTTCAAAATATATTCTATTTATCAGAGTAAAACATCACAGGCTAAAACTTCTTGGTGTGTGCCATGCGATCATCCCGAGCTCTTCCCTCCGCTACCGGAAGTATCTGAAAACAAAAATGAAAACCGTAAGCACGAAGCTTAGTGAGTTCCCAAACCTACCACATACCATATACTCATAACCATGAACACATAACCACGTACTGGGCCCCCGCCCGCTGCATCGGGCCTTGCCCAGCATCGGGCCCCGCCTGGCACCGAGCCCCACTCGGTATGCAGATCTGTCTCTCTTAGGCCCCGTCTGTCTCCAGGCCTCGCCTGCTACACACATACATACAACCAAACCCCTCCTCCACTACCTCCTATTCATATTCGCAATAGACTCTTACTATTGCTATGATTTCTATGGTCTTCCAGTGAAAGATGCCTCGACGAAAGCGTCCAAGCAGAGGAAGACCAGCAACTCAAATCCCTCCTCCACCACCTCCTCCTTCGCAGTTCGATCCAGTGCTGTTCCAAACGGCTGTGACTGCGGCTGTAACAGCAACCATGTATGTTGCTTAGATCGTGGGGTAAGTTGAGTTTGTAGGCTACAGGGCCGATTCTAGCGAGAATCTCAAAAGTCCCTATGTACCTTGGGTTCAGCTTTCCATGCTTTCCGAAGCGTATCGTGCCTTTCCAGGGCGAGACCTTCAAAAGGACTCGATCTCCCACCTGGAATTCCAAGGGTTTTCTTCGTTTATCTGCGTAGCTTTTCTGTCGATCCCTAGCGGCTTTTAATCGTTCACGAATCTGCACAATCTTCTCGGTCGGTTCTCGAATGATCTCCGGACCAGTGAGAGCGCTGTCAGGAACTCATCCTTTAGCTAATTGAGTGTCACCCACCTTAGCCCAGCACATAGGGGATCTGCACTTCTGGCCGTAGAGGGCTTCGAATGGAGCTTCCTAGATGCTCGTATGATAAGTATTACTGTAGGAAAACTCCACAAGAGGTAGGTGTGTATCCCACGATTTACTGAAGTCGATCACACAAGCTCGCAGCATATCTTCTAAAGTTTGGATCGTTCTCTCACTTTGCCCATCAGTCTGCAGATGGTAGGCTGTGCTCATATCCAGCTTCGTCCCTAGTGCTTTTTGTAGAGATTGCCAAAATCTCGAGGTAAACCTACTATCTCTATCTGAGATAATTGATATAGGGACGCCATGCAGACGTACTATTTCCTTAATGTAGGTTCTTGTGAGTTTCTCCATCTTGTCCGTTTCTTTGATGGGTAGGAAGTGTGCAGACTTGGTCAGTCTATCGACGACGACCCAAATGGTATCCAACCCACCCGTTTTCTTGGGCAGCTTGGTTATGAAGTCCATTGTGATCCGTTCCCACTTCCATTTCGGTATCTCCGGTTGTTGGAGGAGTCCTGATGGCTTCTGGTATTCGACCTTGACCTTCGCGCAAGTAAGGCACTTACTCACGAAGGTAGCAATCTCTGCCTTCATGTTAGGCCACTAGTATAGCTTTTTGAGATCTAGATACATCTTATCCGAACCTGGGTGGACGGAGTATCGAGTGTTGTGTGCTTCCTTCATGACCAAGTCTCTGAAACCTCCATGGCGTGGAGTCCAGATTTGGTCCATGAGGTAGTAGGCTCCGTCACCCTTGACCTCAAAAATCTTATCCATTCCGCGCAGGGATTCACCCGTCACATTCTCAGGCTTTAAGGCTTCAAGCTGAGCCTCCCTAACCTTTGTGGATAGATGCGAATGGATAGTCATTGTTAATGACTTGGTTCTTCGACCAGAATACTCTTTCCTACTCAGGGCGTCTGCTACCACGTTGGCTTTCCCCGGGTGATATCGAATTTCGCAGTCATAATCGTTGAGTAGTTCGACCCATCGTCGTTGTCTCATATTGAGCTCTTTCGGGTTTAGTATGTGCTGGAGGCTTTTATGATCAGTGTACACTACGCTCTTCGTTCCATACAGGTAGTGTCTCCAGATTTTTAGTGCGAAGACGACCGCTCCTAACTCGAGGTCGTTAGTAGTGTAGTTCACCTCATGTGTCTTTAGCTGTCTTGAGGCATAAGCGATGACTTTACCTCGTTGCATCAAGACACAACCGAGCCCCTGATTTGATGCATCGCAGTATACAACAAAATCTTTTGTCCCTTCGGGAAGGGATAATACTGGTGCGGTGCATAGGGCTCGCTTCAGAGTCTGGAATGCCTTCTCCTGTTTCTCTTCCCAATCGAATGATACGCCCTTCTGTGTCAACATGGTGAGAGGCTTCGCAATCCGAGAGAAGTTTTGGATGAATCTGCGGTAGTAGCCAACAAGGCCTAGAAATTGACGAATTTCTATAGGCGTCTTCGGTGTTGACCAGTTCTCAATAGCTTTAATTTTGGAGGGATCCACGTGGATTCCTTCTTCACTAACCACGTGTCCTAAGAATTCAACTCTTCGGATCCAAAATTCTCACTTAGAGAACTTCGTATATAACTTCTCTGACCGTAGGGTTTCCAGGACTCGTCGTAAATGATCCCTGTGTTCTTCCTCGCTCCGAGAGTAGACGAGTATATCGTCAATAAAGACGATGACGAACTGATCTAGATATGGACGACATACCCTATTCATCAAGTCCATGAATACTGCGGGGGCATTAGTTAGTCCAAAGGGCATCACTACGAACTCGAAGTGCCCGTATCGGGTTCGGAAAGCTGTTTTCGGAACATCTTCCTCAAGTACCCGTAACTGGTGATACCCAAACCTAAGATCAATCTTGGAGAAGTAACTCTCTACTTGCAGTTGGTCGAATAGGTCGTCGATACGAGGGAGAGGATAGCGATTTTTTACCATGAGTTTATTGAGTTCCCTATAATCGATGCACATACGAAACGATCCGTCTTTCTTCTTTACGAACAAGACCGGAGCTCCCCAGGGTGAGAAGCTCGGTCTTATGAAGCCCTTGCTAAGCAGCTCTTTAAGTTGACCGGATAGTTCTTGCATCTCGGCAGGCGCTAAACGATAGGGCGACTTAGCTACAGGCGTAGCTCCTGGGACTAGGTCGATTCTGAACTCGACCTGATGTTTGGGAGGTAGACCTGGAAGGTCCTCCGAAAAGACATCGGCGAAATCGCATACAACGGGGATTTCCTTCGGATCTTTCGTTTTCTGGTTAGTGTCGACAACGTGAGCAAGAAAGGCGCGGTATTCCTTACGCAAGTATTTCTGAGCCTGAATACTGGAGATGATACGAAGGCTCGTACCGGGTTTATCTCCATAGATCAATAGAGTTTCGTGGTTCGGAAGATTTAGGCGAATGGCTTTGTCGAAGCATAGGATATCGGCACGATGAAGACTCATCCAGTCCATACCGACAATGACATCGAAACTCTTGATAGAGACTGGTTTGAGATCGATTGAAAATGAGTGATCGTCTAACGTGAGGGTACAACCTATGTAGATTTCGTTAGAGCTTTCGGTCTTCCCGCTAGCCATTTCTACGACGAATGTTTCTTTTAGTGGTTGAGGGGATTGTTTGAGTAAGTGTTTAAAGTTTTCATTTATGAAGCTTCTTTCTGCACCACTATCGAATAAGACACAGACATAAGAGTTGTTGAGAAGAAACGTACCCGTGACTACTGTGGGATCCGCTACCGCCTCATTGTGACCAATAGCGAGTAGCCTACCAGTTCCCCCAGCATTCGCAGCCTTCGGACAGTTCTTCTTGAAATGACCAGCTTTACCGCAGCCATAACATGTCGGGGTCACTCCCGAACTGGAAACTTGCGAGATAGGTTTGGGAGGGGCCTTGCAGAATCGCATAGTATGGCCCTTCCGACCGCAGTTGGAACACTGCAATTCACGGCAAGGGCCGTTTTGGTGGAAAGGGCACTTGGGACACTTGGGCAGATTCCCACTATAAGCTTTTAGCGGTGCAGGAGTGGCTGGAGTAGTGGCAGCATGGACTGCCACAATTTGCTGGTCCTTGGAGGAGGTTTGAGTTTTCTTGCCTTTCTTCTTGTCCCATCGCTTCCTTTTTCTGTCAGATGAATCGGGTGGTGCAGCGGTAGTTGTGGTTGCTGTTGCTGGAGTGGAAGAGACTTCATGGTTGATCAGACTTTGGGCCAATTCCTTGGCGCTGTCGAAGGTGGTAGGGCGTGAGGCTAGAACATTTCTTCGATATGGGGGCATTAAACCCCAAATGTATCGTTCAATCTTCTTGCTTTCGGATGGGATCATGTTGGGACACATAGCCATCAAGTCGCAGAACCTGGCCGTGTAAGCCATTATGTCGGTCCCTACCATCTTGAGGTTCCAAAGTTCCTCCTCAAGTTTTTGGATTTCGCCCCTAGGGCAGTACTCCCTTCTCATGAGATCTTTTAGTGTGTCCCAGCCCATGGCATTGGCTATGACAAAGGAGAGTGCACTAACATGGCCGTTCCACCATGTCAAAGCCCTGTTAGTGAGGGTGGCAATAGCGAACTTGATTTTCCTCTCTTCGGGGCAAGAGCACATTTCGAATACAACTTCGGTTCTTTCGAACCATTGGGATAATGCTAGAATTCCCCCAGTTCATCGAAGAAGGTAGGTTTACAGTTCATGAAGTCCTTATAAGTGCATCCCTGCACTCTTTGGTGGACTTCACCAAATCTAGAGTTACCACCGCTCGCATCACCGAAGTTCATTTGAGTCATGGCTGCTGTTACAGCCGTTTGGAACAGCACTGGATCGAACTGCGGAGGAGGAGGTGGTGGAGGAGGGGTTTGAGTTGCTGGTCTTCCTCTGCTTGAACGCTTTCGTGGAGGCATCTTTCACTAGAAGACCATAGAAATGATAGCAATAGTAAGAGTCTATTGCGAATATGAATAGAGTGTTTCATGGATTAAATCAACATAATCCAAGATCAGAATGAGAGTGATAGCAATAGAGTAGTCAACTGCCAATATACTGGTATAAATGATGTAATACAAGTTCATGAAAATTGACCTAACAGTAGGTCTTACATCAACCATCAGGATAATGTTGGCAGTTTAGAGGTCTAGTTAAGGTACTTTTAAGCTAGGAATGATTACATACAAGAGATCTATGGAACATAAAGAGGAAAGGCTAGTCCTTTAAACAAAAGAGTGAGGTACTAGACGTCTTCTACTGGCGACGGTTACTTGTTGGGCGAACCCTCAGATCCGCTAGCTAACGCATAACTTCCTGAAGGTGTCGTTCATGAGTCCTTTGACGTGCTTGGAGTTCCCTAACTTCGGCTCAGGATGTAGCTAGTTGTTGCTGCAGAGCCTCGTTGGTCCTCCTTGTCTTGTCCATGGCTTCTTCGAGTTAGAGGATGCGAACAGTGTTGAGATTTGAGTTGGCATCCACTTCTACAACTCGACCAATAGCTGCTTGACCCTGCTCGACCTTCCTGGCAATCCTTCGGATCATGATGGGCAGAACCCGATCCGCGGATCCTCCTTCGCTTATGTTGTAGGAGCTTCGGTTTTTATTGTAAGGTAAAGGTTGGCCCTGCTCCTCGCTCCATCGATGCAAGGATATGGCCCACATAGGAGTGGGACCCTGAAATGTCGGACGGGGGTTGGGGTTCGGAGCTTCAGGAGGTTGGTTGTTAACTTCTGGTTCGGAGTTGGAGCTATCCGAGAAGCCTTCAGCATGATGATCATCCAAAGGGATCGGGTGCTCATCATCTGACTCTTCATCGAGCCATCCTCCATTGCCCTGGTTTGGATAGTACGGATCACCGGGATGGTGGAAGCCAGCCATGCTATCTACACGAGAAAGGGGAATAGAAAGATTAATAGACGTACTACTCTAAGATACTTATAAGATGAATCGTTACTAGTCGACCCAATACTTGCGTAGTGCATACCAATTACATGTAACCGAAGCAAGATAGTCCTTCGAATAAGCAACCCTAACTCCAGATGCCCAATCAAACAAGAACAGGAAATGAAGCAAAGGCTACAGATTCTGAGTCTATAGCGCCCTAGTCACATGTAACCGTGGTGTGTCCACTTAGCAACTATTTTCCTACCAGTAACGACCCTTTTAGTTATCACATATGTATGTTTTAGAGATACAGAATACTCCTATAGTATTCTTAGGGTAACGTTATTGTGGTAGTGTTGGTAAGTTTTAGACTTGTTGCAACACCACAACTAAGCTTAGGCACATGCTAGTCACTCCCAGGAAAACGTAGTTGATCAGGCTACATCCCCCCAAATGTGACTATATGTCTCTAAGCCGTATTGTGATGCCCAACAATCTTAATACTTTTGTTCTGTTCTAGTGTGATACTGACTTCCGTGTTTTATAGAGATGTGTGTATATATATACTTAGTTAAATCTTTTAGATACTTAACAGTATATATTCTTGGTCAGAGTGTTTTAGTCCCGAAGTGTTTATAGTTCGTATATCTTTTATAGGTTGATATACTTGATTCACTATAAACAATGCTCTGATACCAATCTGTCACACCCCAAAACCGATAACGGCGGAATACGTTTCGGGGTGGAGGACGTCATGTACAATATTATCACAATTGCATAATAGTAAAAACAAGAAACATGCAACCATTTCATTTACATAGTGAGTTTAATTACAAGTGTGTTCTGTAATGTTCAACAAACACCAAAAGTAATACAAAAATAAGAGATGGATCTTGTATGCTCCACCTTCTCCAAAATGCCGCACCTGTACCTGTCTATCTTTGACCTGAGGATACAAGTGATTTTGAAAACGAGTATCAGCATAAATCTGGTGAGTTCATAAGAGTTTAGTGTGAGTTTTTGTATAAAATGCATTAGAACATATAGTGTGAAAAGCTGTAATTTACATTAATAAGTAGTAGAAAACCCTAGAAAATCCTATATTTTCCAGAAATTACTTCGTAAATGAAAACCCTTAAGTTGTATGAAATTTTCATCAGTGAAAACCGTTTGTTGTAAAAGTATATTAGTGAATCTCCAATAGGTAGTGTGATAGGAAAAGATATGCTTGTTACAGTAATAGTGGTGTAGGCTCCCATTAGTAATAGATACTTATTTACTTCGGGATATTCACTTATACTTTAGTTTTAGTATTTGAGTGTGGAGTTAGTGTATTCCTTGTATGCGACTGATAGTGGGAGTAATAGAGAACCCCATGACCTTCCTGGTCATGCACAGTGTAGTGAAGTAGCGTCATCCCTGGGCTTGCACAGCTTGGACTGAAGTTAACAGTCGGGATGTAATAGTGTCTGCCCCGTATAGATCTATACTTGTAGCGTCGTTTTTCTATCAGAAAACTCTGGGCATAGTATGTAGCGAGTAGAGTATCTTGTAGTGAATTAGTGTGTATCTTCCTGATTAGTGCATCCTCTTGTATTATAGTGTAGTAGTCTTTTATATAGTTCGTAGTGTGTTCTCTCATTCATGTATAGTCTCGTAATAGTGTGTATTATAGTATGTAGAGTAGTGACAGTAGCGAGTAGTAGTGGCCGTAACTATACCTATTATAGTTAACTTAGTGTGTATGGTTCTTGTCAATTTAGTAGATTAGGCATCGAATGGAATGAAAATACTCGTATCCAACACCAATATACATGATATATAACTAAGAAATCAACGACAGTCGGACGGATAACAACTACCCTAAGCCCACAATCAAACAAGAACAGGAAATAAGGCGAGCTATCGGTCCTAAGTCCTTCAAGTCTTACTTATATAAATATATTAGTGTGGTTACATCTTATAAGAAAATTTATTTAATAAAAATCTTGTCCAAAAAGAACATTTAGAAAATTGTTTATTTATCCAAAATAGTTTTGAAAACGCAAAGTTCTTTTATAAAGCATAGTGGTAAATCACATGTGATTTGAGCTACGAATAGTGAATCACATGTGATTAATTTTTATAAACATGTATGATTGACTTGTATCCGCCCCCCCCCCCCTTAAAACATATAAAAACATTTGAAAGGTTCATTTAAGGGGTATGAACTCACCTGAAACCGAGTAAATCAGGTAAATCGGGTGAAAGTGTCGGTTGAGCGTTTTGTACCAAATAAGGACTTGTACACCTTTTAAGACCCTAATATCATATGAAATGTGTGTTTTACAAGAAATTAGACATTTTATGCTTTTTATTAAAACATTTAGATATTCAAGCATTGATTCGGGGTCTTAGGGCTTAGAAGTGGTTCTCGGGGATCGTACAAGGCCAAATAGGGGTTACGGGGGAGTCCAATAGTTTACTCCCTTGGAGTTTACGGCCCAAAGGCCACTCCTTGGGAGTTTACGGCCGTAAGCCCCTAGGCTTGGCCGTGAACTCTTGTTCTCCTCCCAAAAATGGATGTTAAGGCCCTAACTCAATCCCTTATATTTCTAGTGAATCCCTTGGACCAATTTGGGGGTTTAAACCCTTCATTTGGTTATGTTTTGGGGAGTTTACGGTCCTAGCTTATGCTTGGGCCGTAAACTCCATTTTGTCCCTCAAAATGTGTTGTTAAATTGTCCTAAGCACTTCCTAAAATCATAACTAAATTCTAGCATGCCTTAGATGAGTTTTTGGGGCATTTTAACATGGAAATTGGGTGTTTACGGCCTAAGCATAAGCTTGGGCCGTAAACCCTCTTTTAGGCTCTAAAAACTTAGGTTTTGATGTCCAAACTAATCTAGGTATATCCCTTAATTAGTATACAAGCTTAAAGGAAGGAAAAATTGGGGTTTGGCCAAGTTTTGGGGTGTTTACGGCCTAAGGAGTTTCTTAGGCCGTAAACTCCTTGTTTACTCCTCATTCTTATGATTTCCTAGTTATAAACACTTTGATGTATGATTAGAACAAGTTAGGAAAGAAAATCTTACGTTAAGAAGCCGGAATTCGCAGTTTTTGGAGTCGGAATCGGGTCTAGAGAGAGAAAGTAGAGAGAGAGAGTGTGTGTGGGTGGTAAAAAGAGTGTAAAGTGATACTCACTTCCTTTATATATGCCTCGGGTATTGCACCCGGTACATGACTACCTGATGCTAAAGTTTAACGGGGTTAAAACTTTTTACCCGGGTGAAGTGGTTGAAAAGTAATAGAACTATATTTTGTTAAACGGGATTAACATTTAACTAGTTATATTTACTTATCCCAATTAGTAATGACATGGAATATAAATAAATGGATATTTATTTATTGACGAATCCAAATATTACAGAACTTTTCATAAAGTGACGAATTCCGTTAGTGAGAACGGGATTACGTAACGGAAATAAATTTAGGTTGTCACACCAAGTCCCGAAATTAGGGTTTCCAAACCCAGGCCAGACTTGCCGAGTCAGTCTATCGACTCGTCGAGTAGGTCACTTAATCGGCGACGTAAGAATCTGCTCTCACTCATCGAGTTCATCCATGGACTCGACAAGTAGACCTTTTGACCATGGGGTTTTCTTTCCTTTCTTTACCTTCTGAATTTGGGGTGTTACAACTCTCCCCCACTTAAACTAGACTTCACCCTTGAAGTACGCTTCGACTCGCAACCCCGTAACCTCTCACGACATTCCTAATCGTCGCATACCTTGCCTACTTGGTCCAATCCTTGAAAACACCATCCGGAGAATAATCCAATCTTTACAACTTCCGAGTACAACACTCTTACTCCTCCGGTAATACTTCCGGTACTTTCTGAGCATCAACACTCGACATCTAAAAGGCTCACCCCTCTCCCTGCGCTGTCACTAGCCTTCCCAGGGTAGCTTTCTGTAACCACAACCCTTTCACATCTCCTAACAAGAATAGACCTTCAGTTGAACTGCAATCTCAGCCACTCCCAGTGTTGGCCATCTTCTGATCACCTAGCTGTCCTACGCACGACTTCTCTTATTACTACCCCTGATCGAAATCCTACTTGATTTCATCCGCCTCTGAATGAAACCAAGACCACCTTGGTCCCAACCATTCTACCAATATCCGGAATACTAGACTCTCACCGGATACTGAATGCAAGAACAATCCCTTAGCCGCTCTCAGCGACTTCCGAAAAAAACTTCAATTACCTGAACCGCTATATCTACCAGGCCGCTCTGGCTCTAGAAGGTCTGGGATGCACGATCCCCTACCCTGAACCTAAGGTCTCTACCAAGTCCCACCTACTGCTATAATTACATGGGCCTCGCCTACGGGTCTCACCCAAACTACGCTTCGAAGAGGCCTCTCCCGCGTCTCGCCTATCTAGGACTATGCAGGCTCATTCCTCCTCTGGACTCAGCTTGCTATCCTTCTCTGATTTCTATCATTCTAACTAGGAGATACGGGCCCTGCCTACCCTCCGCTAACTAACTGCTACTGAGTGCTACGACTTACCCGTAATCTTACAACACTCCCCTCACTGCATCACTGCTAGGGGAATGCTGCAGCTATCCCCCAGTCTTAAATTCTGCCCAGACTCTCGCCTTCCCCAAACTCTCCAACCTGGTTCCCAACCAGCCATTAACCAATCGTGCAGACACAGACTCAACGTCGGGAAGTTTCCCAAACTCCCATTTCTCGTGCTCCTCTATTCAACCGCCACTCCAGCTACTTTATTCCTTACCCAAATTGCAAACTCAACCTAGCTCCACGCCTACTTCTGTTCCTGACTACTTGGATGGCTCCACCACTTTGATTCAACTAGCTTGTCATGTGTCACAGCTTGGAAAGAATTTCCAATTCTCATTATAATCCTATGGCCAATATGTTGCCAATCCATGCCTACCATTGCTGGTGATCCAAACGACCAATTCCCAAATGATTCCTTCCCCAGAAAACTAGCAAGAGACTACCGAGTCCCACACGCGCATGCTACAGTTACTGCATCCTAAGTAACCTGCTCTAGAAGGGAATGACCTCCAACTATCATTATAAAATCTAGGGTATGCAGATGGCATATAAATCAATCACAAGCAGACCATAAATTTAGAAATACCTTTACCAATACCAATGCAGAACCATAACAATAAAATCATAACATAAGCTGACAAAGAAAAAGAAAGATACGCACCTGACACATCAGGGGCTGCTCGCACCTCCTCCGAAACCAACTGATACGCTCAGACTGCATCGGAAACATATCAAGTCTGAACCCTGGGTGGTGGTAGCAGTACAATCCCTGCTAAAATGACCAATCCGGCCGCACTTGAAGCAACCAGAATCACCACCGCTGCCACCTCTACACGCACCCTCGTGCGTCCTGCCACACCTGCCATAGCGGCCCCGGTCCTGAGGACCTCTCGATTTGGAATCTGATGCCTTGGGCCTCTTGCCTAATCCCATAGATATCTGAACCTCTGCTGGCTTCCTCTTCTTTTCTATCTCCAAATCAATCTCTCTTTCTTTGGCTCAAGCAATCATATCCTCCAGTGTCTTGCAACTGGACCGGCTCACAAGCTGCCTGATGTCGCTCCTCAGCATCTCGTGGTACCGAGCCTTCTTCATCTCCTCATCTGCCACATACTGTGGAACCAAGAGGGTTCTCTCTCTCTGAACATGGCGGTGATCTCCGCCACTGTCTCAGTAGTCTACTGGAGGTCCTAAAACTCCCGTGCTACTTGTTATACCTCAATAAAAGGTGCAAACTCCTGAACCTATCCCAGAAGTCAGTCCAATTCATCGCGTCCAACACGGTATCATCTCGAATAGCATGTCCAACCTCCTCCCACCAATCACACGCTCTGTCCTTCAGGAGACAAGAGGCGAGTCGGACCTTGTCCCCCTCGGGACACCGGCTAGTGCGAAAAGCATTGGCGACATCTGCCAACCATTTGCTGCTAGCAATGGGGTCCCTGTCCCCATGGTAATCTGGAGCTCTGCAAGCTCTGAACTCTCGGAATGTCAATGTATGCGCCCCCATCATAACCATCATCTAAGCGCGGAAGGCTCCAAGCCTCTCATCCAAAATCTCCAGTATGCCCTCCTTGACCGAAAAAAAGATCACAAGAGTCTGGTCTAGAATACTGCGCGTAATCTCAGCTGATACAAACTCCCTCATCCGCTCCTTGAGCTGCTCAGTTCCTGAACCCGAGCCTGATCCCTCTCCGACGCTCGAACCGCCCACTGGTCTCTTACGCAATGTCACCATTCTACAACATAACATAACTATCATCAACATACTCATCACTACTGAGGGTCACACACACACACTACAAGATCCCCGGTTTTATCTTAACCCTTTTCAAAATGAGTACAGATCCTCTGCTTTCAGTAGTACGGGCCCATATTACCTTCCACATATATCCGTACTTTCCTCAAGAATTGCCTCGACTCCACCAAGTCCCTTACTACTACTACTGCTCCCAACACTACTCTCATCCTAGGCTTGCCCTAGGGTAATCCTCTAACTTGAACCTAGTCCTCAGCTACTGAAGGCATCCTCATAATGCCAATTAGCCACTACCTGAATACCATCACATGTGACGAGGCTCAAATAATCCTTCAAGTAAAGAACTCGTCCCTACAACGGTTAGACTCAGGCAAGAGCTGTGCAATAGGGCCAAATCCATCACTTTGAGATTATTCAACCCTGATCACATGTGACTTGACATATTCACCTAATGGCTAAATCCCATCACTCAGAGTCCCAAAAAGAACAAAGCAAGTAGCATTCTAAAAAAAGGGAAATATAGCCCGAACATAATCAAGGAATTATATCCACATAACAAGAATCTGTACTAGCATGCGATTCTAAGCTCATATAATCAAGCATAATCTAAACAGGCTATCCTACCACTGTCTAATCGATACTAGCATGCAGCTCCATAAACACATATAAAAAGCATATAAGGCATCCTCCTAGATCCTTAGCCCTACGTCTAGCATGTTGATCACATAATCATAACATAACATAAACTTGTATGGGTAATTTGGGAGAACTTACTTGAGCTCGGCTAATTGCATGCATCACACCCTTTTCTCTTTTTTCAAAGTTTCTTTCATTTTTCAGGGTTCTTTTCTTTTCTCAAAAGTTTTTCCTTTTTCCCAAGCTCTTTTATAAAAATGATTCACTTTTGGAAATTTTCATACCAAGTCCTCAATTTGAGTTCAGACACACCCGAGAGTGTGCCCGAATCCCTCAAACCAAGGCTCTGATACCAACTTGTAACATACCAAAAATCATGACCAAAATTTCTTTTTAAACATTAATAAAACCATAAGTGTCGAATCATTTCAACCAAACTAAAGGTTTATATATCAAATCAACATATCATTTCAAAACATATTCTATTTATCAGAGTAAAACATCCCAGGCTAAAACCTTTTTGGTGTGTGCCATGCGATCATCCCGAGCTCTTCCCTCCACTACCGGAAGTACCTGAAAGCAAAACTGAAAACCATAGGCACGAAGCTTAGTGACTTCCCCAACCTACCACATACCATATACGCATAACCATGAACTGTCACACCCCAAAACCGGAACGGCAGAAACGTTCTGGGGTGGATGACGTCATGTCAAGTATCACAACATATGCAGTATAGTAATCAAAGTACAACAACCATTGCATTAATAGTAATAGTTTTACATAAGTTACATTTCATAGAGACATTACAGTAATACAAGTAATAATATAGGTGCAGTTTGATACTAACTGTCTTCACCAAAAGCTCCTGGGATGTACCTGTCCATAGCTGACCTGAGAATACAAGTTATTTGAAAACGAGTATCAGCATTTTTATAAATGCTACTGAGTTCATAAGTATTTAGTGTCATTTTATTCAAATAACTTTATAAAAAGTAGTAGTTTAGAATCAACGGTGTATTAGAGTCCTTTCCAGAAAATCCTATATTTTCTAAATAAAAGCAGTCTTCTACTAAGACCCGACAGTGTTATGTTTTAAGGAGAATTTCCCTGAAATATTATCATTACCAAAATACAGTATTTGACTTTAAAGAAAGTAGGAGATTATTACTAGTAAAAGTACTAAGGGAAAATAACATATGCCTCAGCAGAAGATACTGCTGACTAAGGAAAAGAAATCATTGACTCCAGGAGAGTATCGAATGAACGACACGCCAGGCTCAGTCTAACAAAAGGAGACACAGACCCCAGACGGTATCAATGTATGATACGGCTAGCAAGGTCTAAAACAAAGAAACACAGACCCCAGACAATATCAAATGAAAGATACAGCTAGCAAGGTCTAAAATAGTGAACACAGACCCCAGACAGTATCAAATGAAAGATACAGCTAGCAAGGTCTAAAACAATGAACACAGACCCCAGACAATATCAAATGAAAGATACAGCTAGCAAGGTCTAAACAAGAGTAATTCTAAGAGTGTGTTTCCAGCATATAGTGTTAAACATTGTTACCTTAAGGCCATGAATTATAAGGTAAACATGGAGATACTCGTAACTATACTAATCGACACTAAAGTACTTGACGCCCTGCAAGCGTCGGTGTAAATATGACATTGGTCACCCCTTGGCTTGGTAGGCCGTGGACTGTAGCTAGCAGTCAAGGTGCGGGGGTGTCAATCCCGTATAGATCTATACACACAATGTCCGCTTTCCCTACAAGAGACTCTGGTTACCAACTCGACAACGAAGTAGGTCATGTCTTGAAGATGCATCTTGAACAGTGTATTATGATGTAAGAGTTGGACTAACAGTAGAGACTCATAACTGAACTGATCGATGTAAACCTATATGTCTATACATGCATACATAATATATAATTAATGATCAAATGACCTTCGGACGGATATCCGATCCAACCAGACCACATCCAAACGAGGAAAAGGAAATAGGGCGAATTAGCCTTCCTAAGTCCTTTAAACATTATTTATATAACTATACAAGTACAGACATATATTTAACTAAGTAGAAACATTTAACGAAGTTGAAGTGTTTAACGAAGTTGAAGTGTTTCACGAAGTAGAAGCGTTAACAAGTAGAAGCGCATCACAAAGTAGAAGCGTTAATAAGTAGAAGCGTATCACGAAGTAGAAGCGTTAATAAGTAGAAGCGTATCGCAAAGTAGAAGCGTTAATAAGTAGAAGCGTATCATGAAGTAAAAGCATTAAGAAAGTAGTAGCATTTAACTAAGTAGGAGCATTAACTAAGTAGAAGTATAACGAAGCAGTAGTATCTAACGAAGTACGAGTATAAAAACATGGAAGAAAACTTTGATGAAAACTTTGGAAACCCCTTTTTACTTAAGAAAATCATGACTTATTATTCTTTTGGTAAAATAAGTTTGAAAACCTTTAGAAACCCTTGAAAATCTTTCATAAACAAGTTTTGGTTATAACTTTGATAAAACAATATAAGTAAAGAAAACCTTGGTTTAAAATGCTGCTGTAACTGAATTTGAAGTAAAACATACAGCGCGATAGACAATTTGAGAAAACATTTGAACAAGTAAAGACGTTTTGGAAAAAGAAAACCATTTACAGTATCATACTTGGTAAAATAGTTGATAGTGTAATAAATCCTTGTGCATGCGGGTTATCAATCACATGTGATTGATATGATAACTGGCATGTTTTAAATTGTATTCCTCCCCATAAAAGCATGTAAAAACATTTTAAAGGTTAATTCAGGGGTATGAACTCACCTGTTGTAAGTGGATCCGGTGAAGGTGTCGGTTGGGTGCTCGGTGTCAAATAAAGACTTGAGCACAATTAGTGACCTATTAACATATGATGACATATGTTTACATACAATTAGTAAATATGATACTAATTAAACAAGTATACGCATCCTAAAGTGCGGAAAACACTTTGGTTAAGTGCTAGGAGTGTCCTGGGTAACATCTAAGGGAGTGTATAGCTTAGATAGGGAGTTTACTCTTCAAGAGTAAACTCTTTATAGAGTTCACGGACCTAAGACCAACTCCCCATGAGTTTACAGCCGTAAACTCATGGTGGGGGTATTCTAGGATGCTAAACGGTCTTATATCTCTCATAGAATTAGGCTAGGTCCAAATATAAGGCATATGAAGGGGCTTAAGGCTCTAAATGGACCATTTAAGGAGTTTACAGCCCTAAACAAGGAGTTTACGGCTGTAGGCTCCTATATGCACATTCCTTTGGTGTATTAAGGTCTTAAATGGTAGAGAATAAAGTTCTATGCATTTTTCCGAGTCAAATGAAGAAGTTAGTGCATCATTTGGGCACTCTTTGGGAGTTTATGGCCCATGGACCAATCCTTGGGGGGTTTATGGCCTTAAAATCCTATGTCCAATGATTCTTTGGTGTGTAATGCCTTTACTTCAATGGGGGTTGCTCCTAGACGTTTACCAAGGCCATAGGAGGTGTTTGAGGGAATTTCTAACACCTTAAAGGGTGTTCACGGCCTATGAAGAGGGGTTTATGGTCCATTAGTGTTCTTGGGCCGTAAACTCATGTTTACTCTTCATATGGTAAGGTTTTGGCATTCTAAGCTCGAAGGTGTAAGTCTACAAGTCATGTCTAAGCCCTAGGGGTAGTTTAGAGGGGTTTTGGGGCTTAAAAACCCCACTTAAGGGTCTTCACGGTCCAAGAGTGTTCTTGGGCCGTAAACACATAATTTTGCCCCTATTTGATGTCTTAAACACGTATTTGCATGTTAACTAAGCTACACAACAAGTTAGGATAGATTACTTACTAGTTTGGGGCTCGAAACGGGAATTGTGCGCCTCCTCCATCAAAATCTAGATGAAGATCCCTATACATCTTCGTCGCCCCGGGATGAATAGAGAATCGGGACTTGTGCGCCTCCTCCATCAAAATCTAGCGCACGCCTCCGTGATACGGCACCCACACCCTATGGTGTAGTGTCAATAGTCCTTGGCTATCATAATCAAAGGAGGAAACCTGACCCACCTCATGCTCGCTCTTCCGATGCTCCTCCTTGATAGCCTCCTGTTGAGCCTCCCGAATTCGCTCCAACAGGGGAGTCACCACAGTCATCCACATGCAAACGTCCCTGATCGGCGCCGCCTTGCGGCTAAGCGCGTCAGCCACCACATTGGCCTTCCCCAGATGGTAGAGGATATCGCAATCATAATCCTTTACCACGTCCAACCACCGACGCTGCCTCATATTCAGATTCAGCTGATCCATGAGGTACCTCAAACTCTTGTGGTCCGTGTAGATGGTACATCGAACCCCGTAGAGGTAATGCCGCCAAATCTTGAGGGCAAAAACCACCGCCCCCAACTCCAAATCATGCGTCGGGTAGTTCGCCTCGTGAGGCTTGAGCTGCCTCGAAGCGTAGGCAATGACATGCCCTCTCTGCATCAGTACCGCACCCAACCCAGGAATGGACGCATCGCAGTATACCACAAAATCCTCTATGCCCTCTGGCAGGGCTAAGATCGGCGCCTCGCACAGTCTCTGTCTCAGCGTCTCAAACGCAGCCTGCTGCTTGGGTCCCCACCGAAAGACCACGACTTTCTTTGTCAGCCGCGTCAGGGGTACGACTATCTTGGAGAAATCCTGAATAAATCTCCGATAGTAGCCTGCTAATTCCAGGAAACTCCGAATCTCATATGGATACTTCGGAACCTCCCATCTCATCACGGCCTCGACCTTGGCCGGATTGACCAGAATCCCGTCCTGGTTGACAAGGTGTCCGAGAAATTGCACCTCGCGCAACCAAAACTCACACTTGGAGAACTTGGCATACAAGCTCTCCCTCCTCAGGGTCTCCAACACCTCTCTCAGATGCTCCTCATGTTCCTCCCGAGTCTTGGAATAAACCAACATGTCATCGATAAAGACTATCACAGACCGATCCAGCATCGGTCTGCATACGCGGTTCATGAGGTCCATGAACGTGGCAGGAGCATTGGTGAGCCCAAACGGCATCACCACAAACTCATAATGGACATAGCGCTTCTGAAACGCGGTCTTCTGCATATCCTCCTCCCTGACCCTCATCTGATGATAACCCGAACGCAAATCAATCTTGGAGAACCAAGATGCTCCCTGAAGTTAGTCAAAGAGGTCATCAATCCTCGGGAGCAGGTAACGGTTCTTCACCGTCACCTTGTTCAGCTCCTGGTAATCTATACACATCCGATGCGACCCGTCCTTCTTCTTCACAAACAGAATCGGGGCTCCCCAGGGCGAACTGCTCGGACGAATAAATCCCTTGTCTAGCAGCTCCTGCAGCTGCGTAGACAACTCCTGCATCTCGGGAGGAGCCAACCGATACGGCGCCTTGGCTATCGGAGCCACACCAGGAATAAGGTCAATCCTGAACTCCACCTGTTGCTCCGGAGGTATCCCAGGAAGCTCCTCCGGGAAAACATCTGCAAAGTCTCGAACCACCGGAACCTCGCTCACTGTCGCCTTACCCGCCTCCCGGGTATCCATCACATACGCGGCATATCCTGTGCATCCCTACTGAAGGTAGCGCCTCGCCCTCGCCGCTGAACATATTGCGGGTTCATACTGCGGCCTCTCGCCATGAATTACTACCTCTCCCCCGCCTGGGGTCCTGTCCCGCACTAGTTGCTGTGCACAATCTATCACCGCCCCATTAGGGCTCATCCAATCCATGCCTATAATCACCTTCTTCCCACGCAACGAAATGGGAACCAAATCTACCAAGTAGTGCTCCTAAAACAAACACAGCACGCAATCTCGAAATACCATCAATGCTCGCACCGATCGATCATCAGCAATCTCCACCTCCAAAGGGCAATCTAACTCACCCGATGACTCATGAAACTTCTTGCTAAGCGCAAGGGAAACAAATGATCGGCACGCACCCGAGTCGAACAACACCTGAACCGGAAGGCCGTTCACATGGAACGATCCTAATGCATACATATACATACGGAGCACATATCAATAACATAACATCATAAAAATAAGATAGAGGGAAAGAATCATACCCGTCACCACATCGGGTGCGGCGCATGCCTCCTCGGTAGTCCGCTGAAACTCTCGGCTCCTCACCACTAGAGCCTTTGCCTTGTTCTGCCGGCCATCCGTGATCCGCAGGGTCGCTGGAGCTGGCGCCTTCACCGGCGCTGAAACTGTCAAATGGGGGCAATTGGCCTTCTTGTGGCCCCTCTGGTTGTAGTGGAAACATAGCAACTCTGATGTCTGAATAACTGCTGCCGGAGCAGTGCAATCCCTGCTGATGTGTCCAGACTTGCCGCACTTATAGCAGCCTGATGATCCCATCCTGCACGCTCCCTCGTGCGCCTTGCCGCATTTCCTGCAGCGTCCCCGTCCCTGTTGGCCTTTCGGCCCCGCATCTGATCCCTTGGGCTTCTTCCCCAAAGCCCCTCCTGAGTGACCCTATTCTGCCTTCCGTTTCTGGATGTGCTCCAAATCTATCTCCCTTTCCCTCGCCCTGGCAATCATGGAGTCCAGGATAGGGCAAGCCGAAAAGCTAACATGCTCCCGGATGTCAGCTCGTAGCATATCATGATAACGAGTCCTCCTCATATCCTCGTCACCAGCATACTAGGGCACCAACAAAGCCCTCTCCCGGAACTTGGCGGTGATCTCCGCCACAGTCTCTGTCGTTTGTCTCATGTCTAGAAACTTCCTGGACAGCTGCTGAAGCTCGACAGCCGGCGCAAACTTTGCCCTGAACGTGGTCACAAAGTCCGACCAGGTCACAGCCTCGATAGCTGAGGCTCCCAACGAGTCACCCACTGACTCCCACCAATCCTGGGCTCAGTCCCGTAAACACCCTGCTGCATACCTCACCTTCGACCCCTCGGGGCAGAAGCTAGTCAACTGTGCAGACTCGATGTCTGCAATCCATCGCCTGGCAGCAATGGGGTCCTTCACCCCATGGAAATCCGGCGCATCACTGCCCCTGAAGTCCTTGAAGGACAGTGTGCGAGATCCCGACTGGCTAGATGCCATATCACTCCGGAATGCCCGAAGGCGATCCTCCATCAACTCCATGATCCCTTCCTTGATCGACCCAAAGAGAATGGGGGTCGACTCAAGGATGCCTCTGGTGATTTCTGACACGATGAACTCGCGTAGTCCCTCATCAACCGGCTCGGAACCTGATCCCGAACCTGACCCCTCTCCTAAACCGCCATTTACTGGCCTCGATCGAAGTACCACCATTCTGCAATACATCACAACAAACATTAGAGATATTGATACTTCCTGACGGATCACTGCTACTTACAAGTTCCCTTGTCTTATCTTGGCCTTCCTTGGTTCGGGTACGGATCCTCTGCTTTCAGTAGTACGGGCCCATACTACCTTCCACATCTATCTGTACCTTCTTCAAGGAATGCCTCGACTCCACCAGATCCCTTTCACTACTGCTGATCACTGCTATACTCATCCTAGGTTTGCCCTAGGGAAATCTATGATTCTACTCTATCCACTCCTCAGCTGCTGCAGGCCTCCTTGTAATGCCAATTAGCCATTACCCGAATACCATCACATGTGACAAGGCTCAGATAATCCTTCGAGTACCCGACTCGTTCCTACAACGGTTGGACTCAAACAAGAGTTGCGCAGTAGGATCAAATCCGGCACTTTAAGATTATTCAACCCTGATCACATGTGACGTGACGCATTCGCCTAATGGCTAACTCCCATTATTCAGAGTCCCACGTAGCACGAAGCAAGCAGCCTTCAGACAAGGGTAACAATCTCAATCAACTCTATCTGCATTCAGGAACTGCACTAGCATAAATTGCTAAGCTCATACTATCAGGTATAACCTAGTCAGGCTATCCTACTTGTTGTCTACTCAATAACTAGCATGCAATTCTCATACAATTGAAACACATAAAGCAGGCACATAAGGCATCACTCCTAGATCCTTAGTCCTATTCTAGCATGCTGTTCTACAAAAGCTGATAAACATAACATAAACTTGTATGGGTACTTTGGGGAATACTTACTTGAGCTCGGCCGGTCGCGCACATCACACACTTCGTTCTTTCTCGAAACTCTTTCCTCAATTTTTTTTTGAAAACATTTTCTTTTAGAAAATCTTTAAATCCCTCGATTTGAGTTCAGACATCCCCGAAGGTGTGTCCGAATCCCTCAAACCAGGGCTCTGATACCAACTTGTAATGACCCAATTTTCACGTCCAAAAATTTCGTTTTAAAACATTACTTTAGAAAACATTAATAATTAAAACATTGTTTGATCAAACCATGACACAACGTAAACCATGTCTAAAAGCCAAATCATACAACCAATCAAAATATCAGAGTATAAATCCCAGAGAATCTCGTAAATACGGAAACCAGAGAGTGTGTGTGTGACATGCTGCTACCGCGCCGGCTCCTTTCCCCTAGCTGAGGAGGTACCTGAAACCAAAACTGAAAACTGTAAGCACAAAGCTTAGTGAGTTCCCCCACCATACCACATACCATATAATCTCATAACATACATATATTGTCAGGCATATCTGGGTGCCCGACCTACCCTTTCGGCCCTCTCGACCGGACATTGCCTAGCATATCTGGGTGCTGGCCTCCCCTTCGGTCCTCTTGACCGGATACTGCCTAGCATATCTGGGTGCTGGCCTCCCCTTCGGTCCTCTCAACCGGATACTGCCTAGCATATCTGGGTGCTGGCCTCCCCTTCGGTCCTCTTGACCGGATACCTCGGGGACTATCTCCCCCTACTGTCACTAGCACATAGCATCATATCATACTAGCACATAACATAACACAGGTAGTAGAAATTCCTAGATGAATATCACAGAGAAAAACATCTACATATAACTCCTACTGGTGGGCCGACATTGTGGCCGTAGACCCACCGCTACTAGAAGGTAACTCACCTCGATGTAGTTGCTGATCTGATCGGGAATTGACTGTCTACTGCTGCTGCTGCTGCTCCGGAAATCCTCCGGCTGCAATTCCCACAACATACTCAATCAAACACTGCTAACTGTCCTTTGGGTAAAATGACCATTTTACCCCTGATCATGTCATCAAACAAAGTCAGAGTCAACTTTCAGTTGACCTGACTCGCCGAGTTGGCTTTCCAACTCGCCGAGTCCCTACCCAAACGATTGCCCTGAATCCCGTTCCTACTCGTCGAGTTAGGCGACGACTCGACGAGTTCACCTTCTAAACTGATATTCAAGTCCTTCATCCTACTCGCCGAGTTGTATGAACAACTCGTCCAGTTCATCTTCATCCGATGAACACTTATGCTAAGACACGCCGAGTTGTATGAACAACTCGCCGAGTCCATCTTCATCCAAGGAACACTTATGTTGCGACTCGCCGAGTTGTATGAACAACTCGCCGAGTCTGTTCTTGATCTAAGGAGATTGCCTTGAACTCGCCGAGTCAGGGCATTGACTCGCCGAGTACCTCCATAGATGAGTTCAGCTTCCGACTCACTGAGTCACACCCCGTGACTCACTGCTCACTCGACACTACGAAAAGGGGACAAACTCGGAGACTCGCGAACAGACTCGCCGAGTCACATGAACGACTCGCCGAGTCGTTGCCATGCACCCACTAAATACACAGATTTGCTCGATTCCAGTCCATTCCATTCACAGATCTGGACTTCTAGGACACGAATCACACGTAAAGTTTCCAACTTTACGTGTAGATATTCACCAATATGGATTTTAGGGCTCAAAATGCCTCAAAAGGGTAGATCTAGGGTGGACAAGCAACATGGGACCATAAAGCTAACAGATCTGAGCTCCTGGAGCTCAATCTTGCCTAGATCTAGAGGCTAATCAACTTATTACAAACCCTCAAGCATGCACAATCTTGGAAATGGCTTAAAAAGGACTTTAATGGAGCTATAAGGGACAATAAGCTTAAAAACAGAGGGGAAACGAGCTATACCTTAGGGGAAACGTTGGAATGACACAGAGATGCTTGACCTCCTTCTCCTCTTCTTGATTCCCTCTTCTTTTTCCTCAACAACTTCAAGAACACCACAAAAACACTTCAAACTTCACAAGGAAGCAAGGCTAGAGAGAGATACAGGGCTCTGAGGGTGAATGGGGGCGAGGTTGGGGCGGATATGTTGTTTAAATAGGGTGCAAACCCCTGAAACTTAGGGTTTCACCCAACAGCTGTGACTCGCCGAGTCCAGGATATGGACTCGCCGAGTCGACAACTTAAACGGGTCCCGGGTCCCGCATCTACTCGGCGAGTCGAACCTGTGACTCGCCGAGTCCAAGGCTAAAAGAAGAGAAATACTCAAATAATATTTACGTACCAGGAACGAGGTGCTACAAATCTCCCCACTTATTTTAGACTTCGTCCTCGAAGTCTGCTGCTCGATCCTGAAACAGCTCGGGATAATGCTCCATCATCCCGTCCACTGGCTCCCAAGTCCATTCCAAACCCTTGCGGTGCTGCCATTGCACCTTCACTAGCTCCACCATCTTGTTCCCAAATCCTTCGACTTCCTATCGAGGATTGCGACTAGGCACTCAATGTAATTCAGGCTATCATCAACCTGAATGTCCTCGAACGGCACAACCGTTGAATCGTCCACTAGGCACCTTCGCAGCTGGGAAACATGGAAAGTGCTGTGGATCTGGCTGAGCTCGGCTGGCAGATCCAACCTATACGCCACCTTGCCCACCCGGGCTACGACCCTGAATGGTCCGATGAATCGCGGGCCCAACTTGCCCCGCTTCCTGAATCGAATGACGCCTTTCCAAGGCGACACCTTCAAGAGGACCATATCCCCGACTTGGAACTCCAAGTCAGATCGACGCTTGTCGGCGTAACTCTTCTGTCAACTCTGAGCAGTCTGAAGCCTGCTCCGAACCTGCTGGATCCTCTCGGTCATCTTGAGCACCACCTCGGTGCTCCCCATGACTCTCTGGCCAACTTCACTCCAGCATATCGGGGTCCTGCACCTCCGTCCGTACAACATCTCGAAGGGAGGGCGGTCGATACTCGCGTGATAGCTGTTGTTGTAGGAGAACTCGGCCAGGGGAAGATAGGTATCCCAGCTACCACCGAAGTCTAGCACGCACGCCCGCAACCTATCCTCCAGAGTCTGGATGGTCCGCTTGCTCTAACCATCCGTCAGCAGGTGAAAGGCGGTGCTAAAATGCAAACGAGTGCCCAACTCTTCATGAAATCTCTTCCAAAATCTGGAAGTAAAACGCACATCCCTGTCCGAGATAACCGATACTGGCACCCCGTGCTGCGGCACGACCTCCCTGATATAGATGTCGGCCAATTTCTCGGCCGATAAGCTCTCCTGAATCGGGATAAAGTGAGCAGTCTTGGTCAATCGATCCACGATGACCCAAATCGAATCCACTCCACGCGCGGTCCTGGGAAGCTTCGTGATAAAATCCATCGTGATATCTTCCCATTTCCACAGTGGAATATCCAACGGATGCATCTTGCCATGCGGCCTCTGATGTTCGGCCTTGACCTTCCTGCAGGTCAAGCAGCGCTCAACGTACCATGCCACATCCCGCTGCATGCAGGGCCACCAATAATCTAGACGAAGATCCCTATACATCTTCGTCGCCCTGGGATGAATAGAGAATCGGGTCTTGTGCGCCTTCTCCATCAAAATCTGGTGCACACCTCCATGATACGGCACCCACACCCTATGGTGTAGTGTCAATAGTCCTCGGCTATCATAATCAAAGGAGGAAACCTGACCCACCACACGCTCGCTCTTCCGATGCTCCTCCTTGATAGCCTCCTATTGAGCCTCCCGAATTCGCTCCAACAGGGTAGTCACCACAGTCATCCTCATGCAAACGTCCCTGATTGGCGCCGCCTTGCGGCTAAGCGCATCAGCCACCACATTGGCCTTCCCCGGATGGTAGAGGATCTCGCAATCATAATCCTTTACCATGTCCAACCACCGACGCTGCCTCATATTCAAATTCGGCTGATCCATGAGGTACCTCATGATGGGTTTTGAGCATTCTAACACTTCCTAAGTGTACATGCAACCCTAATAAACCTTGGATCTATGTTTGTCTAAGATACATGCAAATAATTATTTTCCAAGGTTTATATCCTAACTAGCATGGCATGGGGAACATGAATCAAATAAAGCTAGAAGACATACTTACCTTGTAGTTGATGTTGATTGCTTGGAGTTTTAGAGCCTAGCACCAATAGTGTGGATGCCTCAAATGAAAGTCACAAATCACCACAAACTTGGAACTTTGAGAGAATAGTCACTACTATCTTGAAATTGCCCTCACCTCAACAAGTGTCAACTAGTATCATTTCAAGAACCAAGACCTCCTTTATATAGTGTGGTGGATTAGGGTTACATCCATGTAAACCCTAATACCCATGTCTCTTCATTTCCATGAGATCGATGGATTAAAGCTCCATGGAGTATCCATGGACTTCTCCATGCAAGCCTAGCCCATTCCAAATAAGCATAAGCCCACACTATATAAATATAGAAGCCAATATTTAATTAGTAATATCTTTGATCACTAAATTAATCCTAGATTAATTATAGATCACTACTAATTAAATAATATGATCTTATATTAATATATTAGAACTTATAATATATTAATAAATCATAACTTGTACTATTCTCAAATATTATCCATAAATTGTTCGGGTGAAGTGCAACCCAAATGGACCATGCCGGGTCGGGTCAAGTACATACCAAATATAGTTATGGGCTTAGACACTATATCCAACAGTCTCCCACTTGGATAAGTCTAATAACTATAGTTGCAAGTATGACTTCAGGAACCGATCAGCAATCGTAGCTCTTTAAACTCTGTTGAACTAGAACGTGCCATTTAAGATAAGTGATCATATAATCCTCTGTTCTAGATACAGCCGGACAAATACATGGAACATGGTCTTGCTTATTGTCCAGCATTTGTTTCCCGATTTCCGATTTGTTTGACATAGAACTCAATTGAACACATCAATTTAGTTCTGACCGGGCCCGGTACATAGGTCAAAACAAAATCATCGAGGGGCCCAGATATCAGCTTCTAATCCAAGAAGGAACAGATAAACTTCGACTCATATGTTTGTTCTACCACTCATTGAATTACACACAAAAGCACGTTTTATAACATCGAGTTACCAATGCGTTTTCGTATAATCAATGCACAACCAACTCATAAGTAACAAATCATATCTCTAGGTTTGAAGACTTATATGATATTACCGTCTCACGATCACTCGAGATAAAATTCCATGAAGTGATTCCAGTGAGCGTGGGTTGAGTCCAATGCTCAGAACTTATGAGCACTCATGATTGTTGTAGCCATGTCCAACACCTTAGACCTCTGCAACCAATCATGACAGCCTTGATTCATACCTACTTCCGACATATGATCGACTGTGGAGGTTTGAATAATATGATATACCAAACATAATTATTCTGGAAGTCAAAACATGCAAAAGAAATATAGTAAACGATCGACAAGAGATAGCAACACTTTACTCATAAATAAAACACCTTTTATTCATCATCTAATGTCAATTACACTTTACAAATTTCTGGGTTATCTAACTACTAAAACTTATATCATCCTTCAGCCCTATGCTTCGAGCATGCTAGAGATGCTTAACCCTACTCAGTCCCTTCGTGAGGGGATCTGCTAGGTTCTCATCCGATGACACCCTCTTTGCCACAAGGAGTCCTTCTTCTATTCGATGTCTGATGAAGTGATATTTTCTGTCAATGTGTCTGGATCTCCCATGATCTCTTGGTTCCTTGGCTAAGACAACCGCACTATTGTTGTCACAGAAATTATCCCTATCAGTCTGGAAGCTAGCATCACTATACCCTACAGCTCTCAAGTCATCACTCCCACCGAAGGTAAGGACCCAGTCCTTAGTCCTTCGCAGGTACTTGAGGATATTCTTTACCGTAGTCCAGTGTTCCTTGCCAGGGTTCGCCTGATACCTGCTAACCATGCTCAAAGCAAAGGCTACATCAGGTCGAGTACACGTCATAGCATACATGATCGATCCTACAGCTGAAGCATAAGGAAGTCGACTCATTTCTGCTATCTCAGCCTCAGTACTAGGGCTTTGTGTCTTACTCAATCTGGAATTACTCTAAATGGGTAACTCGCCTTTCTTGGAGTTATGCATGTTGAATCTTTTCAACACTTTGTACACATAGGTGCTTTGACTAAGTCCAATTAGTCTTTTACTCCTGTTTCTCAAAATCTTTATCCCTAGGATATAGGCAGCTTCACCAAGGTCCTTCATAGCGAAACACTTCCCAAGCCAGGACTTTACTTCCTGCAAAGTTGGGATGTCATTTCCTATGAGTAGTATGTCGTCCACATACAGTACCACGAAACTAACTATGCTCCCACTAGCCTTGATATAGACACAAGATTCATCTTCACTCCTTGAAAAGCCAAATTCCTTGACTTTCTCATCAAAGCAAAGATTCCACCTGCGAGGTGCCTGTTTCAATCCATAAATGGATTTCTTCAGTTTACACACTCTATTGGGGTACTCTGTACTGACAAAACCCTCTGGCTGAACCATGTAAACATCCTCAGCCAACTTTCCATTAAGGAAAGCGGTTTTGACATCCATTTGCCATATTTCATAATCATGAAATGCAGCAATGGCTAACAGAACCCTAATAGACTTTATCTTGGCCACTGGTGAAAAGGTTTCATCATAATCAACTCCCGAAGTTTGAGAATAACCTTTTGCAACCAGTCGTGCCTTATAGGTGTGTACATTACCATCCATGTCGGTCTTCTTCTTGAAGATCCATTTGCACCCTACAGTCTTACGACTGGGTACATTTTCAACCAAGTTCCAAACTTGATTGTCATGCATGGATTGTATCTCGCTATCCATAGCCTCTTTCCATTTAGCAGCCTCAGGGCCTACTATAGCTTCCGTGTAGCTGTTAGGTTCATCCAGACCTACTAGTGTCTCATCACTAATAAGTGTCTCACCTTCCGCAGTAATATGGAAGCCATAATAATGCTCAGGTGCATTCCTAACTCTCGTGGAACGCCTCAGAGGTACAGGCACATCAACTGGCTCAACAGGAGTTTCCTCCTCAAGTTGAGGGCTAGGGTTCGAAGTTCCTTCACCACTTGACTCTTGAATTTCTTCAAGATCAATTTGCCTCCCACTGTCTCTTTGGCTTATAAATTCTCTCTCTCGAAAGACTCCTCTTCTTGCTACAAAGACCACATTATCACTAGGTCTGTAGAAGAGGTAACCAAAGGATTGCTGTGGGTAGCCGATGAAAATACACCTCTCGCTTCGAGGTTTGAGCTTATCACAAGTCTCACGTCTCACGAAAGCCTCACAACCCCAAATCTTGATGTGGTCTAGCTTAGGTACTTTACCAGTCCACATCTCGTGAGGAGTTTTGGCAACTTTCTTTGTAGGGACTAGATTAAGAATATGGGCGGCAGTCTCTAAGGCATACCCCCAGAATGAGATTGGTAGCGTAGCTCGACTCATCATGGAACGAACCATATCCAACAAGGTTCGATTACGCCTCTCAGCCACACCATTCAACTGTGGTGTCCTGGGAGGTGTCAATTGTGAGACAATCCCACATTCCCTAAGATAGTCGAGGAACTCTAAACTAAGATACTCACTTCCTCGATCGGATCGAAGCATCTTAATGTTCCTGCCCAATTGATTCTCGACTTCCTGTTTAAATTCCTTAAACCTCTCGAAAGTCTCTGACTTATGCTTGATTAAGTAGACATAACCATATCTACTGTAATCATCAGTAAAAGTCAAATAATAACGATTAGCATCCCTTGTGGCATGTTTGAATGGTCCACACACATCCGTGTGTACAAGATCCAACAAACCTTCACCCCTCTCACACGAGCCTGTGAAGGGTGACTTTGTCATTTTTCCAAGTAAGCATGATTCGCAACTATCATCTGACTTTAGGTCAAATGACTCCAAGACTCCATCCTTTTGGAGTTGGCCTATGCGTTTCTTGCTTATATGTCCAAGGCGACAATGCCATAATGATGCTTTATCCAAGTTATTATGATTAGTAGAATCAATACACAAAACATTATTCCCTAAGTTATCTACAACAGATACAGCTTCATACACACCATCACAAGGTAATGCTTTAAAATAAAAAACATTATTAAAGAAAACATCAATAGAACCAATTTCATTATTAAATGAAAAGGTAAACCCTTGTTTGTACAAAGCATGAAAGGAAATAATATTTCTTGCCATTCCTGGCGAGTAACAACATTTATTCAAATCTAAGCTAAACCCACTACTTAGCGATAAAGTATAAACTCCAATCTTGGTGACAGGTGAAGCTTTCCTATTCCCCATGATCAAGTTTATTCTTCCTTGCTCCACATCCTCACTTCTTCTTAGTCCCTGCAAGTCACAACAAATATGAATACCACACCCGGTATCAAGGACCCAAGATTTAGAATGGGGTGAGTTATTAGAAATGATAGTGTAAATACCTGCATGGTTGGGTTTAACTTTCCCATCCTTTACATCTTGCTGGTACTTTGGGCAGTTCTGCTTCCAATGAGCTTTTTCATGGCAATAGAAGCATTCAGCCTCTTTTGGGTCAGAAGAAGGAGTGATGAAACCTTTCTTGGTTCCACTTGAAGAAGAGCCATCAAGGGTCCGAGCCTTGGTACCCTTCGAGGATCTCTTTCTCTTCCTCCATCGACTTTTCCCAATTGCCAAAACCGGAGTTGAGTTTGGAGTAGGAGTGATAGCAACCGACTTCCCCTTAAGACCTGATTCTGCGGTCTTGAGAAGTCCAAGAAGTTTGCTGAGTGTGACCTCTTCCTTATTCATGTGATATGTCATGCGGAATTGATCATAGCACGATGGTAAGGAGTGCAAAATGATATCTATTGCAAGATCCTCCGGGAAGTTCACATTAAACGATCCACATACCTTTGCATTTTCTGCATGTGGCTCGTGACGAATTCCCCGTCCTTCATCATGGCTGTTATCATGGAGCAAATGATTTCATACCTCTCTTATCGTGCACTTTGATGGTATCTTTCCATCAAATCTTGGTGCATTTCATAAGCGTAGAAATCCTCATAAGACTTTTGGAGTTCCACTGTCATCGTGGCCATCATGATGCAAGCCACTTTCGTAGCATCCCTTTCATGTGCCCGAAAGTCAGCGATCTCCTGAGGAGTTGCAGTGGTCTCATCAATCTCCTTAAGCTCCTTGTCAAGGACATATTCTTTGTCCTCGTAGCGGGTAATCATCCTGATGTTTCTGATCCACTCATTGATGTTGGATCCATCAAAGGTGACTTTCCCACACAAGTTCATAAGGGTAAAGGAGCTATTAGGGTTAGAGCCAGAAGCAACATTGTTTGAAGACATCTGAAAAGAAGAGAACAAGATTAGTTTAGATATAAGAGAGTCCTTAATAAAACACCCAAATGTAATATTAAGGCTAGGATCCAATCACAATATAATATAACTTAGAAGAGGTATGCCGTAATCTAAGCTATACCATATTTGAAAGGTAGGTGAATGACGATTCACCAATTTCCACCACGAAAACCGAAATATTTTAAATATTAGGTTTTTGATTGGTTCTTATAAATTCATAGATTCTTTGAGATTCAATGAACTTTTCAAAGGCATGTTTCAATCTCGAGTGTGCCCTCCAAGTTTTGTGACTGGGATGCCGAGGATCACAAAACGAGGTGTGAAGTAACCATGCAAATCACTTGGTACCCTTAAAGTTTATCACTCAATCGATGTGCCGGTAAACCACACACGCTCCATCGATACTATAATAAACCTTAAGTCACCCTTTACCTACCTTGTTAAGTCCAAGTTAGTGTGCCGGTTAACCACACACGCTCCACCAACGACTTAAACAAAGTGTAAAGTGTAATTTCATGGATTAGCACCTTATTCACATTTTTCCTAAAGTAACTAAGATTGGGAATTTAATAAAACATTTAGTTACTTTATAATATTCATCATACTTTAAATGAGAATTTATAAGTCCTTGTCTTACCCGTTCGGCTAACGACCCTCCACCAGTCAAGCAAGCGGTGGGTGAGAGTGGACACCCATTAAATCACCATTTTATAGGCAACAACCTTATACCCACCTTATAGACCGGCTTCGTGAATGAGGCGTAATAGCGGTAAGACGACTTTGTTCTTATACATATATATATATATATATATATATATATATATATATATATATATATATATATATATATATATATATATATATATATATATAATTATTAAATCATAATAATATAAGTATAAGGGTTGAATTTTAACTTTTAAAATTCTAAGGGTTGGAACTAAAGTTTTAACTTGACTTTACTTGTTCCAAAACTTGAGGGCAAGTTTTGTAAACTTTCAAAAACTTTTCATTTCTTGTAACTTATGAGTTTCATAGAGTAATAAAATGAAGACTCTTCACTTTTCTAACTCTTGTGTTCTTTTAATGGTTTTCAATCCAAGACTCTTTTGGTTTTCCATAACTTGAGGACAAGTTATGGACTCCATTAAATCACATTATGATCAAGAATTAATCTACCACATAGGTTACAAATAATTCCTATGATCATCTAAACATCATAAGAACAAGATCATGAACATGACCACTTTCATATATCAAAATCACACTTAGTCTTTGTAATTTTGATAACCAGTTGTTGTAAATGAGTTAGAAAAGACATTACACCATCTAAAACAAGTTTTCAAGTACCAAAACAGTTTAGGGTAATGTTTCTAATCCATTTCCATCAACTAAAGTCGAAAATCTGCACTCTGTCGACCCTACTCGCCGAGTGCATGAACCTACTCGGCGAGTAGGTTAAAGATACAAGTGAACTCGGCGAGTCCCCCCATGGACTCGGCGAGTCCAGCAGTCAGACAGCACGTTTTCCAACTTTTTCAAGCATATTGCAACAAGTATCAAACAAACAAACCTAGGCTCTGATACCACTGATGGGTTTTGAGCATTCTAACACTTCCTAAGTGTACATGCAACCCTAATAAACCTTGGATCTATGTTTTTCTAACATACATGCAAATAATTATTTTCCAAGGTTTATATCCTAACTAGCATGGCATGGGGAACATGAATCAAATAAAGCTAGAAGACATACTTACCTTGTAGTTGATGTTGATTGCTTGGAGTTTTAGAGCCTAGCACCAATAGTGTGGATGCCTCAAATGAAAGTCACAAATCACCACAAACTTGGAACTTTGAGAGAATAGTCACTACTATCTTGAAATTGCCCTCACCTCAACAAGTGTCAACTAGTATCATTTCAAGAACCAAGACCTCCTTTATATAGTGTGGTGGATTAGGGTTACATCCATGTAAACCCTAATACCCATGTCTCTTCATTTCCATGAGATCCATGGGTTAAAGCTCCATGGAGTATCCATGGACTTCTCCATGCAAGCCTAGCCCATTCCAAATAAGCATAAGCCCACACTATATAAATATAGAAGCCCATATTTAATTAGTAATATCTTTGATCACTAAATTAATCCTAGATTAATTATACATCACTACTAATTAAATAATATGATCTTATATTAATATATTAGAACTTATAATATATTAATAAATCATAACTTGTACTATTCTCAAATATTATCCATAAATTGTTCGGGTGAAGTGCAACCCAAATAGACCATGCCGGGTCGGGTCAAGTACATACCAGATATAGTTATGGGCTTAGACACTATATCCAACACCTCAAGCTCTTGTGGTCCGTGTAGATGGTACATCGAACCCCGTAGAGGTAATGCCGCCAAATCTTGAGGGCAAAAACCACCGCCCCCAACTCCAAATCATGCGTCGGGTAGTTCGCCTCGTGAGGCTTGAGCTGCCTCGAAGCGTAGGCAATGACATGCCCTCTCTGCATCAGTACTGCGCCCAACCTAGGAATGGATGCATCACAGTATAGCACAAAATCCTCTACGCCCTCTGGCAGGGCTAAGATCAGCGCCTCCCACATTCTCTGTCTCAGCGTCTCAAACGCAGCCTGCTGCTCGGGTCCCCACCGAAAGACCACGGCTTTCTTCGTCAGCTGCGTCAGGGGTACGACTATCTTGGAAATCCTGAAGAAATCTCCGATAGTAGCCTGCTAATCCCAGGAAAGTACGAATCTTAGATGGAGACTTCGGAACCTCCCATCTCATCACGGCCTCGACCTTGGCCGGATCGACCAGAATCCCGTCCTGGTTGACAAGGTGTCCGAGAAATTGCACCTCGCGCAACCAAAACTCACACTTGGAGAACTTAGCATACAAGCTCTCCCTCCTCAGGGTCTCCAACACCTCTCTCAGATGCTCCTCATGTTCCTCCCGAGTCTTGGAATAAACCAAGATGTCATCGATAAAGACTATCACAGACCGATCCAACATCGGTCTGCATGCGCGGTTCATGAGGTCCATGAACGCGGCAGGAGCATTGGTGAGCCCAAACGGCATCACCAAAAACTCATAATGGCCATAGCGCGTCCGAAACGCGGTCTTCTGCATATCCTCCAACCTGACCCTCATCTGATGATAACCCGAATGCAAATCAATCTTGGAGAACCAAGATGCTCCCTGAAGCTGGTCAAAGAGGTCATCAATCCTCGAGAGCGGGTAACGGTTCTTCACCGTTACCTTGTTCAGCTCCTGGTAATCTATACACATCCGATACGACCTGTCCTTCTTCTTCACAAACAGAATCGGGGCTCCCCAGGGCGAACTGCTCGGACGAATAAATCCTTTCTCTAGCAACTCCTGCAGCTGCGTAGACAACTCCTGCATCTCGGGAGGAGCCAACCGATACGGCGCCTTGGCTACCGGAGCCACACCAGGAACAAGGTCAATCCTGAACTCCACCTGTCGCTCCGGAGGTATCCCAGGAAGCTCCTCCGGGAAAACATCTGCAAAGTCTCGAACCACCGGAACCTTGCTCACTGTCGCCTTACCCGCCTCCCGGGTATCCATCACATACGTGACATATCCTGCGCATCCCTGCTGAAGGTAGCGCCTCGCCCTCGCCGCTGAACATATTGCGGGTTCATACTGCGGCCTCTCGCCATGAATTACTAAGTCTCCCCCGCCTGGGGTCCTGACCCACACTAGCTGCTGCGCACAATCTATCACCGCCCCATTAGGGCTCATCCAATCCATGCCTATAATCACCTTGTTCCCACGCAACGGAATAGGAACCAAATCTACCAAGTAGCGCTCCTCAAACAAACGCAGCACGCAATCTCGAAATACCATCGATGCTCGTACCGATCGATCATCAGCAATCTCCACCTCCAAAGGGCAATCTAACTCGCCCGATGACTCATGAAACTTCTTGATAAGCGCAAGGGAAACGAATGATCGGGACGCACCCGAGTCGAACAACACCTGAACTGGAAGGTCGTTCACATGGAACGATCCTAATGCATAAATATACATACGGAGCACATATCAATAACATAACATCATAAAAATAAGATAGAGGGAAAGAATCATACCCGTCACCACATCGGGTGCGGCGCGTGCCTCCTCGGTAGTCAGCTGAAACGCTCGGCTCCTCACCACTGGAGCCTCTGCCTTGCCCTGCCGGCCATCCGTGATCCGCAGGGTCGCTGGAGCTGGCGCCTTCACCGGCGCTGAAACTGTCAACTGGGGGCAATTGGCCTTCTTGTGGCCCCTCTGGTTGCAGTGGAAACATAGCAATTCTAATGTCTGAATAACTGTTGCCAGAGCAGTGCAATCCCTGCTGATGTGTCCAGACTTGCCGCACTTATAGCAGCCTGATGATCCCATCCTGCACGCTCCCTCGTGCGCCTTGCCGCATTTCCTGCAGCGTCCCCGTCCCTGTTGGCCTTTCGGCCCCGCATCTGATCCCTTGGGCTTCTTCCCCGAAGCCCCTCCTGAGTGACCCTATTCTGCCTTCCGTTTCTGGATGTCTTCCAAATCTATCTCCCTTTCCCTCGCCCTGGCAATCATGGAGTCCAGGATAGGGCAAGCCGAAAAGCTAACATGCTCCCGGATGTCAGCTCGTAGCATATCATGATAACGAGTCCTCCTCATATCCTCGTCACCAGCATACTAGGGCACCAACAAAGCCCTCTCCCGGAACTTGGCGGTGATCTCCGCCACAGTCTCCGTCGTCTGTCTCATGTCTAGAAACTTCCTGGCCAGCTGCTGAAGCTCGACAGCCGGCGCAAACTTTGCCCTGAACCTGGTCACAAAGTCCGACCAGGTCATAGCCTCGATAGCTGAGGCTCCCAACGAGTCACCCACTGAGTCCCACCAATCCCGGGCTCAGTCCCGTAAACACCCTGCTGCATACCTCACCTTCGACCCCTCGAGGCAGAAGCTAGTCAACTGTGCAGACTCGATGTCTGCAATCCATCGCCTAGCAGCAATGGGGTCCTTCACCCCATTGAAATCCGGAGCACCACTGCCCCTGAAGTCCTTGAAGGACAGTGTGCGAGATCCCGACTGGCTAGATGCCATATCACTCCGGAATGCCCGAAGGCGATCCTCCATCAACTCCATGATCCCTTCCTTGATCGACCCAAAGATAATGGGGGTCGACTCAAGGATGCCTCTGGTGATCTCTGACGCGATGAACTCACATAGTCCCTCATCAACCGGCTCGGAACCTAATCCCGAACCTGACCCCTCTCCTAAACCGCCATTTACTGGCCTCGATCGAAGTACCACCATTCTGCAATACATCACAACAAACATTAGAGATATTGATACTTCCTGAGGGATCACTGCTACTTACAAGTTCCCTTGTCTTATCTTGGCCTTCCTTGGTTCGGGTATGGATCCTCTGCTTTCAGTAGTACGGGCCCATACTACCTTCCACATCTATCCGTACCTTCTTCAAGGAATGCCTCGACTCCACCAGATCCCTTTCACTACTGCCGATCACTGCTATACTCATCCTAGGCTTGCCCTAGGGAAATCTCTGATTCTACTCTATCCAGTCCTCAGCTGCTGCAGGCCTCCTTGTAATGCCAATTAGCCATTACCCGAATACCATCACATGTGACGAGGCTCAGATAATCCTTCGAGTACCCGACTCATTCCTACAACGGTTGGACTCAAACAAGAACTGCGCAGTAGGATCAAATCCGGCACTTTAAGATTATTCAACCCTGATCACATGTGACGTGACACATTCGCCTAATGGCTAACTCCCATTATTCAGAGTCCCATGTAGCACGAAGCAAGCAACATTCAGACAAGGGTAACAATCTCAATCAACTCTATCTGCTTTCAGGAACTGCACTAGCATAAAGTGCTAAGCTCATACTATCAGGTATAACCTAGTCAGGCTATCCTACTTGTTGTCTACTCAATAACTAGCATGCAATTCTCATACAACTGAAACACATAAAGCAGGCACATAAGGCATCACTCCTAGATCCTTAGTCCTATTCTAGTATGTTGTTCTACAAAAGCTGATAAACATAACATAAACTTGTATGGGTACTTTGGGGAATACTTACTTGAGCTCGGTCGGTCATGCACATCACACACTTCGTTCTTTCTCGAAACTCTTTCCTCAAAAAAAAAAATTTGTAAACATTTTTTTTAGAAAATCTTTTAATCCCTCGATTTGAGTTCATACATCCCCGAAGGTGTGTCCGAATCCCTCAAACCAGGGCTCTGATACCAACTTGTAACGACCCAATTTTCACGTCCAAAAATTTCGTTTTAAAACATTACTTTAGAAAACATTAATAATTAAAACATTGTTTGATCAAACCATGACACAATGTAAACCATGTCTAAAAGCCAAATCATACAACCAATCAAAATATCAGAGTATAAATCCCAGAGAATCTCGTAAATACGGAAACCAGAGAGTGTGTGTGTGACATGCTGCTACCGCGCCGACTCCTTTCCCCTAGCTGAGGAGGTACCTGAAACCAAAACTGAAAACTGTAAGCACAAAGCTTAGTGAGTTACCCCACCGTACCACATACCACATAATCTCATAACATACATATATTGTCATGCATATCTGGGTGCCCGACCTACCCCTTCGGCCCTCTCGACCGGACATTGCCTAACATATCTGGGTGATGGCCTCCCCTTCGGTCCTCTTGACCGGATACTGCCTAGCATATCTGGGTGTTGGCCTCCCCTTCGGTCCTCTCGACCAGATACTGCCTAGCATAGCTAGGTGTTGGCCTCCCCTTCGGTCCTCTCGACCGGATACCTCGGGGACTATCTCCCCCTACTGTCACTAGCACATAGCATCATATCATACTAGCACATAACATAACACAGGTAGTAGAAATTCCTAGATGAATATCACAGAGACAAACATCTACATATAACTCCTGCTGGTGGGCCGGCATTGTGGCCGTAAACCCACCGCTACTGGAAGGTAACTCACCTCGAAGTAGTTGCTGATCTGATCGGGAACTGACTGTCTACTGCTGCTGCTGCTGCTCCGGAAATCCTCCGGCTGCAATTCCCACAACATACTCAATCAAACACTGCTAACTGTCCTTTGGGTAAAATGACCATTTTACCCCTGATCATGTCATCAAACAAAGTCAGAGTCAACTTTCAGTTGACCCGACTCGCCGAGTTGGCTTTCCAACTCGCCGAGTCCCTACCCAAACGATTGCCCTGAATCCCGTTCCTACTCGTCGAGTTAGGCGACGACTCGACGAGTTCACCTTCTAAACTGATATTCAAGTCCTTCATCCTACTCGCCGATTTGTATGAACAACTCGTCGAGTTCATCTTCATCCGATGAACACTTATGCTAAGACACGCCGAGTTGTATGAACAACTCGCCGAGTCCATCTTCATCCAAGGAACACTTATGCTGCGACTCGCCGAGTTGTATGAACAACTCGCCGAGTCTGTTCTTGATCTAAGGAGATTGCCTTGAACTCGCCGAGTCAGGGCATTGACTCGCCGAGTACCTCCATAGATGAGTTCAGCTTCCGACTCACTGAGTCACACCCCGTGACTCACTGCTCACTCGACACTACGAAAAGGGGACAAACTCGGAGACTCGCGAACAGACTCGCCGAGTCACATGAACGACTCGCCGAGTTGTTGCCATGCACCCATTAAATACACAGATTTGCTCGATTCCAGTCCATTCCATTCACAGATCTGGACTTCTAGGACACGAATCACACGTAAAGTTTCCAACTTTACGTGTAGATATTCACCAATATGGATTTTAGGGCTCAAAATGCCTCGAAAGGGTAGATCTAGGGTGGACAAGCAACATGGGACCATATAGCTAACAGATCTGAGCTCCTAGAGCTCAATCTTGCCTAGATCTAGAGGCTAATCAACTTATTACAAACCCTCAAGCATGCACAATCTTGGAAATGGCTTAAAAAGGACTTTAATGGAGCTATAAGGGACAATAAGCTTAAAAACAGAGGGGAAACGAGCTATACCTTAGGGGAAACGTTGGGATGACACAGAGATGCTTGGCCTCCTTCTCCTCTTCTTGATTCCCTCTTCTTTTTCCTCAACAACTTCAAGAACACCACAAAAACACTTCAAACTTCACAAGGAAGCAAGGCTAGAGAGAGATACAGGGCTCTGAGGGTGAATGGGGGCGAGGTTGGGGCGGATATGTTGTTTAAATAGGGTGCAAACCCCTGAAACTTAGGGTTTCACCCAACAGCTGTGACTCGCCGAGTCCAGGATATGGACTCGCCGAGTCGACAACTTAAACGTGTCACGGGTCCCGCATCTACTCGGCGAGTCGGACCTGTGACTCGCCGAGTCCAAGACTAAAAGAAGAGAAATACTCAAATAAGATTTACGTACCAGGAACCAGGTGCTACAAACGGACATTTAATACGGCGAGGCTTATTAACGAAAGGAGGGGTTAAAAACGACGGAATAAAATCCCGCTGTCACATGAACAAATAACCATGTACTGGCCCCCCGCCCGCTGCATCGGGCCTTGCCCGGCATCGGGCCCCGCCCGGCATTAGCCCCACCTGGCATTGAACCCCACTCGGTATATAGATCTGTCTCTCTTAGGCCCCAACTGTCTTCGGGCCTCGCTCACTACACACATATATACAAAAAAAGAACATACTAGTAAATGAATAAACACTCTCTAACTGTACCCTAATTTAAGGCCTCGCCTAACTAGGGCCCCGATTCATGGTCTGCTACTGAAGTTGTGGAACCCCGTCCATACTCCTGCTAGTAGTGAGATACGGGCCCCCATCCACTCACTCCCTTTGTATAACGGGCCTCTCCCCTACTCTGCTAATGTTGAGATATGGAACTCCATCCATACTCAATTAGTGATGAGATACAGGACCTCGCCCACACCCACCTCCCTACCAGGAACATACAAGTATCAGAGAGACAACAAGTATAACTAACCTACAACTTAAGATTTTCCTCGGGATTACCTCGACATCGGACACCCGGTTCGGAAACGTACTGCCATCTAATATACTTTGGGCTTACCCCGATGTTGGACCCCCGATTCTGACTCTATCGTACCTACTCATGCAAGAATCACAAAGACCTTTAGCATTCTAGCCTTCCTCGGGCCTCACCCGACATCAGGTTGCAACCCGGAACATATAACCATAAGTGCCTAGGGCTAACCCTCGGGTCTTCCTACTGTACACAATATAAACATAATGGGCCGACATTGTAGCCGTAGCCCCATGCACACAGTGAGGAGACTCACCTTGTACTGCTGAAGACTGGCTAAAACACTTCTGACTGCTAACCGCAAATCCCGAACTGCTGATCCTTCGGCTCCTCGAACTATCAATACCCAAAAACAACACTTAGACCACAATACACACAAAAGTCAAACCCGATCAAACTTGGTCAAAGTCAACGCTTCGAATTGACTTCAACTCGCCGAGTCGACTCGTCAACTCGTCGAGTCCCACAACTCGTTGATTACTTCTAGACTTTGATCCTACTCGTCGAGTTCTCCTTGAACTCTTCGAGTACACCTTCAACACCTCGGGACCTATCTTCATCTGACTACCCGAGTTCCCCTTTGAACTCGTCGAATCCACCTTCATAAATTAGGGAGATTTCTTTGGACTCGTCGAGTTCCTCCCTGAACTCGTCGAGTACGATGATCTTCAGGTCCACTATGAACCCAGACTGGTTGAGTCCCTTCCAACTTAACTCATACTCGATAACAGAAGGGTTTTGGGGCAAGGAAACGGTCTGACTCGCCAAGTCCATCTATGTCCAAATCTTTTCAGACGATTTCAGTCGAGCACAAGGCATACAAGACCCAGATCTAGCCTTCTAGGGTCGGAATAACACACAAATCTACTGCCTTTACTTTCATGCATGGCCCTTTTTGCTCAAAAGGCCATAACAACCTCTTAAACTTTTCATGGGGAGCTCTAATGGCATAAAGCTTCCACCTTTATGCCTTAACTACCCATAATACTCTCAGATCTGAAAGGATCTTGCTTGGGAACGTCCAAAATCCCACAAGCACCCATTCATGGACCAAAATCTTCATAAGAGGGACTATAAAGAAATCTAATAAATCAAAAGGCAAGATGAAGACTTGATTACCAAGAAATGCAACCAATGGAGTGTATCTTCTGGATCTACTTCCACATTCTTGAACCTCCAACTTCCTTCTTCTCCTTCTTCCTCTTCAAGAGCACACAAATCACACAAAGGTGGCTCAAACACTCACAAGGTGCGCTAGGGTTTCGTGGGTAGGGGTTTGGGGTCTAGGGTCTGAAGATGAGACTGAGGGAATGAGAATATAATGCTTAAATAGGGCACCAAGTCCCGAAATAGGGTTTCCCAACCCAGGCCAGACTCGCCGAGTCAGTCTATCGACTCGTCGAGTAAGCCACTTAATTCGCGACATAAGAATCCGCTCCTACTCGCCGAGTTTCTCCACGGACTCGATGAGTAGACCTCTTGACTATGGGGTTTTCTTTCCTTTCTTGACCTTCTAAATTTGGAGGTTACAAATGTGCACATGTATTATTGATTCTAGCATAAGCAATCCCCTGGTAAATATGAAGCAACATAGTTGCCCAACTCGACAAAAGGCAGGGTCGGTCCAAGACAATTTGAGGTTCGAGCCAAAATGAAAAATGGGGCCCTTCATGATAAAGGCATTTTTCGAGGGCCATGCTAAGCACGACTCATGGGCGATAAAAGCATTTTTCGAGAAAATGGCATAGACCATACTCAGTATTACTTATTTTTACACATAATAACAATACATTTAAATTTGTACAATCATTAAAGGGAAAAGCTAAAGGTACAACGTTATTATTGTATGGGTTTTTGATAGTTTAATGTTTAAATAAAGAAATTCTTAAAATACATTGCCTTCATAGAAATATAGAAGTACAAAATTACTAAAAGGATGAAATGCTTAAATAAATCTATCATATTCTATATTTGTTGTGTTATCTAAAAAAATGAAACAACACTAATAGAGTACATGCTGTCGGCTGTCAATAACCTATAAGCAGTTAGAAAAAACTCAATACAACAACAATAAATTCTAAACATATGAAAGATTGAGAAATCGAAATTAAGAATATTAACATTAAGTAATCAAATTCAAGAAGATTAACATTCAAAAATCGAAATCGAAATCGAAATTAAGTAAATGGAGTTCAAGAATTGTCTAACTTAAATAGATTTAAATTCGATTGTCTCTAACTTGCACAACTTCATAAAAAATCGAATTTCACAAAAGATAAAGAAATTTTAAGAACGCTAGAACATACAAAGATTCACAATTAGATTACCCGAAATCAATTTCATACCTAGCCCTAGATCTTAGTCTCTAGTTCAGATTCTGAAAATAAATCAGATAACTTGATTAACTTCCTATTTACATATGGTATTCAGAAAAGGGTAATCGAAAACAAGAAGGGAAAGAATAAAGTTTCCAGTTTTCTGAAATCGTGAAAAGAAAGAGAAGCAATTAGTGTTTCGATTCTAAAATAAAAATCGATTCACTAATGGTTGTCGTGGATGAATTTAGAAAATCAGAAGTGAATGAGAAGAACTAGATTAGCTTGAAATCTTGAATCTTAAATAAGAAATAGATGAATGACAATCAATTGTTGCTTCTGGAGAGACTTCGTTTGAACTTTCCATAGAATCTATTATTGAAAAAGTCACGACGCCTTCTTAGTCGCCTTGGAAGTCGGACACACGCCATGTATTCCCTTCCACACTCCCTCTTTTGGATTAGCGCATTACAGTATTGGACTTTGAAGAACTTGTCTAACAGACTTAAAATCAATAGGCTGCTATTATATAACGAATATAAAATGGGGGCCCTTTACCATTTGGGGGGCCCGAGGCAATCGCCCAGCTTGCCTAGGCCCATGGGCCGACCCTGAAAAAGGGACGAATGCTACACTAGTTTTGGTTGGTTTGAAATATCTATGTTAGGAAGTTATACGATTACGATTAGGTGTTTCTCTTCCTTTTATAATATATCAGTCGTTAAAAAGAACATGATAGGAGTTATATATCGTTTCTGTTTCAGAAACCATTTATAGAGTGTGATCTAACATTTTTTTCTTCTTTATCCTCATAAAATATACTTAACCTATGGTTTCGTTTTTCTTTTCCGCCACAATTATATAAGAATTATCATTAGGCAATATATATAACATTTGGATGTGAACACATGTATAGTTGTAACTATTTGTTGTGGTAGTGTTCCGGGACATGACTAACCCTAGTCCACCTCATTTGACATCATGACCAAAATCCATGACTTAAAGTTATGGAAATTTATGTGATTCATTGTTTAAAAAACAAAAGAGTGATTTATGATGAACAGAAGATAAATATGAATATCCGGTGCAACAAGAAAGTTAACTAAAAGAAAAAAGTTAATCTGGACTCTCCAACTTTGTGTAGTTGTTTCTTCAGTTGGTGATGGTAACAAGAGTGGATGGCTCATCTAAGCTGCCACCATAACAAAATGAATAAAATAAAACCAACTTAGAATATGATCAAGTTCAAAGAGTGTGATGGAGGTGTTAATTCATATACTGATTGGGTGACACTATAGTCTCCATGTATTTCCCTGCTGGTTTGAAAGACATTCTAATGGAACACATGATGTGTTCGGTATGTTTCTTCGTATCTAGTACGTATACATATTCTTTCAATTTGGAATGCATGAGCCAATTTCCATTCCTCATCACGTGCAGTGGCTGGTCAATACAAGACAAATGCTCTTCCCGGGAAGAAGTTACCACCTTGTCCCAGTCTCCATATCTATTTATCCTCCACAACTCGATCGTATCATACCTACCTACAGAATTTATAATTGCAACACATAAGTGAATGCACCCTCTTACAATCATGAAACCCATACAATCTGTCCTTTGATTTTTGTAAGGGGGGGTTGCCACATCTCTTAACTTTTCGGACATCTTTGTGTCGGACGTCATAATTGAATACGATTTTGAAGCCAGGAGTTGTTCAAACTCAAACATGAAAGAAGGATTTTCATTCAAAAAAACACTTGACTCGACTTTTCTCCATGAGTCGGATTTCAAAGAGTATATATAAGCATTCGGATGGCGGGTTACACATACAAGCTTGTAGTCATCCTCAGTAGAGCTGTAATAGAAACCAAATTGATGTCCATAGATCTTATAACAATCTTTATGAGAACCGACTTTAAACAACGTCTTATAGTCACCTGTCACAGGATTCCATAAAATTAGATCAGAATATTCAAACAACATCCTAGGTTTGGTTAGGAGTACGCATATCATTCCATGCAAAGATGTTACAATCGACAGTTTTTGACGAGGTCCGACTTTGAATGGCAAAGGGCGGCTGTCAGTGAAACCATCTTTAGGTGTTTCACAGTCGATGGTGCGGAACTCCCATGGTCTTGCGTTAGGTAGGAAGAGAAGCTTTTGGTGATTTTGATGATCATCGTTGATTACATGGTTGAGGTGCATCTTGGGAAACATTGGCGTCCTCATAAAGGAGTACCATTGCTTGGAAACACATGAAAAACGGAATAGAGACTTCACAGGTAGCCTTGGTAGTATGTGGAACAAAGATACGTCGGCCGTGATGATGGGATCCAACTCTGTCATGCTTGTCTTCTTCAAACCACAATTAGGATTAGGGTTGGCGAATTGAAGATGTGTTTATTTATTTCGTAGTTTGTTATAACTATTTTGATTTGACTGCAATGGTTTGACCTAAAATCAAGGAAGACTATTTATTTTCTGTTTTTAGATAAACAGAGAAGTAATTCATCATCGACACTAAGAATAAGTAAGCTACCTACTTTACATTATCTTCCTTTCTCATGTATAAAAACCATCTTAAATAATATTCAAATTGTTAATGTTTATGAAGTATGATTGGTTTATTAATTTCGTAAAATTAACCGTTTACCCGCATTAAACGCCGAATGCATTTATCCAAATTAATCAATGGAAGTTTACGTGTTAAAGTTGGTTACGGTTTTCGGTTAAAAATTAAAGTACATAGTTTTTTGTATTAAAAATAAAAAGCTAATGTTTTCAATTGAAAATGAAAAAATATTATTGTTTTAGGTTAGTATTATATAAAGTAGGATTTTAAAAAAATTACATTGTTTTGGTTTGGAATTAAAATTTCATTAATGTTTTGTAGTAACGACCGTCATTTTTTTTATTAGAATGTGCTGGTTGATAAATTGTTTAATGCAATGATACTTTTAATCTATTAGAAATATAATGTTTTATGACTTTTTGTATATCTTTTAATCTAAATTAGTTATTGGTTTGACACCAATAAACAATTTGTCATAAGAAATATGTTGTAAATTTTGTTTATTGAATACAACTAATTCAACTTTTGTAAAAGTTGGAAACAATTACATAAATAAGAAACTAATAAACATGTATTATCAAGTATGGATAACAAAATGAGTTAACTAACTTTACTTTGACACTAGTAAACATGTGTTGTTTTTTCTTGGTTTTCATCCATAAAAATCTAGGTATAGTATTGATCATTATTTTGATATTCTAAAACATTTTTGGTCCTTGAATAGTCAACTTTAACATTTTGTCGGTTAAATTTAAAAACTAATTGTTTAAATCTTTAATGGCAAAACTAAATCCAATGCTTTTAATGGAAAAAAGAAAATTCAATGTTTTGATACCAAAATAAACTAAAGGGTGGATGGCCCCACATGATAATCTTAAGAATATTTATATATTTCCTAGATATAGGTTCATAAAGCTTAAATATTGAAATAAATAAAATTAAAAATATATATATATTCAAGCATTTCAAATCCATGGTATAGATTTTGAATTCATGGAAAATTAAGAAATGACTCAATTTAAATTATGAATCATGGATTCTTTGCTTAAACTTTTACACAACAAAACCCAAACTATTCCAACAAATAAATTATTTACCAGGTTTCCATGGTTAATCTTCCTAAGAACGTTCACTTCTATCACCAACATACTTTATCCTTATTAGCCAAAAATATACAAACATTGATCCATTAAAAAGGTAAATATAAATGTTACTTTATGACAAAAATTTTAAAGAAGCCTTGTACGTTAACATGTTTTAATCAGCTTAACAAGCATTTTAGTATGAGTCAAAATATACATTCACCACCCTGAAACCATAAAAAAAAAAAAAAAAAAAAAAAAAAAAAAAAAAAACTATTCAGAACTCTTGATTTTATTTATGTTTTTCATGAAGCTTGATGTATCAACATCTACATGCACTAATATCAGTGCTTCAACATACTACAACGTCACATAACATTTACATTACATCATATCACATTTCATTTCTTGTCATGAATGACTTAAAATATACATGTTTTATGGACTTGTTTGCAGCATGCTCAAGTTTTGGTGATTTAACCCCTGATATTTTGGTTCACCTGAAGCATGAAGTAATTTCTCATTTTGGGGATATTGAAAACTTTACACATGAACAATTGAACATAGAACATATTAAACAGAACTAAGTCACGAAAATGGAAATATGGAATGAGTCAAAGTTGAGTTGACTTTAGGTTACAGAAAATGGTGGTATTGAGGTTTTTAAAATTTTCATACCCAATAATGACAATAAGAAAGATTCCTAATAAGGTCATCAAGTCTTACGTATCTATTTCATAACATAGTTGTGCAAATCTACAAAAACCTCATCTTGGTGAGAGAATAAGTGGGAACAAACCACCACTACAAAGACCATATGCGGACATTTACAAGCATCATTCATATTAAAAAAGAAATTCCAAATTAAAAAACAAAAACCGAAACCTATTTTACCTTTGGCTTATGTTTGCTTTTGCTGGGGAGTAATCTTCTAGATTCCATGTGAAGCTCTTCTCTTTGAATCCTTGAATACATAAAAAATTAATACTCATCAACCAAGATTATATGTAAAACATCTCGTAAACTCACATTTCATACAGACCAAAAGAAATTAGAACAATGCAACTTGGATAAAGAAAAACATCCATATATTATGTAAACCTTAGTCTTTTGAATCCATGAAACACCTACAACAATTAAACACCAGGAAATTAACTAAAAATTTACATGAGTTTGATAGGATTATATAAAAAGCCAATAAAACAAAGGAAATGTTGTAGCTCATCAAGTTAATCGTCTGGTAGTTAAATAACAGATTAACCCACTCCATCTTTGTAATAAAAAACAAAAAAAAAAATCCAAAATAGAAATAGAAACACCGCAAGAAGAATAGCAGGGTGGAGAGAGAGGGAGACAATGTTTTGTTGTGTAGCTTTTGATTAAAATGGGATGAGACCGAATTCAGAAAAATACATCACAAGATTTTTGTTCTTCGGTCATGCTCATCCTAATAGAGAAATCTTAATGCCTCTGTGTTCATGCACTTCCTTTCACTCAAGTTTTTGTTTATCTCTTCCCCAATTCAAAAACGCTGTGATTTTTAAGAGCCCCTCTCCAACTATTTTATATTTAATAAAGATATGAGAAATCAAAATGTTTATACAAGAGAAATCAAAGGAAAAAATCTTACCTGATGAAATCAAAGGGTTTTTTTGACAGATCTAGGATTTGTTGTCTCAAAGGTCGAGATTACCTTCAAAGGATTTGATATTATCTTTTATTTTCATTTCGATTTTATGTAGTCTCTGTATATGGTCACAACTTCATTGCTCTTTCTTTCCGGGCAGCAAATTGTAAAACATAGACAACGGTGTACCTGGCGGGACGATTGAAGGGTTTAGCGGCTGTGGTGGAGACTAAGAGAAACGAAGACGGTGTTTTTGATTCTAGGGTTTTATAGAGAAAAACTATCAAGATGCTAAATGGAGTTGAATCTGTAACTTGAGACGGGGAATTGAGCGTGCCTGATATAGGGGAGAATGACCAACATTGAGAGATTTTTGTCGGTATTTCATCTGAGGATTAAATAACCAAGTCAAAAACCTGGAGACATAAGGAAAGGTATAGTGTTTGACCATTTCAGCATTTGATCGAATTTGATAATTTTTTTTGGAATGAGTCAAGGTTTAAAATAGTATGTTGACAAGATAAGATTTCTATTTTTTCAAAGCATAAAATAGTTATATGTACATGTTAAGATCTGGTATTTGACCAAATTTGCATAATAAGGAGTATATATATATATATATATATATATATATATATATATATATATATATATATATATATATATATATATATATATATATATATATATGGTAAAGTGAATATACCTAACAACCTTATATAAGCTTAGGTACCTAACTCCATAATACTATATCGGTTTGTATCATATTTACATTGTAATTGCCTAAGGTTCTTAAACTTCAACCCTATTACTTGATTACTTCCAAAATCTTTGGACTTTCAACAATATCTTTCTTTTACATCATGTCTTTCTATCGAATACCATCTGATGGGCTTCATATCCTACCGCTACAAATGAAAGGATGTAGGAGAAATATAATGATGAATTTCCAAAATTTTTTGAAGTAAATCAAGTTTAGGGATGAACTTTAAGAACCTTGGATGATTGCAATGAAAATTTAATGCAAAATGACGTAGTTTGATGAGGTTAGGTACCTAAGCTTATATAAGGCTATTAGGTATATTCACTTTACCCATATATATATATATATATATATATATATATATATATATATATATATATATATATATATATATATATATATATATATATATATATATATATATACTAGGTGTATAACCCGTATATTACTACATTTTTTGATCAAAGAAAATAAAATATTAAAATATAAATGATGAGGAATGGTCCACTAGCGTGGCCTAGACTGCTCTAGCGCGCCAGCTTGGCCTGACGCGCTCCTGCCAGCCCTGCCTGGCACTCCCTTACCAGCCCCTGCTGGAGACTCCCTTGCCAGCCCTGCTGGGGACTCTCCTGCTGGCTCGGCCAGGCGCTCCCTCGCCTGACACTCCTTTGCCATCCTCTCCTGGTGCGCGCCCGCCAGCCCCGTCCGGCGCCTCCGGGCGGCCTTGCCCAACTCCTTACTAGTTGGGCCTGAATTAGGCTGGCCCAAGGCCTGACCTAAGTGTCCCCTATGTAATGAATAATACCTCCTCCATGGAGGGGGACCCTTTCCCTGGACTCTCCCCCAAGTGGTGCAGCCACCATTAGACTCTTCCCCCATGGCTCAGTCGCCACGACACTCCGTTCGGGTGGCTCAGCCGCCACCCGCCGCCGTCAGCCACCAGCACCAAGATGGTTCTCTCCAGCTATGGAGAACCATCTCAGATCTATCAGTTGATCTAACTTGACCGTCGGAGTCCGCTCCCGGGGCACAGTCCCTGGGACGACTCTAACGTGTCTCTCTGATGGTGACTTGTAGATCTCCGCCGCAGTAGAAGACCGGAAGACTCGCCGGAGGCTGATGTTCCATCATTTGGCGCCATCCCGGACCCGAGCAAGTGTCAAAAGCCCGAGCAAGTGTCAAAAGCCTCAGTTGGTTTCAAGCTCGTTCTTCCTCAGATCTGATGTATTTCCATCTCAGGTTTCTGTTAATTTCTAGTATCATTTGTTTAGATTTGTTTATATTTTGCAAAGATCTATTCAAATTTACTTCACCATCTTTTAGATCTGTAGACCCATCACGTTTTTTTACTTCAAATCTATGGATCTATATGATTTCCTTCACTCAAACACTCCCCACGTTTGCAAAAATCTTCTTAGAATCGTCTTTTGGTTCATATTTTGGGGGTTTCTTGAGTAGGATGAAAAGAAAAGAAAATTTTATGAGTTTTTCGTTCAGATCTTTAGATCTGCCTTGTTTTTGCTCAGATGTCTAGATATGCTTTGTTTCAGAGCAACTCTCAAGTCTTAAAAGACTTTATCAGATCTCATTTTTGTCTATCTTTGTTATGTTCTTCAACAAGTAGGGAATAAATAATCTGTTATGAGTTCTTAACCCAATTTCGTTTTTAGTTCAGACCTGTAGATCTAGACGATTTTATTCACTCAAATATTCTCCAGGTTTGCAATAATATTTTTAGATTCGTTTTTGCTTATATTTTAGGGGTTTGTTGAGGAAGCTCAGGAGAAAAATAGAAGTTTCATGAGTTCTTTCATATTTGCTTCACAATCTTTCAGACCTGTTGAGTTTTTAACTTATCTGAACATTTATGATGTTTGAAAGACATTTTAGATCTATCAACATTTTTGGTTCAGATCTTTAGATCTGTAAGTTTTTGTTCACTTAATCACCTCTCAAGCTTAGAAAAACCAGCTCAAACCCGTTTTTAGTTAAATTTTCGGGGATAAAGGAGGTTTTTATAAACTTTCCTCCATTTTTGTTCATATTCTGGTGTTTTGTGAAAGCAATTTGAAAGTTGAAGAAGTTTTTGGTAAATATTTGCTTTATTTTTCAGTTTATTTTATAAAGAAATCACCTTCGGTCTGTGATTTTCTTTGCAAGACTTCTTGGAAGTTGCTTACTTAGTGTTTTCTTCAAAAATTTAGAGAAAGAAAATGATAAATTTATCCAGATCTGTTCCTTGTTCATATCTTCATAGCTTGTTAAGCAAGCTGAAAAGAAAATGAAGTTTCATGAACAACATTCAACATCAGATCTGTTTTCTATGGGGTTTTCTCAACAATTTTAGAAGAAAGGAAGTTTTTATGAGTTTTACTCCATCTTTGTTCAAATTATCAAAAAAACCTTCCTAGGTTATGTATTTTCGTGCATATTTTTACTGCTGTAATAGTTATTTGTATACATAGCTTTGTGGCTTGTACATTCCTCAGAACTCTTTTAGTTGAGTTTGGTTCATTACAGTCCATCTGTTGTGTGGTATATTTCACAAACTCTTAAAAAAAAAAAGAGAGAAAGAAAGAGAAGATATTACCAAGAACATCCTTTTTGCTGAGTATTTTTGTATGTTTTTCATACATGTTTTATTTATTTTTAAAACATGTCAAAATTACCCTACGTCCTAGTTACGTTACAACAAATGTTTAAGAAAAAGAAAAGAGACAGAAAGTGACTTGTACAAGAAGAAAAGCAACAATAGCAACAGAAGAAAGCTCTTACAGCATACAAAATGAGTTGTCTTATGATCAACAAAAAAGAAAAAAAAAAAAAAGATGTATGGGTGTATACAGTGCACCACGAACCAAAACCAAAGGACAAAAGCATTTGCAGGTGGGACCCGCCTACACAAAATCAAATACAGCCGACCCCACTTGGATCTCCTTCTCCAAAACCCGCTCATCGACCAATGGTAAACAAACCAAAGCAACAGATTGAATGCAGACCATCTTCAACACCGGTCACCGTTGAAATGTGCTCCAATCAACCAACAGTGATATCCTATAACCACCTTCTCCAGTTGACCCTCCACCAAACGATATAGCAAATCAGAGAAATCGATAATGAGTTGTCGCATCGGAATCGCAACATCGCCGGACCACCCGATGACCAACAGAAACAACTCGTCAACGCCATGGCCGGTCGCAATAATGGCCACCTCCTCTCACCGGAAGAACACTCTAGTTGCCATCACCGGTCATTTTTAGAACCATCAATCATCATCATCATCAGGGGGGAGAAAGGTCATCGATACCATCTCCAATTGCAAGACAGTAGCGCCATCGGACCACCACTGGGATCGGGACCGCCAGTCGACCACCTCCGCTCCGATCTCCCTCACTCAGCATCGCCGACTATATAGATCTTCGTATCTCCCCCGCAGATCACGAACTCCGACATCAGGACCATTGGTTACCCACCTTCTTCCAGATACGACTTTTCACTTTCGAGTTCATCAAGAAGCGTAAAACGGCCTATCATCTCATTTTGTTTCGCATAAACGACAGAAAGAAATTAGGGCACTACCCATGTTTCTCAAATGGCTTCAAGACCTTCATATTGGGCTAATCATTTTCTAAGAGGGCCCACAACTCGATCTTGGGCTGTTATTATTGGGTTGGGGCTAACTAATTAATAAATGGATTGAAACTTTATGTTGGGCCAAGCAATCTTGCTGGTTTTCTCTCTCAAATTAGTTTTTCGATGGGCTAGCCCAACAATTAAAATGAATATTTTTTGCAAGATAAATTTTAGTGATCAGCCTAGTACCCGCTTGTTGAGATCCCACCCAACAAAATCCGACATAAGAAGATACGTTTCATCCTATATCACTCACCATTTAAAAAAAAAAAATCAAAGCTCGTGCGCTCCAATCTACTCAAGCTAAATTTGATTCTATATGATGTGGTCTGACCATCTCAATGTTTTCAAGAAAAAAAAGGGGGAGGGAGAAGAGTAGTACGCTACTACTACTCGTGACGGTAATTATGGGGTCTGGCTATCATAAAGTTGCGTTGACCAGTGTCATACAGTCTCGCTGCTCAGCTCTCATCAGTCGTGTTGGCCAACATCTCGCAGTTGCGCTGCCCAACCCTCAACAGTCATGCGATCCAGCTCAGTAGTTGCAAATCCCAGTCACCAACAGTCATGTTGTCTGACTCGCAGCGGTCGCGCTGCCTAGCTCTCGGCAACCGCACTACCTAGTTTTTGTTAGTATTTGGGTCGCCTAGCTCTTCCCAGCAGCTATGTATCTCAGCTTTTAGCAGCTATACATCCATCTTTCCTTTTCTTCGCCTCCTCCAATAAAAAAAAAGGGGGTGGTATGACACTATGCAAAAGTAATTTTTACTCCGAATGGGCAGAGTTAGTGTACAGGAAGAGCTGATGTTGTGCATGACAGTGCACCCCTAGGGTGAAATGAATATTCCAGATTGAAAGAGCAGCCTCGTGGTTCAATCCTCAGAAGACTCGTTGCCCAACACTTAATAGTCGTGTTGCTCGTCTATTGCTAACAACTTGATGCTCAGTTCTCGGTCGCCCTATTGCTCAGCTGTCCGGCTCCCAGCAGCCTCGCTGCATGGCTTTTGACAAAGTCATTAGAAGATGAGGCATCAATCATCACTAAAACTAATGATGCAACAAAGCATCACCCAAGCCGGACACATAGATAGTGGGTTCGGTACCCTCGCCTCGAGTCGCTTGGCTTTTCAGCCCGACTCCACACTAGCGGCACGCTCCACATGCGAGGTTCAGTATCCTCCGCTTCGAGTCGCCTGGCTTCTCAGCCCGACTCCAATATAGCGGCAAGCTCCGCATGCGAGGTTCAGTACCCTCGCCTTGAGTCGTCTGGCTTCCCAGCCCGACTCCATTGTAGCGGCAAGCTCCGCATGCGAGGTTCAGTACCCTCGCCTCGAGTCGCCTGGCTTCTTAGCCCGACTCCACACTAGCGGCACGCTCCGCATGCGAGGTTCAGTACCCTCGCCTCGAGTCACCTGGCTTCTCAGCCCCCGACTCCATTATAGCGGCATGCTCCGCATACGAGGTTCAGTACCCTCCGCTTCGAGTCACCTGGCTTCTCAGCCCGACTCCAATATAGCGGCAAGCTCCGCATGCGAGGTTCAATACCCTCGCCTTGAGTCGTCTGGCTTCCCAGCCTGAATCCATTGTAGCGGCAAGCTCCGCATGCGAGATTCAGTACCCTCGCCTCGAGTCGCCTGGCTTCTCAGCCCGACTTCATTATAGCGGCAAGCTCCGCATGCGAGGTTCAGTACCTTTCCCTTGAATCGCCTGGCTTCTCAGCCCGACTCCAGTATAGCAACATGCCCCGACCATTCCACGCGATGCTCTTCCATGTGATTTATCTACAATCGCTGGTAGCCAAGCCTGATCCATTCCACGTGATGCTCTTCCGTGTGATTTATCTACGATCGTTAGCAGCCAAACCTGATATGTTATACGCGATGCTTTCCCGCAAGACATCTCCATGTTTGCTGGCTGCTAAGCCCAAGCTATTCTCTTAAGTCGCGCATCATAAGTCGTGCATCACAAGCTCATTCCACGACCAACACCATGATCTTGGTGTTTCCTATCTCATAGTCATCATAGCTCTCTGGTGCTCGGACGATCAATGAAGTGTTATCAGCATTACAACCTGCTAGTGAGGACATTCGCCAGCAAGAAGGTCATCCCGACAGCGGCCCTGCTTCCTATGATCCCACAGCACCTCTGTTTCCTGGCTTTTGGAAATAGTCCCGTTGTGTAACCCCACCTGTAGCCTCGTTGTGTACCCCACAGCATCTCTGTTTCCTGGCTTTCGGAAATGGTCTTGCTGTGTAACCCTACCTGTAGCCTCGTCGCGTACCCCGCAACATTTCTGCTGCCTGGCTCTCGGCAATAGTCTCACTGTATGTTTCCTACCTATAGCCTCAATACATGTTCCTCAAAAATTCTATTGTCTGGCTATCGACAATAGTCTTACTACGTGACCCTCGCTAAGCAACCTAGTTGCCAAGCTCTCGGAATCTATTCCTTGCCTCCCCTAAGAAAGGGGGGGGGGGGGGGATAGGGTTGGTATGCCGCAATGCAGACTATGTAGATGGTTACTGGTGGCATCCCATCTCACATCGCTACCACAACAATCACGTCGGATAATACTCTCAGGGACTGAATGGCAAGCTTACGCTTCTTAGGTACCCCGGTCTGACATTCCACCGACATCAGTGTCGCGTAACACTCTATAGCAGCCTCGGTCCGCATGATCGCAACAACAGTTATGTTGCATCTCACCGACCGGCTCGTACTCCTCTCAATGAAGGAGTATCAAATCAGCTCAAGCAGTGTTTGGCTCATCGCATAACCCCACGGCTCCCGTGGGAGAGGTTCAGTCATTCTCTTTATTGTTTATTGCTTTGGTGCTTTATCTAGTCTGATCCGATTGTCAACAACCCAATCGCATCAGACTAGGGGGACTTGACGACGCACAATTTATATGACTAAGTCCAGTCCGATGTCATTAGTCACATACCAATAACACCAGACTGGGGGGACTTGATGAGATATAGTCCATTAGCACGGCCCAGACTGCTCTAGCGTGCCAGCCTAGCCTGGCATTCTCCTGCCAACCTTGTTGGGGACTCCCTTGCCAGACTCGCTGGGGACTCTCCTGTTGGTTTATATGACTAGTTCCAGTCCGATGTCATTGGCCACATACCAATAACACCAGACTGGGGGGACTTGATGAGGAATGGTCCACTAGCATGCCCTAGATTGCTCTAGCGCGCCAGCTTGGCCTGACGAGCTTCTGCCAGACCTGCCTGGCACTCCCTTGCCAGCCCTGCTGGGGACTCTCCTGCCGGCTCGGCCAGGCGCTCCCTCGCCTGGCACTCCTTTTCCATCCTCTCCTGGTGCGCGCCCGCCAGCCCCGCCCGGCGTCTGTGGGCGGCCTTGCCCTACTCCTTACTAGTTGGGCCTGAATTAGGTTGACCCAAGGCCTGACCTAATTGTCCCCTATATAATGAATAGTACCTCCTCCATGGAGGGGGACCCTTTCCCTGGACTCTCCCCCAAGTGGTGCAGCCACCATTAGACTCTTCCCCCATGGCTCAGCCGCCACTACACTCCGGCCGGGTGGCTCAGCCGCCGCCGTCAGCCACTAGCACCAAGATGGTTCTCTCCAGCTATGGAGGACCATCTCAGATCTATCAGTTGATCTAACTTGACCGTCGGAGTCCGCTCCCGGGGCACAGTCCCTGGGACGGCTCTAACGCGTCTCTCTGATGGTGACTTGCAGATCTCCGCCGCAGTAAAAGACCGGAAGACTCGCCGGAGGCTGATGTTCCATCAATAAATAATAAGTATTTTTTAAAATAAAATATTAAAATGAGAAATGAAGAAACATATTAATTGCAATTAGTATACATATATAAATATAACTATTATGTGGTTTTTTAATTTTAAAAATTGAAAAAACCATAAATTGATATGTGAATATTATTTATTTAAAAAATCTCACAAAATAACAAGTGTCAAAACTCATAAGAAATTGACATGTGACAAAAATTATTCTCATTTATTATAGTGTGTGTGTATATATATATATATATATATATATATATATATATATATATATATATATATATATATATATATATATATATATATATATATATATATATATATATATATATATATAAGCATATTCATCATATATTGAATTTTAAGAGGTATAAGTTACATAGCTTTTTATACAAATCAATTATACATAAATAAATCATTAATATTTTTCAAAAATGTAAAGACGTCAATAAGGAAGGTTATTAATAATTTGGGTAAATTGCACAAATCGTCCCTCGTACCTATGCCAAAAAGCATGTTTAGTCCCTTTTGTATTTCTTTTCCATTTAATTTAATGTTATAATTATTATTTTTAATTTAAAAATAAAAGAAAAAGCAATAGGGCCCCATATCAGACCCCCACCCCAACACCTTAAAACCCACCACCGACTTCCTACCTCCTCCTTTTTCGGGATACACCACCATCGGAACACCCTTGTCGCACCCCTATTCATCATCGCAAAGCACAACCAATACCCACTTTAAATCGTACCTTCAAAATTGGAAAACCCACCTCAGTCGAAAACCACCTTCGTGCAACCTACACCATTCAAACATCATCTATTCATTTCCTCCAAACAACAACTACCACCTGCCTTATACTACCCTTGAAGCCAACCATCTCCATCCAAATCAACCCCTGAAAACCTGGAAACCAACTTATACACCGCATGCAATGTGATCACCTTTTCATCTCTATCGTCGATGGAGAAGATTTGGGTTCGATCTGGATCTCCATCCTCTTCGATTTATTAGTTTAGGGTTTATTTGGGTTTCAATTGCAGGTTTAGGGTTCGTTTTTTTAAGGTTTGAGTAATGACTGGTGGTCTGTGTGAGAGAGCAAGAGATATGACCGATTGAATTCAAAAAAGAAGAAGAAGAAAGGAAATTAGGGAATTGCAACCTCCTTCTTTCTTTTTGATCTTCTGATTTGTTGCAAATCATGAATAGTAAAAACGAGAGGCAACTTAGGGTTGATTGGAGATATGAGATGGTGGTGGCGATTGTGGTATTATTGATGATTCTACATGTGATGGTGGTGTTGTTGATGATTCCATGTATAGTTCCTTCTTGAGTTCTAGGGTTTGATAAAGTTGATCAGAGGAGGAAGATCGATTGGTCCGATTTTGGTTTATCGCTTTGGGTGAAGGTGAAGGTGGGGGTGATAGGGCTTCGCCAGCGTCGGGGAAGCGGGGAGGGGTGGGTACCTGTATGTACATTTATTGTTTTTTTTCTTTTTATTTAATATAAAAATAATAAACAGATAAAAAGAAAATTAAAAAGGAAATAAAAAAGGACAAAATGGTCTTTTTATGTCCAAAGGGACGAAACGTGCAAGTTTTAAATAAAAGAGGGATGGTTTGGGTTAATTTTTGAAAATATGGACTAAACATGCTTTTGGCATATGCACAAAGTCATGTATATAAATTAATTTATAAATTTGGAACTAGACATCCTTAGTAATTAATTTATATCAATAGTATAAATCGAAATATAAATATAAGGTTTAAAAATAAATATTTTATTTAAAATTGGTACTATTTTTATTATTTAAAACTAATAATAAAATTTAATAATTATTTTTTCGACAAAAACAATTCACAGAAGAAATATTTGTCACCGTCGTTTTGCGCGGGCACACATCTACGAAGAGAGAGAGAGATGTAGGTTTCGATGAGATTAAAAATAAAATAGAGATCATGAGATTCAACCTCAGCCACATATTTTACATCTGCCTCTCTAACCCTACGACGTACCCGCACGGGAGGTTGTTATAATCATAAATGATTATATAGCGCCGCTCGTTCCTTTCTCCACTGACACCATCCCCACCACCATAACCGTCACCACCACCACCACTGCCACCACCTCTGACATCAACTGACCCCAACGTTGTCACCTTCGTCACTTATACCACCACCACCATCCCCACCACCATAACTGTCACCACCACCACCGCCACCACCTCTGACATCAACTGACCCCACCGCTGTCACCTCCGTCGCTTATACCACCGCCACCTCTGCCACCATGTGAACAAATATATATGTACAATCATTTATGATTAGGCATATATGTAAAAACATGTATAATCATATATGATTATGCCTCTCTGTCATATAATCATTTATGATTACCCATACCTCGCAGCTACGGTACACTAGACCATTAGAGCGGCAAATGAGAAATATGTGGCTGAGGTTGAATCTGAAGATCTCTATTTTTTTTTTATTCTCAAGTGAACCGTCCCCTATATATATAGGTAAAAGAACCATTTTTTGGAACGACAAATCTATTCTACTCCTAAACTATTCTCCTAAATCCACCTATGTCCCTAACGGGACTTGAACCCTTGACCATTTAAGAACCCATTTGTCAAACCCCCGAACCAAATGCCGGAAAAGTCCGGGGGCTGGCATGACTATCAATTGAAATATCATCACAATGAATATACATGAAACATAACACATTCATCACTAAACATTACATAGTACAACTAGCATTGTTTACATCAAGTACATGGTTTACATTACATGATCCCAAAAATATAAAGTGTTTTGTGATTAGGAAATACAAAAGAAACTTTCAACACACCCTGGATGCTTCCTTGTTCTACAGATTACCTGAGAATACAAGTTATTTTTGAAAACGGTCAACGTATATAATGTTGGTGAGTTCATAAGTATAGTTGATTTAGAAGTGAATTAAGTGTGTGTGTGTGTGTGTTTGATGATCCTCGGCCGAGGGTAGAAGAAGAGAAGGGAGAGAGTGAGATGAGTTGACATGCATAGAGATATGAGAATGGTGCATGGATATCCTTTGTACATTTATGAGGTGGCACCACAAATGTCAACCCTCATTTCATCCTTTCTTTTACATATATCTATATCTATATCTATATATATATATATATATATATATATATATATATATATATATATATATATATATATATATATATATTGTTTTACTTGGGCCGAAATGGGCTAAGGGAGGAGGAAGGAATCACTTTGGCCCATTCTTTCCTTGGCTCAAGTTCATGAGGCCCATAAGGAAAACTTACGGCCCATTGGGCCCTTAAGGTAGCTCACGGCCATATCTTTGTATAAGAGAATAGATTTGAGTCCATTAAAGCTAATTGGATTTGTTATGGCACAATAAGGCCCATTAAATATAAATTAGTCCATTTTAGGCTTATAAGGCCCAAAAAGGTTAAGTCTCATGAGAGTGAGTCCAATGAGAGCCCATTTAAGAGTTCTAAGCCCAAAATAGTCAAATTAGAAGTTTATTGGCCCATTAGGCCCAATAAGGAAATCCTAGTCTATATAGGACTTAAATCGGGATTTCTAGGGGTTTTCAACTTTACTTGATGAATCTAGGTTTGAATGTGTTTCCATAGTTTGAACTTCAAGCATAACATGAATTAGGGTTACAAGTTTACAGTAGATAATGTTTACAAAAGTACAAAATTTCCTAGCTAGAATGCTAGTTGTGACATCATCCCCCCGTTAGAGGGAATTTCGTTCCGAAATTCTTTTTGAAGCTAGAGTTCAAGAATGCGAAAATAAGTGAGGGTAATTCTGTTTCATCTGGTCTTCGCATTCCCAAGTGAATTCCGGTCCATGCTTTGCGTTCCATCGAACCTTCACTATTGGAATGCGACTTTGCTTAGTAAGCTTCACCTCCCTGTCCATGATCTCAATGGGTTCTTCCACGAACAGGAGATTCTCGTTGATTTCGATTTCTTCCAATGGGATGACGAGAGTCTCGTCGGATAAGCACTTTTTCAAATATGAAACATGGAACACGGGGTGTACACTACTAAGATCGGTAGGTAGGTGCATTCGGGCACGTATCTCGAATGGTCCAATGTATCGTGGGTTTAGTTTTCCCCGTTTCCCGAAACGAATCATCCCTTTCCAGGGAGAGACGTTTAGCAGCACAATTTCAATGGATTTCGATGTAGGTCCCACGATGCTTGAAGTCGAGCATTGATTTGAATTATCTTTTCTATCGTTTCGCGAATGATTTCTTGTCCAGGGAGAGTACTGTTCGGTGCTTGTCCCCTTGTTAGCTGGGAGTCGCCTGTTGGGTTTTGAGCATTCTAACACTCTTAAGTGTACATGCAACCCTAAATACCTTGGATCTATGTTTTCTTTATTATACATGCAAATAAGAACTTCCAAGGTATTATCCTAATCTAGCATACAAAAACAATGAGTGTAACAAGATAGAATACATACCTCTTTGATGTAGAAAGTCTTCATAAAGCTTGAGTGCCTAGCCCCAATAGTGTGGAAGCCTCAAATGGAATCACAATCACCAAAACACTTGGAATAACTTGAGAGAATTCTACAACTCATGAAATCGGCTAGCCCTTTCTTACTCTCACTTTAGTGGCCGATTTGGTCAAGAATAAGATGCTTATATAGTTAGGGTTACACCATGTAAAACCTAATTGACATGGCCTTTCATTTCCATGATCCATGGGTACAAATACACCATGGAGCATCCATGGACCATCCTATGGGTTTTTAGCCCAACTTGATTATCCATGGAGCATTAGCCCACTATACAAGTATGGATGATTTACACAATCAACCCATATATTTAATTAGTCTTCTTTTGATCACTTAATTAATCCTAGATTAATTCTTGATCAATACTAATTAAATAATCTTATTATTCTTATTATTAATATACTAGAACTTATAATATATTAATAACCATAAGTGTCTTATTTCTCTCATTATAGTCTATCCAAGTGCATGATGGTATGCAACCCAAATGGACCATGCCGGGTCGGGTCAAGTCTTACCAATTATAGTTATGGACTTAGACATTAATCCAACAGTCTCCCACTTGGATAAGTCTAAAACTATTATTGCGTATGACTTCAGGAACCAACTGGCAATCGTAGCTCTCAAAAGCTTCTGTCGAACTCTGACCTTGTAGATGAACTCTGACCTTTGTCAATGACTTGTCCATTAGATAAGGGATCATATATTCCTCCATTCTAGATATCATATGGACTGAGACATGGATTATAATCATTCTCTCTGTCCATTTGTTGTTTCCCAATTTCCGATTTATGACGACTGACTAATTGAACAAATCAAATCAGTCCTGGCCCGTCCGAGCACTTCCATTTGTCATCATCAAATCATTGAGGGGCCCACAGATATCGCTTTTATCCCGAAGGTAAAAGGAACGGATAAACTTCGACTCATATGGCTTGTTCTACTACTTGTTGAATCATACACAAAGGCACGTTTTATAGCACCGAGTTACCAAATGCGTTTTCGTGCAATCAATGTACTATCAACTCATAGTAACAACTCATATCTCTAGGTTTGAAGAATATAAGATATTATCGTCTCATGATCACTCGTGATAAAATCCATGAAGTGATTCCAATGAGCGCGGGTTGAATCCAATACTCAGAACTTATGAGCACTCATGAGTGTTGAAGCCCTTTGTCCAACACCTTAGACCTCTACAAGCCAACCCATGATAGTCTTAATTCATATCTACTTCCAACATATGACCGACTGTGGATGGTTTGAATAACTTAGTCATTCTGGAAGAATAACCCAGTTTATTCGGGAAGTCAAAACATGCAAAATGAAACACAATAATAATTGAATCCAATATGGTATCAACCCTTTGAACATAAATAAAACACCTTTTATTTATCACCATATGATTACACATTATTCATTGTATACTGTTTCAGCTATCAACTTTATTCTTGAATTTAAAACAATAGTTGTCCCATGCTCCAAGCATGTACACTATGTTTTCTTAAACACTAGTCATGCCATACACTAAGTATGCATACTATGTTTGTTTATGATCTTTACTTTGTGAACTAGATCAATTGAACATAACTTCAATGATTCTCTTTTCACAATCCCAAATACTTACTGCAAATGCAAGAATTCCAAATTCATGCCATTTACTGAAATCTGTTAGATTCTAAACTTATATGCATTGATCCTCTTGTAACGATTATGCACAAAGTCATAAAGACTTGGCAACAATCATTACAGAGTATTCCAAATGAGATCAACTCCTTGGAAACATCCTTCTTGCATTAAGTTTCCTTAATCTTACACAGATTAAAATTCTGACTTTGAAACATTTCCAGATTCCATTTTGACTACCACTTCTGAACAAGAGTTGCCTCCTTACAGATTATGTCAATATGGTCCTTCCAAAATTATCACTATACTTCCAACTGTCCTTGAGCAACCAATCTTTGGTAAACCTTAGATTGTCCTCGACAATTGTTTAATCCTTTTAGTCATATCCAGTTCTAAACCTTTTCCCTTCTTAATGCCCCAGGCATTTGGAAAATTTTAGAAAGGGTGAATATAGCACATGTAATCGATCCTATATCCGAAGCATATGGGACACGATTCATGATGTCTCACATAAAGACTAAACCAGTCTTTTGCTATAATGTTTCCATTTCAATTTGCCAAGTTCTCATAATTCAGATTATGAAAAGGGATGCTGTAATCATAATCGAATTTTAGAACGCAAATAATGGACTCATATACATAATTTCCTTATGTTGAGCCATTCCAACATGAAATTCATATATATATATATATATATATATATATATATATATATATATATATATATATATATATATATATATATATATATATATACTTGACTAAATGATTAAAACCTCACGATCTAAGCTTATAGGTTTGGGATGAAGTATAATTTCCTCTCCCTTAATTATAGCAAAACAACTTTTTTCCCAATTGAAACTTTTGTTTTCTATAATTAACATTGCTAACTTGCAATACTTATCATAATTATCATGCTCCCACTAACATGATGATTATTAGAATAACACTTATGCTCCCACTAGCTTTGACATGTACTCAGAAATCAGATGGACTTCTAGAAATCAATACTTCATTGACTTTCTTACCAAAGTTCAGATTTCTGATACTAGATTGTTTTGATAAAACTTTATCAAAAATTATACACCTTCTCTTAGATAGCTCATGGGTGTGTCTAAACAATTTCAAGAACTATGAAAAGGGATGCCGTAATCATAGTCTTGATTGTTTTGACCTTTGCCATTTGTCAAAAGTCTAGGTTAGTGTGCCGGTAAACCACACACGCTCCACTAACGACTTTGAGAATGCAAATGTCACAGTTGCTATCTAGCTAAAATCTACTTAGTGAAACTGTTTCCTCACCATCATTTTCATGAATCGGAGAGAAACCTTATGACACTTAGATTTACTGGTGTATGTGTTCTTATCCATGTGAATTGTCAAAATCATAGTCACAAGACAAGGATAATGACAAATCCAAACTCATATGGACTGAACTCAATCTTAATTTCTTGCCACCTGGCAGCTCAAGGGCCTGCCATTGCTTCCAAGTTGTTGTGCAACCAATTGAGAACTCTAAGAACTCATATGCAAAGCCAACTTTAACTGGAATAGGCATAGAATATGTCAACACGATAGGTTATAAACCTCAAGTCGTGTGCTAGTGAAGAACTTTAGGTTCTATTCTTGATTAGTTCTTGAGACTTTCAAGACCTTTAAGACTCCCACTGTCCTCTTGACCTATAAGACTCCCTTGTCAAATATCCAAGAGATAGTGTGGATTCTAATCAAGACAAACACTTCACACAATTGGCCTAAGTTGGTCTTTGTTTTATCCAAAACATCACAACTTACCAATTTCAAATGTACAAGAGTAGAAAACTTTTACTCTTACATTTGACAAGTGTTTTAACCTTCTTTTGAGACATGTCACTCAAGTTACAATCTTGGAGTATGACTCTAAGACTTGTATTGGAACGAAGTATGAATCATCTTCTTGATTTAACCACTTCAACAATTCAAGTTCCTCTTCTTAGTCATAAGAAAGCACTTAGAGGATGAATTATGATAAGGTCTCTAAATCATTAATATGATCATAAAAAAACTGATATGAAAGTACTCTCCCATCTTTTCAGATTTGAGAAACTTCTATCCTTCTGCCTAATTTGATTCTTCTTATTCGCCCTGCCATACATTGGAACCTTTTTCCAATGTCTCAGAATTACACTTATGCTTGTAAGTATAACCATATTTACTGAACTTAAGTAAATCATGACGAATAGTCTTATCAGTCTTTTGTGGTGGACTTAATCGGTGCACAAGAATGTGTACTCGATCCCTTAGTCCTTTACTTGACTCACACATCCGTGTGACCGAGTAATTAGTCTTAATTTTTCCAATACTTGAAAGTTCTCATTCATCATGCTATACAACTTGCATGATTCCAAGTTCCGGTCCAATTGAAACTTGGGTGATGAGAATCTTTCCTTATTTGGTAAATCTAGACATTACCACAAATGAAAGAATCAATTTCATATTTCCACTCTTGCTCTTAATGGAATCATATAAGCAACAATTTTCCCTAAAAAATGCCATTGTAAGGATATTTTAAAATAAGTAAAATCAAAAAATTTCCTTTTATTTTAAAACTTTGCGGAAAAACTTATCCTTACAATCCATATGAAAACCTGTTGTTATCTATTCCTAAGCAATATCTCATAACTCCTAAGAAGTAGCTCAAGAATCCGATTTTTCAAACTATGCGATAGAAATCCATCTATGCGATCAGATTCAACATATTCTTTCTTTAGGTTTCTTCACTTTTCTTTGATTCTTAAAACATCACCATGTGACCCAGTCACATCATGTATCAAGAATCTTAGAATAGAAACTTAACAGAGTTAGATAGTGGACTTTACCTGAAGTAGAGTCAAACTCATTGACTTTAACATCCTTAGGTAAATCTGGCAGCTTCGCAACCAATGCCCCTTCCTTTGGCAATATAAACATATGGACCCTTTGATAATGGTACACGAGACTATCACAGACTTAGCTTTTCTCTTTACCATTTGGTCAACCGAGTTGACTATGGCCAATCCCTTTCCATTGGGAAGAGAATGATTTTCTGGATTTCTTGTGTCACTATTGTCAATGTCCATAAAGTTTTAGGAAGTTGATCTTAGCAAACAGATAAGATCATTAAGGGTCTTGTCATAGTCTGTTTCATAGGTGTTCCAAAAGAACTCACTATGTGACTTAGAAAGTAGTTGAACCACCAACTTTCTCAAGACTTTGACACCCAACTCTCTCGGCTTATCAATATGTGACTACATCTCCAAGATGTGACCACACCTAGATCTTGCCTTGCCAATAGGGCTTGAGTGACCTTAAACTTTTTTTAAGAACATGTGGGTTATGGAGAATAGTTGGAGGAGGAGAAAGAAGTATGATATCCATGGGACATCATCTTCATTAGGAAACCTTGTTTCAAGAGATTTGGGAAGATCATAGGTGTCTAAACCAGACATCTTTTGGAAGATATTCAAGATAGTTGATTTAAAGTCCTTAATATGACACCCAATATGAAATATTAAGGCTAGGACCCAACAAACTATTTTATAACTTAGAAGAGGTATGCCGTAATCCAAGCTATAAAATATTTGAAGGTAGGTGAATGACGATTCACCAATTTCCACCAAGATAAACGAAATGTATTATTAGGTTTTAATTGGATTTGAAACTCCTAGATCTTTGAGATTCATTGAACTGTTCAATGGCATGTTTCAATCTCGAGTGTGCCCTTCAGGTTTTGTGACTGGGATGCCGAGGATCACAAAACAAGGTGTGAAGTAACCATGCAAATTACTTGGTACCCTTAAGTGTTTACCCCTTAATCGATGTGCCGGTTAACCACACACGCTCCATCGATACTATGACAAACATTAAGTTACCCTTTGCCTACCTTGTTAAATACGCGTTAGTGTGCCGGTTAACCACACACGCTCCACTAACCGACTTAAACAAAGTGCAAAGTGTAATTTCATGGATTAGCACCTTATTCACATTTTTCCTAAGTAACTAAGATTGGGTATTATTAAGAGTTTAGTTACTTAGTATTATCATTAATACTTTTAATGAAGGGAGAATTCTAGTCCTGTCAAACCCGTTCGGCTAACGACCCTCCACCAGTCAAGCAAGCGGTGGGTGAGAGTGGACACCCATTAAGTCGCCATTTTATAGGCAACAATCTTATACCCACCTTATAGACCGGCTTCGTGAATGAGGCGTACTAGCGGTAAGACTGACTTTACTCTTATACATATATGTATTATTAACTTATAATATTATAAAGTATAAGGGTTGAATTTTAACTTTTAAAATTCTAAGGGCTAACTTGGAATTAAAGTATTCATAAGGAAAACTTTTCAAATTCCAAAAACTTGAGGGCAAGTTTTGAAACTATTCAAAACTAATTAATTCCATAACTTATGTGTTTAAAGTAGTTTTAATCCAAAAACTCTTCAAGTTCCATAACTTGAGGACAAGTTATGGAAGACTTTAAACTAATAAAAGAATTAACTTTTCTTTATTTTATAACTTATGAAATTAATTAAGGTTACACTTTATTTATTTTTATTTATTAATGAAGTGACTCTTGAACCTCCATAACTTAAGGACAAGACTCTTCATCTTTTGTAACCATTGCCAACTTTTATGAGTTTTATGAAACTTAAATGTGACGTTTCATATAACTTGAGGACAAGTTACAAAAACACATTTTAGAATCAACTCTTAGATTAATTTGGATTGAAAAACACATAATCAATTAACTTTTCTATTAATCTAAGCAACTCATAAGAACAAGATAATTCAAATCAAACTTTTTCATGTAATTAGCCTAATCACTAAACTAATTCAAAACATGAATATATTGACAATTATCTTTTGAAATTGGATTAGCATGAACATTACCACATCAAAAACAAGTTATAAGTTCAAAAACAACTTAGGGTAATGTTCCTAGTCCATTTCTAGCCAAAAACGTCGAAAATATGCTGTCTGGGGCTCCTACTTGGCGAGTGCATGAACCTACTCGGTGAGTAGGATGATTTTACTCATGGACTCGGCGAGTTCATCAGTGGACTCGGTGAGTCCAGTGCCCAGAAAGCCAGAAAATCGAGTTTTTCAGCATTTTTCAGCAATTTGCATCAAGTATAATAGAAAACAAGCCTAGTCTCTGATACCACTGTTGGGTTTTGAGCATTCTAACACTCCTAAGTGTACATGCAACCCTAAATACCTTGGATCTATGTTTTCTCTATTATACATGCAAATAAGAACTTCCAAGGTATTATCCTAATCTAGCATACAAAAACAATGAGTGTAACAAGATAGAATACATACCTCTTTGATGTAGAAAGTCTTCATAAAGCTTGAGTGCCTAGCCCCAATAGTGTGGAAGCCACAAATGGAATCACAATCACCAAAACACTTGGAATAACTTGAGAGAATTCTACAACTCATGAAATCGGCTAGCCCTTTCTTACTCTCACTCTAGTGGCCGATTTGGTCAAGAATAAGATGCTTATATAGTTAGGGTTACACCATGTAAACCCTAATTGACATGGCCTTTCATTTCCATGATCCATGGGTACAAATACACCATGGAGCATCCATGGACCATCCTATGGGTTTTTAGCCCAACTTGATTATCCATGGAGCATTAGCCCACTATACAAGTATGGATGATTTACACAATCAACCCATATATTTAATTAGTCTTCTTTTGATCACTTAATTAATCCTAGATTAATTCTTGATCAATAGTAATTAAATAATCTTATTATTCTTATTATTAATATACTAGAACTTATAATATATTAATAACCATAAGTGTCTTATTTCTCTCATTATAGTCTATCCAAGTGCATGATGGTATGCAACCCAAATGGACCATGCCGGGTCGGGTCAAGTCTTACCAATTATAGTTATGGACTTAGACATTAATCCAACATCGCCTACCTCAGTCCAGCATAGAGGTGATCTGTATTTGCGTCCGTATAATGCTTCGAAAGGAGCAACCTTGATGCTCGTGTGATAACTGTTATTATAAGAAAATTCAATCAGAGGCAAGTGGGTGTTCCAAGATTTTCCAAAGTCAATCACACAGGCTCTAAGCATATCCTCAAGTGTTTGGATGGTACATTTGCTCTGCCCGTCTGTTTGAGGGTGGTTGGCAGTGCTCATATCTAATCGAGTTCCCATTCCCTTTTGAAGCGATTTCCAAAATTGTGAAGTAAATCTACTGTCTCGGTCTGAGATAATAGACACTGGTACTCCGTGGAGTCTCACGATTTCCTTGATGTAAATTCGCGTCAGTCTCTCCATCTTGTAAGATTCCTTTTTGGCAGAAAATGGGCGGATTTTGCTAATCTGTCGACAATCATCCATATGGCATCCAATCCATCCGTTGTCTTGGGCAATTTAGTCACGAAATCCATGGTAATCCTCTCCCATTTCCACTTACGTATTACCGGCTTTTGTAATAAACTCGAGGGCTTCTGATATTCCACTTTCACTTTGGCGCAAGTGAGGCACTTGCCCACGTACGTGGCAATTTCTGCCTTTAGGTTCGGCCACCAATAGTATTGTTTGATATCCAGGTACATTTTGTCTGCTCTTGGGTGGATGAAGTATCGCGTTTTGTGAGCCTCATTCATGACTACTTCTCTGAATCCCCCAAGCTTAGGGATCCAGATTCTATCAATGAAATAGTACGCTCCATTTCCTTTGACTTCAAGACTCCTCTCCATACCACACAATGATTCATTGGTAATGTTCTTGGGTTCTAATGCATCCAGCCAGGCTTCTTTGATTTGTGAGGTTAGGCTGGATTGAATAGTTATGGAAAGGGTTCTCACATGACGACTCGAATATTCCTTTCGGCTTAATGCGTCGGCTACTACGTTAGCTTTGCATGGGTGGGACTTGAATTCACACTCATAGTCGTTAAGCAGTTCAACCCATCTTCGCTGTCTCATGTTTAGTTCCTTCTGATTCAAGATGTGCTGGAGGCTTTTGTGGTCAGTGAAGATGGTGCACTTGGTACCATAAAGGTAGTGCCTCCAAATTTTCAAAGCAAAGACTACGACTCCTAATTCGAGATCGTGAGTGGTATAATTCACCTCATGTGTCTTTAGTTGTCGGGACGCATAAGCTATTACCTTCCCACGCTGCATGAGTACACATCCTAAAACTTGATTCGAAGCATCGTAGTAAACTACAAAGTCCTCTGTTACATCTGGTAATGATAGCACTAGTGCACTACAGAGAGCTCGCTTTAGAGTTCGGAGGCAACCTCCTACTTTTCCGTCTATTCAAATGGTACGCCCTTTTGTGTAAGCATGGTAAGTGGCTTGGCTGTCTGGGAGAAATTCGGGATAAATCTTCTGTAATAGCCTACGAGTCCCAGAAATTGGCGAATTTCCGTGGGTGTTGATGGGATTGCCCATCCTTCAATAGCCTTAATCTTAGAAGGATCCACATGTATCCCTTCTTTACTGACAACATGACCCAAAAAGTTTACGCTTCGAAGCCAAAATTCACACTTGGAGAGTTTTGCGTATAACTTTTCGGTTCGTAGGGTTTCCAAGATCTGTCGGAGATGTCGGCTATGCTCCTCTATGCTTCGAGAATAGACTAGGATATTGTCGATGAAAACAATGACAAAGTTGTCGAGGAATGGTCGACAGACTCGATTCATCAGATCCATGAACGTGGTGGGGGCATTTGTTAGACTGAAAGGCATTACAAAAAATTCATAATGTCCATAGCGTGTTCGGAAAGCGGTCTTCGGAATATCCACGTCTCGGACCTTGAGTTGATGATAGCCGAAACACAGATCTATCTTAGAGAAATAGCGTGCTCCTTGCAGTTGGTCGAATAAATCATCGATTCGTGGAAGTGGATAGCGATTTTTGATAGTGAGCTTATTCAGCTCTCTATAGTCTATGCACATTCGGAAGGATCTGTATTTCTTCTTAACGAAAAGGACCGGAGCTCCCCATGAAGAGAAGCTGGGTCGGATGAATCCTTTATTTAAGAGTTCACTGAGTTGACTTGAGAGTTCCTGCATCCCCGCAGGAGCCAACCTATAGGGTGATTTGGCGATTGGAGTGGCTCCTGGTACCAGGTCAATCTGAAATTCGGCCTGTCTATCAGGGGGTAACCCTGGAAGATCCTCAGGAAACACATCCGAAAGGTCACACGCCACTGTAATCTCTTGAAGGTTTATTTCTTCCTTGGACTTGTCCAGGACATGAGCAAGGAACACGCAGTTCTTCTTATGCAAGCACTTTTATGCTTTAATGCATGAGATAAGACGAAGGTTGATGCCGAGTTTATCTCCATACACGATTAGGGTTTTGTGGTTAGGAAGATGAAGGCGAGCGGCCTACTTGTGGCACATAATATCAGCATGATGGGGGTTTAACCAATCCATGCCAATGATCACATCGAAACTCCTAATGTTCACAAGCATCAAGTTTATTTGGAAGGTGTGGTGATTTTGTGTTAATGTGCACCCTACATAGATATCCTTAGTCGATTCTGTTTTCCCATTGGCCATTTCCACCGTGAAGGTTTCATTGAGCTTCTGGGGTTGTTGGTTTAATAAATGTTTAAACTTGTTACTAACGAAGCTTCGCTCTGCTCTGCTATCGAATAGGATACATGCGTAGGTGTTGTTTAGAAGAAACGTACCGGTAACAATAGTGGGGTCTTGGACGGCTTCTCCTTGTCCCATAGTCAGAACTCTTCCTACTGCTCCTGTCGCCTGATTATTTGCATTGGGAAAATTTTGCCTGAAATGTCCGGTCTTCCCACACCCATCATCGGTATAACTGGCTCCGTCCTTTGTGTTGTTGTTGTTGTTGTTGTTGTTGTTGTTGTTGTTGGGCATCTGGTTTTTGTGGAAGCTGCGCCCTACAATACTTTGTTGTATGGCCCTTCCGGTTGCATCTTGTGCACATCATCTCTCTGCATTTGTCACACCCCCAAACCAAGGATGGCGGAAACGTCTGGGGGTGGAGGAGTTCATGTATAGTATCATAACCACAAATGGCAATAGTAATTCAAGCAAAGACAACCAACATATATATATATATATATATATATATATATATATATATATATATATATATATATAATTTAAAGAGTTACATCATTGTATGAATTTCATGTTTCCAAATCAATTACAATATGTTAACAAAATATGAAATGTTTGACGCCTTAACGTCCCATCCTCAAAATGCACTTGGTTACTTGTTTAGTGATTTCCTGAGAATACAAGTTGTTTGAAAAAGTGTCAACACAAAGGTTGGTGAGTTCATAAGTTTTTGTATGCAATTATGAAAACCTTTTCTTGTAATAGTAGTGTCCGTTCCAGAAAATCCAATGTTTTCCTTAATGTGTAAATGTAGTCTTAAAACCCAAAGACCGGAATGTACAAATAATTTGTCATATTTATAGTAAAACTATGCAAGTTTAAATCGACATAAACTCGTTTGATTTCAATGAAATCCCCGTAAATTCTATGTTTGTTAATACTTAATGTGAGTTATTATAACCATACTGTGACCTAGTTGGCCTGAAACGACGTTCTTCAGGCGTCGGAAATGTTATGACATTTGTCACCTCAGACCTGCCGGTCTAGCTATTACATGCAGCTCAGGTGCGGGTTTGTCAAACCGAATATAGATCTATATACAACTATCACGCTTTCCCTACAGGAGACTCTGGTTACAATACATGACTTACTGGTAATGTGAAGCGAATGTCTCACAAAAGTCATTAACGAATTTACGTGTAATGTAATGAAAATCCCCTTTTGTATAAATGTACCCTTTTTGTATGAGTGTGTTATGTAATGTATCATAAACTATACCTATTATAGTTTATCAAAACAAGGGTAGTAGTGGTAATGTACATAAACTATACTGAACATAGTTTATCCAAATGTTTGTATGTAATGGATGTACTTTGATTATGATAATTTGTTATCTTCTATGTTCTATATATCAAAATCCATTTGTTAACTGATGCATGTCTATATACTAAGACAAAATGTCATATATTGCAATAACATATATTCACATAAAGATATACACCTTGCTCAACATGTTACAAAGTGAAATGAAATGGACAACATTTTTCTGTTGTTAGCATTTTCTATTACTGCTCTTAGAAAATTTGTAGAAAAATCATCAAATGTCCAAATCAAAATCCGTAAATTCTGAGAGTTTGGAAATTGCGTCTAGTTTGTTTGTAATTCATAGAAAAAGTTTATGCAATTAAAATTATGAATTAAATAGTGGTCACTCAATCGGAGTCCTGTGTTCTGTTTCATGTCTGATCCACTCCTAAGAGTCACTCGATGTGCACCGGTTATGTGCATTTTAAAATTTTTAATAAGTTGTTGATCCTAATGAGTCTACCCTAAGTCCACAACCAAACAAGGAACATGTCCTAAGGCGGACTCATCATTTCTAGGCTAGTCATTTCTTAACTACACATAACAGTGAGAAACACCTTAAAATATTAGAGTTATCAGTTGCAAATAGTGTTCAATGTCCAGTAGTGTGATCAAATGCCGAACATCCCATGAAATAAAATGCATGCCAATTTCATTGATAAAAATTTTAGTACATATTCTTTTGGAGAATATTTGACCTCACCAGGGTCTACATTACATCAATATAAAAGATAGTTTTAGCAGCACAAAAGCCCTTTGAGTAGTGTAATCGCTTAATCGCAGGGTCAACCTACATACAAAAGAGTAGCACCAACGCATGGTCATAATCCTATACTACGAAGATGTGTGAGTAGTAATGAGTTCTACTCACGACGATCCTTCCCTGATGGAGCTTGGGATGATGTCGATGCGCCTTGCAGTTCTGCTAACCTCTGTTTGGTAGCGATCTTCCTTTCTTCGAGAGCCAAATACCTTTCCTGATACTCCCTTGCTTCTGCTCGAGAAGCGAGAAGGTCCTGAATGAGTTGATCTCTGAAGTGGTAGTCCTGCTCTAGATCTCTGGTGCGAGCAGTGGTGTGACAACATAAATTTTCAAAACAAAAATTTCATTTTCAAAACCATAATTTTTCACAAAATAACATCAACATATTGTTTCAAATGTATTTATCACAAAACATCTCCCCAGAATCCAAAACATAAACTCCACAAGTGTGTACGGATCATGCCGACGCCTTCCCACGCTCATCACTGGTACCTGAAACACATCACACAACAACTGTAAGCATAAATGCTTACTGAGTTCCCCCAAAATACCACATACAACACATACGCCACTCAAGGCTATAATACGACCCTCCGGTCGATGTGTCTCAACGGGACCCTCCAGTCCCGTAGCTCGTTGGACCCTCTGGTCCAGTCATAGCTCGTTGGGCCTTCCGACCCGGTCTGTATCGTTGGACCATTCGGTCCGGTCTATAACAACATACAACATATGCATAGCACATAGCACATAATCTCATACATAACACATAAGACCCTTTAGTCTACACAATATACCACTCTAGGTAAGTATAGTGAGAAGACTCACCTCGATGTCTCGGTAAATATCTGTCTAGGAATAAATGTGATCTAGCCTCCGCCTAATCACACAAAGAAATACACTCATAAATACAACTGCACTCAACCCTAAAGGTCAATAAGGTCAACGTTCAACTTTGACCGGACTCGGCGAGTGCACTAGGGTGACTCGACGAGTGTATACGTGTCCACTGACTCTCTTGGATCCTCTCTTGACACGCCGAGTACTTCTAAGACCCGACGAGTTCCACCTCACATGAATCACGGGGCCACCATGACTCAACTCGCCGAGTCTCAAGAACAACTCGGCGAGTTCCGGCTTGACTCAGTCCCCCTGACTCTCCCTGACTCACTGAGTCGACCCCTCAACTCGACAAGACCACTCGCTGAGTGGTTACGGGCAAACCTCATGCTACTCGTCGAGTCTGTTCTTCAGACTCGGCAAGTTAATGCCATGCATAAACTCAAACTCACTTCTAAGGTCAGATATGTTCCATACAATCATAGATCTGGCCTCCCCAAGCATGATAATCACGTAAAGTCCAAACCTTGGTGCTCAAACAACAACTATTTGCTCCTATATGATGTTTTAGCCCCATATCTCATAACCCTTGGTCAAAACTCCCATGGATCCTCATAAAGCTTAAGGAATAAAGCTTCTCTGGACCTCTATGGATCCCATTTCAAGCTTCATCACAAATAGGGATGAAATGGACATCCAATCTAACCAATAAAAGGGTTAAGAAACCCTAAACCCCTTGTTCATCATAATAACAGAAAAGGGAGCCAAAATATACCTCCAAAATGATGCTCTGAGCTCCAAATTCGAAGGATGTCCACCTTCCTTACCTCCTCTTGGCAAGAAACTCCTTTTCCTTGCCAAACAAAGCTTCAAAGGTTAACAATGGCCTCCTCTCTCTCCCAAAACGCTCAAAATCTCTTTAGGGTTTCTCTCTGGGGTTGGTGGCCGCAAATGACGGCCATAAGCCCCTTTAAATAGGTCTCAAACTCTGGAAATTAGGGTTTCATTAAACAGCGTGAACTCGCCGTGTCCACTTTTGGACTCGCCGAGTCCAGACGCGAACCCGCGTGCAAAACCGCGATCCTACTCGGCGAGTTTAGACTCCAACTCGCCGAGTCTCCTCACATCATTCAAAAATTAAAAGAATAAAAATAATACCTGGGAATCCAGGTGTTACAATTCTCCCCCACTAGAATCAGACTTCACCCTCGAAGTCTCACTCTGCAAATAACTCCGGATGCGGCTCACGCATCTCACGCTCCGGCTCCCAAGTTAAATCTGACCCTTTCCGATGCTGCCACTGGACCTGTACCAGTGTCACCTCTTTATTCCTCAGGACCTTGATCTTCCGATCTCTAATCGCCACTGGTCTCTCAGCATAATTCAGGCTCGCATCCACCTGAATATCTTCTAGTGGCACTACTGCCGACTCGTCGGCTACGCACTTTCGCAACTGCGACACGTGAAAAGTGTCGTGAATCTGACCCAACTTTGCTGGCAACTCCAAACGATAGGCTACCCTGCCTACCCTCGCGACCACCCTGAAAGGACCAATATATCGGGGCCCCAACTTGACCCTCTTCCTGAATCGAATCACTCCTTTCCAAGGAGAGACCTTCAGGAGCACAAAGTCGCCGACCTGAAACTCAAGCTCAGACCGACGTCTGTCCGCATAACTTTTCTGACGACTCTGAGCGGTCAACAACCTCTGTCTGACCTGCTGGATCTGCTCTGTCGTCTGAAGCACGATCTCGGTACTACCCATCACGCGCTGCCTACTTCTCCCCAGCAGATAGGGGCCCGACACCTCCTCCCATACAACAGCTCAAAGGGCGGCATGCCAATGCTTGAATGATGGCTGTTGTTGTAAGAGAACTCCGCCAAGGGCAAAAACGTGTCCCAACTTCCGCCGAAATCCAACACAAATGCTCGGAGCATGTCCTCAAGCGTCTGAATCGTCCGCTCACTCTGCCCGTCGGTCTGGGGGTGGTACGCAGTACTAAAATGCAGTTTCGTTCCCAATTCCTCATGAAACTTCTTCCAGAATCTGGAAGTGAAACGTACATCCCGATCTGAGACAATCAAAATTGGCACTCCATGCCGTGATACCACCTCTCTCACGTACATCTCCGCCAACTTCTATGCGGAAGAGCTCTCACTGATGGCCAGCAAAATGAGCACTCTTTGTCAACCTATCCACAATCACCCAGATTACATCGACACCCCTCGTGGTTCTTGGCAATTTGGTGATGAAGTCCATGGTAATCTGTTCCCATTTCCACTCGGGAATCTCTAATGGCTGCAACTTACCATGTGGACGCTGATGCTCAGCCTTAACCCTGTGACAGGTCAAGCATCTCTCTACAAACCATGCGACACCCCTCTTCATACAGGGCCACCAATAATCCTTTTTCAGGTCCAAAAACATCTTAGTGGCCCCGGGATGGATCGAGAATTTCGATCGATGAGCCTCCTCCATCAAAATGGTACGCATCCCGCCCACGGACGGTACCCAAATCCGACCCTAAAATGTCATAAGCCCCCGGCTATCAGTAACGAACTCTGATACCAGCCCGACAACTCGTTCCCTCTTCTGGCTCTCAGGCTGCACAGCCTCAGCCTGGGCCCCTCGAATAGCATCCAAAACTGGGGTCATCACTGTCAATCTCAAACATACATCTCGCAATAGGGCTGTGACAACCCAAAATTTCCATTATGAACAAACCATATAAAGCCAATAGAAGTTAGAACAGTTTCAGCAAAATTCCAAACTTTGGGTATAAGTTTGAGTTTTTCAGGATTTACACTTAAGGAGATATCAGGAGAGTGAATGCACTAGGATTTTGTGCAACACTGTTATTCCAACACTCGGTTATATTAGAAATCATTTCGGGAATAAAAATATTTTCGGCCAAAAATATCTCAGGACTATATATAGAATTTTGAACCAAATTATGTCATTAGTTACATTTCCATCTAGAGAAAAGCCATTTTCTCTCTCACGGATCTTCGGATCTTCGGGAGTTTACCGCCCAAGAACGTTCTTGGAGAGTAAACTCCAAAATGAGGCTAAAATGCTACCTAGTCTTTTCCCCATGATAAGTAACAAACTTAGGCTTATTTATAAATGTATTAGGACTAGAAAACAATCCAAAACCCCAAGATTTGGGAGTTTACCGCCCAAGAACACTTGGGCAGTAAACTCCATTTTAAGGGCGAAAAGAGTCCCAATGCTCCTCAAAGCCTCGGATCTCAAACTAGAAGCCTACATTACATGTTTAGATGACCAAATCAATTAAGATTCAAGGGAGAAAGAGAGTTCATGGCCCAAAAGGTTCTAGGGCCGTGAACTCCAATAAATGGTGCCAAATGGTGCCATAATTCCTCCTAAAAGGAGTTATATTATGAAGGGTTTTGAGCATTCTAACACTTCCTAAGTGTACATGCAACCCTAATAACCTTGGATCTATGTTTGTCTAATTATCATGCAAAGTTGAATTCCAAGGTTATATTCCTATCTAGCATACATGGGGAACAATTTTAACTTGAATCATAGATAGAATAACTTACCTTGTTGTTGATTGTGTTCCTTGAAACCTTGTGAGCCTAGCACCCCAAGTGTGATGCCTCAAATGCTTCACACAACACCAAATTCTCTTGGAAAGACTCTTGAGATAACACACACTTCTCAAAATCGGCCAAGCCCTCTTGTTTCTTAGTGTAGCCGATTTTGGTGGAGAATATGTTTCTTATATAGTGTTGACACATCTAGGGTTACACCATGTAAACCCTAATGTGTCATGACTCTTCATTTCCATGACCCATGGGTTTGTAACTCCCATGGAGCATCCATGGAGCATCCTATGGGTAGAACCCAACTTGATAATCCATGGAGCCTCTTAGCCCACTATACAAGATATGGATGATTTACATAATCAACCCATATATTTAATTAATTATCCTTTGATCACTTAATTAATTCCAAATTAATTCTTTGATCAACTAATCAAATGATATTATTAATATATTAGAACTTATAATATATTAATAATCTCCAAGTGTTATTTCTCTCATTTAGTCTATCCAATTGCATGGTGCCATGCAACCCAAATGGACCATGCCGGGTCAGGTCAAGTACACACCTGAAATAGTTATGGACTTAGACACCTTATCCAACAGTCTCCCACTTGGATAAGTCTAATAACTATATCTCTAGTACTTCAGGAACCGACCGGCAATCGTAGCTCTTTCAAGGTCTCTCGGAACTGAGAAGATGATGGTACGCCATTTAAGATAAGTGATCATATAATCCTCCGTTCTAGATATCAGCCGGACAAATACATGGAACATTGTCTTGCTTATTGTCCAACATTTGTTTCCCGATTTCCGATTTGTTTGACATAGAACTTAATTGAACACATCAACTTAGTTCTGACCGGGCCCGGTACATGGGTCAAAACAAAATCATCGAGGGGCCCAGATATCAGCTTCTAATCCAAGAAGGAACAGATAAACTTCGACTCATATGTTTGTTCTACCACTCATTGAATTACACACAAAAGTACGTTTTATAACATCGAGTTACCAATGCGGTTTCGTACAGTCAATGCATAATCAACTTGTAAGTAACAAATCATATCTCTAGGTTTGAAGACTTATATGATATTACCGTCTCACGATCACTCGAGATAGAATTCCATGAAGTGATTCCAGTGAGCGTGGGTTGAGTCCAATGCTCAGAACTTATGAGCACTCATGATTGTTGTAGCCTTGTCCAAGACCTCTACAACCAAACATGACAGTCTTGATTCATATCTACTTCCAACATATGACCGACTGTGGAGGTTTGAATAATATGTTATACCAAACAAAATTATTCTGGAAGTTAAAACATGCAAAAGAAATATAGTAAACGATCGACAAGAGATAGCAACACTTTACTCATAAATAAAACACCTTTTATTCATCATCAAATGTCAATTACACTTTACAAATTTCGAGATTATCTAACTACTAAATCTAATATCATCCTTCAGCCCTATGCTCCGAGCATGCTGAAGATGCTTAACCCGAGCCAGTCCTTTTGTGAGGGGATCTGCCGGATTCTCATCTGATGATACCCTCTTTGCCATGAGGTGTCCTTCTTCAATCCGATGTCTAATGAAATGGTATTTTCTGTCGATGTGTCTGGATCTCCCATGATCCCTTGGTTCCTTGGCTAAGGCAACAGCACTTTCACTATCACAGAAAATTTCCATTGGCTCTTTAATAGCTGGTACAACTCCAAGGTCTCCAATGAAGTTTTTCAGCCATATCGCCTCCTTTGCTGCCTCGCTAGCTGCAATATACTCTGATTCACAAGTAGAATCTGCCACTGTCTCTTGCTTGGAACTCTTCCAAGAAATTGCTCCTCCGTTTAGGGTAAAGACCCAGCCCGACTGAGAGCGGAAATTATCCCTATCAGTCTGGAAGCTAGCATCACTATACCCTACAACTCTCAAGTCATCACTCCCACCGAGGGTAAGAACCCAGTCCTTAGTCCTCCGTAGGTACTTGAGGATATTCTTTACCGCAGTCCAGTGTGCCTTGCCAGGGTTCGCCTGATACCTACTAACCATGCTCAAGGCAAAAGCTACATCGGGTCGAGTACACGTCATAGCATACATGATCGATCCTACAGCCGAAGCGTAAGGTGTTCGACTCATTTCTGCTATCTCAGCCTCAGTGCTAGGGCTTTGTGTCTTACTCAATCTGGTGTTACTCTGGATGGGTAACTCTCCTTTCTTGGAATCCTGCATGCTGAATCTCTTCAGCACCTTATCCAAGTAGGTACTCTGACTAAGTCCAATTAGTCTTTTACTCCGATCTCTCAAGATTCTTATCCCTAGAATATAGGCAGCTTCACCAAGGTCCTTCATAGCGAAACACTTCCCAAGCCAGGACTTTACTTCCTGCAGGGTTGGAATGTCGTTTCCTATGAGTAGTATGCCATCCACATACAATACCAAAAAGCTAACTATACTCCCACTAGCCTTGACATACACACAAGATTCATCTTCACACCTAGAAAAGCCAAATTCCTTGACCTTTTCATCAAAGCAAAGATTCCATCTGCGAGGTGCTTGCTTCAATCCATAAATGGATTTCTCAAGCTTACACACTCTATTAGGGTACTCGTTGCTGACAAAACCCTCTGGCTGACTCATGTAAACATCTTCAGCCAACTTTCCATTAAGGAAAGCGGTTTTGACATCCATCTGCCATATTTCATAATCATGAAATGCAGCTATGGCTAACAGAACCCGAATAGACTTAATCTTGGCTACTGGAGAAAAGGTCTCATCATAATCCACTCCAGGAATTTGAGAGAAGCCCTTTGCAACCAGTCTAGCCTTATAAGTGTGTACTTTACCATCCATGTCGGTCTTCTTCTTGAAGACCCATTTGCACCCTACTGTCTTACGACCTGGTACATTTTCAACCAAGTTCCAAACTTGATTGTCATACATGGATTGTATATCGCTATCCATAGCCTCTTTCCATTTAGCAGACTCGGGGCCTGCCATGGCTTCCTCGTAGCTGTTAGGGTCATCTTGACTTACTAGTGTTTCATCACTAATAAGTGTCTCACCTTCTGCAGTAATATGGAATCCATAGTAATGCTCAGGTGCACTCCTAACTCTCGTGGAACGTCTCAGAGGTACAGATTTGTCAATTGGCTCAACAGGAGTTTCCTCCTCAAGTTGAGGGCTAGAGTTTGAAGTTCCTTCACCGCTTGATTCTTGAATTTCTTCAAGATCAATTTGCCTCCCACTGTCCCCTTGGCTTATAAATTCTCTTTCTCGAAAGACTCCTCTTCTTGCTACAAAGACCACATTGTCACTAGGTCTGTAGAAGAGGTAACCAAAGGATCGCTGTGGGTAACCGATGAAAATACACCTCTCGCTTCGAGGTTCGAGCTTATCATGAGTCTCGCGTCTCACGAAAGCCTCGCAACCCCAAATCTTGATGTGGTCTAGTTTAGGTACTTTACCAGTCCACATCTCGTGAGGAGTTTTGGCAACTTTCTTTGTAGGGACTAGATTAAGAATATGGGCGGCAGTCTCTAAGGCATACCCCCAGAATGAAATTGGTAGCGTAGCTCGACTCATCATGGAACGAACCATATCTAACAAGGTTCGATTACGCCTCTCAGCCACACCATTCAACTGTGGTGTCCTGGGAGGTGTCAATTGTGAGACTATCCCACATTCCCTTAGATAGTCGAGGAACTCTGAACTAAGATACTCACCACCACGATCAAATCGAAGCATCTTAATGTTCCTGCCCAATTGATTCTCGACTTCCTGTTTAAATTCCTTAAACCTCTCGAAAGTCTCTGACTTATGCTTGATCAAGTAGACATATCCATATCTACTATAATCATCAGTAAAAGTCAAATAATAACGATTAGCATCCCTTGTGGCATGTTTGAATGGTCCACACACATCCGTGTGTATAAGGTCCAACAAACCTTCACCCCTCTCACACGAACCTGTGAAGGGTGACTTTGTCATTTTTCCAAGTAAGCATGATTCGCAACTATCATCTGACTTTAGGTCAAACGACTCCAAGACTCCATCCTTTTGGAGTTGGCCTATGCGTTTCTTGCTTATATGTCCAAGACGACAATGCCATAAAGATGCTTTATCCAAGTTATTATTAGTAGAATCAATACACAAAACATTATTTCCTAAGTTATCTACAACAGATACAGCTTCATACACACCATCACAAGGTAATGCTTTAAAATAAAGAACTTTATTAAAGAAAGCATCAATAGAACCAACTTCATTATTAAATGAAAAGGTAAACCCTTGTTTGTACAAAGCATGAAAGGAAATAATATTTCTTGCCATTCCTGGCGAGTAACAACATTTATTCAAATCTAAACTAAACCCACTACTTAGCGATAAAGTATAAACTCCAATCTTGGTAACATGTATAGCTTTCCTATTCCCCATGATCAAGTTTAGCCTTCCTTGCTCCACATCCTCACTTCTTCTTAGTCCCTGCAAGTCACAACAAATATGAATACCACACCCGGTATCAAGGACCCAAGAATTAGAATGGGGTGAGTTATTAGAAATGATAGTGTAAATACCTGCATGGTTGGGTTTAACTTTCCCATCCTTCACATCTTGCTGGTATTTTGGGCAGTTCCGCTTCCAATGAGCTTTTTCATGGCAATAGAAGCATTCAGTCTCTTTTGGGTCAGAAGAAGGAGTAATGAAACCTTTCTTGGTTCCACTTGAAGAAGAGCCATCAAGGGTCCGAACCTTGGTACCCTTAGAAGAGCTCTTTCTCTTCCTCCCTCGACTTTTCCCGATTGCCAAAACCGGAGTAGAGTTTTGAGTAGGAGTGATAGCAACCGACTTCCCCTTAAGACCTGATTCTGCGGTCTTGAGAAGTCCCTGAAGTTTGCTGAGGGTGACTTCTTCCTTGTTCATGTGATATGTCATGCGGAATTGATCATAGCACGATGGTAAGGAATGCAAAATAATATCTATTGCAAGATCCTCCGGGAAGTTCACATTAAGCTTCAGCAAACGATCCACATACCTTTGCATTTTCTGCATGTGGCTCGTGACGGATTCCCCGTCCTTCATCATGGTTGTTATCATGGAGCAAATGATTTCATACCTCTCTTGTCTTGCACTTTGATGGTATCTTTCCATCAAATCTTGGTGCATTTCATAAGGGTAGAAATCCTCATAAGACTTTTGGAGTTCCGCTGTCATCGTGGCCATCATGATGCAAGCCACTTTCGTAGCATCCCTTTCATGTGCCCGAAATTCAGCGATCTCCTGAGGAGTTGCAGTGGACTCATCAATCTCCTTAAGCTCCTTGTCAAGGACATATTCTTTGTCCTCGTAGCGGGTAATCATCCTGATGTTTCTGATCCACTCATTGAAGTTGGATCCATCAAAGGTGACTTTCCCACACAAGTTCATAAGGGTAAAGGAGCCATTAGGATTAGAGCCAGAAGCATTGTTGAAAGACATCTGAAGAAAAGAGAACAAGATTAGTTTAGATATAAGAGAGTCCTTAATAAAACACCCAAATGTAATATTAAGGCTAGGATCCAATCACAATATAATATAACTTAGAAGAGGTATGCCGTAATCTAAGCTATATCATATGTGAAAGGTAGGTGAATGACGATTCACCAATTTCCACCACGAAAACCGCAATATTTTAGTATTAGGTTTTTGAATGGTTCTTAGAAATTCCTAGATTCTTTGAGATTCAATGAACTTTTCAAAGGCATGTTTCAATCTCGAGTGTGCCCTCCAAGTTTTGTGACTGGGATACCGAGGATCACAAAACGAGGTGTGAAGTAACCATGCAAATCACTTGGTACCCTTAAAGTTTATCACTCAATCGATGTGCCGGTTAACCACACACGCTCCATCGATACTATAATAAACCCTAAGTCACCCTTTACCTACCTTGTTAAGTCCAAGTTAGTGTGCCGGTTAACCACACACGCTCCACCAACGACTTAATCAAAGTGTAAAGTGTAATTTCATGGAATAGCACCTTATTCACATTTTTCCTAAAGTAACTAAGATTGGGAATTTAATAAAACATTTAGTTACTTTATAATATTCATCATACTTTGAATGAGAATTAATAAGTCCTTGTCTTACCCGTTCGGCTAACGACCCTCCACCGATCAAGCAAGCGGTGGGTGAGAGTGGACACCCATTAAGTCACCATTTTATAGGCAACAACCTTATACCCACCTTATAGACCGGCTTCGTGAATGAGGCGTACTAGCGGTAAGACGACTTTGTTCTTATACATATATATATATATATATATATATATATATAATTATTAAATCATAATAATATAAGTATAAGGGTTGAATTTTAACTTTTAAAATTCTAGGGGTTGGAACTAAAGTTTTAACTTAACTTTACTTGTTCCAAAACTTGAGGGCAAGTTTTGTAAACTTTCAAAACTTTTCATTTCTTGTAACTTATGAGTTTAATAGAGTAATAAAATGAGGACTTTTCATTTTTCCTAACTCTTGTGTTCTTTTAATGGTTTTTTAATCCAAGAGACTTTTGGTTTTCCATAACTTGAGGACAAGTTATGGACTCCATTAAAACACATTATGATCATGAATTAATCTACCACATAGGTTACAAATAATTCCTTTGATCATCTAAACATCATAAGAACAAGAATATGAATATGAACACTTTCAAGAATCAAAATCACATTGAATCTTTGTAATTTTGATAACTAGTTGTTGTAAATGAGTTAGAAAAGACATTACACCTTCTAAAACAAGTTTTCAAGTACCAAAACATTTTAGGGTAATGATTCTAATCCATTTCCAGCAACTCAAGTCGAAATTCTGCACTCTGTCGACCCTACTCGCCGAGTGCATAAACCTACTCGCCGAGTAGGTTGAAGATACACATGAACTCGACGAGTCCTCCCCATGGACTCGCCGAGTCCATCAGTCAGACAGCAGAATTTTCGACTTTCTTCAACTTTTAAGCACAAATAACAAACAAACAAGCCTAGGCTCTGATACCACTGAAGGGTTTTGAGCATTCTAACACTTCCTAAGTGTACATGCAACCCTAATAACCTTGGATCTATGTTTGTCTAATTATCATGCAAAGTTGAATTCCAAGGTTATATTCCTATCTAGCATACATGGGGAACAATTTTAACTTGAATCATAGATAGAATAACTTACCTTGTTTTTGATTGTGTTCCTTGAAACCTTGTGAGCCTAGCACCCCAAGTGTGATGCCTCAAATGCTTCACACAACACCAAATGCTCTTGGAAAGACTCTTGAGATAACACACACTTCTCAAAATCGGCCAAGCCCTCTTGTTTCTTAGTGTAGCCGATTTGGTGGAGAATATGTTTCTTATATAGTGTTGACACATCTAGGGTTACACCATGTAAACCCTAATGTGTCATGACTCTTCATTTCCATGACCCATGGGTTTGTAACTCCCATGGAGCATCCATGGAGCATCCTATGGGTAGAACCCAACTTGATAATCCATGGAGCCTCTTAGCCCACTATACAAGATATGGATGATTTACATAATCAACCCATATATTTAATTAGTTATCCTTTGATCACTTAATTAATTCCAAATTAATTCTTTGATCAACTAATCAAATGATATTATTAATATATTAGAACTTATAATATATTAATAATCTCCAAGTGTTATTTCTCTCATTTAGTCTATCCAATTGCATGGTGCCATGCAACCCAAATGGACCATGCCGGGTCGGGTCAAGTACACACCTGAAATAGTTATGGACTTAGACACCTTATCCAACATATTATGCCCTAAACTCTTCCATATACCAAGCCATTAAGTAGAAATGCTTATTAGGGCCTTATAGAGCATCAAACATCAAATGGTAACATAAGTGTGAGCTTACGGCCTTAAACTCATGAGTTTACAACCGTAAACTCACTTATTAGGGTCATTAGGGCCGTGAACCTCATGGTGGAGTATTCCTTGAGCCCTACACACAATAGCTTCCCCTACAAACACTTAGATGCAATCCTAGAGGCTAATAACACTTGATAAAGGTGTTTAGCATGTCCTAGGGTGTCTTGACTTGTTTATTAGTTGTTTATAGACTAATTTGTTACATATATGTGAAATTATATCTTAACTAGGATCATAAGTGTGTTCAAGACTTCACTTGACACCTAGCAGTCCTACCTCTTCAGTTCATCCGTATCACCCACAACAGGTGAGTTCATACCCCTTAATCAATGTTTTAAATGATTTTAAATGCTTTAATGGGGGGGGGGGGGATACAAGTAGAAAACAGTATGTTATTAAATCAATCGTATGTATTTTATAACTGTGTTTTCACTCAGTAGATTTCACATATTTCAAAAGGTGACACATGAAATGGTTTTCTATCTTAAAATACCTTGATAACAAAAGTATTAGTTTTGAAATGTTTATTAAAATGACATCAAGTTACTCTTAATTATTGTTCAAAACTCCTAGATATCTTGCAAAACCATTATTTTTACCTTCTTGAACAAAACTAAACTTATACGCATATGTTCTTATATATGTATTGATGTTATAGTTTCCATCCTTCGTTCAGTTTCCTACACCCTGGTGTATCGAGGGTGCATAAATCTACTTGAACAACCAATTACTTTCCAGTTAATTATCATAGGGATAGTTAGAAGAAACAAAACATTATTCCTATTACAAGGAATCACACAAGAGTTAGTTCATTCATGAGTCAATACCAGTACCTTACATGATACATGAGTACAATTACTTAGGATTACATGATACATGAGTATGTTTACATAGCTACATGTATCTGAATATGCTTACATGAATACCATACATGAGTACTGTTACTTAGATACATTATTCGGTATTCACTTACATGGATACTTGTACCTAGAGTTATTAGGAAGTTTTATATGTACCTCATGTGTAAATTTTCCTGCCTATCCCTGTTCGATGGGATGTCTAGACGGGACTAACCATTCCAGAACCCAGCTGTTAGCAACACTGGGTGATGAACATCTACGGATGTCTAAGGTTATCACTTATCATAGATAGATTGATATCAGAACTAACCATTCCTCCATCCTGCTGTCGCAACAGAGGATGAGATGAAAGTCTTCGGATGATCATTAGGTTAATGCTTGTATTAGGAGTCGGCCATGGAACTAACCATTCCTCCATCCTGCTGTTGCAACAAAGGATGAGATGAAAATCTTCGGATGATCATTAGGTTACCACTTATATTAGGAGTCGGCTACGGGACTAACCCTCCCTCCACCCTGCTGCCGCTACAGAGGATGAGTGGACAATCTTCGGATGTTCATTAGGGTATACCTTTCGCTTCGGCGATGTCGTGTTAATCCTGGTCACCCAGGGATAACACTTACATGATTATATTTTTCCTATTTTACTTTATTTTTTGATATATTCACATAAACGATGAGTTAGACTAAGCACTTTTATTACTAGTCAATAGAAAGGAAAAGCTATCATTTTACTTACAGAACATTTAAGTCTTGGTAGAAGACTATCATATCATTTTCCTATTTTACTATATTTTGTGATATATTCACATAAACGATGAGTTAGACTAAGCACTTTTAGTACTAGTCAATAGAAAGGAAAAACTATCATTTTACTTACAAAACATTCAGGTCTTGGTAGAAGACTACATTATCATAACTAAACATTCGGGTCTTGGTAGAAGACTACATTCTCATAACAAAACATTAGGGTCTTGGTAGAAGACTACATTATCATAACAAAACATTCGGGTCTTGGTAGAAGACTACATTATCATAACAAAACATTCGGGTCTTGGTAGAAGACTACATTGTCATAACAAAACATTCGGGTCTTGGTAAAAGACTACATTGTCATAACAAAACATTCGGGTCTTGGTAGAAGACTACATCTCAAACTAATAGAAAATAAGGGATTTTCTAGGGCTTTCATACTTACATCAACATTTTTCATTTAAAGGTTTACATGACTTTTAAAACAACTTTTAGTAAGCAAGACAATGACACTTAAATACTTATGAATTCACCAGCTTTAAAGTTAATACTCTCTTTCAAAATAACTTGTATTCTCAGGTCATTAGTAGACAGGTACGGTGGCCAGGTTTTGAGAAGACGGAGCAGACAAGTCTCGTCTTTTATTTTGATTGTATATTTTTGGTGTCTTATTACAATGAAAGAACACACATGTATTAAAACTTTACTTAGAATGCAATGGATGATGTTGTTGCTTGTTTACTATTATACACTGTTGTGATACTGTACATGACGTCCTCCACCCCGGAACGTTTCCGCCGTTCGTGGTTTTAGGGTGTGACAGATTGGTATCAGAGCATTGTTTATAGTGAATTAAGTATATCAACCCATAAAAGATATACTAACTATAAACACATTGGGATTAAAACACTCTGTCTAAGAGTTTATACTTTTAAATAATAAACTATTTAACAAAGTATACGTGCCTGCATTCATACTAAAATCAGTTTCACAACGACAAGAACAAAAGTATTACGATTGTTGAATATCACAAGTAAGCTCGGGGATGTATGGTCAGTCTTGGGAGTGGCATAGCCTGATCAACTATGCTGTTCCAAAGAGTGATTAGCACATGCCCACGAATGGTTGTGATATGGCAACTAGTCTAAAAACTTACCAACATTACCACAATGAGAACATTATAACAGAACCTAAGTCTAAAATACCATAAGGGTGTTTTGTGTTACTATATGTACTTTATACTTGAGAACTAAAATGGAATCTTCATTCCTAAGTTGATAATTGCTAAGTGGATACGCTAAAGTTATATGTAACTGGGATGTTATAGACTTAGAATAGGTGAAATTTTTGCTTTACCCCTATTCCTTGTGAATTTGGAGTTGAGGTCACTTATTCGAAGGTCTATCCTGTGTTGATTACATATAACTGGTATGCACTTTACAAATAGCGATGGAACTAATGAAGATTTCCTAAATAATTATCTAGATAGTTCGTCTAATAATTATTTTCTTACCCCAAATTCTCGCGTAGATAACATGGCTGGATTCCATCCCCACGACAACCTGTTCCTTCCGAACGCAGTTATCGTTGGATGGTTTGGAGAAGAACCAGATAATGATCATCCAATCCCTCTGAATGATCACCATGCTGAAGACATTTCAGACGATGCCATCTCCGAACCCGAGGTTGAGGACCTACCCCAGGCAGCTCCCTTTCCATTTCCCAACCCTCGTCCGGCTTTTCATGGACCGACGCCTGAGTGGGTGGAATGTTTGGAAACATGGAGCCAAGGACAAGATTAGCCCATGCCATTTAATGGTGACCGAAGCTTCTATGACCTGAGCAATGGGGGCTCAGCAGACAGAATCATGCCAATTCTGATCTGAAGAGTTGCCCGAAACGAAATCCAGGGCATGATAGCTCTACAACGTATCGCAGAAGTTGATACAAATGGAGGAATGCATATGCTTCGCACCAGTCGCCTGGAACATGCTCGTGAGAGGTCTGAGAGAGACCATGAAACCCTGCTACAAGCACTGGCTGAATCACGAGCCGAAGCCATAGAACTTTGAGTACGCCAGAGAGTGTACGAAAGACACCTGCTTGATGTGGAACGCCAACTGGCTGAACTGAGAGTTCACCAGAGGGATGAACGATGCTAGTAGTAGATACTTTACTTTATATTCCTTGTTAGAAAGGAATCGTGTTTCTGTCTATGCCCGATGTGGCATTTTCTATGAAACTATCTTGTACTGTAAGTACTTTTGGTTAGGTCTTTATGCTGTCAGGAACTATCTTCTCTGGATATGATGTAAGACCTTGTTACAAGGTCATTTTCCCGAACTTGTACGTCATGAATATCAAAGATATTGACAGTCGGCTAACTTCTGTGTCATTCTTTATTCGAATACTCTTATCATACTTTCATTAGAGTCTATTTGAAACATGCTCTAGTCAAGTAATTGGACTATAGCAATTTAACTCCGGAGAAATCTTCGAGTCTCTTTTAACGGTTGGATCACGTTATTCGCCAACCAACAATACCTCGGCTAGAACGACAAACATCTTGAGACCATTGCATAAACTTACTTCCATTCCATACTAGGACTGCATCATAGAGATGTAGGTCGAATCTTAGAGAACATACTTCTATTCTTTACATGAGCGATCGAACTACGTCTAGGTTCAACCATTCTCGCTCACAAATTCATTTTCTTTCGGTGTAACAGAATCATGTCACCCAAGAAAAACGATCAGCCCATCAACCAAACACCAACTCTTCAGATTGATGCAGCTACCTTTCAAGCTGCAGTCTCGGCTGCCGTGTCAGCTATTCTGACCCACCTGAACGCTAACAACGCAAGTGTTAGCGGGATTGTTAACAATCATTCCAATCCAAGCAACAAACGGAAGTCTTGGAATAAACCTAAGGACAAGTCGCTTCGAAGGGAGAACAGGAAACAACCACCAGTAACAACCTTCACAGCCACGACATCAGCACCTCCAACTACCATCCCTTCGGGCATCCCAATGGTCCCTAAACCAGCCAAGCTCTATGATGGAAATCTCCCAAAATGCATTAAATGCAGTTTTCACCACCATGGACCTTGTAAGGAGATGCAGTGCTCACACTGCAACAGGAAGGGGCATACAGCCCGTTACTGCAAGACTCCAACAGCTCAGCCTACCCAAATGCCAAGCACCAGTGTGAACCAAACTTGCTACGGTTGTGGCAAGGTAGGTCATTACAAAAGGAACTGCCCAGAGGCAGCAAATGCTGGCACACACGGCAGTATGCTACCGACCACCGCCGCGGGAGAGCCTACTCCGGACCCACGTTAATGTAATTTAGGCGATTTGTTGTAACATACTTATGAACCATCCCAAAACTAGTGCAACCAGAGTCTTATATTTTGCGGGATCCCGTCTGTTTAGGGATGCTCGTACTGCGTGTACTTGTCTTTTGTAGTATACCTTGTTCGCAACAATAGTCTTGTAGTAAATCTAAAAGTACAGTAACTCTGTTAAAAGTTGCACTGTTGTGTTTTGGTCTGTAACGCCTTATGTTCAAATCTAATGTCTTTAGTTTCCATATGTTTCCGATTTTATCATACGATTCAAGTAAATTTGATCCTCGCAATACCAGCTTCATAAGTGCATCTCTTTCTCAGAAATCGTCTTTTAGCGAAGCCGTCATATCATAACACTGAAGTACTCATACAAAGAGTACCTTATAGTTCTTTTCCTTTCCGAAGGAATCCCCACAGTATTACTCGTGCAGTACGTTAAGTTCAATTCCAGGATTCATACGGTTGATCTATCATTGAAGAATGTATACATGAGAGTGATATATAATCAATGTTTTACAGGTTTAGAATTGATGATTCCACTTTAACTTCTTTTCCCTCGATGGGATGTGAGATTAAGGAAGAATCAGTTATTCGACTACCTTTTCAGTCTTAATTATATACGATTCGTATGCACGAAATTGTGATCATTGAATCACGTATGAATTCTAATATGAACTTCAGGACGAAGACTGTCCAGAAGTACGAATAATTGCATTGGCATAGGAACAAACTTAGAACCCGGTATGACTCTTATAACCAGATCGCCTTCAGTCTAAACACCTACGGAAGATACAAGAATAGCCCGGACAACACAACGAACTACTCAAAAATAGAATTAGAAGACCAGGCTTCTCACCCTTGAGAGCTCCGATCTTATTATTACCAGAAGTTGACGGAGTGCATCTTATGTACCTCGACGACCAGAGACTTCATTAAGATTTCCTTTAGAAATCATTGTCTCTACCTCGCATAGATGAACTGATTGAGCAACCACATGGAAAGTATTACCTTCAGAAATGGACCTGAGATCCGAATATCACCAGTTCGAGTGTTAGGGAAGGATGTCCTAAAGACTACCCTCCGAACTCGATACGGACACTTCGAGTCCGTAGTGATACCCCTCGGATAGGACCAATACGCCCATAGTATTCATGAGCTAAATGAGTGGAGTACGCCGTTCTTACTGGGATCAGTTCATCATTTCTCCATGTAATGACTTACTTATCTACCCTCGTCGTAAGAAAGAACCCATAGAAACATTACCCTCGGAGTTACTTTTTGCAAAGTTCTCTAAACAAGAGTTTTGGAATTTAGAGCCATATTTCCTGAGACACACTATTAGTGTTGTGGAAATTCTTGAGCACTCTGTCAAATTATCCAAAACCGTTGGGAATTTGTCAGCACCGTAGTCACCGACGGAAAATTCGTCAAATTCTAGGTCTTACAGACCTACTATCATAGTCCATTCGGAACTCCCCACAAATTTCAGAAACCCTTTCGACTTTCACCCAGCAAGGGATGACCCTTGACTGGGAAGTAATTGAGAGAAAGAACCTTTGGAATTCCAAGTGAGAGACCAAATTCTTTAGGAAACCTCACTCTAGGAACGGCTTAATACGCTTCGTAAAGCGTGGAAAGCTAAAATCCAATATAGTTAGGACCTCCGAGATTCTTACCAGAATCGGTCCTGCATTTCACAAACTAGACCTACTCCGCGAACTCAGTAACGTACATTTTCCCCTTCGCGTCGCGAACTTGAAACAGTATCTTTCCGTTAGGACTTTCGTAAGCCCTCTCGACGAGATCGAGATTTACAAGATCCTTGCCTTCGTATTAGAACCGTAGTGACCCTCGACCGAGTGGTCAAGCGGATGAAGAAACGCTGTAGCCCCTTAGTGAAGGTTCGTTGGAATACCAACCGAGAACCTGATTTCACTTAGGAGCGCGAGAACCAATCGATTAGGAAGTTTTCACCTAACGACTCGATCACTTTTGCATACTTCCTTGCCTAAATTCTAATTTCGGGACGAAATTCCCTTTAACAGGGGGATGATGTGACCACCCGAAATTTCCATTATGAACAAACCATATAAAGCCAATAGAAGTTAGAACAGTTTCAGCAAAATTCCAAACTTTGGGTATAAGTTTGAGTTTTTCAGGATTTACACTTAAGGAGATATCAGGAGAGTGAATGCACTAGGATTTTGTGCAACACTGTTATTCCAACACTCGGTTATATTAGAAATCATTTCGGGAATAAAAATATTTTCTGCCAAACATATCTCAGGACTATAAATAGAATTTTGAACCAAATTATGTCATTAGTTACATTTCCAACTAGAGAAAAGCCATTTTCTCTCTCACGGATCTTCGGGTTTTTATCCCAAATCATGAGTACACTTCTCTAGTTGTCTTATAATGCTTATTATGTGCTTAATAACTTAGATTACATATCAAATCTGTGAGATTCGGGAGTTTACCGCCCAAGAACGTTCTTGGAGAGTAAACTCCAAAATGAGGCTAAAATGCTACCTAGTCTTTTCCCCATGACAAGTAACAAACTTAGGCTTATTTATAAATGTATTTAGGACTAGAAAACAATCCAAAACCCCAAGATTTGGGAGTTTACCACCCAAGAACACTTGTGGAGTAAACTCCATTTTAAGGGCGAAAAGAGTCCCAATGCTCCTCAAAGCCTCGGATCTCAAACTAGAAGCCTACATTACATGTTTAGACGAACAAATCAATTAAGATTCAAGGGAGAAAGAGAGTTCATGGGCCAAAAGGTTCTAGGGCCGTGAACTCCAATAAATGGTGCCAAATGGTGCCATAATTCCTCCTAAAGCCTTGAACAATTGCCTAGAACATATCCTATGCGAGTATGGGACTTGAAAGCATCAGAAACATCATTCAAAGGGAGTTTACGGCCGTAAACTCCAAGGGAATATGGTCCCAGGGCCGTAAACTCCTAAAAGGAGTTATATTATGCCCTAAACTCTTCCATATACCAAGCCATTAAGTAGAAATGCTTATTAGGGCCTTATAGAGCATCAAACATAAAATGGTAACATAAGTGTGAGCTTACGGCCGTAAACTCATGAGTTTACAACCGTAAACTCACTTATTAGGGTCATTAGGGCCGTGCACCTCATGGTGGAGTATTCCTTGAGCCCTACACACAATAGCTTCCCCTACAAACACTTAGATGCAATCCTAGAGGCTAATAACACTTGATAAAGGTGTTTAGCATGTCCTAGGGTGTCTTGACTTGTTTATTAGTTGTTTATATACTAATTTGTTACCTATATGTGAAATTATATGTTAACTAGGGTCATAAGTTTGTTCAAGACTTCACTTGACACCTAGCAGTCCTACCTCTTCAGTTCATCCGTATCACCCACAACAGGTGAGTTCATACCCCTTAATCAATGTTTTAAATGATTTTAAATGCTTTAATGGGGGGGGGGGGGGGGAATACAAGTAGAAAACAGTATGTTATTAAATCAATCGTATGTATTTTATAACTGTGTTTTCACTCAGTAGATTTCACATATTTCAAAAGGTGACACATGAAATGGTTTTCTATCTTAAAATACCTTGATAACAAAAGTATTAGTTTTGAAATTTTTATTAAAATGACATCAAGTTACTCTTAATTATTGTTCAAAACTCCTAGATATCTTGCAAAACCATTATTTTTTACCTTCTTGAACAAAACTAAACTTATACGCATATGTTCTTATATATGTATTGATGTTATAGTTTCCATCCTTCGTTCAGTTTCCCACACCCTGGTGTATCGAGGGTGCATAAATCTACTTGAACAACCAATTACTTTCCAGTTAATTATCGAAGGGATAGTTAGAAGAAACAAAACATTATTCCTATTACAAGGAATCACACAAGAGTCAGTTCATTCATGAGTCAATACTAGTACCTTACATGATACATGAGTACAATTACTTAGGATTACATGATACATGAGTACGTTTACATAGCTACGTGTATCTGAATACGCTTACATGAATACCATACATGAGTAATGTTACTTAGATACATTATTCAGTATTCACTTACATGGATACTTGTACCTAGAGTTATTAGGAAGATTTATTCGTACCTTCTGTGTAAATTTTCCTGCCTATCCCTGTTCGATGGGATGTCTAGACGGGACTATTCCGGAACCGAGCTGTTAGCAACACTGGGTGATGAACATCTACGGATGTCTAAGGTTATCACTTATCATAGATAGATTGATATCGGAACTAACCATTCCTCCATCCTGCTGTTGCAACAGAGGATGAGATGAAAATCTTCGGATGATCATTAGGTTAACGCTTGTATTAGGAGTCGGCCACGGAACTAACCATTCCTCCATCCTACTGTTGCAACAGAGGATGAGATGAAAATCCTCGGATGCTCATTAGGTTACCACTTATATTAGGAGTCGGCTACGGGACAAACCCTCCCTCCACCCTGCTGCCGCTACAGACGATAAGTGGACAATCTTCGGATGTTCATTAGGGTATACCTTTCGCTTTGGCGACGTCGTGTTAATCCTGGTCACCCAGGGATAACACTTACATGATTATATTTTTCCTATTTTACTTTATTTTGTGATATATTCACATAAACGATGAGTTAGACTAAGCACTTTTAGTACTAGTCAATAGAAAGGAAAAGCTATCATTTTACTTACAGAACATTTAAGTCTTGGTAGAAGACTATCATATCATTTTCCTATTTTACTATATTTTGTTATATATTCACATAAACGATGAGTTAGACTAAGCACTTTTAGTACTAGTCAATAGATAGGAAAAACTATCATTTTACTTACAAAACATTCGGGTGTTAGTAGAAGACTACATTATCATAACAAAACATTCGGGTCTTGGTAGAAGAGTACATTATCGTAACAAAACATTCGGGTCTTGGTAGAAGACTACATTATCATAACAAAACATTCGGGTCTTGGTAAAAGACTACATTGTCATAACAAAACATTCGGGTCTTGGTAGAAGACTACATCTCAAACTAATAGAAAATAAGGGATTTTCTAGGGCTTTTCATACTTACATCAACATTTTCATTTAAAGGTTTACATGACTTTTAAAACAGCTTTTAGTAAGCAAGACAATGACACTTAAATACTTATGAATTCACCAGCTTTAAAGCTGATACTCTCTTTCAAAATAACTTGTATTCTCAGGTCATCTGTAGACAGGTACGGTGGCCAGGTTTTGAGAAGACGGAGCAGACAAGTCTCGTCTTTTATTTTGATTGTATATTTTTGGTGTCTTATTACAGTGAAAGAACACACATGTATTAAAACTTTACTTAGAATGCAATGGATGATGTTGTTGGTTGTTTACTATTATACAGTGTTGTGATACTGTACATGACGTCTTCCACCCTGGAACGTTTCTGCCGTTCGTGGTTTTGGGGTGTGATAGGGGCGCTCTCCGCCCTACGGCTCAGTGCATCGGCTACAACATTAGCCTTGCCCGGGTGGTACAAGATCTCACAATCATAATCCTTGACCACGTTCAACCACCTTCTCTGTCGCATATTCAGGTTGGGCTGATCCATCAAATACTTCAAGCTCTTGTGGTCCGTGTATATCGTACATCGTACCCCGTACAGGTAGTGTCGCCAGATCTTGAGAGCGAACACTACCGCCCCCAGCTCCAAATCATGCGTGGGATATCTCGACTCGTGAGACTTAACCTACCTCGATGCATATGCTATCACATGCCCTCTCTGCATAAGCACCGCTCCCAATCCAGATATCGATGCGTCACAATAAACCACAAAATCCTCCATCCCTTCCAGAAGGGCTAACACTAGGGCTTCGCATAACTTCCTGCGAAGTGTCTCGAATGAGGTCTGCTGCTCCGGACCCCAAGAAAATGCAACACCCTTCCGGGTCAACCTGGTGAGGGGCACAACGATCTTGGAGAAATCCTTAATAAATCTCCGATTATAGCTGGCCAATCCCAGAAAACTCCTGATCTCGGCGGGTGATCTCGACACCTCCCACCTCATAACTGCCTCAATCTTGGCCGGGTCAACTAAAATCCCCTTCTGGTTAATGAGATGCCCCAAAAACTGGACCTCTCGTAACCAGAACTCACATTTGGAGAACTTGGCATAAAGCCTCTCCGATCTCAAAACTCCGAGGATCTTCCTCAAATGCTCCTCATGCTGCTCTCTAGATCTCGAATACACCAGAATGTCGTCGATGAACACGATCACCGAGCGATCCAACATTGGTATGCACACCCTGTTCATGAGATCCATGAACACTGCTGGTGCGTTGGTGAGTCCGAAAGGTATCACCACGAATTCGTAATGCCCATAACGAGTCCGGAAGGCTATATTCTGTACGTCCTCCTCCCGCACCCTCACCTAATGATACCCAGACCTCAAATCAATCTTGGAGAACCAAGATGCTCCCTGCAGCTGATCAAACAAATCATCGATCCTTGGCAACGGGTAACGGTTCTTGACTGTTAGCTTATTCAGCTCACGATAATCGATGCACATCCGGAGCGAGCCATCCTTCTTCTTGACAAAAAGGATAGGCGCTCCCCAAGGCGAACTGCTCGGCCTGATAAACCCCTTCGCCATCAGTTCTTGAAGCTGCGAGGACAACTCTTGCATCTCCGGAGGCGCAAGGTGATACGGCGCCTTAGCGATAGGCGCAGCTCCTGGAACCAACTCAATACCGAACTCTACCTGCCTCTCCGGAGGCACACCCGGAAAGTCCTCTAGAAACACATCCGGAAACTCACACACTATCAAAACCTCATCAACTGACGTCGGTCTCTCAATATCAGCCCTCGCATCCATCACATATGCCACAAAACCCCTACAGCCCTACTGTAGACTCTGTCTCGCTCTGGCTGCCGAACAAAATGCTGACCCTGAACGTGTACCCTCGCCGTACACCGAAAGAACTCCCCCACTAGGGTCTCGAATCGACACCAATTGACGCTTGCTCCATAACGGCTCAGCCAATCCATACCCACTATCACACACACGTCCCCCATCGCGATCGGGACCAGATCTATCAGAAACTCCACACCGAAGATCTCAAGGACACATCCTCTAATCACATCCGAAGCATACACAGCTCGCTCATCAGCTATGGAAACTCGCAGAGGCCGATCCAATGCCCCTCGACGGGTACTAATATGCTGACTAAATGCTATGGAAACAAATGACCGACTCGCACCCGAGTCAAATAACACCAATGCAGGCACAAAATTCACAAGAAAAGTACCTACGCATATGATCATATAAGCATAAAATCTCAACTCAAATAAAAGATGAAAAGAAAATACATACCAGCCACAACATCAGGTGCTGCGCGGACCTCCTCCGCGATCAACTGAAACGCTCTCCCACGAGCCCTCGGGGACTCGGCCTTCACCAGACGAGTCTCGGTAACTCTAGCAGCAGGCGCAGATCCTTGCGCTGATCCCTATAGAAGCTGCGGGCACTCGGCCTTCCGATGGCCGGTCTGGTTGCAATGAAAGCAAACCGATAATCCCTTGCGGCATTCCCTCGCGATATGCCCCTCCTTCCCACACTTGTAACATACTCCAGCCCTGCAAGACCACTCATGAATCTTACCGCACTTCCCACAAGTGTGGCCCTTCGCGTCCCCAGATCTCGAATCAGCGGGTCTAGCCTGCTTGGCTGCAGGTTGAGACAGGGCTGGCCGCCGATCCATCCTCTGAGACTCGGCCTCCTCCCTGGCCTGAGTCTCCAGCTCGATCTCCCTCTTCCGGGCATTTTCCTGGAGCTCAACAAATGTCCGGTAAGTCGAGTTCGCCACGAACTCCCGTATATCTCTCCTCAGAACACCCAGATAACGCCTCATACGAGCCTGCTTCGTCGACACCTGCTCAGGGCAAAACATTGCCCTCTCATGGAACTTCCTGGTGATGACAGTCACTGAATCAGTACCCTGCTTGAGGGTCAAAAACTCCTGGATCAACCGTTCCCTCTCTACTGGGGGAACATACTCCTCTCGGAACATAGCGGTGAACCTCTCCCAAGTCACCTCAGAAATCTCAGCCAAAGTAAAGTTCGCCATTACGAACTTCCACCAATCCTTCGCTCCCAGGCGGAGCTGGTTCAAGGTGAACTGAACCCTCAAGTGCTCTGGACAAGAGCACGTATAGAAACATCCCTCGATGTCAGAGATCCACCTCATAGCGGCAATCTAGTCCTGCGTCCCGTCGAACTCTGGTGGCTTCGTGTTGCTGAACTCCCAAAACAACAACGAGTCACCTCCCTGAGGTCTGGCAGCAGCAACAACAGCAGTAGCTGCAGCTGCAGCAACCTCAGTCAACGCGGCGTACCGCTTATCAAAAGTCTCGATCAACGTGGTCTTGATGTCTCCAAACATCTCAGGAATCTCAGCCCGGATGGCAGCAGCAACCTCCTCATGAATCATCCGACGGATCTCCTCGTCGCTGACACCACTGGTCTCAGGTGTGTGTCGAGTCCCAACCATGATGTCTCTAAAATACAACAAAAATTATCAGAGATTTGATCGAACATGCTCATACTCGATGACGCAACCCTACTTGTCCTCCATCGTCCAAAAGATTCTTACTTGAAATGCCCACTGATCCGGTGTCTTCAGTAGTATGGGCCCAATACTACTGACCACACCGCACCAGCATTCACTTCAAGTCCTCCTCCTTGGATCTTGGATTACAAGTACTCTATTCTCATGAGCTCCTAACTGCTATCACTCGCTCTCAAAGCATCTCAGCAGCAGAAACCCCCTAGGCTAAGGCATCACAAATCAGGCCACTCTAGTCCTAATATTTATACTTAGCCTACTCTATCATGCATAATTTAACATATCTCATAACACATAAAGTAAGGGTACTTTTGGGGAATTCGTCGCTCGGGCACTGGCTGATCGTACACACGGCTCTGCTCTGTTTGTCTCAAAACTCTGTTACTCTTTTCAAAAAATTTATTTTATTATAAAAATTCTCCTCAATTCCTCAGTTTGAGTTCAGATACGCCCGAAGATGCATCTGAATCCCTCAAACCAAGGCTCTGATACCAACTTGTAACAACGTAAATTTTCAAAACAAATTTTTCAATTTCAAAACCATCATTTTTCACAAAATAACATCAACATATTGTTTCAAATGTATTTATCACAAAACATCTCCCCAGAATCCAAAACATAAACTCCACAAGTGTGTACGGATCATGCTGGCGCCTTCCCGCGCTCATCACTAGTACCTGAAACACATCACACAACAGCTGTAAGCATAAATGCTTACTGAGTTCCCCCAAAATACCACATACAACACATACACCACTCAAGGCTATAATACGACCCTCCGGTCGATGTGTCTCAGCGGGACCCTCCAGTCCCGTAGCTCGTTGGACCCTCTGGTCCAGTCATAGCTCGTTGGGCCCTCCGACCCAGTCTGTATCATTGGACCATTCGGTCCGGTCTATAACAACATACAACATATGCATAGCCCATAGCACATAATCTCATACATAACACATAAGACCCTCTAGTCTACACAATATACCACTCTAGGTAAGTATAGTGAGAAGACTCACCTCGATGGCTCGGTAAATATCTGTCTAGGAATAAATGTGATCTAGCCTCCGCCTAATCACACAAAGAAATACACTCATAAATACAACTGCACTCAACCCTAAAGGTCAATAAGGTCAACGTTCAACTTTGACCGGACTCGGCGAGTGCACTAGGGCGACTCGACGAGTGTATACTTGTCCACTGACTCTCTTGGATCCTCTCTTGACACGCCGAGTACTTCTCTGACTCGACGAATTCCACCTGGCATGAATCGCGGGGCCACCATGACTCAACTCGCCGAGTCTCAAGAACAACTCGGCGAGTTCCGGCTTGACTCAGTCCCCCTGACTCTCCCTGACTCACTGAGTCGACCCCTCAACTCGACAAGACCACTCGGCGAGTTCATGCCATGCATAAACTCAAACTCACTTCTGAGGTCAGATCTGTTCCATACAATCATAGATCTGGCCTCCCCAAGCATGATAATCACGTAAAGTCCAAACCTTGGTGCTCAAACAATAACTATTTGCTCCTATATGATGTTTTAGCCCCATATCTCATAACCCTTGGTCAAAACTCCCATGAATCCTCATAAACCTTATGGAATAAAGCTTCTCTGGACCTCTATGGATCCCATTTCAAGCTTCATCACAAATAGGGACAAAATAGACATCCAATCTAACCAACAAAGGGGTCAAGAAACCCTAAACCCCCATGTTCATCATAATAACAGAAAAGGGAGCCAAAATATACCTCCAAAATGATGCTCTGAGCTCCAAATTGGAAGGATGTCCACCTCCCTTGCCTCCTCTTGTCTAGAAACTCCTTTGCCTTCCCAAACAAAGCTTTAAAGGTTAACAATGGCCTCCTCTCTCTCCCAAAACGCTCAAAATCTCTTTAGGGTTTCTCTCTGGGGTTGGTGGCCGCAAATGACGGCCATAATCCCCTTTAAATAGGTCTCAAACCCTGGAAATTAGGGTTTCATTAAACAGCATGGAGTCGCCGAGTCCAGACGCGAACCCGCGTGCAAAACCGCGATCCTACTTGGCGGGTTTAGACTCCAACTCGCCGAGTCTCCTCACATCATTCAAAAATTAAAAGAATAAAAATAATACCTGGGAATCCGGGTGTTACAAGTGGTAGACTCTATAATGGCACTCAGCTCCTGGACTCGATCGGTTGTCATCCTACCGCGATCATCCATGATAGCTATTTGTTGAGTCATGACTGGGAGAGCTCTATCGGCTGGTCCTCCGTGGCTGAGATCATAGAAACCTCGTTGACCTCCGTATGGTGATCGTTGTTGTTGACGGCGACTCCATCCTTCAATCGTGGTCTCCCATCGGGGTACGAGTTGAAAGTAGTCATATCGATTGGCGGGAACTCTGGATATATAGGGAGGATTGATGACCTCTGGTTCTTCTTCACTTTCCTCTTTATCCATGTCTACCTCAATGTCTTCCTCTTCTTCTTCATCCTCTGGGTCCTCCTCGGGTTCCTCCTCGGGCTCTTCTTCGGGTTCTTCTTCAGGATCCTCTTTGGGATCCTCTTCGATCAGTTCTTTGGGCTCTTCTTCAATCCAGCCGGCATTTCCCTGATTGGGAAAGTACGGGTCTCCTGGTAAGTGGAATCCTGCCATGTCGTCAGTATGAGAATAGGAGGGTGTAAAAAGCATGTAACGGATAATAATAATAATATTGTGCTATAGCATCATACAAATACTCCTATAGTATTTGAAGTGTTTAGATTTGGTTCTTAGAGCATTCTTTGTAGAGTGAAGTTAGGTTATTAGATTTGTTGCCCATTACGACTATCCCCAAGTATGTGTAAGTCACTTCTCGGACGGATTAGGCTATATCCTTCCCAAAACTGGTTACACATACCAAGGCATACTCATAGTTTTTAATTCCTCTTTTTTTTACTTTATGTTCTCCCTAGTTATTACACTATGCGATCATGTATGTATACTTTAAACAAGAAAAACTATTTATTTTCTAAAAGTATAACCAATTGAAAAATGCTTTAAATCAGAGACTTTTAGTCCTAAATGTGTTTATAGTTTGTATGTCTAATGTGGTTTGATATACTTAATTCACTATAAACTGTGCTCTGATACCAATCTGTCACACCCCCAAACCAAGGATGGCGGAAACATCCGGGGGTGGAGGACTTCATGTATAGTATCATAACAACAATTGCAATACTGATTAAAGTAAACACAACCAACATATATATAATTGAAAGAGTTACATCATTGTGTTAATTACATGTTTCCAAATCAATTACAATATGTTGACAAAATGTAAAATGTTTGACGCCTTAACGTCCCATTCTCAAAAGCAATTGGTTACCTATTTAGTGATTTCCTGATAATACAAGTTGTTTGAGAAAGGTATCAACACAAAGGTTGGTGAGTTCATAAGTTTTTGTATGCAATTATGAAAACCTTTTCTTGTAAGATTAGTGACCGTTCCATAAAATCCAATATTTTCCTTAATGTGTAAATGTAGTCTTAAAACCCAATGACCGGAATGTACAAATAATTTGTCATATTTATAGTAAAACAATACAAGTTTAAAATCGACATAAACTCGTTTGATTTCAATGAAATCCCCGTAAATTTTATGTTTGTTAATACTTAATGTGAGTTATTATAACCATGCTATTACCTAGTTGGCCTGAAACGACGTTCTTCAGGCGTCGGAAATATTATGACATTTGTCACCTCAGACCTGTCAGTCTAACTGTTGCATGCGGCTCAAGTTTGGGTTTGTCAAACGCAATATAGATCTATATACAACTATCATGCTCTCCCTCCAGGAGACTCTGGTTACAATACAGGACTTATTGGTAATGTGAAGCGAATGTATCACAAAAGTCATTAACGAATTTACGTGTAATGTAATGAAAATCCCCTTTGTATAAATGTACCCTTTTTGTATGAGTGTGTTATGTAATGTATCATAAACTATACCTATTATAGTTTATGAAAACAAGGGTAGTAGTGGTAATGTACATAAACTATACTTAACATAGTTTATTCAAATGTTTGTATGTAATGGAGTTACTTTGATTATAACAATTTGTTATCTTCTATGTTATATATATATATCAAAATCCATTTGTTAAATGATGTGTGTATATATACTAAGACAAAATGTCAGATATTGCAATAACATATATTCACATAAAGATATACACCTTGCTCAACATGTTACAAGGTGAAATGAAATTGATAGCATTTTTCTGTTGTTAACATTTTCTATTACTGCTATTTGAAAATTTGTAGAAAAATCATCAAAGGTCCAAATCAAAATACGTAAATTCTGAGAGTTCGGAAATTTAGTCAAGTTTATTTGTAAATTTTCTCATGATTTTTAGTGATCTCCAACATGTGTGAAAAAGTCCATAATCAAAGACTGGTCCGGATTGATTCTTGAAATGATAGGCAGTTTTGTAAAAATCACCATAAATCGTAGAAAAATAGTGTGGAGATATGCAAGTAGTCATTTTAAAGCTAAGAACTGGAAATACTTGCACCTAAAAAAGTTTAGAAAACTAAAATGTTTAAGTTGATCAAAAAAGTCCGTTAATGGAGACCAACTTTTCTGATGAAAGCTGTTAGAAGAATTTAGTTGTGTTCTTGGTGTTTTAACTTGTATTCCCCCCCCCCCCCCCCTTAAAACTTAAGAAAGCATGAAAATATACGGGTATGAACTCACCTGGAGTGATTTCAGGGGATTGATGTTGAAGGAGAGAAGTGTTCAACTTAATAACACTTGAAGGATTACTTTGAAGACTCAAGGATCTAACACAATAATGATGAGGTTTGTGTAAGGAATCAATGATTTGAGTAAAATGAAGTGTAATAATCATAAGAAGGGTGATGAAACTTACAAAAAATGAGGGAAAACTTGATGATCAGCCCTTAATTCACGAATTTGAATGAGAGGATTTGAGAGAAAAGTGGTGTTTGACACATGGTGGAAATGAGGAAAATGAGTGAAGTGAAGAGTGAGAGAGAAGATTTCCCAGCTCATTTGGACGTGGGTTGCTGGGAACTTAGTGGGGTAGTACCATGAGGTGACTAGGACTGGTGGGGAGTACAATAGTTGGTCAAAGGAATGGGCATGGGGTGGTTGTTTGTGTTAAATATTATGGCAAGATCCACACTCAACCTCAAGATCTTACTTAATAGATCTTGTCCATAAATAGAAATTTCCTTAAAATATACTGAAAATATGAATATCTGCGGCCTCATATGTCAAAATATGAGTTTGGGTGAAAATCCCCCGTTAAAATAATTAAAAACGGGCTTAAAACGGAGTCGTGGTCGAAACCGAGTGAAAAACAAGGAAATCTGAAGTGTGGGTGAGGTTGCGGTCATCAGCAGCCTTGGAACCGGATTGACTTGGCTGCTGATGCGGATCCGAGGAGAAGGGACTGCAGTCCGAGCAGCTACCATGGTGGCTTCATTAGTAGGGAACCAAAGGCGCGCCAGGAGGGTCCGAAGGCGAGGTTGCTGCGGGGCTTGTTTCCGGGTTCGGTGGCTGCGGTCTAGACGGCTGCGGCTCTGGGCCTCGGCTCGATGGCTGCGGCTACCCAATGGCCTCGTTTCAAGCTGCTTTCGGTCCAAGAGGGTTTGGCCACGAGAGGCTTCGACCCTATAAGGGGGTTTCGGGTCTTTTAGGGTATTTTCTCCGTTCTAACCCCATTTTAAGCCATTTTTGACCTTGTTAAGGGTCGGGATGGCCCAAATGATTATAAAACTGGAAAGAGGTTTTTGAGAGAGATTTGGGAGAGATTCCACATTCTTAGAGAGATTTGGGAGAGATTTGACATAGAGAGAGAGAGAGAGATAGAGTGAAAGAGATTCAGAGAGGTTCCGCTTATGACCTTTTGAGTGTCCGGCTTCGCAACGCAAGGTCCGTAAACCCCGTTAGGCCATGTTTTAGTGTCCTACACACTCTCGATGAGCATGAAGTAGTGTTTTATCGCTATGGTTCATTGTTTAGCACTATCAAGGCTAAAGAAAATTAAACACACAGATTTTCCCAATGATGCTTTCTCATTAAAATAGCGAGTTATACAATATTTACATAACGTAAACTCTAATATGCAAGGGTTAATCGAGTCGGTCGGTTTGACTTGTTGAATTTGACTTGACCCGAAATTTACTATTGTCATAGCATTCCCAATGGTGATTTTACATTTTTTACACTTGGGAAGATTCCCTGTGTACTGTTTCGAAGCATTTGGCGTGGATGAGGCTGGAGCATGTGGTGCTGTGGTAGCTTGAGTTGCTGCATGGACAACTATTGTTTGTTGCTTCTTAGATGATTTAGAGTTCTGATTTCCTCTTCTCTTGTTGTTCTTCCCTTTCTTATTCTCTTCTTCCTTCTTAACCTCCGCTTCCACAATCTTAACACTCTTCTTGCTACCATGATCATACAGTTTCTTCGCCAATCATTTGGCGCTATCAAACGTCTCAATCTTTTTCCCTTGGATAGGTGCAGTCAGTCCCCAAATGAACGTCTCAATCTTTTTCCCTTGGATAGGTGCAGTCAGTCCCCAAATGAACCTCTCAATCTTTTTCCCTTCTGAAGTGATCATTTCCGGACACAGAAGGGACAGCTTGCTAAACCTGGATATGTATGCATCAATATTGAAGTTTTGAACTGTTAGGTTCCACAATTCTTGTTCCATCTTTTGTATCTCGCCACTAGGGCAGTACTCTGCCAACATCATTTCCTTCAGTTCTTCCCAGGGCAACGCGTTTTCCACTGGAAAGGTCATGGCTTCGATGTGACCATTCCACCATGAAAGAGCTTGATTGACAAAGGTACAGGCTGCAAACTTAACCTTGCACCCATCTGGACGCCCGCAAATTTCAAAGACGGATTCAATTTTCTCAATCCACCTCTTTAGTGCTATGACACCTCCCATTCCATTAAAGGTTCGTGGCTTGGCATTGGTAAAATCCTTGTAGGAGCATGCCTTTGTAGGCCCTTTATTCATTCCGTTGTTGGAACTTCCGGCTCCTTGTCCGTTCCCTCCTCCATTGTTTCCATTGTGAAATTGTGCCAATGCTGTAGTGACTTCAGAAGATACAGCCGCTTGGAATGCAGTGGAGTTGATTTCTGATGGCGTTAGAGGCTGATTGTTTTCGTGAGTGGGTCTCCGAGGCATCTTTATGTCATAGAATAGAAGGATGTTGAGTGCATAGTATATCTTGAGTTTAAGGTATAACTACCTAGAGGATTTCATTCACGTAATGGTTGGCTTGAAGATTTACAATGTAGAATAATAAATAAACTCACATAGAATATCACAACATCAAAATTAAACACATTACGTCTTTTCATTAGTAATATCCGACTTGCTAAATGAAAATTTTCCCGAGAGGGCATACAAAGTTTGCAGCATGACGACTCCATGAGTAGTGTAGTCACTTAAAGATAGAGTCATTGGTACATAAAGTACATAACATAGAGCACTTAAAAGAGAATATAGTACTACTGGGAAGTCTACTGATCTGGGGTGCTCTGAGATGCGTCGGGTGGTGGGGCAGATGATGTGGATGTGCCCTGTAAGCGAGCCACCTGCCGTTCTATGGCTGGTAGTAGATCTTCCCAAATTGTTTGACGTATGTGGAAATCATTGATCACTTCTTGCGTTTCCCTTTCTGCTCTTGCCATTGTAGCTCGCATCTAGTTCAGCTGTTCAGATGTGTCCTGGGCTAAGTCTCCGGTGTTCCTCAACCGCCTCACCATGACGGGAAGTGCCCGATCAGCTGGCCCTCCATCCTTAAGATCATAGAATCCCCTGGCCATTCTGAACGGAGGTCGTTGACCTTGTTGTCTGCTCCATCTCTAGATGTCGATACCCCATGCTGGTGTGGGGCCAGTTGGGCCGATCCGGTGAGCGGGTAACCTAATCGGGTAAGGTGGGTTGATGATCACGGACTCTGCGTCCGAGTCACCATCACTATCGTCACTAGGTTCTCCAAAGTCTGCTACAGGCTCCGCATGTTCTTCTTCATTCTCATTTTCAGGTTCCTCTTCAGGCACCTCATCGAGGCATCCAACATTCCCTTGCTTGGGAAAGTAAGGGTCTCCGGGAAGGTGAAATCCTGTCATTGCGCCTATATGGATACGTATAAGAATAGGGAAATAGTTTACACATAGTTTTCTGTTAGTATCTTAGTTAAGCCAAGTCTTTGTTTTCCTCAATCATCACAATCACACCCGGACAGATGACAGTCGTACTTCGGGTGAATGTAGTTGATCAGGCTACATTTACCCTCAATACGGCTACACACTATCCGAGCATAGTTGAAATGTCCGAATCCTCCAAAGACTTTTATGTATTGTTATGTTGTTAATTTAGTGTGAGCACATTTTGTTCAGAGTTATTTTAGTGCCGTTATGTTTATAGTTGCATATCATGTATGGTTAGATATGCTAGTTCACTATAAACAAAGCTCTGATACCAACTTGTTGCACCGCCGAACCAGACGGTGGAAACGTCCGGGGGCTGGTGTGACTATCAATTGAAATATCATCACAATGAATATACATGAAAGATAACACATTCATCACCAAACATTACATAGTACAACTGGCTTTGTTTACATCAAGTACATGGTTTACATTGCTTGATCCCAAAAATATAAAGTGTTTGGTGATTAGCAAAGACAAAAGAAACTTTCAACACACCCTGGATGCTTCCATGTTCTAACGATTACCTGAGAATACAAGTTATTTTGAAAACGGTCAACATATATAATGTTGGTGAGTTCATAAGTATAGTTGATGTAAAATAGTTTATGTCGCTTGTAAAACCCAGAAAATCCGATATTTTCTGTAAAAAGACTGTTTATGAAAAATGTTGTGATGATCCCATAAGTGTATGTGTGTGTGATTTAAGACATGAGAAATGAATAACTTTCATATTTGTTCTTTGTATAAAGAGTATATGTTTGTAATGAATATTGTTGTTACCCTCAGAAAACCCGTTGTTTTCCGTTTTAAAATACTATGACAATTTTTGTATTATCGAATAATTTCTTGTACGTTTACTATGTATGAATTCGCCTTCTCAAACAATGAAATGGGTAACGGATCTCGATGTGAGTCGTTATAACCATACATGATGATGATTATTTCGTGTGCCTTAGCATTTGTGAAAATTCCGTATTTGATCAAGATTTTGTCACCCTAGACTGGACGAGTCTAACAGTAGCGAACAACTTAGGTGTAGGGGAGTCACCCCCCGTATAGATCTATACACAAACTCTCGCTCTCCCTCCAGGAAACTCTAATTATAACTACAGGCTACGCCCAAACACTTGTTGGTGCTGAATGATATTTCTCACTATATCCAAACTGATAGTTTATGAATATGAATAACCTTGTCTACACTTGTTTAACGTTTTCGTGAATGTGAAGTAGGCCTAACAGACACGAGTGAGGACCATGGCGGCCCATAGACCATATATGTTATTCTAGGCCACCGCGTATGCTATGGGCACGTTAAAGCCCATTGAGCATATGATGAGTAATTCGGACCACATTAGTACTGCAAATGGGCCACTAAGGCCCAATAGCATTTAATAGCTAATGAAGGTCCACCAAACATGTGACCAAGGCCCATCAAACATGTTTTAATCATATTGGGCCCAAAAGATCGTCAAATTGGGTCACGAAGGCCTAATAAGCAGGAATAGGAAATAATGGGCCCGAATATCATATCATGTATCTGTTCATCAATATAGTTAGTAGCATAGGATTTGTTTCACATTTGTTATTTGATTGCAATGTTAAAAACACCCGATGTTCGATTTATATATATATATATATATATATATATATATATATATATATATATATATATATATATATATATATATATATATATATATATCGTATCCATAGGTTATAAATCGTTATATTCTTGACATATTAGATCCAGAATGTTAATTTGGCCACTTCAACCCATTTTTCACCAAAAAGTTACAATTTCAGCCATTTTTAAATAAAATGACATTTTAGTCCATTTTAATGAAAAATGACATTTTTGGTCCTTGAATTAATTTTCCTGGCATTTTCGGCCCAAAACATTTATTTAAAATATGATTTCAGCCCAAATTATAACTTTGAACATTTTCAGTCCCTTGTTTACAAAATTTTACAGTTTTGACCCAAATTCCGAAACTTTTACATTTTTTATCCAAAATCCAAAATCTTTGCATTTTTAGTCCTTTTTGATAAATAAGGCCATTTTAACCCCTGAAATATGTTCATTTACGTTTATATCCCCTATTTTGAGAAACCTTTCCATTTCAGCCCCCTTTAATTTGGTTTTTCACATGTTTGGGCCTAAATAGCCGAAAAGCCCAAATTTTAGCCCATTAGGCTAAAATTTACATTTTTAGTCCTTTAAAAAGCATAATATTACTAAAAACTCTTATTTTAGCTGTTTTGACCTTTTGATCCTTGTAAAAACCGTCAATGACATCTTTTTCGCCATCCTTTGTTTATTTATCAAAAATAGTCCACTAATAAATCTTATGTTGTAGTATGCTTATTATAAACCTTGTATGGTAGTTTATCTTGACATGTTCAGTGAAATATATCCTAGATCAGATATTTTTCCTTCTTGAACTATAGATCTCGGATATCCATCATTTTTAGCACATATTCACCACATAAACACATGAAATCACACATAACATTCAAATACACATAGATCCACACATTTTACTTGTATTCTCTCCCATAAATCATATGAAAACCAAAAATAGAGGGGTATGAACTCACCTTGAGTTTGTGGATTCGGTTTTTGAAGAAGATGTGCAAAGATGAAGTGATTTTTCGGCCCTAGCAACTCCCTTAAGTAGATCTTGAACTCAAGAAGATTTCTAAGAGTATGATTAAGAGTTTAAGGTGGTAAGAAGAGTGATTAAGTTGTAAAAAGCAAGTATATTGTCAAGATCTTACCACAAGTATGTATCTTGGGGTGATTCTTGGATGAAAACCTTCTTGAATGCCCTTAATTTCTAAAATTTTGAAGGAGGGATGAAGGTGTTATTGAGAGGATTTGGAAGTGAATTATGTGTGTGTGTGTGTGTTTGGTGATCCTCAGCCGAGGGTAAAAGAAGAGAGGGGAGAGAGTGAGATGAGTTGACATGCATAGAGATATGAGAATGATGCATGGATATCCTTTGTACAGTTATGAGGTGACACCACAAATGTCAACCCTCATTTCATCCTTTCTTTTATATATATATATATATATATATATATATATATATATATATATATATATATATATATTGGTTTACTTGGGTCGAAATGGGCTAAGGAAGGAGGAAGTAATCACTTTGGCCCATTCTTTCCTTGGCTCGAGTTCATGAGGCCCATAAGGAAAACTTACGGCCCATTGGGCCCTTAGGGTAGGTCACGGCCCAATCTTTGTATAAGAGAATGGATTTGAGTCCATTAAAGCTAATTGGATTTGTTATGGCACATATCAGGCCTATTAAAGATAAACTAGTCCATTTTAGGCTTATAAGGCCCAAAAAGGTTAAGTCTCATGAGAGTGAGTCCAATGAGAGCCCATTTAAGAGTTCTAAGCCCAAAATAGTCAAATTAGAAGTTTTGTGACAACCCGAAACTTCCATCCTATGTAATTGGTCCGCATATCGGCTCTAAAACATGAATTCATCACCTTTTATCAAATCTTGTGGTTCCATTTGGGTGCTCCAGACTTAGTATAATCTAGATATGAGTCTTAGGAAAGGCTAAAAAGTGTTTAGCATCACAAAATTGGACAAAACTCACCAAATAAGGTGTGTGCGGCCACACACCTGTGTGTACGGCCACACACCCATGTGTACAGCCACACACCCAACAGTAAACACTCCCAGCCTCACACCCAACCCCATATATGGATGGATACCCCTTCATTCATTCATTTAGATGTTCCTTTTCCCTCTCTCTACTTTCTCTCTCTAAATCATCAACCAAGAACACTTTGAAGGCTTCCTATTCGTGATCTACTCCATATTCAAGCTAATTAGTGGTAAACACTTGAATCCCAAGCTTAAAACTCATCATGTTCATCATATTCATTGTCCCTTGAAGGTGTATGGCCGCACACCTTCATATGGGGGCAGCATACATTCAAATCTCCCAAGTATGAAGAGCAAACACTTCAAAATCATCATATGGACTCACATGAGGAGTGTACGGCCGCACACTCCTGTGTATGGCCGCACACACCCTCTGTATGGCCGCACACTCTTGTGTGCAGCCTCACACACACTTCTGGTCGTACTCCCCAACCGCACACTCATTTCCAAGGCCATACACCCACTCTAATGCCCATATTTGGCCCTAAACTTGCATAAATCATTAAGTTTGGATCATAAGACACTTATTCTTAGTAATTCCAAGCCCTAAGGATGTTTTCCCATCATGTTTAGTCATGAAACACCTTAGTTCTAACTCATTTATGTGTCATCACATGAATAATAGGGACCATTGGCGTTTAGGGCATCCGTTGACACTCGAACCCTACTTCAAACTGTGAGTGCATACCCCTATTCCTTTTTCCGCGTTTTCAATGTTTTCAGGGGGGAATACAAGAAAGGGTATAAGGGAACTTGTACTCAAAACTTATTTTCTCGTATGAAATGTTTTCATGACACATATGCTTTTAACACTAGAAATCTTAACAAGCAACCGTTTGAACTTGCAGAACTTACTATCATATTATTTGTGAAACACATTATAAAATGCTATGTTTTATATTTCACAAATGGTTTTCCACATTATAACAGTTAAAAGCATTAATCGTAGAACTTGGAACTTGAAACTTGGAACTTGAACTGTCCTTGGTAACACTCCATTGAGATACGAGAGTGAAGGACACGTCCTTGGTAACACTCCACTGAGATACGACAGTGAAGGACACGTCCTTGGTAACACTCCACTGAGATATGAGAGTGAAGGACTACTTATAAAATTCATTAATCATAACGATTGGAGACACGTCCTTGGTAACACTCCATCGAGATACGAGAGTGTAGGACTACCCCTGTAACCAGAATCTCCTGGAGGGAGAACGTGACTTGAGTGTATAGATCTATACGGGATTGACTACCCCGCACCTGGCTACTAGCTACAGTCGAACCGAAAGGTTAAAGGGTGACAAAAGTCATAAAACGATACTGGCCACATTTCGAGCCTTATCTAGTCCTTAGTATGGTTATAGAACTCGCAATCTAGATTATGAAAACCGTGATGCTTACTTATTAGTTAAAACTAATACGCTTTACAAGGATAAATGTGTTTTCAGAACATAACTTTTGTAGCAAACAAACTTTCAGGAAAATAAGGGTTTTTCCTGGGATAACTGAACTTCTCATAACTACATTTGTGTAACAAACGGATAACTCAACTTTTCTTATAAGAAAATATGGGATTTTCTTGGATTCATAACTTGTACAGAAACCAAAGGAAACTTGTTCATTTTCAGAAAACAAAACTACTTATGAACTCACCAGCTTTATGTTGATTTTCAAACTGCTTGTATTCTCAGGTCCACATTAGACAGGTACCCGATGATCCTTTTGGCGAAGACGGAGTATGTAGAAGACACGTCTTACTTTTGTTCACATATATATATATATATATATATATATATATATATATATATATATATATATATATATATATATATATATATATATATATATATATATATATATATATATATATAACACTTGGTTTTCAAACAAATGTAAATTTCCATATGTAATGTAATGGTTGTTTACTTTGCTTACTATGTACATTGTTTATGATACTCAACATGACGTCACATCAGCCCCGGAACGTTTCCGCCCTGGGTTTCGGGGTGTGACAAGTTTATTGGCCCATTAAGACCAATAAGGAAATCGTAATCCATATAGGACTTAAACCGGGATTTCTAGGGTTTTTCAACTTTATTTGATGAATCTAGGTTTCAATGTGTTTCCATAGGTTGAACTTCAAGCATAACATGAGTTAGGGTTACGTGTTTACAGTAGATAATGTTTACAAAAGTACAAAATTTCCTAGCTAGAATGCTAGTTGTGACACCATTTCATTAACACTATTTTTGTCTACTCCACTAGTAGTTTTTTTAAAACCCACTTTCTTACATGAATATAACTCACTATATCTCAAAATCAGATCTGGATCTAGATCTAATATCTTTCTCTCCTCCCACTAAACCCACTAATAGTTTCCAACGATCCTTATATCCACGAAGTGGTAACGAGAAGCTCTACACTTCTATCAACTCATACTTGCCTTAAAACTTCCCGAACAAAAATCCAATTTCAATAAAAGCCCGAACTAACACTTTACCAAAATACCCCTAGGATCCAAAACACAAACCAAACAACTAGGTCACCTTAATTACTATAACATCCCAAAATTTAGAACCAACAATTTCATTTTTAACTAAGTAAATTATAAAAATTATAGCATGAAAACATCAATAGTGTCATCCAAATCATAATCAACCCAATGTCATAACCATAAAATGTCATAGGAAAACAATATCAGAGTACAATCCCCAAAAATCTCATAATGCGGAAATTCATAGTTTGATGTGTTGCGATCATGCCGACTTCTTTCCTTTTGAAGAAGAAGTACCTGAATCCAAAACTGAAAATTGTAAGCACGAAGCTTAGAGAGTTCCCCCATCATACCACATACCAAACAAATGTACTGCTAAGCATATCTGGGTGCTGGCCTCCCCTGCGGTCTATTTCAACCGGATACTGTCGAGCATATATGGGCGCTGGCCTCCCCTTCGGTTTATTTCAATTGGATACTGTCGAGCATATCCGGGTGTTGGTCTCCCCTTTGGTCTATTTCAACTGGATTTTGCCAAGCATATATGGGTGTTGGCCTCCCCTTTGGTCTATTTCAACCGAATACAGGGTCTATTTCACCCCTACCACTACCACATAATGTCATAAGCAATTAATCACAGAAACATCAACACATACTAACAATTATCACAAAGATAATCATCTTACAATAAGCAACAACTAGTGGGCCGGCATTGGTGCCTTTGACAGCCTCCGTCTCACTGATACAGGGAAGGTAACTCACCTCGAATGCTGAAGCGCACTACATGAAATCCTTAGCTACTGCCCTGATGGTTTCTCAAACTTCAATTATCAAAACATCTAGTTAGCAATTGTATTCCAAACCATGATCCATAATCCAAACATAAGGTAAAATGGCCATTTTAACCCTGGCCCAACAAGACTCGCAACCAAAGCCCGAGCCTAAAATCAACAAGGCCCAAAACTATAAGATCCATAAAAGCCCATTAATGGTCCAATTTTCCAAATTAGGCACAATCCCATATGGGTCATAACCTAAATCCCACAATTCCTGGTCCAATGGTTTTCCGATGGCCTAAAGGTCCAAGCCCATCAGGCCCAATCAAGGCCTAACTATATTGGGCCCACTAAGGCCCAATTCACCACCCAACACCCGTTAGGGCAAGCCCAACAAGGCAAGCCCAACCAGAAGTCCATTAATCTAGAATTCTTAGTCCATTATGAGCCCAAACCAAAGGATAAGTCCAAGACCAAGCTAGCCAGCCATCAAATAGTCTAAAACTTGAACAGGAGATGGTCACGTCGTGAGCACCTTATGCTCACGTTGTGCGGTCGTGATTTTTTCCCACAAACTTCCTCGAATACGCTCTTACGTCGTGAGGTCTTATTCAGCACGTCGTGAGACCAGATCTATCCAAAAATGAGCATTAAGCTCCTAATCCATTAGGCCTTAACATAGGATAGCCTAGAGGGTCTTCCTTGACCCAAATGACCATAAAAATTGAAGCTTTTTAGTCATGTATGTCCAATACATGACTCAAACACTAACTTGGGTCAATATGGAGGAAAAAGGACCAAGACTCAAACTAGGAGTCCAAACAATGACTAAAATCAAAATTTGAGACTTGTAAGACTTAAGATACCAGCATGCTCCATAAATTTGCCAACTTTATGGATCCCATGCATTCTAACCAACATTACAAGCCATAATTTGCATGGAAACTTAGATCTAGTAAGCAAGGAAAGGAAAGGCATTAGCTTGAGGGCTTACAAAGGTCTAAAAGCTCAACAACTAGTTGATGATGAAGCCAAGATGCCAACAAATGCACCTCAATGATATTCTTCTCCCTCAATGAGCTTCAAGGACCCAAAAACTCATGAATAACACCAAGAATGACCAAGGACTTCAATGAGGACTGAGATTAGGGTTTCTAGTGGTCTTGGAGGTGAAGGAGGCTGAGGAGAAGCAACCCTAATCATCTCATACCTTTAAATACCTGAAAATAAGGGTTTTAGAGCATCAGGTGCGTCTCACGTCATGAGCCTTAAATGAGCTTGGTCAACAACTCAACGATCACTCACCTGAACCATTCCAACTTCAAACAACCATAACTTCTTCATTTCAACTCTGTTTTTTTACATTCTTTATATCCACGGAAAGGTGACGAAAAGCCATATGTTCCTAAAAACACACCATGGCCTAAAAATTCCAAAAAATCCCAAAATCCATATATTAACGAGTTATCAAAATTACGATTATACCCTTGGGGTCCGGAAATATCCTCGAACACTTGGATCACTTAAACCATAACACCCTCATCCAAAAAGGGCTAAATGATTTCTTCCCCAATGCCCTAAGCCAAATAAAAATTGATGATTGGGTCGCAACCAACGTTGTAGAACTCATTACTCGGTACCTGTTCGGCAGACTACCAAGTAACGAGTACTCAGGTGTACTCGGGAGTACTCGGGGAGTACTCGGATTCAGTAATTTATGTATAAAATTTTTTAGGGAACTTATATATGTCAAAATCATAATTTAAAATCTTAAGTTGATTGAAATATATAATAAAATTAGATACATGTGAATACACAAAAACTGAAAAACACATAATGGTATCACTTCATGAAGAGTTACTGAAAATTTAAGATATATATATATATATATATATATATATATATATATATATATATATATATATATGTGTGTGTGTGTGTGTGTGTGTGTGTGTGTGTGTGTGTATGCATAGTAATAATCACATGTGTGAGTGTGTTAAATAATAAATCGTTAAGTATATTATACGTATTAATCACCGAGTTGATCGGGTTTACAATACTACTCAATTCGGTAAGGGGCCGATCATATTATTTGTGAAACACATTATAAAATGCTATGTTTTATATTTCACAAATGGTTTTCCACATTATAATAGTTAAAAGCATTAATCGTAGAACTTCGAACTTGAAACTTGGAACTTGAACTGTCCTTGGTAACACTCCATTGAGATACGAGAGTGAAGGACACGTCCTTGGTAACACTCCACTGAGATACGACAGTGAAGGACACGTCCTTGGTAACACTCCACTGAGATATGAGAGTGAAGGACTACTTATAAAATTCATTAATCATAACGATTGGAGACACGTCCTTGGTAACACTCCATCGAGATACGAGAGTGTAGGACTACCCCTGTAACCAGAATCTCCTGGAGGGAGAACGTGACTTGAGTGTATAGATCTATACGGGATTGACTACCCCGCACCTGGCTACTAGCTACAGTCGAACCGAAAGGTTAAACGGTGACAAAAGTCATAAAACGATACTGGCCACGTTTCGAGCCTTATCTAGTCTTTAGTATGGTTATAGAACTCGCAATCTAGATTATGAAAACCGTGATGCTTACTTATTAGTTAAAACTAATACGCTTTACAAGGATAAATGTGTTTTCAGAACATAACTTTTGCAGCAAACAAACTTTCAGGAAAATAAGGGTTTTTCCTGGGATAACTGAACTTCTCATAACTACATTTGTGTAACAAACGGATAACTCAACTTTTCTTATAAGAAAATATGGGATTTTCTTGGATTCATAACTTGTACAGAAACCAAAGGAAACTTGTTCATTTTCAGAAAACAAAACTACTTATGAACTCACCAGCTTTATGTTGATTTTCAAACTGCTTGTATTCTCAGGTCCACATTAGACAGGTACCCGATGATCCTTTTGGCGAAGACGGAGTATGTAGAAGACACGTCTTACTTTTGTTCACACATATATATATATATATATATATATATATATATATATATATATAACACTTGGTTTTCAAACAAATGTAAATTTCCATATGTAATGTAATGGTTGTTTACTTTGCTTACTATGTACATTGTTTATGATACTCAACATGACGTCACATCCGCCCCGGAACGTTTCCGCCCTGGGTTTCGGGGTGTGACAAGTTTATTGGCCCATTAAGACCAATAAGGAAATCGTAATCCATATAGGACTTAAACCGGGATTTCTAGGGTTTTTCAACTTTATTTGATGAATCTAGGTTTCAATGTGTTTCCATAGGTTGAACTTCAAGCATAACATGAGTTAGGGTTACGAGTTTACAGTAGATAATGTTTACAAAAGTACAAAATTTCCTAGCTAGAATGCTAGTTGTGACACCATTTCATTAACAGTATTTTTGTCTACTCCACTAGTAGTTTTTTTAAAACCCACTTTCTTACATGCATATAACTCATTATATCTCAAAATCAGATCTGGATCTAGATCTAATATCTTTCTCTCCTCCCACTAAACCCACTAATAGTTTCCAACGATCCTTATATCCACGAAGTGGTAACGAGAAGCTCTACACTTCTATCAACTCATACTTGCCTTAAAACTTCCCGAACAAAAATCCAATTTCAATAAAAGCCCGAACTAACACTTTACCAAAATACCCCTAGGATCCAAAACACAAACCAAACAACTAGGTCACCTTAATTACTATAACATCCCAAAATTTAGAACCAACAATTTCATTTTTAACTAAGTAAATTATAAAAATTATAGCATGAAAACATCAATAGTGTCATCCAAATCATAATCAACCCAATGTCATAACCATAAAATGTCATAGGAAAACAATATCAGAGTACAATCCCCAAAGATCTCATAATGCGGAAATTCATAGTTTGATGTGTTGCGATCATGCCGACTTCTTTCCTTTTGAAGAAGAAGTACCTGAATCCAAAACTGAAAATTGTAAGCACGAAGCTTAGAGAGTTCCCCCATCATACCACATACCAAACAAATGTACTGCTAAGCATATCTGGGTGCTGGCCTCCCCTTCGGTCTATTTCAACCGGATACTGTCGAGCATATATGGGCGCTGGCCTCCCCTTCGGTTTATTTCAATTGGATACTGTCGAGCATATCCGGGTGTTGGTCTCCCCTTTGGTCTATTTCAACTGGATTTTTGCCAAGCATATATGGGTGTTGGCCTCCCCTTTGGTCTATTTCAACCGAATACAGGGTCTATTTCACCCCTACCACTACCACATAATGTCATAAGCAATTAATCCAGAAACATCAACACATACTAACAATTATCACAAAGATAATCATCTTACTATAAGCAACAACTAGTGGGCCGGCATTGGTGCCTTTGACAGCCTTTGTCTCACTGATACTGGGAAGGTAACTCACCTCGAATGCTGAAGCGCACTACATGAAATCCTTAGCTACTGCCCTGATGGTTTCTCAAACTTCAATTATCAAAACAACATCTAGTTAGCAATTGTATTCCAAACCATGATCCATAATCCAAACATAAGGTAAAATGGCCATTTTAACCCTGGCCCAACAAGACTCGCAACAAAGGCCCAAGCCTAAAATCAACAAGGCCCAAAACTATAAGATCCATAAAAGCCCATTAATGGTCCAATTTTCCAAATTAGGCACAATCCCATATGGGTCATACCCTAAATCCCACAATTCCTGGTCCAATGGTTTTCCGATGGCCTAAAGGTCCAAGCCCATCAGGCCCAATCAAGGCCTAACTATATTGGGCCCACTAAGGCCCAATTCACCACCCAACACCCGTTAGGGCAAGCCCAACAAAGGCAAGCCCAACTAGAAGTCCATTACTCTAGAATTCTTAGTCCATTATGAGCCCAAACCAAAGGATAAGTCCAAGACCAAGCTAGCCAGCCATCAAATAGTCTAAAACTTGAACAGGAGATGGTCACGTCGTGAGCACCTTATGCTCACGTTGTGAGGTCGTGATTTTTGCCCACAAACTTCCTCGAATACGCTCTTACGTCGTGAGGTCTTATTCAGCACGTCGTGAGACCAGATCTATCCAAAAATGAGCATTAAGATCCTAATCCATTAGGCCTTAACATAGGATAGCCTAGAGGGTCTTCCTTGACCCAAATGACCATAAAAATTGAAGCTTTTTAGTCATGTATGTCCAATACATGACTCAAACACTAACTTGGGTCAATATGGAGGAAAAAGGACAAAGACTCAAACTAGGAGTCCAAACAATGACTAAAATCAAAATTTGAGACTTGTAAGACTTAAGATACCAGCATGCTCCATAAATTTGCCAACTTTATGGATCCCATGCATTCTAACCAACATTACAAGCCATAATTTGCATGGAAACTTAGATCTAGTAAGCAAGGAAAGGAAAGGCATTAGCTTGAGGGCTTACAAAGGTCTAAAAGCTCCACAACTAGTTGATGATGAAGCCAAGATGCCAACAAATGCACCTCAATGATATTCTTCTCCCTCAATGAGCTTCAAGGACCCAAAAACTCATGAATAACACCAAGAATGACCAAGGACTTCAATGAGGACTGAGATTAGGGTTTCTAGTGGTCTTGGAGGTGAAGGAGGCTGAGGAGAAGCAACCCTAATCATCTCATACCTTTAAATACCTGAAAATAAGGGTTTTGGAGCATCAGGTGCGTCTCACATCATGAGCCTTAAATGAGCTTGGTCAACAACTCAACGATCACTCACCTGAACCATTCCAACTTCAAACAACCATAACTTCTTCATTTCAACTCTGTTTTTTTACATTCTTTATATCCACGGAAAGGTGACGAAAAGCCATATGTTCCAAAAAACACGCCATGGCCTAAAAATTCCAAAAAATCCCAAAATCCATATATTAACGAGTTATCAAAATTACGATTATACCCTTGGGGTCCGGAAATATCCTCGAACACTTGGATCACTTAAACCATAACACCCTCATCCAAAAAGGGCTAAATGATTTCTTCCCCAATGCCCTAAGCCTCATAACAATTGATGATTGGGTCGCAACCAAGGTTGTAGAACTCATTACTCGGTACCTGTTCGGCAGACTACCAAGTAACGAGTACTCAGGTGTACTCGGGAGTACTCGGGGAGTACTCGGATTCAGTAATTTATGTATAAAAATTTTTAGGGAACTTATATATGTCAAAATCATAATTTAAAATCTTAAGTTGATTGAAATATATAATAAAATTAGATACATGTGAATACACAAAAACTGAAAAACACATAATGGTATCACTTCATGAAGAGTTACTGAAAATTTAAGATATATATATATATATATATATATATATATATATATATATATATATATATATATATATATGTGTGTGTGTGTGTGTGTGTATGCATAGTAATAATCACATGTGTGAGTGTGTTAAATAATAAATCGTTAAGTATATTATACGTATTAATCACCGAGTTGATCGGGTTTACAATACTACTCAATTCGGTAAGGGGCCGATCATATTATTTGTGAAACACATTATAAAATGCTATGTTTTATATTTCACAAATGGTTTCCACATTATAATAGTTAAAAGCATTAATCGTAGAACTTCGAACTTGAAACTTGGAACTTGAACTGTCCTTGGTAACACTCCATTGAGATACGAGAGTGAAGGACACGTCCTTGGTAACACTCCACTGAGATACGACAGTGAAGGACACGTCCTTGGTAACACTCCACTGAGATATGAGAGTGAAGGACTACTTATAAAATTCATTAATCATAACGATTGGAGACACGTCCTTGGTAACACTCCATCGAGATACGAGAGTGTAGGACTACCCCTGTAACCAGAATCTCCTGGAGGGAGAACGTGACTTGAGTGTATAGATCTATACGGGATTGACTACCCCGCACCTGGCTACTAGCTACAGTCGAACTGAAAGGTTAAAGGGTGACAAAAGTCATAAAACGATACTGGCCACGTTTCGAGCCTTATCTAGTCTTTAGTATGGTTATAGAACTCGCAATCTAGATTATGAAAACCGTGATGCTTACTTATTAGTTAAAACTAATACGCTTTACAAGGATAAATGTGTTTTCAGAACATAACTTTTGCAGCAAACAAACTTTCAGGAAAATAAGGGTTTTTCCTGGGATAACTGAACTTCTCATAACTACATATGTGTAACAAACGGATAACTCAACTTTTCTTATAAGAAAATATGGGATTTTCTTGGATTCATAACTTGTACAGAAACCAAAGGAAACTTGTTCATTTTCAGAAAACAAAACTACTTATGAACTCACCAGCTTTATGTTGATTTTCAAACCGCTTGTATTCTCAGGTCCACATTAGACAGGTACCCGATGATCCTTTTGGCGAAGACAGAGTATGTAGAAGACACGTCTTACTTTTGTTCACACACACATATATATATATATATATATATATATATATATATATATATATATATATATAACACTTGGTTTTCAAACAAATGTAAATTTCCATATGTAATGTAATGGTTGTTTACTTTGCTTACTATGTACATTGTTTATGATACTCAACATGACGTCACATCCGCCCCGGAACGTTTCCGCCCTGGGTTTCGGGGTGTGACAAGTTTATTGGCCCATTAAGACCAATAAGGAAATCGTAATCCATATAGGACTTAAACCGGGATTTCTAGGGTTTTTCAACTTTATTTGATGAATCTAGGTTTCAATGTGTTTCCATAGGTTGAACTTCAAGCATAACATGAGTTAGGGTTACGAGTTTACAGTAGATAATGTTTACAAAAGTACAAAATTTCCTAGCTAGAATGCTAGTTGTGACACCATTTCATTAACAGTATTTTTGTCTACTCCACTAGTAGTTTTTTTAAAACCCACTTTCTTACATGAATATAACTCATTATATCTCAAAATCAGATCTGGATCTAGATCTAATATCTTTCTCTCCTCCCACTAAACCCACTAATAGTTTCCAACGATCCTTATATCCACGAAGTGGTAACGAGAAGCTCTACACTTCTATCAACTCATACTTGCCTTAAAACTTCCTGAACAAAAATCCAATTTCAATAAAAGCCCGAACTAACACTTTACCAAAATACCCCTAGGATCCAAAACACAAACCAAACAACTAGGTCACCTTAATTACTATAACATCCCAAAATTTAGAACCAACAATTTCATTTTTAACTAAGTAAATTATAAAAATTATAGCATGAAAACATCAATAGTGTCATCCAAATCATAATCAACCCAATGTCATAACCATAAAATGTCATAGGAAAACAATATCAGAGTACAATCCCCAAAGATCTCATAATGCGGAAATTCATAGTTTGATGTGTTGCGATCATGCCGACTTCTTTCCTTTTGAAGAAGAAGTACCTGAATCCAAAACTGAAAATTGTAAGCACGAAGCTTAGAGAGTTCCCCCATCATACCACATACCAAACAAATGTACTGCTAAGCATATCTGGGTGCTGGCCTCCCCCTTCGGTCTATTTCAACCGGATACTGTCGAGCATATATGGGCGCTGGCCTCCCCTTCGGTTTATTTCAATTGGATACTGTCGAGCATATCCGGATGTTGGTCTCCCCTTTGGTCTATTTCAACTGGATTTTGCCAAGCATATATGGGTGTTGGCCTCCCCTTTGGTCTATTTCAACCGAATACAGGGTCTATTTCACCCCTACCACTACCACATAATGTCATAAGCAATTAATCACAGAAACATCAACACATACTAACAATTATCACAAAGATAATCATCTTACTATAAGCAACAACTAGTGGGCCGGCATTGGTGCCTTTGACAGCCTTCGTCTCACTGATACAGGGAAGGTAACTCACCTCGAATGCTGAAGCGCACTACATGAAATCCTTAGCTACTGCCCTGACGGTTTCTCAAACTTTAATTATCAAAACAACATCTAGTTAGCAATTGTATTCCAAACCATGATCCATAATCCAAACATAAGGTAAAATGGCCATTTTAACCCTGGCCCAACAAGACTCGCAACCAAGGCCCAAGCCTAAAATCAACAAGGCCCAAAACTATAAGATCCATAAAAGCCCATTAATGGTCCAATTTTCCAAATTAGGCACAATCCCATATGGGTCATACCCTAAATCCCACAATTCCTGGTCCAATGGTTTTCCATGGCCTAAAGGTCCAAGCCCATCAGGCCCAATCAAGGCCTAACTATATTGGGCCCACTAAGGCCTAATTCACCACCCAACACCCGTAAGGGCAAGCCCAACAAGGCAAGCCCAACCAGAAGTCCATTACTCTAGAATTCTTAGTCCATTATGAGCCCAAACCAAAGGATAAGTCCAAGACCAAGCTAGCCAACCATCAAATAGTCTAAAACTTGAACAGGAGATGGTCACGTCGTGAGCACCTTATGCTCACGTTGTGAGGTCGTGATTTTTGCCCACAAACTTCCTCGAATACGCTCTTACGTCGTGAGGTCTTATTCAGCACGTCTTGAGACCAGATCTATCCAAAAATAAGCATTAAGCTCCTAATCCATTAGGCCTTAACATAGGATAGCCTAGAGGGTCTTCCTTGACCTAAATGACCATAAAAATTGAAGCTTTTTAGTCATCTATGTCCAATACATGACTCAAACACCAACTTGGGTCAATATGGAGGAAAAAGGACCAAGACTCAAACTAGGAGTCCAAACCATGACTAAAATCAAAATTTGAGACTTGTAAGACTTAAGATACCAGCATGCTCCATAAATTTGCCAACTTTATGGATCCCATGCATTCTAACCAACATTACAAGCCATAATTTGCATGGAAACTTAGATCTAGTAAGCAAGGAAAGGAAAGGCATTAGCTTGAGGGCTTACAAAGGTCTAAAAGCTCCACAACTAGTTGATGATGAAGCCAAGATGCCAACAAATGCACGTCAATGATATTCTTCTCCCTCAATGAGCTTCAAGGACCCAAAAACTCATGAATAACACCAAGAATGACCAAGGACTTCAATGAGGACTGAGATTAGGGTTTCTAGTGGTCTTGGAGGTGAAGGAGGCTGAGGAGAAGCAACCCTAATCATCTCATACCTTTAAATACCTGAAAATAAGGGTTTTGGAGCATCAGTTGCGTCTCACGTCATGAGCCTTAAATGAGCTTGGTCAACAACTCAACGATCACTCACCTGAACCATTCCAACTTCAAACAACCATAACTTCTTCATTTCAACTCTGTTTTTTTACATTCTTTATATCCACGGAAAGGTGACGAAAAGCCATATGTTCCTAAAAACACGCCATGGCCTAAAAATTCCAAAAAATCCCAAAATCCATATATTAACGAGTTATCAAAATTACGATTATACCCTTGGGGTCCGGAAATATCCTCGAACACTTGGATCACTTAAACCATAACACCCTCATCCAAAAAGGGCTAAATGATTTCTTCCCCAATGCCCTAAGCCTCATAACAATTGATGATTGGGTCGCAACCAAGGTTGTAGAACTCATTACTCGGTACCTGTTCGGCAGACTACCAAGTAACAAGTACTCAGGTGTACTCGGGAGTACTCGGGGAGTACTCGGATTCAGTAATTTATGTATAAAAATTTTTAGGGAACTTATATATGTCAAAATCATAATTTAAAATCTTAAGTTGATTGAAATATATAATAAAATTAGATACATGTTAATACACAAAAACTGAAAAACACATAATGGTATCACTTCATGAAGAGTTACTGAAAATTTAAGATATATATATATATATATATATATGTGTGTGTGTGTGTGTGTGTGTGTGTGTGTGTGTGTATGCATAGTAATAATCACATGTGTGAGTGTGTTAAATAATAAATCGTTAAGTATATTATACGTATTAATCACCGAGTTGATCGGGTTTACAATACTACTCAATTCGGTAAGGGGCCGATCATATTATTTGTGAAACACATTATAAAATGCTATGTTTTATATTTCACAAATGGTTTCCACATTATAATAGTTAAAAGCATTAATCGTAGAACTTCGAACTTGAAACTTGGAACTTGAACTGTCCTTGGTAACACTCCATTGAGATACGAGAGTGAAGGACACGTCCTTGGTAACACTCCACTGAGATACGACAGTGAAGGACACGTCCTTGGTAACACTCCACTGAGATATGAGAGTGAAGGACTACTTATAAAATTCATTAATCATAACGATTGGAGACACGTCCTTGGTAACACTCCATCGAGATACGAGAGTGTAGGACTACCCCTGTAACCAGAATCTCCTGGAGGGAGAACGTGACTTGAGTGTATAGATCTATACGGGATTGACTACCCCGCACCTGGCTACTAGCTACAGTCGAACTGAAAGGTTAAAGGGTGACAAAAGTCATAAAACGATACTGGCCACGTTTCGAGCCTTATCTAGTCTTTAGTATGGTTATAGAACTCGCAATCTAGATTATGAAAACCGTGATGCTTACTTATTAGTTAAAACTAATACGCTTTACAAGGATAAATGTGTTTTCAGAACATAACTTTTGCAGCAAACAAACTTTCAGGAAAATAAGGGTTTTTCCTGGGATAACTGAACTTCTCATAACTACATATGTGTAACAAACGGATAACTCAACTTTTCTTATAAGAAAATATGGGATTTTCTTGGATTCATAACTTGTACAGAAACCAAAGGAAACTTGTTCATTTTCAGAAAACAAAACTACTTATGAACTCACCAGCTTTATGTTGATTTTCAAACCGCTTGTATTCTCAGGTCCACATTAGACAGGTACCCGATGATCCTTTTGGCGAAGACAGAGTATGTAGAAGACACGTCTTACTTTTGTTCACACACATATATATATATATATATATATATATATATATATATATATATATATATATATATATATATATATATATATATATAACACTTGGTTTTCAAACAAATGTAAATTTCCATATGTAATGTAATGGTTGTTTACTTTGCTTACTATGTACATTGTTTATGATACTCAACATGACGTCACATCCGCCCCGGAACGTTTCCGCCCTGGGTTTCGGGGTGTGACAAGTTTATTGGCCCATTAAGACCAATAAGGAAATCGTAATCCATATAGGACTTAAACCGGGATTTCTAGGGTTTTTCAACTTTATTTGATGAATCTAGGTTTCAATGTGTTTCCATAGGTTGAACTTCAAGCATAACATGAGTTAGGGTTACGAGTTTACAGTAGATAATGTTTACAAAAGTACAAAATTTCCTAGCTAGAATGCTAGTTGTGACACCATTTCATTAACAGTATTTTTGTCTACTCCACTAGTAGTTTTTTTAAAACCCACTTTCTTACATGAATATAACTCATTATATCTCAAAATCAGATCTGGATCTAGATCTAATATCTTTCTCTCCTCCCACTAAACCCACTAATAGTTTCCAACGATCCTTATATCCACGAAGTGGTAACGAGAAGCTCTACACTTCTATCAACTCATACTTGCCTTAAAACTTCCCGAACAAAAATCCAATTTCAATAAAAGCCCGAACTAACACTTTACCAAAATACCCCTAGGATCCAAAACACAAACCAAACAACTAGGTCACCTTAATTACTATAACATCCCAAAATTTAGAACCAACAATTTCATTTTTAACTAAGTAAATTATAAAAATTATAGCATGAAAACATCAATAGTGTCATCCAAATCATAATCAACCCAATGTCATAACCATAAAATGTCATAGGAAAACAATATCAGAGTACAATCCCCAAAGATCTCATAATGCGGAAATTCATAGTTTGATGTGTTGCGATCATGCCGACTTCTTTCCTTTTGAAGAAGAAGTACCTGAATCCAAAACTGAAAATTGTAAGCACGAAGCTTAGAGAGTTCCCCCATCATACCACATACCAAACAAATGTACTGCTAAGCATATCTGGGTGCTGGCCTCCCCTTCGGTCTATTTCAACCGGATACTGTCGAGCATATATGGGCGCTGGCCTCCCCTTCGGTTTATTTCAATTGGATACTGTCGAGCATATCCGGATGTTGGTCTCCCCTTTGGTCTATTTCAACTGGATTTTGCCAAGCATATATGGGTGTTGGCCTCCCCTTTGGTCTATTTCAACCGAATACAGGGTCTATTTCACCCCTACCACTACCACATAATGTCATAAGCAATTAATCACAGAAACATCAACACATACTAACAATTATCACAAAGATAATCATCTTACTATAAGCAACAACTAGTGGGCCGGCATTGGTGCCTTTGACAGCCTTCGTCTCACTGATACAGGGAAGGTAACTCACCTCGAATGCTGAAGCGCACTACATGAAATCCTTAGCTACTGCCCTGACGGTTTCTCAAACTTTAATTATCAAAACAACATCTAGTTAGCAATTGTATTCCAAACCATGATCCATAATCCAAACATAAGGTAAAATGGCCATTTTAACCCTGGCCCAACAAGACTCGCAACCAAGGCCCAAGCCTAAAATCAACAAGGCCCAAAACTATAAGATCCATAAAAGCCCATTAATGGTCCAATTTTCCAAATTAGGCACAATCCCATATGGGTCATACCCTAAATCCCACAATTCCTGGTCCAATGGTTTTCCATGGCCTAAAGGTCCAAGCCCATCAGGCCCAATCAAGGCCTAACTATATTGGGCCCACTAAGGCCTAATTCACCACCCAACACCCGTAAGGGCAAGCCCAACAAGGCAAGCCCAACCAGAAGTCCATTACTCTAGAATTCTTAGTCCATTATGAGCCCAAACCAAAGGATAAGTCCAAGACCAAGCTAGCCAACCATCAAATAGTCTAAAACTTGAACAGGAGATGGTCACGTCGTGAGCACCTTATGCTCACGTTGTGAGGTCGTGATTTTTGCCCACAAACTTCCTCGAATACGCTCTTACGTCGTGAGGTCTTATTCAGCACGTCTTGAGACCAGATCTATCCAAAAATAAGCATTAAGCTCCTAATCCATTAGGCCTTAACATAGGATAGCCTAGAGGGTCTTCCTTGACCTAAATGACCATAAAAATTGAAGCTTTTTAGTCATGTATGTCCAATACATGACTCAAACACCAACTTGGGTCAATATGGAGGAAAAAGGACCAAGACTCAAACTAGGAGTCCAAACCATGACTAAAATCAAAATTTGAGACTTGTAAGACTTAAGATACCAGCATGCTCCATAAATTTGCCAACTTTATGGATCCCATGCATTCTAACCAACATTACAAGCCATAATTTGCATGGAAACTTAGATCTAGTAAGCAAGGAAAGGAAAGGCATTAGCTTGAGGGCTTACAAAGGTCTAAAAGCTCCACAACTAGTTGATGATGAAGCCAAGATGCCAACAAATGCACGTCAATGATATTCTTCTCCCTCAATGAGCTTCAAGGACCCAAAAACTCATGAATAACACCAAGAATGACCAAGGACTTCAATGAGGACTGAGATTAGGGTTTCTAGTGGTCTTGGAGGTGAAGGAGGCTGAGGAGAAGCAACCCTAATCATCTCATACCTTTAAATACCTGAAAATAAGGGTTTTGGAGCATCAGTTGCGTCTCACGTCATGAGCCTTAAATGAGCTTGGTCAACAACTCAACGATCACTCACCTGAACCATTCCAACTTCAAACAACCATAACTTCTTCATTTCAACTCTGTTTTTTTACATTCTTTATATCCACGGAAAGGTGACGAAAAGCCATATGTTCCTAAAAACACGCCATGGCCTAAAAATTCCAAAAAAATCCCAAAATCCATATATTAACGAGTTATCAAAATTATGATTATACCCTTGGGGTCCGGAAATATCCTCGAACACTTGGATCACTTAAACCATAACACCCTCATCCAAAAAGGGCTAAATGCTTTCTTCCCCAATGCCCTAAGCCTCATAACAATTGATGATTGGGTCGCAACCAAGGTTGTAGAACTCATTACTCGGTACCTGTTCGGCAGACTACCAAGTAACGAGTACTCAGGTGTACTCGGGAGTACTCGGATTCAGTAATTTATGTATAAAAATTTTTAGGGAACTTATATATGTCAAAATCATAATTTAAAATCTTAAGTTGATTGAAATATATAATAAAATTAGATACATGTGAATACACAAAAACTGAAAAACATATAATGGTATCACTTCGTGAAGAGTTACTGAAAATTTAAGATATATATATATATATATATATATATATATATATATGTGTGTGTGTGTGTGTGTGTGTGTGTGTGTGTATGCATAGTAATAATCACATGTGTGAGTGTGTTAAATAATAAATCGTTAAGTATATTATACGTATTAATCACCGAGTTGATCGGGTTTACAATACTACTCAATTCGGTAAGGGGCCGATCATGGAGTACTCGGGATTCGGGAACTCGCCTCGGTAAAGGGCCAAGTAGCGAGTACTCGGGGGAGTAATCGGCCAACTCGGCAAGTTTCACAACACTGGCCGCAACCCTGAATAATGAAGCAAATCAAAAACCGAGTGTTACAACCCTCCCCCACTTAAATTAGATTTCGTCCTTGAAATCGCTCCTTCCTAAAACCCATATCAAAACAAACAATCCGAGGAACATAACCGGAAATTTTGCGTAAGACAACCTTCCCAAGATAATCGAAACCCAAACCCAAATTCCATCCCGAAGAAAGAAAACCTTAAACTCCCACAAAACCAGTTTTATCGATCTGATGTCTAAAATCTATAATGGTATGTCTCCCTGACAGACTGCCCATGCTAAAATATTACCATGCCATAACCTCATCGAATAATTGACCATCCATAATACTTCCAATTTTGATTACCTTGTTGCAACCTAAGAAAACCAAGCCACTGACCATAACCAGCTGTAAAATACTTATACTTGACAGAAGGATCAGATAATCCTTTGAGTAGAAGATTCATCCCTGCAACGGTTAGACTCAAATGAGAGCTGCGCAACTGGGTCAAATCAATTACTCTAAGATTATTTAATCCAAACTTCAGGTGACTTAGCATTTACCAAACAACAAGCTGCTCCACTACACGAATCCTAAATCACTAATACTGTCTGAGACGTCATGTTACCCCCTAGCTGCTTTTTGAAAGCAACCGAGACCTCTCTGGTCCTAACCATCTATCTGAAGTGATGGGTTCCTTCCCGTTTGTAGAGCCAAAATACACCCACACAATCGCCCTTCGCGATTTCTGTCGGAAAACCTCCCAGGCAATAGCTACCCAAACCATCTCGACACTAAACTCGATGTCAAGATGAACGCTACAGGATCAACCGTGGCCTCACTTCATACCTGTCTCGCATGACCTACCATATCCTGATTCCAAACATGTTGTGGCCCTCTTAAAGCCTTGCAAACTAACCCACCCTGGTCTAAACCATCCAAAGCAAATTGCAAGAATTCACAAGTTTGCCATAAGCTTACCACTAAACAAGGACTGATGAATGCTACGGGCTACCCCGTAGTCTTACAACACACCTACACTATCTACAAACTAGTGAATGCTACGGGCTACCCCACAGTCTTACAACACTTCCACTAACTACTAACTAGTGAATGCTACGGGCCACCCCACAGTCTTACAACAATTTCGCTATCTGCTAACTAGTGAATGTTATGGCTACTCGTAATCTTACAATACTCCCACACTAACTGACCACTAGTGAATGCTACGGCTACCCCACAGGCTTACAACACTTCCACGCTGTGACTACCGTCGCCCAATGCCTTACTGCTAATCTATTAATTCGAACACTGTCCAGTTTCAAACATACACCTAACCAACTCTCCTTCCAAACTCAAATCATGACTGGAATCCCACCTTGGGTCCCCCTCTCGAAGCCTGCTAGCTGACACCAAGAAGACACAACCCCAAAGTTGGGAGGTTTCCCTAACTCTTAACTCACGTAATTCCTCGATCCAAATAGCCACTTGGGCCGCCCTCCTCCCCGATAGGGATGCAACACTCACCTTATTTCAACACCTGCTTTTGTCACTGAATACCTGAGTGATTATCCCCCACTTAGATTCGACTAAGTCTTCACAATAAATGAGAATTGAAGGATTCCCAATCCTTTTTACCCTCTAATAACCAAATTGCTGACAACCTGCGCTTACCAGTGCTAGTGCCCCATCACTGGCCAAACCCCAAAAGACCGCACAACCTATGAAGACCAGATGAACACTTTCCGAATCCTAATGAAACAAATAACCCCAGATGCCCTGAAATGATGCCACACTCAAATCTTGAATTCTAAATAACCGACGCTCTGACCAAAACCTCAACAATAGATTGCTTCCCTTTGAACTTCCAAAGGACAACCCAAGCACAAAGACTGGAAACACTAAACCCTGATGATGCTGGACAACCAACCCGCTGAAGCTTAACCACAGACCTTCACATAATGCCCCTGAACCGATCTCGAACCTAACCCAAGATAACACTGAACACTCCAACCCAACAAAAAGAGAAACGACCTTCCACTACCCACTTAGTGATTTACGGTATGCAATTGGCATATGATATTATTTGAACATATAACTCATACATGAGTAAGGAAATGAATCGAATATATGCTTAACCAAACTAACATAAGATTCCGACAACCATAAATATTGATAAAAACTATGAAGACTACAAAGTATAACATACCCGCAATATCGCCTGGAGAAACCCTGAATATCTCTTCCTGTGAAGTACCTACGATGAAACTTGAGCTGCCCCAACCACTAAGCGGGGGCAAGTCTACCTCCAATGTGCATTCTTGGCGGAGGTGACCCCTCCAACCGCACTTGTCACACTTAGACCTACTGCGAACATCCTCATGTGCCCCTTCATCCTTTAGGCAACCACCACGACCCCTCGGGTCTCTAACACTAGATGCAACCACATCTAACTGCTCAGGTCACCGACCCAGACCATGATCCCGCTTCATCTTCCCCAGCTGCCTATCGAAACCAATCTCCTTCTCCTGAGTTACCCCGATTACCCCATCAATCGCCTGAACAGTTGTGGTCCGACCCTGGAACTTTAGTGATTAACCTATCGGTGACACGCCTAATGACATTGGGTAACTCCTCACGTAAGGCTCACAAAATCTCAACAGTGATCCAATCATGTGGTAGCCTCTCCTGAAGACAAGGTGCATAACCCACCTCCGATACCAAATGACTAGAGCTAACAATGGGATCCTCCTTCCTGAAGGATCCTAGGGATTCATTAGCATTAGCCTCCAGATGATCCCCAAATTGCCCCGTAATGATTTCTGCTCGAAAGGACCCGAGGAGACTATCCAATATATCCAAAATCCCCTCTTTGGCCGTACCAAAGATCACAGGGGTCTACTCCATAATACTGCGGGTAATCTCTAACTATATGAACTTCGGCAACTGTTCACTAATCGGCTTAGCACTCGCCCCTAAGCCAGAACCAGAACCCGAACCAAAACCACCTCCCCAAGTGCTCATCTCCAGAATGAAAAAAGCACAAACCAATGATCAAAACATTCTCAAGGATTCTCCTACCTTAAGCTTCTTAGATTCTCCAAGACTCTCACCGATTCGAGTATGGATCATGTGCTTTCAGTACTATGGGCGCAATACTACCTTCCACACCTATCCGTACTTCCCTCAGCAATCCTCCTGAATCCTCTAAATCACCTCCTCAAACTGATGCACCCCAAACTCACTAAACCGTACTAGTAACCCACTAAAGCATATCCTAGGTTTTCCTAGGTTCCTGAACTCACCCAGTCCTCAACTCTTGAAGGATTCCAAGTAATGTCAACTAGCTACCTCACGAATATAGCGACATGCAACAGAGATCAGATAATCCTTCGAGTAAAAGACTCGATCCTGGAACGTTGGACTCAAACGAGAGTTGCGCAATAGGGTCAAGTCCATCACTCTGAGATTATCCATCTTGTGCTAGATGTGACTTAGCATATCCACTTAGTAGCTAACTCACATTGCTAAGAGTCCCTGGAAGCATAAAGCAAGTATCATTCGAACAATGGAAAAGCTAACCAACATACTCCAATCAAGCCATTCTATTCTCTTATCAGGAATTTGTACTAGCATGCAATTCTAAGGCTCATACAATCAGGTATAACCTAAACAATCCATCCTACCACTTGTTGATCAGTTCTAGCATGAAAATCTACAAGCTCATACAAGCATACAAAGGCATCTCTCCTAGACCCTTAGCTCTAGTCTAGCATGCGAATCATATCATATAATCATAACAAACATGTATTGGTATTTTGGGAAAACTTACTTGAGCTCGGCCAATTGCACGCATCACACTCCTTGTTCTTTATCAAAAACCCTTAATTTTTAATTTTAGAAAAATAATGACTGTTCTTGTAAAAATCCTCTCAAACCCTCGATTTGAGTCCAAACACCCTGAAAGTGTGTTTGAATCCCTCAAACCAAGGCTCTGATACCAACCTGTAACATCCCAGAATTTAGAACCAAAAATTTCATTTTTAATTAAGTAAATTATAAAAACGGTAGTTTGAAAACATCAATAGTGTCATCCAAATCATAATCAACTTAATGTCAAAACCACAACATGTCATAGGAAAAAATATCAGAGTATAATCCCCAAAGATCTCATAATGTGGAAATTCATAGTGTGATGCGTTGCGATCATGTCGGATCCTTTCATTTTGAAGAAGTACCAAAAAAATAAACTAAAAACCGTAAGCACGAAGTATAGTGAGTTCCCCCATCATACCACATAACGAACAAATATATTGCCAAGCATACCTGACTGCTGGCCTCCCCTTTGGTCTATTTCAACCGGATACTGCCGAGCATATCTGGGTGTTGGCCTCCCCTTTGGTCTATTTCAACTGGATATTGTCGAGCATATATGAGTGTTGGCCTCCCCTTCGGTCTATTTCAACCAGATATTACCAAACATATCTGGGTGCTAGCCTCCCTTTCGGTCTATTTCAACTGGAGACAACCAAGAAAATCTGGGTGTTGGCCTCCCATTTAGTCTATTTCAACCGGATACTGGGTTTATTTCTCCTATACCACTACCACATAATGTCATAAGCAATTAATCACAGAAACATCAACACATACTGACATACCAGACAATTATCACAAAGACAATCCTCTTACTTTAAGCAACAGCTAGTGGGATGGCATTGATGCCTTTGATAGCCTTCGACCCACTAATACAGGGAAGGTAACTCACCTCGAATTTTGAAGCTCACTGCACGAAATCCTTAGTTGCTGCCCTGGCGATTTCCCAAACTTCAATTACCGCAACAACATCCAATTAGCAACTAAATTCCAAACCATGATCCATAATCCAAACTTGGGGTAAAGTGACCATTTTACCCCTAGCCCAACAAGACTCACAACCAAGGCCTAAGCCCAAAACCAACAAAGCCCAAAACTATATGATCCATATTAGCCCATTGATGGCCTAATTTTCCAAATTGGGCCTAACCCTATATGTGCCTTACCCTAAAGCCCACAATTCATGGTCCAATGATTTCCCGATAGCCCAAAGGTCCAAGCCCATTGGGACCAACCAAGGCCTAACTACATTGGGCCCACTAAGGCCCAATTCACCACCCAAGGCCCTTTAGGGCAAGCCTAGTAAGGCAAGCCCAACTAGAAGTCCATTACTCTAAAATCCTTAGTCCATTATGAGCCCAAACCAAAGGATAAGTCCAAGACCAAGCTAGCCAACCATCAAATAGTCCAAAACTTGCACAGGAGATGCTCACGTCGTGAGCACCTTATGCTCATGTCGTGAGGTCGTGATTTTTTCCCATAAACTTCCTCGAATACGCTCTCACGTCGTGAGGTCTTGTTCCTCACGTTGTGAGACCAAATCTGACAAAAAAAAATGAGCATTAAGCTCCTAATCCATTAAGCATTAACATGGGACAATCTAGAGGGTCTTCTTTGACCCAAAGGACCATTAAAATCGAAGCTTTTTAGTCATGTATGTCCAATACATGACTCAAACACCAACTTGGGTCAAAATGGAGGAAAAAGGACCAAGAATCAAACTTGGAGTCCAAACCATGACCAAAATCCAAATCTGAGACTTGACTTAAGATACCACCATGATCTATAAAGTTTCCAACTGAACCTCTACGCAGGTGGATTCAATCTGAACCATAATCATAAGGGGCTCCTTCTACTAACAGACTAAAAACATCCTTTTGACTCTGAACCCTCCAACTGTTAACTCGACACCGTTTCCTTAACCATATCCTGCTGATGAAAACACATGGTTTAAAATATCATGGGACTCCCAAGCGAGTCTCAACTATATAACTGATGCAGAGGAACACGTGCAACGCCAACATATTCTACAACTTCCTAACTATAAGACCGAATCATCTCAATCAATATGATCCCCTAGACATGGAAAACCAACGGATATAAAATTCAGAACCCATATTCCAAAACTGATATTCATCCTTTCATTAAACCCACCCCTTGGCTTTGACTAATAACACCGCCAAACGCATGAAATGAAGTACCCAAAACACATCGATCACGAATCTCAACCAACTCCGAAATCTATAAGGTGAACATAAAACCTTAAATGATCAATTGACTACCTGACATGCCATACCCAACCACCGCTCCTATGAGAAAACATGATAAATCCAATAATTTTTTCACATTTACCTTTAATCCTTATCAATTCAGGTGTACCCCCACCTGTCAGATCACTCGAGACATATACAATGACTTCATGATTCAAGACTACATAACTGATACCCAACCTTGGTAACCAATCCCTTAATAACAACTTGCGAACAAACATGATTTCTAATGCACTCTTCTGTAGGGACTTTCTGATATACAACTGACACCCCAAACAACCCTTAACCGTTCCCTTTATCCAAATTTCATTAAACTTCTCTCAAAAATTCACATATTGAGTTACCATAATGCACATCCTTAGGGAACCCATAACCTTGTTTAAAAGGGAAGAAATACCATATCCCAAATCAAATGACAACCTTAATCCTTAACAGAAGACATTTCCGCGATCTATAGAGACAGTATCTCTTACTTGATTAAGCCTGAACAGATTCCACTAATACATAACTATCCCAAGAAGACTTCCAAGGTGATTCTAAATGCTACAAAACCTGATCCTGCTACGAACCAAAATTACACACCACCATCATTGAGGATAAACATACCTAGAGACCAAAGGAACATAAAACACACTGAAGTTGGTGATAGGTTGACAAATCCATTAAACTTCGACTGTCACAACTTGAACTTTCGGAGAACCTCCACTGAATGGTGAAAGAAATGATCAAAAATCGAGGACGCGTTGACATAGATCTAATGAACCAAAACCCGCGTGGAGCTTAGCGTACCCACTCTGAAACTGATTTCCTGTTCGACCTTTGCCCAAGCTAGACTATAATAGGAATCCATACAGAAAGCTGACCATTCCCTTAGCAACCACTACTCAACCTTGGTAATCCTAACACCTTCCTCACCTATTCATTGACATCTCAAGAAGGAATCCAATAGCTGCAACTAGCTCCTCGACCAACTACTTCCTGCTGAGAGACATCTCAGGTACCTCCTGAGCACATATATCTGATTTCCACTTACTATCTACCCTGCCTTAACCAAATCCTAAATCGATATTCCATATACCTACACTACAGATCCCTATGAGTCATTCTCCCACAACAAGAACTTGAACGAATCGATATTTAACCAAGCTGAATACCTAGTTCTCACCCACTTAGGGTTTTAACTACCACCCACTGGTTTTGTAACTCAACCATTTCTCAAATCGAATTAACCTGGTACAACCATCCCTAACCATGGAATGTATAACACACGCATAATGATTTACCAGATAAGGATAAAACAAATCCTTAGAGAATCTTGACTTTCAGTTGAAGACCTCTAAACTTTTCCAATCATAACCACTTAACATTAAGGATTCATGCAAACACATAAGCAATACCGACTTATAATCCAGAACACACATTCATCTCCTGCAATTTCGACTGTCAATCCGGTACCTGAATGTCCTATCACCAAAAACACGGATCCTTGATCATGTCTCAAAGCATCGATACCACTTCAATCCTCCTGCACACTCCCACGCTGACAGCTATCGCCAAACACTTTGACTAGCAGACCCCAACGGGGTTTACATCCTAACTCAGACAGACCCACGCTTGCTCACTACTTCTCCAGACTCAGAAAACTGAAAGGGCATAATCATTGCCACAGATAGAGAAAACTTAATCCATCAATCAACCAATCAACTACCAACCGTAATCCCCAAATCAATCATAACAATCGACTCCTTATTGAGTCTCGCGACTCAATGCACGACCTCGAGAAAAACCCTCGAGATCTCCAAACCAAAATACTCATCAAGGTCTGTACCAACTGACCAAACCGATATCCCCACTGTGGCCCGAAACAATAACCAGACCCATCCTCGTGCCTGAGCAAACATAACCAATAGATTGACAGATACAGAACCACTACCATGAATCATGGTATTGAACCATGCCATCTTACCTGACCGGCCCTTAGAATCCCTAAGACTCTCCTCGATTCGAGTATGGATCATGTGCTTCCAGTAGTATAATCTCAATACTACCTTCCATAGAAATCCACACTTTTCCCTAAGAATCGTCTCAGGTCCTCTAAGACCTACTCAAAAATATCCTCTCGATACCTGCTCAACAGCGAACAACCGCACTAATATACTTCCTAGGTTTTCCTAGGATTTCCCCGCCTTCCCTTCCATCAGCTGCTGCAGGACTCCAATCAATGTCAACCAACCACTTCATGAATACAATTTCATGCAACAAAACTTAAATAGTATTTCGACTAAAGGACCCAACCCTTCAACGGTTAGACTCAAACGATAGTTGCACAATTGAGCCAAATCCTTCACCCAAAGATTATTTAACCTCCATAGCATGTAATCGTTATGTATTCATTTGGTAGTTATCCCACGTTAATGTGGGTCCCACAAAGCACAAAGCAAGCATCATTCAAGTAGTGAAGTCGACTGGCACTAAGACAAAATAAAATCAACAGATCCTCATACAAAATTCTCGATCTCTGTCTCCTAGCATCTTAGATGCACCTTTGCCCTGCCCTCACTCTCTCAAGAGTGGCTAATCATTCCTCACGCTGACCTGCCATGAATTGCACTCACTCATGAAACTTTCACCAACCCTGCAGTACTTGTGTATGCTAATCATACACAACACTGGATCCTATAGATAGTCGAATACTTGGTTCTACCTAAATCCCTTCATCAAACAAGAACAAGAAATAAGGCTAACCCAAACATTCTTAGGCTATATATTCTTAGTTATGTACAAGTATGATGCATACACTAAGCAACTACAGTAATGATGTCAATTTCATATACGGAAGACCCTAAGGTATCAAGCATCATATAATCTGGCAATTCTATCATGCAATTCCTGAAGATCCCTATCCTATCACTAGCGTACTGTTCTAACATATCACAATATCAAGTAACAGTGTGGTAATTTGGGGTCAACCTACTGGCTCCGGCTGATCGTATTCATCACATCCTTTCTTGATTATTTTGAAAATTGTTTTGAATACCTTTTTATTTCCTTAGTTTGAGGCTAGATTCACATGAGTGTTCCTCCAATTACCAACTTGTAACATCCCAAATATTACAAAAAATTTAAACTTTTCAAAACAACCCATTTACTAAAAGAAGTGTTTACAAAACCATTGTTTCCACAACATTATTTGAAATCAGAGTCTCCCAAGATCCAATCAGTCGTAAAACTAAGGATATGTATGGTCACACCTTCACCTTGCTACAATCATATGGAGCACCTGAAACAATAAACTGAAACTGTAAGTATGAAGCTTAGTGAATTCCCCCAAGGTACCACTACACACATGCAAATAGACATAAAGCAAAACAATATACTATGGGCCCAATCAACCATTGGGTTGGAATGCCAACATACTTTGGGTCCAGTCAACCTTAGGGTTGAAATACCCTAGGCCCTTGAACCATCGGGTTAGAATGCCAACATAATTTGGGTCCAGTCAACCATCGAGTTGGAATACCTCGGGCCCTTAACCATCACGTTGGAATGCCAACATACTTTGGGTCCAATCAACCATCGGGTTGGAATACCCCAGTGCCCTTAGCCATCGGGTTGGAATGCAAACATATTATGGGTCCAATCATCCTCGGGATGGAATACCCTTAGGCTCATTCAACCATCGTGTTGGAATGCCCCGGCCTGTTGGCTTACGCACAAAGCAGTGAATCCTCAGCCACTGACCAAGCATGTGCACATATGACAAATAATCATATAACAATCTACAACCAGTCAAAAAGATCTAACAGATCACTACAGCATAGCAACATCCTATATACCAAGATACATATCTAATAGATCACTACATCATAACAACACCCTATATACCAAGATACATATCTAATAGATCACAACAACATAGCACATACGGTAAAATATGATATCAATCCAATGGGCCGGCATTGGTGCCTTTGACCCATAAGTACAATGAGGAAGACTAACCTCAATCCGCTGATAATTAAATTATTACTTGGACCGCTGAACCGGATAACCTTGTTCTAACTATCAATAAATACAATCTTAATCAATAAATTCCTGATTACCCAAAATTCGAGGCCCACTCCATAAACCAACTTCCTAAAGGGTAAAAGACCATTTACCCTTTTCTTACTTGGCGCAAAACCAAAGCCTAATCCAATTGCATAAAAAGCCCAATATGGCAACCCAAGCCCATTCTGGCCCAACTTCCTAATCAGCCTAAAATACTTAAGGGACCAATACAAAGAAAGTCCTCAGCCTAAACATGGCCCCAAAAACAGAAGCCCAATGACCCAACAAGGCCCAAACTAAAAATGGCCTAACGATACTGAATTTGGGAGTACGCTCCATGTAGTCAAGATGTATGCCCCGCATACACAGTCTTAAAGCACAGAGTACAAGTCATTTATGCACAAACTCAACGTTACACTGATCGTACACTTACGTATGCCCAACGTACTCCTCAGATCCCTTTTCAGTCCAATAAGCCCTTAATTGGTTAAGACAAAGTGCCAAACTCTCACATATGATTCTATAAGACTACTTATCACGTAAAGTTGGCAAATTTACGTGCTTGCATGGAAAAAAGGGACTCAAAAGCTGAATAAGGACTTAATAAAGGTCTTAATGCTTGCACGGACCAAAATACACTATAAAGCTTGCATTTTTGTGAACCTAGGGACTGAATGGAATTCAGATCTCACACCCATTTCTTATGGAGTATATCAAAAACCCATCTTTAACACGAAGACTCCAAAAATGCACAAAATACTCCATGAACTAGATCTAACATATAAGATCACCAAGGTAGATCTAACATATACTAGATCTAACATATAAGTCCCACACTTCTCCAAGAAGCTCCTTCCTCTTCCATGAACACCAAGAGCATGAAATAACACCCAAAAACTTAAAAAAACACTTAAATAGGGGCTAGGATTTTGCTTCTCGGATTTAAAAGGATGAAGGATGAGGATGTTAGGGTTAGGTGATGAGATAAGGAGTTTAAATAGGGTACAAGACCCTAAAATAGGGTTTGGGACTGACCGGAGTACACCCAACGTACTTCTGGTATGCACAACATACTCCATAAGGCATGCACGATCAACCTGCTTAGTATGCCCAATGTATGCCAATGTACGCCCCACGTATTGGCCTCAATACTAGTACGCCATGCGTACTCAATGTGTGTAACATCCTAACTTCTGGGAATAAGAGTTATCTTTTGAATGATTTTCCAGTCGAACTCGGCGAGTTAGGTAGCCTCAACTCGGCATGTTGAAGAATGTTTTGGCAATGATATTTAATGAAGCAACTCAGTGAGTTGAGGAGCCTCAACTCGGTGAGTTGACAGATTTGGCTGCGAGATTTAATGAAGCAACTCAGCGAGTTAAGGAGCCTTAACTCGACGAGTTGACAGCTTGGAAGGAAACACTAATTTTTAGGGTTTTGCACCTTGTTTAAATGCTTTATGTCCCTTGGTTGGACTCCTTATCAGCCTCCTCTATCTAGAAATCTAAATTCGAGTATCACCTTCCATATTTGAGTGTGTGAGCTTGTGGAGAGCTTTAAGTGTTGATTTTGGTACTCTTTTGAATGAGCCTTGAAGTGAAGGTGTCTAGCTTGGTGGAAAGGCTTTAGATCTAGAAGTTCCCCACTTATTGCAGTCTCATTGAGGTATAAACTTTGTACCTTTCTTCTTCGTTGATTAAATCTTTTTTTTTGGGGTTTTATCTTGATCATTAGATTCTTTGATGGATTGTCCTAGGATTTGAGTGTTTCATGGGTTGTCATTTTAGATCTGGCCACTTTATGGCCTCATTTGGCTTAAAGTTGCAAGATTTATGAGGATTTTGGTGTCATGCATGCATTAAGTCGATTCTTAAGTCCATTTTAAGGTTAAGAGCTTCATTTATACATGCATAAGTGTAAAGTTGGCAACTTTATGTGGTTTTACAGCTTAAGGAAGTCAGATCTAGGTTATAGAGTCATGTCCTTATGAACTAAGTGCTTGTTGCATTAAGTTGTTGAGTTTTTAGCAGAATCGGCGAGTTTATTGATAAACTCGGCGAGTTGGATCGGTTTTCCCCACTTTATAGTTAAATGGAAAAACACGGCGAGTTGAAGGAACAACTCGGCGAGTTGGGTCAACTTGGACCGTTGACCTTGACTTTTTGACTTTTCTCTTTGACCAAGTTGTCCTAAGATAAGGTACTTGAGGTAACCTGAATTATAATAAAGGAGATTGTGGGCTGAGGATAAGACTCATATGAGGTTGGGCCCAATTTGGAAAATTGATCCACTAATGGGCCTTTGTGGATCTTTTGGTTTTGGACCTTTTGGTTCATGGAATTGGGCCTCAGTTTTGGTTCATGTTGGGTCAAGGTTAAATGGTCATTTTACCCCAAGTATTGATGGCAGGCCTTATAATGAAACCCAATTGCTAATTGGATGTTATTTTGATCTGATAGATCGGAGGTGTCGTCGGGGCAGCAGCTAAGGATTCTTGCAGTGAACTTCAGTATTCGAGGTGAGTCTTCCTCATTGTACTTATGGGTCGACGACACCAAGTCCGACCCATTGGTTTGATTGAAAGATCTAGTATTCTCAAGGGTCATATTAAAGTGATATTGCTAAATAACATATGATACTAATGGGTCACACTAACAACAACTTGATACAATTGATTATTTATTAGAAATTGATTTTAATAAATATTCAGTAAAACTCTTATAATTAAAGTGAAAATTATTTATTTCATGGAAATAATAATTTTCTTTAGCAAGTAACATCACATTATTTCATATGGTATGAATTAATAAGTCATGCACAACTTTTTGAACTAGTTGGAAACCTTTTGTCTTTTACTCAAAAGACAAAGTTTATATTTTATAAATCTTGAGTTTATAAATTTAAACTAACTTTATTCCTTTTATATATAATTTCAAGATTTACATGAAAGGAAACGAAGTATAGCTTTCCAATCTATTAATTAAAAAGGTACAAACATGGTAGAAGGCATGCTTGGACATGCTTATGACATGGCGACAAGTTTGTCTAAAGTTGAAGGAACTAATGGTTATTAAGTTCACTTTATGCATATAAATAAGAGGCTTGCATATGGCTAGAGTGCTCATTCCTTCCTTAAGGCATATGTCCGAAAGCTCTTCTATCCCTCTCTTTCTCTCTAGTTTTGGTTAGAAAACTTGAAGAACACTTGCATATTCAAGCCCTCTAGAAGTTCATATTTGTTATGAACTTAAATCTTAAGGGTTTAATAGTTTTGGACTAGCATCTACATGAAGTTGAGTCATTGTTAGTGTCTCAAAGGTTCTGCATTCTTCATCAACTTCCAAGCCTCCCAAGAGGAACCAAAGAACTACAAAGGTTGTTATTTCTTCACCTCTTCTTTGGTTGGTGTTTTAATCTTTCTATAACTTGCAAGAAGATCCTTGGTGGGTATAAAATGTTTACGTTATTTCTAAAATTAAAGTCTTCCGTTGCCATATTTTTCAAGTTTATGAAACTATTTATTGAACTAAAACCCAACAATTGGCATCAGATCCATCTTGCAAGTTTGGTTAGATTTTTGATTTTTGGAAATCTTGGTTTTTGGATAGATTAGTTTTCTTGGTCATTTTTGTAAAGTAATTGATTAGTTTTTAGAAATAATTTATTTGTACAAAGATGTAATAAGAAATGAAGTTGGAGCCGTTTTTTGCAGACAAAAAGGCAATTGTCGAGTTCATACATGTGCTGGGCATAAAGGTTACACTTTCTGATAAGTGTCATGGATGCTACACATGTGCTGAAAATATGCTGAACAGAAAGATGACAGTTTCTGAAAAGTGTCATAAAAGCTGCAGTCTTTCCATTAAAGAAGCTTTTCAAATATTTTACAAGCAATGGATGTTCACTCAAGTGGGAGATTCTACAACAATATTAAAAGAAGATTTTTGGTCCCCTTAAATGCCACTTTAGGAATGAACTTGACATTTTTGTGTTGGCTCACAAAATGTCATTAGTTGGCTATGTTTATGCATATATCTTTTTATGCATGTTTATGTTGTTTATTTTATGCATTATTTTGTGTGGTTGATAAAATTAGTTTTTAACATGCTAAAATAATTTTGGACAAAATAACATCACATGGATTTTGGGTTTTCAAAATTGGACATAAGATGTAACAAGTTATTATTTTTAAAATAAAACTTGTTTTTATAAAATCGTTAATAACAACAAATTTTGAAATACTCCGTTATAAGTTTAAAATGGTGATTCTTGTAACATCAATAAAATTCAAGCCAATTTAAAACTTCTTAAGTCATTTCAAAAACCAATAAATATTACAAACATGTTATCAAAAGGTTTAATGTCATAGATTCCTTGAATCAATAGTAAAAACATAAGAAGGTGCATGATCACGCCTTCGCCTTCCCGCGGTCATCAGAAGTATTTGAAACAAAATCAATAATTATAAGCTCGAAGATTAGTGAGTTTACCCAAATACCAAAGCTATACAATCATAATCATATCATATAACAACCAGCATGCATAATGAGCCTTCAGCCTGACTGGACCGCCTCGCGGGCCTTCAGTCTATCTGGACTGCTCTTCGAGCCTTCAGCACGTCTGGACCGCCTTGCAGGGCCTACAGACAGCTCTTCGGGCCTTCAGTCTAACTAGCATACTCTCCCGGGTCTATAGTCTATCCAGACTGCCTTGGGTATGATGGCCTTCAGCACAAAGCAGAACCGTCTCAACCCAACCCCCAATCGAACATTTTGTTCGCATTAATGATAAAATTCATCTATGACTTGAGAAATGTGGAATCTCTCATTGATAAGATTTTATTGATGGTTTTTGGTAGTTCCGTCAAAAACCAAGATGCTATATCAGATCTTGAATATGATAAATGACTTAGAGTCATGAACATGAGATGTAGTCCATGTATGAGAATCAAGTATGGGCTTGATTAAAATTTCTCCCTATAGCAAGGCTAGAAGGAGTAAATGATTTTTCTAGAAAGAATAAATTACATTGATAACCATACACATTTAAAGCAAGAATTGTAGTAAAAGGATTTTCTCATACTTATGTCATTGACTATGGTCCTCATCATACTCATGAAATTAACTATGGTCATACCTTTTTCACAAGTAGCTATGACTAGATCAATAAGGATATTTTTACTATAAATTCATAGTCTTAATATGAGATATAGTAAATATATTTCAAGACAGACCGCTTTCCTTAATAGACATATACTAGAAGATACTTATACAGATTAGTGTGGAGGTTTTTTTAATCCATGTTATCCTAACAAAATGTGTAGAGCTTGAGATCCACTTATGGATATGAAGCAAACATCTAAATGTTATAATCATCATTTTATGTAAAAACCACAATGTGTGTTTTTATATCAAAATGAATAGAACATGTGTGTTTACTAAGAACTAGTGGGAGCATAGTGAAGTTCTTAATCTTGTATGAATAAGACATACTTAATAATTTGAAATCACATTCTGACTAACCAAGGTCGTTTTCACCTTGTCTCAGAAAGTGTTTCTAAAATGAAATACTTAGGAAGGAGAAGATACATTCTTGGAATGTAAAATCTATAAGGGATAAATAAAATGAATGTTAAAAGTTTCATGTCCTTATACATGTATTGGCAATATCTTGAAAGGGATCATGACACAAGATTCTTTTGGATAATTCTTGGAATTGTCATATGGCACCATTGTGAGCCAGCCTCAAAAGTCCATAGCTCATAGGATTAAAATAGAAGAAATGATTTATATTCTATTTGCATGACAAATGAATTCATCATTTACGCCATATTATGTATAGGACATGGTATTTGATCATGTTGTAAGCATGTCATAGGATACTAATTGATCACATGGTTAGGTCACTAGATGACTAAGAAAACATTCTAAGAGTACTATAGAAGAACTAAGACAGTGTATATGAGACAATCAGTTTAGAAAGGATCTTTATGGAAAGAACTACACAAGATGTTAATTTCTAAACAGATATAAATAAGTATGAATTATAATTGGATTTTTACTTTATTATGGAATAAAAGGTAAGTTTTGTTGGAATGATGTCCAAGCAAAACAAAATGACATAATCTACTATAAAATAAGAATACACTACTTTAGAAGTTGAACTCAAATATGATTGGATGAATGAGATCATTGAAAAAAAACTATGTTGATTTCTGCCATTCGAGGACCACATAGAAATCTTTGTGACTTCGAGAGTATACTTAATCAAGCTAAGAGACTCTATGTCACGAAAGAAAACTAACCATATCTCTAAGATATTTAACTATACCTAGAGTAAAGTTAAGTATGGAGATGATAGTATTCACAGAATTCACACAAATTAAATTTTGACAGATCCATTAATAAGTTGTTCTTTTGAGCTAAATATGAATGGTCACACTTCACCTATAAGACTTTATTATTCTAGAAATGGATTTTTGATTTGGACTTAGTATTTGGATATTGGAACATTATAACAACAACTATTAGAAAATGTTATCATATATTGGGATATACTCATCACATTAATACTTGTTGTGTTCTATATTAACATGTTTAATCCATGAATAATGTTATTAATGTAAAAGTTCATAGTCGGTTATAATTGTGGGAGCAATTATGAAGTAAGACGAATATGAATTGGATTGGTTGGCTTTCACCAGATGAAAGTAGGCAAGTGGTTGTAACCAAGTATCATAGGTACTTGTCAGAGAACGAGTATTGAATTGACCCGCATCAAGATCATCTTATGGATCGCTATCGTGAATGATACTTAATTAAAAGGTACTATCTTTGTATACTTAACACCTGAGATACATAGTGGGACTTAAGTGTATGGAGTACTATGCTTGATATGGCCAAATGCTGTTCCATAAACGGGCAGTTATAAAAGCCATTTTCAGGTATGGTGTGAACTATGCAAGATGCTTATGTAGTCAAGATGGGATTTGTTCCTCTTATGTGTTGAGAGTTAGATATCTAAGGCGCCTTACCAAAATTTGAACAACCAATGAGATTGATTGCGATCTGTATCTCATGTTCAACATGATGTCTGCAGCAAAGCGATAACTGATAAACTTACCTTATATACTAATTGTAGCTTTGAGCTTTTTGAGAATTAAGCGTTGATAGAATGACACAACCAGTCGTATGGTCTTAGGGGCAGTGAAATATTGCTAGACGTTCACCACTATATATATCAGTCTAATATGAGTCTTATTCAAGTGGGAGATTGAAAGATCTAGTATGCTCAAGAGTCATATTAAAGTGATATTGCTAAATAACATATGATACTAATGGGTCACACTAACAACTTGATACACTTGATTATCTATTAGAAATTGATTTTAACAAATATTCAATAAAACTCTTATAATTAAATTGGAAATTATTTATTTCATGGAAATAATAATTTTCATTAGCAAGTAACATCACATTATTTCATATGGTATGAATTAATAAGTCATGCACAACCTTTTGGACTAGTTGGAAACCTTTTTGTCTTTTACTCAAAAGAAAAATTTTATATTTTATAAATCTTGAGTTTATAAATTTAAATTAACTTTCTTCCTTTTATATATAATTTCAAGATTTGCATGAAAGGAAGAGAAGTATGGCTTTCCAATTTGTTTATTAAAAAGGTACAAGCAAGGGAGAAGGCATGCTTAGACATGCTTATGACATGGGGAAAACTTTGTCTAAAGTTGAAGGAACTAATGGTTATTAACTTCCCTTTACGCATATAAATAAGAGGCTTGCATATGGCTAGAGTGCTCATTCCTTCCTTGAGGCATATGGCCTAAACCTCTTCTCTCCCTCTCTTTCTCTCTAGTTTTGGTTAGAAAACTTGAAGAACACTTGCATCTTCCATCCCTCTAGAAGTTCATATTTGTTATGAACTTAAATCTTAAGGGTTTAACAGTTTTGGACTAGCATCTACATTAAGTTGAGTCATTGTTAGTGTCTCAAAGATTCTGCATTCTTCATCAACTTCCAAGCCTCCTAAGAGGAACCAAAGAACTACAAAGGTTGTTATTTCTTCACCTATTCTTTGGTTGGTGTTTTAATCTTTCTATAACTTGCAAGAAGATCCTTGGTGGGTATAAAATGTTTCTGTTATTTCTAAAATTAACGTCTTTCGTTGCCGTATTTCTCTTCATGTTTATGAAACTATTTTTGAACTAAAACCCAACATTGATAAGCTGATATTCACTGGTATGCTGAGTATGGAATAGATATGCATGATTATGCTAGTTATTGATATGTTAGTCTGGTAGATCTATAGGACTACCATTGATACTGTCTGTTTATCTGTATATGATATTATCTATTATATGACTACATGTTGTGTGGGTTGGGTTGAGGTTGTACTGCTTTCTGTTGTAGCCAACAAACCCTAGAGTATGCCAGATATGAGCTGAGGGCTAAGGAGGCATGCTAGACTCATACTAAGGACTCATTAGCATTCCATATATGAGCTGAGGTCCGGGTAGGGTAAAACCAGACTCATACTGAGGGATCAGTGACATTCCAGATACGAGTTGAGGACCGGGTGGTATTCCAGACTCGTACTGAAGGTTACTCGTTGATATTCCAGTCCAAGGACTTAGGGAGTAAGCCATACATAACTTATAGGCCCCAAGGCAAGCCAGAGTTATGTTGTAGGCTCGAGAGCAAGCCAGATATGAGTTGTGGACCTGATAGGAAAGCTAGACTTATACTATGCGCTCAAGGGGTAGTCCAGTCTTTTAGTTGTGGACCCAATACATGTTGTTATTTGCATATGTTATCTGTTTGGGTGTTCGTACTTCGGAGAAACTCACTAAGCTTGTGCTTACAGTTTTGGTTTATGGTTTCAGGTACTTCAACGGATCTTTTCAGGGTGAAGACGTAACCGTACACATCTTCACGTTTTTGGATTTATGATTTTTGGGATACTCTGATAATCACAAGGTTTTGAAAACTATGTTGAGAACGATTCTGGTTTTAAATAATGTTTTAGAAACAATGGGTTTTGTAAAAACTTCTATAGATGATGGGTTGTTTTGAAAAGTTTAAATTTTATGAAACTTTATGGATCTTACAAGTTGGTATCAGATCCTTGGTTTGAGTGATTTGGAGCAACACTCGTGTGAATCCAGTCTCAAACTAAGGAAAAAGATTTTAAAAACGATTTTCAAATGGTTTTCAAAATACAGAAGGAGTATACGATGGGTAAGATCAATTAGAGCAAGTAAACGGATCCCAAATTACCACACAATTATTTGAAATTATATTATGATATGTTAGAACAACATGCTAGTAACACGCTTGGGATCTTCAGGAATTGCATGATATAATTGTCTGATTATGTGATGCCTTAGTTCATTTAGAGTTCCCTTGTTTAGATGTTATGTGACTTTCGCATGTGAACTAGCTATTAAGTGAGTACGCTAAGTCACATGTTGCATGGTTTTAAAGATCTTAGGATAATGGATTTGGTCATGTTGCGCAACTCTTGTCTGAGTTCAAACGTTGTGGAATCAAATCTTTTAGCCTAAGATTGTTTAAATTATGGGACATGTGATTATATTCACGCGATGGTCATCTGGAACCAATGGAGGGTCGCATAGCTGCTAGTGGTATGGTGAGTCATGTTGGGTCAGTTGGCCAGTTACGTTATTGGATGGGTAGCCATGGTTTCCCTGGAATGGGCGCAGTTAATAGTGGGTCAGAATGAGAAATGATTAGCCACTATTGAGAGAGTGAAGGCAGGGCAAAGGTACGCCTGAGATGCTGGGAGTCTGAGATCGAGGATTTCATAGGAGGATTCTGTTGGATATAGTGTCTAAGCCCATAACTATATTTGGTATATACTTGACCCGACCCGGCATGGTCCATTTGGGTTGCACTTCACCCGAACAATTTATGGATAATATTTGAGAATAGTAAAAGTTATGATTTATTAATATATTATAAGTTCTAATATATTAATATAAGATCATATTATTTAATTAGTAGTGATCTATAATTAATCTAGGATTAATTTAGTGATCAAAGATATTACTAATTAAATATGGGCTTCTATATTTATATAGTGTGGGCTTATGCTTATTTGGAATGGGCTAGGCTTGGATGGAGAAGTCCATGGATACTCCATGGAGCTTTAACCCATGGATCTCATGGAAATGAAGAGACATGGGTATTAGGGTTTACATGGATGTAACCCTAATCCACCACACTATATAAAGGAGGCTTTGGCTCTTGAAATCACACTAGTTGACACATGTTGAGGTGAGCGCCGATTTCAAGAGAAGTGTGACTATTTTCTCAAAGTTCCAAGTTTGTGGTGATTTGTGACTTTCATTTGAGGCATCCACATTATTGGTGCTAGGCTCTAAAACTCCAAGGAATCAACTACAACTACAAGGTAAGTGTTTCTACTAGCTTTATTTGATTCAAGTTCCCCATGCCATGCTAGTTAGGATATAAGCCTTGGAAAAATAATTATTTGCATGTATCTTAGACAAACATAGATCCAAGGTTTATTAGGGTTGCATGTACACTTAGGAAATGTTAGAATGCTCAAAACCCATAAGTGGTATCAGAGACTAGGCTTGTTTGTTTGATACTTGTTGCAATATGCTTGAAAAAGTCGAAATCTTGCTGTCTGACTGATGGACTCGCCGAGTCCATGGGGGGACTCGCCGAGTCCACTTGTATCTTCAGCCTACTCGCCGAGTAGGTTCATGCACTCGACGAGTAGGGTCGACAGAGTGCAGTTTTTCGACTTTAGTTGTTGGAAATGGATTAGAAACATTACCCTAAACTGTTTTGGTACTTGAAAACTTGTTTTAGAAGGTGTAATGTCTTTTCTAACTCATTTACATCAACTAGTTATCAAAATTACAAAGATTCAGTGTGATTTTGATATATGAAAGTGTTCATGTTCATGACCTTGTTCTTATGATGTTTAGATGATCATAGGAATTATTTGTAACCTATGTGGTAGATTAATTCTTGATCATAATGTTTTTTAATGGAGTCCATAACTTGTCCTCAAGTTATGGAAAACCAAAAGTCTCTTGGATTGAAAACCATTAAAAGAACACAAGAGTTAGAAAAATGAAGAGTCTTCATTTTATTACTCTATTAAACTCATAAGTTACAAGATATGAAAAGTTTTGAAAGTTTACAAAACTTGCCCTCAAGTTTTGGAACAAGTAAAGTCAAGTTAAAACTTTAGTTCCAACCCTTAGAATTTTAAAAGTTAAAATTCAACCCTTATACTTATATTATTATGATTTAATAATTATATATATATATATATATATATATATATATATATATATATATGTATAAGAACAAAGTCGTCTTACCGCTAGTACGCCTCATTCACGAAGCCGGTCTATAAGGTGGGTATAAGGTTGTTGCCTATAAAATGGTGACTTAATGGGTGTCCACTCTCACCCACCGCTTGCTTGACTGGTGGAGGGTCGTTAGCCGAATGGGTAAGACAAGGACTTATAAATTCTCATTCAAAGTATGATGAATATTATAAAGTAACTAAATGTTTTATTAAATTCCCAATCTTAGTTACTTTAGGAAAAATGTGAATAAGGTGCTAATCCATGAAATTACACTTTACACTTTGTTTAAGTCGTTGGTGGAGCGTGTGTGGTTAACCGGCACACTAACTTGGACTTAACAAGGTAGGTAAAGGGTGACTTAAAGGTTTATTATAGTATCGATGGAGCGTATGTGGTTTACCGGCACATCGATTGAGTGATAAACTTTAAAGGGTACCAAGTGATTTGCATGGTTACTTCACACCTCGTTTTGTGATCCTCGGCATCCCAGTCACAAAACCTGGAGGGCACACTCGAGATTGAAACATGCCTTTGAAAAGTTCATTGAATCTCAAAGAATCTAGGAATTTCTAAGAACCAATCAAAGCCTAATACTTAAATATTTCGGTTTTCGTGGTGGAAATTGGTGAATTGTCATTCACCTACCTTTCAAATATGGTATAGCTTAGATTACGGCATACCTCTTCTAAGTTATATTATATTGTGATTGGATCCTAGCCTTAATATTACATTTGGGTGTTTATTAAGGACTCTCTTATATCTAAACTAATCTTGTTCTCTTCTTTTTAGATGTCTTCAAACAATGCTGCTTCTGGCTCTAATCCTAATGGCTCCTTTACCCTTATGAACTTGTGTGGGAAAGTCACCTTTGATGGATCCAACTTCAATGAGTGGATCAGAAACATCAGGATGATTACCCGCTACGAGGACAAAGAATATGTCCTTGACAAGGAGCTTAAGGAGATTGATGAGACCACTGCAACTCCTCAGGAGATCACTGAATTTCGGGCACATGAAAGGGATGCTACGAAAGTGGCTTGCATCATGATGGCCACGATGACAGCGGAACTCCAAAAGTCTTATGAGGATTTCTACCCTTATGAAATGCACCAAGATTTGATGGAAAGATACCATCAAAGTGCAAGACAAGAGAGGTATGAAATCATCTGCTCCATGATAACAACCATGATGAAGGATGGGGAATCCGTCACGAGCCACATGTAGAAAATGCAAAGGTATGTGGATCGTTTGCTGAAGCTTAATGTGAACTTCCCTGAGGATCTTGCAATAGATATCTTTTTGCACTCCTTACCATCGTGCTATGATAAATTCCGCATGACATATCACATGAATAAGGAATAGGTCACACTCAGCAAACTTCAGGGACTTCTCAACACCGCAGAATCAGGTCTTAAGGGGAAGTCGGTTGCTATCACTCCTACTCCAAACTCAACTCCGGTTTTGGCAATTGGGAAAAATCGATGGAGGAAGAGAAAGAGATCCTCGAAGGGTACGAAGGCTCGGACCCTTGATGGCTCTTCTTCAAATGGAACCAAGAAAGGTTTCGTCACTCCTTTTTTTGACCCAAAAGAGGCTGAATGCTTCTATTGTCATGAAAATCTCATTGGAAGCGGAACTGCCCAAAGTACCAGCAGGATGTGAAGGATGGGAAAGTCAAACCCAACCATGCAGGTACTTACACTATCATCTCTAATAACTCACCCCATTCTAAGTCTTGGGTCCTTGATACCGGTTGTGGTATTCATATTTGTTGTGACTTGCAGGGACTAAGAAGAAGTGAGAATGTGGAGCAAGGAAGAATAAAATTGATCATGGGGAATAGGAAAGCTTTACCTGTTACCAAGATTGGAGTTTATACTTTATCGCTAAGTAATGGGTTTAATTTAGATTTGAATAAGTGTTGTTATTCGCCAGGAATGGCAAGAAATATTATTTCCTTTCATGCTTTGTACAAACAAGGGTTTACCTTTTCATTTAATAATGAAGTTGGTTCTATAGATGTTTTCTATAATAATGTTTTTTATTTTAAAGCATTACCTTGTGATGGTGTGTATGAAGCTGTATCTGTTGTAGATAACTTGGGAAATAATGTTTTGTGTATTGATTCTACTAATAATAATAACTTGGATAAAGCATCATTATGGCATTGTCGTCTTGGACATATAAGCAAGAAACGCATAGGCCAACTCCAAAAGGATGGAGTCTTGGAGTCGTTTGACCTAAAGTCAGATGATAGTTGCGAATCATGCTTACTTGGAAAAATGACAAAGTCACCCTTCACAGGCTTGTGTGAGAGGGGTGAAGGTTTGTTGGACCTTATACACACGGATGTGTGTGGACCATTCAAACATGCCACAAGGGATGCTAATCGTTATTATTTGACTTTTACTGATGATTACAGTAGATATGGATATGTCTACTTAATCAAGCATAAGTCAGAGACTTTCGAGAGGTTTAAGGAATTTAAACAGGAAGTCAAGAATCAATTGGGCAGGAACATTAAGATGCTTCGATCCGATCGAGGAGGTGAGTATCTTAGTTCAGGGTTCCTCGACTATCTTAGGGAATGTGGGATTGTCTCACAATTGACACCTCCCAGGACACCACAGTTGAATGGTGTGGCTGAGAGGCGTAATCGAACCTTGTTGGATATGGTTCGTTCCATGATGAGTCGAGCTACGCTACAAATCTCATTCTGGGGGTATGCCTTAGAGACTGCAGCCCATATTCTTAATCTTGTCCCTACAAAGAAAGTTGCCAAAACTCCTCACGAGATGTGGACTGGCAAAGTACCTAAGCTAGACCACATCAAGATTTGGGGTTGTGAGGCTTTCGTGAGACGCAAGACTCATGATAAGCTCGAACCTCGAAGCGAGAGGTGTATTTTCATCGGCTACCCACAGCAATCCTTTGGTTACCTCTTCTACAGACCTAGTGACAATGTGGTCTTTGTAGCAAGAAGAGGAGTCTTTCGAGAGAGAGAATTTATAAGCCAAGGAGACAGTGGGAGGCAAATTGATCTTGAAGAAATTCAAGAATCAAGCGGTGAAGGAACTTCAAACACTAGCCCTCAACTTGAGGAGGAAACTCCTGTTGAGCCAGTTGATGAGCCTGTACCTCTGAGGCATTCCACGAGAGTTAGGAATGCACCTGAGCATTACTATGGTTTCCATATTACTACGGAAGGTGAGACACTTATTAGTGATGAGACACTAGTAGGTCTGGATGAACCTAACAGCTACATGGAAGCCATGGCAGGCCCTGAGGCTGCTAAATGGAAAGAGGCCATGGATAGCGAGATACAATCCATGTATGACAATCAAGTTTGGAACTTGGTTGAGAATGTACCTGGTCGTAAGACTGTAGGGTGCAAGTGGGTCTTCAAGAAGAAGACCGACATGGATGGTAAAGTATGCACTTATAAGGCGAGACTGGTTGCAAAGGGCTTCTCTCAAATTCCTGGAGTGGACTATGATGAGACCTTTTCTCCAGTAGCCAAGATTAAGTCTATTCGGGTTCTGTTAGCCATAGCTGCATTTCATGACTATGAAATATGGCAAATAGATGTCAAAACCGCTTTCCTTAATGGAAAGTTAGCTGAAGATGTTTACATGAGTCAGCCAGAGGGTTTTGTCAGCAACGAGTACCCTAATAGAGTGTGTAAACTCGAGAAATCCATTTATGGATTGAAACAGGCACCTCGCAGGTGGAATCTTTGCTTTGATGAGAAAGACAAGGAATTTGGCTTTTCGAGGAGTGAAGATGAATCTTGCGTCTATATCAAGGCTAGTGGGAGCATAGTCAGTTTTTTGGTACTGTATGTGGATGACATACTACTCATAGGAAATGACATCCCAACCCTGCAGGAAGTAAAGTCCTGGCTTGGGAAGTGTTTCGCTATGAAGGACCTTGGTGAAGCTGCCTATATCCTAGGGATAAAGATTTTGAGAAACAGGAGTAAAAGATTAATTGGACTTAGTCAAAGTACCTACTTGGACAAAGTGTTGAAAAGATTCAACATGCATAACTCCAAGAAAGGTGAGTTACCCATTCAGTGTAACGCTAGATTGAGTAAGACACAAAGCCCTAGTACTGAGGCTGAGATAGCAGAAATGAGTCGATTTCCTTATGCTTCAGCTGTAGGATCGATCATGTATGCTATGACGTGTACTCGACCTGATGTAGCCTTTGCTTTGAGAATGGTTAGCAGGTATCAGGCGAACCCTGGAAAGGAACACTGGACTGCGGTAAAGAATATCCTCAAGTACCTGCGAAGGACTAAGGACTGGGTCCTTACCTTCGGTGGGAGTGATGACTTGAGAGTTGTAGGGTATAGTGATGCTAGTTTCCAGACTGATAGGGATAATTTCCGCTCTCAGTTAGGCTGGGTCTTTACCCTAAACGGAGGAGCAATTTCTTGGAAGAGTTCCAAGCAGGAGACAGTGGCTGATTCCACTTGTGAATCAGAGTATATAGCAGCAAGCGAGGCAGCAAAGGAGGCGATATGGCTAAAGAACTTCATCGGAGACCTTGGAGTTGTTCCAGCTATAAAAGAGCCAATGGAGATTTTCTGTGATAGCAATAGTGCGGTTGCCTTAGCCAAGGAACCAAGGGATCATGGGAGATCCAGACACATCGACAGAAAATACCATTTTATCAGACATCGAATTGAAGAAGGACTCCTCATGGCGAAGAGGGTATCATCGGATGAGAACCCGGCAGATCCCCTCACGAAGGGACTGAGTAGGGTTAAGCATCTCCAGCATGCTCGGAGCATAGGGCTGAAGGATGATATAAGTTTTAGTAGTTAGATAACCCAGAAATTTGTAAAGTGTAATTGACATTTGATGATGAATAAAAGGTGTTTTATTTATGAGTAAAGTGTTGCTATCTCTTGTCGATCTTTTACTATGTTTCTTTTGCATGTTTTGACTTCCAGAATAATTATGTTTGGTATATCATATTATTCAAACCTCCACAGTTGGTCATATGTCAGAAGTAGGTATGAATCAAGACTGTCATGATTGGTTGCAGAGGTCTAAGGTGTTGGACATGGCTACAACAATCATGAGTGCTCATAAGTTCTGAGCATTGGACTCAACCCACGCTCACTGGAATCACTTCATGGAATTTTATCTCGAGTGATCGTGAGACGGTAATATCATATAAGTCTTCAAACCTAGAGATATGATTTGTTACTTACGAGTTGGTTATGCATTGATTGTACGTAAACGCATTGGTAACTCGATGTTATAAAACGTGCCTTTGTGTGTAATTCAATGAGTGGTAGAACAAACATATGAGTCGAAGTTTATCTATTCCTTCTTGGATTAGAAGCTGATATCTGGGCCCCTCGATGATTTTGTTTTGACCTATGTACCGGGCCTGGTCAGAACTAAATTGATGTGTTCAGTTGAGTTCTATGTCAAACAAATCGGAAATCGGGAAACAAATGCTGGACAATAAGCAAGACAATGTTCCATGTGTTTGTCCGGCTGATTTCTAGAACAGAGGATTATATGATCACTTATCTAAATGGCGCGTTCTAGTTCAACAGAGTTTAAAGAGCTACGATTGCGTATCGGTTCCTGAAGTTATACTTGCAAATATAGTTACTAGACTTATCCAAGTGGGAGACTGTTGGATATAGTGTCTAAGCCCATAACTATATTTGGTATATACTTGACCCGACCCGGCATGGTCCATTTGGGTTGCACTTCACCCGAACAATTTATGGATAATATTTGAGAATAGTAAAAGTTATGATTTATTAATATATTATAAGTTCTAATATATTAATATAAGATCATATTATTTAATTAGTAGTGATCTATAATTAATCTAGGATTAATTTAGTGATCAAAGATATTACTAATTAAATATGGGCTTCTATATTTATATAGTGTGGGATTATGCTTATTTGGAATGGGCTAGGCTTGGATGGAGAAGTCCATGGATACTCCATGGAGCTTTAACCCATGGATCTCATGGAAATGAAGAGACATGGGTATTAGGGTTTACATGGATGTAACCCTAATCCACCACACTATATAAAGGAGGCTTTGGCTCTTGAAATCACACTAGTTGACACATGTTGAGGTGAGGGCCGATTTCAAGAGAAGTGTGACTATTTTCTCAAAGTTCCAAGTTTGTGGTGATTTGTGACTTTCATTTGAGGCATCCACATTATTGGTGCTAGGCTCTAAAACTCCAAGGAATCAACTACAACTACAAGGTAAGTGTTTCTACTAGCTTTATTTGATTCAAGTTCCCCATGCCATGCTAGTTAGGATATAAGCCTTGGAAAAATAATTATTTGCATGTATCTTAGACAAACATAGATCCAAGGTTTATTAGGGTTGCATGTACACTTAGGAAGTGTTAGAATGCTCAAAACCCATCAGATTCATCATATTTTGTTGAATTTTAGTGCTAGTCGACTCCTTTGCACAAATGTTGCTTGCTTTGTGCTTTCTGGAAATCATGAGTAATGTGGGTTAGCCATTAAGTGAATATTTCAAGTTGCATGTGAAAAAGGTTGAATAATCTTAGAGTGATGGATTTGACCCTACTATCCAGTTATTGTCTGAGTCTAGCTGTTGTAGGGATGAGTCTGTTACTCGAAGGATTATCTGAGCTTTGTTGCATATGATTGTATTCATGAAATAGCTAATTGACATTGTGAGGAGCTCTTCAACAACTGATGCCAGAGAAGTATGGAACCCTAGGATAGGCTATGGAGTTTTTTTTAGTGCAGTTGTTTTGCTATTGAGTAGGTTTCAGGAGTATTTTATGACTAGGTCTTAGAGGACCTAAAATGATTCTCGAGGAAAGTATGGATAGGTGTGGAAGGTAGTATTGGGCCCATACTACCGGAAGCACAGGATCCATACTTGATTCAAGGAAGATTTAGGGGATTCTAAGGACTGGTCAGAGAAGATAGCATGGTTGGATACCTTGGTTCGAGGCAGTGGTTCCGTATCTGTCGAACTTTTGGCTTGGGCTGCTCAGGCGAGGATCGGTTATGTGTTTGTTCAGGACCCTATGGCAATATTGATGTGGGTTGAGTGGTTCAGACCCAGAAGAGTATGTTGGTTGGAAGTCTTGAGGGTTTTGTTTAAGGTCGTGCCTCGGGCCTCGAGACACAGGGATGAAGTGGTTGATATGATCAGCTTCGAAATTGCATTTATGATTTAAGTGGCAGATTGTTGGATTAGATTGTCGTTATCCGTGGAAAGGATCCTTCCCTTCAGATTTATGAGTTCGAAAGAGTGGACAGGCTTGTGACCTCCCTAGTTAGGTTGGATTCGCAGCTCGAGGTATGTTGGTTGCAGTGGTTGGCGACAGTATGTCAACGCCGGTGTGCACAAGTAGTTTGTTGTGGCTCGAGTACCTTGGCGATGCGAGCAAGGGTCGTATCCTTGGGAGATGGGAAAGCTAGGTGTCGGATTGTCGTTTGGGTTGCAAGCAACGGGTGTATGTTTGGATTGTAAATCTGTAGCTTCCTATGCTCTATAAGTGGTTATTATTGGAAATTCAGAGGTTTTAAGTTGGAATTTGGGTTTCTCTTGGGGTTCGTTTGACTCGTATCTGGAGGACCATTTTTTGGATGATATTCATTCCATGGTCAAGTATGGTTGTACCTGGTTGAGTTATGTTTTGGTATCACCACCAGTGGGTGGTGGTTCGAGTTCTAAGTGGGGGAGAATAGGGATTCTCAAGTTGAGTGTCAGTCATTGAGGAAATTGTTAGTTCGTTGTTTGGATTACTGCTATCAGATTTGTTGGGCAAATGTTTGTCAGTGAACCCTTTCCAGAAGCAGGTATGTTTAGCTCCAGGTGGGTTTGTGTTCCTTTGGTTTAGGTGTCAAGGTGTTCTAGACTATTGGTCGTTGTGTTTGTCATTCAAAAGGAATTCTCTGAAGGATTCAAGTGGTGATAGTTAAAGAACAAGGAATGCGTCTCCTACCCTCCAATGTTGTATGTTATGTTCCCTTGGTCCATGGGCACGTTTACCCTCAATGGTGAAGTGGAATTCTGATCATAGTAGACTCAGGTTTTGGTATCTTATAGGATCATCTTGGAGGTCTTCTCGAGCTAGTGGTGTAGTGATGGAATCCATTCAGTCTCAAACAAGTATGGGGTATTGTTTGACCGATCATGAGGTCGTTTGGTGTTTCTTTCACTTCGAATGAGAGTATGGGTTTCTTAAGTATGTGTATGGAGGCGCTCCTTATGATCTGGGTAAGAGGGCGTTGGAGCACTTGGCTAAATGAAGCATCCCAAAAATACAGTCCAAAAATTTCATTTTAGAATCATTATTATAACCATAAAAATCATCACCATAATACAAAATCATAAAACATTTATCTCAAAACATAATATCATCTGTCAATATCTCAAAATCGCATATCAAATATCAAAGTAATCTCCCAAGCTAGAAAGACTGTGGTGTGTGTCATGCGATCATCCCGAGCCTTTCCCTTTGCTAGTGAAAGTACCTGAAACCAAAACTGAAAACTATAAGCACGAAGCTTAGTAAACTCCCCCAAACTACAACATACCATAAACATAACATATAACAAATAACATAACTTTGGGATTACTCCCATCTGCATCGGGATGAACCCGACATTGAACTCATGTCCGGTATCGGGCTCACCCTGCATCAGACAACATCAGGCATCGGGCCCCGCATGACAACGGGCTTACCCCGACATACACATTGCATAACATATATCATAAACACATAACATAATCATATAACATACATCGGGCTTGCCACGACATCGGACCGAAGCCCGGAACACATTACATATAAACTAACATACATTAGGCTTACCCCGACATCGGACCGAAGCTCGGAACACATAACACATAACATGCATACAAAGACATCAAGCATACATAACTACTTCTCGGGACCGCCCCGGCAATGGAACAAAGTCCAGAAACATATAATCTACATCGGGCTAACCCCGACATCAGACCGAAGTCTGGCATACTATAAATACATAAACGGGCCGACATTGGTGCCTTCGACCCGTTCTTACTGGAGGAAAACTCACCTCTCAATCTGGCGGCTGAAAACTCGTGCGTAGGTAACTCTGACCGCTGCTCCAACTACTCCCTGACTATTATGACCAAAATAAACACTTAGTCAAAAACTAAGAATCCTTCTAAGGGTAAAATGACTATTTTACCCCTTTGATCCAAATTGGACCATGACCTAGGCCCAATCCTTTCTAGTCCTTCCAAACTCACTAAGTCCCATTAAAGTCCTCAAATGTCCCACTTTTCTAAATTGGGCTCAAATCCTCAAATGGGCTTTCCTCCCAAGCCCAAACTAGTCCTTGGGCCCTTAACTGACTCCTGATGGCCCATCACGGCCAAACATCTGCTAAGCCCAAAGCTTGGCCCAAACCTAGGCCCAATAACATAAAGTCCATAATCTGAGTATACGCTAAGCGTACTCTTCTGTACGCTGCGCGTACAGCTTGCATGGCTTGTACGCTACACGTACTAGCGTGTATGCCCAACGTACTCACCTCTAAGCCATTTTCTTCAAAACTGCTTAATCCCTTAAGACACCACCTCCAACTACAGATCTGAGTCTAATAATTCATCTTAACCCATAAAGTCGATCGCTTGGTGGCTTGCAACCCACCAAATGAGGCCAACTTGAAATATAGAAACTAACTTCCGTAGAATGACCCCAAACTCATGCATGGACATAAAAGGACCTTAAAGGTCAAGACTTTATTACTTATGGGACATGAATCTCACTGACAGTGGAACCTCTTGGCCTAGAAACGAACTTGAATCATAAAGGCCCATTCTTGGAATTAAAAAGACTCCAAAACAACACTATACTAGATCTAAGTATTCAAAGAAAAAGTTGCAAGCTTTATACCTCCAATGAGTCCCAAAAGCTGATGTTGTTATGAATCTATGAGCTCAAGATACTTAAGCTCCTCTTTACTGTCTTCTCCTTCCTTCTTTCAAGCTTCAAATCTCCAAACAAGCTTCACAAATCCAAAACACACAATAGGATGATAAATGGTGGCATATTAGGGTTTCTGAGGGTAACGGACTGGTAAGGAGTCTAGGGGTGAGCTTATAATGGGGTATTTATATGACTTAAACCCTAAAAATTAGTGTTATTGAATCTGATCATGTACGTTGGGCGTACCCCTTGGTACGTTGCATGTACGTGCATGCATCCCCCGAATCCAATGCACCTCTACGTCCAGCGTACGACTTATGGGTGTCCCAAGATCTCGGCCCACTAGCTTAAGTCCACCCCTTAATCCTTCTATCTATATTTAGCCCAAAAGTAAATTAAGAAATATAAAATAAAATAATACCTCAAGGACGGTCGTTACAATTCACCCCCACTTGAATCAGATTTCGTCCTCGAAGTCTGCTGCATCCGGGAACAACTCTGGGTAGTGCTCCCTCATCTCCTTGGGCTGCTAAGTCCACTCTGAACCCTTCTGGTGCTGCCACTACACCTTCAATAATTCGACTATCTTGTTTCTCAGCTCCTTCGTCTTGCGATCTAGGATTGTCACTAGTCTCTCAATGTAATTCAGGTTGTCATCAACCTGAATGTCCTCCAAGGGCACAACCGCTGTCTCATCTACTAGGCATTTCCGTAGCTGGGAAACATGGAATGTGTTGTGGATCTGGTTGAGCTCGGCTGGAAAATCCAATCGGTACGCCACCTTGCCCACCCGGGGTACGACCCTAAAGGGGCCGATATACCTGGGGCCCAGCTTACCCCGCTTCCGGAACCAGATAACACCCTTCAAGGGTGACACTTTCAGGAGGACCATGTTGTTGGATTAGTGTCTAAGTCCATAACTATTTTGGTATGTACTTAACCTGATTGTGAGGATGGTCCTTTAAGGTTGCCTTCACCATAGTAACTGGTAGGATGAATTAAGGAGAAAGATGATTAATTATGATTTATTAATATATTATAAGAATAATATATTAAAGGAGAAATCATATTGTTTAATTAATATTAGTCAATAATTAATTTAGAATTGATTTTCTGGCTAAAAGAGATTAATTAAATAAAGGGGACTGATTGTGTAATTATAAGATAGTTGCATAAATGGGCTAATGGACTCCATAGAAGTTGGAGTGGACGAAATCTATGGGGAAACCCATAAGAATTCGTCCAAGGCTTCTAAGGAGGGAGTCCATGGGCTGCTTGGAGCCCAAGTAGTCAAATTAGGGTTTCCTTGTTTGATAACCCTAATAGCCTAACTATATAAGGAACCCCAAAGGCTCCAAAAACGTGGCTAGTCATCCCTAAGGGTTCTTGGACGTTTTTGGTGCCTCTCCTCTTCCTTCTTCTTCATTCCTGTTGCTCATGGTGTTTGTGACTCCATTAGAGGTGCAACACTTGAGGCACTAGGCTTTCAGAAGTCAATTACAAGAAGGAATAGATTGTTCTTGCTACATAACAATCAAAGGTAAGATCTAAACCTTTTATTATGATAATATTGATTATTGTATGTTAGATCTAGGGTTTATGGCTTTGGATGATTAATGCATGTTCATTAGACAAACTAGATCCAAAGCTTTAGGGTTTACATGTACACCATAGGAATGATGTAGTGCTCAAAACACATCAGTGGTATTAGAGCCTAGGCTGTTTGTTTGATGTATTTGATGTTTTACATGATCATTCATTGCTGAAAGTCGAAAATTCTGCCTTCTAGAATCTAGACTCACCGATTCCATAGGTGAACTCACCGAGTCCACTGGGAACTCGACGAGTCCATCCCTGACTTGACGAATCAGATGGTCAGAAGGAGGAAATTTCAGGATTTTTCCATAGTTTGCTGTGGGATAAATACCAAAAACGTTTTTTGTTGATAAAATCTGATTTTTATTGATATAGAGTGATTATCCTTACCAATATAGAAGATAATTGTCATTTAATTGAATAATTATTTTCTTATATGATAAAATTTGATTATTTGAATTATTTGATTAATTATCTTGTAAGTAATTGGATTATGTCAAATTTAGATAATCACCAATTATTTGATTAATTGAATTATTTGTAATTTGATCTAGATAGTTTTGAAAAGTTTCAAAACTTTCCCTCAAGTTTTGGAATTTAAAATCTTTGATTAGAAGTTTAATTTTGAAATATTTAAATTCTAAACCCTAATGTTTTGAAAAGTTCAAAACTTGCCCTCAAGTTTTGGAATTTAAAATTTTGATTAAAAGATTAATTTTGAAATATTAAATTCTAAAACCCTAGTTTTTTTTGTTTGAAAAGTTCAAATTACACCCTTATGGTTTTATTAAATTAATTAAGTGTATAATTAAAAGAGAGTTAATAAATCCATAATGACATCGTTTATATTTAATTAAATTAAAAGTATAATTTATTAAATTAGACCACCTAGTATTTTAAAAGTGTAAAATACACCCTTAAACTATATATAAAATTAAAAGTCTAATATTATATATGTGTATGAGTAAAGAGTCAGTCTTACCATTAGTAGGCCTCATTCATGAAGCTGGTCTCTAAGGGGTGTTTAAGGAAATTGCCTATAAAATGGTGATTGAATGGTTATCAACTCTTACCCACCGCACTCTTGACTAGTGGAGGGTCGTTAGCCGAATGAGTAGGATAGGACACAACCTTCCATTATAAGTATAATGAAATACAAAGTAACTAAACACTTTTATAAATTCCCAAATCTTAGTTACTTTCGGAAAAATGTGTAGTTGGTGCTAATCCATGAAATCGCACATTGCACTTTTGTTGGTCGATTAGTGGAGCGTGTGTGGTTAACCGACACACTAATATGGGACCAATGAAGGATGGAAATGGGAGCTTGAAGTTTATCATAGATCAATAGAGCATGTGTGGTTAACCGGCACATTGATTAGGTGATTTGAAATATCGAGAGTATTGACCTAATTTGCATGGTTATCCACAACTTGTTTGTGATCCTCGGCATCCCAGTCACAAAAGAAGGACACACTCGAGATCTAAACATGCCATTGAAAAGTTCAATGAATCTCAAAGTATCTAGGAGTTTCAATTCATCTAAAACTTAAATTTCCTTTTCATTTTTCATGGTGGAAATTGGTAAATCATCTTTTACCTACCTTCAAATGTTCTGCAATTTGGATTACGACATCCCTCTTCCAAGTTGTAGAATATTGTGTTGGGTCCTACCCTTAATACCTCATTTGGGTGTTTTATTAAGGACTCAATCAACTAACTTGAATTTTCTCCCATTTTGAAGATGTCAGAGTCTGACGACTATAGTCTCCCTGAATCCGTTGGAAAAAGTTTTCCACTTGAAGATGATGTTCCACGATTAGATTGTGGAAATGGAAATCGTGATTCACTTCCTCCACCTTCTGCAATAATTCTCCCTGACCCACATGTTCGAAGACTTGAAAAGTTCAAGGTCACTCAAGCCCTGTTGGCAAAAATACACGAAGATGGAAAGTTTGTATGCGCTCATGTCTTGGATATGAAGTTACATATTTATAGATTGGGAATGTTGGGTGTCAATGTCTCAAGGAAGTTGGCTGTTGACTTGGTTCTTCATTCACTTCCCGAATCATATGGTAAATTAATTAGAGAGTACTATATAATGGACCACGATGTGACCCTCATTTATTTGACTTATTTGCTTATTGCTGCTGAATCAACAATGATCTGGTGCATTGGTCGAGCAAATTTGTCTGATAAATCAATATCCCAACCTTCTATGGGCAATGACAACATTGGAAGTCCAGAAAAGTTTCCTCTTCACAAGAGAAAGGCTGAGTCTGAGATAGTCATGTGTACCATTCCAGAAGAATCCATATGTTTCTACTGCCAAAAGAAGGGGCATTGGTTACGAAGCTGCCCTGACTACGTGAGAGATCTAAGAGATGGGAGAGTCAAGATGTATGAATATGCTTCAGATAAAAATCCACTATCTAACTCTATTAAGTTCCCATTTTGTAGATTCTTAATACATGATGTGATAAGATTACATTTTGATGGATTTCGATTGCATGATTCGATGATTGGATTTTTAAACTACTGCTTAGAGTTAGGATAGATTGCTATGGAATATTTACATAGTTTTCATTTGTAATCGCGTTGTAAGGACAAGATTTTTCCGCACTAAAATAAATTTTGATTTTGTCTTATTTACGTTTCCTTGCAATGTTATTATTGAAAATTGATGTTTGTTTCTATTATAAGCAATGTTGAAATGGATGTGATTCTTGAATTATATTATTCGTGGAAATGTCAAAATTTACCAAATATGGAAAAATTCTTGTCGCCCCAGTCTCAATTGGACAGAAACTTGGAATCATACAACTGGTATTGTATGATGAATGAGAAACTTAGTATTTGGGAAATTTAAGAAAATTCCTTGACAAAGAGTCAGTGAAGGACTGGAAGGTCCGGTACACAATGTTGTGTGCTAGTCAAGTCAACCACAAATAACAATAAGATTATTTGTCGTGATTTACTAAAAGCTTAGTAAACATGGTTATTCTTACAAGATTAAGTGTAATTCTGAATCATTGAAAGGTTTCAATGAATAGCAGAATGGATAAGAAGAATCAATTAGGCAGAAAGATAAAAGGTTCATAAATCTAAGAAGAAGGGAGAGTACTTTTGTATCGTGTTTTATGATCGTCTAAAATATTATAAGAACCATATTACAATTCATCCTCTAAGAACATCTTAGTGCACTAGTATGGCTAAGAAGAGGAACAAGGAATTATTGAAATGGTTAAGTCAATAAGATGAATCGTACTTCATACCAAAATCAATTCTTAGAGTCCTACTCCAAGATTGTGACTTGAGTGACACATCTTGAGAAGTTTTAACACAATCATCAAATGTGAAGTAAATTTTTTTTTCGTACTCTTGCGCGTTTGAAATTGGGAAGTCGTGATGTCTTGGATAAGACAAAGATCAATTAAGACCAATTATGTGTAGTGTTTGTCTTGATAAGAATCCGCACTAACTCTTTAATATTTGTTTGTCAAGAAATGTTTCTTGACAAGAGAATCTTATATGTCAAGAGGACATTGGGATTCTAAATAATCTTGAAACGTTTCAGGAACTAATCAAGAGTAAACCTATTATTAAACACTAGCACACGACTTGAGGTTTGTAACCTATCGTGTTGACATATTCTTGTTTCTATGTCATTCTAGTTTGGTCAACTATGCATATGAGTTCTATGAGTTCTCAATGGGTTGTATAGGGGCAAAGCACCTTGATCAATGGAAAGTACATTGAAAGGTAGGGGTGAGCTGCTCAATAACTTGGAAGCAATGGTGGGACCCTTGATGGCAAGAAAGTAAGAATGAACAAGTTCTGACCATAAGAATTTAGATTTGTCACTAACATTATCTTATGATTATGGTTATGAAAAATTCACATGGACAAGAGCATATACACCATAAAATCTAAATGTCATAAGGTTTCTCTCCTTCATGAAAATGATTGTGAGGAAACGCTTTCACTAGGAAGATTTTAAGGAGATAGCGATTGTGTAAATTTCATTCTCAAATTCGATTATGATTACGACATCCCTCTTCATAGTTCGAATCGTGAGATTTGGAAATTAGTTTAAACATCTAAGGCTTATGGCTATAAGTGTTGAAATTGTTTAGACACACATATGGGCTATCTAAGGAAAGTTGTATGAGTTTAAGAAGCTTAGATAAAGGCTTATTGAAGCATATCGTATTAGAAATATGAACTTTGGAAATCAATGAGTATTGCTTTCTAGAAGTCCAATTGTTTTCTGAACACGTGTCAAAGCTAGTGGGAGCATGTGACATCCCCAAAATCACGTCCAGAAAAGACCGGTTTCATTTATGCTTTTTAAACATTTTCAGAGTAAATCCTTTTGATTTTAAAAGAGTTGCTGAATTTGTTCCCAAAACAAAATATGATAAAATAAAGTTTATCAAAGCATTTCATCAAGAGATGCATTTTTCATTATATAACAATATTCGGGATGTCATGTTCCGAGAAACAGACCAAAAGCATAAACGATAACATTACAAGTCATTCAACAAATATATACATATACAGACTTGTAAACAAAACAACTCGATGATTTATCCATGTTATGCCCTTGCGCCACTTCCTGTAATACAAATAAACTGAGTGGGTCAGGCTTGGGAGCCTGGTGAGCATATATGGTTTTCAACCCACAATAAATAATTATATTTAAGTCACCAACCAACAATAACAATAACCCGATTACCCATTCCCGTTATCCTCACTTTACGTACCTAAAACAACATCTATTACAAGGGACCTAATCTAGGATTTTCATCAGGACGGACATTACCGCAAAGGGGCTTCCTTATCAATAAATGTCCTAAAGGCAGCCATGAGGGGGATAGAGTACACCGGTGAACACATCGTTCACAACACCTACAGGTTATGAGCCTGCTAGCGTTCCACAGGGCTGTCTAGAAAGAGTCTGTGGTCGTTATCCATACTCCGTTGAATAACTAGAACAACAACAACAACAACAACAACGAGGCCTCTCATCTGTTTATTACACATCAACTATCTACCCATGTTCTACCCAACATATTGGTAGATAAAAATATATATTTTTATACATAGTATAAAACCTGTATAACCTATTCAATCAATACATATTCCACATAACAGATGAGGCACACACATAACACGTATTTCATAGAGAATAAATTAGATCTATGAGTTAGAAGAAAGTGAATATACATTCACACATATAACCAACAAAATATACACATAACACATACTTCGTATAAAATACTTCGTATTTATGCGTTAGAAAAAAGTAACTACACACTCACTTGATCAGAAGATGATCGGACAGCACTACGGCTTGTAGAAGTAGTATTCTTTGGTAGATCTGGAAGATCTTCACAAAAACCGGGCTCCTCGCGGGCAGAGCATCGGCTCGGGAATCGCACTTCTCGGGATCTTCGGGGCTTCGGGACTTGCTTGGGGGCTCGAGAATAATACCGAGGCTTCGGGATATCTCTGGCACGCAAATCGAGGCAAAAACTAGAGAAAGAGAAGAGAAAATGAGCAAATGAGCTGGCTGCCCTCGCATCCCTTTTATAGGAGGCTGAGGCCTCGCAGTACGCTGGGCGTACTCCTCCGAAATCATCATTGGATGTGTCATCCGAAGAACTCGAGTGTGAGGGTCGTCATGCTTCGCTGTACGCTAGGCGTACGCCAGTACGCTGGGCGTACTTCGGATAAGTCCGGTGACTCCCCTTCGGATAATATCGGAATTAAAGATTAAATAATAAATATTAATTATTTAAAAAATTCGGAAGTTCATATCTTCTTCATACGAACTCTGTTTTCGACGTTCTTTATATCCACGCGTAGGTGTGACTACGCTCTACAACTTTCGTTTAGACTCCGTCGGCTAATTTTGAGTTTATTTTTATTATTTATTTTTAGTAGGCCGGGACAGGAAAACTTTGTAATAAATTCATAACTTCTTCGTTCGACATTCGTTCTCGCCTAACTTTTTATCGTTTCGCTACTAACAACAAGATCTTTGATTCTCGTTTAGATTGTTTCGGCTAAAAACTGCTCGATCTCAAATCGAGTATTCGGGCTGCATACCGCTAAGTCGAAACTTCATAAAATCATAACTTCCTCATACGAAGTCAGATGTGGGCGTTCTATATATATTCGGAAACCTCGTTTCGACCACTACAACTTTATGTAAAGATATCGAGTTTATTTTACACTTATATTTTGACGATTATTTTTATTCTTAATTAATCAAATTACATAATTAAGTAATTAAGCTCACAAAACACATAATACTCAAATAATACACTTCTATTATTTCAAAACGGGTTACAAAGGTTAACCTAGACCATTATATCAACATTAATGATAAGCCCATCATGTCACTCTCAGTTTCCCAACTTAGAATGATTCCGTCCCCGGAATGACACATCAACAAACAACTGCGGGTAGCAACTCATCATGTCACTCTCAGTTTCCCAAGTGAGATTCAGCCCATTCGTGTGTTTCCATCGGACAAGCACTAACTCGACCAACTTGCGTCGTAACTTCTTAGTCTTTTGGTCAACGATTGCCTCTGGTTCTTCAATCAACCTTTTGTTGTCATCGATTCTCAACTCCAAAAGTGGAATCATGTCGGGAACTTCTCCCGTGAACTTCCTCAAATAACACACATGAAAAGTGTTATGAATTCCATTCAGTTCTTCTGGTAGTTCAAGCTTGTAAGCTTGGTTCCTAATCCTCTGAAGAACTTTAAACGGTCCAATAAACCTTGGACTTAATTTTTCCCTTTTTCTAAATCTTATTAGTCCCTTCCACGGCGAGCCTTTAAGCAAAACCGAATCTCCAACTTCAAAGGTCATCGGTCTTTGCTTTTTATCAGCATAGCTCTTTTGGCGATCCTGAGCTGCTAACATTCTCTCCCTAGTTATTTTCAACTTTTCTGCAGTCTGATGGACTATCTCCGGTCCCATAAACTGCTTTTCCCCAGCCTCAAGCCAACAAGACGGCGTACGACACTTCTGTCCATACAAAGCTTGATAAGGTGCCATCTTTATGCTCGAGTAGAAACTATTATTATAGGAAAATTCTACCAAAGGTAAATGTTCATCCCAATTACCTAAGAATTCCAGGGTACATGCTCTCAGCATATCTTCAAGTGTTTGTATCGTTCTTTCGCTCTGACCATCAGTCTGCGGATGGTAAGCTGTACTCGAACACAACTTTCTACCCATTTCCTCTTGTAGACTTTTCCAAAACCTCGAGGTGAAACGGCTATCACGATCCGAAACAATCGTTAGCGGAACACTGTGAAGCCTCACAATTTCCTTCATGTAAGAATTCGCACGCTTTTCCATAGACCATTTCTCCTTGGCTGCTATGAAATGCGCACTCTTAGTGAATCGATCAACGACCACCCAAATCATGTCGTCACCACTTTTCTTCTGGGCAGTTTAGTGACAAAATCCATAGCAATGTCTTCCCATTTACCCATAGGTACAGACAAAGGTTCTAAACTCCTGTATGGTTTCTGATGTTGTGTCTTTACTCTCGCACAAGTCACACACTCAGCCACATACTTTGCAACATCAAGCTTCATCGTCGGCCACCAGTAGTAGGGTTTCAAATCCCTATACATTTTAGTGCTACCAGGATGAATTGAGTACATGTTCTTGTGAGCTTCTTCCATCAGAAGATCTCTGACTCCTCCTGTCTTAGGTATCCAAATCCGATCTTGGAACACCTTCAGTCCATGACTGTTTATACCGAACACCAACATTTTGCCCAAACGTTCCTCCTTTCGGTCATTCTTCTCAGAAGCTTCCTCTTGAGCTTTCTTTATACTTTCGACAATTGTCTAGACAACTTCTATTCTCAATGCTCTTGGCCTTTTTCTTTCAAGATTGACTTTCCGACTGAGAGCATCAGCTACAAGATTAGCCTTACCGGGGTGGTAAAGTATCTCACAGTCGTAGTCCTTGAGTAATTCTAGCCAGCGTTGTTGTCTCATATTCAATTCTTTCTGACTAAAGAGATATTGGAGACTCTTATGATCAGTGAAAAGTTTCCACTTCGTGCCATAGAGGTAATGCCTCCATATTTTTCAGAGCGAAAACTACCGCTGCCAACTCCAAATCATGAGTCGGGCAGTTCTTCTCATGCTCTTTCAGCTGTCGAGACGCATATGCGATCACCTTTTCCCTTTGGGTCAAAACACAACCCAATCCAACCCCAGACGCATCGCTATAAACAATGAAGTCTTCAACTCCATCGGTTAGAGAAAGAATCGGTGCCTCACATAGCTTTTTCTTTAGCTTCTCGAATGCTTCTTTATGCTTATCATTCCAAGCATAAGCAGTTCGTTTGTGGGTCAAAGTTGTTAATGGACTAGCAATCGAAGAAAAGCCTTGGATAAACCTTCCGTAATATCTGGCTAATCCTAAAAAGCTTCGAATCTCTGTGGGACTCTTCGGTTGCTCCCATTTTGTTACAGCTTCAATCTTTGCTGGATCAACAATTATTCTTTGTTGGTTGACCACGTGACCAAAGAATTGGACTTCTCGAATCCAAAAATCACATTTGGAGAACTTAGCATACAGCTTCTCCTTTTTCAAGACTTCCAACACTTCTCGCAAGTGTCTACCATGCTCTTCTTGGCTCTTTGAATAAATCAGAATGTCGTCTATGAACACTATCACAGATTTATCTAGAAACAGATTACAAACCCTATTCATTAAATCCATGAATGCTGCCGGAGCATTGGTTAGTCCAAACGACATAACCAAGAACTCGTAGTGTCCATATCGTGTTCTGAATGCAATCTTCTCTATATCCTGCTCTTTCACCTTCAGTTGATGATGCCTGACCTTAGGTCGATCTTCGAGAAATAGATCGAACCTTGTAGTTGATCGAATAGGTCATCAATCCTCGGCAATGGATATTTATTCTTTATTGTTGCCTTGTTCAGCTCTCTATAATCGATGCACATTCTCATACTTCCATCTTTCTTCTTCACGAATAACACCGGAGCTCCCCAGGGTGATGAACTAGGTCTAATGAAACCTTTGTCCAATAACTCCTGAAGTTGCATCATCAGCTCCTTCATCTCCGTTGGTGCTAATCAGTAAGGTGCTTTTGCAATCGGCGTTGTTCCAGGCAACAAGTCAATACGGAATTCCACTTGTTGATCAGGCGGTAATCCAGGAAGATCTTTGGGAAATACTTCCGGATAATCACACACAACAGGAATATTATGCATCACCTTCTTTTCCTTCTTAGCATCGATCACGAATGCTAAATATGATGTACACCCCTTGGTCAAACATTTTCTGGCTTTCATTAAAGAAATGATTCTAGAATTTACTCTGCGTTTATCTCCATACACCATAAATGATTCCTTCCCAGGCGGGTTTACTTTCACTATTTTTGTCTTGCACAATATCTCGGCGTCATTGGCGCTAAACCAATCCATTCCCAAGACGATGTCGAAACCATTAAGTTCGATAGGCAATAATTCCTCGTGGAACTTGTTCCCATTCAGATCAATTAAGATGTTTTTTATACGATGGCTAACAGGTACAAATTTGCCACTAGCAACTTCGACTAATAAAGCATCATCTAGTCTAACAACAGGAAAAGCTAGTTTTCTACCAAATTCATGTGAAATAAAGGAGTAGTTGGCTCCAGAATCAAATAAAACTTAGGCAGGCAATTCGTTAACGAGAAAGGTACCTGAAGCGACATTAGCTTCATCTTTGGCAGCTTCCAATGTCATCTGGAATGCTCTCGCTTTTGGCTTTGGCGGGATATTGGCTCTTGCTGCTTCCTTCTTCTTAGGGCAGTCCCTCGACATGTGACCCTCCTCACCACAACCATAGCAAACTTTCTTGGTAAGTGTGCATTCGTTGGCATAGTGCCCTGGTTTTCCACATTTAAAACATGTGGCCACCACTTCACACTTTCCATGATGCTTCTTTTTACATTTTTCGCACCATTTGGCTTCACCTCCTCCTCCTCTCGAACTAGACTTCAAGAATTTACGTTTCTTGTTGGACCCTGAAGGTCCATCAAATTTCCTCTTTTCACCAACCTCTATCCTTTCTAGACCCTTTTCCTTCAGCTGGGCCTCCACATTCTTAGCTGCTCGAACAGTTGTTTTAAGAGTAGTTGCCATCTTGACTGTCGGACCAAAGTCGGCAGGCAGTCCATTAGCGAACCTCTCAATCTTGGAGAGTTCTGTTGGCACTAGGTACGGAAATAACTTCATTTTCTCAGTGAATGCAGTATCATAGTCATCTATGCTCATCCTTCCCTTCTTCAAGTTTTGGAACTCATTGTTTAAATCAATCAGATCTATCTCTAAACAGTATTGCACCCTTAGTTGTTCCAAGAATTCCTCCCATGACATTTTCAGGGCTTCTCCTCATGGCATAGTATCTGCCAACAACTTCCACCAGCTCAAGACTCCAGTCTTCTGTTTGTTGCTATAGTCGCAACTTTCAAATACCATCTCCATTTCGGAGATCCAATCCATAATTTCAACAGGCTTTGGGCTCCCAGAAAGACTTGGCGGTTTGGCACCCAAGAAATTCTTGTACATTCGCCCATCCTTGTTGCTTCTCCTTTCCGGATCGTTCCTTCGTTCTTCTTGAGTCCCAATTTGACTCACAATGCGACTATTGTTCCCTTCCTCCGATTGTTCGGGAATGGCTTTGGGCTCCTCAATAGGTATGATTGGTTCATCCCTATTTCCATGCAACATCTGTCACATTTCTTCCCTTTGTTCGGCTAACATAGCCCGAATCATGGCTTGCACTCCAGCCATGGTGATCTGTTCTGGTGCAGCAGCTTCAACAGCAACTGGCTCGATCACAGGTGGTTGGTTCCTTTTTTCATTTGCGTTTCCAGCACCGCTCCTTGTTCTTGCCATTCTTGATCTATACACCGAATAAGGTGAAATTAGATCCTCATCCGCGATAGATATTACGGTCTTCCATATCACTCCGAAACGTTTACATGCTAGTTCTAATATCGTCGTCATACGCTTAGAATCCTATACACATAAGGTTTCCTGATCTGGTCGGCAACAGACCATAGATCCGAAAAAATAATATCATATATGGCAACATATAACATTTAGCACATAAAAGCATTTTAGGCAACTTTCCTAAAATAAACTAGTGCTCGTGTCTGAAACACTACAGACACACCTCAAAATCTTCACTTAGCATTCTAAGTTTAAGTCTAGAAATTCTACAAATTCCTAGTTCGCATAAACTAATGCTCTGATACCAACTGTGACATCCCCAAAATCACGACCATAAAAGACCGGTTTCATTTATGCTTTTTAAACATTTTTTAGAGTAAATCCTTTTGATTTTAAAAGAGTTGCGGAATTTGTTCCCAAAACAAAATATGATAAAATAAAGTGTATCAAAGCATTTCATCAAGAGATGCATTTTTCATTATATAACAATATTCGGGATATCATGTTCCGATAAACAGACCAAAAGCATAAACGATAACATTACAAGTCATTCAACAAATATATACATATACAGACTTGTAAACAAAACAACTCGATGATTTATCCATCTTATGCCCTTGCGCCACTTCCAGTAATACCAATAAACTGAGTGGGTCAGGCTTGGGAGCCTGGTGAGCATATAGGGTTTTCAACCCACAATAAATAATTATATTTAACTCACCAACCAACAATAACAATAACCCGATTACCCATTCCCGTTATCCTCACTTTACGTTCCTAAAACAACATCTATTACAAGGGACCTAATCTAGGATTTTCATCGGGACGGACATTACCGCAAAGGGCTTCCTTAACAATAAATGTGTGACATCCCCAAAATCACGGCCAGAAAAGACCGATTTTCATTTATGCTTTTAAATAATTTCAGAGTAAATCCTTTTGATTTGAAAGAGTTGCGGAATTTGTTCCCAAAACAAAACATGATAAAATAATATTTATCAAAGCATTTCATCAAGAGACGCATTTTCATTATATAATCAAAACTCGGGATGTCATGTTCCGATAGAGACCATAAAGCATAAACGATAACATTACAAGTCTTTCAACAAATATATACATATACAGACTTGTAAACAAAACAACTTGATGATTCAACCATCTTATGCCCTCGCGCCACTACCTGTAATACAAATAAAACTGAGTCGGTCAGGCTTGGGAGCCTGGTGAGCATACAGGGTTTTCAACCCACAATAAATAGGTTATATTTAATTTCACCAACCAACACTATCCCGATTACCCATTCCCGTTATCCTCACTTTACGTCCCTAAAATAACATCTATCTCAAGGGACCTAATCTAGGATTTTCATCGAGATGGACATCACTACTAAGGGGTTTCCTCAACAATAGATATCCTAAAGGCAACCATGAGGGGGATAGAGTACACCGATAAACACATCGTTCACAACACCTACAGGTTATGAACCTGCTAGCGTTCCACTGGACTGTCTAGAAAGAGTCCGTGGTCGTTATCCATACTCCGCTGAATAACTAGATCAACAACAACAACAATAACATCGAGGCCTCTCATCTGTTTATTACACACCAACTATCTACCCATGTTCTACCCAACATATTAGTAGATAAAATATATACTTTCATACATAGTTTGAAACCTGTATATCATTTTCATTCAATATATATTCCACATAACAGATGAGGCATACCCACGTAACATGTTTTTCATAGAAAGTAATTCAGATCTATGAGATGGAAGAGGGTGAACATACATTCACACACATAACAACAAATTCTACACATAACACGTATTTCGTATAAAATACTTCATAATCATGCGTTAGAAGAAAGTAACTACACACTCACACATATAAACAACAATATACTTAATACACTCGAACCATACTTGTATTATTATCGTGTTTATGAAAGGTAGTATACACTCACTTGATCAGAAGATGATCGGACAGCACTACAACTTGCAGAAGTAGTAATCCTCAGCAGATCTGGAAGATCTCTACAAAAATCGAACTTCTCGCGGGCAGAGCTTCGACTCGGGAACCACACTTCTCGGGATCTTTGGGATCTCGGGACTTGCCTCGGGGCTCAAGAATAGTACCGGGGCTTCGGGGTATTTCTGGCACGCAAAACGATGCAAAACGGGAGAGAGAAGAGAGAAAATGAACAAAAGAACCGGCTGCCCTCGCATCCTATTTATAGGAGGCTGGAGCCTCGGAGTACGCGGGGCGTACTGCTTCCGAAATCGTCACTGCGTTCGTCATCCGAAGCCACTTGCTGCGAGTGTCGACATCTTCAGAGTACGCGGGGCGTACCTCGGATCGGATTGCTGACTCCCCTTCGGATAATGCCGGATTTTCAATTAAAAATAAATACAAATTAATTAATAAACTTCGGAAATTCATATCTTCTTTATGCGAACTCCGTTTTCGACGTTCTTTATATCCACGCGAAGGTGAGACTACGCTCTACAACTTTCGTTTAGACTCCGTTGGCTAATTTCGAATTCATTTTTATTATTTATTTTTAATAGGCCGCGACAGAAAAACTTCGTTATAAATTCATAACTTCTTCGTTTGACGTCCGTTCTCGCCTAACTTTTTTTATCGCTTTGATACCAACAACGAGACCTTCGATCCTCGTTTAGAATGCTTCAGCTAAAAACCGCTCGATCTCAAATCGAGTATTTCAGGCTGCATACCGCAAAGTCGAAACTTCGATAAATCATAACTTCCTTATACAAAGTCAGATTTGGGCGTTCTATATATATTCAGAAACGTCGTTTCAACTACTACAACATTATTCAAAGATATTAAGTTTATTTTACACTTAAATTCTGACGCTTATTTTTATTCTTAATTAATCAAACCACATAATTAAGTAATTAAGCACAAAACACATAATACTCAAATAATATACTCTTATTATTTCAAAACGGGTTACAAAGGTTAACCTAGACTATTACATTGCTAAAAATGGCAAGCCCAGAAACACAGGCGTTACAATTCTCTCCACCTTAGAATGATTCCGTCCCCGGAATCACACATCAACAAACAAATGCGGATAGCGACGCATCATGTCACTCTCCATCTCCCAAGTGAGATTCGGCCCATTCGTGTGCTTACATCGGACAAGTACTAACCCAACCATCTTGCGTCGCAACTTCTTAGTCTTTCGGTCAACAATTGCCTCTGGTTCTTCAAGCAACCTTTTGTTCTCATCAATCCTCAATTTAGAAATTGGAATTATGTCGGGAACTTCTCCCATGAACTTCCTCAAATAACACACATGAAAAGTGTTATGAATTCCATTCAGTTCTTCTGGTAGTTCGAGCTTGTAAGCTTGGTTCCCAATCCTCTGAAGAACTTTAAACGGTCCAATAAACCTTGGACTCAACTTTCCCCTTTTACCAAATCTTATAAGTCCCTTCCACGGCGAGACTTTAAGCAAAACCGAATCCCTAACCTCAAAAGTCATCAGTCTTCGCTTCTTGTCAGCATAGCTCTTTTGACGATCCTGAGCTGCTAACATTCTTTCCCTAATTATTTTCAACTTTTCAGCAGTTTGATGGACTATCTATGGTCCCATAAACTGCTTTTGTCCAGCCTCAAGCCAACAAGACGGCGTACGACACTTCTGTCCATACAAAGCTTGGTAAGGTGTCATCTTTATGCTCGAGTGGAAACTATTATTATAGGAAAATTCTACCAAAGGTATATGTTCATCCCAATTACCTAGGAATTCCAGAGTACATGCTCTCAGCATATCTTCAAGTGTTTGTATCGTTCTTTCACTCTGACCATCAGTCTGTGGATGGTAAGATGTACTTAAACATAACTTGGTACCCAATTCCTCTTGTAGACTTTTCCAAAATCGTGAGGTGAAACAGCTATCACGATCAGACACAATCGTTAACGGAACACCGTGAAGCCTCACAATTTCCTTCACGTAAGAATTCGCAAGCTTCTCCATATTCCATTTCTCCTTGGCCGCTATGAAATGCGCACTCTTAGTGAATCGATCAACGACCACCCAAATCATGTCGTGACCATTCTTTGTTCTGGGTAGTTTAGTGACAAAATCCATAGCAATGTCTTCCCACTTAACCATTGGCACAGGAAAAGGTTCTAAACTCCCATACGGTTTCTGATGTTGTGTCTTTACTCTCGCGCAAGTCACACACTCAGCTACATACTTTGCAACATCAAGCTTCATCGTCGGCCACCAGTAGTAGGGTTTCAGGTCCCTATACATTTTAGTGCTACCCGGATGAATCGAGTACATGGTCTTGTGAGCTTCTTCCATCAGAAGACCTCTAATTCCTCCGGACTTAGGTACCCAAATCCGATCTTGGAACACCTTCAGTCCGTGACTGTTTACACCGAACACCAACGTTTTGCCCAAACGTTCCTCCTTTCGGTCATTCTTTTCAGAAGCTTCCTCTTGAGCTTTCTTTATACTTTCCACAATGGTTGAGACAACTTCAATTCTCAACGCTCTTGGCCTTTTCCTTACAAGATTGACTTTCCGACTGAGAGCATCAGCAACAACATTAGCTTTACCGGGGTGGTAAAGTATCTTGCAGTCGTAGTCTTTAAGTAATTCTAGCCAGCGTCGTTGCCTCATATTCAATTCCTTCTGACCAAAGAGATATTGGAGACTCTTATGATTAGTGAAAAGTTTGCACTTCGTGCCATAGAGGTAATGCCTCCATATTTTCAGAGCGAAAACTACCGCTGCCAACTCCAAATCATGAGTCGGGTAATTCTTTTCATGCTCTTTCAGCTGTCGAGACGCATATGCTATCACCTTTTCTCTTTGGGTCAAAACACAACCCAATCAAACCCCAGACACATCGCTATAAATTACGAAGTCTTCAACTCCATCGGGTAGAGAAAGTATCGGTGCCTCGCATAGCTTCCTCTTTAGCTGCTCGAATGCTTCTTTATGCTTATCACTCTAAGCATAAGTAGCTCCTTTATGGGTCAAAGCTGTCAACGGAGTAGCGATCGAAGAAAAGCCTTGGATAAACCTTTGGTAATATCCGACTAATCCTAAAAAGCTTCAAAAATCTGTGGGACTTTTTGGTTGTTCCCACTTCAATAAAGCTTCAATCTTTGCTGGATCAACCATTATCCCTTCTTGGTTGACCACGTGACCCAAGAATTGGACTTCACGAATCCAAAAATCACATTTGGAGAACTTAGCATACAACTTCTCCTCCTTCAAAACTTCCAACACTTCTCGCAAGTGTCTTCCATGCTCCTCTTGGCTTTTCGAGTAAATCAGAATGTCATGTATGAACACTATCACAGATTTATCTAGGAACGGATTACAAACCCTGTACATTAAATCCATGAATGCTGCCGGAGCATTGGTTAGTCAAAACGACATAACCAAGAACTCGTAGTGCTCATATCGTGTTCTGAATGCAGTCTTCTCAATATCCTGCTCCCTTACTTTCAGCTGATGATATCCTGACCTTAGATCGATCTTCGAGAAATAGCTCGAACCTTGCAATTGATCAAACAGGTCATCAATCCTTGGCAACGGATATCTATTCTTTTGTTGTTGCCTTGTTCAGCTCTCTATAATCAATGCACATTCTCATACTTCCATCTTTCTTCTTTACAAATAACACTGGAGCTCCCCAGGGTGATGAACTAGGTCTAATGAAACCTTTGTCCAATAACTCCTGAAGTTGCATCATTAGCTCCTTCATTTCCGTCAGTGCTAATCGATAAGGTGCTTTCGCAATTGGCGTTGTTTCTGGCAACAAGTCAATACGGAATTCCACTTGTCGATTAGGCGGTAATCTAGGAAGATCTTCGGGAAATACTTCCGGATAATCACACACAATTGGAATATTCTGCATCACCTTCTTTTCCTTCTTAGCATCAATCACGAATGCTCGATATGATGTACACCCCTTGGTCAAACATTTTCTGGCTTTCATCAATGAAATGATTCCAGAATTCACTCTGCGTTTGTCCCCATACACCATAAACGAATCTTTCCCAGGCGGGTTTACTTTGACTATCTTTTTATTGCATAAAATTTCGGCGTCATTGGCGCTAAGCCAATCCATTCCCAAAACGATGTCGAAACCATTTAGTTCGATAGGCAATAATTCCTCGTGGAACTTATTCCCATTCAGATCAATTAAGATGTTTTTCATACGATGGCTAACAGGTACAAACTTGCCACTAGCAGCTTCGACTAATAAGGCATTATCTAGTCTAACAACAGGCAAAGCTAGCTTTCTACCAAATTCATGCGATATAAAGGAGTAGTTGGCTCCAGAATCAAATAAAATTTGGGCAGGCAATTCGTTAACGAGAAAGGTACCTGAAGTGACATCAGCTTCATCTTTAGCAGCTTCCAGTGTCATCTGGAATGCTCTCGCCTTTGGCTTTGGCGGAATGTTGGGTCTAGCTACCTCCTTCTTCTGCGGGCAGTCCCTCGACATGTGTCCCTCCTCACCACAACCATAGCAAACTTTCTTAGTGAGGGTACATTCATTGGCATAGTGCCCTGGCTTTCCACACTTGTAGCATGTGTTTGCCACCTCACATCTTCCATGATGCTTCTTCTTACATTTGTCGCACCACTTCGCTTCACCTCCACTTCCCCTCGAACCAGACTTCGAGAAATTGTTTTTCTTGTTGGACCCTAAAGCTCCATCGAACTTCCTCTTTTCTCCAACATCTATCCTTTCCAGACCTTTTTCCTTCTGTTGGGCCTCCACATTCTTAGCTGCACGAACAGCCGTTTTCAGATTAGTTGCCATCTTGACTGTCGGACCAAAGTCGGCAGGCAGTCCATTAGCAAACCCCTCTATCTTGGAGAGTTCCGTTGGCACTAGGTATGGAAACAACTTCATTTTATCAGTAAATGCGGTAGCATAGTCGTCTATGCTCATCTTCCCCTTCTTCAAGTTTTGGAACTCATTGTTCAGATCAATCAGATCTATTTTTGAACAATACTGCACCCTTAGTTGCTCCAAGAACTCCTCCCATGACATTTTCAGGGCTTCTCCTCGTGGCATAGTATCTGCCAACAAATTCCACCAACTCAGGACTCCAGTCTTCAGTTGTCTAACCGCAAAGACGGTCTTCTGTTTGTTGCTACAGTTGCAACTTTCAAATACCATCTCCATTTCGGAGATCCAAACCATTATCTCAACAGGCTTTGAGCTTCCAGAAAGACTTGGAGGCTTGGCGCCCAAGAAGTTCTTGTACATTCGCCCATCCTTGTTGTTTCTCCTTTCTGGATCGTTCCTTCGTTCTCCTTGAGTCCCAACTTGACTCATAATGCGACTATTGTTCCCTTCCTCCGACTGCTCAGGGATCAATTCAGGTTCCTCAATAGGTATGATAGGTTCATCCCTATTATCATGCAACATTTGTCGCATCTCCTCCCTTTGTTCGGCTAGCATAGCCCGAATCATGGCTTGCACCGCAGCCATTGTTATTGGTTCTGGTGCTGCTGCTACAACGGGTATTTGCTCAATCACTGGCGGTTGATTCATGTTTTCATCCGTGTTTCCAACACCACTCCTTGTTCTCAACATTTTTGATCTACACATCGAATAAGGTGAAATTAGATCCTCATTCACGATAGATATTCAAATCATCCTTATTACTCTGAAACGTTTACATGCTAGTTCTAATATCGTATACATACGCTTAGAATCCTACACACATAAGGTTTCCAGATCCGGTCGACAACAGACCGTAGATCCGAACAATTAATATCACATATGGCAACATATAACATTTAGCACATAAAAGCATTTTAGGCAACTTTCCTAAAATAAACTAGTGCTCGTGTCTAAAATCCAACAGACACACATCTCAAAATTCCACTTAGCATTCTAAGTTTAAGTCTAGAAATCCTACAAATTCCTAGTTCGCTTAAACTAATGCTCTGATACCAACTGTGACATCCCCAAAATCACGGCCAGAAAAGACCGATTTTCATTTATGCTTTTAAATAATTTCAGAGTAAATCCTTTTGATTTGAAAGAGTTGCGGAATTTGTTCCCAAAACAAAACATGATAAAATAATATTTATCAAAGCATTTCATCAAGAGACGCATTTTCATTATATAATCAAAACTCGGGATGTCATGTTCCGATACAGACCATAAAGCATAAACGATAACATTACAAGTCTTTCAACAAATATATACATATACAGACTTGTAAACAAAACAACTTGATGATTCAACCATCTTATGCCCTCGCACCACTACCTGTAATACAAATAAAACTGAGTGGGTCAGGCTTGGGAGCCTGGTGAGCATATAGGGTTTTCAACCCACAATAAATAAGTTATATTTAATTTCACCAACCAACACTATCCCGATTACCCATTCCCGTTATCCTCACTTTATGTCCCTAAAATAACATCTATCTCAAGGGACCTAATCTAGGATTTTCATCGGGACGGACATCACTGCTAAGGGATTTCCTCAACAATAGATATCCTAAAGGCAACCATGAGGGGGATAGAGTACACCAGTGAACACATCGTTCACAACACCTACAGGTTATGAACCTGCTAGCGTTCCACTGGACTGTCTAGAAAGAGTCCGTGGTAATTATCCATACTCCGCTGAATAACTAGATCAACAACAACTGCAACATCGAGGCCTCTCATCTGTTTATTACACACCAACTATCTACCCATGTTCTACCCAACATATTAGTAGATAAAATATATACTTTCATACATAGTTTGAAACCTGTATATCATTTTTATTCAATATATATTCCACATAACAGATGAGGCATACCCACGTAACATGTATTTCATAGAAAGCAATTCAGATCTATGAGATGGAAGAGGGTGAACATACATTCACACACATAACAACAAATTCTACACATAACACGTATTTCGTATAAAATACTTCATAATCATGCGTTAGAAGAAAGTAACTACACACTTACACATATAAACAACAATATACTTAATACACTCGAACCATACTTGTATTATTATCGTGTTTATGAAAGGTAGTATACACTCACTTGATCAGAAGATGATCGGACAACACTACGACTTGCAGAAGTAGTAATCCTCAGCAGATCTGGAAGATCTCTACAAAAATCGAACTTCTCGCGGGCAGAGCTTCGACTCGGGAATCACACTTCTCGGGATCTTCGGGATCTCGGGACTTGCCTCGGGGCTCGAGAATAGTACCGGGGCTTCGGGGTATTTTTGGCACGCAAAACGATGCAAAATGGGAGAGAGAAGAGAGAAAATGAACAAAAGAACCGGCTGCCCTCGCATCCTATTTATAGGAGGCTGAAGCCTCGAAGTACGCGGGGCGTACTGCTTCCGAAATCGTCACTGCGTTCGTCATCCGAAGCCACTTGCTGCGAGTGTCGACATCTTCGGAGTACGCGGGGCGTACCTCGGATCGGATTGCTGACTCCCCTTCGGATAATGCCGGATTTTCAATTAAAAATAAATACAAATTAATTAATAAACTTTGGAAATTCATATGTTCTTCATGCGAACTCCGTTTTTGACGTTCTTTATATCCACGCGAAGGTGAGACTACGCTCTACAACTTTCGTTTAGACTCCATCGGCTAATTTCGACTTTATTTTTATTATTTATTTTTAATAGGCTGCGACAGAAAAACTTCGTTATAAATTCATAACTTCTTCGTTTGACGTCCGTTCTCGCCTAACTTTTTTTATCGCTTCGATACCAACAACGAGACCTTCGATCCTCGTTTAGAATGCTTCGGCTAAAAACCGCTCGATCTCAAATCGAGTATTTCAGGTTGCATACCACAAAGTCAAAACTTCGATAAATCATAACTTCCTCATACGAAGTCAGATTTGGGCGTTCTATATATATTCGGAAACCTCGTTTCAACTACTACAACATTATTCAAAGATATTAAGTTTATTTTACACTTAAATTCTAACGCTTATTTTTATTCTTAATTAATCAAACCACATAATTAGGTAATTAAGCACAAAACACATAATACTCAAATAATATACTCTTATTATTTCAAAACGGGTTACAAAGGTTAACCTAGACTATTACATTGCTAAAAATGGCAAGCCCGGAAACACAGGCGTTACAATATTGTCCTAAAGGCAACCATGAGGGGGATAGAGTACACCGGTGAACACATCGTTCACAACACCTACAGGTTATGAATCTGCTAGCGTTCCACGGGACTGTCTAGAAAGAGTCCGTGGTCGTTATCCATACTCCACTGAATAACTAGATCAATAACAACAACAACAACAACAACGAGGCCTCTCATATGTTTATCACACATCAACTATCTACCCATGTTCTATCCAACATATTAGTAGATAAAAATATATATTTTTATACATAGTTTAAAACCTATATAACCTGTTCAATTAATACATATTCCACATAACAGATGAGGCACACACACATAACACGTATTTCATAGGGAATAAATCAGATCTATGAGTTAGAAGAAAGTGAATACACATTCACACATATAACCAACAAAATATACACATAACACGTATTTCGTATAAAATACTTCGTATTTATGCGTTAGAAGAAAGTAACTACACACTCACTTGATCAGAAGATGATCGGACAGCACTACGGCTTGTAGAAGTAGTATTCTTTGGTAGATCTGGAAGATCTTCACAAAAACCGGGCTCCTCGCGGGCAGAGCTTCGGCTCGGGAATCGCACTTCTTGGGATCTTCGGGGCTTCGGGATATCTCTGGCATGCAAAAACTAGAGAAAGAGAAGAGAAAATGAGCAAATGAGCCGGTTGCCCTCGCATCCCTTTTATAGGAGGTTGAGGCCTCGCAGTACGCTGGGCGTACTCCTCCGAAATCGTCATTGCATGCGTCATCCGAAGAACTCGAGTGCGAGGGTAGTCATGCTTCGTTGTAATCTGGGCGTACGCCAGTACGCTGGGCGTACTTCGGATAAGTCCGGTGACTCCCCTTCGGATAATATCAGAATTAAAGATTAAATAATAAATATTAATTATTTAAAAACTTCGTAAATTCATATCTTCTTCATACGAACTCCGTTTTCGACATTCTTTATATCCACGCGTAGGTGAGACTACGCTCTACAACTTTCGTTTAGACTCCGTGGGCTAATTTTGAGTTTATTTTTATTATTTATTTTTAGTAGGCCGGGACAGGAAAACTTCGTTATAAATTCATAACTTCTTCGTCCGATGTTCGTTCTCGCCTAACTTTTCATCGTTTAGCTACTAACATCGAGATCTTCGATTCTCATTTAGATTATTTCGGCTAAAAACTGCTCGATCTCAAATCGAGTATTCGGGTTGCATACCGCTAAGTCGAAACTTCAGAAAATCATAACTTCCTCATACGAAGTCAGATTTGGGCGTTCTATATATATATTCGGAAACCTCGTTTCGGCCACTACAACTTTATGTAAAGATATCGAGTTTATTTTACACTTATATTTTGACGCTTATTTTTATTCTTAATTAATCAAATCACATAATTAAGCAATTAAGCACACAACACATAATACTCAAATAATACACTTCTATTATTTCAAAACAGGTTACAAAGGTTAACCTAGACCATTATATCAATATTAATGATAAGCCCAGAAACACAGGCGTTACTGTAACACCGTAACTTTCAAAACAATTTTTCGCATTTTATAAAAACATAATTCATTTAATATTCATAAAAACATCAATGTTTGAAACTCAATCCATCGCATATAAAAAAAATCCCAAGATCTCATAAAATAAAAAATCCCGTGTGTGTACTGATCAAGCCGGCGCCTTCCCACAGTCATCACTAGTACCTGAAACAAATAAGACCAAACTCTGTAAACACAAAGCTTAGTGAGTTCCCCAAAATACCACACATAGCACATATTAGCCACTCGAGGCTATAACTCTGTGGGTCTGTAGACCCTACTCTGTGAACCCTCTGGTTCTAACTCTGTGAACCTTCCGGTTCCAACTCTATATGCATGCACAGCATAAATCACATAGAAATAATGCAGTACAACACATAACATACATATAGCATACAAATACTCTATCACATAACTCTGATTACCTACTCAAGGTAAAGTATAGTGAGAAGACTCACCTCGCGTATCTCGATAACTCGCAAATCCCCAAAATCACTAGCGCTCGATCTCCCGAGCTATAGTCCTCCTATAACACAATATATCTCTAATTAACACTTTCACAACTAAGGTTGACTAACCCTATCAAGTCAAAACTGGTCAACTCCGATCAATGGTCAACGGTCAACTTTGACCGGACTCGACGAGTGCACTAGAGCGACTCGGCGAGTCTACACGTGTTCACTGACTCCCTCAGATCCTCTCTTGACACATCGAGTACTTCCCTAACTCGACGAGTTCCACCTGGCATTAATCGCAGGGCCACCACGACTCAACTCACCAAGTCTCAAGAACAACTCAGCGAGTTCCGGCTTGACTCAGCCCCCCTTTGACTCTCCTTGACTCACTGGGTCATCCCCCAACCCGGCGAGTCCACTCGCTGAACAATTTACGTGAAACCCAAACCCTACTCGCCGAGTCTCAAGAACAACTCGGCGAGTTCATGCCATGCACAAACTCTATTGACCTCCTGAGGTCAGATCTGTTTCCCCAAACCATAGGTCTGGTCTTCCCAAGCCTGAAAGTCACGTAAAGTTCGAAACTTGATGCTTGTATAACTACAACAAGGAATCAAAGGAGATTTGGTCCCAAAAATGACAACCTAAGTCCAATAACTCCATACTAACCCAAAAAGCTCCAAGGGTTAAGGTCTCTAGGCCTCTTTGAGTCCAGATCCAAAGCACAAACTCGAAGAGGGGCCATTTGCTTCACATAATCACTCTCCAAAGGGGTTAGAAAACCCAAACTCTAAAGATCAACCCTAAAACTGAAGGAGGTTCGAACTATTACCTCAAAATGAAGCCTCTGGACTCTGGATCTGCTTGAATCTCACCTCCTCCTTGCTCTTGTCACCCTCTTCTTGCTAAACAAAGGATACAAAGATCCAAAAGTGACTTCTTCTCTCTCAAAGCGATTTAGCTCTCTTAGGGTTCTCTCAAGGGACTGGTAGCCGCAATGGGAGGCTATAAGTGCCCTTAAATAGGCTCCAAACCCAGGAACTTAGGGTTTCATTAAACAACATGGACTCGCCGAGTCCAGACGCGAACCCGCACCCATAACCGCGATCATACTCAGCCAGTTTGGGCTCCAACTCGCCGAGTTTCCTCGCAAATCACCAAAAATACAATAATAAATAATACCTGGGAATTCGGGATGTTACAATTCTCCCCCACTAGAACTAGACTTCGCCCTCGAAGTCTCGCTCCGCAAATAACTCCGGATGCTGCTCACGCATCTTACGCTCCAGCTCCCAAGTCATCTCGGACCCCTTCCGATGTTGCCACTGAACCAAAACCAAGGGTACCTTCTTGTTCCTCAAAACCTTGATTTTCCGATCTCTGATTGCCACCGGTCTCTCAGCATAATTCAGGCTCGCATCCACCTGAATATCCTCTAATGGAACCATTGCCGACTCATCGGCTATACATTTATGCAATTGCGACACGTGGAAAGTGTCGTGAATCTGACCCAACTCTGCTGGCAACTCCAAGCGATAGGCTACCCTACCTACCCTCACGACCACGCGGAATGGACCAATATATCGGGGCCCCAACTTGCCCCTCTTCCTAAATCGAATCACTCCTTTCCTAGGAGAGACCTTCAGGAGCACAAAGTCGCCGACCTGAAACTCAAGCTCGGACCAGCGTCTGTCCGCATAACTCTTCTGACGACTCTGAGCGGTCAACAACCTCTGTCTGACCTGTTGGATCGGCTCTGTCGTCTGAACCACGATCTTTGTACTATCCATAACAGGCTGTCCGTCCTCTCCCCAACAAATGGGGGTCCGACACCTCCTCCCATACAACAGCTTAAAGGGTGGCATACCAATGCTCGAATGATGGCTGTTGTTGTAGGAAAAGTTTGCCAAGGGCAAATACGTATCCCAACTCCCCCCGAAATCCAACACACATGCCCGGAGCATGTCCTCGAGCGTCTGGATCGTCCGCTCACTCTGTCCGTTTGTCTGGGGGTGATATGCGGTACTAAAATGCAGCCTAGTACCCAACTCCTCGTGAAACTTCTTCCAGAATCTGGAAGTGAAACGTACATCCCGGTCTTAGACAATCGAGATCGGCACCCCATGCCGAGATACCACTTCCCTCACGTACATCTCTGCTAACTTCTCTGCGGAGGAGCTCTCACTGATAGCAAGGAAGTGGGCGCTCTTTGTCAACCTGTCCACAATCACCCAAATTGCATCGACTCCCCTAGTAGTCCTTGGCAATTTGGTGATAAAATCCATGGTAGTCCGTTCCCACTTCCATTCGGGAATCTCCAACGGCTGCAACTTACCATGCGGTCTCTAGTGCTCGGCCTTAACCCTACGGCAGGTTAAGCACCTCTCAACAAACCACACAACATCCCTCTTCATACAGGGCCACCAATACTCTCTCCTCAGGTCCAAATACATCTTAGTGGCCCCAGGATGGATCGAGAATTTCGACCGATGAGCCTCTTCCATCAAAATGGTACACGTCCCTCCCACAAATGGTACCCATATACACCCTTGAAATGTCATAAGCCCCCGACCATCGGTAACGAACTCTGATACCAACCCAACAATTCGCTCTCTCTTCTGGTTCTCCGATCTCACGGCCTCAACCTGTGCTCCACGAATGGTGTCCAACACCGGAGCCATCACGGTCAATCGCAAACATACATCTCGCCATGGGGCGCTCTCCGCCCTGCGACTCAGGGCATTGGCTACCACATTATCCTTGCCCGGATGGTAGAGGATCTCACAATCATAATCCTTGACCACATCCAACCACCTCCTCTGCCGCATATTTTGGTTGGGCTGATCCATCAAATACTTCAGGCTCTTATGGTTCGTGTATATCGTACACCGAACCCCATACAGATAGTGACGCCAAATTTTGAGGGCGAACACCACTGCCCCCAACTCTAGATCATGGGTGGGATACCTCGTCTCATGAGGCTTCAGCTGCCTCGATGCGTATGCTCTCACATGCCCTCTCTGCATCAGCACCGCTCCCAACCCCAAGATCGACGCATCACAGTATACCACAAAGTCCTCCATCCCTTCCGGGAGGGCTAACACCGGGGCTTTGCATAACCTTTGGCGAAGCGTCTCAAAGGAGGCCTGCTGCTCGGGGCCCCATGAAAAAGCGACACCCTTCCGGGTCAACCTGGTGAGTGGCACTGCGATCTTAGAGAAATCCTTGATAAATCTCTGATAATAACCAGCCAACCCTAAGAAACTCCTGATCTCGGAGGGTGACCTCGGCACCTCCCAACTCATGATTGCCTCAACTTTGGCCGGGTCGACCAATATCCCTTTCTGGTTAATGAGATGCCCTAGGAACTGGACCTCTCGCAACCAGAAATCACACTTGGAGAATTTGGCATAAAGCCTCTCCGATCTCAGAACTCCGAGGATCTCCCTCAAATGCTCCTCTGCTGCTCCCTAGATCTCGAATACACCAAAATGTCGTCGATGAATACAATCACCGACCGATCCAACATTGGCCTGCACACTCGGTTCATGAGATCCATGAACACTGCCGGGGCATTGGTGAGCCCGAAAGGCATCACCACAAACTCGTAATGCCCATAACGCGTCCTGAACGCTGTCTTCTGGATGTCCTCATCTCGCACCCTCACCTGATGATATCCAGACCTCAAATCGATCTTCGAGAACCAAGATGCTCCCTGTAACTGATCGAACAAATCGTCGATCCTCGGCAACGGGTAACGGTTCTTGACCGTCAGCTTGTTCAACTCCCGGTAATCAATGCACATCCGGTGTGAACCATCCTTCTTCTTGACAAAAAGGATAGGCGCTCCCCATGGCGAGCTGCTCGGCCGAATAAACCCCTTTCCCAGCAGCTCCTGAAGCTGCGAGGATAACTCTTGCATCTCTGGAGGTGCAAGGCGATAAGGCACCTTGGCGATAGGCGCGGCCCCCGGAACTAAATCGATACTGAACTCCACTTGCCTCATGGGAGGCACACCCAGCACCTCCTCTGGAAATACATCCGGGAACTCACGCACTATCGGAACCTCCTCAACTGACCTCGGCCTCTCTGAATCAACCAGCGTATCCATCACATACGCCACAAAGCCCTTACGGCCCTGCTGTAGACACTGCCTCACCCTAGCGGCCGAACAAAATGCTGACCCAGAATGTGTACCCTCGCCGTACACCGTAAGACCTCCCCCACTAGGGTCTCGTATGATCACCAGCTACCGCTCGCAGTCGATAACCGCACCGAATCTGCTCAACCAGTCCATGCCTACAATGACACAGACATCACCCATCGTAATAGGAACCAAATCAATCGGGAAATCAACACCGAAAATCTCGAATACGCCCCACGGATAACCTCTGTGGCATATATCACCCTCTCGTCAGCTATGGAAACTCTCAGAGGCCGACTCAACGCCTCACGACTAACACTGATATGCTGACTAAAAGCCAAAGATACAAAAGACCGACTCGCACCCGAGTCAAATAACACCAATGCAGGTACAAAATTCACAAGAAAAGTACCTACGCATAACATAATATAAGCAAAATATCTCAACATTAAAATAAATACACGAAAGAATACATACCAACCACGACAACGGGCGCTGCGTGGACCTGCTCCGTGGTCAACTGAAAGGCTCTCCCTCGTGCCCTAGGCGCCTCGGCCTTCACTGACTGACTCTCGGTAGCTCTGATGGCGGTAGGGGCAGATCCCTGAGGTGCTCCCTGAGCTGATCCCCACAACTGCGGACACTCCGCCTTCCAGTGTCCGGTCAGGTTGCAGTGGAAACACACTGCAAACCCCTTGGGGCAGTCCTTGGCCATATGCCCCTCCTTGCCACACTTGTAGCAAGATCCAGATCTACAAACTCCATCATGACCCTTGCCGCACTTCCCACAAGTGCGGCCCTTCTGGCTCCCAGATTTGGGATCTGCGGGCTTGGCCCACTTGGCTGCCGGCTGGGACTGTTCCGGTCGCCGATCCCTCCCCTGAGACTCTGCCTCCTCCTTAGCCTGAGTCTCTAGCTCAATCTCCCTCTTCCGAGTATTTGCCTGAAGCTTGGAAAATGTCCGGTACGTGGAGTTCACCATGAACTCCCAAATGTCTCGCCTCAAGATACTCAAATATCGGCTCATATGTGCCTGCTCAGTGGACACGTGCTCAGGGCAGAACATCGCCCTCTCGTGGAACATCCTGGTAATCACCGTAACAGACTCAGTACCCTGCTTGAGGGTCAGAAACTCCTAGGCCAAACGCTCCCTCTCCACCTGGGGAACGTACTCATCTAGGAACATGGCAGTGAACCTCTCCCAGGTCACTGTCGCAAGCTCAGCAGGCGTAAAGTGCGCCGTCACAAACTTCCACCAGTCCTTCGCTCCCAAGCGAAGCTGGTTTAGCGCGAACCGAACTCTCAAATGCTCAGGAGATGAGCAAGTGAAGAAACACCCCTCTATGTCTGAAATCCATCTCATAGCCGCCACCGGGTCTTGGGTCCCATCAAACTCCGGCGGTTTCATGTTGCTGAACTCTCGGAACATCAACGCATCACCACCCTGCGACCTCGCGGCAGCAATAGCTGCGGTGGCCGCTGCAACAGCAGCCTCAGAAAGAGCAGCATAATGCTCGTCGAAAGTCTCAATCAACATGGTCTTAATAGACCCAAACATCTCTGGTATCTCTGCCCTGATGGCCGCAGCCACCTCCTCATGGATGATCCGGCGGATCTCCTCATCACTGGCCCCACTGCTCTCAGGCATAAGACGTGTCCTCACCATGATCTACCTCTAAAATACAACATATGATAAATTAGAATCCATTCGAGCATACTCACACTCGACAACTCATCCCTCCTTGATCCTTGGAATTCCAAAGATTCTTACTTGGGTTGTACACCGCCCCGGTGCTTTTAGTAGTACGAGCCCAATACTATTGTCCGCACCGTATCAGAATACACCCCAAGTCCTCTTCGAATCCCAAGTTACAAGTACTCTATTATGCATAATCCACTCTCTAACAGATCTCTCATAAGCTCCTCACTGCTACTTACTCACTCTCAAGCATCTCATAGCAGCTCACCTCTCCTTAGGCTAAGGCATCACAAATCAGGCCACTCTAGTCCTAATAGGAGTACCTAGCCTACTCTAGCATGAGAATACATCATATCAATATCACAACACATAATATGAGGATATCTTGGGAAATCACCGTTCGGGCACGGACTGATCGTACACACAACTCTGCTCTGCGTTTTTCCAAAAATCTTTTACTCTTTTTGAAAATATTTCACAAATCCTCAGTTTCAGTTCAAATACGCCCGAAGGTATACTCGAATCCCTCAAACCAAGGCTCTGATACCAACTTGTAACACCATAACTTTCAAAACAATTTTTCACATTTTATAAAAACATAATTCATTTAATATTCATAAAAACATCAATGTTTGAAACTCAATCCATGACATATAAAAAAAATCCCAAGATCTCATAACATAAAAAATCCCGTGTGTGTACTGATCAAGCCGGTGCCTTCCCACGGTCATCACTAGTACCTGAAACAAATAACACCAAGCACTGTAAGCACAAAGCTTAGTGAGTTCCCCAAAATACCATACATAACACATATTAGCCACTCGAGGCTATAACTCTGTGGGTCCGTAGACCCTACTCTGTGAACCCTCTGGTTCTAACTCTGTGAACCTTCCGGTTCCAACTCTATAAGCATGCACAGCATAAATCACATAGAAATAATACAGTACAACACATAACATACATATAGCATACAAATACTCTATCACATAACTCTGATTACCTACTCAAGGTAAAGTATAGTGAGAAGACTCACCTCGCGTATCTCGTTAACTCGTAAATCCCCGAAATCACTAGCGCTCGATCTCCCGAGCTATAGTCCTCCAATAACACAATATATCTCTAATTAATACATTCACAACTAAGTTTGACTAACCCTATCAAGTCAAAACTGGTCAACTCCGGTCAATGGTCAATGGTCAACTTTGACCAGACTCGGCAAGTGCACTAGAGCGACTCGGCGAGTCTATACGTGTTCACTGACTCCCTCGGATCCTCTCTCGACACGTCGAGTACTTCCCTAACTCGACGAGTTCCACCTGGCATGAATCGCGGGGACACCACAACTCAACTCACCGAGTCTCAAGAACAACTCGGCAAGTTCCGACTTGACTCAGCCCCCCTTTGACTCTCCCTAACTCACTGGGTCATCCCCCAACCCGGCGAGTCCACTCGCTGAACAATTTACGTGAAACCCAAACCCTACTCGCCGAGTCTCAAGAACAACTCAGCGAGTTCATGCCATTCACAAACTCTATTGACCTCCTAAGGTCAGATCTGTTTCCCCAAACCATAGATCTGGTCTTCCCAAGCATGAAAGTCATGTAAAGTTCGAAACTTGATGCTTATATAACCACAACAAGGCATTAAAATGAGATTTGGTCCAAAAAATGACAACCTAAGTCCAATAACTCCATACTAACCCAAAAAGCTCCAATGGTTAAGGTCTCTGGACCTCTTTGAGTCCAGATCCAAGGCACAAACGCGAAGAGGGACCATTTGCTTCACATAATCACTCTCCAAAGGGGTTAGAAAACCCTAACTCTAAATATCAACCCTAAAACTGAAGGGAGTTCGAACTATTACCTCAAAATGAAGCCTCTGGACTCTGGATCTGCTTGAATCTCACCTCCTCCTTGCTCTTGTCACCTTCTTCTTGCTAAACAAAGGATACAAAGATCCAAAAGTGACTTCTTCTCTCTCAAAGCGATTTAGCTCTCTTAGGTTTCTCTCAAGGGACTGGTAGCCGCAATGGGAGGCTATAAGTGCCCTTAAATAGGCTCCAAACCCGGGGACTTAGGGTTTCATTAAACAGCGTGGACTCACCGAGTCCACTTTTGGACTCGCCGAGTCAAGACGCGAACCCGTACCTATAACCGTGATCATACTCGGCGAGTTTGGGCTCCAACTCGCCGAGTCTCCTCGCAAATCACCAAAAATACAATAATAAATAATACCTGGGAATTCGGGATGTTACAGTTACAGAGCATAAATGTTATGATGGTATGGATATAATCATCATGCATAGTGGGAGAATGATTATTATTTTAAGTGTTGCATGTTAGCAATATTATTTATAGAAAACAAAAGTTTCACTTTGCAAAGTTGCAGAGGTTGAATAGTTGTTTTGCTACAATTAAGGGTTAGAATATTATACTTCATTTCTAAATCTAAGAGCTTAGATCGAGAAATTTTAATTGAATTTAGTCAAAGGACATATATGGATGTTGTGTTGAAAAGATTCAACATAAAGGAATTCTATATATGGCAATATGATAGCGAGAAACCGGTAAAGAATCACGTTTTTCATTATGAATTGTGTCCCATACGCTTCGGGTATATGATCGATTGAATTTGCTGTAATATTTGACCGTTCTAAATTTTCCTAATGCCTTGGGCATTAAGAGGGAAAAGAACCGAAATTGACTAAATTAATTAAACAACTATCAAGGACAATCTAAGGTTCGCCAAGGATTGGTCGCTTGTGAGCAGTTGGGTGTATAGTAATGGATGGGCCATATTGGAATTATTATGAATAGATAGGAATCTATTTAGAATTATTTTTCATATGGAAAGTATGGAAATGTTTCCATATTAGGAGTTGGACGCTAAGAATTTATGTCTAGATTAGAAACTTTTATGCAAGAAGGATGTTCAAAGGAATGTACTTTGAAAATGAGACTTCACATCTATGGAATTGTCTCGTAAAAATCTCCAATAGAGAAATTTGTAATTTCATTGGCAAAGTCTTGGTGACTTTGGCTCTATGACATTACAAAAGGATCATTGCATAAAATGTTAGAATCTAACATATACTATTAGTGGCGAGAACTTTGTGATCTTACACTAACAATAAGGATTAGGAGTTGTGAAATGAGTATCATTGGAAATGTGTTCAACTGATTTATTTCACATAGTAAGGACCATAGGTAAACATAGTGTGCATGCTTGGAGCATGGGACAAATGTTGTTATAATTCAAGTAATAAGTTGATTTCCCGAAACATTATACAATGAATAATGTGTAATCAATATGGTGATTAAATAAAAGGAGTTTTATTTATACTTAAAAGTTTGGGGCCATATTGAGTTCGATTATTCTTGTGTTTCACTTTGCATGTTTTGAATTCCCAAATAACTAGGTCATTTAAACCATCCACAGTCAATCATACTTTGGAAGTAGGTATGAAAGAAAACCGTCATGAATCTGTCTGTAGATTGTCTAAAGTGTTTTGTCATAGCACAAGTTTGCTATGGAGTTGATGAGTGCTGCTATAAGATTAGAGTATTGGATTAAACCCATGCTCACTTGGATCGCTTCATGGATTTTATCACGAGTGATTGGTGAGATGATAATATCTTATATTCTTGAAACTGAGATGTGTGAGTTGTATTCTGCAAGTCGATTACACATTGATAATATGTAAACGCACCAGTAACTTGGTGTTATAGAACATATTGTTGTGTGTGATTTGGTGAGTAGGTACTAGCGAGCATTTGAGTCGAAGTTTATCCATTCCTTTTACCCAAAGTGGGATAAAAGCGATATTTGTGGGCCCCTCGATGATTTAGTGGTGACACCCTAAGCGCTCGGCCAAGTCGGGACTAAGTTGATGTGTTCAATTGTAGTCTGTTGTCAGTCGTCATAAATCGGAAATCGGGAAATAACATATAAATAGAGATAATGATTATAATCCATGCCTCAGTCTATACGATATCTAAAATGGAGGAATATATGATCCCTTATCTAAAGGACACCCTTCTGATAAGATCAGAGTTGACATCGGCTTTTGAAAGCTACGATTGCTGATCAGGTTTTGAAGTCATATGAAAAATAGTTATTAGACTTATCCAAGTGGGAGACTGTTGGATTAGTTTCTAAGTCCATAACTATTTTGGTATGTACTTGACCCGATTATGAGCATGGTCCTTTTGGGTTGCCTTCACTATAGCAACTGGTAGAATGAATTAAGGAGAAAGATGATTAATTATGATTTATTAACATATTATAAGAATAATATATTAAAGGAGAAATCATATTGTTTAATTAATATTAGTTAACTATTAATTAAGAATTGATTTTGTGGCTAAAAGAGATTAATTAAATAAAGGGGACTGATTGTGTAATTATAAGATAGTTGCATAAATGGGATAATGGACTCCATAGAAGTTGGGGTGGATGAAATCTAGGGGGAAACCCATAAGAATTCGTCCAAGGCTTCTAAGGAGGGATTCCATGGGCTGCTTGGAGCCAAGCAGTCAAATTAGGGTTTCCTTGTTTGATAACCCTAATAGCCTAACTATATAAGGAACCCCTAAGGCTCAAAAAAGGTGGCTAATGATCCCTAAGGGTTCTTGGACGTTTTTGGTGGCTCTCCTCTTCCTTCTTCTTCATTCTTGTTGCTCATTGTGTTTGTGACTCCATTAGAGGTGCAACACTTGAGGCACTAGGCTTTAAGAAGTCAATTACAAGAAGGAATAGATTTTTATTGCTACATAACAATCAAAGGTAAGATCTAAACCCTTTATTATGATAATATTGATTATTGTAAGCTAGATCTAGGGTTTATGGCTTTGGATGATTATTGCATGTTCATTAGACAAACTAGATCCAAAGATTTAGGGTTTGCATGTACACCATAGGAATGATGTAGTGCTTAGAACCCATCACATGTCGCCTACGTGAAACTCCAAATCTGAACGTCACTTGTCGGTGTAACTCTTCTGCCTACTCTGAGTAGTCTGGAGCCTGCTCCAGACTTGCTGGATCCGCTCTGTGGTCTTCTGTACTACCTGCGTACTCCCCATGAACCTCTGACCGACCTCACCCCAACATATTAGGGTCCTAAACTTCCTTCTGTAGAGCATCTCGACGGCGGGCCGGTCTATACTAGCGTGGTAACTATTGTTATATGAAAATTATGCTAATGGAAGATACGTATCCCAACTACCACCGAAATCCAAAACACATGCACGAAGCATGTCCTCGAGAGTCTGAATAGTCCTCTCGCTCTGTCTGCCCGTCTGGGGGTGGAAAGTGGTGTTGAAATGGAGACGAGTACCCATCTCGTCATGAAACTGCTTCCAAAATCTGGAAGTAAAATGGACATCTCGGTCTGACATCACTGAGACAGGCACTCCATGTTGTGCCACTACCTCTTGTACGTAAATCTCGGCCAAATTCTCGGCCGAGATGCTCTCTTGGATCGGTATGAAGTGGGCGCTCTTGGTCAACCGATCCACGATGACTCATATCGTTTCAACCCCACATGCGGTCCTGGGAAGCTTAGTAATAAAATCCATAGTAATGTCCTCCCAATTCCACACGGGGATGTCTAATGGCTGCATCTTGCCGTGGGGGCCTCTGGTGCTTTGCTTTAACCTTCCTGCATGTCAGACATCTCTCCATGCACCATGCTACATCCCGATTCATGCAGGGCCACCAGTAATCGGGTTGAAGATATCTGTACATCTTCGTCGCCCCTTGATGGATAGAGAAACTGGACTTATGGGCCTCATCCATCAATATCTTTCGTACTCCACCCCAGTACGGCACCCAGAACCTTCCATGCAAGGTCAAAAATGCACAGCTGTCGTAATCAAAGGAGGTCACCTGGCCTATGATCTGCTCCTGCAATGGAGTAATCATTGTCATCCTCAGATAGATGTCTCGGATCGGGGTCGCTACCACCTTGTGGCTCAGGGCATCAGCCAGTACGTTGGCCATTCCCAGGTGGTAAATGATATCACAATTGTAGTCCTTCACCACATCTAACCACCGACGCTGCCTCATGTTCAGATTCGGCTGATCCATGAGGTACCTCAAACTCTTGTGGTCCGTGTAAATGGTACAACGGACCCCGTAGAGGTAATGCCACCAAATCTTGAGGGTAAACACTACTACCCCCAGCTTTAAATCATGTGTCGGGTAGTTAGCCTCGTCAGACTTCAACTGGCTTGAAGCATAAGCTATCACATGACCCCGCTGCATCAACACTGCTCCCATGCATATGATCGAAGAATCACAGTAGACTACAAAGTCATCTATACCCTCTAGCAGAGTGAGAATGGTGCCTCACACAACCATTGCTTGAGTGTCTCAAAGGCTGTCTGCTGCTCAGGTCCCCAACGAAAAATCACCGACTTCTTGGTCAGTCGGGTTGTAACATTCCGTTTAAAATAATAAAAATAATAATAATAATAATAATAATAATAATAATAATAATAAATAAATAAATAAATAAATAAATAAAATTAAATAAATGAAATGAATAATAATAGCCCTAAAGCAGTAATAATTTATCAATGGTAGCAGGAGAGTTTAATGTTATAGTTTCATGAATTTGGAGTCAAAATTATATCAGTTGGACTTGAAATGTAAAAGAATTTCGTGACCAAGGGATGTTTGGTAAATATTGGGCCTTAATTGAAAATGTAAGTGGCTAGAGGAGCTGGAAGTTTCAATTGTGCACATAAGTTTGGAATTGGAGACGGGTGATCCAAACCTGTCACCTACCTCATTTCCTTCGTCTCATATAACACTAATACCCCCATCACAAGCCCTAACCCTAATCATCTATTGCAGCCGCCACCTTGTATCCACTAACCTCCAGCCGCCGCCACCTCTACTGTTGAACGAGACTGACGAAGCTAACCACCGTCACTACAGTTGTCGGAGATAGCAAGGATCGAAGAGAAGCTGGTCGCTGTTACCTCTTCTTATCCGGTAATGGTGTAGTTCCTTCCACTCCTCCCTCCTTCTGACGTTCAGTGCATTATATCATCGCCGCCGCTCCGGAGGTTGTTCCACTGCCAAGACTCTCCAGTCAATCGTATTCCACCATGAGCGGGTGCTTGTGCTATTATGCTGTACTGATCTGCTAGATCTGTGTTATGATCAATTAGATCGGTCTCCTGGTGTGGAGTCTGTTTCCATGTAGTAATAACCTGTAGAACTGTATGCTATATGTGTTGGGTTTTGAGCATTCTAACACTCCTATGATGTACATGCAACCCTGAATACCCTGGATCTATGTTTTCTCTATTATACATGCAAATATGAATATTCCAAGGTATTACCCTATCTAGCATACAATCTATGATACTTGGGTAACAAAACTAGTTAGAATACATACCTCTTGATATAGCTTGACTCCTTGAAGCTTGAGAGCCTAGTGCCCCAAGTGTGAGACCTCAAATGGTTCACACAACATCATCAACATTTGGAATAACCATGAGAAGAAGACACTCCAAGCTCAAATCGGCTAGCCCTCTCATATGTATCCCTAGTGCCAATTTCTTGAACTAAAGGGGTCCTTATATAGTGTGCACATTAGGGTTACCCCATGTAACCCATGACTTTACCCATTCCTTATGCTCCATGGGTTTTACCCTCCATGGAGTATCCATGGGCCACCACATGGGTTTAACCCAACATAAGGAATCATGGATCATAAGCCCACATATATAAGAATGAATGATTTATACAATCAATCCCGACATATTTAATTAGTCTCATTTGATCAATAAATTAAGTCCAAATTAATTCTTGATCAATACTAATTAAATAACATGATTTCATATTGTTATATTAGAACTTATAATATATTAATATGTCACAAATGTCTTCTTCTCACAAAAGGTCTATCCAAATGTCCCGATGCCATGCAACCCAAATGGACCACGCCAAGTCGGTTCAAGTCTTACCGGTTATAGTTATGGACTTAGACACTAATCCAACAGTCTCCCACTTGGATAAGACTGAAAGTATTATTGAGTTTGACTTCAAAACCAAACTGACAATTGTAACTCTCAAAAGTTGTTGTCATACTCTAACCTTGTTGATGCACTCTGACCTTTGTCAATGACTTGTCCATTAGATAAGGGATCATATATTCCTCCATTCTAGATATCATATGGACTGAGACATGGATTACAAATCTTTCTTTCTGTCCATTTCTTGTTTCCCGATTTGCGATTCATGACGACTGACTGATTGAACAAATCAAATCAGTCCTGGCTTGGCCAAGCACTCACACGTGTCATCATTAAATCATCAAGGGGCCCACATATATCGTTTTTATCCCGAAGGTAAAAGGAATGGATAAAATTCGACGCATATGGCTTGTTCTACTACTTGTTGAATCATACACAAAGGCACATTTTATAACATCGAGTTGACAATGCGTTTTCGTGCAATCAATGTACAACCAACTCATAGTAAGAACTCATATCTCTAGGTTTGAAGAATATAAGATATTATCGTCTCATGATCACTCATGATAAAATCCATGAAGTGATTCAAATGAGCGCGGGTTGAATCAAATACTCAGAACTTATGAGCACTCATGAGTGTTGTAGCACCACTTTGTCCAACATCTTAGACTTCTACAAACCAACCCATGACAGTCTTGATTCATATCTACTTCCAACATATGACCGACTGTGGATGGTTTGAATAACTTTGTCATTCGAGAAGAATGACCTAGTTTATTCTGGAATTCAAAACATGCAAAATGAAACACAAGAATAATTGAATCCAATATGGTATCAAAACCTAATAAAACACTTTTTATTTATCACCATACTGATTACTCATTATTCATTGTTTTGGTTTTATCAACTTTATACTTGAATTAAAAAACCTAGTTGTCCCTTGCTCCAAGCATGTACACTATGTTTTTCTAATCAATAGCATTTCCACACACCAAGTATGCACTCTATGTTTGTCTATGATCCTTACATTGTGAAATAAACCAATTGAAAATAATTCCAATGATTCTAATTTCACACTCCCAAATCCTTATCATAAATGTAAGAATTCCAAATTCTTATCATTTATCGAAATCTGTTAGATTTTAAATTTAAATGCACTACCCTCTTGTAATGAATGTGTACAAAGTCACAAAGACTTGTCAACAATCATATAGGATATTCCAATGAAGATCTACTCCATGGAAAAAAAGACTCATATTCAAAGTACAATGCTTTGAACATGCTTCTTGCCTTAAGTTTTTCTAATCTTACATAGATTTAATGAATAACTTCCACCTATGGGAGCATTTTCATATTCCTATTTTGACTATCACTCCTGAACAAGAGTTGCCTCTTTTCAGAATATGTCAATATGGTCCTTCCAAAATTAACACTATGCTTCCAACTGTCCCTGCTTCCAAATGTCCCTGAGCAACCAATCTTTGGTAAACCTCAGATTATTCTCGACAATTGATTAATCATTTTAGTCATATCCAATTCTTGTACTTTTTTCCTTTTAATGCTCTAGATGAATATTATAGTACACGAATCGATCCTATATCCGAAGCATATGGGACACGATTCATGATGTCTCACATAAAGACATGATACTAGACCAGTCTTTTGCTATAATATTTCTATTTCTATTTGCCAAGTTCTCATAATTCAGATTATGAAAAGGGATGTCATAATCATAATCGAATTTTAGAACGCAAATAGTGGACCCATATATAGAATTTTCTTATGTTGATCCACTCCAACATAAAATTCATATATATATATATATATATATATATATATATATATATATATATATATCCTTGACTAAAGACGATTAAGACCTCAATCTAAGCTTTTAGAATTGAAATGAAGTATAATTTCCTCTCCCTTAATTATATCAAAACAACTTTTCCTAATTGAACCTTTTGTTTTCCTATAATTAACATTGCTAACTTGCAATACTTATCATAATTATCATGCTCCCACTAACATGATGATTATTAGCATAACACTTATTCTCCCACTAGATTTGACATGTACTCAGAAATCAACCGGACTTCTAGAAAACAAGACTTTATTGACTTTCTTACCAAAGTTCAGATTTCTAATTTGAGATGCTTTATCAAAATTATACACCTTTCCTTAGATAGCACACATGTGTGTCTAAACAGTTTTAGAACTATGAAAAGGGATGCCGTAATCATAGTCTCATTTGTTCAGACCTTTGCCATTTCTCACAAGTCCATCTTTTTGTGCCGGTTAACCACACACGCTCCACTAACGACTTTGAAAATGAAAATATCACAATTGCTATCTAGTTAAAATCTACTTAGCGAAAGTGATTCCTCACCATCATTTTCATTGATCGGAGAGAAACCTTATGACAGTTATATCTTATGGTCTATGTGTTCATATCCATGTGAATTTTTCTAAACCATAATCACAAGACAAGGTTAGTAACAAATCCAAACTCATATGGATTTAACTTGTGCAATCTTAAATTCTTGCCACCAGGCAGCACAAGGGCCTACCATGTCTTCCAAGTTGTTATACAACCAATTGAGAACTTCTTAGAACTCATATGCAAAGAAAACTTTAACTGGAATGGACACAGAAATAAGAATATGTCTAAATGATAGATTATAAACCTCAAGTCGTGTGCTAATGATAAATTACATGTTCTTATTCTTGGTTAGATCTTGAAATTCTTTTAGGATCCTTAAGACTCCCACTATCCTCTTGACATATAAGACTATCTTACCAAATATTCAAGAGATAGTGTGGATTCTTTTCAAGACAAACACTTCACACGATTAGACTTAGTTGGTCTTTGTTTTATCTAAAACATCACAACTTACCAATTTCAAATGTATAAGAGTAGAAAACATTTTACTCTTTCATTTGACAAGTGTTAATAAACCTTCTTTAAGATGTGTCACTCATGTTACAATCTTGGAGCATGACTCTAAGAATTGTCTTGGAGCGAAGTATGACTCATCTTCTTGATTTAACAATTTCAACAATTTCATGACTCCTCTTCTTAGCCGTATGTAACAACCCGATATTTCAACTCTTTGTAATGACCTAAAGAGTCAAGTATTGTAACCACCTTGGGGTAATAAAATTTACTTTGATAATAAAATGCCCAAAAGGTATCTATTTAAATTCCTATTATGTTTAATATCATTAAACCGGGATCATACTTAAAAAGAATGCCCAAACCCGGCTTCGTATGTTGAAGTTAAGATTTTTCCAAGTCCGGCTTAGCAGCAGACAGCTAAAATATCGAATCGGAGATTGAACGACTTTTGGCCAGAATGACCTAAACGAGAATCGAAAGTCTCGACAATGGTATTTCAGCGGTAAAAAGTCTGGCAAAAACCGACGTCAGATAAAGAAGTTATGAATTTTTAAAGAAATTCCTTAAACACGATGATTTATAAAATAAATAATAAAAATAATTTCGGAATTTGCCAACGGAGTCTAAACGAAAGTTGTAGAGCGTAGTCTCACCTACGCGTGGATATAAAGACCATCGAAAACAGAGTTCGTATGAGGAAGATATGAATTTTTGAAGTTTATTAAATAAATTATAATTATATTTAAATCAAAATGCTAGTATTATCCGAAGAGGAGTCAGCGTCCTCATCCGAGGTACGCGCCGCGTAACCCCGTACGCCCAGCGTACCCGAGGGCCTTGGTCTCGGTCCGTCCACGTCGCCCCTATGCGAAGCTATCCGACCTGCCGTCCCATCCGACCCGCCGCCCCATCCGACCCGCCGTCCCATCTGAAGCCGAGGCAGTCGAGGACTCGGTCATGCATGATGTACGAGTACGCGCTGTGTACGAGCGTATGCCCCGCGTACCGAGGCCTATCAGCCCCTATAAAAGGGATGCGAGGGTCTCCGGAAAAATTGCTCATTTCTTCTCACTTCTCTTGCGTTTTGCATCGTTTTCCGTGCCCGTTCAAACCCGAAGCCCTGGTCATTTTTGCTCAAGTTCCGAAGGTCGATTTTACTCCCGAGATTCACGAGAATCCCAAGAAAAATCCGCTTCCCGAGACGAGACTTTGCCCGGTTTTCCATCTTGCTATCTTCAAACTTCCAAGTGAGTTCATACCCCTACAAACACTCTTTAAATACATTTTTAAATGCTTTCTATACTCTTTAAGGGAGGGAATACAAGTAAACATACGGTTATTATTGTGTATTTCATAGAATTTCACTTTACTCGTTTTTATCAAATGAATCACTTGTGATTTAGTACTACTATGTGAAAACTCTTGTTATACTTCGCATGCACTAGATTCATACAAAGCATTTAGAAATTCCAAAGTATTCTTCGTTGCTAAACCGTTTTATACATTCTAAAAAGTTATGATTTATGCTTTGTCAAACATTGTGAAAAAGGATAAACTTTGCATACAAAACTACTACTTTAATACAGACTTAGTTGAGAATCCATGAGACGTGTACATCTTCAAACACTGCCTTTTTGATAAAAGGTATCGCTACAAGTCCTGTCTATAACCAGAGTCTCCCGTACGGAGAACGTGTCAAATGTGTATAGATCTATACGGGAAGTCATGATCCCGGGCCCTGACTGTTAGCTACAGTCCGTCTTTTGCGGTGACAGTTGTCATAACGCTACGACGCCTGAAGAACGTCGCTACAGGCATATTATGTTTAGTATGGTTATAAAACTCATCGGATATACAATTATTATGGTATTATGCTTTTATGAACGAGTAGCTATTAAAACTATTCTTCATCTAACAAGTGCGATCTTCGTATAGCTTTATTATATAAAACTATGCCACAACTTTTAAGCACGTCGGTTGCTTGTGATTTTCGGTCTTAGAGACTGCCAGTTATGTTAGGAAAATAAGGGTTTTTCCTACATCTAAAACAAACAACTAATTGGAAAATAAGGGATTTTCTTGGTGCAACTATTTACAACTTATAACACGAACATTCATATGCATTTCATACTTTTATAAGAAAATAAGGGTTTTTCTTGGAAAGCGCAACAAATCATATCTCAACTATTAGGGAAAATATGGGATTTTCTGGATCTAATACATTCATTTTCAACCCAACGAATCATAACTCTTTTCATTTGAAAATACCGCGTTTTTCTGGAAAACATACATGAACTTTCGAATGGTGTACATTTTCTCAAAACACTACTTATGAACTCACCAACTTAATTGTTGACACTTTTTCTTTGAAATAACTTGTATTCTCAGGGAACCGCTAAGCAGGTTTGGAAATCAACTTTTGAGGATTAACGTGCTGACGTTAATTACTTCTTTTGAAAGATGTTTATGTAATTATCTTTTGAACGTGTAACGAATACAATTATGTAAACATTTTGGAAACCTTAATATGTATGGTGGTGTGTACTTTCCTTTCTATGAACTGTTATGATATTGAATATGACGTCCTCCGCCCCCGAACGTTTCCGCCGTTCTGGTTTGGGGGTGTGACAGATTGGTATCAGAGCATCATTTATAGTGAATTAAGTATATCAAAACCATTTTTGGTATACAACTATAAACTCAACTGGGCAAAAACACTCTGAGAAGAGTCATACTTTTGAAATTAAATTTATTTAGTTTTTGTAAAGTAAGCATGCATTCATTTCGTACTAATAACAGTTTCACATCGGACCATTTTAGAAGTATTATAAATAAGTTGTGCAGTGCAGGTACGCCTTGGGACATGTAATCGGAACTGGGAAGGATATAGTCTGATCAACTATATTTGTCCGAGAGCCGACTAACGTGTGCCAAGGAGTGTCTGCAGTGGACAACAAATTTTAAAACTTACCAAAAGCACGTCATTGCATAATACTAAGGGAGCTTTTGTTTTGTCATCAACCATTAAATATAAGGGTAAAATAAATGTGCTCTAGCTTATAGTAAATTCCTAACCCTATTCTCGTACAGACTAAATGGTTGGATTCCATCACCCCAATGACCCCTACTTTCCCAACCAAAGCAATGGAGGATGGATCGAAGATGATCCCGAAGAAGACGATGAGCCGATAGAATTGGATGGGGGAGATGACTCTGGTACAGATTCAGAGCCAGAGGTTATCAATCCACCGGCCCCACAGCCTCCTGTCCATGTGAGGAACTTCCAAGGACCCACTCCTGTGTGGGGAAGTCACATCCACCACTGGAGCCGACAACAAAGCTTACGCCCTCCCTACGGCATGTGCCGAGACTTTTATGATGTTAAAGGCGGGGGATCGGCAGACCGAGCACTTCCGGTCATGGTTGGCAAACTAGCCAACCAATGCTATCAATCCGGAGTTCAAGCCAACCGGATCCGCGAGATCAACGTAGAAGTGCAGGTCCACGCTTCTGACATCCGTAGGCTGGATGGAATTCAGGACCATGCCCAACTCCAATCTGAGGCATTTCAGGCACAGATGATTGCAGCCTAGCCGAGTTAAGGGAGCAACAAGCCGCTTTTGATCGGCGTCTAATGGAATCAAAGCAATCAGATGCGGAGTCAAGCTCCAAGCGCAACCTACATCGCAAATAGTGCTTGCCAGGATTTCAAATTTTGTTATAAATTAGGACTTCGGATAAGAATATTATTTCTTTAAAACTTTCTGTAATCGGAGACCTTTAGAAAGGTCAAAAAGTTTTGTCTAAACTCGGATGTAACACAACTATATGTTTAATATATATAGGGCATATCTCTTTCTCGTTTTAATTATGTGTAGTCCATGCAATTCATAAGTACATCCATTCAAACATTATTAATGAATCAAGCTCAAAACCCAGTTTTGACCAAACCAAATTCTTAATCTATTTAAGGTAGTTAACTCAATATCATTCAACTCGCAACCACCAAAACTTATAATATCTCATTTTTCTTTTGGCAACGCGATGCCTCCTCGTAGATCAGCACGTACCAACGCAACCCCACCACCACCTCCAGCACTGACTTATGATCCGGCAATGGTCCAAGCTGCTATCACAGCAGTAGTAGTAGCAGCCCTCTCTCAAATAAACTCCAATGCAAATGGAGGTACAGGAAGCAGCACGAATCATCCCAATCGTGGCACCGGCCAGGGCCATGTAAGGGAATGTACTTAACAGGAGTTCTCCAACTCAAAACCAAAGACTTTTACTGGCAGTGGAGGAGTCATTGCACTAATGTGATGGTTCGAAAAGACCGAAACAGTCTTCGAGATCTGCTTGTGCCAAGAAACAAGCAAGGTTAAGTTCGCTGCTTGCACCTTCATAGATCGAGCCCTCACTTGGTGGAAAAGCCATGTGAATTCAGTGACGCTCACTGTCGCTAACGCCATGAGTTGGGAAGAACTGAAGGTTCTACTACTGGAAGAATACTGCCCAAGGGGAGAAGTGCAAACGCTAGAGCAGGAGCTATGGAATTTGAAAATGGCTGGATCTGATCTAGTCGCCTACACAGCTAGGTTCAACGATCTCGCTGCTTTGTGCCCTACCATGGTCAACCCAGAATCAAAGAAGGTCGAAAGGTACATTTGGGGGTTGTCACCCCAGATTCAAGGGCATTTCCTAGCTTCCAACCATATCACCTACAACAGCGCTAAACGCCTGGCTCAACGCCTCATCGACCACGGAGTGAAACAGAGTACCATTGCAGCAACCACAAATCCACCTAGGGAGGCTCAGGGCCAGAGTAAGCCTTGGAACAAGAGGAGGGGACAAACCCTCTAGGAGAACCCTAAGAAACAACAAGTGGTAGCAACCCACGCTATTACTGTACCTACCAACTCTGCCCCCACAAGTTCATACAATGGAAAACTACCGAAATGTAACCAGTGCAATTTCCATCACCACGGTCTCTGCCGTGACCTTCAATGCACCAGGTGCAATAAGAAGGGTCATACAGCCCTCTATTGCAAAGAGCCAACCCAACAATCCGCCCCCACTGCTAATACCGGAATAAGTCGCGCCTGCTTTGAGTGCGGAGGCACATGGCACTACCTTAGGGACTGCCCGAAGGCAAACAACAGGAATATCGGCGGAAGGGGCCGAGTTTTCGCAATGGGACAAGATGAAGCCATTGCGGACCCTACTGTTGTTATGGGTACGTTTCTTCTCGATAACTCGTATGCATGCATTTTGTTTGATAGTGGAGCGGAAAGGAGTTTTGTGAGTCACGACTTTAAAGGCATGCTAAAACCAATACCACAATCATTAAGTGAATCATTCATAGTAGAAATGGCCAACGGGAAAACCGAAGGCACTAAGGAGATATATTTAAACTACATCCTAACTCTAAACGATAATCTCTTTCAAATCAACCTCATGCCAGTCTCGATTAAGAGTTTCGATGTCATCATTGGCATGGATTGGCTGAGTTCACATCGTGCGGACATTTTATGTTACGATAAGGCCGTTCGCCTTAATCTACCAACCGGCGAAACCTTCCTTGTCTTGGGCGACAAACCTAGTACCACTCTTAGTATCATCTCCAGTATCCAAGCTCAGAAGTACCTATGCAAGGAGTGTCACGCATTTTTAGCACATGTTGTAGATGTGAAACGCGAAGCCTATGACATCAAGGATGTGCCCGACGTATGCGATTTTCCCGACGTGTTTCCCGAGGACCTTCCAGGAATACCACCCGCAAGACAAGTCGAATTCAGAATCGATCTAATTCCCGGAGCTACCCCAGTAGCCAAAGCACCCTATCGATTAGCCCCGGCAGAGATGCAGGAGCTATCCAGCCAGCTGAATGAACTACTTGGAAAAGGATTCATCAAGCCGAGCTTCTCGCCATGGGGAGCACCCGTATTGTTCGTGAAAAAGAAAGATGGATCGTTCAGGATGTGCATCGACTACCGAGAACTCAACAAACTTACCATCAAGAACCAATACCCCCTACCCCGAATCGACGACTTATTCGATCAACTCCAAGGAGCCAACTACTTCTCCAAGATCGATCTAAGGTCGGGATATCACCAGCTGCGAGTCCTAGAGAGTGATGTTCCCAAGACGGCCTTCCGAACGAGATACGGACATTATGAGTTTGTAGTGATGCCGTTCGGACTAACCAATGCCCCGGCCGTATTCATGGATCTAATGAATCAGGTATGTCGTCCATTCTTGGATAAATTTTTGATAGTATTCATAGACGATATACTCATTTATTCAAAGAACAAAGAGGAACATAGTCAACACCTGAGACAAGTCTTAGAGACGTTACGAACTGAGAGACTTTATGCAAAATTCTCAAAATGTGAGTTTTGGATTAGAAAGGTGGACTTCCTCGGTCACGTGGTCAGCAAGGAAGGGATCCACGTGGACCCCTCAAAGATCAAGGCTATCAAAAACTGGTCTGCACCAACCACACCAACCGAAATTCGCCAGTTTCTAGGTATTATTGGTTATTATCGAAGGTTCATCCAGAATTTCTCCAGCATCGCAAAGCCTCTTACCGCTTTAACCCAGAAAGGTGTGACCTACAACTGGGGAGAAAAGCAAGATGCTGCGTTTCAGACTTTGAAACAAGCCCTCTGCGGTGCACCTATCCTTTCTCTTCCGGAAGGGACCGAAGATTTTGTGGTGTATTGCGACGCTTCGAAGCAAGGGCTGGGCTGTGTGCTAATGCAGAGGGGAAAGGTTATTGCATATGCCTCACGACAACTGAAAACGCATGAGGTCAATTACACCACTCATGACTTAGAACTTGGAGCAGTGGTCTTTGCTCTTAAAATCTGGAGGCACTACCTTTACGGTACCAAGTGCACTGTCTTTACAGACCACAAGAGTCTCCAACACATCTTCGACCAGAAGGAGTTAAACATGAGACAACGACGTTGGGTCGAATTGCTCAACGACTACGAATGTGAGATTCGCTATCATCCGGGAAAGGCAAACGTCGTAGCCGATGCCCTTAGTCGAAAGGAGTACTCTGGCCGAAGAGTGAAGTCATTAGCCATGTCGATCCATTCGTACCTGTCAGCGCAAGTCAAGGAAGCTCAAATAGAGGCCTTGAAACCCGAAAACGTGACAGGTGAGGCCCTTAGGAGAATGGACAAGAACTTAGAAATCAAGAGTGACGGAGCATGCTACCTCATGAACCGGATCTGGACACGCAAGTTTGGTGGGTTCAGAGAGGTAGTTATGAGCGAGGCACACAGGACCCCATACTCCGTACACCCAGGGTCAGACAAGATGTATCTAGATCTCAAACAACTCTACTGGTGGCCAAACATGAAAGCGGAGATTGCTACTTATGTGAGCAAGTATTTAACCTGCACCAAAATAAAAATAGAACACCAGAAACCCTCAGGTCTAGTCTAACAACCGGAAATACCTGAGTGGAAATGGGAGCAGATTTCCATGGACTTCATAACCAAACTGCCCAAAACTCAGAGTGGCCAAGATACTATTTGGGTAATCATCGACAGATTAACCAAGTCAGCCCATTTCTTACCGATCAAGGAAACTGATAGGATGGAAAAACTATCAAGCACCTACATCCGAGAGATCGTACGACTTCATGGAGTACTGATGTCCATCATCTCAGATAGAGACAGCAGGTTCACTTCCAGATTCTGGCAATCATTGCAAAAATCCATGGGAACAAGGTTGGACATGAGTACAGCATACCACCCACAAACTGACGGACAGAGTGAGAGGACGATCCAAACCTTAGAAGACATGTTGCGAGCATGTGTAATCGACTTTGGTAAGGCATGGGATGTTCACTTACCTTTGGTCGAGTTCTCTTATAACAATAGTTACCATACTAGTATCAAGACCGCTCCATTCGAAGCCCTTTACGGCCGTAAGTGCAGATCACCTCTGTGCTGGACGGAAGTGGGCGACACGCAATTGACAAAAGGCCTAGTCCCTAATAGCACCCTCACTGGTCCGGAGATCATCAGGGAAACGACTGAAAAGATCGTGCAAATACGAGAACGACTGAAGTCCTCAAGGGATAGGCAAAAGAGCTATGCCGACAAGAGACGCAAACCCTTGGAATTCCAGATTGGCGACCGTGTACTACTAAAGGTCTCACCCTGGAAGGGCATGATACGCTTTGGAAAGCGTGGAAAGCTAAATCCTAGATACATTGGACCCTTCGAAATCATTTCGAGAGTTGTTCCAGTGGCCTACAAACTCCAACTTCCAATCGAGCTTAACAAGGTACATCTAGTATTCCACGTATCGAACCTGAAAAAGTGCTTGTCCGACGAAACACTTGTAATTCCACTCGATGAAATCCAGCTAAATGAAAATCTTAACTTTGTGGAAGAACCCGTCGAAATCATGGATAGGGAAGTTAAACGAACTAAACAGAGTCGCATTCCAATAGTAAAGGTTCGATGGAATGCTAAGAGAGGACCCGAGTTCACATGGGAACAGGAAGACCAAATGCAACAGAAGTATCCGCACCTCTTCCTCAGTCCCTAGGACTTCTATTTTGTATTAAAAATTTCGGGACGAAATTCCATCTAACGGGGGGAGGATGTAACAACCCGATATTTCAACTCTTTGTAATGACCTAAAGAGTCAAGTATTGTAACCACCTTGGGGTAATAAAATTTACTTTGATAATAAAATGCCCAAAACGTATCTATTTAAATTCCTATTATGTTTAATATCATCAAACCGGGATCATACTTAAAAAGAATGCCCAAACTCGGCTTCGTATGTTGAAGTTAAGATTTTTCCAAGTCCGGCTTAGCAGCAGACAGCTAAAATCTCGAATCGGAGATCGAACGACTTTTGGCCGGAATGACCTAAACGAGAATGGAAGGTCTCGACAATGGTATTTCAGCGGTAAAAGGTCTGGCAAAAACCAACGTCAGATAAAGAAGTTATGAATTTTTAAAGAAATTCCTTAAACATGATGATTTATAAAATAAATAATAAAAATAATTTCGGAATTTGCCAACGGAGTCTAAACGAAAGTTGTAGAGCGTAGTCTCACCTACGCGTGGATATAAAGACCATCGAAAACGGAGTTCGTATGAGGAAGATATGAATTTTTGAAGTTTATTAAATAAATTATAATTATATTTAAATCAAAATGCTAGTATTATCCGAAAAGGAGTCAGCGTCCTCATCCGAGGTACGCGCCGCGTAACCCCGTACGCCCAGCGTACCCGAGGGCCTTGGTCTCGGTCCGTCCACGTCGCCCCTATGCGAAGCTATCCGACCCGCCGTCCCGTCCGACCCGTCGCCCCATCCGACCCGCCGTCCCATCCGAAGCCGAGGCAGTAGAGGACTCGGTCATGCATGACATATGAGTACGCGCTGCGTACAAGCGTACGCCCCGCGTACCGAGGCCTCTCAGCCCCTATAAAAGGGATGCGAGGGTCTCCAGAAAAATTGCTCATTTCTTCTCACTTCTCTTGCGTTTTGCCTCGTTTTCTGTGCCCGTTCAAACCTGAAGCCCTGGTCATTTTTGCTCAAGTCCCGAAGGTCGATTTTACTCCCGAGATTCCCAAGAATCCCGAGAAAAATCCGCTTCCCGAGATGAAACTTTGCCTGGTTTTCCATCTCGCTATCTTCAAACTTCCAAGTGAGTTCATACCCCTACAAACACTCTTTAAATACATTTTTAAATGCTTTCTATACTCTTTAAGGGGGGGAATACAAGTAAACATACAGTTATTATTGTGTATTTCATAGAATTTCACTTTACTCGTTTTTATCAAATGAATCACTTGTGATTTAGTACTACTATGTGATAACTCTTGTCATACTTCGCATGCACTAGATTCATACAAAGCATTTAGAAATTCCAAAGTATTCTTCGTTGCTAAACCGTTTTATACATTCTAAAAACTTATGATTTATGCTTTTTCAAACATTGTGAAAAAGGATAAACTTTGCATACAATACTACTACTTTAATACAGACTTAGTTGAGAATCCATGAGACGTGTACATCTTCAAACACTGCCTTTTTGATAAAAGGTATCGCTACAAGTCCTGTCTATAACCAGAGTCTCCCGTACGGAGAACGTGTCAAATGTGTATAGATCTATACGGGAAGTCATGATCCCGGGCCCAGACTGTTAGCTACAGTCCGTCTTTTGCGGTGACAGTTGTCATAACGCTACGACGCCTGAAGAACGTCGCTACAGGCATATTATGTTTAGTATGGTTATAAAACTCATCGGATATACAATTATTATGGTATTATGCTTTTATGAACGAGTAGCTATTAAAACTATTCTTCATCTAACAAGTGCGATCTTCGTATAGCTTTATTATATAAAACTATGCCACAACTTTTAAGCACGTCGGTTGCTTGTGATTTTCGGTCTTAGAGACTGCCAGTTATGTTAGGAAAATAAGGGTTTTTCCTACATCTAAAACAAACAACTAATTGGAAAATAAGGGATTTTCTTGGTGCAACTATTTACAACTTATAACACGAACATTCATATGCATTTCATACTTTTATAAGAAAATAAGGGTTTTTCTTGGAAAGCACAACAAATCGTATCTCAACTATTAGGGAAAATATGGGATTTTCTGGATCTAATACATTCATTTTCAACCCAACGAATCATAACTCTTTTCATTTGAAAATACCGCGTTTTTCTGGAAAACATACATGAACTTTCGAATGGCGTACATTTTCTCAAAACACTACTTATGAACTCACCAACTTAATTGTTGACACTTTTTCTTTGAAATAACTTGTATTCTCAGGGAACCGCTAAGCAGGTTTGGAAATCAACTTTTGAGGATTAACCTGCTGACGTTAATTACTTCTTTTGAAAGATTTTTATGTAATTATCTTTTGAACATGTAACGAATACAATTATGTAAACATTTTGGAAACCTTAATATGTATGGTGGTGTGTACTTTCCTTTCTATGAACTGTTATGATACTGAATATGACGTCCTCCGCCCCCAAATGTTTCCGCCGTTCTGGTTTGGGGGTGTGACACCATAAGATTTCACTATTGTGATATGGTCTCACAATCATTAAGATGATCATAAAACATGATACTAAAGTACTCTCCCATCTTTTCAGATTTGAGAAACTTTTATCTTTCTACCAAATTTGATTATTCTCATTCGTTTTGCCATACATTGAAACTTTTTTAATGTTTCAGAATTATGCTTAAACTTGTAAGTATAACCATATTTACTCAACTTTAGTAAATCATGACGAATAGTCTTATCGAACTTTGTGGTGGACTTGGCAGTACACAAGAATGTATACTTGATCCCATAGTCCTTCACTTGACTCACATATACATGTGAACAAGGAATTAGTCTTAATTTTCCATAGATGAAAATTCTCATTCATCATACAATATAACTTGCATGATTCCAAGTTTAAGTTCAATTGAAACTTGGATGATGAGAATCTTTCCTTGTTTGGTAAATTTAGACACTACCACAATTGAAAGAATCAAATCCATTTTCCAATATTGCTATCAATGGAATCATATAAGCAACACTTTTTCACAAATGCCATTGTAAGGATACTTAAAATAAATAAAACCAAAAAAATTTCCATTTATCTTAAAACTATGCGGAAAAACTTATCCTTACAGTGCAAATGCATATGAAAACTTGTTGTTATCTATTCCTAAGAAACATATCATAACTCTTAGGCACCTACTCAAAATTTTGATCACTGAACCGTGCGAAAGAAACCATCTTCACGATCAGAATCAACATATACTTCCTTTAAGTTTCTTCACTTTTCTTTGATTCTTATAACATCATCATGCGTAACCCAATCACATCATGTAATAAGAATCTTAGACTAGAAACTTAATAGAGTTAGATAATGGAATTTACCTGAAGTAGAGTCAAACTTATTGACTTTACCATCTTTCAGGTAAATTTGGTAGCTTTGCAACCAATGCCCCTTCCTTTGACAGTAGAAACATATGGACCTTTTGGTGATGGTACATGGGACTATCTCAGACTTAGCCTTTCTCTTTATCATTTGGTCGATCGAGTTGACTATGGCCGATCCCTTTCCATTGGGAAGAGAAAGATTTTTCTAGATATCCAATGTTACCATTCTCAATGTCCATTGAAGTTTTTGGAAAGTTGATCTTCTAATCAAATTTGCTTTACCAGTGTTCCAAATCATTGCTGATTCAGCAGCACCAAGCAAATAGATAAGATCTTTATGGGTCATGTGATAGTCTGTTTCATACGAGTCCCAAAGGAACTTACTATGTGACTTAGAAAGTGATTGAACATCCAACTTCCACAAGACTTTGACACCCAACTCTCTTGGCTTGTCAATATGTGACTTCATCTCCAAGATGTGATCACACCTAGACCTTGCTTGCCAATAGGGCTTGAGTGACCTTAAACTTTTCAAGAACTTTTGGGTTAGGGAGAATAATTAGAGGAGGTGAAAGAAGCATGATTTCCATGAACCAACCATGGGACATCATCTTCATTAGGAAACTTGTTTCAAGAGATTTGGGACGATCATGGATGTCGAAACCTAACATCTAATATGGGAGATATTCAAGTAAATTGATTTAGGTCCTTAATATAACACCCAATATGAAATATTAAGGATAGGACCCAACACAATACTTTTATAACTTGGAACAGGGATGTCGTAATCCAAGCTATAAAATATTTGAAGGTAGGCGAATGACGATTCACCAATTTCCACAACGAAAACGAAATAATCTTATCAGGTTTTACTTGGATTTTAAATTCCTAGATCTTTTGAGATTCATTGAACTTTTGAAAGGCATGTTTCAATCTCGAGTGTGCCCTCTCAAATTTTTTTGACTGGGATGCCGAGGATCACAAAACAAGGTGTGAATAACCATGTAAATATACTTGGTACCCTTAATATTTACCCCTTAATCGATGTTCCAGTTAACCACACGCCCTCCACCGATACTATGATAAGCATTAATTTACCCTTTGCCTACCTTTTTAAATCCAGGTTAGTGTGTCGGTTACCTACACTTGCTCCACCAACGACTTAAGCAAAGTTAAAAGTGTAATTTCATGGGTTAGCACCAAATTCACATTTTCCTAAGTAACTAAGAAATGGGAATTCATAAGTGTTTAGTTACTTAGTATTTATCATTAATATTTTAAATGAAGTTAGAATTATAGTCCTTTCAAACCCATTGGGCTAACGACCCTCCACCAGTCAAGGAAGCGGTGGGTGAGAGTGGACTCCCATTAAACTGCCATTTTATAGGTAGTAACCTTATACTCCCCTTATAGACCGGCTTCGTGAATGAGGCCTACTGACGATAAGACTGATGGCTCTTATACATACATACATATATATATATATATATATATATATATATATATATATATATATATATATATATATATATATATATATATATATATATGTATATTATTAACTTATAATACCATAAAGTATAAGGGTTGAATTTTAACTTTTAAAATTCTAAGGGCTTAACTTGGAACTAAAGTATTCATGGGAAAACTTTTCAAATTCCAAAACTTAAGGGCAGGTTTTGAATAGTTCAAAACTATTCAATTCCATAACTTATGTGTTTAAAGTAGTTTTAATTAAAAAACTCTTCATGTTCCATAACTTGAGGACAAGTTACGGAAGACTTTAAACTCTTAAAAGAATATGACTTTTCCTTTATTCATAACTTATAAAATATTTATGAGTTTTATGATTCTTAAATGTGAATTTTCATATAACTTGAGGACAAGTTACAAAAACACATTTTAGAATCAACTCTTAGATTAATTTTGATTGAAAACAACAATTTCACATAACTTTTCCTATTAATCTAAGCAACTCATAAGAACAAGATAATTTAAATCAAACTTTTTCATGCACTTAGTCTAACCATTGAACTAATAATAACATTAATCTATTGACAATTATCTTTGAAATTGGATTAGCATGAACATTACCACATCAAAAACAGGTTTATAAGTTGAAAAACAGCTTAGGGTAATGTTCCTAGTCCAATTCAAGCCAAAACAGTCGAAGATATGCTGTCTGGGGGTCTAACTCATCGAGTGCATGAACCAACTCGACGAGTTGGATCATTTTGAACACTTTTTAGGCATGGACTCGTCGAGTCACCTAATGGACTCGCCGAGTCAGTTGCCCAGACAGCAAAAAAAAACTTTGATTTTTAAGCAGATTTTGCAATTATAACCAGAAAACAAGCCTAGGCTCTGATACCATTGTTGGGTCTTGAGCATTCTAACACTCCTATGGTGTACATGCAACCCTAAGTACCTTGGATCTATGTTTTCTCTATTATACATGCAAATATGAATATTCCAAGATATTACCCTATCTAGCATACAATCTATGATACTTGGGTAATAAAACAAGTTAGAATACATACATCTTGAAGTAGCTTGACTCCTTGAAGCTTAAGAGCCTAGTGCCCCAAGTGTGAGACCTCAAATGGTTCACACAACATCATCAACATTTGGAATAACCATGAGAAGAAGACACTCCAAGCTCAAATCGGCTAGCCCTCTCATATGTATCCCTAGTGCCAATTTCTTGAACTAAAGGGGTCCTTATATAGTGTGCACATTAGGGTTACCCCATGTAACCCATGACTTTACCCATTCCTTATGCTCCATGGGTTTTAACCTCCATGGAGTATCCATGGGCCACCACATGGGTTTAACCCAACATAAGGAATCATGGATCATAAGCCCACATATATAAGAATGAATGATTTACACAATCAATCCCCATATATTTAATTAGTCTCTTTTAATCACTAAATTAAGTCCAAATTAATTCTTGATCAATACTAATTTAATAACATGATTTCATGTTAATATATTAGAACTTATAATATATTAATAATTCACAAATGTCTTCTTCTCACAAAAGGTCTATCCAAATGTCCCGATGTTGTGCAACCCAAATGGACCATGCCAAGTCGGTTCAAGTCTTATCGGTTATAGTTATGGACTTAGACACTAATCCAACAATATGTGTTTGTTGGTTATCATCTATGGAGTGCCTTAAGGACTGTCGGTGGTTATTTAGGATAGCCTGAGAACTTTTGGTCTAGGCTATATTGGATGTTCCTTGTTTGCTTGTGGCTCTAGAATAGGACTATTTGTTCAGATGGCTATCTCACCTATGGTTACTTATGGTTACACATTCTATGGGGGTTAGCTGGTAGCGGGACTGTATGCAGTGAGAGGATTAGTAGGCAGTAGTGTGCTGTATGATTGTTGCATGTATTATTTGCCTACTTGATCATGAATTTTTATATGTCGACATCTTGTGTTTGGTTGGTTGAGGCGGTCCTGCTTTGTGCGGTAGGCCAAGATACCTGGTGCGGACTGGCTGTAAGCCATAGGCACAGATGCTCAGGAGGAGCGGTAGGGTTGAGCCGGTAAGCCAAAAACCCTTGGGTATTCCAACCTGATGGTTGATTGGACCCGACATAATGGTATTCCAGCCCGAGGTTGATAGGGCCAGGCATGAGTGTTTGCTTTTATGTTTTGATTTGTTTGGTGGTACTATAGGGGAAACTCACTAAGCTTTGTGCTTACAGTTTGTTTATAGTTTCAGGCTTTTCAGATGATCAGAGTGGCAAGGCGAAGGCATGACCTTACACATCCTTGATTTTACAACAGAATCGATCTTGGGAAACTCTGATTTTCAAATAATTGGTGAGAATACTATTTTTGTAAACCTTTATTACTAAAAGGATCGTTTTGAAAAGTTTAAATTTTGTTGAAAATTTTTGGGACGTTACAAGTTGGTATCAGAGCCATGGTTTGAGTGAACTGGAGGAACACTCGTGTGAATCTAGTCTCAAACTAAGGAAAAGATTTTCAAAATGATTTTTAAACAATTTTCAAAATACTAAAGGAGGATGCGATGTGTACGAGCAGTCGGAGCCAGTAAGTAGACCCCAAAATACCATACTACTATTTGATATTGTTCTATGTTAGAACAACATGCTAGTAATAGGCTAGAGATATTCAGGAATTGCATGATAGAATTGCCTAATTGTATGATGCCTGATAGCCTAAGGTTTTTCTTTATATGGAATTGACATCATTACTATAGTTGCTTAGTGTATGCATCATAGTTATACATAGTAAGATTCTATAGCCTAAGAATATTTGGTTTGGCTTTATTTCCTGTTCCTTGTCTAGTTGTGGGCTTAGAGTAGGGCTGAGTATTTGACTATCTATAGGATCCAGCGTTATGTATGACTAGCATACACGAGTGTTGCGGGGTTGGTGGAAGTTTCATAGATGAGTCATGTGGGGTCAGTCGGCTAGTGTGAGATGTTTAGCCTTACTCTAGAGTGAGGATTAAGTGCTCGCCTATGCTTATGTGTATTGTTAGGGCGTTGTGATGATTATTAAGACAAATATGGGTAGGTGTAGAAGGTAGTATGGGCCCGTACTACTTAAAGCACAGGACCCATATGCGTATTAAGGAAGTCACAACCCCTAGGGTTTGGTTCCTTGTAATTTATGCGGATTATGTGATATCTTCATGGTGTATTTTCAGTATGGTGGTTACGAGGCGTTTTGTGACTGGATCCAGATCGGGATCAGGACAGGGCAGTCAGGGTGCCCAGATAGTAGCCGAGATTATCAGCCAGGATAGGCTAGCATTGATAGAGGATCATGTCAGGGGGATCATCCACGAGGAGGTGGTTGAGATTGTCCGGGGTCAGATTCCGGAGATGTTTGGGTTTATTCATGTGCTCATGTCCTGCTGACCAAAAGGTCAGATGTGCTCATGTCCTGCTGACCAAAAGGTCAGATGTGCCCTGAACTTGCTGAGGTCCAGGGCAAAGGACTAGTGGGGGTTGATGATTGGGTCGTATTTGGATGATCAGAGAGCTTCGGTTACTCAGGAGCAGTTCAGGGAGATGTTCTGCACTCGCTACATTCCACGGGTCGAGTGTGAGGGGTTGGCACAAGAGTTTTTGGAGATAAGACAGGGTACTGAGTCGGTGACGGAGATCACCCGCATGTTCACTGATAGGGCGATGTTTTGCCTGGAGTTTGCGTCCAAGCAGGCTCATATGACTCGTTATCTGCACATGCTCAAGACTGACATCAGACAGTTTGTTGCTACTCAGCGTTGTGATACCTTACTGGAGTTACTAGAGGTCGCGAGGAGGCGAGAGATTGAGATAGAGACCCAGGTGAGAGAGTAGTGTTAGGCTCCGGATGAGTCCCAGCCTACAGCAAAGCGGTTCAAGTCCGTCGGTCAGAGTTTAGGACCAGTTAGAGCGAGGCGCAAATTTGTTACATGTCGTCAGTGTGGCGAGGAGGGTCATTTTGGAAGAGATTGCAGCCGAAGTGTGCGAGATTGTTTTCATTGCGGTCAGGATGGCCACATTAAGGCTTATTGCCCGCTTCTTAGTGGGGTGCAGGATCCTACCCCCTTAGATTGGCAGTTACCCGATAGTCATCGGGGGACCATCGGAGTCCCAAGGAATGAGATTTAAGTGGGCAGTTCCTTATTTAGCAATTATGGTAGTATTATTATTTATCTGTCGTTTCTGTTTGTATTTCAAGGTTCAATTGTAATTATGGATGATCAGTTAAACGGAATCATCTTATCTAGCTTTGTTTTCAGTTAATCTCTTGTTATGTGTGGATTAATTTTCTTTGTCGGTGATTGTATGTGAATCGGAACTTGTGAATGTCGTGTGGATTTAGATTCTCTTATGTATATGGATATCAGTGGTTGAGACCAAGTAATAAAGTCCGAGTTAGTCTGAGTATCGAAGGAATACAAAGCTCTCGAATTCTGCTAACCTTCGGGTTTCGTGAAAAGATCACTGTCAGTTGTTGGATTTTTCCCTTCGATTCACATTTGTCTTAGTTATGATAGCATCTTTAAAGTGTGCTTCTGCTTATACCCAAAGGTGTTAGGAGCTCAGGTTGAGGGTTTTCTTGTCTGCTATCGTCTAATCAGAGGTGAGCCCCAATGCTGATAGTGGGTAGCTCAGCTGGACTGTCAAAGCAGAGTAAGAGTGTGGTGCCGACCCACATGGGATCAGCTAGTTTTATTGGGGTAATGCCATTTTCGGGGGGATTAGAGCATCGAAGCTTGGTCAAGAAGATCGAATACCGATTGATCCTACGAATTTTCGTTCATCTTAGTTGCTGTGGGGGAGTGCATCATGAAGTAGAGGCAAGAGCTGATTTCGAGACGAAATCTAATTTAAGTGAGGGAGAATTGTAACATTCCATTTAAAATAATAACAATAATAATAATAATAATAATAATAATAATAATAATAATAATAATAATAATAATAATAATAATAATAATAATAATAATAATAACAATGATAAATAAAATAAATAAATAAATAAAATTAAATAAATAAAATGAATAATAATAGCCCTAAAGCAGTAATAACTTATTAATGGTATCAAGGGAGTTTGATGTTATAATTTTAGGAATTTGGAGTCAAAATTATATTACTTGTACTTGAAATGTAAAAGAATTTCATGACCAAGGGCTGTTTGGTAAATATTAGGCCTTAATTGAAAATCTAAGTGGCTGGAGGGGTTGGAAGTGTCAATTGTGCACATAAGTTTGGAATTGGAGACGGGTGATCCAAACCCGTCACCCACCTCATTTCCTTTGTCTCACATAACACTGATACCCCCATCACAAACCCTAACCCTAATCATCTATTGCAGCCGCCGCCTTATATCCAATAACCTCTAGCCGCCGCCACCTTTACTATTGAATGAGACTGATAGCAAGGATCAAAGAGAAGGTGGTCGATGTTAAGGTGGTCGATGTTACCTCTTCCTATCCAGTAATGGTGTAGCTCCTACCACTCCTCCCTCCTTCTGACGTTCAGTGCATTCTATCATCGCCGCCACTCCGGAGGCTGTTCCGCTGCCAAGACTCTCCAGTCAATCGTATGCCACCGTGAGCGGGTGGTTGTGTGGTGTTTATGTTTGTGTGTGTATGTTCCTACTGTACACCCCCTCTCTTCACTTCTTTTCTAAGATGCAACCGATCGTCCGTCGTCGTTGTTCCTCGTGCTAGTGACAAGATTGCCTCCGGCCATCGTTTTCTGCCGAAAAGGTGGTGGCAGTCGTGTTTTATTATATGTGTGATGTGGTTGCGACCTTGTAAGGCGTGTCTTTGTGCTTTGGTCGGCCGGAAAATCTAGTAGAAAGACCACCATGGTGGTCACCACCGGTCTGCCGCCATTTATGTTTTTCTGTAGCCATCAAACACCATATGTGGGTGGCTGTGTGTGTTTTTTTAGTGTGTGTGTCACATGTTAATAGTTTAACCGAAAATGACTAAGTCAAACTTGAATCAATCATACCCTTAAGTGATTAAGTTCTTAATGGTTTAAGTGTTCTTACTTAACCCTAATCGTTATTTCATGTGAAACCCTAATCGTCATTTCATTTGAAACCTTAATCGTCATTTCATGTAAAGTGGTCACGGTTGCATGTGACTATGACCTATGATCGAGTATTGACTCAAGTATCTTCCTGTAGGTGATTGGAAGTGATTTGAAGATGGTAGAGTCCTTCTTGCTGCAATGGTTTCTGCACGCACATCGAGGTGAGTTTTGCCTCACTATACTCGTGGGTCTAAGGCACCAAGACCGACCCACCAGTATTGATTATCGGCTAGCTTAGGGATTCCCTAGGAACAATATATATTCATGTAGGATAGACTGAGGACTCTTGATCTAAGCTCTCTTTCTTGTTCCTTGTTTGGTTGTGGTTTTAGAGTAGGGTCACCTGTTCGGGTGACTATCTCACCTCTGAGTATATATGGTTATGCATTCCTTGGATTGTTGATATTTAGTGTGCTATTATGATGTAGTGGTCTGCTAGATCTTTGTTATGGTATTGAGAATGCTGATATGTTGTAGTGGTTAGTTAGATCTGTCTCCTGGTATGGAGTTTATTGCCGTATAGTAATAACCTATAGAATTGTATGCTATATGTGCTTGCTGGTTATTATCTATGGAGTGCCTTAAGGACTATCGATGGTTATGTAGGATAGCCTGAGACCTCTTGGTCTAGGCTATATTGCCTATTCCTTTTTTGGTTTTGGCTCTAGAGTAGGACTATATGTTCCGATGGCTATCCTACCTCTGGTTACTTATGGTTACACATTCTATGGGGGTTAGCTGATAGTGGGACTATATGTGGTGAGATGATTAGTAAGCAGTAGTGTGCTGTATGATTGTTGCATGTATTATTTTCCTACTTGATCATCATTGTTTATATGCCAACATAATGTGTTTGGTTGGGTTGAGGCGATCCTGCTTTGTGCGGTAGATCAAGAGACCCAGTGCGGACTGGCTGTAAGCCGTAGGCACGGATGCACGGGAGGAGCGGTAGTGTTGAGGCGGTAGGCTAAAAAACCCTAGTTTTTCCAACTTGATGGTTGATTGGACCCGACATATTGGTATTCTAGCCCGATTTTGATTGGGCCAGGCGTGAGTGTTTGTTTTTACATTTTGCTTTGTGTGGTGGTACTTTAGGGGAAACTCACTAAGCTTTGTGCTTATACCTTGTTTATGGTTTCAGGTTTTTCAGATGATCGGAGTGGCAAGGTGAAGGCGTGACCGTACACATCCTTGATTTTACTACAGATTGGATCTTTGGAAACTATGATTTTCAAATAATGGTTGAGAACACTATTTTTGTAAACCTTTTATTACTAAAAGGATCATTTTGAAAACTTTAAATTTTGTTTAAATTTTTTGGGTCATTACAAGGGTCAACAGAACTGCAATCTTGGAGAAGTCTTGTATAAATCTCCTGTAATACCCTGCCAGACCTAGGAAACTCCGAATCTCAATTGGAGACCTCGAAATCCCCCAATGCATCGCGGCCACTATCTTGGTCGGATCTACCATAATACCTTTCTGGTTGACAAGATGCCCAAGCAACTGCACCTCGCACAACCAGAACTCACACTTGTAGAACTTCGCAAAAAGTCTCTCCCTCCTCAGTGTCTCCAGCACCTCCCTCAGGTGCTCCTCATGCTGCTCCTAAGTCTTGGAGTAAACCAAGATGTCATCAATGAAGACTATTACAGACCGATCCAGCATCGGTCTGCACACACGGTTCATGAGGTCCATGAACGGTGCTGGATCATTGGTGATCCTAAACGGCGTCATCACAAACTCATGATGACCGTAGCGAGTCCTAAAAGTTGTCTTTTGCACATCATCATCTCAGGCTCGCATCTGGTGATACCCTAGCCATAGATCAATCTTGGAGAACCAAGATGCTCCCTGAAGCTGGTCAAACAAATCATCTATCCTCGAAAGTGCATAACGGTTCTTCAATGTTACCTTGTTCAGCTCTCGGTAGTCTATGCACATGCAATGTGACCCGTCCTTCTTCTTCACAAATAGGATTGGGGCTCCCCATGGTGAACTGCTCAGTCTGATAAAACCCTTGTCTAGCAGCTCCTACAGCTGCATAGACAACTCCTGCATCTCAAGAGGAGCGAACCGATACGGTGTCTTAGCTATCCGAGCCGCACCATGGACCAGGTCAATCCAAAACTCAACCTGTCTCTCCGGAGGTATCCCAGGTAAATCCTCTAGGAATACGTCCGGGTACTATCGCACTACTTGTACATCATCAACTGTCGCCTTACCCTTATCCCAAGTATCCATGACATAAGCGATGTATCCTGCGTAACCCTGCTGAAGGTAGTGCCTCGCTATCGTTGTTCAACATAAAACCAGTCCGCGTTGTAGCCTCTCGCCCTGGATCACTAACTCTCCCCCACTAGACGTGCGAACCCTCACTAACTGTTGCTCACAGTCAATCATTACCCCATTGGGGCTCAACCAATCCATACCCACTATAACCTTATTCCCACGCAAGTAATAGGAACCAAATCCATTGAAAACTGATGATCAAATAACTGAAGTGATCATCCTCTGTGAACCCTCGTGACCCTGAAGATCCTATCATCTTCTATCTCTACATCCAGTGGACAACCCAGCTCCCTCGGAGCTCCTACAAATCGCTTGCTGAGTGCGAGCGACACAAAAGATCAGGTGACACTCGAATCGAACAGTACCAAAGCTGATATACCGTTCACTAAGAATGATCCTATAACAAAACACGCAAACATAAGTAACAAAAAATATCAATAAAGAGACAAGAGAAAGATACATACCCATCACCACGTCAGAAGCTGCTCGTGCCTCCTCTGCAGTAAGCTGAAAAGCCCTGCTCTGCGCCATAGGCGCCTCAGCCCGACCCATATGGCCATCTGTGATCCTCAACGTGGTAGGAGATGGTGTTGCCACCTTCCCTACTGCTGCTAAACTCGGGCACTGGGACCGCTTGTGTCCCCTCTGATTGCACTTAAAGCAAATAAGATTTGATGTTGTCGTGGTGGTGGTAGTAGCTGTGCAATCTCGGCTTATATGACCAGTTCGGCCGCACTTGTATTAGCCCGAACTCCTCGCTTTACACGTCCCCTCGTGCATCATGCCGCATTTTCCATAATAGTCGTGGTTCTACTAGCTTCGAGATCTGTGATCTGATACCTTGGGCTTCTTGCCCGAACTCCCTGGCTGATCCCCCTCTGGTTTCATCTTCCTCCCTATCTCTAAATCCAACTCCCTCTCTTGAGCCCTATCAATCATCTCCTCCAGCGTCTTGCAGCTGGAGTAGCTTACAAACTATCTGATGTCACTCCTCAACATCTCATGGTAACATGCCTTCTTCAACTCCTTGTCTGTCACATACTGCGGAAAAAGAAGGGCCCTCTCCCTAAACTTGGCGGTAATCTCCGCCACTCTCTCTGTCGTCTGTTGAAGATACTAGAACTCCCTAGCAAGCTGCTACACCTCAATAACAGGTGCGAACTCGGCCCTGAACTTGGTCATGAAATCACCCCAGTTCATCGCATCTAACACCGTGTCATCACCAATGGCTCGTCCGACCTCCTCCCACCAATCACGTGCCATGTCCTTTAGAAGACAGGACGCAAGTCGAACCTTGTCCCCCTCGGGACATCTACTGGTGTGGAATGCATTGGCGACATCCGCCAACTATCTAGTACTCGTAATGGGGTCTCGGTCCCCGTGGTAATCGGGAGCTCCACAGGCTCTGAACTCCCTGAAAGTCAGCGTACGACCCCTAGCATGGCCGCCATCTCAGTGCGGAAGGCACTCAATCTCTCATCAAGAATCTCCAGGATACCCTCCTTGACCTTACCAAAGATCACAGGAGTCTGGTCTAGTATGTTGCACGTGATCTCTGAGGAGATGAACTCCCTAGTCTGCTCGTCTAACTGATCAACTCCAGAACCTGAGGTTGATCCCTCACCGGTAACTGAACTGTCGACTGCCGGTCTAGGGCGTAGAACCACGATACTGAAATACATCATAACAAACATCAATACACTAATCATATCTTGAGGAACCATAGATATTATAAGTTTCCTGGATTCATCTCAGCCTTCCCTGATTTCAGTACAGATCCTCAACTTTCAGTAGTACGAACCCATACTACCTTCCACATCTATCTGTACTTTCCTCAAGAACCGCCTTGACTTCACCAAGTCCCTTCTAGTACTAATGCTTCACGCGCTACTCTCATCCTAGGGTTGCCCTAGGGTAATCACAAACCACTTTCTGCCATCACCTGCATAAGAAGTCCCTGTCATCTTCCCCTAACTAGATCGCGATTACTATTGTGTATCACTCAGATGAGCTGCAAAATAGATATAGAACTAACCTTCTGAAATTATTTAGTCCTCACAATATGTAACTTAACATATTCGTTTACTAGTTAGTAAAAGACAACTAGAACTCCTAAAAGCACAAAGCAAGTAGCATTCGGGCATTGAGTACACATAATCAAGCATATACTACTCTGGCTATCATACTGACTGACCTGTACTAGCATGCATTTCTCAAAAACCGATACACATATAATAGGCACATAAGGCATCCTTCCTGGATCCTTATTCCTAATCTAGCATGTTGTTCTAATAAAGTTGATAAACATATCATAACATAAACTTGTATGGGTAATTTGGGAGAACTTACTTGAGCTCAGCTGATTGCATGCACCACACCCTTTTCTCTTGTTCTAAATCCTTTTTTTTTTCTTTTTGCTTATTGTAAACTCTTTTCTTTTCTCAAAATCCTTTCTATAAAAATGATTTTTCTTTTGAAATTTCTATACCAATTCCTTAGTTTGAGTTCAGACACACCCAAAAGTGTGCCCGAATCCCTCAAACCAAGGCTCTTATACCAACTTGAAACATCCAAAAAATACAGTCCAAAAATTTCATTTTTGAATCATTATTATAACCATAAAAATCATCACCATAATAGAAAATCATAAAACATGTATCTCAAATCAAAATATCATCTAACAACATCTCAAAATCTTATATCAAATATCAGAGTAATCTCCCAGTCTAGAAAGGTTGTGGTGTGTGCCATATGATCATCCCGAGCCCTTCCCTTTTCTAGCTGAAGTACCTGAAACCAAAAATGAAAATTGTAAGCACGAAGCTTAGTGAGCTCCCCCATCTACCACATACCATAGACATAGCATATAACAAATAACATAACTTTGGGACTACTCCCAGCTACATCGAGATGAACCAGGCATCGGCTTACCCGGCATCGGACTCATGTCCGGTATCGAGCTCACCCCGGCATCAGACCACGTCGGGCATCGAGCCTCACCTGACATTGAGCTTGCCCTGACATCAATCTTTCCCTTGCATTGGGCATACCCTGGCATACACACTATATAACATATATCATATACACATAACATAATCACATAACACATATCGGGCTTGCCCCGGCACCGAATCGAAGCCCGGAACACATAACACATAACATATAAACTAGCATACACTGGGCTTACCCTGACATCAGACCGAAGCCCAGAACACATAACACATAGCATGCATGAATCACAAAGACATCAAGCATACATAACTACTTCTCGGGACCGCCCCGACATTGGACCAAATTCCGGATACATATAATCTAGATCAGGCTAACCCTAGCATCGGACCGAAGTCTGGCATACTATAAATACATAAATAGGCTGGCTTTGGTGCCTTCGACCCATTCTTACCAGAGGAAACTCGCCTCTTAATCATATAACACACATTGGGCTTGCCCCGGCATCAGATCGAAGCCCGGAACACATAACACATAACATATAAACTAGCATAACACATAACATATAAACTAGCATACACCGGGCCTACCCCAACATCAGACCGAAGCCCGTAACACATAACACATAGCATGCATGAATCACAAAGATATCAAGCATACATAACTACTTCTCGAGACTGCCCCGGCATCGGACCAAATTCCGGATACATATAATCTGGATCGGGCTAACCCCAGCATCGTACCAAAGTCTGGCATAATATAAATACATAAATAGGCTAGCATTGGTGCCTTCGACCCATTCTTACCAGAGGAAAACTCACCTCTTAATCTGGCTGCTGAAAACTCGTGCGAAGGTAACTCAGACTGCTGCTCCAACTACTCCCCGGCTATTATGACCAAAATAAACACTTAGTCAAAAACTAAGAATCCTCCTAAGGGTAAAATGACTATTTTACCCCTTTGATTTAAATTGGACCATGACCTAGGCCCAATCCTTTCTAGTCCTTCCAAACTCACTAAGGCCCATTAAACCTCAAATGGCCCAATTTTCTAAACTGGCCCAACTCCTCAACTGGGTTTTCCTCCTAAGCCCAAACTAGTCCTTGGTCCCTTAACTGACTCCCGGTAGCCCATCACGGCCTAATATCTACTAAGCCCAAATCTTGTCCCAAACTGAGGCCCAATAATGTAAAGTCGACAATATGAGTGTATGATGAGCGTACTCTTCTGTACGTTGCGCGTACAGCTTGCATGGCTTGTATGCTGTGCGTACTGGCATGTACACCCAACGTACTCTCCTATTAAGTTGTTTTCTTCAAAACTGCTTAATCGCTCAAGAGAGTATGTCCAAACTATAGATCTGCGTCCAATAATTCATCTTAACCTATAAATTTGATCACGTAGTGTCTTGCAACCCACCAAATGAGTCCAACTTGAAATAAAGCAACTAACTTCCATGGAATGACCCCAAAATCATGCATAGACATAAAAGGACCTTAAAGGTAAAGACTTTATTGCTTATGGGACATGAATCCCACTGAGAGTGGCTCCGATTGGCCTAGAAACGAACTTGAATCATAAAGGCCCATTCTTGGAACTAAAAAGACTCCAAAACAACACTATACTACATCTAAGTATTCAGAGAGAAAGTGTCACACCCCCAAACCAAGGATGGCGGAAACGTCCGGGGGTGGAGGACTTCCTATATAGTATCATAACAACAATTGCAATATTGATTGAAGTAAACACAACCAACATATATAAATAATTGAAAGAGTTACATCTTTGTATGAATTACATGTTTCCAAATCAATTACAATATGTCGACAAAAATGTGAAATCTTTGACGCCTTAACGTCCCATCCTCAAAAGCACTTGGTTACCTGTTTAGTGATTTCCTGAGAATACAAGCTATTTGAAAAGGTGTCAACACAAGGTTGGTGATTTCATAAGCTTTTGTATGAAGTTATGAAAACCTTTTCTTATAAAAGCAGTGTTCGTTCCAGAAAATCCAATATTTTCCTTAAGGTGCAAATGTAGTCTTAAAACCCAAGACCGAAATGTACAAGTAATTTATCATACTTATAGTAAAACAATGCAAGATTAAATCGACATAAACTCATTTAATTTCAATGAAATCCCCGTAAATTCTATGTTTGTTAACACTCATTGTGAGTTATTATAACCATACTATGACCTAGTTGGCCTGAAACGACGTTCTTCAGGCGTCGGAAATGTTATGACATTTGTCACCTCAGACCTGCCGGTCTAGCTGTTGCATGAAGCTAAGGTGTGGGTTTGTCAGACCCAATACAAATCTATATACAACTATCACGCTCTTCCTCCAGGAGACTCTGCTTACAATACATGACTTATTGGTAATGTGAAGATAATGTCTCACAAAAGTCATTAACGAATTTACGTGTAATGTAACGAAAATCCATTTTGTATAAATGTACCCTTTTTGTAATGAGTGTGTTATGTAATGTATCATAAACTATACCTATTATGGTTTATCAAAACAAGGGTAGTAGTAGTAATGTACATAAACTATACTTACCATAGTTTATCCAAATGTTTGTATGTAATGGATGTACTTTGATTATAACAATTTGTTATTTTCTATGTTCTATATATCAAAATCCATTTGTTAACTGATGCATGTCTATATAATAAGACAAAATGTTATATATTGCAATAACATATATTCACATAAAGATATACACCTTGCTCAACATGTTACAAGGTGAAATGAAATTGATAGCATTTTTCTGTTGTTAACATTTTCTGTTACTGTTCTTAGAAAATTTGTAGAAAACTCATCAAAGGTCCAAATCAGAATCTGTAAATTCTGCGAGTTTGGAAATTGAGTCTATTTTGTTTATAAAATTTTCCATGATATTTAGTGATCTCCAACAAGAGTGAAAAAGTCCATAATCACAGATTGGTCCGGATTGGTTCTTGAAATGATACACAGTTTTGTAAAAATCACCATAAATTGTAGAAAAATCTTATGGAGATGTGCAAGTAGCCATTTTAAAGCTAAGAACTGGAACTACACCTAAAACGGTTTTGAAAACTAAAATGTTTAAGTTGATCAAAATAGTCTGTCAATGGAGCCCAACTTTTCTGATGAAAGCTGTTAGAAGAATTTAGTTGTGTTCTTGGTGTTTTAACTTGTATTCCTCCCCCCCCCCCCCCCCTTAAAACTTAAGAAAGCATGAAAATATAGGGGTATGAACTCACCTTGTGTGATTTTAGTGGATGTATGTTGAAGGAGAGAAGTGTTCAACTCAAGAACACTTGGAGGATTGCTTGAAGATTTGAGAATCTAACACAATATTGATGGAGTTTGTGTAAGGAATCAATTATTTGAGTAAAAGGAAATGTAATAACCATAAGGAGGGTGATGATGCTTACCAAAAATAGGAGGAAAGCTTGAAAAATACCTTGGAAATCTTGAATTTGTGTGAGAGAATTTGAGAGAAAAGTGGTGTTTGATCTTTGGTGGAAATGAGTGAAGTGAGTGAAGTGAAGAGAGAGAGCCGGTTTTTCTAGCTCTTTGGACATGATTATGGCTAGGAAAAGAGTGGGAAAAGACTGTGAAGTGACTAGGGATGGTGGGGAGGACAAAGGCTGGTCATGGAGTGGGTGTGGGGGTGGTTGCTTGTGTCTAACATTATGGAAGAGTCAACACTCCACCACAAAATCTTATTTAATGGATTTTATTCTCAAATAAGGATTTCCTTAAAAATATGCTGAATTTATAAATATAAGGGACCTTATATGTCATAATATAAGTTTGGGTGAAAATCCCCCGTTAAAATAATTAAAAACGGGCTTAAAACGGAGTCGTGATTGAAAACCGGGTAAATAGGTGGAAGATCCGAAGTCTAGGCGAGGGTTCGGTTTCAGCAGCCTTAGAACCGGAGGGAAGAAGTGGATCTGAAGGGGGAGGGATTGCGATCCAAGGAGGTGCCGCGGCGAGGGTTGGCTGAGGTGGTCAGTTCCGGGTTCGGATGGCTGCAATTCGATGACTTCGGCTCGGATGGCTGCGGTTCGGTGGCTTCGGCTCGGATGGCTGTGGTTCGCTGTCTTCGGCCTTGCTTCTTGGCACCTTGGTTCAAAGAGGGTTTGGCCCCTATAGAGAGGCTTTGGCCCTCAAAGGCTATTTTACGGAATATCACCCCTTTTTGAGTGGTTTTTCACCAAGTCAAGTGTCGGGATGCCCCAAATGATTATAAAACTCAAAAGAGGTTTTGAGAAAGATTTGGGAGAGATTTGGAATACTTGGAGAGATTTTCACATACGGGGAGATATTTTTAGTAGAGAGAGATAGAGTGAAAGAGATTAAGAGAGGCTTCTTTTGTGACCTTTTTGAGTGCTTGGCTTCGCAACGCAAGGCCCGTAAGCCCCGTTCGGCCATGTTTAAGGATCTTACACACTCCCGATGAGTATGCAACATTGTTTTATCGCTTTGGATCATTTTTTAGCACTATCAAGGCTAAGGAAAATTAAACACACGCATTTTCCAAATGATGTTTTCTCATTAAAATAGTGAGTTGTACAGAAATTACATAACGTAAACCCTAATATACAAGGGCTAATTGAGTCGACCGGTTTGACTTGTTGATTTTGTTTGACTTCAACTTGACCCAAAGTTGACTATTGTCATAGAAAGTTGCAAGCTTTATACCCCCAATGAGTCCCAAAAGCTGATGTTGTCCTGGATCTATGAGCTCAAGATATTCAAGCTCCTCTTCACTATCTCCTTCTTCCTTCTTTCAATCTTCAAATCTCCAAACAAGCTTCAAAAAGACAAAACACACACAAGGATGATAAAGGGAGGCTAATTCGGGTTTCTGAGGGTGATGGAGTGGTAAGGAGGCCAGGGTTGAGCTTATAATGGGGTATTTATATGACTTAAACCCTAAAAATTAGGATTTTGGAATCTGATCATGTACGCCGGGCGTATCCCTTGGTACGATGCGCATACGTGCATGCATCCCCCGAATCAAATGCACCCCTACCCCTGTGTACGCCAAGGCTACGCCCGGCATACGCCTTATGGGCAGGCCAAGATCTCGGCCTGCTAGCTTAAGTTCACTCCTTAATCCTTCTATCTACATTTAGCCCAACAGTAAATTAAGAAATATAAAATAAAATAATACCTCAAAGATGGTCATTACACTAAATTAATGTGCATGGTCCTTTTTGGGTTATAGTCTTCAAATTGTACCAAGAGTGCGACTGTTATCCTATCCGTGGATCGTGTGTGACTTTGTTTTCGTAAGGTTTTGCTTGGTAACTATTTTGTGGTGCTCAGTTGGCATTGTAAAGGAGCTGATTAGGTCCCTTCAAGGTAATGGAATGAGGTGGATATCTTCAGGCTCGGAGTGTTGGGCGAAAGATGCGATCATGACAGTGTCGGTAGGTTATTGGGAGCATTCCAATCATGGGCCGAGGGCCAGGCATACCAGACTCATGTAGTGGGCTTAAAGGCGATCCAGACCGATGTTGAGAACCTTATAAGAGTATTCCAATTATAGGTTGTGGGCCTAGTGATCATGATGGTTAATTTCTTCTATTTGTAGTGCTTTCGGTGTGGAGGCGTTGATAGGGGTCGAGCGAGTCGTAAATCTGTTGGTTAGATAAGGGAAGCAGTAAGGATTGAGGGAAGTATTGGTCAGGTATTAGAAAGTCTCAGCAGGTTGTATGCATTATAATTCCATTTGTTCGCAGTGTGTTGTTAGATTTGTGATTCTCAAGTTGGAAATTGCTTATGTAGTCGTAAGTCATAAAGTTCTTGGTGATAGTCTCGAGTGGATGCCCAAGTGGGGTGCACCAGAGCTGGTAAAGGTTGCATGTATCATAAAAGTTCATGGTTTGATCGCCGTTACTCGTCGTAGCAATGGTTGTTAATGGCATAGCAAAGAGTCAAGGGTTTTTAAGATTTTGGTTCATCATATGGTTTGTGTAACATCTGGACTTTCATATACCTTAATGGGTGTGTTTAACCTTGAGACTTATAGATAGACTCGACGAGTCATGTGTCCGACTCACCGAGTAGGGCCGAGTGTCCAGCATGGAATTAATGAATGGACTCAACGAGTCAGAGAGCTGACTCGCCGAGTAGGTACTGGGCAAAGAAACCCTAATTTCTCGGGTTTGGGATCTATTTAAAGGCACTTATAGCCTCATTTGCGGCTACCCTTCCTTTAGAGCAAACACTAAACGACCTCTGAGCATAGAGAGAGTGTGCCTTGCTATTTATGAGTGTTTGGTGCATCTTGTAAAGAGAAGAAATGATTTCCAAGCTAAGGGACAAGAGGGTGCTACTAGATCTAAGGTTGTTTCACATAAAAGCTTCTAGGAAAGGTATAAAGCTTGCAACTTTCTCATTATTTTGTATAGGTCTCATGATTTTGTGAATCTAGGGTTTTTCCACCCAAATATGAGGGCCTTAAGTGTTTTATGCTCATTGAGAGGGTTGAACTTCAGATCTGGACCATGTGAGGTCCCTAGAGTCCAAAGGCCCCTGCTTTATCCAACCATAAGAGTGATCCTTGAGTGAAAAACCCTTCTTGGGGTGTGTTTTGGCATTTTAAGCTTAAAATGACATGTATGAACGTAAAGCATGTGACTTTACGTGATTAATGAGCCTTAGGAGTTTAGATCTAGAGTTTGGGAAGGTCCTCTTCCTTGAAAACGCCTGAATGAGATATGAGTCTGAAGGGACTCGCCGAGTCCATGGTCTGAATGGACGAGTCGGTGAGGGTTTGTCCTGATGGGTCTGATTGTGTGATAACTCAGCGAGTTGGGGGTCAACTAGACAAGTTGAGCTGGACTTTCTTGAGACTTCTGGGGAAAAAAGGTGACTCGAGGAGTCGCAAGAGTGCACTCGACGATTCGGGTCAAACATGGACTGTTAACTCGAGTTTGACTTCTGTTGACTTTAGGGTTCTAGTCAACATGAGTAATGGAGACCATAGAGGGGTAAAATGGTCTTTTACCCAGTTCAAGTTAGAGAGAGAAGAATAACATATGGTTACTTAGATTCGAAAATTGAGTATTAATTAGAGATGTTTACCCTATGTGTTAGGCAATGGCTAGTTTGAGATTCGAGTTCGAGGAAAATTGCTTGCTGCTAGCAAGGTGAGTCCTCTCACTATACTTTACCTAAAGTGGTACTTATTTATGACTGGAGGGTCTTTTGTGCTTACATTGAGTATTATGTTATCCTGCCTTATGTTTTATAATGTACATTATGTCTTTGTGATTTATGCTATGCGGAGCTTTACAGACCGGACCAAAGGGCCCAATGAACCGTCAGACAGGAGGGTCCTGCCGAGACACATTGACCGGAGGGTCTTACAGTGATATAGCCTTGAGTGGCTAATGAGCTGTGTGTGTGGTATTTTGGGGAACTCACTAAGCTTCGTGCTTACCGTGTTATGTGTTTCAGGTTTTTCTCAGGATAGCAGAAAGGCACCGGTTTGATTGTACACACCAGTGAAACAGTGATGTTTTGAAGATCCTGGATTTTAATCAAACAATTATGGAGTTGTGATTTGTAAATTAAATAAATTACATTTTTGTGAAATGTGTTATGAGAATTATGCAATTTCAAATGAAAATTTTATATTAAAGTTTACGGTGTTACAGTTTGGTTTTTGTTTAAGTTCGAGGTCGGTGTGTTTTGAGGATCATTCTGCATGGTTCTGGTAGTGCCACAGTTAGGGAATGGGGGTAGATTCAAATGGATATTCATCAGTTTTATGGAAGGTTCCATGAGGAGGTATCATGGGTAGCCATTTTCGAGCAAGCGTTTGGTGGAAACTCGTGTTAGGAATCGCGAGTGGGTCCGTGCTAAGTCCATATTCAGAACGGAGGGGGTTAAGAAATATGCATGTCAAAGGCATCAATTGGGGGGTATAGAATTTAGCTTATGTGACTACGCTCCAAGATGGTTCCACCTTGTGAATGAAGGTCAAGTAATGAGGTTTCAGGCTCTTAGCAGTAGTGTATTGGCCCGACAGTCGAGGAAGCCTGTATTTCGTATCTCTTTGTATTTATGGAATTTTTATCATCAAACTTTGAATAGATTGTTTGATGGATGAGTGTCATGGTTTTAGCAACCGGTTCAGTTTGGGAGGTCTGTCAGGGATTCAAACCAATTCGATACCCAAGTTCGGATATATAATGTTAGGTCTTTTCATGGGATTACGGGTTGTTCTTCTTCAGGTTGGCAATTTCTGTTTGGGTTTGATTGTTTTGGGAAGGTCGTTTTATGTGTAGAATTTGAGGTTGCATTCCTCGGGATGTTGATATGATCTGAGTGTTAGAAATGAACAATTTCGAGGACGAAATATAATTTAAGTGGCGGAGAGTTGTAACATACTGACTTCCAAGAATAAGAGTTATCTTTTGTATGATTTTCTAGTCGAACTCGGCAAGTTAGGCAGCCTCAACTCGACGTGTTGAAGAATATTTTGTTCGCAGGATTTAATGAAGCAACTCGGCGATTTAAGGAGCATCAACTCGGCGAGTTGACAGCTGGGAAGGAAACTTTTAGGGTGTTGCACCCTATTTAAAAGGATTTAAGTCCCTTGGTTAGCCTCCTTACCAACCTCCTTTGTCCAGAAACCCTAAATTCGAGTATCACCTTCCATAGTTGAGTGTGTGAGCTTGTGGAGAGCTTTGAGTGTTGATTTTAGTACTCTTTTGAAGGAGCCTTGAAGTGAAGTTGTCTATCTTGGTAGAAAGGCTTTAGTTCCAATTCTTCCCCACTTATTGCAGTCTCTTTGAGGTATAAAGTTTTTACCTTGCTTCTTCATTAATTAGATCTCTTCTTTTGGGGTTTTATCTTGATTATTGGATTCTTTGATGGATTGTCCAAGGATTTGAGTGTTTCATGCGTTTTCATTTATTATCTGGCCATTTTGTGGCCTCATTTGGCTTAAAGTTGCAAGCATTATGAGGATTTTGGTGTCATTCATGCATTAAGTCGATTCTTATGTCCATTTTAAGCTTAAGAGCTTCATTTAGACATGCATGGACACAAATTTAGCAACTTTACTTGGTTTTCCAGCTCAAGGAAGTCAGATCTAGGTTTTAGAGTCATGTCTTTATGGATTAAGTGCTTATTGCATTAAGTTGTTGGGTTTTGAGCGGACTCGGCGAGTTTATTAATAAACTTGGCAAGTTGGATCGGTTTTTCCCAACTTTGCAGTTAAATGGAAAAAAACGTGTTGAAGGAACAACTTGGTGAGTTGGGTCAACTCGGACCGTTGAACTTGACTTTTTGACTTTTGTCTTTGACCAGGTTGTTATAAGGGGGGAGGGTACTTGAGGTAACCTGAATTGTAATAAAGGAAATTATGAACTTAGGATAAGACTCGTGTACTTGGGCCACTAGTGGGCCTTTGTGGATATTTTGGTTTTAGACCTTTTGGTTAATGGAATCGGGCATTAGTTTTGGTTCATGTTGGGTTAGGGGTAAAATAGTCATTTTTCCCCAAGTATGGATGACAGGCCTTAGAATGAAACCAAATTACTAATTGGGTGTTATTTTGATCTAATAGATAGGAGGTGTTGTTGGGGCAGTAACTAAGGATTCTTGCAGTGAACTTTAGTATTCAAGGTGAGTTTTCCTTACTTTACTTATGGGTCGACGATTCCAAGGCTGGCCCATTGGTTTGATATCCTGATATTCACTGGTATGCTGAGTATGGAATAGATATGCATGGTTATGCTAGTTATTGATATGTTAGTCTGGTAGATCTGTAGGATTACTTGTGATACTGTCTGTTTATTTGTATGTGATATTATTTGTTATATGACGACATATTGTGTGGGTTGGGTTGAGGTTGTACTGCTTTGTGTTGTAGCCAACAAATCCTGGAGTATGCCAAATATGATCTGAGGGACAGGGAGGGCATGCCAGACTCATTAGAATTCCATATATGAGTTGAGGGTCGGGTAGGGTAAAACCAGACTCATACTGAGGGCTCAGTGGCATTCCTGATACGAGCTGAGGACCGGGTGGTATTCCAGACTCGTACTGAAGGTTACTCATTGGTATTCCAGTCTAAGGACTGAGGGAGCAAGCCAGAAATAATTTATAGGCCCAAAGGCAAGCCAGACTTATGTTGTAGGCTCGAGAGCAAGCTAGATATGAGTTGTGGACCTGATAGGAAAGCTAGACTTATACTGTGGGCTCAAGGGGTAATCCAGTCTTTTAGCTGTAGACCCAATACATGTTGTTATTTGCATATGTTATCTGTTTGGGTGTTGGTACTTTGGGGGAACTCACTAAGCTTCGTGCTTACAGTTTTGGTTTATGGTTTCAAGTACTTCAGTGGATCTTGTTAGGGTGAAGGCGTAACCATACACATCTTCGTGTTTTTGGATTTACGATTTCTGGGATACTCTGATAATGACAAAGTTTTGAAAATTATGTTGAGAACGATTTTGGTTTTAAATAATGTTTTCGAAACAATGGGTTTTCTAAACACTTCTATAGATAAATGGTTGTTTTGAAAAGTTTAAATTTTACGAAATTTTACAGATGTTACAATGTGTACACCCCCACATACTCAATTAAACCCTAAAACCAAGAATCTTCTGAAGGCCATAACTTCTTTGTTATAAGTACTTTTCCGACGATCCTTATATACATGGCGAGGTAACGAGAAGCTCTACACTTCTATCAACTCATATTCGCCTTAAAACTTCCCGAACAAAAATCCAATTTCCATAAAAGCCCAAACTGACACTTTACCAAAATACCCCTAGGCTCCAAAACACAAACCGAACACCCGGGTCACCTCAATTACATTACTCGCAGCCAGATGGGTGTAGATCTCACCTTCCCAAAGGCGCTAAGCCTTATGATGACTGATCTTCGGGCAACAGCCTCGAATTAGGAATTGATTCGGAAAAAGGCGTTACACATTTAGCACATAAATTGCAACTTATGCACCGTCCCTATAATAAGCTAGTGCTCATGTTTATGTACTCCCTAAATATAGCAGACACTCATCTACCAATCATCACTTAGCATTTTAGGTTTAAGTCTAGAAATCCTACAAATTTATAGTTCACTTAAACTAGTGCTCTGATACCAACTATGACATCCCCAATTTCACAGCCAGAAAAGACCGATTTGTTTGTGCTTTATTTAAAAATCAGAGTATTCTTTTGAAGAATAATATTTTGCAGAATTTGTTCCAAAAAATATGATAATGATATTATCAAAGCATTTACAAAGAAATGTATTTTATTTATATTAAAAATGTTGGGATGTCATCGTCAATACAGTACATAAACATAAATAAAAATAGTATAGGCCTTACAAACATCTATTATTCTAATGGCCTATAGTCCATTGATCTCTCATCTGATTCATCATACCTGAACTCTTGTGCCACTATCTGTAATACAAGAAACTGAGTGGGTCAGGCTTGGGAGCCCGGTGAGCATATTAGGTTTTCAACCCATAATAATTAAATTTTTTATTATCATCAAATCATTCAACCCGGTTGCCTGTTCTCGTTATCCTCACTTTCTATCCCTAAAGTATCTAATTTAAAGGACCTAGCCTAAAGATTATCATTGGGAAGACAATACTGCTTAGGGGATTCCTCAGCAATATATGTCAGCAAGGCAACCATGAGGGGGATGGAGTACTCCTGGCGAACACATAGTTCAAAAACACCTATAGGTTGTGAGCCTGCCAACGTTCCACTGGACTCTCTAGAATAGTCAGTAGTCATCATCTATACTCCGCTAGATGATTGGATCAACTTAAACATCGAGGCCTCTCATATTTTATTTCATCTTTCATCATTTATATCATTTACCCATCTTTTCCCAACATATTGATAGGTATAAAGTTTAAATCAAGTAAAACATGTATAAATCGTTCATCCAACATAGATATCAAGAACACAGATAATATGTGTGTATAGCATGTAACTTATAATAAATACTTCATATCTATGTGTTATATGAAAGTAACTATGCACTCACTTGTTAAAGTGATGACTTGTAATTTTGGCAGCGCTTCGTTTCTAACAATTGTCTTTTCCGTTGATGAAACCTAGTATTATTATCACTAAGTTTTAGTTTAATATTTCTTGCGACTAATAATAAGTCTATATTCATCATTAACTCAACGTCTACTTTCATGATCTATCAAGTAGGGAACAACCAGGTAGGATCATATCAAAGGTAAGGTCCGTTTAGTATACGACGTATACTGTTTGGGAATCCCACTTTAAACACCTCACTAAATCACAACCTAGACATTATCCTCATAAGTAGATCAGTCAGTATAACGACTTTGAATCATTAATAAATCTTGTTTATAGGTTCATAATAACGATAATGAACTAAAACATAAGTTATACTTAAAGTAGGTTAAACATAACTCATTTACAACGGGATTAGCGACGAAACGGGCTTTGTGCGGGCATAACTTAGCAGCCAAAATCACTTCTTCTCGGGGCCTTCTGGCGCTCCAGGACTCGCTTCTAACACCTAGAGGTGCTAGGGTTGAGAAAGGTGTGAGAATATAAGTGATTTGCGCCTCTATTTATAGGCTGAGGATCAGGCATACGTGGGGCGTACATAGGACTACACGGGGCGTACCGCTACCACGTGTCAAGATCGCATACACAGCTGTGGGGAAGAAGTTGCGGCTGAGATTGTACCACGTGTCACTTCGGGGTTTAATAAGAAAGTTAATTATCTTCTAAAATCTGTAACTTTCACATACGAGCACCGTTTTTTACGTTCTTTCTATCCGTGTGTAGGTAGCGACGTGATCTAAAACTTTCGTTTAGACTTCGTCGGCGAATATCACATTATTTTTAAAGTTATATTTTAACAGACTTAGACAATGAAAGTCCGTTAAAAATTCATAAATTAGTCATCCGACGTCCGTTTTCAATTGTCTTGATATCGTTGAGCTTCTATTAACAAGATCTTCAATTCTCATTTAGGTTTTGTCGGCTAAAAATCGATCGATCTAAATTCGATTTTCGGATTGTGTACTGCTGTGCTAAATTTTAGAAAAATCATAATTTTATCTAACGAAGTAAGATTTCGACGTTTTCTATATGCACGCTCTCGGTTTAACGTACATTACCAATTTCGTTCAGATCGCTAAAGATAAAAAGTAGTTTGTCAAAAATTCACTTTTACGATACGTATCGTCGTGCCGGTTTAGTCGTGAAACTACGACGGGTCGTAACTTATTCGTTATAAGTCGGATTTCAGCGTTCTTTATATCCCTGAAATCCTTGTTACGACTACTTCAACTTTCTTTAAAGATATTAGGTATAATTATTGTTTTATTTTAGTCGCGTATTTTTGTTATTATTTTATTATGTCGTTATAAGCACATATATGATGCACATAAATCACAAAAATCACACAATACTCAATTAATTATTCTTCATTACTTTAAAGTAGGTTACAATTGTTGACCTTTACCATTACATCATCATAATAATACTTAGTCAAAAATGCGGGCGTTACATCTTCGTTACCATTCAACAACCATAAACAACAAATGATATGATCAAAATTATGTGGATCATAACAAAATACATTTTCTTTTGTAATGCATATTAAACTTATGAACACAAACCAAGAGAAATATAACAACGACTCAAATGATGAACAAGACGGTGTTAATGCCTTATTTATACACACAATAATTATTAGTTACATATGAATTTAATAAGCACAAAAAATCAAAAGTAATCACTAAATGACCTAATACAACCTAGAACCATAACTAATCAAAAAGTCGATTATAATTGAATGTCATATCAAAAAATGACGAAGAACATTATTCTCAAATTGAGCTTAACATGACACACTACTATGACCTTGAAATACAACGTTTCTAATAACTCAACAACAACCTACTTAACTTATATAAGATACAACTATTAATACTTTATTTGGAAAATAGACCAATTTCGAATACTTCAAATTAAGAACCAATGTTGTAATTTACTTAATACATGACGCACTTACAGCTTGTTCCCGAGTTGTACTTAAGGACGGAAATGAAAGGATTTGGAGGTGAAGTGAGGGATGTGGATGGAAAATCTTGTTCCCGAGTTTAAATTATGGAAGGAAAGTGAAGGGAGGGGAGGGATTTTGAAGCCCCATTTTCCTTCCAAATTTTCCTCCCAATTTGGGCGGATTCAAGAAGAAACTTGGAAGGATACGTACATTGTAAATATTACGGACCATTATACCCTCAACCCTATTTATAAAATCACATAGCCACATAATCAATACCTCCCTACAGAAACGATTTCGTCTTGATCAAGTTCTCTACCATCGTCCCTGCTAGCCAATTCGTCCCTCTGATAGGTATGTCTGCCATATCCTCCTGTCCAATCTTCTTGCTCAATTCCTCCGTCTAATCATCTTCTCTCTGCATGAAACCATTTAATATGAAAAAATTACACAAATATGCATGACTTCACTGTGTTTTGATGCTTCCCTGATCATCTTTTTATCCTCATGTACAATCTTCTTGCTCAATTCCTCCATCTAATCATCTTCTCTCTGCATGAAACCATTGAATATGAAAACATTACATGAATATGCACGAATTCACTGTGTTCTAATGCTTCCTTGATAATCTTTGTATCCTCCTGTACAATCTTCTTGCTCAATTCCTCCATCTAATCATCTTCTCTCTGCATAAAACCATTGAATATGAAAAAATTCCATGAATATGCATGACTTCACGGTGTTCTGATGCTTCCCTGATCATCTTTTTTTTTTTGTTGTTTTTGTTGATTCATGAATCACATAATACCTAAACACCCGAATAACACCATGGTATTGGTAAAATCGTTTTATAATAGATATAGAATTTATGTTCGTTTTTAGGCGTGCGTGTTAGGCATGTTCCAGGTCTTTCTATGTTTTGTTAGTAATTGTTCTACATCTTAATCATTCTTAATTAACATGTTATTTATAAAATCACCACACATGAAATAGCAGCAATATTGTAAAATGAGTAATGTATACAGAAACTTGTGTCCTTTTGTTCACATAATACATTTGACAAGATTATATATTACATATTTATGCATTTTATATACTCTATGAACTTCTACCTCAAAATTAACATTATGATGAATTCAATTACATTTATCATAGATTATTAACAATTACAAAGATGTTCATTGATAAGTAGGTTGTAGAAGCTAAATTAAATCACGAATTTTGCATTAAAAGTCAAAAGTCAAAACTAAACCACAACTCTACTCATTCCGAATATTGAAGACTTAATAGTTAATTTGTATTCTTTGTCAATGAGACTTTTTTTCTTTTTTTTTCTTGATCAAATAATTGGTTTTGGTCTTAGCCTATTGCCCATAACACATGTAATTAGTTGACCTCAAGTCTTTAAGAATTAGGAAAGTGCCATGACTTTGTCATTGAGATTTTTTTTTTCTTTTTGTTTTTCTTGATCAAATGAATTTTTAGGATTAGGGAAGTGGCCATGACCAGGCAAGATGATGATGAGGAAAAAAGATGAAGGCTAGTGGTTACTCTGATGTTCATGACCATTATAATACAACATAGACATTCGAAAAAAAGTAACCATAATTTACTGAGTAAGGAAGAATTATTAAAGCGTCAACTTGAACGAGAATGACTATTACACAAACTTTTAAAAGGTGGGAAATGTCTTGAGCTTATTCGTGTGAGTGAACAAGCTTTTAGAAAGTTATGTACTATCTTACAACATGATGGTGGACTGCGACCTACGTAACACATGTCTGTTGAAGAACATGTTGCAAGGTTTCTGCACATCGTAGGTAATGATAAGAGAAACACAATGGTCTCCTTCATTTATGGGCATGCTAAATCTACAACAAGTAGGTGCTTCCATAGAGTTCTTCGTGCAGTTGTAGCATTAGAAAGTTACTACATTCAACAACCTAAAGGTGATGTTGTCCCGAAAGAAATTTAAGAGAAAAATAGATTTTATCCCTACTTCAAAAATAGTGTAGGGGCAATTGACGGGACACATGTTCGTGTAAAAGTACCCAATAGAGATTGAAACGACGTAAATTTTAAAACAATTTTTCGTTTTTCAAACACAATAAAACTCATATAATATTCTCAAAATCTCATGTATCAAATGTCATCACAATAAAACATATCTCAGAATCTCAAAAAACATAATTCTCTGGCAGTGTGTACGAATCATGTCGGCGCCTTCCCGCGATCGTCAATAGTACCTGAAACACATAACACATAACACGTTAAGCATAAATGCTTAGTGAGTTCCACAAAATACCACATACTGCACATTAGCCATTCGAGGCTATAACTCGGCAAGACCCTCCGGTCAATATGTATCAGCGGGACCCTTCAGCCCCATAGCTCGTTGGACCCTCTGGTTCGGTCTAAATCATTGGACCCTCCGATCCAGTCTAAATAACACATAGCATACATAATCACAATACACATAATCTCAAGCAAACACATAACACATAAGACCCTCCGGTCTGCACATTGATACCACTCTAGGTAATGTCTAGTGAGAAGACTCACCTCGTAAGATGTCTAGTAAACTCTCATGCTCGATATCCTCGGTCTAGCCTCCGTCTATCACAATGATAAGATTTCTAATCAATACTCTCTTTACATCCTCATTTCTAAAGAATGGGTAGAAGACCATTCTACGGGTTACCACTAGACACGAATCAGTGGGCAACCCGATCCAACTCTTCGAGTCCACTTGTGGACTCGACGAGTTTCCTCCACAGCAATACTCATTTGACCTTCTGAGGTCAGATCTGTTTCTCTAGCCTATAGATCTTGCCTTATTACACCTAAAAGTCACGTAAAGGTCTGAACTTGATGTTCATGCATGGTGTATTTTGCTTAATAACCATAAACACTCCATTAATGGTTCTAAGCTTCAAAGTTCCATGTTTTTTCTAGAGGTGATTCGAAGGTTGTTGGGAAAGTTTTTTCTGCACAAATTCCATCATCAAAACCAACAATTTCTACAGCCGGTCCAATCAGTTCGACAGTGGTGACGACTGTGCCAATCACAAGACCGAAAGGAATTGTGATTGGTAGAACTACTGATGATGGAGGGAGTGGTTCCACAAATAATGTTGATGAGTCTGGTGAGAAGTCGAAGGGAAAAGAAATTCTTGTTGAAAAATCTAAGGAGGAGAAGGCAGAGGTAGAAGCGGAGGTTGAGAAGATGAGAATGATACAAAGTATCATGACTCAAAGAGCAAGTGACCCTCCTGGGTTGAACAAGCGTGATCCTACGAAGCACTATAACTATTGTTGGGCTGAAGATTATTTTGAAGATTGCGTCTTTTGGGCTCGATAGTATAAGTTATTTTGTATTCCGGTTTGGGACTGTCCAACCGAGAGCCTTTTATGTTTTGTATATAAGTTTATGCTTGCATGCATATTAGGTTAACGATTTTAGAGATTAACGAAATAGCGATTCATCTAGAGCACAACAGGTTTCTTTAATCGTTCTTGTAACCTACCAATCCTCTACAGTTGATGTTCTTAATCGAGCTCTTCTGAGGATTTTGTTTAATCATTCGACTCGTTTGATTCTATCTTGTCTTGTTCTTATTATTGCGTTCTTACAGTTTTATATTTACATACTTGTTCAAGATGTAATCGATCTTCATAGATTAAAGGTTGTTTTAATATCATCAATTGGTATCAGAGCAGGAGGCTGTGTAATCGATACACATCTTTTCTGTGAAAAAGATTTCCATTAGGGTTTTTCCGCAACTATCGATATTTATTGAGCCGTCATCTCTTTATTGACGTATCTTGATATTTATTGTTTTGCCCTAATCTGCTTTATTACAAGTCTGATCTTTGAACAGGTTTTTACGATCATAATGGACGTGACGCAATCAAACCCTATTAATATTTCCAACAGCATCGGTTCGACGACAAAGATTCCAATCTTATACACCCATGACTATGAAGTATGGGCGCATCACTTTGAAGACTACGTGATTGGATCGGAGGATAATGGGTACCTCATATGGGAAGCCATCATCAATGGACCGTTTTCTCATTCTGCAACGTCCAGGATTATTAAGACACAAAAGGAGTACAATGATCTGCTAAAGGATGTGAAGGATATTGCACAATATGAAAAGGACAAATTCCAGTGCAATATTAAGGCATTAAGGTTGATCAGATTCGCCCTTCAGTCCGACACATTCAGGTTGGTCAGCTCATGCACGACGGCAAAGGAAGTTTGGGATAGACTTCGTGAACTGTATTCTACAGACGAGGATCTTGAACATTCTATCCAAACTTTGCTTTTATCTGAGTTTGGAGAATTCAGGCAAGGGGCCGAAGAAACGGTGACCCAGACGTTCGATCGCTTCAATCATCTTCTCAGCAAGATGATCAAACACGATATTGAAAGGAAGCTTATCGAACAGAAGGTTACTTTCTTGAATGGACTGAGGTCTGAATGGAGAGCAGTGGTTTCCACAGTCAAAGCCCATGAGCAGTTTAAATCATACTCTTTGGCGAAACTGGTGGGCATTCTCAAGTCCCAAGAGAAGATTGTGCTGCAAGAGAAGAACGTCGTTTCAAGTCTTGGTTCGTTGGCCCTCCTATCAAAAAGTAAAGCTGTGATGGAGGATGAAGACCTCAACTTGGAGGAGTATGACCTCACGTATGAGGATTATGCCATGATGGTGTCCAATCCTAAAAGGTTCATAAAGAAGAGATTCCCCAGCAATAAAAACCGAAACTGGCAGGGGAGTTACAGCTCTGAAAAGGTGAACAATGAACCGAAGGTTGAGGAGCCCAAGAAGGAACCGAAGGTGGATGGCGATTCCGGAGTAAGCTGTTTCTACTGTGGTGGGAAAAACCACTATGCTAAGGACTGTGTCCTTAAGAAGATGGCTGAAAAGGATGATGGAAATGATGAGGAAGCTGTGTTGCAGAAAAGATTGGATGAGTTGAGAAAGAAGAAGTCTACCGCTAACCCTTCTATTAATGCTCTTATTGTGCAGGGTTCGGTTAATGATGACGAGTTCGGTAGCACGGAAGTTTGGTCTACCGACTCAGAAGACGATGAAGTGAGGAAGCCTACCCATGGTAAGGCTTATGTGGCCAAGGAGGAAAGCAGTGGAGGAAGATGCTTCATGGTGACTGACGTATCTCAAATGAGGGGATATAACACCGATGGTGGAAGCGATGGACCGAAGGTGCAGGAGGACATGTGCTTTACGGCCAAACCACTCAGCCAGCAGTTCAATGAGCTCGATGAACTGATAAAGAAGGTACAATCGGTTTTTATTTCATCTAAAGTACCACCATCCTCATATGAGAAAGAACTAAAAAACGTTAATACAAGAATTTCTCATCTAGATAGTAGCTTAACTCAAACTCGAGTCACCAATTCTAACCTAACTGATCAATTAAGCAGGGTGGCGCCGAAGAGTGAGGAGCGGAGAATGTGGATCGAGTTAAAGGAGTCGGAATTAGTTAAAGTTAAAGACGAAAACATTTATTTGCAAAGAGACAATTTAAAATTGTTAAAACAGCGGAATGTTTTTTGTTTAATTGCTAAACGTTTATATTCTAATATTACTCAGCTTCACTTGGATTGTGAAATAGGCCAAAAGATCCATCGCATGATTTTGCCCTTCCTAGAGTTTAAGGAGGATGAAATCGATGCCGAAGCCTACAATTGTGAGAGTGTGATATCGTCTGATGATGTCAATCCGACCTACATGTATGGACTGGACAAAATTGAGTCCTTCATTAAATCCAAGGACCACAAGGACATGCTTAAAAATCTTTTGGATGAAAATGACAGAATTAAACTGAGAACCGAAACCATGCAAAAATTTGACTCTTTAAACGCCAACGTAAGCTCAGAACACAAAATTGATGTTGAAAATGCATCTAAGCTTAACGAGGACGAAAACATGAGTGAAATTTATGTAGAGGACACGGTTGATTGCTCAGAATTTATTAAAAGCGAACCTGAAAACCACAAGAATCTTATTTCTGAAAATTCAGTGGAGTTCGCTCGATTGTCTCAACAAAAGTCCCCGATATTAGTTGAGAAAGCAGTTGTGTATCAAAAGGTCAGGACCACTCCGAATCAAGTATACAAGGTGACTGGAGTAACCGAACATCAAACAGTTGAACTCACAGCTATTGTAAACGAAGACAATGCTGATGGCTGCGATGAGTACTTCTGGGAAGCTCCAATAGATAATGCAAACGAAACTGTTGGCTTATCTAAAAGAACCTCCTGGATGAGTAAAGGAAGATACATACCTGAACCCTTGAATAAGCCGGATAATTTCGATGAGCCAAGCACCAGTGGTACGAAAGATATTCCTCAGGGGGATGATTGTTCGGCAAAAGGAGACATTCCCTCTCCCTCAGCTCAAAGTGGAACTTCTTCAGATATTCCCTCTGCTCCCTCGGCTCAAAGTAAAACTCCTACAGTTCAAAAGGAACCAGCCAAGAAGACTCCGAAAACGAAAGCGAATGTTCATCATCAACCTAAGCAGATGAGGAATAGGAAGAGAGAAAGGAACCAAAGATACAGGAAGAACCTTTCTGAAAGGAAACAATTCTGGCAATCCCAGAATGCATACTTCTCACACCAAGACAAGAATCTGAAGTATGAAAACAATCCTGTAGGAAAGCCTGAAAGTCACAACAACCGAAAGCAAAGGTTCGGTTCTGAAAAAGACTTCAACCGAATCCAAAGGTTCGGTTCTGAGAACAACTCCAACCGAACGCAAAGGTTCGGTTCTGAAGTCAAAAGAGAACAAGACTCTAAGGTCAGTCCCTCCAATGATCAAAAGCAAAAGGGTCACTTAGAATCTCCAGCCAGGAAGTCCTCTCAATCCAAATCCACTCATTCTAATTCTTCTCGTTCTTCTAATTCTTCTACTTCCACCAATTCATCTCCATCTTGCTCTAAAGCTAATTCTGTTTGTTCTCAAAAATCTCATTCGTCAGCTGAACAAAAGGGCAAACAGAAGGTTAATGAATCCAAACCAGAGTCCAAATCAAACGCACCTAATCCTAACAAAATAAAAGTTTTTACCATTAAAAAGAAAGATGAAACAACTCTTATAAAACGAACATATCTAGTTGACATCTCTCTTACTGTTCCTGTTCCCATGAAAAGCTCACATGGACCCAAGAAACTTTGGGTTCCTAAATCTGCTTAATTTTTGCAGGTTATAAGTGACGAGCAGTTCGACGAAGAATGGTACATCGATAGTGGCTGCTCACGTCACATGACAGGGAGGAAAGAGGAGCTCAGTGAATACAGATATCTTGCAAATGGTGGCAATGTCAAGTTTGGAAATAATTCTTTCGGCACCATAAAGGGATCAGGGATGATAACAAATGGGGACTTTACTATAAGGAAGGTGGCTTATGTGGAAGGACTCCAACACAACCTCATTAGTGTATCTCAGCTTGTTGGAGGTACAGGTCTCAAAGTCTCATTCGATGATGAAGGTTCTGAAATCATAGAGAAAAAGACAAAGAAAGTAATTCTCAAGTCAGAGCAAAAGGGTGAAATGTTTCCCTTAAACCTTAAACCCATCAAAGGAAACCCAGCTATATGCTTGTTATCAAAAGCTCAATCCGACGAAAGCTGGTTGTGGCACCGAAGACTCTCTCATCTCAACTTTAAAGATATCAACCGACTTGTCACTGGAGGTCATGTTAGGTGTCTTCCATTGCTCAAGTTTGACAGAGAGCATTTGTGTGCTGCATGCGAAATGGGGAAGCAGAGTCGTCAAAGTCACCCATCTGTAATCAACACAAAAGTTGTTGAACCACTCGAATTACTTCATATCGATTTGTGTGGTCCTTCATCTATCGAAAGCATCAGTGGTAGCAAGTATATTCTTGTTATTGTTGATGACTTTTCACGATTTACATGGGTGTTCTTTCTAAAGTTCAAATCTGAAGTGACTCAAAAGCTGAAAGTGTTTATCAAGCAAATTGAAGTACAGCTCAAGAAGGTTGTTCGCAACATCAGGAGCGACAATGGTCTTGAATTCAAGAACAGGGAGTTTGAAGAGTTTCTTGCAGAAAAGGGAATTAGTCACAATTTCTCAGCTCCCTACACACCACAACAGAACGGAATAGTCGAAAGACGATGTGTGAAGCTGCCCGAACTATGCTAAGTTTCGCTTCCTTACCTCTTTATTTTTGGGCTGACGCTATTTCTGCTGCTTGTTTTACACAGAACAGGTCCTATCTCAACAAGCGATTCACGCTCACACCATATGAGATACTAAACAACAGAAAGCCCAATGTGAAATTTTTCCATGTGTTCGGCTCAAGGTGTTTCATCTTTAACTCTAAAGAACACCGCAACAAGTTTGATGTCAAAGCCGACGAGGGAATTTTTCTGGGTTACTCACTCACATCCAAGGCGTACAGGGTCCTAAACAAGCGTTCGAGAAGGATTGAAGAGACATAATATGTGACCTTTGATGATAGCTATGTCAAGAAGCTACAGGCCAAAGAAGACACCGCTGGGGAAATCTTTCCTCAAACTGGCCAAGTCACAGTCTCGATCGCCAATTTATACGAGAAATTTCTGGAGCTCTTTGACGAACCGGAGAAAGCTTCACTCTCCGAAGCAGGTGCAGCAGACAACAAAGTTGATCATATGAAGCGGATTGTCGAAGATGCTGCAAGGAGAATGCATGAAGGAGGATCGACCACTGATGACTCTCCATCCAACAATGCTTCAATCGAGGGGGAGCCAAGCTCAAATGTCGAGGGGGAGCCAAGCTCACAAGTCCAGGGGGAGCCAAGTTCTACAACTTCAACCGAAGGTCCTTCACCAACCGAAGGTGCTTCTCCAATCGAAGATGCCTCTCCAAACGAAGGTGCTTCAACGCATGAAAGTCCAGCACCACAAGACACCCCTGAACCTCATGTTTCTCAAAACTCATCAATTGAGGGGAAGCATGATGATATGACACTTGATTACGATAGCCAATCTGAGCCAGAAGAAATGATCAATGCTGAACTACCCTCCTCTTACCAAATGGACCAGAGATCATCCTATCTCTCAAGTAGTTGGTGATGTATCTAAAAAGGTTCTGACCCGATCACAACTAAAGGCAAAACAGACATCCTTATTTTCAAAGGTTGAGTTTTGTATGTTTAACTCATTCGTATCAAAAGTTGAACCGAAGACAGTTAACACTGCCCTCGATCACTCTGATTGGGTTCAAGCAATGCAAGAAGAACTAAATGAGTTTGAAAGGAACAAAGTCTGGCGCCTCATTCCAACTCCTCCAGATGCTTTGGTCGTTGGTCTCAAATGGGTTTTTAGGAACAAAATGGACAAGGAAGGTAATGTTATAAAGAACAAAGCTTGTTTGGTGGTAAAGGGATACTGTCAGGAGGAAGGGATAGACTATGAAGAGACTTTCGCTCCAGTAGCTAGGCTAGAATCTGTTAGAATATTTCTGGCTTATGCTGCTCACAAAAACTTTGAGGTTTTCCAAATGGACGTCAAGTGTGCATTTCTCAATGGAGAACTCGAAGAAACTGTGTATGTGGAGCAACCTCCTGGGTTCGTGAACGAAAAGTATCCAAATCATTGCTATATTCTGGATAAAGCTGTGTACGGCCTCAAACAAGCTCCGAGAGCCTGGTATGAAACGCTTACAAAATTTTTAAAGATGTCTAAATTTAAACAAGGTTCGGTTGACCCAACCTTCTTTCGCAAAAAGGAAGGTAACCACCTTATGATAGTTCAAATTTATGTCAATGACATCATCTTTGGCTCCACGAATCCCAGCTTAACAGCTGAATTCAGAAAGCTGATGGAGACTAAGTTTGAAATGAGCTCAATGGGTCCTATTAACTTTTTCCTTGGTTTAAACATAAGACAGGGACCCGAAGGCATCTTTATTAATCAGGAAGCTTACACGAAGACTCTCTTAGCAAAGTTTGGCATGATGGGAGACTCAAAAGTCAAAGTCCCAATGGCATTCGGCACCAAGCTTACCCCATCTCTAGACAAACCGGCTGTCGATATCACGCTCTATCGTCAAATGATAGGCTCACTGATGTATCTAACTGCTAGCGAACCTAATATCATGTTTTCTGTGTGTTATTGTGCTCGATTTCAGGCAAACCCAAGCGAACCTCACATGCTTGCAGTGAAGAACATCTTACGCTATCTCAAGTGAACCACCTCCTTAGGTCTATGGTATCCATCCAACTCAGGCTTCTTCGTTCAAGCCTATTCTGATGCTGACCTTGGAGGATGTGGACTCGACCGTAAAAGCACAACTGGTGGCTGTCAATTCCTTGACGGGAAGTTGGTCAGCTGGCAATCCAAGAAACAAACGTGTGTGTCGTTGTCTACTGCCGAAGCGGAATACATTGCCGCTGCATCCTGCACATCACAAGTGATTTGGATCCAGAGTCAACTTCGAGACTATGGACTCAATATGAAGAAGATCCCACTATATTGTGACTCTGAAAGTGCAATTAGGATCTGTCATAACCCAGTGCAACACTCTAAAACCAAACACATAGCACTGAGGTATCACTTCATCAAAGATCACGTGGAAGATGGAAACGTCGAAGTTCACTTCGTAAGAACCACTGATCAACTGGCTGACGTCTTTACCAAAGCTCTTCCTGAAGCATCATTCAATAAAATATTGCAAGGGCTAGGTATGATGGAATCAGAGTCAGTACCTCACACTACCTCTCAACCTCAAACGTAAGAAGCGAAACCAACCGAACGTTCGGGTTCGGTTCAACCATCTGACTCGCTCATTACTTCAAAGGTAGTTTTTCACTGTTGTATATTTCTTGTACAATTTTGTTTTTCTTTGTGTTAAAAATATTTTTCACTTGCATGTCTAAATTCCTTGGTTTCTCAAAAATTTTCAAAACCGAAACCTACCGAAGGTTCGGGTTCGGTTTTTCAAAATTTTGTTGAACCGAAACCAACCGAAGGTTCGGGTTCGGTTTTTCAAAATTTTCCTAAACCGAAACCAACCGAAGGTTCAGGTTCGGTTTTTCAAAATTTTCTAGAACCGAAACCAACCGAACGCTCGGGTTCGGTTTTTCAACTTTTTCCCAACCGAAACCAACCGAACGTTCGGGTTCGGTTTTTCATATTCTTTCCAAAGTTTTTTTTAAGTCTTATTTTTTTTCTTTTCTTCTTACTTATTTTTTTTATTTTTCTTTTATTTTTTTTAAATCTCAAAAACTCCAAAATTTTATTTTTTTTTATTCTTATTTTCTTGTGTGTTCGTTCGCTTATGGGGATATATTTGATGAATTACTTAAGTGTCCCTAGAAACATGCTGCTGTATGTGTCCCAAGCCTCATAAAATTTTGAATAATAGCCTTCATGACCTGGTACACACAAACCTTGTCTTCCCAATAAGGCTAACACATTTATTCTAATCGTGAGCTACCTCAATCTTTTCTCACATGAGTTAAGAGTTTCCTGCTTAGTCCTTATTTTCGCAGCAGAGGTACTATCTCTTCTTACACCATCTCCATAACTCTTCTCCACTACATTCGTTTCATCAACGTAACCCTTGAGACTCTCAGAAATTACCACTGAGGTTTATGGTTACACAAAATCTGTGTTTATGATCTTAGTTTCGTGTCACTACGAGCTGAGTGAAACCCAAAATTCAACACCTAATGAATTGACGGTGAACAATTAAATTGCTCAAGTTTTCACTAAAGGATTGACGAATGTACCCTAATGAAATCTCAAATTTTCTTTTGTGTGATTCCTATGAAATTGTTATACACCATAACATTTCTTCCCTTGGGATCCGGTTTTTAATTTTTTTTTTTTCTGAGATTTTATATTTTTCCAAGCCAATTTAAAATGAATTCCTTCCTACTTGTTCAACAGGCTACACCGGTCTCACAAGTACTTTGTTCACTTTCTTTCTTATTTCAAGCATAGAATTGACGAATCAAAGCGAAAGCCACCCCTATTAAGCCTAATTAAAAGAAGCCTTTCAACATTTACTAATAAGTGTTTGATCGTAATTCAACGGGAATCCACACTAACACTTTAAGGTCTCTCTTGACCCTTCAAGAATCAATCCGGAGACGATTCCGGTTGCCCATCTGTATAACATGTTTTACAACATGGGATACACAGAGGTTCTCACCTCTGTCGCTAAGTTTAAAAAATCTTGCCTGTCGCCACAGTGGAATGGCCTATTTACAGTCCTTTTCAAGGGCTTGTCGGAAAGGAGCTCAGGATCTGAAGGTGCAAGTCGTCTCTTCCTGTCAATTATGTACGGGGTCTACAACGGGATTAACCTGGACTATGGGTTGGTCCTATGGCAACAGCTCATCCAGAGCCTTTCTTCATCATCCCGACACTCTGAGGTGTCGTTGGCCCGGTTCTGGATCTTGATTACAAGATGGGCCATGGACAAGTTTGATGTTTCCACTGCTGACGGTGCATCGATGTCTTCTGTTGGTACGTTCCATACCAAGAAGATCATCGTCTCAGATGCATCGAAATTTTCCTTCATTGGCTCCATCCCGGAGACAATGTATGGCGACATGCCATCTGACAGCAGATTAATTCGGACGATCAAGGAGTTTAGGCCAACTGGTCCTAGAGAACTGACACCGGATATGCTCAGGTCGATTCACGATGCAGACAAACCGGTGAGCAGGGGCAAAAAGGCTGAAAAAGGGAAGCAAGCGTCCAAAGCTCCAAAGGGACCTTCTCCCAAAAAGAGGAAACAAACGAAGGCTGCACAGTCCCCACAGCCGAAGAGGAGGAAGACTCAACAGAAGCGAAAGCTTGTAATTCCCTCTTCTTCCAGTGACTCAGAGGGTGACAGTTCGGGTTCTGACGGCTCTCAAGGAGACGAATCTCCTCAACGAGGCAACACACCACCTCGGTCCCCTACCCCAGAGATGGAACTTCATAATTCCCCAGTTCCTTCACCTCCACCAACCATTCCTACTTCCATTCCGACCATAAACCCCACTATTCCCCCAACATCTTTCCCTATACCTCCACCCATTTTCACCACTGCAACCGAAACACCACCAGTAACCGAAACACCTCCCGTAACCGAACCACCACAAACCGAAACCCATACAACCGAAACTACCCATACTCAACCACCACCCAAATTTAACCCAACACCCACTCAACCTGAACCTACCAAATCCACAACACCCCCAACTTCACCACCCCCTCCATCTCCTGAAAATGCCTCTGATGGCGAAAACCCTTACCTTGGTGGTGAACACATGAACTTTGATTCGGTCTACTATAGTCCGTTTCAAGTTCAGAGTGACGAGGAGGATGATGCTCCAGTGACGAAGAAGCATCTCAAAGAGCTTAACGAGAAGGTTGACCTACTTCTCGCCTCCTCTTCCAACCAGCAGTCCTCTCTCTCTGAAGCTGCCCTTCAGAAAATTGTTGACGCCTTCTCCAGGGCTCAACATGATTCGGTGGCCTCAGCAACTGCTGCGATTGACGCCTCCACCAGAGCCTATGAGGCTGCGACCGAAAAAGTCGATAAACTATTCTCCGACGCTTCTGTCCTGCTGAAGTCATTGCAGGAAAGTGTCGACGCCACCAAGACAACTTTGGAACCAATTGTTCAGCAATTGGCCAAGTTCGTCTCAATGGAGTTGACTTCGTTCGCTACCCTACGCCAAAATATAAGTGACGACAACTCGGCACTTCGTGCCTCCATCGATGCCCGCCTCGCTAAGCTACAAGAGGATCTTGCAGCTGAGAATTCTTTGATGGACGTTCTGGCGAGCAAAACAACCGCCCTCAAGGTCAAGAGCACGCAACTTTCCAACTCCCAACAACAACTGGAAGCTCTTCGATCCGAAAGGGAAGTGATCAAAACGTGTGTTTCGGATGTCCACGCAGCATTATCCAACATCCTGGAAGCACACGATCCCATTCTTAACCATTCGGTGAGGCGTACCCTCGCTGAAAAGCTCTCTCCGGCTATGGACCTTCTCAGCAAAATCGAAGGCCTACCGAGTTTCGTGTCCATTCCTAAACAAGGGGGAGATGAGAAGACTGGATCGAAACCACCTCCTTCCTCCAAAGCTACTCACACAACCGAACCACCTCCAACTGATCATGCTTCGGGTTCGGGTGTGAAGAACAAAGGCAAAAACTTAGCTGAGGAAGAAGATGAAGATGAAGACAAGGAGACCATTGCTGACATGTTAAAACGGAAGAACAGTCGCAATGCTGACGATGATGCCAGTCGTGTGGCGCGAGAGGCTGAAGAAGCCGAACGCAAGCAAAAGGAAGCCCACGATCTCCTTGAGAGCCGGAAGACTCTCTTCCCTGCCTGGACCAGGGAGCGTATGATTAAAGAGGCCATAGAAACTCCCAGCATATTATGGCTCGAGCCGGTTATCTCGTTCGACTGCAACAACACTGTCGATTCGCAGTTCGACATGCCGCTGACTCGAAAGGCGTTCATCTTCCACGCCTTCTCTAACATATTTGAAGTCTCTCACCCAAACGCTGAGCTTGACAGGGAGCTCATTGACTTCTATCTGGCGGCTGCTCGTCCCCAGTACCTCACTTGGAGCGCCCAGAAAATTGTGAATGTCCGGGTGCTGAAGCCTTACGCCGAAGGGAGGTTCACAAACGTTCGGTTCAAGCTCATTCGGGGATCTGCAAGAACTGCTCATCTTATCTCCCTGGAAGATCTACCGAATCTAAATCCTCATGATTGGATTGTCCTGTATAATATCCTTTTCACTGATGAAGCTGAATATGGTCCCATTATAGACCATGTCAAAAGGATGTTAGCCTGCTACATCATGGAGGTTGCCCTAATGGATCAGGAGGTCGCCACAGTCTTCAAGAAGAAACCGAAGATTGCTCCTATGGGATCGGCCAGTGATCTCAACCAAATGAAAACGGGCAAGATCGACCCGAGACGCAACTCAGTTATGTTCACTAGAGCGGAAGGACAGAAATGTCTCTTCGCTTTAGCTGACAAACACCTTTACACCACAGCTTGTTTGGAGCATGTGTTATCGATTATCAAACGGTGTAAAGAGAACTCGGCTGATGACATCAAGTACTTCAACGACATGATCAATTGGTACATCCGGTTTAGACAGACCATTCTCTCCATCACCAAATGTCTGTTTAGCACCGTGAAGAAGAAGGTACCTGCTTCAGCTGCTGGCCCAAGTAACAAGTGAAGGTCTCGCTCCAAATTGACGCAAAGGGGGAGATTGTTGGGCTGAAGATTATTTTGAAGATTGCGTCTTTTGGGCTCGATAGTATAAGTTATTTTGTATTCCGGTTTGGGCCTGTCCAACCGAGAGCCTTTTATGTTTTGTATATAAGTTTATGCTTACATGCATATTAGGTTAATGATTTTAGAGATTAACGAAATAGCGATTCATCTAGAGCACAACAGGTTTCTTTAATCGTTCTTGTAACCTACCAATCCTCTACAGTTGATGTTCTTAATCGAGCTCTTCTGAGGATTTTGTTTAATCATTCGACTCGTTTGATTCTATCTTGTCTTGTTCTTATTATTGCTTTCTTACAGTTTATTATTTACATACTTGTTCAAGATCTAATCGATCTTCATAGATTAAAGGTTGTTTTAATATCATCAACTATGAAATGATTGAAGCCTTAGTTGCTTTTAATCACATGTATGCATTTGAGAAAAACCCCAAGCAAAGCTACATTGTTGCAAACACCGATTCAAGCCAGTTAGATTTCCCAGTTAATGAAATGATGTTCACCATGCCACAATTCAAGGCTGAGAGCAAATTTAAAGAAAAGGACGAGGGGACGCACATGAAGATAAGATTCCATGCTATTCTTGCCATGCCATCTGAGGAAGTGTGGTCATTAACAAAGATTAAGAAGGTGATTAGCATAAAGAAATATATGATCTTCGAAGACATAGTTCAAAATCTCAAGTATGTTGTGGTGAGGGCAGATGGAAAGATGTATGAATTCACTGTGGCTGACTTTCCATTGATGAACTTGTATGATCTTATACAAGTTACATTGATTCTGAAGGAAAGGTCATTTTCATACTTGCAAAATACTGAGCCAGATGAGTTTAAACTTGGAGTAACTCACATCAAAATTTTTATTGAAAATTACTACGAATGTATTGCAATGACTGATGTGGAGTTGGCTAATGCAAAGGGTTTGGAAGTAAAATCTCCCATGAATTCTATGAAGACTCAAGCAAAACTTAAAAAATATGTTGATGGAGAAATCTGCTTGAAACCTTTTGGGTTAGTCTTTTCTGGGAAGGATAAATCGGGAAGATCAAAGAAATTTTTGTTCCAAGCTGCAGAAGTGGAAAGATACTTGACTTCGCAATATACGAATTTAGTTGTTCGTATGAACCATTGCAAGAAGAATAATGAGGGTGATAAGAAGGAACTGAAGAAAATTATTAACTGGTATACGGAGATACGATGGGTCATGCTTTACTCAATTCAAAATTCTCACCAATTAAAGACTTCTACTTTGATTCCAAAGGGGGAGATTGTAAGGGTGAATATTGTTGTAATGAGTCGAAGTTTTGTGTCTTCGTATGTTTTGTTCTTCGTTCCTTATGTAATATATTTTTCTAAGGCATTGTATTTGAAGCTTAATGTTTAGTCCTTAGAATATTTTTTGTACGCTTTCCTCTCCTATAAATAGGAGTGTTTACTAGGATCATAGTAATAAAGTCTTTACAGAAAATTCATTTTGTACTCTGTAAAACTTGAGAAGTGTAATAGAGCTGAATCAGAAATTATATTTACATCTGTGTTCTAATCTTGCAAACATTTGTTTGATCATTTGAAACTCTGATTGATTTCATACTCGATTCTTTGATTCAACACCACTCGAGGCTGTAACTCGGCAAGACCCTCCGATTAATATGTCTTAGCGGGACCCTCCAGTCCCGTAGCTCGTTGGACCTTCTTGTCCGGTCTAAATCGTTGGACCCTCCGGTCCGGTCTAAAAGACACAAAGCATACATAATCACAATACACATAATCTCAAGCAAAAACATAACACATAAGACCCTCCGGTCTGCATATTGATACCACTCTAGGTAATGTATAGTGAGAAGACTCACCTCGTAAGATGTCTAGTAAACTCTTGTGCTCGATATCCTCGGTCTAGCCTCCGCCTATCACAATGATAAGATTTCTAATCAATACTCTCTTTACATCCTCATTTCTAAAGAATGGGTAGAAGACCATTCTACCATTCCCTAACCCCTCTTAATCAGTTTGACCAAACCCTAAGGTCAACTGAAGTCAACTCCAGTCAACGGTCCAATTCTGACCAGACTCGTCGAGTGCACTCGGGTGACTCGACGAGTCCATGCATGTTCCCAGAATCCTCACAAGGCCTCACTCGACTCATCGAGTTAGCCTCTCAATTCTACAGGTTACCACTGGACACGAATCGGTGAGTAACCCGATCCGACTCGTCGAGTCTGCTTATGGACTCGACGAGTTTCCTCCATGGAAATACTCATTTGACCTTCTGAGGCAAGATCTTTTTCTATAATCTATAGATCTGGCCTTCTTACACCCAAAAGTCACGTAAAGGTCTGAACTTGATGTTCATGCATGGTGTATTTTTCTTAATAACCATAAACACTCCCTTAATGGTTCTAAGCTTCAAAGTTCCATGTTTACTCCACTAAAGCTTCATATTTTTGGGCTCTTTGGACCTAGAAAGGTCCAGATCTATACCACAAACTTGCAATAGGGGTTTGATGCATTCAAGCCCCAATAATGAAGGTGATTCGAGCCTTAATCCCCAAAAATGGAATCTACAAGATAGGGAAGAAAAGGGGTCAAATTGATACCTCACACTGAAGCTCCTTGCTTGAATAGCTCGACTCTACAACTTCCTTTGGTCATTCTTGTTGGAACTCTTCTTCTCCTTTGCAAAATCACACCAAATAGCTCAAGATAACTCTTTCTCTCACTCTACACACTCAAACTTGCTAGGGTTCTCTCTTCTGGAAAGGTAGCTGCAAATGAAGGCCATAAGTGCCTTTAAATCGGGCTCAGGCCCAAAGATTTAGGGTTTCTGTCTACAACGCTGACTCGTTGAGTCGACTCGCCGACTCATCAAGTCCATTCATTAATTTAAGTCATCAGTCATGTCCCTACTCGATGAGTTGAGGCGTCAACTCATCGAGTCACTCCTCATGTCTCATAATAAAATACTCAAATTGTCATACCTGGAAATCCAAATGTTACAATTCTCCCCCACTAGAACCAGACTTCGCCCTCGAAGTCTCACTCCGCAAATAACTCTGGATGCTGCTCCCGCATCTCTGCCTCCGGCTCCCAAGTTAGCTCGGACCCTCTCCGATGTTGCCACTGGACTTGAACTAGAGGCACCTCCTTGTTCCTGAGAGCCTTAATCTTCCGGTCCAGGATTGTGATCGGCCTCTTGACGTAATTCAGTCTCGCGTCCACCTGAATGTCCTCTAGTGGTACAATTGTCATCTCATTGGCCACACACTTCCTCAACTGGGATACATGGAAGGTGTTATGAATCTGACTCAACTCCTCAGGTAGCTCTAAACGGTATGCTACCTTGCCCACTCTCGTGGTCACCCTGAAAGGACCAATGTATCGGGGCCCCAGCTTGGCCCTCTTCCTGAACCGAATCACCCCCTTCCAAGGGGATACCTTCAGTAGCACAAAGTCTCCAACCCAGAATTCGAGCTCGGATCGTCGCCTATCTGTGTAACTCTTCTGGCGACTTTGAGCTGTCAGTAACCTCTGTCTGACCTGCTGAATCTGCTCAGTCGTCTTAAGCACTATCTCAGTGCTTCCCATCACACGATGCTTTACCTCTCCCCAACAGATGGGGGTCCAACACCTCTTCCAATATAAAAGCGCAAAGGGAGGCATACCAATACTCGAATGGTGGCTATTGTTATAAGAAAACTCAGCCAAAGGTAGGCATGTGACCCAACTTCCACGAAAGTCCATAACACATACCCGAAGCATGTCCTCGAGCGTCTGAATCGTCTGCTCACTCTGCCCGTCTGTCTGTGGGTGATAGGCGATTCTGAAGTGCAGTCTCGTACTCAACTCCTCATGAAACTTATTCCAGAAGCTGGAAGTAAAATGCACGTCTCGGTCTGACACGATCGAGATCAGCTCTCCATGTCGAGACACTACCTCTCTCACGTATATCTCTGCCAGCCTCTTGGCAGAAGAGCTCTCACTGATAGCAAGGAAGTAAGCGCTCTTTGTCAACTGATCCACGATCACCCATATTGCATCGATACTCCTCGCGGTCCTCGGCAATTTGGTGATAAAATCCATAGAAATTTGTTCCCATTTCCACTAGGGAACCTCTAACGACTGCAACTTACCATGCAGGCGCTGGTGCTCGGCCATAACCCGACGACAGGTCAAGCACCTCTCGACTACCCAATCCACATCCCTCTTCATACAGGGCCACCAGTAATCTCTTTTCAGGTCCAAATACATCTTAGTGGGCCCGAGATGGATCGAGAATCTCGATTTGTATGCCTCCTCCATCAGTGTGCTATGAGCCCCGCCAGTAAACGGCACCCAAATCCGACCATGAAAGGTCATAAGCACTCGGCTATTCGTCACAAACTCGGATACCTGTCGAACCGCCCGCTCCTTCTTGCGGTTCTCTGGTCTCATGGTCTCTGCCTGAGCTTGTCGAATAGTATCTAGCAACGGAGTCATAACTGTCATCCTCATGCACATATCTCAAATTAGGGCACTCTCCGTCCAGCAAATCAGAGCATCGGCTACCACGTTAGCCTTGTCCGGGTGGTACAGGATCTCACATTCATAATCCTTTACCACATCCAACCAAATCCTCTGACACATGTTCAGGTTGGGCTGGTCCATAAGATACTTCATACTCTTGTGGTCCGTGTATATGGTACACCGAACCCCATACAAATAATGGCGCCATATCTTGAGGACGAACACCACTGCCCCCAACTCCAAATCATGGGTGGGATATCTCGTCTCGTGAGGCTTTAGCTACCTCAATGTGTATGCTATCACGTGCCCTCTCTGCATAAGCACCGCACCCAACCCCGATGTAGACGCATCGCAGTAAACCAAAAAATCCTCCATCCCCTCAGGGAGGGCTCACACCGGGGCTTCGCATAATCTCTGGAAAAGAGTCTCAAACAAGGTTTGCTACTCGGGACCCCAAGTAAAAGCAACACCCTTCCGGGTCAACCATGTGAGGGGAACGGAAATCTTGGAAAATATCTGATAAATCTCCGATAGTAGCCGGCCAACCCCAGAAAACTCTTGATCTCGGTGGGGGATCTCGGCACCTCCCAACTCATAACAGCCTCAATCTTGTCTGGATCGACTAATATCCCATTCTGATTAATGAGGTGCCCAAGAACTAGACCTTTCGTAACTAGAAATCACACTTGGAGAATTTGGCGTAAAGCCTCTCCAATCTCAACACTCCGAGGATTTCCCTCAGATGCTCCTCATGATGCTCTCTGGATCTTGAATACACTAAAATATCTTTGATGAACACGATCACCAATCGCTCTAACATCGGCTTGCATACTCGGTTCATGAGATCCATGAACGCTGTTGGTGCATTAGTGAGCCCAAAAGGCATCATCACGAACTCGTAATGCCCATAACAAGTCCTAAATGTCATCTTCTGAATATCCTCATCACGCACCCTCATCTGAAGATATCAAGACCTCAATTCTATCTTGGAGAACCAAGACGCACCCTGCAACTGATCAAACAGATCGTCGATCCTCGGTAATAGATAACAGTTCTTGACCGTCAACTTGTTCAACTCCCGGTAATCAATGCACATCTGGTGCGAACCATCCTTTTTCTTGACAAAAAGGATCGGCGAGCTACTCGATCGGATGAATCCCTTCCCCAACAGCTCTTGAAGCTACGAGGATAACTCATGCATCTTCGATGGTGCAAGGCAATAGGGTGCCTTAGCAATAGGCGCCGCTCCCGGAATCAAATCAATACGGAACTCAACCTGCCTCTCAGGAGGCACACCCGACAACTCCTTGGGGAAAACATCCGGGAACTCATGCACTATTGGAACCTTATTGACAAAACTCGGCCTCTCCGAGACAACTCGTGTATCCATCACATATGCTACAAACCCCCTACAACCCTGTTGTAGACTCCGTCTCGCTCTAGCAGCTGAGCAAAATGCTGACCCAGATCAGGTACTCTCGCCATACACCGTAAGTACTCCCCAACTAGGGTCTCGTATGGTCACCAACTAATGGTCGCCATCTATAACAGCTCTGAATCGGCTCAACTAGTCCATACACACAATGACACAGACATCCCCCATCGCAATAGGTACCAGATCTATCGAGAACTCAACACTGAAGATCTCGGGTACACATCCTCAGATCACATCAGTGGAAAAAACCGCACGCTCGTCATCCATGGAAACTCGCAGAGGTCGACTCAACACCTCTTGTCGAATGCCGATGTGATGGCTAAACGCTAAAGATACGAAAGATCGGCTCGCACCCGAGTCAAATAACACCAAGGCAGGTACATAATTCACAAGGAAAGTACCTAAGCATACCACATTATAAGCACAGCATCTCAATCACAACATAAGTAAATAAAAAGAATACATACTAGACACAACATCGGGCACTGCGCAGACCTCCTCCGTTGTCAGCTAAAAGGCTCTCCTGCAAGCCTTTGGTGCCTCAGCCTTCACCGGTCGGGCCTCGGTGGCTCTAGTAGCAGCCGGTGCAGATCCCTGTGCCGATCCCTGAAGCAGCTGTGGGCACTCGGCCTTCCGATGGCCAGTATGGTCGTAATAAAGAAAACTGAAAACCCCTTGAGGCAATCCCTCGCGAAATTCCCCTCTTTGCCACACTTGTAGCACACCCCCGCTCTACATACACCATCATGGATCTTGCCGCACTTCCCACAAGTGCGGCCCTTCTGGCCTCTGGATCTCGAATCGGCGGACTTTGCCCGCTTGGCTATCGGCTGAGACTGTACCAGCCGCCTATCCCTCCTCTGAGACTCAGCCTCTTCTCTGGCCTGAGTCTCTAGCTCAATCTCCCTCTTCCAAACATTTTCCTGGAGCTCGTCAAATGTCCGGTATGACAAGTTCGCCACGAACTCCCAAATGTCTCTCCTCAGTATGCTCAAATATCGGCTCATACGTGTGAAAGACCCTAACTTTTGTATTTCTGAAAGACCCAAACTTTTATACTTCACAATATTGTTACTCCGAAATATGCTACATGCATATTCATAAAATAATATTTTACATTGATAGTTTGATTACAAAAATTGGATACAAACCGACTATTACAAAGTGTTATATATTACATAACTACCCAGGATACTATACTCTGATACATACATGATCCCTAAATACAAAAGTAATATTACAACTATTCTAAACCTTCCAACAGTATATAACTATATTGGTTACTTATATCCTGCAAATTTGTTAAACATTGAGATGTAAGCGGTGACTCTTAGTGAGTTCAATAATAGCTACAATATAACGTTATGCCATATATATACTTCACTATGGCAGAAGCAATGAGAAACAAGGAACAAAAAAGGTATATGTGAATCATGTGACATGATTTTCATATCAATCAATGACTCGATTCAAAGATATACAGTCAATAACAATTTCAATACTTGATAAACATCAAAAATGCTTTGGCCCAAAGGGTACTAAAGACATACTGCCGATGCCACAGTGATGCCTATGTCATACACTTCATGGTCATTGGTACATACCAATACTCAAGTGACGCCTATGTCATACACTTCAGGGTCATAAAACTTCAGAACATAAAGAATACTCAAGATTTAACATTTTGGTAGATTTCAAGTTTTCACGCCCTGTCTAACCTTCTGTCAATGCCATAGAATAGAAGTCATTCTCTTACGAGACATGCTCTAAATGGCCAGAGGCTACATACCAATACCACTGTGAATCTAAGTCCTTTCACTGATCACTTGGCCAAAGGTACAGCTTTGCTATCAAAATAGCGGAAATAATAACACAGAAAAACACATAGCATATATAACACATAACACACAATTGTTCCTATATATTGAACTCAACTTGAATTTACCGGGGGTTAAAATAGTAAATTGGGCAGCACTTCGGCTTTAAATATGACTTTCTATGTTGAAAAGCGGGAGCTTTATTGAAAACCGGGCCCTACGAGGGTTAGGCTTCAAAACCGAAAAGATAATTTCTTGGGGTCTTCGGGCACTTCGGGGCGTGTTTCAGGTGCTAAAATTGACACCGGGGCTTCGGGGGATGTCAAAATAGTGAACATATGGAATTAGGGGTGAAAAAGGGCAAATGCTCAAAACTACATGAGAAGGCTCGCAGGCCTCCATTTTATAGGCTGCGAGGGCGAGACTTTAGCCGACCAGAGGATGCATGGAAGCAGCAGAGGTGAAGCGCGTGGCAACAGCTGGTGGTCTCAGATTGGACCACGCTTTGGACAGGCGAGGAGTCACCGGGTGACTTCAGAGAATTAGTTTAAGTGAACTAGGAATTTTGAGAATTTCTAAACTTAAACAAGAATTGTTAAGTGAAGATGATACGATATGTATCTGGTATATTTTAGGTTGAATACCTAATGGAGACAAGCACTAGAATATTAAGAGGAGATATTCCTTATATTCTAATATGTGCAAAATGAATATAGCATGCCTTAGAGTGCTTATCTATAATTGTTATTATTTGAGAAAGTTTAAGGTCTGACATCGATAAGTTTATAAATAAACGATTGTGGAATATCGTAAAATAATAAATATGAAGTGTTATCGTAAATAGTGTATTAATACCAATAGAGTGGTATTATACAAATAAAGTATGTTTGATGATATAATAACATCTTTGGAAGAAAGATGGGCGTTTGAAACATGTTTGGGCGAGATAAATGTGTTGGTGAAAATCCACGAAGTTGTTTCCACCGTTGTTCAAATTGAATGTAGTAGAGCTTGCTGAGATGCAGCTATAATGCAGACTTCTTAGGATAGACTCCTATGAAGTAGACTTAAATGATACAACCACGAGAAGAAGACTTACTTGGATACAGGAATGACGATGTCATGGAAGGATAATGGATGGACAAATGTATATGGTGAATTACATGAGTTAGAAGATGATGCAAGTAGTTGGAAACCATTTGTCTCTACACTACTAGAGTAAATTTTAGGTGTAGTATGTCTTGTAGAGTAGACACTACCCGAGAAAGAATTTATATGAAGAATTAGAAGTAAAATTCTATTGACCTATGAAAAAAAATATTAGAATATGCTAGATCAAGCATATGCGTGGGAAGAATCTTAGAAGACGAGTATAAGTAATCCAAGATATGTTTGATAGAAACGTGAAAACCCTAGTTGAGTCTAAGAGAAACCGTTGTATGTATTTGTTTGAACACATTCATGTGTGATAAGTTGTTTTGTGATTTTGAATGGTGACTTGGAAAACTGCGAGACAATACTTGGGAGGAGTATGAGTAGGTGTGAATGATAGTAGAGGCCTATACTATCAGAAGCATAGGACTCATACTTGGATCAAGGAAAGTCGCAACCAAGAAGCTAGAAATCAATTCCGTTTTTGTTCGAATATGTCATTACCTTCGTTTCGGTGATGACTAAGAAGATGATTTTGTTCAAACCTTAGTGCTCATAAAGAACCGAGTTCGATTAGTATAAATCCGCGAAGTAAGATGATTGGTTCAGAAAACCATGTCTTATGTAGTGACGAAACTGTTGGAATAGTGTCTAAGGATGCAACTATATTAGGCAAGTATTTGACCCGATTGTGCATGGTCCTTTTGGGTTGCCTTCACCATAGCAACTTGACAGGATGATTTATTATGAGAGAATAAATATTATTAATATATTATGAGAATAATATAAGGAATAATAATATTGTTATTTGATTAATATAAGTCATAAATTAATCAGAATTAATTTGGTGACTTAAAGAGATTAATTAAATAAGAGGGTATAAACTGTCATTTGTTTGATAGTTAAACTTTGGGCCGTAAATCCTTTATGGATAGGGTTGGACGATTTCTAGGGCTTAGGATAAGCCACAAATCGTCCAAGGGCTTATCTTGGAAAGGATTTGGATTTCTTTGAGTAAAAGTTATCCAATTAGGGTTTAAGGGTGAAACCCTAGGAGCCTTACAAGTATAAATAGACCCTTAGAGCAAGGGAAACCGGCACCTCTGAAAAAGAAAGGAAACCCTGGCCGATTTCTTCCCTCTCCTCTCTCTCAAATCATCCTCTTGCTAGTTGGTGTTTGTAAGCCATTAAAGGAGTGACATTTGTGACTCTAAAGCTCCAAGAACAAGAAGATAAAACAAGTGTTTCAAGGTAAGCTTCTAACTCTGATTTTGTATTGTTCTTATACTCTATTAGCTATTAGAAGTCTTGGATCCAATGCATGTTTAATTAGAGAAACCTAGATCCAAGCATTAGGGTTTGTATGTGCACATAGGAATGTTCATATGGCCAAAACCCATCAGTGGTATCAGAGCCTCGATTGGTTTCTATTAAATTGATGCATGATTGTTTGTTTCTTGTTTGCAAAATTCGAATTTTGTGGTTCTGAGTCATGGACTCGGCGAGTCCCATGGTGGACTCGGCGAGTTGGCCTGACTCGGCGAGTCCAGTTGGGCACTCGGCGAGTCCGAGCGTCAGGAAGAGCTAAAATCGGGATTTTTTGATATTTATCTTATGGAAACTTGCCTTTATCATATTAGATCAACCCTAATCCGATTTTTTGATATATATGACTATAATCTTGATCTAATTGAAGATATTTATCAATTAATAAAATATTTAATTTCCTTATGTGATAATTAATTAATTATTTTGATTAAATTGGTAAATTATTTAGCAAGAAATCATTAAATAAAATCAAATATGGATAATTATGGAATTAACTGTTAATTAAGATTATTTGTTATTTGATCCTCCATGTTTTAAATGTTTAAAACTTGCCCTCAAGTTTTGAAATTTATGTTTTGTGATTAAAAGTTTAATTTAGACAATTTAAATTTAAAACCCTAGAATTTTACAAGTTTAAAATCCAACCCTATACTAATATAATATTACAAGATTAATATATATATATATATATATATATATATATATATATATATATATATATATATATGTATAATTAAAATGCTAGTCTTACCGTTAGTAGGCCTCATTCACGAAGCAGGTCTATAAGTTGGGTATAAGGTTGCTGCCTATAAAATGGCGCTTAATGGGTGTACACTCACACCTACCGCTTGCTTGATCGGTGGAGGATCGTTAGCCGAACGGGTAGGATAGGGCAACCTCATCCTCTCATTAAAAGTATAATATGAAATACAAAGTAACTACATGTTTTTCAAAAATTTCCCAATCTTAGTTACTTTAGGAAAGGTGAATTGATGCAATCCCATGAAATTACACTTTGCACCCTTGCTAAGAAGTTAGTGGAGCGTGTGTGGTTTACCGGCACACTAATTGGTTCTAAGCAAAGGTGGCAAAGGGTGATTCATTATTTATCATAGTTCGATGGAGCGTGTGTGGTTTACCGGCACATCGAATAGGTGATCGTTACAATGAAGGCACCATGTAAATTTGCATGGTAATTCACACCCGCTTTGTGATGCTCGGTATCCCAGTCACAAACAAGAGGGGCATATCGAGATTTAAACATGCCATTGAAAAGTTTCAATGAAACTCATCTAAACCTAGGAATTCTCAATACATTTAGAACTTAAAGTTATGTTTTGTGGTGGAGAATTAGTGAATCGTCATTCACTTACCTTCAAATTGTTTGCATGTTAGATTACAGCATCCCTTTTCTAATATGTAAATATTGTTGTTGGATCCTAGCCCTAATTTTCTTATTGGGTGATAATTAGGGATTCATATTCTAATCTATCTTTGTCCTTTCTATTTGTAGATGTCGAACGCAAACAACGCTGCTGCTAGTTCATTCACATTGACGAGCCTTTGTCAAAAGGTCACTTTCGATGGGACGAACTTTAGCGAATGGATAAGATACATTCGCACTATTGCTCGCTATGAGGACAAGGAGTATGTCCTCGATGAGAAGCTCGAGAAAATCAACCCTGAAATCGCTACTCCGGCTGAAATAACCGCTTTTGAAACTCACGAGCATGATGCAACGAAGGTACATTGCATCATGATAGCCACTATGAACTCCGAATTCCAAAAATCCTATGAGGACATGTACCCGTACGAGATGCACCAAGACTTGTTGGAGAGATACCACCAAAACGCAAGACAAGAGCATTATAAGATTTTCACTAACATGATTTCCGCTAAAATGGGTCATGGAGAGTGTCTTACCGTGCACCTGCAAAAGATGCAACGGTATGTCGACCGTCTTCGCAAGTTGAATGTTGACTTTGGGAAGACTTGGCGATCGACATGGTGCTTCACTCTTTGCCTCCAAGTTACAATCAATTTAGGATGACCTACCACATGAACAAAGAAGAGGTCACCCTAAGCAAGCTCCAAGGTCTCTTGAGGGTCGCTGAGAGCAACTTCAAGGACAAGTCTGTTGCACCAACTCCCAATCCACTCGTTGCTCCTGTGTTGGCTATTGGACAAGGAAAGGGAAAGAAGAGGAAGGCTTCGTCTAAGAACCATCGCAAGGTTAAGCCCCGAGATGGTGCCTCTTCTAGTGGGACCAAAATTGATCCTGCTAAACCCTGCCCTAACCCAAAGGAGGCAGAGTACCACCATTGCCATAAAATAGGGCATTGGAAGAGAAGCTGCCCAGACTACCTGCAAGCCATAAGGGAAGGAAAGATCAAGCCATCTTTCGCAGGTATTTATACAATTAAATCTAACGATTCTTCTCATTCTATTTCTTGGGTCCTTAATACCGGTTGTGGTTACCATATTTGTTCTGAATTGCAGGGACTAAGAAGAAATAAAGACGTGGAGCATGAAAGGATAAATCTAATCATGGGGAACAGAAGATCGTCGCCTGTGACAAAGATTGGAGTGTATTCTTTAGTGCTTAGGAATGGTTTATCTTTAGATTTGAACAATTGTTGCTATTCGCCAGAAATGGCTAGAAACATCATTTCATTTCATGGTTTGTTTAGACAAGGTTTTAGGTTTTCTTTTAATAATGAGAATGGTTCTATTTTGGCTTATCTAAATGGTGTCTTTTATTTTGAAGCAATACCGTGTAAAGGAATTTATGAAACTGTTATGATTGTTGATAACTTAGGAAATGATGTTTTATGCATGGATTCTTCCAATAGTATGGATAGAGCATCCTTGTGGCATTGTCGTCTTGGACATGTCAATAAGAAGCGCATAGCCCAACTCCAAAAGGATGGAGTGTTGCAGTCATTCGACCTTAGGGAAGATGACACATGCGAATCTTGTTTACATGGAAAGATGACTAAGTCACCCTTCACAAGTACGTGTGAAAGGGGTGAGGGTCTATTAGACCTAATACATACCAATGTATGTGGACCATTTAGATCAACCACGAAGGATGGGAACCGCTTCTATGTGACTTTTACCGATGACTATAGTAGATATGGGTATATCTACTTAATCAAGCAAAAGTAAGAAACTTTTGAAAAGTTCAAAGAGTTCAAGAATGAAGTGGAGAATCAATTGGGCAGGAAAATCAAGATGCTTCGATCCGATCGAGGAGGAGAGTACCTAAGTCTTGAATTCCATGATTATCTCAAGGAGTGTGGAATAGTTTCACAATTAACGCCACCTAGGACACCACAATTGAATGGTGTGGCAGAAAGGCGTAATCGAACCTTGTTGGACATGGTTCGTTCTATGATGAGTCATGCTTCACTACCTATCTCTTTTTGGGGGTATGCCTTAGAGACTGCCGCCCATATCCTTAACTGAGTCCCTACTAAAAAGGTTGCCAAAACACCTCACGAGATGTGGATAGGGAAAGCTCCCTCGTTGGCACATATCAAGGTTTGGGGTTGTGAGGCTTTCGTAAGATGAGATACTCACGACAAGCTCGAACCTCGTAGTGAGCGATGTATTTTCATCGGCTACCCGCAAAAATCCTTTGGATATCTCTTTTATAGACCGAAGGACAATGTTGTCTTCGTTGCGAAAAAGAGGAGTTTTCCGAGAGCGAGAACTCATAAGCCAAGGAGACAGTGGGAGGCAAATTGAGCTTGAAGAGATTTAAGAATCGATAGATGAAGGAACCTCTACCGCTGGCACTCAACCCGAGGAGGAAACTCCGGTTGAACCGATTGACGAGTCCTTACCTCTTAGACGTTCCGAAAGAGTTAGAGTTCAACCCCAGTTTTATGGTTTTCATATTACTATCGAAGGGTACACGTATATTAGTGATGGTACACTAATAAATTTAGATGAACCTAATAACTTTAAGGAAGCCATGGCAGGCCCGGAGTCTACAAAATGGAAGGAGGCAATGGACAGCGAGATCAAGTCCATGTATGACAACCAAGTTTGGAATTTGGTTGATAATGTGCCCAGACGTAAGACCGTTGGGTGCAAATGGAACTTCAAGAAATGGAAACGTACACACATATAAAGCGCGATTGGTGGCGAAAGGCTTTACTCAAACTCCCGGAGTTGACTATGATGAGACCTTCTCACCAGTTGCAAAGATAAAATCTATTAGAGTGATGCTAGCAATTGCCACATTTCATGATTATGAGATTTGGCAAATGGATGTCAAAACTGCTTTCCTTAATGGGAAGTTGGCCGAGGATGTTGACATAGCTCAGCCAGATGGGTTTGTGGATCCGAAGCATCCGAATAGAGTGTGTAAGCTTGAGAAGTCCATTTATGGACATAAGTAAGCATCTCGCAGATGGAATCTTTGCTTCGATGAGAAAGTCAAAGAGTTTGGATTTGTACGAAGCGAAGATGAATCGTGTGTATATGTTAAATCCAGTAGGAGTATAGTAAGCTTCCTCGTTCTATATGTAGATGACATATTACTCATAGGAAACGACGTCCCGACTCTGCAGGAGGTTATGTCCTGGCTCGGGAAGTGCTTCGCTATGAAGGACCTCGGAGAGGCTTCTTATATTTTGGGAATAAGGATAGTAAGAGAAAGAAGTAAGAGACTAATAGGACTTAGTCAGAACACTTACTTGGAGAAGGTACTAAAACGTTTTAGTATGGAAAACTCGAAGAAGGGAGAATTATCGATACAAAGTAATGCCAAGTTGAGTAAGACTCAAAGTCCGAGTACCGAAGCTGAAATAGCAAAGATGATCCGAGTACCATACGCTTCCGTAGTTGGCTCAATCATGTATGCTATGACTTGTACTCGCCCTGATGTAGCCTTTGCTTTGAGCATGGTTAGCAAATATCAAGGGAACCCTGGTAGAGCTCATTGGATTGTGGTGAAGAATATCCTTAAGTACCTTCAGAGGACAAAGTAATGGTTCTTAGTCCTCAGAGGGAGTGATGACTTGAAGGTGCGAGGGTAAAGTGACGCCAGCTTTCAGACCGACAGGGACAACTACCGTTCGCAGTCGGGCTGGGTCTTTACCCTGAATGGAGGAGTAGTGACTTGGAAAAGTTCCAAGCAGGAAACCGTAGCTGATTCAACGTGTGAATCAGAGTACATTGCAGCGAGCGAAGCGTCGAAGGAGGCGATATGGTTGAAGAACTTCATCGGTGATCATGGAGTTGTACCTGACATAAAGGAGCCCATGGAGATTTTCTGTGATAATGAAGGAGCGGTTGCCTTGACCAAGGAACCGAGAGATCATGGTAGATCTCGACACATCGACAGAAAATATCATTTTATTAGACATCGTGTAGAAGAAGGACAACTCGTAGTGAAGAGGATATCATCAGAAGATAACCCAGCAGATCCGCTTACGAAGGGACTGAGTAGGGTTAAGCACTTGCAGCATGTTAGGAGTATTGGGCTGAAGGATGATATTAGTATAGATTAGATAGTAGTAGAAACGTGTAATAGATAAATGTGATTAACATTTGATGATTAAATAAAAGAGTATTATTTATGAGTAATGTTACTGTCTTATGTTAATTGTTTAACTATTGTTTCATTTAGCATGTTTTGACTTCCAGAATAATTGAGTTTATTAAGAATAATCGAATTATTCAAATTGTCCACAATCGTTCATATGTTGGAAGTAGATATGAATGAAGATTGTCATGAATCGGTGTGTAGATTGTCTAAATGGTTTTAGACATAGTAAAAGGTTGGTGCAACGTTCGTGAGTGCTTATGAACTAGTTTTGAGCATTGGAACAAACTCGCGCTTGCTGGAATCACCTTATGGAATATGATATAAAAGGGTGATCGCAAGACGATAATATCATATAGTCTTAAAACCTAGATATATGGTTTGTTATTTGTTAATTGGTTGTACATTGATAATGCGAAAACGCATCAGTAACTCGGTGTTATAAAACGCATTGTTGTGTATAGTTGATTAATGAATAAGTAAATGCATATAAGTCGAAGTTTATCTGTTACTTTTATCCCAAGAGGGTAAAAGCGATATCTTGGCCGCTCGATGATTTGATTTGACTTATGTGCCGGGCCCGGTCAGAACTGAATTGATGTGTTCGATTAAGTTCTATGTCAAATGAATTGGAGATCGAGAAACCAAATGCTAGACAAATTATTCCATAGAATTGTCAGCATGATATCTAACAGAGGACTGTACGATCCCTTATCTAAAGGACAAGATTGATTAGATCAGAGTTTGACAGCGTCTTTGAGAGCTACGATTGCAAATCGAATTGTACTTGTGCATATAGTTACTACACTTATCCAAGTGGGAGACTGTTGGAATAGTGTCTAAGGCTGCAACTATATTAGGCAAGTATTTGACCCGATTGTGCATGGTCCTTTTGGGTTGCCTTCACCATAGCAACTTGACAGGATGATTTATTATGAGAGAATAAATATTATTAATATATTATGAGAATAATATAAGGAATAATAATATTGTTATTTGATTAATATAAGTCATAAATTAATCAGAATTAATTTGGTGACTTAAAGAGATTAATTAAATAAGAGGGTATAAACTGTCATTTGTTTGATAGTTAAACTTTGGGCTGTAAATCCTTTATGGATAGGGTTGGACGATTTCTAGGGCTTAGGATAAGCCACAAATCGTCCAAGGGCTTATCTTGGAAAGGATTTGGATTTCTTTGAGTAAAAGTTATCCAATTAGGGTTTAAGGGTGAAACCCTAGGAGCCTTACAAGTATAAATAGACCCTTAGAGCAAGGGAAACCGGCACCTCTGAAAAAGAAAGGAAACCCTGGCCGATTTCTTCCCTCTCCTCTCTCTCAAATCATCCTCTTGCTAGTTGGTGTTTGTAAGCCATTAAAGGAGTGACATTTGTGACTCTAAAGCTCCAAGAACAAGAAGATAAAACAAGTGTTTCAAGGTAAGCTTCTAACTCTGATTTTGTATTGTTCTTATACTCTATTAGCTATTAGAAGTCTTGGATCCAATGCATGTTTAATTAGAGAAACCTAGATCCAAGCATTAGGGTTTGTATGTGCACATAGGAATGTTCATATGGCCAAAACCCATCAGAAACTTCAGTCGGAAAATTGAAGAAGTAGATGGTCAAGGTGGTCGGTAAAAATATAATGATCTTCATTAAAGGAGTGAGCAACCATTTGCTGGAGATGTTACCTGTTATGAAGACGATGAAGAATTTAATTATTAATGGAAGGATTACAGTATGAAATTCGTGATTACGTAATCAATCGAAATATTCTGTCATTTGACAAAACTGATGTGTATACCCAAAAACACGAGCACGGATTAGAGATACGTGGTGCCATTCCTTCTATCCCGAAGCATCCACGTGTTGATCAAACTTTAATTGTTTTCTCTATTCCATCAGCTCGATTTATTCGATCTAATTCTAATACAAGAGTTTGGTTCGTTATGTGTCTTGTGCATTATAAAATCAAAGGTCATTAGAATATAACCATTCGAGTTGTTGTTGTAGCAAAAGTAAAGACAATATCTTGGGTTTAGTCTATAAACCAAGAAGGAGCAAGAGTCTGCAATGAGAATTGAGTTTTAACTCAAAGATTAGGATTGAAGGCCCAATAGAGAATGATGAGCGGGTGCAAGTTTAAGCACCGCTAGTAACTAAGAAGTTTGAAGGGTTTGACAATCGTTTGGCAAACCAAAAGTTAAATATCATACATTTTAGATTACCACAAAGGAAGTAAGTTAAGACTCGAATGTTGTGACTAGTAATTTTCTCGTAAACTCTAGATCTGCTCACATCTTATTTGATTTCGATGCCTCATCTTCTTTCGTGCCTTATAAATTCGCACATTCTTTTCAAATTGCTTGTTACGCAATTGTCCAATCATTTCATATAGATACATAGGAAGCATATCATTACTTGCTGATAAAGTCTATAGAGACATAGGAATTGAAGGTTATAATCTTCTTGCTAACCTAATTCCTATCTCCTTGCCCAACTTTGATATTATTCTCGACATGGATTGGTTATCAAAGAACCACGTAGAACTCTTGTGCTACGAAAAGAAGATCCAATAGAGAAATACGCGCAAGTATACTTGGACAGAATTGTGGCGAGACATGGTGCGCCATTAAAGATTATTTTCGATTGTGATACTCGTTTCACTTCTCACTTTTGGGCGAGAATGAAACATGAATTAGGATCTCGAGTTGCTCCTAGTACAACTTATCATCCTCAGACAAATGGTCAAAAGAAGAGAGCAATCCAAACAGTAGAAAATATACTGAAGGTATATGAAGTATTGTATGAGCATAAATGTCATACTCAAGTATGTTGGCGTGACGTAGGATAGAAAATCTTTGGAGGCTCTGAAATGATTCAAGACATCACTGACAAGATACAAACTGTCCGAGAAAGAATGAAAGCGGCCCAGGATCAACAGAGGTCCAATACATAAAAGAGGAGACGACCCGTAGAATTTCGGGTGGATGATTTAGTAATACTAAAGGTATTTCATGGAAATGCGTTATGCGACTTTGGAAGAAAGAACGATTGGTAAGCAAGCATACTGCTTGGAATTGCCTGAAGATTTGACAGATATTCATGAAGTGTTTCATGTGAGTTATCTGTGTAAAGGTTTAAGCATATATGATGAAACAATCTTGTTATCCGAGGTGAAATTGGATAATAAAATAAGAATGAGATAAGAACGAAATATCCTCATTTGTTTAATCATTGTGATTTCAGGGACGAAACCCTCAAATGGATGAGGTATTTGTAAACGTTTTGAAATCGTGTTTTGTAATGAATAATATTACGAAATATTATGTGAATTTGAGTAATTAAGTTCTAACAGATAGTTTTTACTAGAATTGAAGTAAACTATGCTTAGAATCATTCATAAAGTATTGGAAGTCTTATAAGATTCCAATCAAATGTCAAATAGTGAAATTTTAGAGAAAATATAAAATTTGAAATAAGTACAATTTTATTATTCAATGTTGTAGAGAATCTCGTTAGAAGCATTTTGGCGAAAACCTCGTCAAAATCCAAGTTATAGCGAAGAAGTTATGACCAATCGAAGATCCATGACAAAATCGGCAAACACTATTTCGCGTAAAAAGTGAGTTTTCGATAAACTACTTTTTAGCCTTAGTGATCTAAATGAAAGTTGTAGAACTCGTGAAATTAATGAACTTTCATATAAAGAACTTTTAAATCTGACTTCGTATGAAGAAGTTATGATTTTTTAAAGTTTCGGAATAGCGGTAGACAGCTAAAAACTCGAAATAAAGATCGAGCGATATTTAGCCGAAACAACCTAAACGGGAATTGAAGGTCTCGTCAATAGTAGTACAACGGTAAAAAGACAGATAAAAACGGATGTCAGGTGAAGAAGTTATGATTTTTTAACGGATTTACCAGTCCCGGTCTGTTAAAAATAATAATATTAAAAATAAACTCAAATTTAGGCAACGAAGTCTAAACGAAAGTTGTATATTATATTCCCGCCTACGCGTGCATATAAAGAGCGTAAAAAAACGGAGCCCGTATGCAAAATTTATGGATTTTAGAAGGTTTGGGTGCAATTTCCGAGAATTTCGTATGGGTTAGAGCCGACCACGTCACCCTTGTCCAGAGTTCGACCCGTATCCGACAACGATGAGCTGTGCAGCCGAGATCTGACATGTGTGCACCCCTGTGTCCGAAGCTACTTAGTCACCCGGTGACTCCTCGCCTGTCCGAAGCGCAGTCCAATCCGAGACCGCCGGCTGCTACCACGCATCCTTTGATCGGCCGAACCCTCGCCCTCGCAGCCTATAAAAGGGAGGCCTGCGAGCCTTCCTGGGTAGTTTTGAGAATTTACCCTTTTTCACCCCTAATTCAATATTTTCACTATTTTGACATTTGATTGGAATCTCATAAGACTTCCAATACTTTATTAATGATTCTAAGCATAGTTTTACTTTAATTCTAGTAAAAACTATTTGTTAGAACTCAATTACTCAAATTCACATAATATTTCATAATATATTCATTACAAAACACAATTTCAAAACATGTATGTTACAACATGCTTGCTCAAAAGACATGTGCTCAGTGCAGAACAACGCCCTCTCATGAAACATCTGCGTGATCGCAGTCACAGACTCCGTCCCCTGCTTGAGGGGCAAGAACTCCTAGGCCAACCGTTCCCTCTCCACCGAGGGAACGTACTCATCTCGAAACACAGCGGTGAACTTCTTCGAAGTCACCGCAGTAAGCTCTGCAGTAGTGAAATCAGCCGTCACAAACTTCCACCAGTCCTTCACTCCCAAGCGAAGTTGGTTCAACGCGAACCGAACTCTCAGATGCTCCGGACAAGAACATGTGTAGAAGCATCCCTCAATGTCAGAGATCCACCTCATCGTGGCTATCGGATCCTGAGTCCCGTCAAACTCTAGTGGCTCCGTGTTGCTGAACTCCCGATAAAGCAACGAGTCACCCCCCTGTGGCCTGTCGGCAGCGACAGTTGCGGTGGCTGCAGCAGCAGCAGCCGCCTCAGTAATAGCAGCATATCGCTCGTCAAATGTCTCGATCAATGTGGTCATAATAAACCCAAACATCTCCGGAATGGCCTCTCGGATCGCTGTGGCCACCTCATCATGAATCATCCGGCGAATCTCCTCATCGCTAACACTGTTGCTCTCTGGGTGTGGCGTGTACCAACCATGATGTCTCTGAAACACAACACAAAAGAAATCAGAGACTCGCTCGAGTATACTCGCACTCGATAACTCAACCGTACTTGCTCCTTAGATTCTTACTTGGGCTACATACCGATCCGATGCTTTCAGTAGTACGGGCCCAATACTACCTTCCACACCGCATCCCTGTTCACCCCAAGTCATCCTCCTAAGGATCCTGACTTGCAAGTACTCTATGCCTCTCTGAACACAACCTACTCTCTAGCAGACTTCTCATGAACTACCTTATGCTACATGTAAGCACTCAAGGCATCTCATAGCAACAAAACTCCTAGGCTAAGGCATCGCAATTCAAGCCACTCTAGTCCGAAAATATGAGATACCTAGCCTACTCTAGATACCTAACCTTATGCTAGTTGATCGTACACACTGCTCCTTTCTGCTTCCCTTAAATTCTTTCACTCTTTTTAGAAAAATCCTTTCCTTTTGAAAACTCTTCTCAAATCCTCAGTTTGAGCTTAGATATGCCCAAAGGTGTATCTAAATCCCTCAAACCAAGGCTCTGATACCAACTTGAAACGACGTAAATTTAAAAAAAAATTCATTTTTCAAACACAATAAAACTCATATTATATTCTTGAAATCTCATGTATCAAATGTCATCACAATAAAACATATCCCAGAATCTGAAAAAAAACATAATCCTCTGCCAGTGTGTACGAATCATGCCAGCGCCTTCCCGCGATCCTCGGTAGTATCTGAAACACATAACACATAACACGGTAAGCATAAATGCTTAGTGACTTCCCCAAAATACCACATACTGCACGTTAGCCACTTGTAAGGGTGAATATTGTTGTAATGAGTCAAAGTCTTGTGTCTTCGTATGTTTTGTTCTTCATTCCTTATGTAATATATTTTTCTAAGGCATTGTATTCGAATCTTAATGTTTAGTCCTTTGAATATTTTTTGTACGCTTTCTCCTCCTATAAATAGGAGTGTTTACTAGGATCATAGTAATAAAGTCTTTACAGAATATTCATTTTGTACTCTGTAAACTTGAGAAGCGTAATAGAGCTGAATCAGAAATTATATTTACATCTGTGTTGTAATCTTGCAAGCATCTGTTTGATCATTTGAAACTTTGATTGATTTCATACTCGATTCTTTGATTCAACAATTGGTATCAGAGCAGGAATCATATCTCTGATATGATTATCATCTTTTCTAAAGTTTTTAAATTAGTTGTCTGGTTTGAAAGTTTCCGCACTTTTGTGAAAAGTGAAAATATGCATTAGATCTCTGTCTGTGATTCGATTCTGCTATTAAATCTTAGAATCGTGTGTTCTACTAGTGATTCTGAATTGAATCATATAGTTTGTTGTTAAATTCTCAAAGTTTTCTTCAAAATTTCAAAGTTTTTTCTTCCATACATCAATGGCATCTTTCAATTTGAATTCAATGACTTCATTCTCTCATCTTCTAGGATCATCCACTAAAATTCCTATGCTAATTCCTAAATATTACGATCAATAGGCTGATCGTATGCAAGATTATCTTAATGGTTTGGATGAAGAGCTATGGAACTATATTTCTAGTAATCGCAATCCACCATCAAATGTTCAACCAATTGGTGCATCGTCTGGAAATTCCGAGGTTGAGAATCAATCGGATCGTCTTAAAAAATTGGAGAAAAGATGCATGAGAGAGCTGAGAGAAGCTTTGCCTCCTGATGTTTACAACTACATAAGAAGTTGTACAACAGCAAAGGAAATCTGGAACAATCTAAAGGAGAAATTTCAGGGAAATGAGAAGACAAAACTTAACTCTATGAAGCAATGCTTGGTGGAACTGAAGGACTTCAGACAGAAAGATGGTGAAACGATTGAATTTTATTACGATCGTCTTAATGAATTGATCTATTGATGCAATCGATATAGTATCACCAGATCATCCATGGAGTTCATTCTAATTTTCGTTATGGGGCATCGTAAAGAGTGGCGTAGTCTGAGCATGATGGTTAAGAATCAATAGAACTTTGATACGTTAACCTTGAATGATTTGTACAATCAACTGAAGACTCATGAAAGCGAAGTGAACGAAATAGCTAAAGAATCGAAGGTAAGTTTGGGAGGTCCACTAGCGTTGGTTTCGAAGATCTCTGAAAAGAAAGCTGAGAAAGATGTTTCGGATGAAGATGAAGGGTTCATCATGAACTCAGATGATGAAGCAATTGCTTTCTATTCAAACAATCGCGTGAAAAAGTTCTTCAAAAAGCCTTTCAATTTGAAGGCAAAGTTGTCTGAGACAAAACTGAATTTTGTGAGTAAAAATATTGGGGATGAGAAGAAGAAAGTAGAAATGAAAGATTCGAAGCCTGTTGAGGGAAAACATATAATAAATTAAAGGGAGATGCTAGGATTGATTGTCATTATTGCAATGGTGCTAATCACCTTGCGAATGACTTTATGCTTCGAAATAAGGATGAAAAGAAGAATAAGACGAAGGGTGAAGCGTACTATGTGGAGAAGCTGGAGGAGCTGCGTGCGAAAGCAAAGAATCTCTCATTGGTTGCTCATGGTGAACAAGACGAAGATGAAACTTATCAACTCTGGTCGTCTGGATCAGATGATGAAGAAATGAGACATCCGACCCATGGAGTAATGTATACAAAGCTAGAAGAAGATTCAGATGAGGAAACATACAAAGTTCATGGGAGATGCTTCGTATCGAAAGCAACTGACAAATCTCCAATGACTACAAAGGTGCGTAATATTATTGAATCTTTTAATATTCCAGTACATGCTTATAATTATGAATTAATCTCCTTTGATGAAACTGTTACTTATTTCGATTCAATAGTGATATCTGCTAGCAATGAGGCTAAGAAGCTGTCTGATCAGTTGTTAGAGACACAGAAGAGACTAGATTCGAAAATTGCTAGAATAGAGTGTTTAGAACTTCAAATCACTAATATCATGGTTGATAGAGATAACTTGTCTAGTGATTCAAAACTGTTGTTAGCCCATAGGAATATCTATTGTAATTCGGCTAAACGATTGTATGGAATCAGCAAAGAACAACATAGAAAATTATTGCCTTTTTTAGCTTACGAAAGAGCTACAATAGATAATATTTCGTATGATTGTGAAAAAGAAATTACTGATTTTAACAAAGTTCCTGATGATAGATATAAATATGGAATAGTTAAAGTAGATGAATATCTTGATTCAAATGAATTGGTTAACATTGTAAATGAAACTTTGACTAAGTCTGAACAAGTTAACATCTTGAAAAAGACAGAGAATTCAACATCTGATTGTCAATCTAATTTTGCTGATATTGAGGATAATTCCAATAATATTAGTGAAATAAGTGATCTTGAGGATGTTGATTGTTCTCAGTTGTCTATTATAAATGTTGCATCATCATTCAAAGGAAAAGAAAAGGTTAAGGAGTTGTTGGTTGAAATTGACACTGATCAACCATCAACTTCGAAAGTTTGTGACGAGAAATTCGTAGAAGTCAAAGACACTCAAACCGATGATAGTGATGATGAAAAAGAAGAGAAACAAATAAAGAAAAAGGAAGTTTTAAAAGAAAACGAAAGTCCTCGTATAGTTGTTGATCAAGTGTATGGAGATACATAACAGTTCGAAAAAGTGCTAACTGAGAAAGGGGCTCATTTCCTAGAAACGAATACTATGGTTTACCCAATTTTCAAGTGTTCTGATGGTGTTGTTTTTCCGAACCAAGTCTTTGTGACAACTGGAAATGTTGAAAATATTAAACCAGAATTCAAGCAAATGGTGGAACAAGATAACACAAAATCATCCGAAGAAGGGTTTTTCGCAAATCAGAATACAACTGAAAACAACTTAACCAAGAATTTGTATGTTTTTCAAAGACAAAAACCAAAGAGAAAATGGGTTGAAAAATCTAAAGCTGAAAATGAACTCATTCAGCCTTTGGTTGAAGAATTTAAACAACGATCAAAACTGAATTCTAAGGAATTCAAGGAGCAACTTGTCAAACTTTCAAAAGCAAATAACATTTCAAAAAGACAAGAAAGAAAGAAACTCTTTTGGCAAACATTTGAAAATCAGAAATTGAAACATGAGAAATCAAAACCATTTCAGTATATGAGTTCAGAACGTTTTTCAGACAAAAAGAAGATTTTTAATCAAATCAACCAAAGAGGGTCTGATTCTAAATCACCAAAACTTGTTTACAAGGTGAAAACCTCTAAAAAGATTTTGAATGAGTCAAAACCTAATGTTTCAAATAAATTCTCAGAAAAATCGAATACTCCAAAGATTTTTTCTCAAAGACAACATTTTAAAACCACTGTGAATACTTCTTATGCTGAATCTTTTCTAACTAAACCAAAAGTTGATTTTGTTCCTAAAAAACCAAATTTTCCTAATCATACGAAGAAACAAACATTAAAGCCTTCGCATGTAAAAGGCATAACTTCAAGGAAAAATATAGATCATTGGCTCGAAGGACGAGGCAAAGTTTATCAGTCTAGCAAATTTTCAGAAAAACAAATCAAAGAAGCTTATGAAAAGTATGTCAATACTTCTGCAAATGGAAGTTCTTCATCAAAATATTCGAATATTTCAATCAAAGCTTGGCAACCAGTCACAAAACCAAAGATAGTTCAGTCACAATCTCAGAATGCGAAGGGTAAAATCAGTGGACATTCGAAACCAACAAAATCTTATGTTTTAATTCCTTCAAATGATAATGTAGACATAGTTAATAGTCTCAAGACTAAATTTTGTGACTGGGTCAAACATTCTTCATTTAATTCTTTGTTGACATCTAATTTCCAAGGACCCAAAAAGCCTTGGGTACCTAAATTCTTTCAAAGATTGCAGGTACTTTGTGACGAGCAATACGATAATAAATGGTACATTGACAGTGGTTGCTCTCGTCACATGACTGGGAAGAAGGAGAATCTTCGAGATTTTCGAATCTTGAAGAATGCAGGAGTTGTTAAATTTGGAAACAATCAGAAGTGCAAAGTAAAAGGATATGGAAAAATCACGAATGGTAAATTCACAGTAAATCGAGTGGCGTATGTTGAAGGTTTGCAACATAACTTGATAAGTGTCTCTCAACTTGTTGTGGGCACTGGCAATCAAGTGCTTTTTAACGAAGAGGGAAGTATCATTTCGAATGTTGAAACTAAAGAAGTTTTGGTTAAATCCAATAGGAAGGGTGATATGTTTACATTGGATATCAATTCGATTGTAGGCAAACCTGCTGTTTGTCTTCTTTCGAAAGCTACATCAGATCTAAGTTGGTTATGGCATCGACGACTTTCACATCTTAACATTCGAAACATCAATAAACTTGTTGTTCAAGATTTGGTAAGAGGTTTACATGTACTTAAAATTGATAATGATTCTTTATGTGCAGCTTGTGAAGTTGGCAAGCAACATAAACAAGGTCATCCAATCACTATTGATTCGAAGATTGTCGAACCACTGGAGCTTTTACATATTGATTTATGTGGTCCTTCGACAGTTTCAACACTAAATCATAAATGGTATATCTTGGTTATTGTTGATGATTTTTCAAGATTTACGTGGGTTTATTTTCTCAGGCTTAAATCCGAAGTTGCTCAAATCATGATTGACTTTATCAAACAAATGGAAACAACTCTGAAAAAGACGGTTCGAAGGATAAAGAGTGATCAGAGTTTAAGAACAATGTTCTTGATTCATTTTTGGTGGATAAAGGCATTTCGAATAATTTTTCATCTCCATATACACCACAACAAAATGGTGTTGTTGAACAAAGGAATAGATATTTATGCGAAGCTGCACGAACAATGCTGACCTATGAGAATCTTCCACAATATCTTTGGGCAGAAGCAATTTCAACTGCATGTTTTACTCAGAATCAATCTTTCATTCATCAAAGTTTTAATATTACTCCTTACGAAATCATCAATAATAGAAAACCTAATGTAAAATTTTTCCATGTCTTCGGATGCAGGTGCTTTATTATGAATCTAAAGGATAATCTTTCGAAATTTCAAGCAAAAGCTGATGAAGGGATTTTCCTTGGATATTCGCATAATTCAGTTGCTTATTGTGTGCTAAACAAACGAACTTGAAAAGTGGAAGAAACATTTAATCTTACTTTTGATGATTATTATGTTAAACAATATGATAAGCAATTTGAAAATCGTTCCATAATACAAGAAAATCAAACTGAATCTGAAAATATACAATCATTGGATATTGATTATGATTTGATTTTTGGAAATTCAGATTATGCTGCGAATGCTGAGTGTAATGCTTCAGACAATCATGTCAATGAAGTTTCAAAACTAGTTGATGATTCAACATTATCTCCTCAAGAAATGGGCGAAAGTATGCATGATGATCCAGTGGACGGGGAGCACTCAGATTCGAACACTCTACTTGAGGTGGAGCATTCTTTCGAGGGGGAGAATGAAAGAGCATGTGATGATGTTGATGGGGAGCAAATAAATGATCATATTGTGGGGGAGTTAAATCAAAATGATGAAACTTTTCATGATATTAATGATGTGTGTTCGATTGCAGGATTTGAAAACGAAGAAATGTATGAAGATGCACCTTTAGACCTTGATCCATCTTATCCACCAATGGACAAATGGACAAAAGATCATCCGAAGGAGCAAATAATTGGAAATCCACAAGAAGGAGTTTTAACAAGGGCTCAAATACATGCGAAGAATGAGGTTTTAAATACTCATCAAGAATTTTGTATGTTCAACGTTTTTATCTCTAAAATTGAACCAAAAACTGTTAATATTGCAATGGAACACTCAGATTGGGTTGTTTCAATGCAATCTGAATTGTCTGAATTTGAACGAAATAAGGTTTGGCGATTACTTCCTAAACCTGAAGGTGTTTCAATTGTCGGATTAAAATGGATTTACAAAAATAAAACCGAAAAAAATGGAAATATCATTCGAAACAAAGCCAAACTTGTTGTAAAGGGTTATTCACAACAAGAAGGAATTGATTACGAAGAAACTTTTGCTCTTGTTGCAAGACTCGAGGCAGTTCGTATATTCTTGGCTTATGAAGCTCACAAAGATTTTGATGTATATCAAATGGATGTGAAGTGTGCATTTTTGAATGGAGAACTCGAAGAAACAGTGTATGTTGAACAACCTCTAGGTTTTGTAAACGAAGGTCATCCTGATTATGTTTATATTTTAGATAAAGCAGTTTATGGTTTGAAACAAGCACCACGAGCCTGGTATGCAACTCTTACTTCGTTTTTGAAGCAATCTAAATTTAAACAAGGATCAGTTGACCCCACATTATTTCGTAAGAAAGTTGGGAATCATCTAATGTTTGTTCAAATTTATGTTGATGATATTATTTTTGGCTCAACTGACTCTGCTTTGTCTAAAGAATTCAAAGATCTGATGAAGAGTAAGTTCGAAATGAGCATGATGGGAAAAATTAACAATTTTCTTGGTTTAAACATTCGTCAAAACAGAGAAGGCATTTTCATAAATCAAGAAAAATACACGAAGAATCTGCTTGAAAATTTTGGATTAGTGAATAGTACGAAATTACGCATTCAAATGGCAACTGGCGTTAAACTCACTCCTTCGTTAGATAAACTTTTTGTTGATATTACTCTATACAGAAGCATGATTGGATCTTTGCTCTATTTGACTGCAAGTAGGCCTGATATCATGTTTTTTGTTTGTAATTGTGCCAGGTATCAATCAAATCCTCAAGAACCTCATCTAACTGCTGTAAATAATATCTTTCGTTATCTCAAAGGAACATCTTCGTATGGATTATGGTATCCTTCGAATACTGGGTTTTTCATACAAGCCTATTCGGATGCCAATTTGGGAGGGTGTAATCTAGACAGGAAAAGTACAAGTGGTGGTTGTCAATTATTTCATGGTAAATTGGTAAGTTGGCAATCGAAAAAGCAGACATGTGTTTCTATCTCAACGGCCGAAGCTGAATATGTTGCTGCAGCTGCTTGCACATCACAAATAATTTGGATTCAAAGTCAATTACGTGATTATGCAATTAATATGAAAAAGATTCCTTTATACTGTGATTCTCAAAGTGCAATAAGAATTTGTCATAATCTTGTGCAACATTCGAAGACTAAACATATTGCTCTTCGTTATCACTTCATAGAAGATCATGTAGAAGATGAGAATATTGAAGTTCATTTTGTGAAAACTACTAATCAATTGGCTGATATTTTCACAAAAGCATTGGATGAAAAATCATTTGTGAGGATTCTAGAAGGACTTGGAATGATTGATGGTAATTCAATTTCATACGAAAAAGAAGTTTGAAGGTTCTTAGACATGTCATCAACAGATAAGGTTACTGTTCATATATCATTCTTCAGATGTTTCGTATTCGTATGTTTGATATTTTTTTTCTTTCTTTTTCAAAGATCTGCAACAAGTAACTTTTGTGAGTTTTGTTTTTGTTCTTTATTTTCGAAAACACAAAAACATCAAAAAAAATTCATTTTATTTTGTTCTTTATTTTTGAAAAATCAAAAACAACAAAAAGATTTTATTTTTTTAAGTACTTTGTTGTAGCTTTTCTTGAAGGAAGGAGGTGGCAAATGTTCAAAGATTCTAGGATCAGGTATCAATTTCTAAACTTTGAATTTCAAATGTTAAAAAAAAAAAAAAAAAAAAAAAAAAAAAAAAAAAAAAAAAAAAAAAAAAAACTAGTTAAGATTTTCCCTAGAAGCATGCTGCTGTATGTTGACCAAAGCCTCAAACTGTTTCAATGTTCGAAAGCCTTAATGAAATTATTTATACGAAGATTTCTTCCCAATAAGGCTTATATTCACATTAATCCAATGAGCTACCTTACTCTTCTCACATGAGTTAAGAGTTTTCTGTTTGGTCCAATATAATAGAGGTACATTCTTTCTAAGGAACCAATCTTTTTCATCCTAAAATCTTTACAATTGCACACACAAAGACATATATCCAAGAGGTTTTTGATCAGAACAAATCTAAATCTAGATATATCACAAATCTGTGTTTATGATCAGACATCATGAGACCGTGATGAAAGTGAAACCCAAATTTCTTTCCAATTTAAGGAATTGATGGGGAATTATATTCCAGATTTTACGAAACTTTTGTTTTAGTACCAATCTTCGAAACTCAAAATCATATTCATTTCGTATGAGTGGTCTTGATCAAATTTTCGAAACCCACGAAGTTTGTTACCCATCAAGATCCAGCTTTAATGTTTTAATGGATATGATTTCTATGTGAGTTTACTTCGTATCCCAAAGTCACTCCAAATATTTTCCAAAGCACACTTGTCACTGGCTACACTGGTCAAACAAGTAATTTCTATTACAATTACTCACCTTATGTTAAGGATGATATGTAACGAAATTGTTTTTAGCCGCCCATGTAACCTTTCAAAAGATGCCCTTCGAAACTTATCTACAAGTTTTTGATTGTATTTCACGGGAACATACACAAGTTGTTGATTATCTCTCTTGATAATTAATGAAGCAACCTTTGACTGGGGTTTAACTGCCTTCGTGTCAAATTTATTTTTGACATCACAAATATCCAAAATTTTTTTAATTTGCTTCTGATCTTAATTCTTTGACACAATGCACACACGAAATCCTTGAGGTTCTGAGTAATACCAACTCAAGCTGATGATTTCAAAACTCTGGCAAATGAATTTACTTCAAAACCCAAAAGTAAAAGAGCCTAACCTCCATCCGAAGGGTTCTGACGGTTACAATTCCATTGGGTCAATAAATACAGGCTGTTTGAGGTGACGTTTTGTATTCCTTCCAGTTTCAAGGCGATGTGACAGTTACTTTTTGAAGCATGGTAACTTTATCATCATCATCATGCACTTTTCTCGGTGCCACATCAGCATGCATTCAATGCACATCCCGCTTTGATTTCAAATTTCAGAGTCACATATAAAAGGGAATACAAGGGGTATTAATCAGGTTACGCTTTCTTCATCTCAAATACTCTCTGCAAATCAAATTCTCTCTATTCATCATCTTCTTCAAAAACCTAAAAATGGCGAATGTTGAAAAAGTTACGGCTGAACCTTCACACACCACAGATGATGTTACTTCGTTGCCAATCATGAAAATCCAAGGAACTAATTATCAGGTGGAGTCTAATGTGTCATTGTATCCGGAAGAACTTAAGATGCTAATCGTTGCTCTGCAAAACTCCGTCCTATCAAAAGCAATGTTCAACTCTTTTTCTGTTCCTCTCTCCTGGTTATCACAAGCAGGATCAACCGCCTCATATTCAAAGGGATTGGATGTGGTTACATTTAACCTAATCAATGACAAAAAGGTTAGATTGACCCAAAAGCCTTTCTGTAAAATTCTCGATATCCCAAATTCTCCACCATATGTGTCTTTCACATTTCCACAAATAGTCCATATGTTCAATGAAATGGGACATCAACCACAGTTAACCAAAATCAGTGATTTCAAGAAATCGGGTCTTCCCTGTGTATGGAATTTTTTTTTTGGAATTTTTCTCCGTTGCTTGACTAGCAGAACGGTGGGTCTTGATAAGGGAAGAATGGAGGTATACGCCATGGTAGCAAGACTGTATTATGATCTTCAAGTGGACTATTCAACTCAATTGTGGAAGGAATTTCAAAAGAGTATCGAGAACACGAATGCTATTCAGGGCATTTCGTGTGTTAGGTACTAGAGCTTGATTTTACAATGTTTCTACGATAAAGAAGGGATCTTAGTACCAGCTGATGAGGAGAAAGCTATCTTTCACACATATCATTGTCCAAAGGATACAACGGATGATTTGGATGAGTTTACGTTTGCAGCTCGTATTCCCGATGCGATGCTAAAGAGAATTGATCCTTCGAATCCAATTTTGGTCTCTTACTTAGAAACTATCGATACTTCTGTGGAAACCGGGATTCTTCTACCACAGACATCTGAGAAGAAATCAAAGAAGATGAAGAAAACTGATGTTGGATCTTCGGATATCAAAGTCAAGCCCTGAAAGAAAACGAAGCAGCTTCCTGTGATTGAACCTGAGCCAATTCAGCCAGAGCCTATTATTCTTGATACCCAGGTCACTGAAACAGAAGTAATTCCTTTGAAGACTGGTGTATTCAAACGCATTAAGATGAAGTCCAAAAGCAGGCGAAGGTCATCAGGTACGAAGGTGGTTCGTAAACCACAAGTTTCTCATCAAGGGGTGATTTTTCGGGAAGTTCCTACTCCTGTTTCTCCATCAACAAAGAAGAGAATGGCTGCAAACATGGCCAAACATATTTCTCAGAAGAAGAGACGAAAGTTGATTATTTCTTCTGATTTAACAGCTGATGACACAGAAGTTATTCCTGAGACACCCGAAGCAGATCTTATTCTTGACTCTTCTAAAGCTGATACTTCAGTGACACAACCACCCGAAGTTTCGATAGTCAAGACAATTACTGTGGAGGCTCGAACTTCAGACATCACTGTAAACATATCTGATATGGGTATAAATGTCATCATGGGTGAGGATACTTCGAAGACTGCACCTCAAGGTATCACTTCGACTATTGTTTCAGATTCTTTCATTTCATTACCTCCACAGATTACTCCTATTGTTCCAACAACATCTAGCACAGATTCTCCCACATTTACTCATATTATTTCACATACCTTCACCACTCTCTTTTATTCACAATCTACTGATCCACCAACCACTACCTCTCCATTGAAAGATTCCTTCGTAGAAACTAAAATTGAATCCGAAGGGTTTGGAGGCACTTTTGACAACCTTGTGTTTGACGAAGAGGAAACTGATTTCCCGGACCATATGCTAATAACGATGAAACAATTTAAGATTTTGAATACAAAACTTAACTCCATTATTCAATCTCAAGCTGACATTGGGGGAGGTCATGCTGTGTCAAGCTTGGAAAGTGATGGAATGTTGTCCTTACTCGAAGGGAGGTTGACTACCAAAGTTTCCACAATGATTAAAGAATCTGAGTCCAGGTTGATGGAATAGATTGATCTGTCTGATCAAAACAATGAGTTAAGGATAAAGTCTGCGAAGTCTGATTTCTCATCAAATTTAAAAGATTTAAAGGTGGTAGCCAAAGAACGACATGTGCTCTTCGTTCAAGATGTTAAGAAGGTGAGAGAAGACATCAATTTCAAACTTCAGGAATTGCGTCAAGATATGGAGAAGGAAATTACGGTTGTTCATACTGAGTTCGAATCCATCAACAAAAAGGTGGATATAATATGCGAAGCAGTCACCAAATTTGCAAAGCTCTACGAAAGTCTAGGTCCTCAGATTACTCAGCTTTTGACTAATAATAACAAAATTTTCATGGAAGTATTTGAACTTCTGAAAGAGCTCAAGAGTCTATCTTCCAAGCCTGCTTTGTCTATACTCTCTTTGGATGCTTTGATCCAGAAGTTTTCAAAGTTCGAAGAATTACTTGTCAAGCAACTGGCTCCCCTATCACGCATCTCCAGTCTTCTTCCAACCACGTATGCCCCACCTGCTGGCATAGGGGTGCAAGGGGGAGAAAAACTCATGATAGGGTCGATGACTGAAGGTGATTCGAAGGTTGTTGGGAAAGTTTTTTCTGCACAAATTCCATCATCAAAACCAACAATTTCTACAGCCGGTCCAATCACTTCGACAGTGGTGACGACTGTGCCAATCACAAGACCGAAAGGAATTATGATTAGTAGAACTACTAATGTTGGAGGGAGTGGTTCCAAAACTAATGTTGATGAGTCTGGTGCGAAGTCGAAGGGAAAAGAAATTCTTGTTGAAAAATCTAAGGAGGAGAAGAAGGCAAAGGTAGAAGCGGAGGTTGAAAAGATGAGAATGATACAAAGTATCATGACTCAAAGAGCAAGTGCCCCTCCTGGGTTGAACAAGGGTGATCCTACGAAGCACTATAAATATGAAATGATTGAAGCCTTAGTTGCTTTTAATCACATGTATGCGTTTGAGAAAAAACCCCAAGCAAAGCTACATTGTTACAAACACCGATTCAAGCCAGTTAGATTTCCCTATCAATGAAATGATGTTCATCATGCCACAATTCAAGGCTGAGAGCAAATTTAAAGAAAAGGACGAGGGGACGCACATGAAGATAAGATTCCATGTTGTTCTTGCTAAGCCATCTGAGGAAGTGTGGTAATTAACGAAGATTAAGAAGGTGATTAGCATAAAGAAAGATGTGATCTTCGAAGCCACAGTTCAAAATCTCAAGTATGTTGTGGTGAGGGCAGATGGAAAGATGTATTAATTCACTGTGGCTGACCTTCCATTGATGAACTTGTATGATCTTATACAAGTTGCATTAATTCTGAAGGAAAGGTTATTTTCATACTTGCAAAATACTGAGCTAGATGAGTTTAAACTTAGAGTAACTCACATCAAAATTTTTATTGAAAATTACTACGAATGTATTGCAATGACTGATGTGGAGTTGGTTAATGCAAAGGCTTTGGAAGTAAAAGCTCCCATGAATTCTACGAAGACTCAAGCAGAACTTAAAAAATATGCTGATGGAGAAATCTGCTTGAAACCTTTCGGGTTAGTCTTTTCTGGGAAGGATAAATCGGGAAGATCAAAGAAATTTTTGTTCCAAGCTGCAGAAGTGGAAAGATACCTGACTTCGCAATATACGAACTTAGTTGTTCGTATGAACCATTGCAAGAAGAATAATAAGGGTGATAAGAAGGAACTGAAGAAAATTAGGCTGCACGGTGTGGTGCAGTTTGGGACCGCACTTGGCTGCCACCTCAGCAGGGAACACCGCCCCCAGGGTGCGGTTTCCTGCAGTTGAGACCGCGGTGCGGCCTTTGAAGACCGCGAAACGTGATTGGCTGGTCAAATTTTTGACCGTTAAATGCAATTTCGTTTATTTTTTTTCCTTTTGCTTTTTCTTTCCTTCCTATATATACACACATATCAAACTTAATTTTTTTTCACAACACAATCTTCTCTCTCTCAATTTTTTTTTTTAAATCACCACTCTCCAAAAAATGTCATCTTCTTCATCTTCTGAAGAATTTCAGACTATTTTTGATACCGCTATTGTGTGTTTTCAAATGGCGGAACAAACATACAACGTTGTATGTAACAACGCAGCTGCAAGTTCTCAACAGAGAACACGAAGATACATTTACAGAAATCATGAAGAAGCCAACCAACGTTAGGTGCAAGACTATTTTGCAGAGAATGCCACTTACCAAGGGTATTATTTTCCTAGGCGCTTCAGAATGCTCAAAGGTTTATTCGAACGTATGGTTGAAGATGTAACGAGGGAGTGCAGTTTTTTCCAACAACGCTACGATGCTAGAGGTACACCCGGTTTCACTCCGTTACAAAAATGCACGGCCGCACTTCGTCAGTTAGCATATGGCATTCCGCCTGATGCGTTAGACGAAAGTTTTAGGATGTCTGCTAGGATAGCACGAGACAGTCTCCATTTTTTCTGCAAAACTGTCATTCAGTTTTATGGTCCAAAATATTTACGTAAGCCTACACGTAATGACATCTTTCAATTGCAAGCTCATCATGCTAGTGTGCATGGGTTTCCTGGAATGCTAGGAAGCTTAGATTGTCTCCATTGGGCATGGGAAAATTGCCCTACAGCATATCATGGGCAATTTACCCGAGGTGATCATGGTCACCCAACGGTGATACTTGAAGCAGTTGCATCACAAGATATGTGGATTTGGCATGCTTTTTTTGGTTCTCCTAGTTCGATTAACGACATCAACGTTCTTAACCGTTCACCAATATTTAACAACATATACGATGGATCCGCACCAGATTCTTCTTTTCAAGTGCGTGGAACGCCATATAAGTATTGTTATTATCTGGTCGATGGAATCTATCCTGAGTATGCTGTGTTTGTTAAGTCGTTTTCAGCTCCACATGGTTCTAGACGAAAGAAATTCAAGAGAGCTCAAGAAAGAGCTAGGAAGGATGTTGAGCGTGCTTTTGGAGCTCTGAAGAAACGGTGGTTCATATTGAAAAAAACCAACAAGCTTATTTGGGCGAGGAAAAACTTCAAGAAATCATGTATACATGTATTATATTGCATAACATGATTATTGAAGACGAAGGAAGAGCGATATGTGCATTTGACAAGGAAGAAATCATACCAGAGACACAGCCAATAGAAATTGGTGGTGAAGAGTATATTAACAGGAGAGCAGAGATACGTTGCACTGAAACATTTCACAATCTTCGCAATGACTTGGTGGAACACATTTACGGGGTTCAAAACATTAACCTTAATTTGGATCCACCGGATGACCCCGAAGACGAGTTCTCGGAGAACGACTTTATGTAGTTTCCTTTAGTTATTTTATTTATGTTTTTTAAGTTTCTAGGGTTATTTAAATGTCATGTGTGTGTGTGTGTTTTTTTTTTTTTGGTAACGCAATGTACTGTTTTTTTTTATTTTCAAGTAATGAAGAATTATGTTTTTTTTATTAAAATAGAAGGTATATTAAATTAAATTAGTTAAAAAAAGAAGTTTTATTAAATTAAAATACTTTAAAAAAACAAAATAATAAAAGAAATGAAAAGTGTGGCAAGAAACCACACTTGAGTGGTAAAAAGTGACATGGCGCTGATGTGGCGGGGGAGGGAGTGCGGTTTCGGTGGCACCGCTCCCTCCAGCCTTATTAACTGGTATACGGAGATATGATGGGTCATGCTTTACTCAATTCAAATTCTCACCAATTGAAGACTTCGACTTTGATTCCAAAGTGGGAGATTGTAAGGGTGAATATTGTTGTAATGAGTCGAAGTTTTGTGTCTTCGTATGTTTTGTTCTTCGTTCCTTATGTAATATATTTTTCTAAGGCATTGTATTCGAAGCTTAATGTTTAGTCCTTAGAATATTTTTTATATGCTTTCCTCTCCTATAAATAGGAGTGTTTACTAGGATCATAGTAATAAAGTCTTTACAAAATATTCATTTTGTACTCTGTAAAACTTGAGAAGCATAATAGAGCTGAATTAGAAATTATATTTACATCTGTGTTCTAATCTTGCAAACATCTATTTATCCTTTGAAACTCTGATTGATTTCATACTCGATTCATTGATTCAACACCACTCAAGGCTATAACTTGGCAAGACCCTCCGATCAATATGTCTCAGCGGGACCCTCCAGTCCCGTAGCTCGTTGGACCTTCTGGTCCGGTCTAAATCGTTGGACCCTCCGGTCCGGTCTAAATAACACATAGCATACATAATCACAATACACATAATCTCAAGCAAACACATAACACATAAGACCCTCCGGTCTGCACATTGATACCACTCTAGGTAATGTATAGTGAGAAGACTCACCTCGTAAGATGTCTAGTAAACTCTCGTGCTCGATATCCTCGGTCTAGCCTCCGCATATCACAATGATAAGATTTCTAATCAATACTCTCTTTACATCCTCATTTCTAAAGAATGGGTAGAAGACCATTCTACGGGTTACCACTGGACACGAATCAGTGGGCAACCCGATCCGACTCGTCGAGTTCGCTTGTGGACTCGGCGAGTTTCCTCCATGGCAATACTCATTTGACCTTCTGAGGTCAGATCTGTTTCTCTAACCTATAGATCTTGCCTTCTTACACCCAAAAGTCACGTAAAGTTCTGAACTTGATGTTCATGCATGGTGTATTTTGCTTAATAACCATAAACACTCCATTAATGGTTCTAAGCTTCAAAGTTCCATGTTTACTCCACTAAAGCTTCATACTTTTGGGCTCTCTGGACCTAGAAAGGTCCAGATCTATAACACAAACTTGCAATAGGGGTTTGATGCATTCAAGACCCCAATAATGAAGGTGATTCAAGCCCTAATCCCCAAAAATGGAATCTACAAGATAGGGAAGAAAATGGGTCGAAGTGATACCTCACACTGAAGCTCCTTGCTTGAATAACTCGGCTCTACAACTTCCTTTGGTCCTTCTTGCTGGAACTCTTCTTCTCCTCTGCAAAATCACACCAAATAGCTCAAGATAACTCTTTCTCTCACTCTACACACTCAAGCTCACTAGGGTTCTCTCTTCTGGAAAGGTAGCCGCAAATGAAGGCCATCAGTGCCTTTAAATAGGGCTCAGGCCCAAAGATTTAGGGTTTCTATCCACAAGGCTGACTCGTTGATTCGACTCGCCGAGTCGTCGGGTCCATTCATTAATCCGAGTCATCAGTCGCGTCCCTACTCGACGAGTTGAGGCGTCAACTTGTCGAGTCACTCCTCATATCTCATAATAAAATACTCAAATTATCATACCTGGAAATTCGGATGTTACAGAGATGCCCCTAGATATTGTGGTCGTAAGGGTTACCCTACCATAAATGTGTTAGCCGCATGTTCATTTGATTTGTAGTTTACGTACGTTTTAACTGGGTGGGAGGGCGCTGCCTCAGACTCAAGGATAGTGAAAGATGCACTTAAAAGAGATGATAAGCTACCAATTCCTAGGGGTAATTTTTGTTAACTACTTTATTTTTTTTGCATTCTTTTATTAAAAATCTAATTACATGTTATTTATAGGCCGATATTGTTTGGTAGACGCTGGTTTGCCTCATACCATTGAACTAACGACACCATATAGAGGTGTCAGGTATCATTTGAAAGAGTATTCTTCTCACCCCCTAGTGAATGCAAAAGAGTTGTTCAATCTTCGGCATGCTTCTTTACGTAACGCGATAGAACAGACATTTGGTGTTCTGAAAAGAAAGTGCCCAATCGTTGGAAGTACACAAGAACCTTTTTACTCGTGCGACACACAATCAGGCATTTTTATGGCATGTTGTATCTTAGACAATTTTGTACTAGACGAAGATCATGATAAAAAACTTGAATATGAAGTCTTACAAGAGGTGTTGGATGAACAACCACAACAAGTGAGACATGAAGTTAATAACGGACGTGTACGTAGTAATGGGGCTGAAGAATTGAGGAATGCTATTACAACTCAAATATGGAATGATTACTTATTAAAACCAAACAATGAAATAGATATGTCTAATTAGTTTTATAGTAGATCAACAATTTTTCAGCTTTAGTTCATTTTGTTAATTTAGTTTAATTTTATAGTGACATTTGCAATTTATTTTATTGATGGTGTTATTTAAATTATGAGTCCTCTCTTTTTTATAAATATTTGTACAATTTTTGTAACAATGTATTTCTCGTTATGTTATCTTTGTATGTACAGAGTGATCATGACCAAAAGGGCAGCTGATGGAGGTGTTGTGAAAAAAGAAAAATTGACATGGGCAGATCATATGGATAATGTTCTCGTTGAAGCTTTGGGAAAGGAAGATCAAATAGATAATAGGGTGAATGGTACATTCACTTCGCAAGCATATGTGAACATGATTGTAGGGATGAGTAAAGAGTTTAACAAGTCTATTACAAAAGATCAACTAAAAAACAGAATGAAAACTTTAAAAGGTAATTTTAGTAAATGGTATGATACGTATCGGGGTACTTCGTTGAGTGGGTTCTCATGGAATTCTCAAACAAAATACATTGAAGCAGAGGAGGAAGTATGGGAAAAATTAATTAATGTACGTGTTGGTTCTACCTTTGATTTATTGTTTTATATAACTTTTTTACCATTAACTTTACTAATTAATTTTTTGGTTTGTTTATAAACAGACAAACCCTGATGCAGCTGCATTCAAGACCAAAAATTTCAAACTACAATCAGTTAGTAATGTTATTTTCAGATGATAGAGCATCGGGATCAAAAGCGGAAACATCAAAAGAAAAAAAAAGCCCGGTTAAGCCAATCCACAAAAATTAAAATAGAAAAAAATACTGATGTGGATGAACTAATGGCAAATAAGGAGGTAATTTTGGAGAACGAAAGCAAAGATGTTGATGAGGACATTCAAATAGTGTCAGCAACGGATGTTCCACCCGATGGGAGTTCTATAGCCAAGAAGCTGAAGAGTAAAAAAAAGAAAACTAGAACGAAAACTTCAAGATGAAGATGAAGTAGCAGCTAAACCTAAACCTGAACCTGAACCTCAACCTCAACCTCAACCAGAATCTTTTGAACACAATATTGTGCAAACAATTAAAGAAATCGTTGATGTTATGAGGGAAGGGAACAAATCTCGTGACTATACAGGTGAGGAAATCGAGAAAGAATTAGAGTTTATGGGTTTGGATGTCGATGAATTTGCAGATGCTTTTATATATTTGTCGCGTAATCAAGCCGATGCTAGGACAATTTTTAGTTCTTCAATGAAGATGCGGAAGATCTTTTTAAGAAAGATGATGAGTGAAGCTAAAAAATGAGTCATATCTTGAGGTTTTATGGGATTTTTTTTATCAAGGATAGTAATTTGCATTGGACTTCATTTGTAAGAGATAAAATTTTGATTTTCTAGTTTTTCTTTATTGACTTTAGTTTATTTCATTAGTTGATTGTTTGATTAAAAGTTTTTGACTGATTTTGAGTTCCATTGTAGTTTATTCATATTGTTTACATGTCTACACATGATGTGTAAATAAGGGTAAAATTGTAATCTTTTAATTTTCTTTAATTTTCCCTCCTAACTCGGGAACACATAAACTAAAAATTTTACTTTGATTTCCTTCAAACTCGGGAACATGGAATAAATAAATTTTTTGAGTAAATTACACGAATCGTCCATCGTCTAGGTGCCAAAGTGCATGTTCAGTCCCTATTTTCAAAAATTAACTCGGACCGTCGCTTGTTTATTTTAAACTTGCACGTTTCATCCCTTATTAGTTTAAATTTACACGCTTCATCCTTTGACAGACATAGAATGACTATATTGCCCTTATGAATTTATTTTAATATTTTTATTATTATTTAAAATTAAAAAAAAAGAATATGCCACCCACTAAGATTTTAAGCCATTTCGTTGCATCTCTACCACCAGTGACCATTCACCTCCTATGTCTACCTCCTCTCAAACGCGCTTATGCCCTCCTTCTCCGATGACTCTCACCTCCGGCGACCGTCTACATTAATTCCGCCACCACCTGATCGTTTTCACATAAAACGTAGATCGATTTGAGAAAATCAAATCAAAACACATTGATTTCAAAATGAAGCAGGTCGATTCAAAACCAAGAAAATTAAACACCATCGAAAACTAGATCCACTAAAAATCAACCACTAGAAAGCAAGATCTACATGAGTTTAATGATAAGGGAGAGAGAGAGAGAGAGAGAGAGAGAGAGAGAGAGAGAGAGAGAGAGGGAGAGATAGAGAGAGAAAGGGGGGGGGGGAAGCAATTTCAGATTCAAAATCAGCATCTTGTTTCTTTAACAGCCAAAACAAGAACTGATAAGAAGATTGAGAGAATATGAGTGTACTAGATGAATTTTCCGACCAGTGATGGCGGTGGGCCGTACAGATCGACGGAGTGATGCATTTCTATGACATTATTACCCATAAGTGTTTAGAAAGACAATATTCATTGTACAGATCGATGAAGTGCAGATCCACAGAGATATAACCAATTTAGGGTTTGATGGGATGATCTTCAGAGTTTTCCAGATGACTTTTCCAACCACCACCCTCGATTGAATGATACCGGCGTTTCTAGTGGTGCCCTCAATTGAATCGTTGTTGGAGATGGTGCAGATTGCTACGCTCGATTGAATGGCTATTGGAAATGGTGATTGAATGTGAAAGATGGAAGACAACGATTAGTGTGGTGTTGTTGATGATTGCGATGGTTCTAGTTTCCAGGGAACGTAAGAGCAAAAGGGGAAGGGGGAGGGGGAGGGGAAGAAGAGAGGGGTGGGTTGTGGTGTGGTTGGTGGTGGAAATATTTATTTATTTATAATAAGAAAATGATAAATAAATAAAATAAAATAAAAATTTTATATATTAGGCAAAATAGTCATTTTATGTCTTCAGGGACGGTCCAAGTGAAAAAGTAATAATATAGGGACGATCCGAGTTAATTTTTAAAAATAAGAACTAAACATACATTTTGACACCTAGACTAGGGACAATTAATGTAATTTTACTCAAAAATTTTCTCCCCATCCCTTTGCTTCCGTCAATATTTCCCTTAACAAAAAAAAAAAAAAAAAAACTCCGAAACAAGGCGTTAGACACCGAGTCCACTCACATGAAGTCATGAACTCGCAAAGACACCCCTTTTGTATAGTCGTCGAAAACAAAGGGAACACACAAAAATGTCGAGGTTGCATACGTCACTTCTCGACCACAACAATCCCTTCCTCCTTACCCCGCAAAGCCTCTACCTCCTTCCCCGCCGGATTTCCAACTTCCCGCCGGTATCCGTTTCAATTTTATCTTCTCGCCGGAATCTCACCGTACATTCGTCAGCCATCGAACAACGGCCGTCAAATTTAGGCAATCTGATTCCCGCACTTGCCACTTCTGCTGCTCTACTCTTTCTCACCTTGGGTGGAGTTCGTAGCTCCGCCTGCTTCGCTGCTACTTCCGGTCGTCTTCCACCGGCAGTTGCTGTCCTCAATGACGAGACATTGGTCGACCATCAGCCAGTTCAAGGTTTTTCTTCCTTTCACTTTTCGAGACCACGGCTTGTAAATTATCTGCTTCATTTATTGATTTTGGCATCATATTGTTATTCCAGACACAAATTTGACAATTAGGTATGAGTTCCTAGATTCAAGGTAGTTTAACCAAGTGAATTGCGACGAAGAAAGTGTTTATTTCTTTGGATCATTGAAAACAAAGTTGTGATCATAAACAATTGCTTGTCAAACTTCAAATGCCAGATGAATATATGGCTTCATGATTCAGACAAAATAAAGGAACGTTTTGGAATTCAAATAAAGTGAAAAACTGAACAATCAAACCTAAAAGAAAGTCTTTTGATATCTAATGTCATTTTGCATCTGTTTTGACTAGCTTCCGATAGGATTTATGAAGCTAATCAATATATCGTTATGTTCTTCATGCTACTGGGGTTTTAGTTTTGTTGATATGCTCTAAAAATCTGAAAACACATTCATTTTTTTGGAACTAATTCTCTATGTACTAGGACAATGAAGCTTCCTCTTAACCATCTTTGAAGGAGAATCTGTTTTGATGTTAGTAGAAAAGTGTTAAATGCCCAAATTTTTGGGATCATCTTCTCTAATTTATGCATGTTGTGTTAATAAGTTAATAACACTCCTCAATATAGACACTGCAGATGATGGAGAAGATGAGAATGAAGAACTGAAAGCTGCGTTTGAGAGTTACAAATCAAAAACTTATGCTCTAACTGTTCCCTTGAGAATTGTTGCTCTTCGCAACTCAGTCCCTCCTTTATGGATCAAGGTTATATCCTGTTTTTCTCCCCATTATAGATAACTGATTTTTTTTAGAAAAAGACAACATACTTAGATTGTAATCATGATTCTTGAGTTATTCTATTGTCCCACAGAATTTTATTCAATCTCAAGGAAAGAGAGTGAAGTTTCGTCTCGAATTTCGTGCAACTCTTGAGGATATATTTTCTGAACTCTCTACAACAATTGGTAAAGGAAAGACAACTTCTAAATCTGCTTTGGGTGCTGATCTTGTTTCTCTTGGTGACACCTGGATCAATTTTGCAATTAGCAAGAAACTAATAGAACCCATACAAGGGGTTGATGATCAAGAATGGTTCCACACACTAAGTGACAAGTGGAAGGTAAGATACATTGGATTGTACTTTTTGTTTTTTTTTTTCTCTGAAATCATGTTAAATGCAAGACATAGTAATATATTTTCATTGATTTATTTACTAAGCATTCTACTTTCATTTCTTCCTATTACAACATCACCAATCATAGCAATCTCATCTAAATGCAACACATCTTCCCTGCTATAATTGGGTAGATTTTTCAAAGTATTATGTCTTAAACAAGAAAAGTTTTAAGTAGAATTTTAAAGGTGCAACTCCTTAATAAGAATTTTCTTTTTTTGAAAGTACAATGTTGTAATAGAAACTAGAAAGAAATGAAAGTAGGATGCTATAATAAACATCTAAATGAAAGTACATTGCTATTTCTTGCTTTCATCCCTATAATCTATGCTGCCTGTGATGATATTCTTATTCCTCACACTGATTTGTGATTTTTCTATAAAAGTTTTTGTAGTTTCTCTTTCTCTTCACCAACTCCGATTGGTGCTAAAAAAAATCATAGCCTAAAGAACCCGTAATATATAATTTCTTCTAACTTTGTGTTATTATAGTTATTTTTATTGATCTCAGGGTTCTCCTAAAATAATCTCAGGTATATTTGCGCAGGAATAATGAAGGAAAATCAGATACTAAAGGTAAAATATGGGGTGTTCCATATCGATGGGGAAGCATGGTAATAGCTTACAGAAAAACCAAATTTCAACAGCGTAATTTGGCTCCTATTCAGGTTATTTCTGATGAACTACATTATATTTTATGCCTCCTTATAGTATATATATAAGTATAATGTCCTAATAAAAAGAGTTGAAAGTAGAATGCTATAATTTGGTAATAATGAAAGTAGGTTGCTATTTGTTGCAGGATTGGGGGGACTTATGGCGGAGTGATCTTGGTGGGAAGATTGGAATGGTGGATTCTCCAAGAGAGGTTATTGGTGTAGTTTTGAAATACATGGGAGCTTCATATAATACAAGTGACATTGATTCTCAAGTTATTGGTGGGAGAAATGCTGTGAAGAATCAACTTGATGTGTTTAGAAAACAGGTATCACAAATAAAGCCAAATCTTGATTAGTTTATAATAAAGGCATGTAGTTATGATGCTCTTATCTTTAACAGGGATAGGACAGAATGGTAAAATGGTCATTTACACTCACGTTTATATGTCGTTTACCAAGATATTAATTTATAACATTTAAATGAACAGGCATTTTTATTTAGCATCACTTCTAGGCAGAAGGGTAAAATAGTCACTGACTTGTTCGTTTGGTCAAAAAAAAGAATCAATCGTTGTTCATACAAGACTAAAAAAGGGTAAAATGGTCATATACTCTTGTTTAAAAAAGGATCAGTCTAAAAAAGTTAATTGACTTGTATAATAGTCATTGACTTTGCCTAGTATTACATCTAGGAAAAAGGGTAAAATAGTCATTGACTTGTTCGTTCGGTCAAAAAAAGAATTAATCGTTGTTCATACAACACTACAAAAGGGTAAAATGGCCATATACTCTTGTTTAAAAAAGAATCAATCTAAAAAAGTCAATTGACTTATATAATAGCCATTGACTTTGCCTAGCATCACTTCTAGGCAGAAGGGTAAAATAGTCATTGACTTGTTCGTTCGGTCAAAAAAAGAATCAGTTGTTGTTCATACAACACTACAAAAGGGTAAAATGGTCATATACTCTTGTTTAAAAAAGAATCAATCTAAAAAAGTCAATTTTACAAAAGGGTAAAATGGTCACATACAGTTGTAAAATAGTCATTGACTCTGCCTAGCTTCACTTCTAGGCAGAAGGGTAAAATAGTCATTGACTCGTTCATTCTGTCTAAAAAAGAATCAATCTTTGTTCATACAGCACTTACAAAAGGGTAAAATGATTATACACATTTACAAAGTTAAATTAATACTTATTATTATTATTATTTTTTTAATTCAAAATCAATTCTAGACAGAAGGGTAAAATGGTCTTTTTATATATTTGTGTAGGTTCGACTATTTGACAGTGCAAATTATCTAAAAGCATTCAGTGTTGGTGACATTTGGGTAGCGGTTGGATGGAGTAGTGACATTATTCCTGTTGCCAAACGCATGTCAGACGTTGCTGTTATTGTTCCAAAATCAGGAGCTAGTTTATGGGCTGATTTATGGGTATTATATATATTCTTATTATCTACTTCCACTTTTCATTTTTTACACTTGTTAATAATAGAAAACTACTTTTATTTATTACCATTATGACATTCTACTTTGAAAAATATAGCCAATTCTACCAATTTCATGTCCTTAAGTATTCATTTTTGTCGTTTTTACATGTAATAGTAGGTTTGCAGGTTACAATGAAATATAATTTGCAAAAAAACCCTTAAGTTCACAAATCTTTTACAAAAAAACCCTTAATTCGTATAATATGAAAAGGGAAACCTCCGATAAAGCTCCAATATTTTGGGCCAGTTTATGGTTTAATCCCAACTTTTATTTTCTTGAACAGAAAAGTCCCGATTATTTTATATTTTGCCCAAATTAACGAAACAATCCTTATTTTTTTTCAACAGAAAATGACAGATTATTGTATAAAACTGGATAATCGGGGCTTTTTTGTACAAAAAATAAATGTTGGGATTAAACCGCAAAGTGACCCAAAATATTGGGACTTTATCGGAGATTTCCGATACGAAAAATATACTAAAGGTAAAAACATAAAAGATTTATAAACTTAAGGGTTTTTTTGCAAATTATATTTCATGGTAACTTGGAAACCTGTTGTTAAGGGGTAAAAATGAAAAAACTTGGAAAACTGAAGGACATAAACAAACAAAAAATTGTCACAAGGACAAAATCGACAAAACTTGACAAATCGAAGGACTTTCATGTAAAAAGCCCTTTTCAAAAGTATAATGTCCTAATAAGAAAAAAAAAATCAAGTAAAACCACAATGCTATACGTAGCTTTTTAAAGTACAGTGTCTTAATAAAAAAAATTGGATGTAAAATCTTGTAATCAAAAGAAATAAAAGTAGGATGCTCTAATTTATTTTTATTTTTTTGGTCATAGGCAATACCATCTGTTTCAAACGTGGATAATGAAGAACTTGGAGGGAGAATTAGAGGGCCATCTCCACTTATCCATGAATGGATAGATTTCTGTTTACAACCTCAAAGATCATTGCCTTTTCAAAAGGAGGTAACAGCTGGCGCATCGCCATTGGCCCTTGATATTAACAACAACAACACCACCCATGTTTTTGACTATGAAATTCTTGGAAAAAACAAGGCAAAACTTGATACAAACCTCATTGCGGGAGTACCCCCGCCTGATATTTTAAAAAAGTGTGAGTTTTTGGAGCCTTTGTCGGATTCGGCATTGGTAGATTATGAGTGGTTGATAGGTAGCATGGAAAAGGGTAATTTTGGAATTATGTGTAAGTTGCGGGATTGCGTGTCATGGGCATTGGAGAAAGTAAAGGTTAAGTTGTAGTAGGTTTGTACTTGTATGTGTAATTAATTTGAGATTGTTTGCATGTTATGAATTGAGTTAATGAGGCGAAAAAAAAAGCTATGTATTGTGTATTGCATGATAGAAAACATGTTAGTGAAACATGAAGGTTTTAATTAATTTTGTTTGTTTGTTATTCTAGAAAGTTAGATGTAACCTTTATTTAACCTTTTAATACACAAACAAACGAATTTACCCTTTTAATTACTTATATAAGGTTTCCACTTGTACACAAGTCTTTCAAGATATGAAAGGAAGAAAACACTTTCTAAACTAAGTTGAAAAATATGCAACATCTACAAGCAAAATTGCAAATAAACAACCAACACCCAAAATCCAAACTCCACAATTCCTGTATGCGATGAAGAATTTGACTTATTTTTGACAAGTTTCAAACTCTTTAGACTCCATTGCATTCACATTGTTTACAATCTCTTGAATTTTTTTTGATAACGAGCGATTGTGTTCCTCAATGTGCTCAAAAACCATTTCCAAATGTCTTTTGTAGGCTGCTGATCTTCTTTTCTCAATTGCTAGCTGTTGTGACAATTCCCTGATCTTATCATGCTCATTCTGAAAATCAAAAAAAAAAAAAAATGAAAGATTGCAATATCATTAACTTGTTAAAAGTGGTTACAACATACAAGAAGATGAAATTAGGAAGTAAACAAACCGGATATTGATCATAAATCAAATCCCTACGCCCTTTTCCAGGTGTCAACAAATGAGTATGCTCTTTCACAAATTTTGTAATCACCCATTTTCCCGAGTTTATTTTCCTAACTAAAACCATTGCTCTACAACCAACTCTTGTTTCCACCCTTTGTCTAACTACTTTTTCACGCTTATCTGGCATCCTAAAACCCTCTTTGTTACACACAAGAGCTCTTCCTATAGCACTTCCATCACGCCTTGATCTTGAAAGCTTACTCACACGAATCAAGAACCCTAATCTTGTTGCATATGCATTGTAAAATGCATGTGCGGATGCTTCAGATTCAAATTCTTGCCCAATATAAGGTTCTTCAATCACATTGTGGGACCCATCTAATGGAATCGTGCCACTTTCGGGTTCATCTTGATCGATTTTTATATCATGTTCATGGTTGTTGTGAAATACCTCTTCAAGGGAACATCCTACCATCGCCATGTCATCTTCATCGCCTTTTTGGGGTTGTATTTCAGTGGAATTTAATAATACTTCGCTATTCACATCATCATCAACCTCAAAATCCACTGTAATACAAGAATTAACAATCTTTATGAATTATGATTACAGTATGTTTGTCGAGAAAAGAAGAAATTAGAGTGCAAACACACAAAATGAACACACACGACTTAATCTAGTAAAGTCAAAGTGTATATGGGTTTTTCCTTTGACTTAATGCAGGAAGAACAATTTGATAAAGGAAGCAATGGATATGAGGCTTACCCCCATTGAATCCAACTTTTTTACAAATTCGCCCTATTTCATATAATTCCCCTCTAACAAGCTACTGAATCTAATGCGAAAGTAGGTAGCAATAGAAAAAGACATTGGAATATGATATTATCCTGATGAAAATTCTACGCTGTCCCAGAACATAAATTAAAAGCCGATTAAAAAAAAATTGTCAATTGAAATAGCCCTTTGTTGCATTTTCGTTCAAAGAGGCTGACTTTCGGAAGAAAACTACTGTTTTTGGCGAACGAATTCAAGAACTGACATGGGTTTGCATTAAAATTAACAGAAAATAAAGAAAAAAGTGAGAACTTACTCGAAAATTGGAATTGAGATTATGATGATCGTGGTGTGTGGATTGTTTAGAGCTGCAGTGATGAACAGGGGGAGATGGATCAAAGAGGGATTATAGGGACGGAAGCAAAAAGGAGGGGAGGTCGACACTCGAGACTCGAGACTCGAGAGTGCTGAAGCCGGAGACTATTTCGAGAGCAATTGCAAACAAACTACATGAGGCATATAATAGAACGGCTCTCGGTCAAATAAATGAATTTTTGGAATAGTAAATTGTGACAAATAGTAACATTTATCTTTGTTATAAAAAGGGGATACATTTTTTTTATTATAGTAGTACTGTTTTTTACTTAGGGAAAAGGACAAAATTATAAAAAATAGCAATTTTTTCTTAAAAATTTAAAAGGTGCTATTCAAATAAGGGAAAATGAATTAGGAGGGTAACTACATCTTATCCGTGTTCACATGTTACCAACATCTTATATTTTGTACATAAGAAATCAACTAACTTGTTTTAACTGTGTAACATCCCAAAAATTATGACCACAAAGTTCGTTTTTAATTTAATACAAAAACCATAATTGTCAAACCATTAATTTAATACTTCGACATCGGGCCCCGCCCGACATCAGGCCCTGCCTGGCATCGAGCCTCGCTCAGTATACAGGTCTGTCTCTCTTAGGCCTCGCCTGTCTCCGGGCCCCGCCCGCTAATAATGAGATACGGAACATCGTCCGTACTCAGCTAGTGATGAGATATGGGACATCGCCCACACTCACCTCCTTACCAGGCACATACAAGTATCACACATACAACAAGTATAATCTAACATGTAAACATTCCTCGGGCACCCGTCCAACATCGGACCTTGGTTTGGAATAACATACTAGCATACAATGCCTAGGGCTAACCCCCGGGTCTTCCTACTCATAAACTACATGGGCTGACATTGTGACCTTAGACCCATTCACACAGTGAGGAGACTCACCTTGCACTGCTGAAGCCCTGGCTGGAACTAGTTGAGTACGGACGAAGTTCCGATCTCATTATTAGCAAAGTATGTTTCTTAGGACAGTGATCTGGTAGAGTATGTTTCTTTATGTGTTAGCATGTTATATGATTACATGTGTTTAGTGGGCGGGGCCTAAGAGAGATAGATCTGTATACCAAGCGGGGCTCGATGCCAGACGGGGCCTGATGCCGGGCGGGGCCCGATGCCGGAGTATTAAATTAATGGTTTGACAATTATGGTTTTAGTATTAAATTAAAAACGAAAATTTTGTTCATGATTTTTGGGATGTTACACAGTTAAAACAAGTTAGTTGCTTTCTTATGTACAAAAAATAAGAAGTTGCCAATATGTGAACACGGATAAGAGGTAGTTACCCTCCTAAGTCATTTTCACTTCAAATAACCATAAGTTTCGCACTTTTCTCCTCTAAACGATGACATACACAATATACCATTTGGGGTCCATTAGATCACCGGGTTAACTAGATTAGTGGATTGTTTTTGATCATTTTACATCAAAATTCTCTAAAAAACTTAAGTGTGTGTGCGTGTGTCTTCTTGGTGCATTGAGTGTGTGTAAATGATTTTAAGCAAGAATTCAAGAGCAAATCAAGAGGCTTTTATCATCTAAGCTATCAATTGAAGGTAAGAGATTATTCTATTCATTTGTATGGTTTCAATTCAAGTATGGTTGATGGGTTCAAGAACCCTAATTTATTGGGTTTAGTAAATCGATGAAATTAGTCATATCATTATTTTAACATGCATTAGCCTACCATTATGTGGGATTAATGCATATTTGAAGAATTATCATGAGATTAGCAATGGTACAAGTGTTTAATGTTGGTGATTTTATTGTCACCTAACATTTTATGTAATTGGAACTGACATGTGAGCTAATGAGCTTATCCATTGTACTCTATATTATATGTTTGATGAATGCGGAGTGCATTCATATATAAGATATAATTATAAACCGGTACGACATAAAGCCGGGGGTCAAGCGAGCCACGCACCCTTGCAGGGTCCAAGGCTACTATTGATTATGCCATAAAATTCGTGATTCTCCCAACTAATATAGAAGACGAAAACCCTAATCTGTCTAATATAAATACGACTCCTTAATTGAGTCGCCATATACTTTTATCAACTCTTTTTCTTATATATGAACTCAGAACCCTATTGTAACATCCTAAATTTCAAGACCAAAAATGTCATTTTTAATTTAAAGATTTATAAAACGGTTTACTGAAAATGCCATCAATATTATCTCGTATCATGAAAACCATAAGTCAACCATCTCAAAACGTATCATAGGAAAAATAATGTCAGAGTACAAATCCTAAGAATCTCATGTGCAAAAAATCATGTGTGCGATGCGCTGCTATCGTGTAACAACCCGATATTTCAAGTCAATGTAACAATCTAAAATCAACTATTATAACCTATTTTGAGATAATAAAAATAGCGTCAAAAATGAAATGTTCAAAAATCTCAATTTGGTATGTATGAAGTAATAGATATCGTAACAAGGTTTTCAGAAATATAAAGAACACAAAAATCCGAGTTATAATGAAGAAGTTATGACCAATCAAAGATCCGCAACAAAACCTGTAAAACACTGTTAAGTATAAAATGCAAAATTTCAATGAAATACTTTTTAGCCTTAGGTATCTAAATGAAAGTTTTAGATATCATTAAACCGTAAACGTACATAAAAAAACGTCTTTTAGCCAACGCAACCTAAACGGGAATCGAAGATCTTGACAATAATATTACAACGGTAAAAAGACAGACGAAAACGAACGTCGGATGAAGAAGTTATGGATTTTTAACGGACTTTTCCAGTCCCGACCTGTTAAAAATATAATATTAAAAATAAAGTCAAAATTAACCGATAAAGTCTAAACAAGAGTTGTAGAGTATATTCTCACCTACACGTAGATATAAAGAACGTCAAAAACGGTTGGTCCGAAGGGAACGCCCAACATTCGCAGCTCAGAGCCAGTCCCATCACCCATCGAGTCCGAAGTTCATAAGCCATGACGCACGAAGGCTCGGAACACAATGCGTACGAGGGAGCGCCCTGCGCTCCGGAACGCCCTGCGCTCCGGAACGCCCTGCGCTCCGGAACGCCCAACGTTCTTTGCAGGAACGCCCAACGTTCTTTGCAGGAACGCCCTGCGTACTTGGCCTCTTCCAGCCCTATATAAATGATGTGAGGCCTCCGGGTTTTGGTTGCTAATTCCCAAACTTCTCTCCCTATTTTCATACTTCTACCCTCTCGAGATTACCCCGACACCTTGGTTTCTTATCCAAGCTCCGACGAAAGTTTGAAGCCCCGAGATTCCCGAGAAATTGACTTCTTTCCGGTCGAAGTGCTGCCCGAGCAAAACATCATTTTCATCAAATCGTCACTTCTACCAAGTGAGTTCATATCCCTATCACTCTACTTTCAAATGCTTTTAAACACTTTAAAGGGGGGGGGGGAAGGGGGATACAAGTAAACACGTGGCTAAAATCGTGTGAAAACATCAATCTTTTGCTATAATCTTGTTGCTGTTGTTATAACTATCATATGAAACCATTAGCATGCAAAAACATCTCAGAAAACTATTTTACCCTCTTGGGATAACATTACGTATACATAAGAAAATACAAATCATTGTTATGCCTTTATTATCATAGTAAAAGGGTAATCATTTCGGACATAAACACATTCATTTCAAGAATACGTGACTTAATTGAGAATCTGTGAGACATTCGTCTTCCTCGTACCTATCAAGGTAACAGTAGAAATTCCTATTTTATAACCAGAGTATTCCGTCCGGAGAACGTGATAAGTGTGTATAGATCTATACGGGACTGATGATCCCACACCCTGGCTGTTAGCTACAGCCGGACCGACTGGTTAAGGGTGACAAGTGTCATAACATTTCGATGCCTGAAGAACATCGCTATAGGCAAACCCATCATAGTACGGTTATGAAAACTCACAGGATAGACAATTATTATGGTATTATGTTTTAAGGGAAAAATAATATTACAATTATTTTTACGTAAAAAAAATACAAGCTTCCTATAGTTTTGTTCATAAATAAAACTATATATTCTCATCTTAAGTATGACATATTTACTTACAAGTTACAGTCTTGGGGCATTAAGACTGCTTCTCACTTTTTGGAAAATATACGATTTTCCTGGTTCAATACACCCATTTTATACAACAACGATTCATAACTAATTTTATAAGAAAATATCGGATTTTTTGGAAAACAAACGCGGATTTTTGAATGACATGCATTTACTCAAATAACCTCTTATGAACTCACCAACTTAAATGTTGACACTTTTTCTTTAAAATAACTTGTATTCTCAGGTAATCGCTAAACCAGGTTAGCATCTACTTTTGGGGATTAACGCTCTGGCGTTAGTAACATCTTTTGGAACATCATATTGTATTTGACTTTCAAACATGTAATACATACAATCATGTAAACTTTTCAAATATATATTATGGTGGTGTGTACTTTCTTTACTATTTAATTGTTATGATACCGCACATGACGTCCTCCGCCCCCGAATGTTTCCGCCGTTCAGGTTTGGGGGTGTGAGATATCGTACCGGCTCCTTTCCCTTCGAAGAAGAAGGACCCAAAAAAAATGTAAACTGTAAGCACAAATCTTAGTGAGTTCCCCCATCATACCACATACCATACAATAAACATACTGTCTAACATATCCGAGTACTAGTTACCCCTTTGGTCTCTTTCAACCGATAATTTGCCTAGCATATCAGGTGATGGGTTTTAGTATACTACAACATCCTATGGTGTACATACAACGCTAAATGCTTTGGATCTATGTTTTCTCTAATTATACATGAAATATTGTTTCCAAAGCATTAAGCCTACAACTAGCATGGAAATGACATAATCAACATAAAAGAGAGTTATAAAATCACCTCTTTGTTGTAGCTTGTAGAACTTCTTGAGTTTGGCCTTTAAGAACTTAGTGCCCCAAGTTTCGCACCTCAAATGGAATCACAACACACCTATAACAAAGGAGACTTTTAAGAGAGTATTTCTTGCACCAAAATCGGCTCATGGAACTCCAAGGATCACTAGTGTCCCATTTTGGATGCTAAGGGGCTTCTTATATAGTGTGGCAAGATTAGGGTTACACCATGTAAACCCTAATGTGTATGAACTTCCATATTCCTTAGGCTCCATGGGTTTAAACCCCTATGGATCATCCATGGGTTGTAACATTGGTTTAGCCCAACCTAATGAATCATGAATCATTGGCCCACACCATAAGAATGAATGATTTATCAAATCAATACCCTTACATTTAATAGTCTCTTTTGATCACAAAATTAATTCCAAATTAATTCTTGATCAATACTAAGTAAATCATATGATTTCATATTAATATATTAGAACTTATAATATATTAACAAATCATAAATAACCTCTTCTCAAAAGTCCATCCTATCAAATTGTTCTGGTGATATGCAACCAAAATGGACCATGCTACTCTCGAGTCAAGTACATACCAATTATAGTTATGTGATTAGACACCTAATCCAACAGTCTCCCATTTTGATAAGTCTAATAACTATTATTGCAAGTACGACTACACAACCCGACTAGTAATCGTAGCTCTTAAAAGCCGCTGTCGAACTCTAGCCTAGTCAATGACGCGTCCATTAGATAAGGGATCATATATTCCTCCATTCTAGATATCATATGGACTGATACATGGATTATAATCATTCTCTTTGTCCATTTGTTGTTTCCCGATTTCCGATTTATGAAGACCGACTAATTGAACAAATCAAATCAGTCCAGGCTTGGCCAAACACTTAGGTTTGTCATTATTAAATCATCGAGGGGCCCACGGATATCGCTTTTATCCACATGGGGTAAAAGGAACGGATAAACTTCGACCAAAATGCTTGCTTGTACTTACTCACCAAATTACACACAACAATATGTTTTATAACACCAAGTTACTGGTGCGTTTACATATGTCATTGTGAAACCGACTCTCAACTACAACTCACATGTCTCCATTTCAAGAATATAAGATATTATTGTCTCAAAATCACTCGTGATAAAATCCATGAAATGATTATGATGAGCGTCAGTTGAGTCCAATACCCGAATCTTATTCCAGGAGTACTCACGAACACTGCAACTATGTCTAAAACACCTAGACAAACTACATACCCATTCATGACAGTCTTGCCTCAATACCTACTTCCAAATTATGATTGATTGTGGATGGTTTGAATGACCTAGTTATTCGGGAAGTCAAAACATGCAAAGTAAAACACAAGAATAATACTAATCCTATATGGCCCCTAAACTTTTGAGTGCCATATTGATTACTCATTATTAATTGTATAATGTTTTGAATAATAACCTTAATACTTGAATTAAAACAATAGTTGTCCCATGCTCCAAGCATGCACACTCTGTTTATCTATGATCCTTACTTTGTGAAATAGATCAATTGAAAACATTTCAATGATGCTCATTTCACAATTCCAAATCCGTACTGTACATGTAAGAATACCAAATTCTTGCCATTTATTGTAATCTATTAGATTCTAAGCTTATATGCAATGATCCTCTTGTAATGACTATGAACAAAAGTCACAGAGACATGGCAACAGACACTACAAAGTATTCCAATGGAGATTGACAACAAAACAATTCCAAGGAAGCGAAGTCTCAAATTTAAAGTACATTCCTTTGAACATCCTTCTTGCATTAAGTTTTATACACACAAATTCTTAATATCCAACTTCCAACTCGTTATAAGTAGAATCTTTTCTATTCATAATGATGTCGATATGGTCCATCCATTACTATACTTTCAACTATCCTTAAGCGACCAATCATTGGCGAACCTTAGATTGTCCTTAATAGTTGTTAACCACTTTAGTCATATCCAGTTCTAGTCCTTTTTCCCTCTTAATGCCCTAGGCATTTGGAAAATTTAGAACACGAGAATATTATAGCATATGCAATCGATCCTATACCCGAAGCATATGGGATGCGATTCATAATGTCTAACATAAAGACATGATACTTGACCAGTCTTTTGCTACAATATTTCTATTTGCCATGTTCTCATAATTCGAATTATGAAGAGGGATGTCGTAATCATAATCAAATTTTAAGAACGCAACTAACATTTCCATATATAGAATTTCCTTTTTGTTGAACCATTCCAACATAACATTCATATATATTTGACTAAATTTGATTAAAAACTCAATCTAAGCTTTTAGATTTTTGAAATGAAGTATAATTTCCTCTCCCTTAATTATAGGAAAACAACGTTCAAATCCACAACTTTGCGAATTGAAACTTTTGTTTTCTATAATTAACATTGCTAACTTGCAACATTTTTCCATAATAACTATGCACCCACTAACATAATAATTATTATCTTACTAGCATAACATTTATGCTCCCATTAGCTTTGACATGTACCTAGAAATCGGATGGACTTCTAGAAATTAATATGTATTGACTTCCTTACCAAAGCTCAGATTTCTGATACGAGATGCTTCGATGAGACTTTATCTAGGCTTCTCAAGTTCATACACCTTTCCTTAGATAGCTCACATGTGTGTCTAAACAATTTTAGAACTTACAACCATAAGTCTGAAATGTTTAGACCTTTTCCATTTCTCACAATTTGAATTATGAAGAGGGATGCTGTAATCATAATCGAATTGAAGAATACAAATATCACAATTGCTATTTCCTTAAAATCTACTTAGTCAAAGCGTTTCCTCACCATCATTTTCATGAATCGGAGAAAAACCTTTGAACACTTAGATTTTATGGTGTATGTGTTCCTATCCACGTGAATTTGTCATAACCATAATCACAAGACACGGTTAGTGACAAATCCAAACTCATATGGACTGAACTTGTTCAATCTTAATTTCTTTCCCATTGGCAGCACAAGGGCCTACCATGTTTTCCAAGTTGTTCAGCAGATCAGCCTCACTAATTAATGAAACTTTCATTAATCCAGGTGCTTTTCCTTATGCAACCAATTGAGACCTCATAGACCTCACATGCATAGTCAACTTTAACTGGAATGGGCACATAAATAAGAATATGTCAACACGATAGGTTACAAACCTCAAGTCATGTGCTAGTGTCTAACAACAGGTTTACCCTTGATTAGTTCTTGAAACTTTCAAGATCTTTAAGACTCCCACTGACCTCTTGACATATAAGATTCACTTTGTCAAGGAACATTACTTGACAAACAAATATTCAAGAGTTAGTGCGGATTCTAATCAAGACTAACACTTCAAACAATTGGCCTTAGTTGGTCTTTGTCTTATCCAAGACATCACAACTTACCAATTTCAAATGTACAAGAGTAGAAAACATTCTACTCTAAATTTGACAAGTGTTATAAACCTTTCTTAAGATTATGTCACTCAAGGCTCGGTCTTGGAGTGTGACTCCAAGACTTGATTTTGGAACGAAGTATGAATCATCTTTTAGATTTAACTATTTCAACAATTCACGATTCCTCTTCTTAGCCATAGAAATGCACCAAGATGCTCTTAGAGGATCAATTGTGATATAGTTTTCCATAATGATTAAGATGATCATAAAACACGATATTAAAGTACTCTCCCATCTTTTTAGATTGGAGAAACTTTTATCTTTTTGCCTAATTTGATTATTCTCATTCGTTCTGAAATACAATGAAACTTTTCCAATGTTACAGAATTATACTTAAACTTGTAAGCATAACCATATTTACTTAACTTTAGTAAATCATGACGAATAGTCTTATCGTTCTTTGTAGTGGATCTGACCAACGCACACCCAGTATACCCGATCCCCTAGTCCTTCACTTGACTCACATATACATGTGAACATGGAATTAGTTTTAATTTCCCAAAGACGAAAATTCTCATTCATCATACAAAACAAGTTGCATGATTCCAAGTTTCTGTCCAATTAAAACTTGGTTGATGAGAATCTTTCTTTATTTGGCAAATTCTCGACACTACCACAAACGAAAGAATCAAATTCATATTGCTAACATAGAAACATACAAACATCAATTTTCACAAATGTCATTGCAAGGAGATATAATAAAATAAAAACAAAATTTTATTTATTTATAAAATGCGGAAAAACTTTTCCTTACAATGCAATTACATATGAAAACTATGTTATTACGAATTTCTAAGCAATCTATCATAACTCTTAAGCAACAACTCAAAAATCTGATCATCGAACCATGGGATTGAAATCCATCTTCGCGGCCAGATTCAACATACTCTTCCTTTAAGCTTCCTTTGTTTTGCATGATCCTACAAAAAATCAAAATGCAACCTTGTCACATTATGTATTAAGAATCTGTTGGATTAGTGTCTAAGTCCATAACTATAATCGGTATGTACTTGACCCGACTCGACATGCTCCATTTGGGTTGCATGGCATCAGAACATTTGGATAGATCATTTGTGAGAAGAGGACATATGTGACATATTAATATATTATAAGTTCTAATATATTAATATGAGATCATCTTATTTAATTAGTATTGATCTAGAATAAATTTGGACTTAATTTAGTGATCAAAAGAGACTAATTAAATATATGGGGATTGATTATGTAAATCATTCATTCTTATATATGTGGGCTTATGATCTAAGATTCCTTATGTTGGGTTTAACCCATGTGGTGACCCATGGATACTCCATGGAGGTTAAAACCCATGGAGCATAAAGAATGGGTAAAGTAATGAGTTACATGGTGTAACCCTAATAGCTACACTATATAAAGACCCCATTGGTTGGTGAAATGGGCACTAGTGTATACACAAGAGGGCAAGCCGATTTCTAGATTTCATGTGTCTTCTTCTCATGGTTATTCGATGTGTTGGTGATGTTGTGTGAACCATTTGAGGTGTCACACTTGGGGCACGAGGCTCTCGAGCTTCATGGAGTCAAGCTACATCAACAAGGTATGTATTCTATCTATTTTATTACCCAAGTATCAAAGATTGTATGCTAGTTAGGGTAATACCTTGGAATATTCATATTTACATGTATAATAGAGAAAACATAGATCCAAGGTATTTAGGGTTGCATGTACACTTAGGAGTGTTAGAAGGCTCAAAATCCAACAGTGGTATCAGAGCCTAGGCTTGTTTTCTTGTTATACTTGCAAAATCTGCTTAAAAATCGAAGTTTTTTGTTGTCTGGGCAACGGACTCGGCGAGTCCATCAGGTGACTCGACGAGTCCATGCCTTAAAAGTGTTAAAAATGATCCAACTTGTCGAGTTGGTTCATGCACTCGACAAGTTGGACCCCCAGACAGCATATCATCGACTGTTTTTGCTGGAATTGGACTAGGAACATTACCCTAAGCTGTTTTTCAACTTATAAAACTGTTTTTGATGTGGTAATGTTCATGCTAATCCAATTTCAAAGATAATTGTCAATAGATTCATGTTTTGTATTAGTTTAAGGATTAGACTAATTACATGAAAAAGTTTGATTTGAATTATCTTGTCCTTATGAGTTGCTTAGATTAATTGGAAAGTTATGTGAAATTGTTGTTTTCAATCTAAATTAATCTAAGAGTTGGTTCTAAAATGTGTTTTTATAACTTGTCCTCAAGTTATATGAAAAGTCACATTTAACATTCATAAAACTCATAAAGATATCCATAAGTTATGAATAAGGAAGAGTCACATTCTTTTAATAGTTTAAAGTCTTCCATAACTTCTCCTCAAGTTATGGAACTTGAAGAGTTTTTGGATTAAAACTACTTTAAACACATAAGTTATGGAAATTGAATAGTTTCAAAACTTGCCCTTAAGTTTTGGAATTTGAAAAGTTTTTACTTATGAATACTTTAATTCCAAGTTAAGCCCTTAGAATTTTAAAAGTTAAAATTCAACCCTTATACTTTATAATATTATAAGTTAATAATATATATATATATATATATATATATATATATATATATATATATATATATATATATATATATATGTATATGTAAGAGTAAGTCGTCTTACCATTAGTAGGCCTCATTCATGAAGCCGGTCTATAAAAGGGGGTATAAGGTTACTGCCTATAAAATGGCAGTTTAATGGGTGTCCACTCTCACCCACCGCTTCCTTGACTGGTGGAGGGTCGTTAGTCAAACAGGTAGGACAAGGACTATAATTCTCCCTTCATTAGAAGTATTAATGATAAATATAAAGTAACTAAAATGTTTTTATAATTCCCAATCTTAGTTACTTTAGGAAAATGTGAATAAGGTGCTAATCCATGAAATTACACTTTGCACTTTGCTTAAGTCGGTTAGTGGAGCGTATGTAGTTAACCGACACACTAGCTTGATTTAACAATGTAGGCAAAGGGTAACTTAATATTTATCATAGTATCAGTGGAGCGCGTGTGGTTAATCGACACATCGATTAAGGGGTAAATATTAAGGGTACCAAGTAATTTGCATGGTTACTTCACACCTTGTTTTGTGATCCTCGACATCCCAGTCACAAAACCTGAAGGGCACACTCAAGATTGAAACATGCCATTGAACAGTTCAATGAATCTCAAAAGATCTAGGAGTTTCAAATCCAATTAAAAACCTAATAAATTATTTCATTTTTCATGGTGGAAATTAGTGAATCGTCATTCACCTACCTTCAAATATTCTATAGCTTGGATTACGGCATCCCTCTTCCATGTTATAAAAGATTGTGTTGGGTCCTACCCTTAATATTTCATATTGGGTGTTATATTAAGGACTTTAAATCAACTGTCTTGAATATCTCCCAAAAAGATGTCTGGTTCAGACATCTATGATCTTCCCAAGTCTCTTGAAACTTCACATCCTCCAATTATTCTCCCTTATCCACAAGTTCAAGGTCACTCAAGCCCTAATGGCAAGCAAGGTCTATGTGTGCTCACATCTTGGAGATGAAGTCACATATTGAAAATCCGGGAGATTTGAGTGTCAAAGTCTTAGGAGAGTTGGATGTTCAATCACTTTCTAAGTCACATAGTAAGTTACCTCTGGGACTACTATGTAGAAGACTATGACATGACCCTTAATGATCTTATCTATTTGTTTGGTGTTGCTGAATCAGCAATGATTTGAAGCACGGGTAGAGCAAATTTGATTAAGAAGATCAACTTCCCAGACTTCAATGGACATTGACAATGGAAACATTGGATATCTGGAAAAACCTTCTCTTCCCAAGGAAAGGGATTGACCATAGTGAACTTGGTTGACCAACTGGTAAAGAGAAAGGCAAGTCTATGATAGTCCCACATACCATTTCCAAAGAGTCCATATGGTTCTATTGCCAAAAGGAAAGGGCATTGGTTGCGAAGATGCCAAATGTACCTAAAAGACCATAAGGCTGGTAAAGTCAATAAGTTTGACTCTACTTCAGGTAAAGTCCACTATCTAACTCGATTAAGTTTCTATTCTAAGATTCTTATTACATGATGTGACTGGGTCACATGTTGATGTTTTAAGAATCAAAGGAAAAGTGAAGGAAACTTAAAGAAAGAGTATGCTGAATCTGATCGCGAAGATGGGTTTCTATCGCTTGATTGAAGATCGGATTCTTGAGCTACTCTTAGAAGTTATGATAGATTGCTAGGAAACATGTAATAGCATAGTTTTCATTTAAAGTTTCATTGTAAGGAAAAGTTTTTTCCGCATTTTATAAATAAATAAAAATTTGATTTTATTTTAGTTTATATCTCCTTGCAATGGCTTTTATTGAAAAATTGATATTTGTATGTTTCTAGCAATAATGGAAATATGAATTTGATTCTTTCATTTGTGGTAGTGTCTAAATTTACCAAATAAGGAAGATTCTCATCACCCAAGTTTCAATTGGACCGAAACTTGGATTCATGCAAGTTGTATAGTATGATAAATGAGAATTTTCATCTTTGGAAAATTAAGACTAATTCCCTGCTCACATCTATATGTGAGTCAAGTGAAGGACTAAGGGATCGAGTACACATTCTTGTGTACTGGTCAAGTCCACCACAAAAGATCAATAAGACTATTCATCATGGTTTACTAAAGTTTAGTAAATATTGTTATACTTACAAGTTTAAGTATAATTCTAAAGCATTGGAAAAGTTTCGATGTATGGGAGAACTAATGAGAAGAATCAAATTAGGCAGAAGGATAAAAGTTTCTCAGATCTGAAAAGATGGAAGAGTACTTTAGTATCATGTTTTGTGATCATCTTAATGATTTAGAAATCATATCATGATTAGTCCTCTAAGGAAATATTAGTGCATTCTTATGACTAAGAAAAGGAACCTTGAATCGTTGGAATGGTTAAATCAAGAAGATGAGTCATACTTCGTTCCAAAAAAAGTCTTAGAGTCACACTCCAAGACAGTGAGCTGAGTGACATATCTTAAAGAAAGGTTTAAAACACTTGTTAAATGTAATAGTAGAAGTGTCCTACTCTTGTACATTTGAAATTGGTAAGTTGTGATGTTTTGGATAAAACAAAGACAAACTTAGGCCAATTGTGTGAAGTGTTTGTCTTGATAAAGAATCTGCACTATCTCTTGAATATTTGGCAAGATAGTCTTATATGTCAAGAGGACAGTGGCAGTCTTAAAGATCTTGGAAGAATTTCAAGATCTAATCAAGAATAAAAACCTGTAGTTTAACATTAGCACACGACGTGAGGTTTATAACATATCGTGTTGACATATTTCTATTTCTGTGCCCATTCCAGTTAAAGTTGGCTTTGCATATGAGTTCTTAGAGTTCTCAATTGGTTGCATAACAACTTGGAAGCAATGGCAGGCCCTTGAGCTGCCAGGTGGCAAGAAATTAAGATTGAATTCAGTCCATATGAGTTTAGATTTATCATTATCATTGTCTTGTGACTATGGTTTTGACAATTCACATGGATAAGAACACATACACTATAAAATCTAAGGGTCATAAGGTCTCTCTCTCTGATTCATGTAAATGATGGTGAGGAAACACTTCTAACAAGTAGATTTGAACCAGATGGCAAAAGGTCTAAACAATTGAGACTATGATTACGACATCGCTTTTCATAGTTTTGAAATTGTTTAGACACACATGCATGCTATCTAAGGAAAGGTGTATGATTTTGATAAAGTTTTTATCAAAGCATCTCGTATCAGAAGTCTGAACTTTGGTAAGAAAGTCAATAAAGTATTGATTTCTAGAAGTCCAGCTGATTTCTGAGTACATGTCAAAGCTAGTGGGAGCATGAGTGTATTGCTAATAATCATCATGTTAGTGGGAGCATGATAATTATGATAAAGGTTGTAAGTTAGCAATGTTAATTATAGAAAACAAAAGTTTCAATTTGTGGAGTTGCAGGGGTTGAAAAGTTGTTTTGCTATAATTAAGGGAGAGGAAATTATACTTCATTTCAATTCTAAAATCTTAGATTTTGAGGTTTTAATCATCTTTAGTCAAGAATATATATGAATTTTGTGTTGGAATGGCTCAACATAAGGAAATTCTATATATGGGTCTATCATTTGCGTTCTAAAATTCGATTATGATTACGACGTCCCTTTTCATAATTTGAATTATGAGAACTTGGTAAATAGAAATATTGTAGCAAAAGGACTGGTCTAGTATCATGTCTTTATGTGAGACATCATGAATCATGTCCCATATGCTTCGGATATAAGATCGATTGCATGTGCTATAATATTCATCCTTTCTAAGATTTTCCAAATGCCTGGGGCATTAAGAAGGGAAAAGGTCTAGAATTGGATATGACTAAAATGATTAAGCAATTGTCGAGGACAATCTAAGGTTTACCAAAGATTGGTTGCTCAGGGACAGTTGGAAGTATAATGTTAATCTTTGGAAGGACCATATTGACATATTCTGAAAAAGGCAATTCTTGTTCAGAAGTGATAGTCAAAATGGGAATATGGGAAGGTGGAAGTTGTTCAATAAATCTCTGAAAGATTAGGAAACTTAATGCAAGAAGGATGTTTCCAAGGAGTTGATCTCCTTTGGAATGCTCTGTAATGTTTGTTGTCAAGTCTTTGTGACTTTGGGCATAATCATTACAAGAGGATCAATGCATATAAGTTTAGAATCTAACAGATTTCAGTAAATGGCATGAATTTGGAATTCCTGCATTTGCAGTAAGGAATTGGGAGTGTGAAATGAGAATCATTGGAATTATGTTCAATCGATCTCTCTCACAAAGTAAAGATCATAGACAAACTTAGTATGTATACTTGGTGTATGGCATGACTAGTGTTTAGAAAAACATAGTGTACATGCTTGGAGCATGGGACAAGTATTGTTTTAATTCAAGTATAAAGTTGATAGTTTGAAACAGTATGCAATGAATGATGGGTAATCAATATGGTGATAAATAAAAGATGTTTTATTTATATTCATAAGTTCTGAGACCATATTGGATTCGATTATTCTTGTGTTTCACTTTGCATGTTTTGACTTCCAAAATAACTAGGTCGTTCTTCCTGAATGACTAAGTTATTCAAACTATCCATAGTTGGTCATATGTTGGAAGTAGATATGAATCAAGACTGTTATGGGTTGGCTTGTAGAGGTCTATGATGTTGGACAAAGTGGTGCTACAACACTCATGAGTGCTCATTAGTTCTGAGTATTGGATTCAACCCAGGCTCATTGGAATCACTTCATGGATTTTATTACGAGTGATCATGAGACGGTAATATCATATATTCTTCAAACCTAGAGATATGAGTTGTTACTATGAGTTGGTTTTACATTGATCTCATGAAAATGCATTGGTAACTCGATGTTATAAAACGTGCCTTTGTGTATGACTCAACATGTAGTAGAACAAGCCATATGAGTCGAAGTTTATCCATTCCTTTTACCTTCGGGATAAAAGTGATATCTATGGGATGCTCGATGATTTAATGATGACGCATGCGAGTGCTCGACCAAGCCATAACTGATTTGATCTGTTCAATCAGTCAGTCGTCATAAATCGGAAATCGGGAAACAACAAATGGACAATGAGAATGATTTATAATCCATGTCTCAGTCCATATGATATCTAGGATGGAGGAATATATGATCCCTTATCTAATGGAAAAGTCATTAGCAAAGTTCAGAGTTCATCGACAAGGTCAGAGTTCGATAGTGGCTTTTGAGAGCTATGATTGCTAGTTAGGTTTTGAAGTCATACTCAATAATAGCTTGCAACCACCGGGCATCCGAGATGATACCATCCTTACTATCCTCGTCATCATCGGCAGAAGTAGGATAAGCACCACCCAAAGGTGTAACGGCTGAGATAGGGAGAACCACTAGAGGATCCACCTCAGCAGACAACGAATCTTCCCTCATCGTTGGAGGAATGGGCATAGCAGCGATCAAAGCAAGCTGATCTAACCGACGGGGCGGAGGAAGATGATCGATCAGATCCACTTCTCGACAGTCCAACTTACCCCGGTAGCGCTTCCAGAGCACTTCATCCATGGACAAGGGGGATTCGATGCCTGAAAGTTTATAGCAGAAGTGGAGGAGTCAGGATGTGAAGGCCCTCATAAAGAGTAAAACCCTAATACCAATAAACAAGTGCATAAGAGGAAAGGATAGATACTTACCGTTGACAGTGCAAACTGTCATTTTTCCATGGCGCCTCCAAGACAGGCTCATCCCTACACCGGAAAGAAGGGCTTCAAAATAATCCTTGGGAGAACCCTGGATATTCTTTAGGAAGTCAACCACGCCCTGGTTATGGGGAAAGAGCTTGGGAGTAGTATTGGCGAAAGCATTGGCACGGTAGCGGCCACTACCAGCAAAACCCTGATTCACCCATAACCACTTGTCTTGCCATTTCTTGGGAGTTCGAACGTCAGGGACAATGGTGTGTCCCGCTCCCCGGACAGAAAACGTGTATTTATCACTAGTGCAACAAAGCCTGAAAAAGTACTTGAAGACGAAATAATCGGGAAGGTAACCATTAGCCCGACAGATCTGTAACACCTGGTTCTTGGTACGTGTTCTTTTTGTTAAATCTTTTCATATTTTGCCTTTGGCCTTGGACTCGACGAGTTGAAGGACCAACTCGCCGAGTAGAAGCGGGATGAGGCGCGGAGTTAAGTTATGGACTCGGCGAGTAGACCCTGTTTGGGCAAAAACCCTAATCCGAGGGTTTGCACCCTATTTAAACACCTTAACTCGGCCTCCTTAGTCCCATTTGCTCCCAGAAGACCCCCATAGCAAACCCTAGCCGTTATTGAAGCAATCTAAGGCTTTTGGAGTGATTTTGGTGCTTTTGTGATCCAATGAAGGAAGGAAAAGCTTGAAGGATCAAGATGAGGCTAGAAGGATTCGGTTTTGAGCATCATTTGCTGACTTCAGAAGGTATAAAGTCTATACCTTGCTTGCTCTTTTGATAGATCCCATTTTGTGGAGTTTTAGGGCTTTTTTATGCCATTTTGGTCACCAACCATGATTGCAAGCATGGTTTGAGGTTGATGCTTCGGATTTAGGTCCTTTGAGGGGTTACAAGGCAGGAAAGAGTGGCTTTTGCACTCAAGGAAGGCCCCATGCATTGTGAGAGCTTGTTTTAGGACCTTTTGAGCTTAAAGTCCCATGCAAGCATGTAAAGGTTGTAACTTTATGTGCTAGATCGATTGTAGAAGTAGGGATGAGCATAGGCGGGTACCCGCCTCATTTGGCGAGAACCGGAACCGGCGGTTCCTAAAATTTTGGAACCAGTCCCGGAACCGGCGATTCCGGTTTCGGGAGCGGGTAACCCGGTTACATTAACTTTGTTAACTTTTGTCGATAAAATCGCAACTTAGTTCGATCTAAATCGAATCAATTCGTACTAAAGAGGGACATAATCAGACCAATATATTCTAAACTGGTCTAAGTAACACATACATATTTATATGAAATACTAATATATATATATATATATATATATATATATATATATATATATATATATATATATATATATATATATATATATACCGGTTTCCGCGGGTACCCAGCGGGTAGCGGTTCCGGAAAAATGAGAATTGGAACCGGAACCGCTTAAGGCGGTTCCATAACTCTAGGAACCGGAACCGGAACCACTTAAGGTAGTTCTGGTTCCAGAACCGGCAGTTCCGAGGCGGTTCCAATTCCAAAAACGGCTACCCGGTTCCGATGCTCATCCCTATGTAGAAGCATAGATCTACATTTTGATCAAGTGTTGTACATTAGAAAGCGATGATTCAGTGAGTGGTTGTGACCAACTCGGCGAGTCCGTTCTTGGACTCGGCGAGTCCAAGGTTTTGTCCCAATTCAGTTGAGGATCATAAGGACCCAGTTGAGTGTGGAAATGTTTTAAGGGGGTCCCAAGGGGTGACCCAACATTCTGGACTAAGCCATTGTTCTAGAAATTCATGGGACTCGGCGAGTGCATGAACAGACTCGGCGAGTCCAAGGCAATCTTCTTAAGGATGAAGATGGACTCGAAGAGTTGTTCATACAACTCAGCGAGTCAAGGGCTGGACCTGAGTATCAGTGGATGATGAACTCGACGAGTTGTTCATACAGCTCGGCGAGTCGGATGAGGATTCAGTCGATGTTCATTTAGAAGGAAAACTCGTCGAGTCATTGCCTAACTCGACGAGTAGAGACGGGTTTGAGGTCTAATGGAAGGATAGGGACTCGACGAGTTGGCGAGCCAACTCGGCGAGTCGGGTCAACTACAAGTTGACTTTAACTTTGACTTGGTCGGGGGGGGGGGGGGGGGGTTAAAATGGTCATTTTACCCTAAGAGTAGATGTCAATTTCTGACTAAGTGCTTTGTGGGAATTTTAGCCGGAGGATTTCCGGAGCAGCAGCAGCAGCAGTCAGAGGATTCCCACACAGTTCAGCAGCTACTACGAGGTGAGTTACCTTCCAGTAGGGGTGGGTCTATGGTCACAATGCCGGCCCACCAGTAGGGATCGTATGCTAGATGTTTGTCTTTGTGATATTCATCTGTGTTGTTACTACCTGATATGTTATATGCTAGCATGATATGGTATGTGATAGTGATAGAGTTCGGTTGTTAGGACCGAAGGGTAGGTTAGGCACCCCAGATATGCCTAACAGTATGTTATGACATGTTTAGCTGCTAGCATGATATGTTATATGAGATAGAGGTAGTAGGAGGGGGAATAGTCCCTAAGGTTCGGTTGTTAGGACCGAAGGGTAGGTCGGACAACCAAGATATGTCTGACAATAGATTATACAATTATATATGTGATAGTAGTTGTAGGGGGTGAAATAGTCCCCGAAGTTCGGTTGTTAGGACCGAAGGGTAGTCAGCACCCCACAATGGCTCGACATGGTTAGGTCAGCGCCCCAGAATGGCTTGATACAAGAAGGACGGCACCCCAGAATGGCCGCATGGGTAAGTCGGCACCCCAGAATGGTCGTACCGGGTAGGTCGGGCACCCCAGAAATGCCTGGCAGTATGTATGTGATATGATTGTATGGTATGTGGTACGATGGGGGAACTCACTAAGCTTCGTGCTTACAGTTTTCAGTTTTGGTTTCAGGTACCTCTTCAGCGAAGGGGAAAGAGCTGGCGTGGTAGCGGCACATCATACACTCACATATTGGTTTTCCGCATTAGGAGATGTTTTGGGATTGTACTCTGACATTATTATTATTTTCATGTTTTGGGATTTTAGACACGAGATATGTTTTATTATGATCGGATGATGTTTTACTACAAATGTTTTACAAACCACTTACTTTAAACGAAATTTTTGGGCGTGAAAATTTGGGTCGTTACAAGTTGGTATCAGAGCCCTAGTTTGAGGGATTCAGACACACGCTCGGGGGTGTCTGAACTCAAATCGAGGGAATAAAAGATTTTGAAAAAGGAAATGTTTTCTAAAAGTTAAGTAAAGAGTTTTTGAAAAAGAACGAAGTGTGTGATGTGCGCAACCGGCCGAGCTCAAGTAAGTATTCCCCAAAGTACCTATACAAGTTTATGTTACGTTTATCAGTTTCAGTAGAACAACATGCTAGAATAGGACTAAGGATCTAGGAGTGATGCCTTATGTGCCTGCTTTATGTGCTTCAGCTTGTGAGAGTTGCATGCTAGAATTCAGTAGACAGAGTAGGATAGCCTGTCTAGGTTATGCCTGATAGTATGAGCTTAGCATTGTATGCTAGTGCAGTTCCTGTTATGAGGATAGAGTTGCTTGAGATTGTTCCTTTTTTGTCCGAATGCTTTTTGCTTTGTGCTATGTGGGCTTTGAGTGATGGGAGTTACCTGTTAGGTGAATACGTTAAAGTCACATGTGATCAGGGTTGAATAATCTCAGAGTGTTGGATTTGACCCTATTGCATAGCTCTTGTTTGAGTCCTAACCGTTGTAGGGATGAGTCCCTTACTAGAAGGATTATCCAAGCCTCGTTGCATGTGATTGTATTCAGGTAATGGCTAATTGGCATTACAAAGAGACCTTCAGCAGCTGAGGACCGGTTTGGGTGGAGTCAGAGGTTTCCTAGGGTAAGCCTAGGATGAGAGTAGCAGAGATCAGCAGTGGTAAAAGGGATCTGGTGGAGTCAAGGCAGTCCTTAAGGAAGGTATGGATAGATGTGGAAGGTAGTATGGGCTCGTACTACTGAAAGTAGAGGATCCGTGCCTAACTTGAGGAAAGCTAAGACAAGACCGGGGAATTTATAATAGATGTGATCCCTTTAAAGATAGCAGTATCACTAATAGTTGCCTGTATGTATTGCAGAATGGTGTACTACGTCAGAGGCCAGCAATTGGCAGTTCTGGAGAGGGATCGAGTTCAGGATCAGGTTCCGAGCCAGCAGATGAGAGGCTATGCGATTACATAACGTCAGAGATCACTAGAGGCATCCTTGAGTCGACCCCCATCATTTTCAGGTCGATCACGGAAGGGATAATTGAGCTGATGGAGGACCGCCTCAGGGCGTTCAGGAGTGACATGGCATTTGGCCAGTCAGGATCTTGCACACTGTCCTTTAAGGACTTCAGGGGCAGTGATGTGCCGGTTTTCCATGGGGCGAAGGACCCCATTGCTACCAGATGATGGATTGCGGACATTGAGTCCACACAGCTGACCAGCTTCTTCCCCGAGGGGTCGAAGGTAAGATATGCAGCAGGATGTTTACGAGACCGAGCTAGAGATTGGTGGGAGTCCGTCGGTGACTCATTGGGAGCCACAGCTGTTGAGGCTATGACCTGGTCGTACTTTGTGACCAGGTTCAAGGCAGAGTTTGCACCGGCTGTCGAGCTTCAGCAGCTGGCCAGGGAGTTTTTAGATATGAGGCAGACGACGGAGACTGTGGCGGAGATCACCGCCAAGTTCTAGGAGAGGGCGTTGTTAGTGCCCCAGTATACGGGGGATGAGGATATGAGGAGGACCCGCTACCATGACATGCTACGGGCTGACATCTGAGAGCATGTTAGCTTTTCAGCTTGCCCTACCCTGGAGTCCATGATCGCCTGGGCAAGGGAGAGGGAGATCGATCTGGAGCATGTGCGGAAGAGGAAAGTAGAGGAGGGGCAGTCGATTGGGGCTTCAGGGAAGAAGTCCAAGGGATCAGATGGTAAGCCGGAAGGCCAGTCAAGACCGAGCCACTGCATGAAATGCGGTAGGCCACATGAGGGGGCGTGCAGACTGGGATCGTCAGGCTGCTACAAGTGCGTCAAGACGGGGCATTTCAGCAGGGATTGTACTGCCCCTGCACTGGTTATTCAGACGTCTGAGATGCTATGTTTTCACTGCAACGAGAGGGGCCACAAGAAGGCCAATTGCCCCCAGTTGACAGCAACATCAGCGCCAGTGAATGCGCCAGCTCCAGCGACCCTGCGGATCACTGATGGCCGGCAGGGAAAGGCAGAGGCTCCAGTGGTGAGGAGCCGGGTATTCCAGTTGACTGCCGAGGAGGCACGCGCTGCACCCGATGTGGTGACGGGTATGACTTTTTATTTATGCTTTTATGATATGCTACTGTGATTTTGATATGTTATGTATGTGTTCTGTTTAGGATCGTTCCATGTGAACGGTATCCCAGTTCAGGTATTGTTTGATTCGGGTGCTACCCGATCATTTGTTTCTCTTGCGCTCAGCAAGAGATTTTCTGAGTCTTCAGGCATGTTGGATTGCCCTCTAGACGTAGAGATTGCAGATGACCGTTCAGTGCGAGCATCGACAGTGTTCCGAGATTGTGTGCTAAGGTTATTTGAGGAGTGGTATCTAGTGGATCTGGTTCCCATAACTTTGCAGGGGAACAAGGTTATTATTTGTATGGATTGGTTAAGCCCCAATGGGGTAGTGATCGACTGCGCACAGCAGTTGGTGCGGATCAGGACCCCAAGTGGGAGAGAGCTGGTGGTTCAGGGTGAGAAGCCACAGCGAGGACCAGCCCTATGTTCAGCAGCGAGAGCTAGGCATTACCTCCAGTAGGGTTGCGCAGGTTATGTCGCATATGTTATGGATACCTGGGAGGCGGGTAGAGCGATGGTGGGCGAGGTGCCCGTAGTACGAGAGTTCGCGGACGTATTCCCCGAGGAGCTGCCTGGGATACCTCCGGAGCGCCAGGTGGAGTTCAGGATCGACCTAGTCCCTGGTGCGGCTCTGATAGCCAAGGCACCCTATCCTTTGGCTTCTCCTAAGATGCAGGAGTTGTCTACGCAGCTGTAGGAGCTGCTAGACAAGGGATTTATCAGGTCAAGTAGTTCTCCTTGGGGAGCCCTGATTCTGTTTGTGAAGAAGAAGGACGGATCGCATCGTATGTGTATAGACTATAGGGAGCTGAATAAGGTAACGGTGAAGAACCGTTACCCACTCACGAGGATTGATGAACTCTTTGACCAGCTACAAGGACCATCTTGCTTCTCCAAGATTGATCTGCGTTCAGGATATCATCAGATGAGGGTCAGGGAGGAGGATGTCCAGAAGACTGCGTTTTGGACGCGCTATGGCCACTACGAGTTTGTGTTGATGCCCTTCGGGCTCATCAATACTCCTGCTGCATTCATGGACCTCATGAACCGCGTGTGTAGACTGATGTTAGACCGGTCAGTGATAGTGTTTATTGACGATATCTTGGTTTATTCCAAGACGCAGGAGGAGCACGAGGAGCACCTACGGGAGGTGCTTGAGACTTTGAGGAGGGAGGGATTTTATGCCAAGTTCTCCAAATGTGAGTTTTGGTTGCGCGAGGTGCAGTTTCTTGGGCACCTTGTCAACCAGAATGGGATTTCGGTAGACCCGGCCAAGGTGGAGGCCGTGATGAGATGGGAGGTTCCGAAGTCTCCATCTGAGATTCAGAGTTTCCTGGGATTAGCGGTCTATTATTGGAGATTCATCCAGGATTTCTCGAAGATAGCCATACCGTTGACCAGGCTAACAAGGAAGGCCGTGGTATTTCGTTGGGGACCTGAGAAGCAGGCAGCGTTCGAGACACTAAGACAGAGATTGTGTGAGGCGCCAATCTTAGCCCTGCCAGAGGGCATGGAAAATTTTGTTGTGTACTGCGATGTGTCCATCTCAGGTTTGGGCGTGGTGTTGATGTAGAGAGGGCATGTCATCGCCTACGCGTCGAGGCAGCTGAAGCCTCACGAGGCGAATTACGCGATGCATGACTTGGAACTAGGGGCTACTGTGTTCGCCCTCAAGATTTGGCGTCATTACCTCTATGGGGTTCGCTGTACCACTTACATGGACCATAAGAGTTTGAGGTACCTCATGGATCAGCTGAATCTAAACATGAGGCAGCGTCGGTGGATGGATGTGGTAAAGGGTTACGATTGCGAGATCCTTTATCACCCGGGTAAGGCCAATGTGGTGGTCGATGCGCTTAGCCGCAAGGCGGCGCCGATCAGGGGTATCTACATGCGGATGACAGTGGTGACTCCTCTATTGGAGCGGATTCGGGAGGCCCAGCAGGAGGCCATGAAGGAGGAACATCGGAAGAGTGAGCACATAGTGGCTCAGGTTTCCTCCTTCGACTATGACAACAAGGGATTATCGACATTACACCGCAGGGTGTAGGTGCCATACCTCGGAGGTGTGCGCCAGATCTTCATGGAGGAGGCGCACAAATCCTGATTCTCCATTCATCCCAGGGCGACGAAGATGTATAGGGATCTTCGTCTGGACTATTGGTGGCCCTGCATGAAGTGGGATGTGGCATGGTACATGGAGCGGTGCTTGACCTGCAGGAAGGTCAAGGACAAGCATTAGAGACCTCACGGCAAGATGCAGCCGTTGGATATCCCGCTGTGGAAATGGGAGGATATTACAATGGATTTTATCACCAAGCTTCCCAGGAACGCGCGGGGAGTGGATTCGATATGGGTCATCGTGGATCGATTGACCAAGAGCACCCACTTTTTCCCGATTCAGGAGAGCATCTCGGCCAACAAAATCGGCCGATATGTATATCAGAGAGGTGGTGGCCTGACATGGAGTTCCAGTCTCGGTGATTTCAGATAAGGATGTGCGGTTCACATCCAGGTTTTGGAAGAAATTCCACGACAAGTTGGGTACTCGTCTGCATTTCAGCACCGCCTTTCACCCGCATACGGATGGCCAGAGCGAGCGGACCATCCAGACTCTGGAGGACATGCTGCAGGCTTGTGTTTTAGACTTCGGAGGTAGCTGGGATACCTACCTTCCGTTGGCGGAGTTCTCATATAATAATAGCTATCATGCAAGCTTCGACCGTCCTCCTTTCGAGATGTTTTATGGGAGGAGGTGCAGGACCCCGATATGCTGGGGCGAGGTTGGCCAGAGGGTCATGGGTAGCACCGAAGTAGTGCTCAAGACGACAGAGAAGATTCAGCAGGTCCGGAGCAGGCTTCAGACTGCTCAGAGTCGGCAGAAAAGTTATGCCGATAAGCGTTGATCCGACCTAGAGTTCCAGGTCGGAGATATGGTTCTCCTGAAAGTGTCGCCTTGGAAAGGCGTCATTCGATTTTGGAAGCGGGGCAAGTTGGGCCCAAGGTATATTGGACCGTTCAGGGTTATAGCCCGGGTGGGCAAGGTGGCATATAGGCTGGATTTGCTAGCTGAACTCAGTCAGATACATAGCACTTTCCATGTTTCTCAGCTACAAAAGTGCCTGGTGGACGACTCAGCAGTGGTACCCTTGGAGGATATTCAGGTTGATGGCAGCCTGAATTACATCGAACGGCCTATAGCGATCCGTGACCAGAAGTCGAAGGATATGAGAAACAAAAGAGTAGAACTCGTGAAGGTGCAATGGCAGCACCGGAAGGGGTCGGAGTGGACTTGGGATCCAGTAGATGAGATGATGGAGCACTACCTCGAGCTGTTTCTGGATCGAGCAGCAGATTTCAAGGACGAAGTCTAAAATAAGTGGGGGAGATTTGTAGCACTTGGTTCTTGGTATGTGTTATTTTTATTAAATCTTTTAATATTTTGCCTTTGGCCTTGGACTCGGTGAGTTGAAGGACCAACTTGCTGAGTAGAAGCGGGATGAGGCGCAGAGTTAAGTTGTGGACTCTGCGAGTCGAGTCCCGGACTCGGTGAGTAGACCCTGTTCGGGAAAAAACCCTAATCCGAGGGTTTGCACCCTATTTAAACACCTTAACACGGCCTCCTTATTCCCATTTGCTCCCAGAAGACCCCCATAGCAAACCCTAGCCGTTATTGAAGTAATCTAAGGCTTTTGGAGTGATTTTTGTGCTTTTGTGATCCAAGGAAGGAAGGAAAAGCTTGAAGGATCTAGAGGAGGCTAGACGGATTCGGTTTTGAGCATCATTTGCTGACTTCAGAAGGTATAAAGTCTATACCTTGCTTGCTCTTTTGATAGATCCCATTTTGTGGAGTTTTAGGGCTTTTCTAAGCCATTTTGGTCACCAACCATGATTGCAAGAATGGTTTGAGGTTGATGTTTCGGATCTAGGTCCTTTGAGGGGTTACAAGGCAGAAAGGAGTGACTTTTGCACTCAAGGAAAGCCCCATTACGAGAGCTTTTTCTAGGACCTTTTGAGATTAAAGTCCCATGCAAGCACGTAAAGGTTGTAACTTTACATGCTAGATCGATTGTAGAAGCATAGATCTACATTTTGATCAAGTGTTGTACATCAGAAAGTGAAGATTCAGTGAGTGGTTGTGACCAACTCGACGAGTCCGTTCTTGGACTCGGCGAGTCCAAGATTCTGTCCCATATCAGTTGAGGGTCATAAGGACCCAGTTGAGTGTGGAGAGGTTTTAAGGGGGTCCCAAGGGGTGACCCAACGTTCTGGACTAAGCCATTGTTCTAGAAATTCATGGGACTCGGTGAGTGCGTGAACAGACTCGGCGAGTCCAAGGCAATCTTCTTAAGGATGAAGATAGACTCGACAAGTTGTTCATACAACTCGACGAGTCAAGGGTAGGACCTGATGTGACATCCCCAAAATCTCGGCCAGAAAAGACCGTTTTTCATTTATGCTTTTAAAATATTTTCAGAGTAAATCCTTTTCATTTGAAAGAGTTGTGGAATTTGTTCCCAAAAACAAAACATGATAAAACAATGTTTACCAAAGCATTTCATAAAAGAAATGTATTTTTCATTATATAATCAAAACTCGGGGTGTCATGTTTCGATACAGACCAATAAGCATAAACGATAACATTACAAGTCATTCAGCAAATATATACATATACAGACTTGTAAACAAAACAACTGATGGTTCATCCATCTCATGCCATCGCGCCACTTCCTGTAATACAAATAAAACTGAGTGGGTCAGGCTTGGGAGCCTGGTGTGCATATAGGGTTTTCAACCCACAATAAATAATCATATTTAATTTTGACCAACCAACAATAACCCAATTACCCATTCCCGTTATTCTCACTTTATGTCCCTAAAACAACTAACACAAGGGACCTAGTCTAAGAATATTTCATCGGGGCGACAACACATGCTTCGGGGGTACCTCAGCAATATAAGTCAAATAAGGCAACCATGAGGGGGATGGAGTACAACGAATGAACACCCAAGTTCATTAACACCTACAGGTGGCGAACCTGCTAATGTTTCCACAAGACTATCTAGAAAAGTATGTGGTCGTTATCTAAACTCTGCTAGATGACTAAATCAAACAACAACGAGGCCTCTCATCTGTTTATTACACACCAACTATCTACCCATGTTCTACCCAAAATATTAGTAGATAAAATATACATTTTGTATACATAGTTTAAAAACCTGTATAGCATGCTTTAATCAACACATATTTCACATAACAGATGAGGCACACACACACACATAACACATATCTCATAGAGAATAAATCATATCTATGAGTTAGAAGAAAGTGAATACACATTCACACACATAACCACAAAATTATACACATAATACGTATTCCGTATAAAATGCTTCATAATTATGCGTTAGAAGAAAGTAACCACACACTCACTTGATCAGAAGATGATCGGACAACACTACGACTTGCAAAAGTAGTAATCCTCAGCAGATCTGGAAGATCTCTTCAAAAATCGAACTTCTCGCGGGCAGAGCTTCGGCTCGGGAACCGCACTTCTCGGGATCTTCGGGATCTCGGGACTTGCCTCGGGGCTCGAGAATAATACCGGGGCTTCGGGATATTTCTGGCACGCAAAACGATACAAAGCGGGAGAGAGAAGAGAAGAAATTGGCAAAAGACTCGGCTGCCTTCGGATCCTCTTTATAGGAGGCTGGAGCCTCGGAGTACGCGGGGCGTACTGCAGTACGCATCGCGTACTGCTTCCGAAATCGTCACTGCATGCGTCATCCGAAATGTCGACACTCTTCGGAGTACGCGGGGCGTACGTCGGATCGGACCGGTGACTCGTCTTCGGATAATGCCGGATTAAAAGATTAATTTTAATTACAAAATATTTAATAAACTTCGGAAATTCATAACTTTCGCATACGAACTCCGTTTTCGACGTTCTTTATATCCACGCGAAGGTGAGAGTACACTCTACAACTTTCGTTTAGACTCCGTTGGCTAATTTTGAATTTATTTTTATTATTTATTTTTAATAGGCCGCGACAGAAAAACTTCGTTATAAATTCATAACTCCTTCGTTTGACGTCCGTTCTCGCCTAACTTTTTATCGCTTCGATACCAACAATGAGATCTTCGATTCCCATTTAGATTGCTTCGGCTAAATACCGCTCGATCTCAAATCGAGTATTTCGGGCTGCACACCGCTAAGCCGAAACTTCGATAAATCCTAACTTCTTCATACGAAGTCAGATTTGGGTGTTCTATATATGTTTGGAAACCTCGTTTCAACTACTACAACATTATTTCAAAGATATTAAGTTTATTTTACACTTAAATTTTGACGCTTATTTTTATTCTTAATTAATCAAACCACATAATTAAGCAATTAAGCACAAAACACATAATACTCAAATAATACAATATTTATTATTTCAAAACGGGTTACAGAGGTTAACCTAGACTATTACATTGCTACAAATGGCAAGCCCGGAAACACAGGCGTTACAATTCTCTCCACCTTAGAATGATTCCGTCCCCGGAATCATACATCAACAAACAAATGCGGATAGCGACTCAACATGTCACTCTCCGTCTCCCAGGTGAGATTCGGCCCATTCGTGTGTTTCCATCGGACAAGCACTAACCCAACCATTTTGCGTCACAACTTCTTAGTCTTTCGGTCAACAATTGCCTCTGGTTCTTCAATCAACCTTTTGTTTTCATCAATTCTCAATTCAGAAATTGGAATTATATCGGGAACTTCTCCCGTGAACTTCCTCAAATAACACACATGAAAAGTGTTGTGAATTCCATTCAGTTCGTCGGGTAATTCGAGCTTGTAGGCTTGGTTCCCAATCCTCTGAAGAACTTTAAACGGTCCAATAAACCTTGGACTCAACTTTCCCCTTTTACCAAATCTTATAAGTCCCTTCCACGGCGAGACTTTAAGCAAAACCGAATCTCCAATTTCAAAAGTCATCGGTCTTCGCTTCTTGTCAGCATAGCTTTTTTGACGATCTTGAGCTGCTAACATTCTTTCCCTAATTATTTTCAACTTTTCAGCAGTTTGATGAACCATCTCCGGTCCCATAAACTGCTTTTCCCCAGCTTCAAGCCAACAAGACGGCGTACGACACTTCTGTCCATACAAAGCTTGATAAGGTGCCATCTTAATGCTCGAGTGAAAACTATTATTGTAGGAAAATTCTACCAAAGGTAAATGTTCATCCCAATTACCTAGGAATTCCAAGGTACATGCTCTCAACATATCTTCAAGTGTTTGTATTGTTCTTTCACTCTGACCATCAGTCTGCGGATGGTAAGCTGTGCTTAAACATAACTTGGTACCCATTTCCTCTTGTAGACTTTTCCAAAACCTTGAGGTGAAACGGCTATCACGATCCGATACAATCGTTAACGGAACACCGTGAAGCCTCACAATTTCCTTCACGTAAGAATTCGCAAGCTTTTCCATAGACCATTTCTCTTTGGCTGGTATGAAATGCGCACTCTTAGTGAATCGATCAACGACCACCCAAATCATGTCATGACCATTCTTTGTTCTGGGCAGTTTAGTGACAGTCCATAGCAATGTCTTCCCACTTACCCATAGGCACAGGTAATGGTTCTAAACTCCCGTAAGGTTTCTGATGTTGTGTCTTGACTCTCGCACAAGTCACACACTCAGCCACCTACTTTGCAACATCAAGCTTCATCGTCGGCCACCAGTAGTAGGGTTTCAGGTCCCTATACATTTTAGTGCTACCAGGATGAATTGAGTACATGGTTTTGTGAGCTTCTTCCATCAGAAGATCCCTAATTCCTCCTGACTTAGGTACCCAAATACGATCTTGGAATACCTTCAGTCCATGACCGTTTGTACCAAACACCAACGTTTTACCCAAACGTTCCTCCTTTCGGTCATTCTTTTCAGGAGCTTCCTGTTGAGCTTTCTTTATACTTTCCACAATGGTCGAGACAACTTCAATTCTCAACGCTCTTGGCCTTTTCCTTTCAAGATTGACTTTCCGACTGAGAGCATCAGCAACAACATTAGCTTTACCGGGGTGGTAAAGTATCTCACAGTTATAGTCTTTAAGTAATTCTAGCCAGCATCGTTGCCTCATATTCAATTCCTTCTTATTAAAGAGATATTGGAGACTCTTATGATCAGTGAAAAGTTTGCACTTCGTGCCATAGAGGTAATGTCTCCATATTTTCAGAGCGAAAACTACCGCTGACAACTCCAAATCATGAGTCGGGTAATTCTTTTCATGCTCTTTCAGCTGTCGAGACGCATATGCTATCACCTTTTCTCTTTGGGTCAAAACACAATCGAATCCAACCCCTGACGCATCGCTATAAACAGCGAAGTCTTCAACTCCATCGGGTAAAGAAAGTATCGGTGCCTCGCATAACTTCTTCTTTAGCTTCTCGAATGCTTCTTTATGCTTATCACTCCAAGCATAAGTAGCTCCTTTGTGGGTCAAAGCTGTCAAGGGAGTAGCAATCAAAGAAAAGCCTTGGATAAACCTGCGGTAATATCCGACTAATCCTAAAAAGCTTCGAATCTCCGTGGGACTTTTCGGTTGTTCCCACTTCATCACAGCTTCGATCTTCGCTGGATCAACCATTATCCCTTCTTGGTTGAGCACGTGACCCAAGAATTGGACTTCACGAATCCAAAAATCACATTTAGAGAACTTCGCATACAGCTTCTCCTGCTTCAAAACTTCTAACACTTCTCGCAAGTGTCTGCCATGCTCCTCCTGGCTTTTCGAGTAAATCAGAATGTCGTCTATGAACACTATCACGGATTTATCAAGGAACGGATTACAAACCCTATTCATTAAATCCATAAATGCTGCCGGAGCATTGGTTAGTCCAAACGACATAACCAAGAACTCGTAGTGTCCATATCACGTTCTGAATGCAGTCTTCTCGATATCTTGCTCTCTTACTTTCAGCTGATGATATCCTGACCTTAGATTGATCTTCGAGAAATAGCTTGAACCTTGCAATTGATCAAATAGGTCATCAATCCTCGGCAACAGATATCTATTCTTTATTGTTGCCTTGTTCAGCTCTCTGTAATCGATGCACATTCTCATACTTCCATCTTTCTTCTTCACAAATAACACCGGAGCTCCCCAGGGCGATGAACTAGGTATAATGAAACCTTTGTCCAATAACTCCTGAAGTTGCATCATCAGCTCCTTCATCTCCGTCGGTGCTAATCGATAAGGTGCTTTTGCTATTGGCGTGGTTGCTGGTAGCAAGTCTATTCTGGACTCCACTTGTCTATCAGGTGGTAATCCAGGAAGATCTTCGGGAAATACTTCCGGATAATTACACACCACTGGAATACTCTGCATCACCTTCTTTTCTTTCTTAGCTTCAATCACGAATGCTAAATATGATGTACATCCCTTGGTCAAACAATTTCTGGCTTTCATTAGAGAAATGATTCCAGAATTCACTCGGCGTTTGTCCCCATACACCATAAACGAATCTTTCCCAGGCGGGTTTACTTTAACTATCTTTTTCTTGCATAAAATTTCGGCATCATTGGCGCTAAGCCAATCCATTCCCAAAACGATGTCGAAACCATTAAGATCGATGGGCAATAATTCCTCGTGAAACTTATTCCCATTAAGGTCGATTAAGATGTTTTTCATACGATGGCTAACAGGTACAAACATGCCACTAGCTACTTCGACTAATAAAGCATCATCTAGTCTATCAATAGGCAAAGCTAGCTTTCTACCAAACTCATGCGAAATAAAGGAGTAGTTGGCTCCAGAATCAAACAAAATTTGAGTAGGTAATTCATTTACGAGAAAGGTACCTGAAGCGACATCAGCTTCATCTTTAGCAGCCTCAAGTGTCATCTGGAAGGCTCTCGCCTTCGGCTTTGGTGGAATGTTGGGCCTAGCTGCCTCCTTCTTCTTCAGACAGTCTTTCAAAATATGTCCCTCTTCATTGCAACCAAAACACATCCTTTTGTTGTTCGGACATTCATTGGCAAAATGTCCAACCTTTCCACACTTGTAACAGGTTACATCGTCGCTACATTTCCCAAAGTGCTTTTTCTTACACTTATCACACCACTTCGCTTCGCCTCCTTTTCCTCCACCAAACTTTTTCGAATCAGATTTCGAAAATTTGCCCTTCTTACCGGAACCAGATGTTCCCTCAAACTTTCTTTTCTCAACAACCTCAACCTTGTCGGTGGTTCTTCCCTTTATCATGTTCTCAACAGACTTGGTAGCCCAGATAGCTGCCTCTAGAGTAAGTGCCTGACGTATTGGCACCTCGTACTCCCATGGGAGTCCCTTCGCATACCGGTCCACCTTTGTCAACTCGTCTGGGACGATACGCAAGGCAAACTCCATCTTATCGGTGAAGCTATTGGTGTAGTCATCAACTGACATGCTTCCTTTCGTCAATGTCAGGAACTTGTTCTCCAACTCCAACAAATTTTGAGCCGAGCAGAACTTGCGCTTGAACTGCGCCAAGAATTCTACCCATGACAACTGCAGTGGCTCATTAGGGCTCAACGTCTTCCCTAGAGTGTTCCACCAACGAACGGCTCCACCTCGGAATTGTCGCACGGCATAGATAGTCTACAACTTGCCTCTGCAGCCACAAGTCATGAAGGCTGACTCCATTTTGGAGATCCAATCCATAACTCCAATCGGATCCTCCTTTCCATTGAAGGTCGATGGTTTGCAAGTTAGAAAGTCCTTGTACTTGCATCCCATTCCATCATTCCTTCCATCATGGTTATCTTGCCTAACTATCGGTGGGTTAGCTTGACCAATAGACCCACTGAAGTTTCCACCTTCCGAGTGCCCTTCATTTAACTCAGGCTCCTCCACACGAATTAACAATTCTTCACGATGCTGCTGAAGCAACCGTCTAGTTTCATCCATCTGACGATCCAACATCGTCTGCATCATCATTTGCACACCAGCCATGGTTATTGGCTTAGGCGCTGCTGCTACGACAGGTACTTGTTCAATCACTGGTGGTTGATTCCTGTTTTCGTCAGCATTTCCAACTCCACTTCTGGTTCTCACCATTTTGATCTACACACTGAATAAGGTGAAATTAGATCCTCAATCACGATAGATATTCAAATCTTTCTTATCACTCCGAAACGTTTACATGCTAGTTCTAATATCGTAGACGCACGCTTAGAATCCTACACACATAAAGTTTCTAGATCCGGTCGGCAACAGACCATAGATCTGAACAAATAATATCATATATGGCAACATATAACATTTAGCACATAAAGCATTTTAGGCAACCTTCCTAAAATAAACTAGTGCTCGTGTCTAAAATATCACAGACACACATCTCAAAATTTCACTTAGCATTCTAAGTTTAAGTCTAGAAATCCTACAAATTCCTAGTTCGCTTAAACTAATGCTCTGATACCAACTGTGACATCCCCAAAATCTCGGACAGAAAAGACCGTTTTTCAGTTATGCTTTTAAAATATTTTCAGAGTAAATCCTTTTGATTTGAAAGAGTTGCGGAATTTGTTCCCAAAAACAAAACATGATAAAACAATGTTTACCAAAGCATTTCATAAAAGAAATGTATTTTTCATTATATAATCAAAACTCGGGGTGTCATGTTCCGATACAGATCAATAAGCATAAACGATAACATTACAAGTCATTCAACAAATATATACATATACAGACTTGTATACAAAACAACTGATGGTTCATCCATCTCATGCCCTCGCGCCACTTCCTGTAATACAAATAAAACTGAGTGGGTCAGGCTTGGGAGCCTGGTGAGCATATAGGGTTTTCAACCCACAATAAATAATCATATTTAATTTTCACCAACCAACAATAACCCAATTACCCATTCCCGTTATTCTCACTTTATGTCCCTAAAACAACTAACACAAGGGACCTAGTCTAAGAATATTTCATCGGGGCGACAACACATGCTTCGGGGGTACCTCAGCAATATAAGTCAAATAAGGCAACCATGAGGGGGATGGAGTACAGCGAATGAACACCCAAGTTCATTAACACCTACAGGTGGCGAACCTGCTAATGTTTCCACAAGACTATCTAGAAAAGTATGTGGTCGTCATCTAAACTCCGCTAGATGACTAAATCAAACAACAACGAGGCCTCTCATCTGTTTATTACACACCAACTATCTACCCATATTCTACCCAACATATTAGTAGATAAAATATACACTTTGTATACATAGTTTAAAAACCTATATAGCATGCTTTAATCAACACATATTTCACATAACAGATGAGGCACACACAGACACATAACACATATCTCATAGAGAATAAATCATATCTATGAGTTAGAAGAAAGTGAATACACATTCACACACATAACCACAAAATTATACACATAATACGTATTCCGTATAAAATACTTCATAATTATGCGTTAGAAGAAAGTAACCACACACTCACTTGATCAGAAGATGATCGGACAACACTACGACTTGCAAAAGTAGTAATCCTCAGCAGATCTGGAAGATCTCTTCAAAAATCGAACTTCTCGCAGGCAGAGCTTCGGCTCGGGAACCGCACTTCTCGGGATCTTCGGGATCTCGGGACTTGCCTCGGGGCTCGAGAATAATACCGGGGCTTCGGGATATTTCTGGCACGCAAAACGATGCAAAGCGGGAGAGAGAAGAGAAGAAATTGGCAAAAGACTCGGCTGCCTTCGGATCCTATTTATAGGAGGTTGGAGCCTCGGAGTACGCGGGGCGTACTGCAGTACGCATCGCGTACTGCTTCCGAAATCGTCACTGCATGCGTCATCCGAAATGTCGACACTCTTCGGAGTACGCGGGGCGTACGTCGGATCGGACCGGTGACTCGTTTTCGGATAATGCCGGATTAAAAGATTAATTTTAATTACAAAATATTTAATAAACTTCGGAAATTCATAATTTTCGCATACGAACTCCGTTTTCGACGTTCTTTATATCCACGCGAAGGTGAGACTACGCTCTACAACTTTCGTTTAGACTCCGTCGGCTAATTTTGAATTTATTTTTATTATTTATTTTTAATAGGCCGCGACAGAAAAACTTCGTTATAAATTCATAACTCCTTCGTTTGACGTCCGTTCTCGCCTAACTTTTTATCGCTTCGATACCAACAATGAGATCTTCGATTCCCATTTAGATTGCTTCGGCTAAATACCGCTCGATCTCAAATCGAGTATTTCGGGCTGCACACCGCTAAGCCGAAACTTCGATAAATCATCACTTCTTCATACAAAGTCAGATTTGGGCGTTCTATATATATTCGGAAACCTCGTTTCAACTACTACAACATTATTTCAAAGATATTAAGTTTATTTTACACTTAAATTTTGAAGCTTATTATTATTCTTAATTAATCAAACCACATAATTAAGCAATTAAGCACAAAACACATAATACTCAAATAATACAATCTTTATTATTTCAAAATGGGTTACAGAGGTTAACCTAGACTATTACATTGCTACAAATGGCAAGCCCGGAAACACAGGCGTTACACCTGAGTATCAGTTGATGATGAACTCGATGAGTTGTTCATATAACTCGGCGAGTCGGATGAGGATTCAGTCGATGTTCATTTAGAAGGAAAACTCGTCGAGTCATCGCCTAACTCGACGAGTAGAGACGGGTTTGAGGTCTAATGGAAGGATAGGGACTTGGCGAGTTGGCGAGCCAACTCGGCGAGTTAGGTCAACTAGTAATTGACTTTGACTTTGACTTGGTCGGGGGGGGGGGGGGGGGTTAAATAGTCGTTTTACCCTAAGAGTAGATGTCAGTTTCTGACTAAGTGCTTTGTGGGAATTTTAGCCGGAGGATTTCCGGAGCAGCAGTCATCGGATTCCCGCACAGTTCAGCAGCTACTACGAGGTGAGCTAGCTTCCAGTAGCGGTGGTTCTACACCCAAAATGCCGGCCCACCAGTAGGGATCGTATGCTAGATGTTTGTCTTTGTGATATTCATCTGTGTTGTTACTACCTGATATGTTATATGCTAGCGTGATATGGTATGTGATAGTGATAGAGTTCGGTTGTTAGGACCGAAGGGTGAATTAGGCACCCCATATATGCCTAACAGTATGTTATGACATGTTTAGCTGCTAGCATGATATGTTACAGGAGATAGAGGTAGTAGGAGGGGGAATAGTCCCCGAGGTTCGGTTGTTAGGACCGAAGGGTAGGTCAGACACCCCAAATATGTCTGACAATAGATTATACAATTATATATGTGATAGTAGTTGTAGGGGGTGAAATAGTCCCCGAGGTTCGGTTGTTAGGACCGAAGGGTAGTCAGCACCCCAGAATGGCTCGACATGGGTAGGTCAGTGCCCTATAATGGCTTGACATGGGAAGGACGGCACCCCAGAATGGCCGCATGGGTAGGTCGACACCCTAGAATGGCCGTATGGGTAGGTCGGCACCCCAGAATGGCCGTACCGGGTAGGTCGGGCACCCCAGAAATGCCTGGCAGTATGTATGTGATATGATTGTATGGTGTGTGGTATGATGTGGGAACTCACTAAGCTCTGTGCTTACAGTTTTCAGTTTTGGTTTCAGGTACGTCTTCAACGAAGGGGAAAGAGCTGGCGCGGTAGCGGCACTTCATACACTCACATATTGGTTTTCCGCATTAGGAGATGTTCTGGGATTGTACTCTGACATTATTATTATTTTCATGTTTTGGGGTTTAGACACGAGATATGATTTACGGAATGATATGATCGGATGATGTTTTACTACAAATGTGTTACAAACCACTTACTTTAAACGAAATTTTTGGGCGTGAAAATTTGGGTCGTTACAAGATCATTTCGAAAGCTACAACCTTGTTCATGGCATTTGGAGTCAACATCTGAAGGCTACAAGCATCTTTTTGAAAAACTTCCTCTTGAAAGTCGGTTAGTGGAAAACGAAGACTAGCATCTAGGGTTTTCTGGTAAATCCTGACTTTTCCGGGAGGAGGGGACATGATAGAACAACTCGGACTCCACGCCATCCAAGGAAGAAAGACCATAAGTGGTCTCAAGATGCTGGTACTTGGCAGCAGAGGGCACAATACCTAGAGGACTCGTCACGAGAAAGAAGAAAGGAAAATGGAGAGGAAGAAGAGGAATAACAAAGGAAAGGAAGCGTAAAGAAGGAAGTATGATAAGCGCTTTTATAAAATACAGAACGGGCGGGATATTCAAAATACCTGACACAATGACGTAACCGCTGGCCGTCATGAGTGGTCATGTCACCATTAAAGCCGGAGCGGCAGAAAAAAAAGAAACGACATGTGTAGAACAGTTAAGCCCAAAACGTCGTAGCTATCAGTACAACGCTACGGCTACCGGACTGGGGGACTTGATGACGTGCCTTAGCCAGCATGGAACAGGCGCGCCCAACCAAGGAACCTGGCGCACTGGCCAGCTAAAGAAAGCGGACTCAATGTCCGCCAACGCCCCTAAGAGCATGGCACCCCAGTGAAAGGCTCGCGCCCACCAGAGACGCTCTCGGCGCCAAGACAAAAGATACGGTCAAGCGACAAGGCAAAGGTTCAGCGCTTTACTGCCGGAACCAATATCAGTATTCTGACGGAAAGAGGCGCATTATCCTCCAATCAGCGCCTCTGACCTTGTCCCCCAAAAGCGATCTCTCCCCGTACGGACGAGTAGGATCGCTGAGTATAAAAGGGCACGCTTAGGAGCCCAACAGGTAAGCGATTCTCTTTTAGCTCAGTACTAAAACCCTAAAGATCTTCACCTGACTTGACCGTTGGAGCGTCTTTCTGGGAGCCTCCTCCTAGGAAACGGCTAACGGTCTTTCGTTCTTGTGATCTTGTAGAACTCATTCACGAATCACCAGAAGAGCTCAGAAGGAGTCGAAGCAAGGTCACACCAGTTTATTATTCTCTGTAGACAAGTTTACTCAAGTTATTTAGAAACTTGAAGAAAGAAATAAATTTTTAAGAATTGTCACCTTCTCAAATTTTTCAAAAAACCCATTTTCATATCAGATCATTTATGTCATTCTTTTTGATGATTTAGAAGAGAGTTGAGAAGAAAACAGAGTTTATGAGAAGAAAACCCTATCAAATTCGTTTTTGTTCATGTTATGGTGTCTTTCCAGCAAGATTGATCATAAAAGAAATTTTTTTTGTTTATTTAGTGTTTTCTTTGGTAGTCTGAAAAAAAAGAGATGTAAAGTGGCTTCTACCAAAAGTGATATAAGAAAAATGCATACGAAAAAAACAAAACAAGTGTATATGCATAGAGAAAATCATCTTTATAGCTCACATTTTTTTGACAAATCACCCAAAATACATCAAAAATGGTGTATCTCTTGTCTATATACCACCAACAAAAAAAAAGGTAAAGGTGCATAGTACACCAGACAAATGACAGAGTTATCTACAAAAGTCAGAAACAAAGCTGGACCCCATCTGGTCCAATCCCTTATGTATAGAAAAAACAAAATCCGGGACCCACCAGTCGACACATCTTCCCAGGCAGCCAAAGGCTTCCCAAAACTCGAGCTTCTCTCACCAGAACGCGAGCACCACCAATTGAAAACCTCCAGTCACGACCACCGCTTCACATCAACACTGTGACAACCCAAAGTTTATTCCGTTACATTACCCCGTTTCCGTTAACGGAATATTCCACGTTATAAAAGTTTTGTTAATTTGAGGTCGTAAAACAAATAAATGTTTTATTTATTTATATTCTATGTCGTTATTCGTCGTAATAAAAATAAAGTAAAAGCATGTAAATTACATTTCCATAGTAATTTGGAAAAAGTTAAATTTTATTACGACCACTAAATCGGGTGCGACCAAAAGCCCCGTATAACGGTAGTATAGGGTAGAATCCCACTGAGCTCCAACTCCAACCCCTATATAAGGGGGAATGGACTTCATTCCACCCTTTTTCACCCTCTCTCTATACACTCACTCTCATAAAAGTCCGATTTCACCTAAAATCCACAACCAAACGCCTCCAAATCGTAAGTTCTTGTACCCTAACTTGTTCAAAACATTATTAGCTGTGACTTTACCCCAAAAATCAACCTTGGAAGCTGTTCAAAAGGAGTTTACTGTCTAAGAGCCTCCTTAGGCCGTAAACCCCTAATAAGAGGCCAAAATGACCCAAATTTGTCCATAAAAGCTTGGAAACTAGTTCGCGAAATTATATAGGAGTGTTTAATCATCGAAACACAAAGTTTTAGGGCATAAAAGAGAGTTTACGGCCCAAACACATGCTTAGGCCGTAAACACCTCTAATCCTTGCAATAATGCCCCAAAAACACTCCCAAACCACCCTTAGGCTTAAGACATAAATTAGGGACATGCTATTTCGGGTTTAGAACAATTAAACACAATGAATTGAGGGGTAAAAAGGAGTTTACGGCCCAAGCACATGCCTAGGCCGTAAACACCTCCAAACCATGTCAAATGGTAGTTTTAATCCCCCCAAATGGCCTTATACTTCATTATAAATTACTAGGATTGAAATAAGGGCCTTAAACTTCAATAAAATCAAGGTATAGGAGTTTACGGCCGTGAACTCCCATAGGGGTGGTTCATGGGCCGTAAACTCCCATTTGGTCCCTTTAAAAGCCTTAAATCCACTCATACATTTTAGATTTGGACCTAGCAAAATTCCACGATCAATATAAGGCCTTTAAACATCCTAGAACCCCTCACCATGAGTTTACGGCCGTAAACTCATGGGGAGTTGTCCTAGAGCCGTAAACACTATATGGAGAGTTTACTCTTGGAGAGTAAACTCCATTCCTAAGCCATTCACACCCTTAAATGTTACCCGGGACACCCCAAACACTTAACCAAAGTGTTTTCCGCTCCTTATAGTGCGTATACTTGTTTAATTAGTATTAAATGTACTAATTGTATGTGGTCATATGTTATCATATGTTAAATAGGTCACTAAGTGTTTTCAAGTCTTTACTTGACACCGAGCACCCAACCGGCACCTTCGTCGGATCCACTTATATCAGGTGAGTTCATACCCCTGAATGAACCTTTTAAATGTTTTTACATGTTTTATAGGGGGGGGGGGAATACAGTTAAATATGCCAGTTATCATATCAATCACATGTGATTGATAACCCGCATGCACAAGGATTTACCACACTGTAAACTGTTTTACCAAGTGGGATACTATAAATGGTTTTCCAAAAGGTTTTCACTTGTTCAAAACTCTTACTTATACTGTTTTATCAAAGTTCATTTTAAACTGGTTTATGAAAAGTTTCCAAAGAATTTCTAAAGGTTTTCAAACTTAGTTTAAAAAAGAATACCCTGTCGTGATTTTCCCAAGAATAAAGGTTTTTCTTCCATGTTTTGATACTCCTTCTTAGTTAAAGTTCCTACTTGATAACGCTTTCACTTCGCGATGCGTTTATACTTGTTATTACCTCTACTTCGCTTATACTTATAGTATCTTATACCTGTTAGACGCTCTTACTTCACTTGTTGTCACTTCTACATCGTTATACACTTATTATTGATAACGTTTATACATCGCGATTTGGTCATTCCACACTGTACGTTTATACATCACGATTTGGTTATTCCACACTGTACGTTTATACATCACGATTTGGTTATTCCATACTGGATGTTTATACATCACGATTTGGTCATTCCACACTGTACGTTTATACATCACGATTTGGTTATTCCACACTGTATGTTTATACATCACGATTTGGTTATTCCACACTGTATGTTTATACATCACGATTCGGTTATACTTCACGATACGTTTCCACTTGTTACACACTCAGACATAGTTAGATGTATGCCTGTGCTTGTATAGGTGCATATAAATAATGATTGAAGGACTTAGGAAGGCTTGTCCGCCCTATTTCCTTTTCTTCGTTGAGATGTGGTCTGGTGGGATCGGATGGCCGTCCGAAGGTTGTTTGATTCATTAGTTATATATTATGTATACGAGCATAGACATATAGGTTTACTTTAGTCAGTTCAGTTATGAGTCTCTACCTCTAGTTCAACACTTATATTGGAAACCCACTACCCATTATTTGGGATGCATCTTCAGGACACGGCCTTCTCCGTCGTTTAGTTGGTAACCAGAGTCTCCTGTAGGGAGAGCGGACATTGTGTGTATAGTTCTATACGGGATTGACACCCCCGCACCTTGACTGCTAGCTACAGTCCACGGCCTACCAAGCCAAGGGGTGACAAATGTCACATGTTATAGACACTTGCAGGGCGTCAGGTACTCTAGTGTCGGTTAGTATAGTTACGTGTATCCCAGGTTAGCTTATAATTAATGGCCCTAAGGTAACGGTATTTTACACTGTATGCTGGAAACCCACTCTCAGAGTCACACTGTTTTTAGACCTTGCTAGCTGTATCTTTCATTTGATACTGTCTGGGGTCTGTATTCTCTGTTTTAGACCTTACTAGCTGTATCTTTCATTTGTTACTGTCTGGGGTCTGTATTCTTTGTTTTAGACCTTACTAGCTATATCTTTCATTCGATATTGTCTGGGGGTTGTATTCTCTGTTTTAGACCTTACTAGCTGTATCTTTCATTTGACACTATCTGGGGTCTGTATTCTTTGTTTTAGACCTTACTAGCTGTATCTTTCATTCGATACTGTCTGGGGTCTGTATTCTCTGTTTTAGACCTTACTAGCTGTATCTTTCATTTGATACTGTCTGGGGTCTATATTCTCTGTTTTTAGACCTTGCTAGCTGTACCTTTCATTTGGTACCGTATGGGGTCTGTGTCTCCCTTTGTTAGACTGAGCCAGGTGTGTCGTTTGTTCGATACTCTCCTGGAGTCTATGATTCCTTTTGCCTTAGTCAGCAGTCTTCACTGCTGAGGCATATGTTATTTCCCTGATTTCTCTTGCTTTCTTTAATAATCAAATTCTGTATTTTGATAATGATAGCGATTAAGGGAAAACTACTTTTTACCACATAACTCCGTCCAGTCTTGGTAGAAGACTGCTTTTATTAAAGAAAATATAGGATTTTCTGGAAATGACTCTAATATAATGGATACTCTAAAACTACCACTTTTATCAAGTTATTTGAATAAAAATGACACTAAATACTTATGAACTCACCAACATTTGTAAAAATGCTGATACTCGCTTTTCAAATAAGTTGTATTCTCAGGTCAGCATTAGACAGGTACACCCTCGGAGCTTTTGATGAAGACAGTTTAGTACCAAGCTGTACCTATATATTTTCTTGTATTACTTTGATGTATTGTAATGTAAACCATGTAAAACTATTACTATTAATGCAATGGTTGTTGTACTTTGATTATTATAATGCATGTGTTGTGATACTTGACATGACGTCATCCACCCCAGAACGTTTCTGCCATTCCGGTGTTGGGGTGTGATAGATTGGTATCAGAGCATTGTTTATAGTGAGCTAAGTATATCAATTTATAAAAGATATACAACCTATAAACACATAGGGATAAAACACTATGACCAAGAATTATACTTTAAAATATAACCATATTTTACCAAAATATAATAACATCCGTAATCTAAACACTCGAACACAAGTATCACAAGAAGAACAAGAATAAAAGTCTTCGGATGTTGAGCACTACAGTCAAACCTGGGCAGTTATGTAATCGTAAGCTGGAATAAATGTAACCTGATCAACTACATTTATTCGAGATGCGATGAACGTGTGTTTGGGAGTGATAGTGGTGTTGCAACAAGTCTGAAACTTACCAACTAGGAATGCTAGAGCCAAACATAAAGTTTAAAAATACTATAGGAGTATTTTGGAATACTAAAAGACTCACATTAATCCCAGAATCATAATCAGAAGATAAGGAAACAAACAAGAATTAAAATACCATAGGGGTATTTTAGGATACATAGATAACCTTGTGTGAAGAACTAAAAAGATCCTTATTGATATACCTACAACTACAGAGAGTATACTCCCAAGGTTATATATAATAAGGATCCCATAGGCTAAGAATGTGTGATTTCGCCCTATTTCCTTTTCCTCGTTGGGATGTGGATCTAGAGTAGTATCACATATTCGAAGGCCTATCGGATCTAAGCTATATATGATTTGTATACCCTGTGTAATCGTAGCAGGACTCGATATGGATCATCCAGTGAAATGTTAATAATCTCTTAGGATTCTTTAGACATTTCCATTCTCGCACAAACCCTGTAGATAACCCTATCCGCTTCAGTACTCGACAGAAGAGTTGATTCAGACCCAGAGGAGGTTCATTGAGAAGATTTCCTGTTCGGACATAAATGAACTGGGTCGAGACTATTGAATTCACCAAGTGCCTATATCTTTTTCGGGACATCGGTGAGAAATTCGCCTAAACTTCCGAAATTCCAGTCATCAATCATGAAGTGATGACACCCGGAGTCGGATTCGGAAGTAAAGTGGCAGAGGAATTCAATGTGTCGTCATGAGAAAAGAACCCTAGGTAACTAGCCGAAGGAAACCAACGCCGATTCCAATTAAAGATACGAGGCAGACAGAGGGAGCCAGTACGTGGAACCCGGGAAGTGTCCTTTCCTCATGTTCGTCACGCTAATACACCCATAAAATAATACAATTTAGTGAGTTAGTGGTTACACTACTCACGCTATGTGTTAGGTAAATCTCCTTTTTCCTGTTGCCAGTAGCATGTTTAGAGCGGATCCCCACACCTCTGTTGAGGTTGTTTAGCCATAAGCCTTCATGAGCCTCTCTTCTTGCGGTCTTCGTTCCGAACGGTTCTCACATATTTCCAGGTCGGAGAGTGAAACCTTTCCCAGTATAAAGGTAACTTAGTAGGAACGACTCACATCTTATGGCCTTTCCGATACTCATACTCCTACCAATATCTGAGGCACGGGAAAAATTTATGCCTAACATAGTAAGGATTGATACGTCCAGGGTTAACCATCGTCTCTCACCAGCTTGTGTTCCTTCCCGTGTAGGAAAAACCATGCCTCCGAAAAAGCGTAACCAGTCCACAAGCAAGAAACCGACTCTCCTATTCGATGAAGCTACTTTCCAGGCTGCAGTCTCAGCAGCCGTAGCAGCTGTCATGGCTCAACTGAGTGCTAACAATGCCAATGTTAGCAAGAGCCCTATCGGAAATTCCGATCCTAGTAATGGATAGCAGCAACCAACCCCTGCATACCCAGCTGCCCAAGAACCTCACTCAAATCCACTGAAGAGAAAGATCAAGATCGAGGAGGGAAGTACCTCGGCTCAAGGACCTTCCGAAGGGCAACGAGCTGAGATGGTCAAATTCCCTGCCAACCCTTCCATCCCTACGTCTAGGAGACCATACCTAGGAAACCTTCCCCACTACAGCAAGTGCAGCTACCATCATCATGGTGTATGCCAGGAGCTCTATTGTGCTAGGTGCCACATGTTGGGGCATATTGCTCGCGTCTGCAGAACCCCGGTTGAGTTCATTACATCAACCACCAAAGCGGCGACCAATACAGTTTGCCATCTATGTGGTGAGATTGGACATTTCAAGAAGGACTGCTCAACCGAAGGAAAAGACAAGGACACACGAGGAGCCTGACTCTAATTCTTAGGCAGAAGCATCTAGGAACCTGGTAGATTTTGGTACGTCTCTCGATCTCAGATAACTAACGCAAAACATTAAAAGGCTAATTCAAATGTAAGTACTTCCCCATTAAGTCGAAAGTCGCAGGACTGTTATAAAATTTAAAATTCAGGTAAAACTACAATGGCTAAACATATACGTTGCAGCCATGTATAGTTAAGATGGATAGACCTAGAGTGAGTGAATGCCGCCTCATTTCCAGTTCCTCGTTTGGTTGTGGATTTAGGGCGGAGTCGCTCAGTCAACAGTCCTCCCCACCTTAATTATACATGACTAGTATATGTTAGGCGATTATAGAAATGCCTCATGAAAATCCATTCATGAAAAAGGTACTCTATTCAGAACACTTAGGACTCTCTATAGTTCCGCGTCGACTCTATCGGTCCAAGTATCCGCGGCACTGATACACAGGACGAAACTGGAGAAGCCTTGAACTTGTGTGCCTATTCGGCGCATGACTCTATCGATCTTCATTTTATATCATGTCGAGGTATGCCAACTTCGACGACCCTGTCGATTATAGTTTGACTTCGTTCAGCCATGTGTAAACCCTTAGTGCTGTGTAAAAAGAACTTTCTCCATAGCCCTTTCGGCAAATAAAGGTTCTTCTGAACCTAAACAAAATAAAAATAATAAAGACTAATGCGATCCGTCAGTCGTCACTTTTATTTCAAACCTTCTGAAGTACCCAGGAGAGGGGTACCGCGCGCTGTTAACCAACCCTCCTTAGATAGATAAGAACCGAAGCGAAAGGCACTGCATGCATTCCAGAAGACGATAACCACCCGAAGTATACCTAGTAGATTCCCTAGAAAGACCCTTCATCCTATCCCATGGAACGGGAGCTAGAGTCAAGAGAACCCCTACAGATTGAGCTACTATAATGACCACAAATCCAAAGTTGTTGTCATTCCGCTTGAGCCAACATAGTAGCTAACACCCTCGGTCGATAAAGAAATCCGAGTCGTAAGAGTCAAGGACATTGACTAAGACCATCCATTCACGCTTAATCCCCCGAATTAAGCATCGCAGCGAATATCCTGGAAGTCCGACAGTTGCGATAAATTAAACTCTGAGAAGAGTGGATGAGAAGACTAAAAATTCCGAGTGATGAAACTCTGTGCCCACTAGATTTGAAATAGACCGAGAAAACTCAGAACCTTCGGAAGAGTTGTTGCAGTAGATGCTCGCACTACTCAGGCACTTCATCCACCCTGTTACCGCCGAGAAGTGCCTAGGATCCTCCACCCTCTCGTACGGAGGAAATCGTCGTCGCCCTGTAGACGATAGACTTCATTCTCCGAAGTGAACACTAGAATACCGAGGACCACAGGATAACCTCCGCAGCCAAGAATACTTGACCAAAGTGTGAAAGTAGTTGCGTTAAGCCTCATGACCCAGATCCTGAAGAGATTATAGACTTGACACCAACCTTGGTGTTAGTCGAAGGGTTATGCAGGAGCATGCGCTTTCCGCACTAGAATAAACCAAAGTCTTAGAGATTTATTGGACTATTAGGTGTTCCACGAATACTATCTTGCCCAGAATTAGTAGAACTACCTCCCGAGATAGTCCAACACTCGTCTGTTGAAACCCTATCGCCCCGAATCTGAGGTTTTCCGTTAGAAATATCTCAAGAGTCACAAGTGCAGGTTCATTTTGCACGAGATTGGGATAGACACTCTGCCTGAAACAGATACCCGTAGATATGTAACCCATCCGATAATCTAGAAAGTCTCTAAAAGCCAATTGTCAGGAAACGCGAAACCAAGGACAACCCGAGCTTCCTAAGAACCAACCTAAAGGACTACACTACCAGTATGACAGAGAATGTTAGGAACTTCGGAATGGCGATCACGCCAATGATGATCTTGCCATAGAAGTACACTATGTTCTAGGTACTGAAATGCTCTACCCTTCCGAGAGCTTAGGACCACCCAGGATCCTTTACGGAGATTGGTCCGACCCTCGTTAGACCACTACTACTTTCGGATATTCCACAAGTTTCATACCCGATCGATCCACTTCGTAGACTTGATAAATGCTTGCCCGACGTCACTCTTCGTATCCTACTCATCTTGATAGAAACCATTGAGAACCCTAACTTCGTAAGACACACCTGTAGGAAATCGCTAACTGCACGAGACGGAATCCGCATCCTGTAGGTGAAGGTTTGTTGGAATGACAAACACAGGCCAGAGTTCACTTGGGAATGCGAGGACAAACAAAATAAGATGTACCCTCCTGCCTCTACTCGGCCATTCATACCTACTACCTTGCCTAGGCCTGAATTTCTAGACAAAATTCCCTCTAACGGGGGGATGATGTGACAACCCAAAGTTTATTCCGTTACATTACCCCGTTTCCGTTAACGGAATATTCCACGTTATAAAAGTTCCGTTAATTTGAGGTCGTAAAACAAATAAATGTTTTATTTATTTATATTCTATGTCGTTATTCGTCGTAATAAAAATAAAGTAAAAGCATGTAAATTACATTTCCATAGTAATTTGGAAAAAGTTAAATTTTATTACGACCACTAAATCGGGTGCAACCAAAAGCCCCGTATAACGGCAGTATTGGGTAGAATCCCACTGAGCTCCAACTCCAACCCCTATATAAGGGGGAATGGACTTCATTCCACCCTTTTTCACCCTCTCTCTATACACTCTCTCATAAAAGTCCGATTTCACCTAAAATCCGCAACCAAACGCCTCCAAATCGTGAGTTCTTGTACCCTAACTTGTTCAAAACATTATTAGCTGTGACTTTACCCAAAAAATCGACCTTGGAAGCTGTTGAAAAGGAGTTTACGGCCTAAGAGCCTCCTTAGGCCGTAAACCCCTAATAAGAGGCCAAAATCACCCAAATTTGTCCTTAAAAGCTTGAAAACTAGTTAGGGAAATTATCTAGGAGTGTTTAATCATCAAAACACAAATTTTTAGGGCATAAAAGAGAGTTTAGGGCCCAAGCTCATGCTTAGGCCGTAAACACCTCTAATCCTTGCAATAATGCCCCAAAAACACACCCAAACCACCCTTAGGCTTAAGACATAAATTAGGGACATGCTATTTTGGGTTTAGAACAATTAAACACAATGAATTGAGGGGTAAAAAGGAGTTTACGGCCCAAGCACATGCCTAGGCCGTAAACACCTCCAAACCATGTCAAATGGTAGTTTTAATCCTCCCAAATGGCCTTATACTTCATTATAAAGTACTAGGATTGAAATAAGGGCCTTAAAATTCAATAAAATCAAGGTATAGGTGTTCACGGCCGTGAACTCCCATAGGGGTGGTTCATGGGCCGTAAACTCCCATTTGGTCCCTTTAAAAGCCTTAAATCCACTCATACATTTTAGATTTGGACCTAGCAAAAGTCCACGATAAATATAAGGCCTTTAAACATCCTAGAACCCCTCACCATGAGTTTACGGCCATAAACTCATGGGGAGTTGTCTCAGGGCCGTAAACACTATATGGAGAGTTTACTCTTGGAGGGTAAACTCCATTCCTAAGCCATTCACACCCTTAAATGTTACCCGGGACACCCCAAACACTTAACCAAAGTGTTTTCCGCTCCTTAGAGTGCGTATACTTGTTTAATTAGTATTAAATGTACTAATTGTATGTGGTCATATGTTATCATATGTTAAATAGGTCACTAAGTGTGTTCAAGTCGTTACTTGACACCGAGCACCCAACTGGCACCTTCGTCGGATCCACTTACATTAGGTGAGTTCATACCCCTGAATGAACCTTTTAAATGTTTTTACATGTTTTATAGGGGGGGGGGGGGATACAAGTTAAACATGCCAGTTATCATATCAATCACATGTGATTGATAACCCGCTTGCACAAGGATTTACCACACTGTAAACTGTTTTACCAAGTGGGATACTATAAATGGTTTTCCAAAATGTTTTCACTTGTTCAAAACTCTTACTTATACTGTTTTATCAATGTTCATTTTAATCTGGTTTATGAAAAGTTTCCAAAGAATTTCTAAAGGTTTTCAAACTTATTTTACAAAAGAATACCCTGTCGTGATTTTCCCCAGAATAAAGGTTTTTCTACCATGTTTTGATACTCCTTATTAGTTAAAGTTCCTACTTGATAACGCTTTCACTTCGTGACGCGTTTATACTTGTTATTACCTCTACTTCGCTTATACTTGTAGTAGCTTATACCTGTTAGACGCTCTTACTTCACTTGTTGTCACTTCTACATCATTATACACTTATTATTGATAACGTTTCTACATCACGATTTGGTCATTCCACACTGTACGTTTATACATCACGATTTGGTTATTCCACACTGTACGTTTATACATCACGATTTGGTTATTCCACACTGTATGTTTATACATCACGATTCGGTTATATTTCACGATACGTTTCCACTTGTTACACACTCAGACGTAGTTAGATGTATGCATGTGCTTGTATAGGTGCATATAAATAATGATTGAAGGACTTAGGAAGGCTTGTCCGCCCTATTTCCTTTTCTTCATTGAGATGTGGTCTGGTGGGATCGGATGGCCGTCCAAAGGTCGTTTGATTCATTAGTTATATATTATGTATACGAGCATAGACATATAGGTTTAGTCTAGTCAGTTCAGTTATGAGTCTCTACCTCTAGTTCAGCACTTATATTGGAAACCCACTACCCACTATTTGGGATGCATCTTCGGGACACGGCCTTCTCCATCGTCTAGTTGGTAACCAGAGTCTCCTGTAGGGAGAGCGGACATTATGTGTATAGATCTATACGGGATTGAAAGCCCCGCACCCTGACTGCTAGCTACAGTCCACGGCCTACCAAGCCAAGTGGTGACAAATGTGACATTTTATAGACGCTTGCAGGGCGTCAGGTACTCTAGTGTCGGTTAGTATAGTTACGAGTATCCCAGGTTACCTTATAATTCATGGCCTTAAGGTAACGGTATTTTACGCTGTATGTTATTTCCCTGATTTCTCTTGTGTTCCTGATTTATCTATGTGGTGAGATTGGACATTTCAAGAAGGACTGCTCAACCGAAGGAAAAGACAAGGACACAGGAGGAGTCTGACTCTAATGCTTAGGGAGAAGCATCAAGGAACCTGGTAGATTTTGGTACGTCTCTCGATCTCAGATAACTAACGCAAAACATTAAAAGGCTAATTCAAATGTAAATACTTCCCCATTAAGTCGAAAGTCGCAACACTGTTATAAAATTTAAAATTCATCAGGTAAAACTATAATGGCTAAACATATACATTATGGCCATGTATAGTTAAGATGGATAGACCTAGAGTGAGTGAATGCCGCCTCATTTCCTATTACTCGTTTTGTTGTGGATTTAGGGCAGAGTCGCTCTGTCAACAGTCCTCCCCACCTTAATTATACATGACTAGTATATGTTAGGCGATTATAGAAATGCCTCGTGAAAATTCATTCATGAAAAAGGTACTCTATTCAGAACACTTAGGACTCTCTATAGTTCCGCGTCGACTCTATCGGTCCAAGTATCCGTGGCAGTGATACACAGGACGAAACTCGAGACGCCTAGAACTTGTGTGCCTGTTCGGTGCATGACTCTATCGATCTTCATTTTATATCATGGCTGAGGCATATGTTATTTCCCTGATTTCTCTTGTGTTCCTTCCCGTGTAGGAAAAACCATGCCTCCGAAGAAGCGTAACCAGTCCACAAGCAAGAAACCGACTCTCCTATTCGATGAAGCTACTTTCCAGGCTGCAGTCTTAGCAGTCGTAGCAGCTGTCATGGCTCAACTGAGTGCTAACAATGCCAATGTTAGCAAGAGCCCTATCGGAAATTCCGATCCTAGTAATGGATAACAGCAACCAACCCCTGCATACCCAGCCGCCCAAGAACCTCACTCAAATCCACTGAAGAGAAAGATCAAGATCGAGGAGGGAAGTACCTCGGCTCAAGGACCTTCCGAAGGGCAACGAGCTGAGATGGTCAAATTTGTTGGATTAGTGTCTAAGTCCATAACTATTTTGGTGTGTACTTGACCCGATGGTGCATGGTCCTTTTGGGTTGCCTTCACTAAAGCAACTTGATAGGATGAATTATGGAGAGAAAGGATTAAATATCATTTATTAATATATTATGGGAATAATATATTAAAGGAGAAATCATATTGTTTAATTAATATTAGTCAATAATTAATTGGTAATTAGTTTTGTGACTAAAAGAGATTAATTAAACTTAAGGGACTGGAATTGTAATTATAGGATAATTGCAATTTGGGCCATGGATTGCCTTGAATCAAGAGGTGGACGAATTCAATGGGGAAACCCATAAGGAAATTTTCCATGGGCTTGATTAAAGGAGTCTATGGGTTGATTAGGGCTTAAGCAACCAAATTAGGGTTTCCTTGTTAGATAACCCTAATAGCCTTACTATATATAAGACCCTTATGACCCAAAAACGTCGTGAAGCTTTATTCTAGGGTTAGAACACGTTTTGGGCAGCCTCCATCCTCTCTCCTCTTCATCCTCTTGCTTATGGTGTTTGTGAGCCATTAGAGGAGTGACACTTGTGACTCTAAGCCTTCCAAAGTCAATTCAAGGAGGAATTGGGATTGTTATTGCTACATAACAATCAAGGTAACATTATAAACCTATTCTAATATCTAATATGATTACTTGTATGCTAGAATTAGGGTTTATAGTCTTGGATTCAAAGCATGTACAATAGAGAAACCTAGATCCAAGCATTAGGGTTTGTATGAGCACATAGGATGTCTTATGACCAAAACCCATCAGTGGTATCAGAGCCTAGCTTGGTTTCAATTGTATTGATGCATTGTATAACTGGAAAATTCAATTTTTTGGATTCTGGAGGCTGGACTCGCCGAGTCCATGGCTGAACTCGCCGAGTCCATGCAGACTCGACGAGTCCAAGCCTGAGTCGACGAGTCAACTCGTCAGATGGAGGGTATTTCGCGATTTCTTGATGTTTTTGCTTATGGATAGTTACCTTATCATGTTAGATCAATATTAATCCGATTATATGATATATTTGACTATATTTTTGATCTAATTGAAGATATTTATCAATTAATAAGATAATTTTTTCCTTATGTGATAATTGTTTAAATTATTTTGATTAAATTGATAAATTGTTTGGCAAGAAATCATTAAATAAATCAAATATGGATAATTATGTGATTAAATGTTAATTTGAATTATTTGTTATTTGATCCTTGTTGTTATGAAAAGTTTCATATTTTGCCCTTAAGGTTTTATAGTTTAAATTTGAACCCAAAAGTTTTGTTGTTTTGAAATTTAAATAGTTGAAACCATAATGTTTTGAAAAAGGTTTCAAAACTTGCCCTCAAGTTTTGAATTTAAATTTTGATTAAATGGTTTAATTTTGATGTATATTTAAATTCTAAACCCTAATGTGTTGAAATGTTTCAAAACTTGCCCTCAAGTTTTGGAATTTAAAAGTTGATTAAAAGTTTAATTAGGAATGTTAAATTCTAAAACCCGAGCATAGTTTTGAAAAAGTTCATATCACACCCTTATGCTTTTATTAATTAATTAAGGTGTATAATTAAAATAGGTTTAATAAATCCATAAAAGTTTAGGTTTACAATTTAATTGAATTAAAAGTATAATTGTTAAATTAAACCACCTAGTATTTTGAAAGTATAAAATACACCCTATACTATATATAACATTAAAAGTCTAACATTATATATATATATATATATATATATATATATATATATATATATATATATATATATATATGTATGAGTAAAATTCAGTCTTACCGTTAGTAGGCCTCATTCACGAAGCTGGTCTATAAGGGGTGTTTAAGGAAATTGCCTATAAAATGACGATTGAATGGGTATCCACTCTTACCCACCGCACTCTTGACTATTGGAGGGTCGTTAGCCGAACGGGTAGGATAGGACGAAACCTTCCATTATAAGTATAATGAATTATCAAAGTAACTAAATGTTTTCATAAAATTCCCAATCTTAGTTACTTAGGCAAAAGTGAATTGATGCAATTCCATGAAATTACACTTTGTGCCCTTGCGAAGACGTTAGTGGAGCGTGTGTGGTTTACCGGCACACTAAATGGTTCTAAGCAAAGGTAGCAAAGGGTGACTCAATGTTTGTCATAGTTCGGTGGAGCGTGTGTGGTTTACCGTCACATCGAATAGGTGACTGTAACATGTGAGGGCACCATGTAAGTTTGCATGGTTATTCACACCCGCTTTGTGATCCTCGGCATCCCAGTCACAAACAAGAGGGGCATATCGAGATTTAAACATGCCATTGAAAGTTCAATGAATCTCAAAGGATCTAGGAGTTTTCATAGATTTAAAACTTAAATTTCTTTTTCATTTTTCATGGTGGAAATTAGTGAATCGTCATTCACTTACCTTCAAATATTCTACAATTAGGGTTTCGGCATCCCTCTCCCGAGTTGTAGAATATTGTGTTGGGTCCTAGCCTTAGTATCTCATTTGGGTGATTTACTAAGGACTCAATCTATCAACTAACTTGAATTTGTTTTTCTCCCGTTTTGTAGATGTCAAAGTTTGACAACTATGGTCTTCTCAAATCCCGTGGAACAAGCATTCCACTTGAAGATGATATTCCACGATTCGATCGAGGAACAAGAGATCATGCTTCACTTCCTCCTCCTCCTCCAATTATTCTCCCTAACCCACCAGATCAAAGGCTTGAAAAGTTCAAGATCACTCAAGCCCTTTTGGCAAGTAAACATAAAGAAGGAAAGTCGGTGTGTGCACGCGTCTTAGGGATGAAGTCACACATTGATAGGTTAAGAATGTTGGGATCCGTTGTCGGTGAGGAAATGGCTGTTGATTGGGTTCTTCAGTCACTTCCTAACTCATATAGTGAGTTCATAAGAGAGTACTATATGATGAACTATGACGTGACCCTTATAGATCTCACCTATATGCTTATTGCTGCTGAATCAGCAATGATTTGGCACAATAGATAAAGCAAAGTTGATTGGTGAATCTGCCTTCAAGACCTCTATGGATATAGACAATGGCAACAAAAGACATGCAATGATCGAAAAGTTTGATCATAAGAGAAAGGCGATGTCTGAAGTAGTTCCATGTGCTGTTTCAAAAGAGTCGATTTACTTTTAATGCCAAGAGAAGGGGCATTGGAGACGAAGCTGCCCTATTTACCTAAAAGATCTAAGAGATGGGAGAGTTGAAACGTATGGCTCTGCTTTAGGTAAAATCCATTAACTAACTCTTTTAAGCTTCTATTCTAGATTCTTAATACATAATGTGATAAGATTACAATTGATGTTTTGTAGGATCGAAGAAAAGAAAGGATGCTTAAGGGAAGAAGTGAGCAAAATCTAACTGTGAAGGAATGGATTTCGATCGCATTTCTCGAAGATTAGATTCTTGAGCTACTACTTAGAGTTAGAATTAGATTGCTAAGAAAGATGTATTAGCATAAGTTTTTCAATGAGTTGCATTGTAAGGACAAATTTTTTCCGCAATAAAATAAATTTTGATTTTAAATTTTATTTATTTATCCTTACAATGGCGTGTATGAAAAATTTAATGTTTCTATTATTAGCAATAATGGATTTGGTTCTTATTAGACTAATTCGTTGACAATGTGTCAAGTAAAGGACTAGGAGATCGAGCACACAAAGTTGTGTGTTGATCAAGTTCACCATAAGAGTAACAAATATATTCGTCATAATTTACTAAAGGTTTAGTAAATGTGATTATACTTACAAGATTAAGTGTAATTCTGAATTGATTAAAGGGTTTAAATCAATAGCAGAACGAATAAGAAGAATCAAGTAGGTAGAAAGATAAAAGTTTCTCCATTCTAAGAAGAAGGGAGAGTACCTTTTATATTTTATGATAGGTCTTAATGATTAAGAACCATATCTCAATTGATCCTCTAAGTGAGTCTTAGTACAATTGTATGTTTAAGAAGAGGAATCAAGAATTGAAGAAATGGTTAAATCAAAAGTCAATCATACTTCGTTCCAATAACAAGTCTTAAAGTTAAGATTGTGACATTGAGTGAAAAGTATTATGAAGGTTTGTAACATTCATCAAATGTGGAAAGTTGTGATGTCTTGGATAAGACAAAGACCAACTAGGACCAATTTATGAAGAGTTTTTATTAAAACTACACTAACTCTTGAATATTTATTTGTCAAGAAATGTTTTGACAAGAGAATCTTATATGTCAAGGAGTCAGTGGGAGTCTTAATAGTCTTGAAAAGTTTCAAGAACAAATCAAATAAACCTTATCGATCATCACTAGCACACGATTTGAGGTTTACAACCTATCATGATGACATTATTTTGGTTCTGTGGCAATCCAATCGAGTTAATTATGCATGAGAGTTCTATGAGTTCTCATTTTGAACGCATAAAAGGCAAAGCACCTTAATCAATGAAAGGTACATTGATAGGAAAGGGTGAGCTGCTTAACTACTTGGAAGACATGGTGGGCAGCTGTGCTACCATAAGGCAAGAAATCAAGATTAAGAAAGTTCGGTCCATATGAGTTTGAATTTGTCGTAAACCTTGGTTTTATCAAATTCACATGGATAGGAACACATACACCATTTAAATCTAAGTGTCATAAGATTTCCTCCTTCATGAAAATGATTGTGAGGAAATGCTTTCACTAAGAAAGATTTAAGAAGATAGTAATTGTAAAATTGCATTCTCGAATTCAATCATGGTTACGGTATCCCTTTCCATAATTTGAATATTGAGGTTTGGAAATTGTTTACACACACATATGAACTATCTAAGGCAAAGGTGTACAAGTTCAAGAAGCCTTGATAAAAGTTTATCAAAGCACTAAGTATTAGAAACATGAACTTAAGAAATCCAATAAGCATTGTTTTTCCGAAAGTTAAGATGTTTATGAATACATGTCGAAGCTAGTGGGAGCATAAGTGTTATGTTTTATAATAATCATCATGATAGTGGGAGCATAAATGTTATGATTGTGTGATTATTAAGGAAAGCATTGCAAGTTGGCAATATTAATTATAGAAAACAAGAGTTATACCTTGCAAAGTCGTAAGGGTTGTAAAGTTGTTTGGCTATAATTAAGGGAGAGAATATTATGCTTCATTTCAAATCTAAAGGATTAGGTTGAGAAATGTTAATAAATTTGGTCAAGGGTACATAGTGTGTTCTTAAAATTTCGATTATGATTATGGCATTCCTCTTCACAATTCGAATTTTGAGAACATAGCAAATAAAACATTATGCATCGTGTCCCATACGCTTCGGGTATAGGATCGATTGCAAATGCTTTAATGTTTGACCATTCTAAAATTTTCCAAATGTCTAGCGCATTTAGAGGGAAAAAGGACAAGAATTGATTTTGACTAAAATAATTAAACAACTATCAAAGGACAATCCAAAGTTCGACGAGGATTGGTCGCTTGTGAGTAGTTGGAAGCATGGTATTGAATGGATCATATCGAAATTATTATGAATAGAAAAGATTCTATTAAGAATGAGTGGTCATATGGAAAATATGGAAATGTATCCATATTGGGAATTGAATATTAAAAATCTATGACTAGATTAGAAAATTTTATGCAAAAGGATGTTCAAAGGAATGTACTTTGAGTGAGAGACATCACATCTAAGGAATTGTCTTGTAACAATCTCCGATAGAAGACTTTGTAATATCATTGGCAATAGTCTTTGTGACTTTTATGCAGTGACATTACGAAAGGATAGTTGCATAGAATGTTAGAATCTAGCATATTCTATAAGAAGCAAGAATTTGATATTCTTTAACTTATGGAAAAAGGATTTGGAGGTGTGAAATGAGAATGATTGGAAATGTGTTCAATGTGATCTGTTTCACAAAGTAAGAACCATAGGTAAACATTGTGTGCATGCTAGGAGCATGGGACAAGTATTGTAATTCAAGTAAGAAGTTGATTACACGAAACGACAAATAATGAGTAATCAATATGGTGATAAATAAAAGGCGTTTTATTTATACTCAAAGGCTTGAGGCCATATGGGATTAGTATTATTCTTGTGTTTCACATTTGCATGTTTTGACTTCTAGAATAATTGAGTTTATTAAGAATAATCGAATTATTCGAATGGGCCACAGTCGTTCATATGATGGAAGTACATATGAATGAAGACCGTCGTGAATTGGTGTGTGGATTGTCTAGAAAAGTATTAGACATAAGAAAATGTTTGCTGCAATGTTCATGAGTGCTTATGAATATGAATTTGAGCATTGGATTAAACCCACGCTCACTTGGATCACTCCATGAATTGTATCATGAGTGATTGGTGAGACGATAACATCTTATATTCTTGAAACCGAGATGTGTGAGTTGTATCTTGTGAATCGGTTGCACATTGAAAATATGAAAACGCACCAGTAACTTGGTGTTATAAAACATATTGTTGTGTATAATTCGGTGAGTGAGTGCAAGCAAGCATTGTATCAAAGTTTATCCGTTCCTTTTATCCAAGGTAGGATAAAAGCGATATCTTTTGGGCCCCTCGATGATTTAGTGATGACAAACGTAAATGCTCGGTCGGGCTAGGGCTAATTTGATTTGTTCAATTAGTCAGTCGTCATAAATCGGAAATCGAGAAATAGTACAAAGAGAATGATTTGAAATCATATCTCATATGATATCTAGAATGGAGGAATATATGATCCCTTATCTAAGGACACACGTATCTGATAGGATCAGAGTTGACAGCGGCTTTGGAAAGCTACGATTGCAGATCAGGATCTGAAGTCATACGCAGAATAGTTATTAGACTTATCCAAGTAGGAGACTGTTGGATTAGTGTCTAAGTCCATAACTATTTTGGTGTGTACTTGACCCGATGGTGGTCCTTTTGGGTTGCCTTCACCAAAGCAACTTGATAGGATGAATTATGGAGAGAAAGGATTAAATATGATTTATTAATATATTATGGGAATAATATATTAAAGGAGAAATCATATTGTTTAATTAATATTAGTCAATAATTAATTGGTAATTAGTTTTGTGACTAAAAGAGATTAATTAAACTTAAGGGACTGGAATTGTAATTATAGGATAATTGCAATTTGCGCCATGGATTGCCTTGAATCAAGAGGTGGACGAATTCTATGGGGAAACCCATAAGGAAATCCTCCATGGGCTTGATTAAAGGAGTCTATGGGTTGATTAGGGCTTAAGCAACCAAATTAGGGTTTCCTTGTTAGATAACCCTAATAGCCTTACTATATATAAGACCCTTATGACCCAAAAACGTCGTGAAGCTTTATTCTAGGGTTAGAACATGTTTTGGGCAGCCTCCATCGTCTCTCCTCTTCATCCTCTTGCTTATGGTGTTTGTGAGCCATTAGAGGAGTGACACTTGTGACTCTAAGCCTGCCAAAGTCAATTCAAGGAGGATTTGGGATTGTTATTGCTACATAACAATCAAGGTAACATTATAAACCTATTCTAATATCTAATATGATTACTTGTATGCTAGAATTAGGGTTTATAGTCTTGGATTCAAAGCGTGTACAATAGAGAAACCTAGATCCAAGCATTAGGGTTTGTATGAGCACATAGGATGTCTTATGACCAAAACCCATCAAAATTCCCTGCCAACCCTTCCATCCCTACGTCTAGGAGACCATACCTAGGAAACCTTCCCCACTGTAGCAAGTGCAGCTACCATCATCAAGGTGTATGTTGGGAGCTCTATTGTGCTAGGTGCCACATGTTGGGGCATACTGCTTGCGTTTGCAGAACCCCAGTTGAGTTCATTACATCAACCACCAAAGCGGCGACCAATACAGTTTGCCATCTATGTGGTGAGATTGGACATTTCAAGAAGGACTGCTCAACCGAAGGAAAAGACAAGGACACAGGAGGAGTCTGACTCTAATGCTTAGGGAGAAGCATCAAGGAACCTGGTAGATTTTGGTACGTCTCTCGATCTCAGATAACTAACGCAAAACATTAAAAGGCTAATTCAAATGTAAATACTTCCCCATTAAGTCGAAAGTCGCAACACTGTTATAAAATTTAAAATTCATCAGGTAAAACTATAATGGCTAAACATATACATTATGGCCATGTATAGTTAAGATGGATAGACCTAGAGTGAGTGAATGCCGCCTCATTTCCTATTACTCGTTTTGTTGTGGATTTAGGGCAGAGTCGCTCTGTCAACAGTCCTCCCCACCTTAATTATACATGACTAGTATATGTTAGGCGATTATAGAAATGCCTCGTGAAAATTCATTCATGAAAAAGGTACTCTATTCAGAACACTTAGGACTCTCTATAGTTCCGCGTCGACTCTATCGGTCCAAGTATCCGTGGCAGTGATACACAGGACGAAACTCGAGACGCCTAGAACTTGTGTGCCTGTTCGGTGCATGACTCTATCGATCTTCATTTTATATCATGTCGAGGTATGCCAACTTCGATGACTCTATCGATTATAGTTTGACTTCGTTCAGCCATGTGTAAACCCTTAGTGCTGTGTAAAAAGAACTTTCTCCATAGCCCTTTCGGCAAATAAAGGTTCTTCGAACCTAAACAAAATAAAAATAATAAAGACTAATGCGATTCGTCAGTCGTCACTTTTATTTCAAACCTTCTGAAGTACCCAGGAGAGGGGTACCGCGCGCTGTTAACCAACCCTCCTTAGATAGATAAGAACCGAAGCGAAAGGTACTGCATGCATTCCAGAAGACGATAACCACTCGAAGCATACCTAGTAGATTCCCAATTAAGACCCTTCATCCTATCCCATGGAACGGGAGCTAGAGTCAAGAGAACCCCTACAGATTGAGCTACTATAATGACCACAAATCCGAAGTTGTTGTCATTCTGCTTGAGCCAACATAGTAGCTAACACCCTCGGTCGGTAAAGAAATCTGAGTCGTAAGAGTCAACGACATTAACTACGACCATCCATTCATGCTTAATCCACCGAATTAAGCATTGCAGCGAATATCCCGGAAGTCCGAGAGTTGCGATAAATTAAACTCTGAGAAGAGTGGATGAGAAGACTAAAAATTCCGAGTGATGAAACCCTATGCCCACTAGATTTGAACTAGACCGAGAAAACTCAGAACCTTCGGAAGAGTAGTTGCAGTAGATGCTCGCACTACTCAGGCACTTCGTCCACCCTGTTACCTCCGAGAAGTGCCTAGGATCCTCCACCCTCTCGCATGGAGGAAATCATCGTCGCCCTGTAGACGATAGACTTCATTCTCCGAAGTGAACACTAGAATACCGAGGACCACAAGTTAACCTCCGCAGCCAAGAATACTTGATCAAAGTGCGAAAGTAGTTGCGTTAAGCCTCATGACCCAGATCCCGAAGAGATTACAGACTTGACACCAACCTTGGTGTTAGTCGAGGGGTTATGCAGGAGCATGCACTTTCCACACTAGAATAAACCAAAGTTTTAGAGATTTATTGGACTATTAGGTGTTCCACGAATACTATCTCGCCCAGAAATAGTAGAACTACCTCCCGAGATAGTCCAACACTCGTATAGTGAAACCTTATCTCCCCGACTCTAAGGTTTTCCGTTAGAAATATCTCAAGAATCACAAGTGCAGGTTCATTTTGCACGAGATTGGGATAGACACTCTGCCACAAACAGATACCCATAGATATGTAACCCATCCGATCATCTAGAAAGTCTCAAAAAGCCAATTTTCAGGAAATGCAAAACCAAGGACAACCCGAGCTTCCTAAGAACCAACCTAAAGGACCACACTACCAGTATGAGAGAGAACGTTAGGAACTTCGGAATGGCGATCACGCCAGTGATTATCTTGCCATAGAAGTACACTATGTTCTAGGTATTGAAAAGCTCTACCCTTCCGAGAGCTTAGGACCCCCCGAGATACTTTATAGAGATTGGTCCAACCCTCGTTAGACCACTACTACTTTCGGATATTCCACAAGTTTCATACCCGATCGATCCACTTCTTAGAATTGATAAGTGCTTGCCCGACGTCATTCTTCGTATCCTACTCATCTTGATAGAAACCATTGAGAACCCTAACTTCGTAAGACACACCTGTAGGAAATCGCTAACTGCACGAGACGGAATCCGCATCCCGTAGGTGAAGGTTTGAAGGAATGACAAACACACGCCAGAGTTCACTTGGGAATGCGAGGACAAACAAAATAGGAAGTACCCTCCTGCCTCTACTCGGCCGTTCATACCTACTACCTTGCCTAGGCCTAAATTTCGGGACGAAATTCCCTCTAACGCGGGGATGATGTGACAACCCAAAGTTTATTCCGTTACATTACCCCGTTTCCGTTAACGGAATATTCCACGTTATAAAAGTTCCGTTAATTTGAGGTCGTAAAACAAATAAATGTTTTATTTATTTTTATTCTATGTCGTTATTCGTCGTAATAAAAATAAAGTAAAAGCATGTAAATTACATTTCCATAGTAATTTGGAAAAAGTTAAATTTTATTACGACCGCTAAATCGGGTGCGACCAAAAGCCCCGTATAACGGCAGTATCGGGTAGAATTCCGCTGAGCTCCAACTCCAATCCCTATATAAGGGGGAATGGACTTCATTCCACCATTTTTCACCCTCTCTCTATACACTCTCTCATAAAAGTCCGATTTCACCTAAAATCCACAACGAAACGCCTCCAAATCGTAAGTTCTTGTACCCTAACTTGTTCAAAACATTATTAGCTGTGACTTTACCCCAAAAATCGACCTTGGAAGCTGTTGAAAAGGAGTTTACGTCCTAAGAGCCTCCTTAGGCCGTAAACCCCTAATAAGAGGCCAAAATGACCCAAATTTGTCCCTAAAAGCTTGGAAACTAGTTAAGGAAATTATCTAGGAGTGTTTAATCATCAAAACACAAAGTTTTAGGGCATAAAAGAGAGTTTACGGCCCAAGCACATGCTTAGGCCGTAAAAACCTCTAATCCTTGCAATAATGCCCCAAAAACACTCCCAAACCACCCTTAGGCTTAAGACATAAATTAGGGACATGCTATTTCGGGTTTAGAACAATTAAACACAATGAATTGAGGGGTAAAAAGGAGTTGACGACCCAAGCACATGCCTAGGTCGTAAACACCTCCAAACCATGTCAAATGGTAGTTTTAATACCCCCAAATGGCCTTATACTTCATTATAAATTACTAGGATTGAAATAAGGGCCTTAAACTTCAATAAAATCAAGGTATAGGAGTTCACGGCCGTGAACTCCCATAGGGGTGGTTCATGGGCCGTAAACTCCCATTTGGTCCCTTTAAAAGCCTTAAATCCACTCATACATTTTAGATTTGGACCTAGCAAAATTCCACGATCAATATAAGGCCTTTAAACATCCTAGAACCCCTCACCATGAGTTTACGGCCGTAAACTCATGGGGAGTTGTCCCAGGGCCGTAAACACTATATGGAGAGTTTACTCTTGGAGAGTAAACTCTATTCCTAAGCCATTCACACCCTTAAATGTTACCCAGGACACCCCAAACACTTAACCAAAGTGTTTTCCGCTCCATAGAGTGCGTATACTTGTTTAATTAGTATTAAATGTACTAATTTTATGTGGTCATATGTTATCATATGTTAAATAGGTCACTAAGTGTGTTCAAGTCTTTACTTGACACCGAGCACCCAACCGACACCTTTGTCGGATCCACTTACATCAGGTGAGTTCATACCCCTGAATGAACCTTTTAGATGTTTTTACATGTTTTATAGGGGGGAATACAAGTTAAACATGCCAGTTATCATATCAATCACATGTGATTGATAACCCGCATGCACAAGGATTTACCACACTGTAACCTATTTTACCAAGTGGGATACTATAAATGGTTTTCCAAAAGGTTTTCACTTGTTCAAAACTCTTACTTATACTGTTTTATCAAAGTTCATTTTAAAATGGTTTATGAAAAGTTTCCAAAGAATTTCTAAGGGTTTTCAAACTTATTTTACAAAAGAATACCCTGTCGTGATTTTCCCAAGAATAACGGTTTTTCTTCCATGTTTTGATACTCCTTCTTAGTTAAAGTTCCTACCTGATAACGCTTTCACTTCGCGATGCGTTTATACTTGTTATTACCTCTACTTCGCTTATACTTGTAGTATCTTATACCTGTTAGACGCTCTTACTTCACTTGTTGTCACTTCTACGTCGTTATACACTTATTATTGATAACGTTTATGCATCGCGATTTGGTCATTCCACACTGTACGTTTATACATCACGATTTGGTTATTCTACACTGTACGTTTATACATCACGATTTGGTTATTCCACACTGTACGTTTATACATCACGACTTGGTCATTCCACACTGTACGTTTATACATCATGATTTGGTTATTCCACACTGTACGTTTATACATCACGATTTGGTTATTCCACACTATACGTTTATACATCATGATTCGGTTATACTTCACGATACGTTTCTACTTGTTACACACTCAGACGTAGTTAGATGTATGCCTGTGCTTGTATAGGTGCATATAAATAATGATTGAAGGACTTAGGAAGGCTTGTCCGCCCTATTTCCTTTTCTTCGTTGAGATGTGGTCTGGTGGGATCGAATGGCCGTCCGAAGGTCGTTTGATTCATTAGTTATATATTATGTATATGAGCATAGACATATAGGTTTACTCTAGTCAGTTCAGTTATGAGTCTCTACCTCTAGTTCAACACTTTTATTGGAAACCCACTACCCACTATTTGGGATGTATCTTCGGGACACGGCCTTCTCCGTCATCTAGTTGGTAATCATAGTCTCTTGTAGGGAGAGCGGACATTGTGTGTATAGATCTATACGGGATTGACACCCCCGCACCCTGACTGCTAGCTACAGTCCACGGCCTACCAAGCCAAGGGGTGACAAATGTCACATTTTATAGACGCTTGCAGGGCGTCAGGAACTCTAGTGTCGGTTAGTATGGTTACGAGTATCCCAGGTTACCTTATAATTCATGGCCTTAAGGTAACGATATTTTACACTGTATTTTACACTGTATGCTGGAAACCCACTCTCAGAGTCACACTGTTTTTAGACCTTGCTAGCTGTATCTTTCATTTGATATTGTTTGGGGTATGTATTCTTTGTTTTAGACCTTACTAGCTGTATCTTTCATTTGATACTGTATGGGGCCTGTATTCTTTGTTTTAGACCTTACTAGCTGTATCTTTCATTCGATACTGTCTGGGGTCTGTATTCTCTGTTTTAGACCTGACTAGCTGTATCTTTCATTTGATACTGTCTGGGGTCTGTATTCTTTGTTTTAGACCTTACTACCTGTATCTTTTATTCGATACTGTCTGGGGTCTGTATTCTCTGTTTTAGACCTTACTAGCTGTATCTTTCATTTGATACTGTCTGGGGTCTGTATTCTCTGTTTTTAGACCTTGCTAGCTATACCTTTCATTTGGTACCATCTGGGGTCTGTGTCTCCCTTTGTTAGGCTGAGCCAGGCATGTCGTTTGTTCGATACTCTCCTGGAGTCTATGATTCCTTTTGCCTTAGTCAGCTTGTTATTTCCCTGATTTCTCTTGCTTTCTTTAATAATCAAATTCTGTATTTTGATAATGATAGCGATTAAGGGAAAACTACTTTTTACCACATAACTCCGTCCTGTCTTGGTAGAAGACTGCTTTTATTAAAGAAAATATAGGATTTTCTGGAAAGGACTCTAATATAATGGATACTCTAAAACTACCACTTTTATTAAGTTATTTGAATAAAAATGACACTAAATACTTATGAACTCACCAACATTTGTAAAAATGCTAATACTCGCTTTTCAAATAACTTGTATTCTCAGGTCAGCATTACACAGGTACACCCTCGGAGCTTTTGACAAAGACAGTTTAGTACCAAGCTGTACCTATATATTTTCTTGTATTACTTTGATGTATTGTAATGTAAACCATATAAACTATTACTATTAATGCAATGGTTGTTGTACTTTGATTACTATAATGTATGTGTTGTGATACTTGACATGACGTCATCCACCCCAGAACGTTTCCGCCTTTCCGGTTTTGGGGTGTGACAAACACAAACACTAGCAGCTCCTGGTTATCCATGGCTTAAGAACTTCTCTGGTAGGAATGCCACAACTACTCAATCCCCGGTCGCACCTAGCTCCGCCAGTCTACCTACTCAACCCAGATCTTACGAACCTTCAATCGCCGACAGCGCCTGCCAGCTTTTGCTTCTTGATTCCACGTTGGTGACCAGATAACAAGCGCAACCTAGCATCACTGGCCATACCGATCACCTCCTCCCCCGGTAGCAATCGTCGCCACAAGTCTCAACCTGTTGTTCTGTCACCAGCGTATCTCCTCCAGCCGACGATTAGCGAAGCGTCGCCAATAATTGGACTTCAGAAGTCGTTGCTCTGATTTCTGCTGCACCATTGAATCTCGGTGAAGAACAAAAAGAAAAAAGAAGAAGAAGGAATCACCGCTGGAGACCACAGGCACAACGCCTCCGACGTGCTCGTTGTTGCAATCTCCATAAGTCACCACCGGACCAACAACCACCGGGCCAACCAATGACTATCAGCAATCACCGATCGCCATTATCAACCTTCGAACCACTAGCAGTCACTTGCGACTATAACAAAATACCTCCAATAATGACAACGAATGTAGGCCTTTTGTCCTGTCAACCTACAACAATAGAAGCTTCAATACCGACCACCAGTTGCCGCTAGCTGCCCCACCAGGACCAGTAGACAATCCTGGTTGTCATGAAGATACAATTTTTCCTTTGGTGATATAGGGGGGGGGGAGCGGGAGGCGGATGGAAAGTCCTCCAAAAGTGATAATAAATTAATGGGCCAATGCCCTAATAATCGGATAGCCCACATTCAAAGAGAAAAGTAATTGGGCTCATACACATTTGTTTTGGGCTCTTTGTGATTTATTTTGGTTTCCTCCCAAATGAGCTCCTTCGTGTCATTGGGCTACATTATTTGCGAGGCCCAACAAAACAAAAATGATTTTGGACTCTAACACACTTAGGCTCCTCCTACGACATAGGGGCTATGATATTTTGTATGGGTTATTTCAAGTTGTCGGGCTACATAAAAAAATGACCCAATTTTGCAAACCAAAAATCAGCAATTTGATACTCGCTCACCGCATGCTTCGCTGAACAGAATGTGTTGCGACTCAAACTCTCGTGAAATTTTCAAGAAAAAAGGGTGGTGGGGGGGGGGAGAAGAATAGTGTACTACTACTAATATTGAAACCTTTCGAAAGATCCCTGACAGAAAATCAATTGGTTTATAATTTAAAGAAAATACTAACTATTTGATCGAGTTGTCTTTTCAGATAATCGCTCCAGCGCTGCGACACTCAGAGTGCGCCAACATCAAACTCACGGAGCAAAGCCTGGTCTATAAAGCATTTACAGGGGACTTGTGAAGTGTGCACCGCTGACCAGTCACTCAAAGTTCCCATTCAGTGGGCATAGAAATATAACTCCCCACTCGGTGTTTGCTACGGGTCTCGTCCTCCTCACCGGGGGGCGTGCGTGACGCTCAGAGTGTTCATTTTCTATAAACAACTTTCAGTTGTGACTGGAACGCGAGAATCATGGGCAAAGTACGTTATATCTATTTACAGACTTTGGAGCTTGACAACGGTCTTTGAGACTGTATTGTGACATCCCCAATTTCTCGGCCAGAAAAGACCGATTTGTTTATGCTTGGTTTTTAAAATCAGAGTAATCTTTTAAAGAAAACAGTTGTGGAATTTGTTCCCAAAATATGATAAAGATTTATCAAAGCATTTCTTTAGAGAAATGTATTTTTATTATATAACAAAATCTCGGGATGCCATGTTCCGATATAGACACATAAGCATAAACAGAACTTACATTATTTACACTAAAGATTTTACATCTCCTTTAAACTCTCCATGAAATATATCTTCGTATCGATACCTGTGATACAAAGAAAACTGAGTGGGTCAGGCTTGGGAGCTTGGTGAACATATAGGGTTTTCAACCCACAATAATATAATTATCATATTCAACCATCAAACAATCAACCCAATTACCCATCCCCATTATCTTCTTTATTTCTTAGGATTTTACCCTAAGAATTCAACTACCCGTCATTCATCCATTCCTAGGATTGACCTAAGGAATTAGCACAAAATCTATTGCTACATAAGGCGCATCTACCAATATCATTCTTAATCATCTTTCATACCTCATCATTTTATCACATACCAACTATCTCATCTACCCATGTTCTACCCAACATATTTGTAGATATAAAATACATATACAGTTTAACTCATTTAAAAACTATATAAAACATTCATTCCATACTCATCTCAAATAAACAACAATATATAAACACATAGCACGTATTTTATAACAAATACTTCATATTTATGTGTTAGAAGAAAGTAACCACACACTCTCCCAAACATATACTTAATACATTCAAACAGTACTTGTATTGTACCCGTGTTTATGAAAGGGATTATACACCCACACATATAAACAACTTTATATTATACACATAGCACGTATTTTATAGAAAATACTTAGTATTTATGTGTTAGAAGAAAGTAACTACACACTCTCCCAAACATATACTTAATACATTCAAACAATACTTGTATTATACCCGTGTTTATGAAAGGGACTATACACCCACACATATAAACAACTATATATTATACACACAGCACGTATTTTATAGAAAATACTTAATATTTATGTGTTAGAAGAAAGTAACTACACACTCACTTGATCAGAAGATGATCGGACAGTACTACGACTTGTAGAAGTAGTATTCTTCGGCAGATCTGGAAGATCTTCACAAAAACCGGACTCCTCGCGGGCAGAGCTTCGGCTCGGGAATTGCACTTCTCGGGATCTTCGGGGCCTCGGGACTTGCTTCGGGGCTCGGGAATGATACCGGGGCTTCGAGGCAATTCTTGCACGAAAAACGATGCAAAAACGCGAGAAAAAGGGAAGAAATGAGCAAACTACTCGGCTGCCCTCGACACTCTTTTATAGGGGCTGGAAGGTCGATTTACACAGGGCGTAAATCCTAGTTACGCGGGGCGTAACCTGGATAGGATCGCTGACTCCCCCCCCCCCCCCCCCCTTCGGATAATATCGGCCAATATATATATAAATAAAATATCGAAAATATTTAATAAACTTCAAAAATTCATGTCTTCCTCATACGAACTCCGTTTTCAACGTTCTTTATATCCACGCGTAGGTGAGACTGCGATCTACAACTTTCGTTAAGACTCCGTCGGCTAATTTTGAATTTATTTTTAGTAGGTCGGGACAGGAAAACTCTGTTATAAAATCATAACTTCTTCATCCGACGTCCGTTTTCGCCTATCTTTTTATCGTTTTACTACAATTAATGAGATCTTCGATTCTCATTTAGATTGTTTCGGCTAAAACCGCTCGGTCTCAAATTGAGTATTCGGGCTGCATACCGTTAATTCGAAACTTCGAAAAATCATAACTTCCTCATGCGAAGTCAGATTTGGGCGTTCTTTTTATGCACGCTCATGGTTTAACGTAGTATACGACTTTCATTTAGATTGCTAAGGCTAAATATCACTCTAACGTAAATTCACTTTTTACGTCGCGCTGTGTCGTGCCGGTTCTATCGTGAAACTTCGACATGTCATAACTTCTTCGTTATAACTCGGATTTCGGCGTTCTTTATATGTACGGAATCCTTGTAACATATACTACAACTTAGTTAAGATTATTCATTCTAAATAATCTTTCATCAAAAATTCACTTTTTGACGCCTATCGTCTCTAAATTGACTATCCCTGATCTACGGGCGTTACATGTATGGTGAGGTTACGCTTTTTAGCTACCTCGACCCGACATTCTATCGACATCAGTGTCGCGTAACAATCTTTAGCAGCCTCGGTCCGCATGATTGCAACAACAGTTACGTTGCATCGCACGGATCAACTTTCACTCTTCTCAATAAAGGAGTATCAAGTCACCTCAATCTGTATAAGCAATGTTTGGCTCATCGCACAACCCCATGGGTCTCGTGGGCGAGGTTCGGCTGTTATCTCTATTATTTAATGCATTGGTGCTTTATCTAGTCCGATCTGATTGTTAGCAACCCAATCAAATCAGACTAGGGGGACTTGACGACACACATTTTATATGACTAAGTCCAGTCCAATGTCATTGGACGCTTACTAATAACATCAGAATAGGGTGACTTGATGATACATGGTCCATTAGCATAGCCTAGACTGCTCTAGAGCGCTAGCCTGGCCAGGCGCGCTCTGCCTGCCCTGCCTAGCATTCCCTTGCCAGCGTTGGCTGGCGCTCCCTTGCCAGCCATGCTGGGGACTCTCCTGTCGGCCCGGCTCGACGCTTCCTTGCCTGGCGCTCTCCTGCCAGCCTTTCCCAATGCACGCCCACCAGCCCCGCCCGGCACCTCCGGGCGGCCTTGCCCAGCTCCTTGCTAGTTGGGCCTGAATTGGGCTGGGCCAAGGCCTGACCTAATTCTCCTTGACCTAATTGTGCACTATAAAAGTAGTGCCTCCTCCATGAAGGGGGACCTTTCTCTTGGACTCTTCCCTTTGGTTCAGCCTCCACCTTAGACATTCCCCATGGCTCAGCCGCCACACTATACTCCGGCCGGGTGGCTCAACTACCACCCATTGCAGTCAACCACCATACACCACCACTAGCACCAAGATGGTTCTCTCCAGCTATGTAGGACCATCTCAAATATACTAGATGATCTAACTTGACCGTCGGAGTCCGCTCCCGGGGCACAGTACCTGGGGCGGCTCTAATGGGCTTGTCTGTTGTGACCTCGCAGATTCGTCTCCGGCATGGAAGAACATCCTCAGAGCAGGTGGTCGAAGCCGATGTCGCATCATAGTGTTATAATGTTCTTTAAACAGGGTACAAGGCCCATATTTAGGGTTTCCCAAACTCTGACCAACTCACCGAGTCAGTTCTCTGACTCGTCGAGTAGGTCACTTAACCCGCGACCCAAATCAGGCTTCTACTCATCGAGTTATCCCATCAACTCGACGAGTCACTTCCTGATTTTGAGGTTTTCTTTCCTTTCTAGGGCTTTGGAATTCGGGGTGTTACATGGCAGATCTAGCCTATACGCCACCTTGCCCACCCGAGCTATAACCCGTAAAGGACCAATGTACCTGAGGCCCAACTTTCCTCGCTTCCTGAACCGGATGACACCTTTCCAAGGTGACACCTTCAGGAGGACCATATGTCGTACTTGAAACTCTAGGTCTGAACGATGTTTGTCGGCATAACTTTTCTGTCGACTCTAAGCAGTCTGAAGCCTGCCTCTGACCTGCTGGATCCTGTCGGTCATCTTGAGTACCACTTCGGTACTCCCCATGACCCTCTGCCCAACCTCACCCCAGCATATCAGGGTTCTACACTTCCTCCCATATAACATGTAACGACCAAAAATTTGAGCCAATTTTAAACATTTTATTTCATTCCAAACCATTGAGTTCATACATGTGTTTACAAACTAGTTTAAACATCAGAGCATTTCCTAGAACCATAATACATAAGTCATAAAACATTAGGAGCGGTATGATCACGCCTTCGCCTTGCCACGGTCTCTTGAAGTACCTGAAACAATACACTGAAACTGTAAGCCCAAAATCTTAGTGAGTTACCCCCAAAATACCAACCATAGTACCATACACATATCATATCATATCATATCATAACAGAACAGCCATGCATATCAAGTCTACAGTGTGACTGGTCCGCCTGCACCAGGCCTTCAGTCCACTCGGTCTACTCTCTCTCCGAGTCTACAGTATGACTGGTCTGCCCGCACCGGGCCTTTAGTCCACCTGGTCCACTCTCTGAGTCTACAGTATGACTGGTCTGCCCATACCGGGCCTTCCGTCTGTCTGGTCCACTCTCTGAGCCTCGACACGTCTCGTCCGCCCTCTAGGGGCCTTCAGCCCATCCGGACCGCTCGCCGGGCCATCGGTCTAACCAGTCCACCCTGGGTATGTTGGCCTACAGCACAAAGCAGGATCCGCGTCAACCCAACCCCAATCGAACAACCATATGCACATAAACATATAATCATATAGCAATTCACAACTAATAAACCGATCTAGTAGATCACATAACATAGAAACATCCTAACTAGGATACCGACCTAACCGGTCACTAACATAGCATCATCCTATATACCAGGATACCGACCTTAGCCAGGTCTCTAACATAGCATCATCCTATATACCAGGATACCGACCTAACCGGTCACTAACATAGCATCATCCTATATACCAGGATACCGACCTTAGCCAGGTCTCTAACATAGCATCATCCTATATACCAGAATACCGACCTTAACCAGGTTTCTAATATATACCATCCTAAATACCAGGATACCAACCTTAACCAGGTCTCTAACATATACCATCCTAAATACTAGGATGCAGACATAGCAAAGCAATAACATAACAAACAACTACCCGGATTCCCATCCGATAAAGGGCCAGCCTTGGTGCCTTAGACCCTGTCGATATAGTGATGATAACTCACCTGCAACGTCCAATTTGAAGAAATAAGACCACGCTGCTTCGACCACCAGCACAAACTCCACCACTGATCATTACCAAAGAACCAAAACCAATAAACACCAATAATTACCAAAATACCCCTGGAAGACAACTGGTCAACCCTTGGTCTAAGTCAAAGTCCTCAGTCAAATTCAACCTTCTTGGTTGACCCTACTCGCCGAGTCAACCCGTTGACTCGTCAAGTTCCTATGCTCAGAACCCCCCAAGCCACGACTCAACTCTCTGAGTCGCCCTAAGACTCGTCGAGTTCAACAAGCTCTGAGTCCCTTCCTGCTCAACTCATCGAGTCATCCCTCGACTCACCGATTCACAGCTCAACCAGAAAAGGTTAGGACTTCACTACCAGACACGCCGAGTCCAAGCTTATCATCATACTCCTCGCCGAGTCACCCATGCGACTCGCCAAGTTACTACGCGACTCAAAGTTTGATCCATAGCCCGACTCGCCGAGTCATCTACCAGACTCGCCGAGTCCATTCGTGACATCTTCATTCAGACGATCACAGGCCATTCCATTGCTTCCAATGCATAGATCTGGACTCCTAGGGTCAGATTCACACGTAAAGTTTCCAACTTTACGTGCATGCAAGGCTCAACAAGCTCCAACAAGCTAAAAATGAAGGTTTAAGGAAATGACACTCTCAATCAAGCCCCAAAGCTATCACTTTCCAGATTCATGAGTCAAGACCCGTCTAGATCTGTAGTAGCAACCTCAGATCTGAACCCAATACTCGCAAAGAGACTCATATCTGACAATTACATCTATGAACAATTTAAGCACGACTAAGTCAAGGCAACAACTTTTTACCTTCAATCTGATGCCAACAAGCAAGGAAATCAGATCCACTTCGCTCCTCAATGATCCCACCAACTCTTGCTTCAAGTATCCTTCTTCTACAAGCTCCAAAACACACTTAAATCCTTCTCACTCTCAATTTAGGGTTTGAAGTTGATGGGGAAAGCTTCTGGACGTCAAAGGGAGTGCTAAAGAGGCTGGGGTGGGGCTTAAGGTTCCTCATTCCAACACAGTCTTATCGAGTCCAGCCTCCGACTCGGTGAGTCCGGTCACTTAACATGTGCCCGGCACATGCTTAGACTCGACGAGTTGCAGCTCCTACTCGCTGAGTCCCTCTTTTCCCAACATACACATTACCCCCTGAACTCTTGATTCTGACTTGGGATGTTACATAACATCTCAAAGGGAGGACGGTTGATACTCACGTGGTAGCTATTATTGCAGGAAAACTCTGCCAAGCGAAGGTAGGTATCCCAACTACCACAGAAGTCTAATACGCATGCCCACAACATGTCCTCCAAGGTTTGGATGGTCCGCTCACTTTGACCTTCCGTATGGGGGTGAAAAGTCGTACTAAAATGTAGACGAGCAACCAACTCGTCATGAAATTTTTTCCAATATCTGGAAGTGAACAATACATCTCAGTCAGAAATCATAGAAATTGGCACTCTGTGTTGAGCTACTACCTCTTTGATGTAGATGTCGGCCAGCTTCTCGGCCGAAATGCCCTCCTTTCTTGGTGAACCGATCCACAATAACCCAAATAGAATCCACTGCCCGTGCGGTCTTGGGAAGCTTCGTGATGAAATCCATAGTAATATCCTCCCATTTCCACACAGGGATATCCAACAGCTGCGGTTTGCCGTTTGGCCTCGGGTGCTTGACCTTTACCTTCCTGTAGGTCAAGAACCGCTCCATGTACAAAGCTATGTCCCGCTTCTTGCGGGGCCACCAATAATCAGGTCGAAGATCCATGTACATCTTCGTCGCCCCGGGATGGGTGTAGAACCTCGACTTGTGGGCCTCATCCATCAGAACCTGGTGCACCCCGCCCCAGTAAGGAACCGAGACCCTCCGATGCAGGGTCAGTAGCCCATAGTTGTCATAATCAAAAGAGGCCACCTAGCCTATGATATGCTCACAATTCCGATGCTCGTCCTTCATACCCTTGACCTGCGCCACTCAGATCCACTCCAAAAGTTGAGTCACCATTGTCATCCTCAATCAGATGTCTCTGGTCGGGGCTGCCTTGTGACTACGTGCATCGACCACAACATTGGCCTTCCCCGGGTGGTAAAGGATCTCACAATCGTAATCCTTTACCACATCTAACCACCGATGCTGCCTCATATTCAGATTTGACTGATCTATGAGGTACCTCAAGCTCTTGTAGTCTGTGTAAATGGTACAACGAACCCCATAAAGGTAATGCTGCCAAATCTTGAGGGAAAAGACAACCGCCCCAACTCCAGATCATGTGTCGGGTAGTTCGCCTCGTGAGGCTTCAACTGCCTCGAGGCATAGGCGATGACAAACCCCCTCTGCATCAATACTGTGCCTAACCCTGAGATTGACGCATCACAATACACTACAAATCCTCCATGCGCTATGGCAAGGCTAAGATAGACGCCACACACAATCCTTGACTCAACATCTCAAACGCTACCTGCTGCTCAGGCCCCTAGCGAAATACAATGGCCTTCTTCGTTAGCCAGGTCAAGGGTACTGCTACCTTGGAAAGGTCCTGTATAAATCTCCGGTAATAGCCTACAAAACTGTAACACCAGCAAAAATTAGGTTAAAAATAATTTTATTCAGCAACCATAATCGGGATGTACTAAGTGGTAGATATCGTAACAAGGTTTCCAAAAATATAAGGAACACTAAAATCCGAGTTATAACGAAGAAGTTATGACCAATCGAAGATTCGCAACAAAACCAGTAAAACATTGTTAAGCCTAAAACGCGAAGTTTTAATAAAATACTTTTTAACCTTAGGTATCCAAAATGAAAATCATAGATATCATTAAACCGTAAACATACATAAAAAGAACGCCCAATTCTGACTTCATATGAGGAAGTTATGATTTTTCGAAGTTTCGGACATAGCAGAAGTTAGATCGAGCAACTTTTAGCCAACGCGACCTAAACGAGAATCGAAGATCTCGTCAATGGTAATACAACAGTAAAAGTACTGATGAAAATGGGCGTCGGATGAAGAAGTTACGGATTTTTAACGGACTTTTCCAGTCCCGGCCTGTTAAAAATATATTAATAAAAATAAATTCAGAATTAGCCGACAGAGTCTAAACGAGAGTTGTAGAGAATTTTCTCACCTATGCGTGGATATAAAGAACGTCGAAATCGGAGCTCGTACGTGAAAGTTACAGATTTAACAAGTTCGGGGCACAAAATCTGAGGCTGGTCCAAGAAGGAATGCCCTGTGTTCTTCGACCAGAACCATCCCATTGTCCATCAGAGGAAAATACATAAGCGCTGACCTCACAAGGGGAACGCGTTGCGTTCCCTAAAGGAACGCCCTGCGTTCGTGAGTACCCCCAGCACTAGGGATGAGAGTGGGTCCAAACCCAGACCGGTAGACCCGGACCCGGAAAACCTGGGAACCGGTTAACGAGATTTTTTAGGACCGGAAACCGGACCAGTATAAAGGAACCGGTTTCGATTCGGTTCCGGGTAAGGTACCGGGTAAAGTGGGTCTAGAACCGGAAAACCCGTAAATATCAAAGTGGGTCGAATGGAACCGGGTAAAGTGAGTCTAAAACCGAAAAACCCAGGGAACCGGGTAAAGTGGGTTGAATGCATGTTTTAAAATTTCAAAAAATACAAAAATAAAGCTGAGAAAAAAAAATTCGCAACTTTGATATCCCAACTTTGGGAGACTATAAATCAATGAATATGAAACCAAAAGTGACAAAATTATAGTCTAAAATCATATACAAACTCTATACTACACTTTGGAAAAAACCACATGCTATTCCGACTTCAAACGAATTAAATATGTATGTTTTAAATCTATCACGAAATACAAAGAAAGCTAAAAAACATAAAATTTTCTGCTTTGAGATCCCGACTTTGAGAGACTATAAGTCAATGAATAAACACCCCAAAATAACAAAATTATAGTCTAAAATCATGTACAAACTATAAACTACATTCTGGAAAAAACCTCATGTCAATCCGACTTCAAACGAATGAGATATGCATGTTTTAAAACTATCACAAAATATAAAAAAAATCTGAAAAGCATAAAATTTCCAGCTTTGATATCCCAACTTTGAGAGACTATAAGTCAATGAATATAATCCCAAAAATGAAAAAATTATAGTCTAAAATCATGTAAAAACTATAAACTATACTATGGAAAAAATCTCATGCCAATCCGACTTTAAACAAATGAGATATGCATGTTTTAAAATTATCATAGAATACAAAAAAAAGCTGAAAAACATAAAATTTCTAACTTTGATATCCCGACTTTGAGAGACTATAAGTCAATGAATATAAACCCAAAAATGACAAAATTATAGTCTAAAATCATGTAAAAACTATAATCTATACTATGGAAAAAACCCATGCCAATCTGACTTCAAACGAATGAGATATGCATGTTTTAAACTTTCCATAGAAACTGGTTCCGGCCCCTAAAACCGGTTCCGGTTCCTAACACGGTTCCGGTTCTTAAACCCGGTTTACCCGGACCCGTAGGACCCGAAACACGAATTACCTGGAACCCGGATAGAGCCATTCTCTAACCTTGGGAACCAGACCGGTTTTACATATTCCGGTTCTAACTGTTCCGGTTCCGGTCCGGTTTTTCGATTCTAAATCTCATCCCTACCTAGAACTATAAAAAGGAGGCTAGGGCTATGGGTTTTGTTGCTTCTCTCTCAACTCCTTCACCCTTAAACACCTCTCTAGCCCCTCTAAGCTACCTTAAAGCCCCGGTATTACTATTGGCTCACGATGCAAGTCCCAAAAACCCCCAGATTCTTGAGAAAGCGACTTTCCCCAGTCGAAGTACTGCTCGAGTTGAGTCTCGCCTTCTTCAAGCTACCACTTCTACCAAGTGAGTTCATACCCCTATCACTATGTTTTTAAATACCCTTTTAAATGCTTTTAAGGGGGGGGGGGGATACAAGTAAACATATGACTAAAATCGTGTGAAACACAATTCTCTTGATGTCCTTTTCATGCTATTTTTATAACTATCATAGGATGTTATTAACATATAAAACATCTCACAATGAAACTTTACTCTATTAAGATACATTATGTTTTATAAATAGAAATATGTTTTATTTGTAAACATGCATGTTACATCAAATCCAGGGTAACCATTTCAACTATAACACTATGTATTTTACAAGTAAATACAACTCATTATTATGCCTTTATTCATACTATAGAAAGGGTAATCATTTCAGACAAAAGCACATTTTCATGAATATGTGACTTAATTGAGAGTCCGTGAGTCATTCATCTTCATTATACCTATCAAGGTACCGCTAGAAAGCCCTGTTTTATAACCAGAGTCTCTCGTCTGGAGAACATGATAAATGTGTATAGATCTATACGGGACTGATAATCCCGCACCCTGACTGTTATCTACAGTCCTCGGGGTGACAAGTGTCATATTATTTCGATGCCTGAAAACGTCGCTCAGGCAAACCCATCATATTACGGTTATGAAAACTCACTAGATAGACAATTATTATGGTATTATGTTTTCACGGGAAAAGTGATATTACAGTTATTATCACATACAAATACAAGCTTCTTATAATTTTGTTTTATAATAAGACTATACATCATTATTTTAAGCATGGCATATTTGCTTACAAGTTACGGTCTTGGACATTCAAGACTGCTCCTCACTTTTAGGAAAATATAGCATTTTCCTGGTTCAAATACATACAATTTATACAACAATCATTCATACTCATTTCATATACTCATAAGAAAATATTGGATTTTCTAGAAAACAAACGTGAACTTTCGAATGGCATACATTATCCCAAAACACTACTTATGAACTCACCAACTTTATTGTTGTCACTTTTTCTTTGAAATAACTTGTATTCTTAGGAAAACGCTAAACCAGGTAGCAACTACTTTTGAAGACTAATGTGCTGGCGTTAGACATATTTTGGATCGCCATATTATATTTGATATTCAAACATGTAACACATAGAATCATGTAACCTTTTCAAATATATTTTTATTATGGTGCATGGTGTGTACTTTCTTTACTATTCAATTGTTATGATACTGAATATGACGTCCTCTATCCCCGAACGTTTCCGCCGTTCAGTTTTGGGGGTGTGATAGATTGGTATCAGAGCATTGTTTATAGTGAACTAGTATATCAAAACCATTTTTGATATATAACTATAAACGCAACTAGGAAAAAACACTCTGAGTGAGAGTTATACTTTTATTATGAAATTTTTATAAAGTATACATGCAAACATTGGATAACAGGGTCAGTATCAAAATGAAAACAATATAGAAGTATTATAGATGAGTTGTGCAATACAGGTATGCCTTGGAATATGTAATCGAGACTGGGATGAATATAGCCTGATCAACTATATTTGTCCGAGAACCGACCAATATATGCCATGGGATAGCTACAGTGGACAACAATTCTAAAACTTACCAAACTTATAAACCTTAGAATCAAAAATAACATTTAGAATACTGTAGGAGTATTTTATGCATACAATAGTTTAGCTTTGAGGTTCAACCTTATGTGCCTTAGTTCTAGACAATTCTTATATCCCTATTCTTGCACATACGCAATGGCCGGATACCATCTACCAGGGGACCCTTACTACCCGAACCAAGGCAATGGAGGATGGGTAGAAGATGATCCAGAGGAGGATCCCGAGGAAATTATGGAAGGATTCGAGGAAGAAATACAAGAAGACTCCGACACCGACCCCAAAACCAATAACTTAACCTTAGTGACTCCGATCCAAAATCCTAATGCTCGATCAGGATTTCAGGGCCCAACACCGCTGTGGGCAGCGAACCTGAATAAATGGAGCAACGAACAAGGTCAATCCCTCCGTACGTGGAAGGTTGGATGGATGTTACTAAGTTCGCGCAGTAGGTTAAGCTTGTAAGCCACAGGGCCGATTCTGGCAAGAATCTCGAAAGGCCCTATGTATCTGGGATTTAGTTTCCCACGCTTTCCAAAGCGTATTAAACCCTTCCACGGTGAGACCTTTAATAAGACGTGGTCTCCTACCTGGAATTCCAATGGTTTCCTCCTTTGGTCAGCGTAGCTTTTCTGTCGGTCTCTAGAGGCTTTCAATCGCTCACGAATCTTAACGATCTTCTCTGTTGTTTCTCGTATGATTTCCGGACCGGTGAGAGTGCCCGCAATGATGAGCAAGGAAGGGCAACTATCCAACGAACCGAGGAGAATGATGCGAACATCGGAGTCAGTACAGTTCGCATCCGACAGTTAGGATTAGCTCATGGTAGAGTCGTAAATCAAAATAAAGCTTGGCAGAGAGAGCTAACTGCAACTCAAACTAAAGTCAGGGTGATCCGTGCTAACTATAAAGTCAACACAGTTCATCTTCGTCATCTGACTGAGGACCAGGACTTTGAAAGGTCTTGTACTAACGCCTTACAGGTGGAGTTGGATGCATGTCGATCTGAGACCAAGGATCTTCATTAGAACTAAGTGGCACTTCAAAGACACGTATGGGAAGTGGAACAACATCTGGTTGAAGCCAGGGCTAAATCAAGTACCAATCACAACAATTCCCCTCACAAGTAGAGGACACTCTACTCGCCTTTTCTTTTAGATTGTGGAATAACCTTTGTACGTACTCCAAGTAGTAATCTTTTCATGTAAACCTCCCCGTCTAACAGTTTCTATTTCACTAGACCTTTATGCTGTCAAATTTTCCCTATGTGGTATGTTGTAGACCTACGCCGAGGTCAAATTTTCCGAATTCTATGTAACTTCTATACCAACTATTATGATAGACTTCTTGTTTCCTTTAAATATCATCATTACCAATCCATGCTTTGGGCTATGTAAATAGTTCGTGTCATAAACTGTTTTAGAGACTCACTACACTATCCTTGTTGACTTAATCTATGGAAGTTCAATGTTATTGAACTTGGAAACTTTTTCGAAGTTTTACCACCGTTTTATTCTTTAACCCTAAAGCTAAAAAATGTCGCCTCACAAATCAGACAGATGTAATCCCCCAATAAAACCCTTCCGAAATACCCATGCAAGAGGTACCATGCCCTTCTAATCTACCCAATAGTTTTTAAACTTGAAATGCAAAACACCAAATAACATCCCAGAAGTACGTGACTTTCACCGTTGGCTAACGAAACTCTATCGATTTATAACGACAAACCCGACACAACTCCCAAATCGTTTCTAGTTTCAAAATCCCGTAGCACTCATGTGAGGAGTACTATATCCTTTGCAACCTTCCCAAAGTATTACCGACATACTATTTTGGAATAGCACATGTACGATGAATCAAGTTCAAATGCAAAGGCTAGGAATAATTATGGTTAACCTATCACTGCAAATGTGTATGCAACTTGTATCGGCTCGTACCTCTGTATTCTTGATTCCTAAGAAGACAGAAACCCATGTCTGGTTGATGAACCATAACCATGTAACTAGAGCATGATTAACAAAGTTTCTCATGGTTCCGGCCATGGCTCAGTAGATGATCGTTGCCTGCCCATTTGATGGGTCTTGGCATGGCTACATGGTTGTCTGATAGACAATACTAGACAATTATTATGATATTATGTTTTCACGAGAAAAGTGATATTACAGTTATTATCACATAAAAATATAAGGTTCTTATAGTTTGGTTTTATAATAAGACTATACATCATTATTTTAAGCATGTCATATTTTCTTACAAGTTACGGTCTTGGACATTTAAGACTGCTCCTCACTTTTAAGAAAATATAGGATTTTCCTGGTTCAAATACATACAATTTATACAACAATCATTCATACTCATTGCATACACTCATAAGAAAGTATCGGATTTTCTGGAAAACAAAGGTGAACTTTCGAATGTCATACATTTTCTCAAAACACTGCTTATGAACTCACCAACTTTATTGTTGACACTTTTTCTTTGAAATAACTTGTATTATCAGGAAAACGCTAAACCAGGTAGCAATTACTTTTGAAGACTAACGCGCTAGCGTTAGTAACATATTTTGGATCAGCATATTATATTTGATATTCAAACATGTAACACGTACAATCATGTAAACTTTTCAAATATATTTATATTATGGTGGTGTGTACTTTCTTTACTATTCAATTGTTATAATACTAAATATGACGTCCTCCGCCCCCCAAATGTTTCCGCATTTCACGTTTGGGGGTGTGACATAAACCGAGGAAACTCCAAATCTCAGATGGAGACTTTAGAACCTCCCATCTCATCAAGGCCTCTACTTTGCCCGGGTCAACCAAAATCTCGTTCTGCTTGACAAGGTGCCCCGGAAACTGCACCTCGTGCAACCAGTACTCACACTTGGAGAACTTGGTGTACAACCTCTCCCTCCTCAGGGTATCTAACACCTCTTGCAAGTGCTCCTCGTGCTGCTCCTTCGTCTTGGAGTAAACCAAGATGTCATCGATAAAGACTATCACGGACCAATCCAACATCGCCCTACATACGCAGTTCATGAGATCCATGAACGCGGGAGGAGCATTGGTGAGCCCAAAGCACATCACCACAAACTCGTAATGACCGCAGCAAGTCCGGAAAGTAGTTTTCTACACATCCTCATCTCTGACACTAATCTTAGGGTTGCCTGAATGCAAATCTATCTTGGAAAACCAAGATGCCCCCTATAGCTGGTTGAAGAGATCATCAACCGTTGGGAGTGGGTAACCGTTCTTCATTGTTTCCTTGTTCAACTCCTGGTAATTTATACACATCCGATGTGACCCGTCCTTCTTCTTCACAAACAGGATCGGGGGTCCCTAGGGAGAACTACCTGGCCTGATAAATCCCCTGTCTAATAGCTCCTGCAGCTGTGTAGAAAACTCCTGAATCTTGGGAGGAGCCAACCGATATGGTGCCTTGGCTATTGGAGCCGCACCTAGAACTAGGTCGATCCTGAACTCCATCTGTCTCTCCGGACGTATCCCATGCAAATCCTTTGGGAAAACATCCAGATACTCCCACACAATTGGCACATCACTCACGGTCTCCTTACCCACCTCCTGGGTTGCCATAACATAGGTGACATTGTCACACCCCCAAACGTGAACGGCAGAAACATTCGGGGGCGGAGGACGTCATGTATAGTATCATAACAAATGTAAAATAGTAATCAAAGCAACAAAAACCATTATATTGAAAATATAGTGTTTACATTGTATACATAACATAGATTGATCATTTTCAAAAGTAGATAACAAAACAAGACTTGAAGCTACTATGCTCCGTCTTCTCGAAACTTGTGTGAGTACCTGTTTACTAGTTTCCTGAGAATACAAGTGATTTGGAAAGTGTATCAACATTTAAGTTGGTGAGTTCATAACTATATTGTTTTAGAAAGTAAGTTCTTTGTTCCTTGAAAATGTTCGTGTATTACTACTAAAAATCCTATATTTTCTTAATAATATGAGATGTAGTCTTAAGCCTTAATAGCAAATTTGTATGTTTCTTACATTTAAAAAGTGATATATTACGCTTTGAATTTGGAAACGTAAAGTGCCCAATACTAGTTTCTACCATGATTACTTAGTGCATACAAGCTATATATAATCAAAGATCGAATGGACAGTCAAATGTGTGGATCTGTCCTAAGCCCGAAATGAGGCGAAAATAACACGTTCCACTGTCTATCGAATCGTCATTGTATATAACCCAAACATATCCACTAAGTGATCACATCAATATGTAAACTTATTGTATATGTTTTCCAGAAAATCCGATATTTTCTATAAAATGAGATATGATTCGTTGTGTCTGAAATGAATGTACTAGATCCGGAAAATCCTATATTTTCCCTAAGAATGAGTTTGTAAAACAGTTTACTTGTAAAGTGATACTGTTTAACCCGGAAAATCCTATATTTTCTTGAAAGCTGAGATGTAGTCTAAATACTTCGAGACTGTAAGTGTAAGTAAATATGTCATACTTAATTTGATAACTTGTAGTTTTATTATCAAGTAAAACTAGTTGAAGATGTGTTTATCCTGAGTTCTGAATGTGTTGATAATACCCTATCATGATTACTTAGTTCCTAAAAGTTATATATAACTAAGATCTAAACCGGCAGTCGATTGGGTGATTCTGCCCTAAGTCCACAACCAAACAAGGAACATGAAATGAGGTGGAAGTCACACATTCCACATTCTACCGAATAAAAACCATACGTAACCCTGTTGTAAATATGAAGTAATTATATAGTTATTATCCCTTGATCTTGATTGAGTTGAGTATTACTACGTGCATGAGTCATTGTTTCCGTGTGCGAGTTCTTATAACCATACTAATATGATTGCTATCCTGATAGTTAATGACATTTGTCACCCCAGAACTTCCGTTCCAATTGCAGCTAACAGTCAGGGTGTGGGATTGTCAGTCCCTTATAGATCTATACATAAACTCACGCTCTCCCTCCAGGAGACTCTGGCTATAAGTGGGGGACTTTCGTTTGATACTAAACAAAGCCGTTGTGTCACATAATTTGATAACAACAAGTTCACGAGTAATATGTTGAAAAATCTTTTAGTAAATAAAAATAACATTTTTTATTTATAACTTTGTACGATAGAAAGAGTGGATTGACTCATAAATTATACTTATAAGAATTTATATGCTTGTTTTCATATCGTTTTCCTTCTAAATGAACTAACCTGTAATTTCCATACAACTATACCTATCATAGTTTATATGCATATTATTTGTATAATGAAACCTTGTTACTAACAACTTTTAAAAGATTACATGTTTGATAATAGCGTTTACTATTCGTAGTTGGTATCTTCATGTAATGAATACGTAAAGTATAAGAAAAACATAAACAATAGTTTGTAACACAAGTTTCCTTGTGTTATACTTGTATTCCCCCCTATAAAACATATAAAGAGTTTGGAAAAGTGTAGGGGTATGAAATCACTTGATAAGTGGTGAATCGGGCAGCGTTTCATTTCTAGGAATGATATATCGTGACGTAACTGCGGGTTTCTGGTAAAGAAATGAGCTTCATGCGGGCAACACTTCGACTGGAAAGGAGTTAGTTTGTCGGGAGATCCGGGGGGTCGGGGCTTGCGTCGTGTGCTAGGGGTGTTACTGGGGCTTCGGGGTGGTTTAGAGGGGCTTAACAGTATGTAGAAGTAGGAGAGAGGATGGATTTCAACAACCAAATTCGGAAGGCTTTGATTTCTATATATAGCCTAAATTTCTAAACTCATGTCATGAGTTTAGTCCTGATTCGCTCATGGCTTGCGCCATCTGTCTACTTGCTCTGGAAGGGTCAATCAAAATGTTCACGTCGTGAACTCTGTACTCACAACGTGAATTCTGACATATGTTGAAGTTTGTGCCCCGAACTTCATAAATTCATATCTGTCACACCCCCAAACCTGAACGGCGGAAACGTTCGGGGGCGGATGACTTCATGTGGTAACGTAACAAATGAATACATAGTAAAGAAAGCAATACAACCATCATATATATAATTGAAAGTTTACATTTGTCAAAAGTTACATGTTCAAAACCAATTACAATATGATGTCAAAATATGAGATTAAACTGGCGCCGCAGCATCCCTTCTTCAAAAGCATATTAGTACCTGAAATTACTGAATCCCTGGGACATACAAGTAATTTTGAAAGAGTAGATGAGCATTTAAGCTGGTGAGTTTCATAAGTATTTAAGTGACAATGTTTGTATGAAATGAAATGTTTTGTCTTTGTTTGTTTGTGTGTAGAAAATCCTATATTTTCTACTAGTATAAAAGTAGCCTTTACTCAAGACCAATGTTTGTTTCTAAAATGTATGTAAGTGTAAAATAACCAATGTGTTTGAAAACCTCGTAAATCAATGCATTTTTAATACCCCATGTGAGTTTTATAACCATACTAGTGACTCAGAATGCCTATACACAACGTTCTTCAGGCGTTGGAATGTTATGACGTTTGTCACACCAAACGGTGGACTGCAGCTAACAGTCAGGGCGCGGGTTGTCAAGCCCGTATAGATCTATACACAAACAACATGCTCCCCCCCCCCAAGGGATTCTGGTATATAATACAGGACTTGAAATGTGTACTCGAACGTACATGAAGTTAGTGCCTCACAAAAACCGTGGTATAAAAACAGATCTACTTGTTAAAATGTTACGTTTGTTCTTGTACACAAAAGTGACTTCTTGAAATTCATGTTTCTAGTACATAAGAGTCAGAAATTTGTTCGTAAAACTATACCTATTATAGTTTTCTAAAAGTATGTCTCGTTTGTTTAGAAATACCTAGAAAAGGAATCATTTGCTATGAAAGCATAGATTTTTGGTGTAGAGTCTAAGATAGGAAAGTATACAAATAATCTAAGAAAAGTTTAGTTTATACATGCATTATAACAAATTTATATTTCAAAAGATAGAATGCTATTTTAACATATGTTATATATATATATATATATATATATATATATATATATATATATATATATATATATATATATATATATATATATATATATATATATATATATATATATATATATATATATGAAAGTTCCTTAAAAGTTTGTAAATCGCATGTGATTTGGATATATAACAGCATATAAAAGAGTTCTTTATGTAACACACGATAATACTCGTGTGTTTTACTTGTAAACCCCCCCTTGAAAGCATATAAAAGAATTTATAGAATATTTAAAAGGTAAATTAAGGGGTATGAACTCACTTGAAAGTTTGAAGATAGCGAGGTGGAAAACCGGGCAGAGTTTCATCTCGGGAAATGGATTTTTCTCGGGATTCTCGGAAATCTCGGGAGTAAAATCGACCCTCGGGACTTGAGCAAAAAGACCAGAGCTTCGGGTTTGAACGGGCACGGAAAACGAGGCAAGATTGTGAGAGAAAGAAGAGAAATGAGCCTTTTTCTCGGAAGCCCTCGCATGCTATTTATAGGAGGGTCTGAGAAGCCTCGTACGCAGCGCGTACGCGTACGTCATGCATGACCGAAGCCTCGACTGCCTCGGCTTCGGATGGGACGGGTCAGTCTGACGGGTCGGATGGGACGGCGGGTCGGACGGGTTGGTCGGACGGGCGGGTCGGACGGGTCGGTAGCCTCGCATAGGGCGACGTGGACGATCCGAGGCCAAGTCTCTCGGGTACGCAGGGCGTACAGGGGTACGCAGCGCGTACCTCGGATGAGGACGCTGACTCCTCTTCGGATAATGCTTGAATTTTTAATTAAATAAATATATAGTTTATTTAATAAACTTCAAAAATTCATATCTTCTTCATACGAACTCCGTTTTCGATGGTATTTATATCCACGTGTAGGTGAGACTACGCTCTACAACTTTCATTTAGACTCCGTTGGCAAATTCCGAAATTATTTTTATTATTTATTTTATAACTCATCGTGTTTATGGAATTTCTTCAAAAATTCATAACTTCTTTATCTGACGTCGGTTTTTGCCAGACTTTTTACCTCTGAAATACCATTGTCGAGACCTTCGATTCTCGTTTAGGTCATTCCGGCCAAAAGTCGCTCGATCTCCGATTTGAGTTTTTAGCTGTCTGTTGCTAAGCTGAACTTGAAAAATCATAACTTCAATATACGAAGTCGGATTTGGGCGTTCTTTTTACGTACGATAATGGTTTAAAGACATTTAAATATAGAAGGAATTTAAATAGAACTATTTGGACATTTTATTATGAAAGTTAATTTTATTAACTCAAAAGTGGTTACAATACTTGACCTTTCAGGTGATTACAAAGAGTTGAAATATCGGGTTGTCACATCATCCCCCCGTTAGAGAGAATTTCGTCCCGAAATTTAAAGTAGTAAAGATACTAGTGAACATGAAAGAGATGAGGGTACTTTTGTTTCATCTGATCTTCGCGTTCCCATGTGAATTCAGGTCCCTGCTTGGCGTTCCAGCGAACCTTCACGATGGGTATGCGACTTTGTTTTGTTTGTTCGACCTCTCGGTCCATGATTTCTACTGGTTCTTCCACAAACTTGAGGCTCTCTTTGATCTCGATCTCGTCGAGTGGAATAACAAGAGTCTCGTCGGACAGACACTTTTTCAAGTTTGATACGTGGAAGGTTGGATGGATGTTACTAAGTTCGCGCAGTAGGTTAAGCTTGTAAGCCACTGGGCCGATTCTGGCAAGAATCTCGAAAGTCCCTATGTATCTGGGATTTAGTTTCCCACGCTTTCCAAAGAGTATTAAACCCTTCCACGGTGAGACCTTTAATAAGACGTGGTCTCCTACCTGGAATTCCAATGGTTTCCTCCTTTGGTCAGCGTAGCTTTTCTGTCGGTCTCTAGAGGCTTTCAATCGCTCACGAATCTGAACGATCTTCTCTGTTGTTTCTCGTATGATTTCCGGACCGGTGAGAGTGCTTTCAGGAACTCTTCCTCTAGCTAATTGGGTATCGCCAATTTCAGTCCAGCACAGAGGGGATCTGCACTTTCGACCATAGAGGGCTTCAAACGGAGCAGCCTTTATGCTTGTATGATAACTATTGTTGTATGAAAATTCGACAAGTGGTAAATGGATATCCCATGCCTTTCCAAAGTCGATCACACAGGCTCTCAGCATATCTTCTAAAGTTTGTATTGTTCTCTCACTTTGTCCGTCTGTTTGTGGGTGGTAGGCTGTACTCATGTCTAGCCTAGTTCCCAGGGAACTTTGTAGTGACTGCCAGAATCTTGAAGTGAACCTACTATCTCGATCGGAGATAATGGATATCGGAACACCATGCAGTCGCACTACTTCCCTTAAGTAAGTTCTTGTAAGCTTCTCCATTTTGTCAGTCTCCTTGATGGGTAGGAAATGCACGGATTTGGTCAATCTGTCGACAATGACCCATATGGTATCGAGTCCACTTGTCGTCTTGGGTAACTTGGTTATGAAGTCCATAGTAATCCGCTCCCATTTCCATTCTGGTATCTCTGTTTGTTGTAGTAATCCTGACGGTTTCTGATACTCGACCTTAACCTTAGCGCAAGTAAGACATCTACTCGCAAAGGTAGCAATTTCTGCTTTCATGTTAGGCCACCAGTACAGTTTCTTAAGATCCAGATACATTTTATCTGAACCCGGGTGAACGGAATACCTTGAGTTGTGAGCTTCGGTCATGACTACGTTTCTGAAACCACCATGTTTCGGGGTCTAGATTCGGTCCATGAGGTAGTAGGCTCCGCCACCCTTGACTTCTAGATTCTTTTCCATTCCTCGCAGGGATTCACCCACCACATTTTCAGGTTGCAAAGCTTCCATTTGTGCCTCCTTAATTTGTGTGGATCAGTGGGAATGGATAGTCATGGTCAGAGATTTGACCCTCCGACCAGTGTATTCCTTTCGACTGAGGGCGTCTGCTACTACGTTGGCCTTGCCAGGATGATAACGAATTTTGCATTCGTAGTCATTTAGTAACTCAACCCATCATCGTTGTCGCATGTTGAGTTCCTTTTGATCGAAAATATGTTGAAGGCTCTTGTGATCGGTGAAAATAGTACTCTTTGTTCCGTATAAGTAGTGCCTCCAGATCTTCAGAGCAAATACCACTGCTCCTAACTCGAGATCGTGGGTCGTATAGTTCACTTCGTGTGTCTTAAGCTGTCGGGAGGCATAAGCGATAACCTTCCCTCTCTGCATAAGAACACAACCAAGTCCTTGATTTGACGCATCGCAATACACTACGAAGTCTTCTATCCCTTCGGGGAGGGATAGTATCAGTGCGGTGCACAAGGCCTGCTTTAGTGTCTCGAATGCCTTCTCTTGTTTCGCTTCCCAGTCAAAGGCCACGCCTTTCTGGGTTAATGTAGTAAGAGGTTTCGCAATGCTCGAAAAGTTCTTTATGAATCTGCGATAGTAGCCAGCTAGACCTAGAAATTGACGAATTTATGTAGGTGTCTTTGGTGCCGACCAGTTCTCAATGGCCTTAATTTTGGAGGGGTCCACGTGTATACCTTTCTCGCTAACAACGTGGCCTAAAAATTCGAATCTTCGAATCCAAAATTCGCATTTAGAGAACTTCGCATAGAGTTTCTCCGTTCGCAGTGTTTGTAGGACTTTTCGTAGGTGCTGACTATGCTCTTCCTCACTTCGAGAGTAAATAAGTATATCATCGATAAAGACGATGACGAACTGATCCAAGTAAGGGCGGCATACCCTATTCATTAGGTCCATAAATACTGATGGTGCATTGGTTAATCCGAACGGCATCACTACAAATTAGTAGTGTCCATAACGAGTTCGGAAAGCTGTCTTTGGAATGTCCCCCTCTAGAACTCGTAATTGGTGATATCCGGATCGTAGGTCTATTTTTGAGAAGTAGTTTGCCCCTTGAAGTTGATCGAATAGCTCGTCGATACGGGGTAGAGGATAGCGGTTCTTGACAGTAAGTTTGTTCAGTTCTCTGTAGTCGATGCACATACGGAACGATCCGTCTTTCTTCTTTACAAACAAGACCGGTGCTCCCCAAGGTGAGAAACTCGGTCTTATGAATCCTTTTTGAAGGAGTTCATTAAGTTGATTGGAAAGTTCCTGCATCTCTGCTGGTGCAAGACGGTAAGGCGACTTCGCTACTGGGTAGCTCCTGGAACTAAGTCGATTCTGAACTCGACTTGGCGTTGCGGTGGTAATCCTGGTAGTTCTTCTGGAAAGATATCGGGAAAGTCGCGTACTACCGAGATGCCCTTGATGTCCTTCAGTTCTTGACTTGTATCAACGATGTGCGCTAGGAATGCTCGACAATCCTTCCGCAAGCACTTGCGAGCTTGGATGCATGAAATGATGCGAAGGTTTGTACTAGATTTGTCGCCGTAGATAACTAATGTTTCATTGTTAGGGAGATTAAGACGGACTGCTTTCTCAAAGCATATGATGTCGGCGCGAAGAAGACTCAACCAATCCATGCCGACTATGACGTCGAAACTTTTAATTTGGACCGGCATGAGATTGATTGGGAAAGAATGGCCGTCTAAAGTTAACGTACAGCCCATGTATATGCAGTTAGTGTTTTCGGTTTTTCCATTGGCCATCTCTACAGTGAATGATTTTTCTAACTTGCTAGGTTTAGGTTTAAGTAAATGAATAAAGTTTTGACTCACGAAGCTTCTCTCCGCTCCACTATCGAATAATATGCATGCATATGAATTATCGAGAAGGAACGTACCAGCAACTATAGTTGGGTCAGCTACAGCTTCGTCGTGGCCTATTGCCAAAACTCGTCCCGCACCTCCGGTGCCTGCTACCTTAGGACAGTTCCTCTTGTAGTGGCCCACCTCGCCACAACCGTAGCAAGCCTGCCCTACACCCGCACCGGGAACTTGAGTGATCGGCTTTGCGGGGTCCTTGCAGAAACGAGCTGTGTGTCCCTTCCTGTTGCAGTTGGCGCACTGCATTTCCTGACAAGGTCCATGGTGGTGGTAATTGCATTTGGTGCACTTTGGGAGGTTACCTATATAAGGCTTTGTTGGGTAGGTATTTGTAGGAGCTGTAGTAGGTACAGTGGCAGCATTCACTGAAACCAGTTGTTTCTTTGCGGGCTCTTGGGAAGGCCCACCCTTCCCTTTATTCCATACTCTCTTTCTGCTATTGTTGTTGTTGTTGTTGTTGTTTCCTTTCTGTGGTTCTGGTGCAGAAGTGGTTCAGTTCTGATGACCTCCGTAGTCAATCAGAGATTGTGCCAGTTCCTTAGCACTTTCAAAGGTGTCCGGTTTAGAAGCTAACACGCTTGATCGCATTTGGGGCGTCAGTCCCCAGATGTACCTTTCTATTTTCTTGCTCTCGGGAGCAATCATATCAGGACAAAGGATTGCCAGCTCACAGAATCTGTTGGTATAAGTAGCGATGTCGGTACCAATCATTCCGAGAGTCCATAGCTCGTGTTCAAGCTTTTGAATCTCTCCTCGTGGGCAGTATTCTCTCATCATCATGGCTTTCAGGCTCTCCCAGCTTATGGAGTTTGCCACGATTAGGGTAAGTACTTTAACGTGGCCATTCCACCAAGTTAAAGCTTTATTAATAAGGGTGAAAGTTGCAAATTTGACTTTGCTGTGCTCGGAACAGGAGCAGATTTCAAAGACTGCCTCCGTCCTTTCAATCCACTGCCTCAGGGCCATCACACCACCAGTTCCATAAAACATCCGGGGCTTGGCATTGGTGAAGTCCTTATAGGTGCATTCTCGAGGTGGTCCATGACTCTCGCCATGGTTGGATAGGTGTGTGCCAGATCCCGAGCCATTAGTACTCGAGTTATTGATCTGTGACATGGCAGCTGCCACCGCTGCGGTGACTGCTGCTTGAAACATAACAACATCAAATTGCGGTGGTGGAGGTGGTGGTGGTACAGGTGCTTCCCCACCGTTGTTTCGCCTTGGATTCCTACGCGGAGGCATCCTTCAACTATAGGTTGAAAAGACAAGGATAAGAATTTCATAGAATACAAAATGTATGTGTCTCATGAACTAAACCGCTATAATTCAACAACAGATGATAGTATGAGTCTTAAAATAGAAGGATGAAAGTTATTTGTAAGACTGAAGGTATGAAACAAGTATTTGGTTTCACAAAGACCTTTCAAGGTTTGAACGAAATACTTAACATAGTAGTAATAGTGTTACTTATATTAATATAAAAGTTGTTACAACGATCATGAAAATTTGACCCCTATAAGGGTCTCCGATTACAAAGTTCGAGAAATTTAAAGACTTTTAGCCGATGTCCTAAGCTATAACAAAATTTGAGTCTTTGACAAGAACTACTTGCGACGTAGGTTGCGCTTGGAGCTTGACTCCGCATCTGATTGCTTCGACTCCATTAGTCACCTATCAAAAGCGGCTTGTTGTTCCCTCAGTTCAGCGAGGGCTGCAATCATTTGCGCTTGAAATGCTTCGTTTTGGAGTTGAGAATTGTCTTGTATCTTGTCCAGCCTACGGATGTCAGAAGTGTGAACCTGCACTTCCACGTTGACATCCCGGAGTCGACTAGCTTGAACTCCGGACTGGTAGGACTGATTGGCTAATTTACCCACCATTACCGGGAGTGCTCAATCAGCCGAACCTCCGCCGCGGACATCATAGAAGTCCCGGCACATGCCATAGGGAGGGCGTAGGTTTTGCTGTTGGCTCCAATGGTGGAGGTGACTTCCCCAGACGGGAGTCGGTCCTTGAAAGTTCCTTACGAAGACGGGAGGTTGAATGGGTGGTGGATCGATAACTTCCGGCTCTGAGTCGGTACCGGAGTCATCACCCACTTCTATAGGTTCCTCGTCCTCTTCGAGATCATCTTCGATCCATCCTCCGTTGCCTTGGTTAGGAAAGTAGGGGTCGCCAGGGTGGTGAAATCCAGCCATTTGACTGTACGAGAAATAGGGTTATAAGAATTGAATAAAGTTGAAACATGCAAAACATGTAAGTTAAACTAGTTTAGATAGCACATACTCCTATAGTATTTAAATTCTTGTGTTTGATTCTAGTAATGGTTTGGTAAGTTTTGACTTGTTGCTTGCTACGATCATTCCTCGATATACGTTGGTCCAATCTTGGGCAAATATAGTTGATCATGCTATATTTGTCCAAAATCTGATTACATATATCGAGTCTCAATCGTAGTGTCAACTTGTCTAAATACTTGTATAGTTGGATGACATGAAAATAATTTGTGGTATGCATGCAATTGTACTTAAATGAACTATCAATTTAAGTTGAACGCAATGCTGCTTAAGCGTAAAAAGAAAATTTGTTTTGTCAGAGAGTATTAGTTCCTTAAGCATTTATAGTTTGTATATCCTATGTGGTTTGATATACTTAGCTCACTATAAACATTGCTCTGATACCAATCTGTCACACCCCCAAACCTGAACGGCGGAAACGTTCGGGGGCGGATGACTTCATGTGGTAACGTAACAAATGAATACATAGTAAAGAAAGCAATACAACCATCATATATATAATTGAAAGTTTACATTTGTCAAAAGTTACATGTTCAAAACCAATTACAATATGATGTCAAAATATGAGATTAAACTGGCGCCGCAACATCCCTTCTTCAAAAGCATATTAGTACCTGAAATTACTGAATCCCTGGGACATACAAGTAATTTTGAAAGAGTAGATCAGCATTTAAGCTGGTGAGTTTCATAAGTATTTAAGTGACAATGTTTGTATGAAATGAAATGTTTTGTCTTTGTTTGTTTGTGTGTAGAAAATCCTATATTTTCTACTAGTATAAAAATAGCCTTTACTCAAGACCAATGTTTGTTTCTAAAATGTATGTAAGTGTAAAATAACCAATGTGTTTGAAAACCTCGTAAATCAATGCATTTTTAATACCCCATGTGAGTTTTATAACCATACTATTGACTCGGAATGCCTATACACAACGTTCTTCAGGCGTTGGAATGTTATGACGTTTGTCACCCCAAACGGTGGACTGCAGCTAACAGTCAGGGCGCGGGTTGTCAAGCCCGTATAGATCTATACACAAACACCATGCTCCCCCCCCCCCCCCAAGGGATTCTGGTATATAATACAGGACTTGAAATGTGTACTCGAACGTACATGAAGTTAGTGCCTCACAAAAACCGTGGTATAAAAACAGATCTACTTGTTAAAATGTTACGTTTGTTCTTGTACACAAAAGTGACTTCTTGAAATTCATGTTTCTAGTACATAAGAGTCAGAAATTTGTTCGTAAAACTATACCTATTATAGTTTTCTAAAAGTATGTCTCGTTTGTTTAGAAATACCTAGAAAAGGAATCATTTGCTATGAAAGCATAGATTTTTGGTGTAGAGTCTAAGATAGGAAAGTATACAAATAATCTAAGAAAAGTTTAGTTTATACATGCATTACAACAAATTTATATTTCAAAAGATAGAATGCTATTTTAACATATGTTATATATATATATATATATATATATATATATATATATATATATATATATATATATATATATATATATATATATATATATATATATATATATGAAAGTTCCTTAAAAGTTTGTAAATCGCATGTGATTTGGATATATAACAGCATATAAAAGAGTTCTTTATGTAACACACGATAATACTCGTGTGTTTTACTTGTAAACCCCCCCTTGAAAGCATATAAAAGAATTTATAGAATATTTAAAAGGTAAATTAAGGGGTATGAACTCACTTGAAAGTTTGAAGATAGCGAGGTGGAAAACCGGGCAGAGTTTCGTCTCGGGAAATGGATTTTTCTCGGGATTCTCGGAAATCTCGGGAGTAAAATCGACCCTCGGGACTTGAGCAAAAAGACCAGAGCATCGGGTTTGAACGGGCACGGAAAACGAGGCAAGATTGTGAGAGAAAGGAGAGAAATGAACCTTTTTCTCGGAAGCCCTCGCATGCTATTTATAGGAGGGTCTGAGAAGCCTCGTACGCGGGGCGTACGCTCGTACGCAGCGTGTACGCGTACGTCATGCATGACCGAAGCCTCGACTGCCTCGGCTTCGGATGGGACGGGTCAGTCTGACGGGTCGGATGGGACGGCGGGTCGGACGGGTCGGTAGCCTCGCATAAGGCGACGTGGACGATCCGAGGCCAAGTCTCTCGGGTACGCAGGGCGTACAGGGGTACGCAGCGCGTACCTCGGATGAGGACGCTGACTCCTCTTCGGATAATGCTTGAATTTTTAATTAAATAAATATATAGTTTATTTAATAAACTTCAAAAATTCATATCTTCTTCATACGAACTCCGTTTTCGATGGTCTTTATATCCACGTGTAGGTGAGACTACGCTCTACAACTTTCGTTTAGACTCCGTTGGCAAATTCCGAAATTATTTTTATTATTTATTTTATAACTCATCGTGTTTAAGAAATTTCTTCAAAAATTCATAACTTCTTTATCTGACGTCGGTTTTTGCCAGACTTTTTACCGCTGAAATACCATTGTCGAGACCTTCGATTCTCGTTTAGGTCATTCCGGCCAAAAGTCGCTCGATCTCCGATTCGAGTTTTTAGCTGTCTGTTGCTAAGCTGAACTTGAAAAATCATAACTTCAATATACGAAGTCGGATTTGGGCGTTCTTTTTACGTACAATAATGGTTTAAAGACATTTAAATATAGAAGGAATTTAAATAGAACTATTTGGACATTTTATTATGAAAGTTAATTTTATTAACTCAAAAGTGGTTACAATACTTGACATTTCAGGTCATTACGAAGAGTTGAAATATCGGGTTGTCACAATATCTTTCACATACGAGTTCCATTTTTGACGCTCTTTATATCCCCATGTAGGTGAGATTATGCTCTACAACTTTCGTTTAGACTCCGTCGGCTAGTTTTAAATTTATTTTTAATATTATATTTTTAACAGGCCGGGACAGGAAAAGTCCGTTAAAAATTGACAACTCCTTCATCTGACATCCGTTTTCGTCTGTCTTTTTACCGTTGTACTACTATTGTTGAGATCTTCAATTATCGTTTAGGTTGCGTCGGCTAAAAATCGTTCGATCTCTATTTCAAGTTTTTAACTGTCTACTGCTATATCTGAAACTTAGAAAAATCATAACTTACTCATACGAAGTCAGATTTGGACGTTATTTTTATGTACGTTTACGGTTTAATGATATCTACGACTTTCATTTAGATACCTAAGGATATAAAGTATTTCATTGAAACTTCACATTTTATGCTTAACAGTGTTTTACCGGTATTGTCGTGGATCTTCGATTGGTCATAACTTTGTCGTTATAACTCGGATTTCAGTGTTCTTTATATTTTTGGAAACCTAGTTACGATCTCTACTACTTTATTTTTTCCAATTGAGATTATTGAACAATTTATTTTTGACCTAAATTTGTCTGGTGTTACAGACATAACCTGCACAACCTTGCTGGAGGTAGCGCTTTGCCCTCGCTGCCGAACACAAAACTAGTCCACGCTGCGGCCTCTCGCCCTGAATCACCGTCTCTCCCCCACTTTGGGTCCTGACGTGTACCAACTGCTACGCACAGTTGATCACTGCCCCATTAGGGCTCAACCAGTCCATGCCTATGATAACCTTGATCCCCCTTGAAGGAATGGAACCAAATCCACAAGATACCGCTTGTTGTACAACCTCAAGACGCAATCTCTGAAAACCTCTAATGCTCGGACAGATTGGTCGTCAACAATCTCGAACTCTAAGGGACAATCCAACATGCCCGAATACTTAGAAAACCTCTTGCTAAGTGCAAAAGAAAGAAATGATTGGGTAGGCCTTGAATCGAATAACACTTGAACTGGGATACCGTTCATGATGGAAAGATCCTAAATGAAACACATAAAACATAGAACATAAATAGCATAACTGTAACATCCCAACCGCCAGGTATCATTACCACTCCATTTAAATTTCCAATTTTAAAGTCTACCCGACGAGTTGTCGTTGTGACTCGTCGAGTAGCCACGGGCCAGGACACGTCAACTAATGAGCGACTCGCCGAGTCAGCATGGGGGCTCGACGAGTAGGAGCTGGCAGTGGAAACCCTAATTTTCAGGGTTTTTGTGTAACACTAGTAAAAATAGGTCAATAGACAATAATATGTGATTATGCCAATCATGTAATGTGATTATATTAACCTAGTAATGTTTTAAGAGTTTTATGTAGTTCATGATAAATTCTAATACAAATATGAATCTTCTTTATGATACAACTCAAAATATATGTCCATACAATTCCAAAAATATAGAAAACATCTGAATCTGACTTCGCATGAAGAAATTATGATAAACCGAACACTATAAATCTCTATAATAAGAGGAATTTAAAATAGACTTAGAATTAGCTATTTAAGTCTAAAAGAGAATTGTAGTACTCTTAAATACCTACGCGTGCATATAAAGAACGTCAAAAACGGAGTTCGTATGTGAAAGTTACGACTCTCCGAAGATTCAGCTGTCAAAAACCCTAATCTGACTGAGCTCATGACCTGAGCACAGGACTCACGACCTGAGAAGTCATTTATCCATATCTCGGAATCTAGAAGGTGTGTGACAAGGCTGCAAGGGGATCAGATCCAAACTCACAACGTGAGCAAAGATATCTCACAACGTGAGGAGTCACATGGCCACCTTTCGAAGCTAGGGACGCAAATGGCAAGACTACGAGATGATTATGCAAGACTCACGACGTGAGCCTTATGAAACTCACGGCGTGAGTTTCTAAAATCCCTACTATAAATAGCAGGTCCGACTTTAGCCATTCTTACACCTGAACTTCTTTCTCCTCTCTCCTTTGCTTAAGCCCGCTTGCATCCCGAGCCCCGACGACCTCGTACGCTGACTGTTTTTGCTTAGATAACATAAAATTATGCTACTAAGGTGAGTTTCACGGCCCCACTTTCTAATATTTTTGGGGGGAAATGCATGCTAAATATTGTATATACGTTATTATTATGTCTATATGATAATATATTAGTATCAACATAGATAGTTATAATAACCGGGATATAGTTATTTCGTATCTGAAAATGTACAACTATCGTAAAGTTGTTAACATGATATTGTTATAGTAGTATATCAATTTAGATCTTGAGTTATACTTAGGATTCTATATATCTTTTGTGTGAGATATAGTTCTGAAGTTATATTTGGAAGTTCTATATGTTAAGTTATAAAGTACGTTTCTATTATTGGTTTTATGTCAAGATAAAACTTGGTATGTTATATGTTGTTATTATTAGTTTTATGTCAAGATAAAACTTGGTATGTTATATGTTGTTATTGATAGTTTTATGACAAGATAAAACTAGAAACGTTATATGTTGTTATTATTGGTTTTAGGTCAAGATAAAACCTGGTTTTACTTCAAGATATAGCGGTTATATTGCCTAAATATTATGAAGTTAGAAGTAATATTTAAAAGCATAGTCTAGTAACTTAGGGTTTTAGACATGAAAATGCTTTTATTGTTAGAGCTATAGGAAGCCATCAAAGTCAACATGAGCTACCTCATTCATCAACTAAGATTGGGGATCTTAGTGGAAGTCCTCTGACCAGTAACCGTTAATCCCGTGTGAGCGAGGAAGTCGTGTATGAATAAGATACGGGTTGACGACCCCACTCGTGGTTGTTAATTACAACCCAAGACAAGCGAGTGACGATTTGTTCCTTTTATTTTTATTCCGACGTCGATGAAGCGTGCGGTGTTGTTCTCATGGCAAATCATGAATGTATTGTTCTCATGGTAAATCATCAGTGTATTGTTTCTCATGGTAAATCATGAGTGTATTGTTTTGTCAGAGGTTTTGTTGTAAAGCAGCGGTTATGGACTCATGGTAGTAGGTTGTTAGAAGCATTATACTTTGTCGTTATACAAGTATTAATGTTAAGTAAAAGTTTCCCCTACTTATACCCTAGGTACTACTTATATTAAGTAGATAATTATACCTAGCACACATACTCGTATAGAATTGAAATAGATTTATACGTAGTGGTTTTTATCGTATAGAATTGAAATAAGATTTATACATAACAACTTTTGTTTGTATGGAATTACAAACACTTATATTTATAGTATATGAGACTTATAGGCATATACTTATTTGGTAAGTAAACTTTTATACCTAGGATATATATAGTAAACGTTGAAGAGTCAAAATTATACTTTCAAAACTATACTTTTGAACTTGAGAAAAAGTGTTATTTTTATATGGAGTCAAAACCTTTAAACTCGCCAACTTTATGTTGACGTATTTTAAATTGCATGTGTTTTCAGGAAGTTGATAACTATGATACGAGAAATGACGTTACACTGCCCGGTGTTTCCGTCGACGGCCGGGGTGTGACAGATTGGTATCAGAGCTATTAACTATAGTGAATTAGTACTTTCTTAGCAAGGCATGACTATAGTTTAGGGCTTACTCTGTTAGGTTTAGGTATATCCCTTAACCTACAAATATAAAGTATTAGTAATTATACTACTGAAGGACTACTTACGGGAGCGGTGACAAGGATAGACATGTCGATTTGGGTTGCTGGATTTCAGAACGGCTATATGCTAACATGATCCTGCCCTTTCGACTGTCCTGACTGGCCGGTGCCTTATCAGCTAGACCTGAAATAACAAACAATAATTAATAATACCCATGAATACAACAAACAGAAAGATATAGAGTTATGTATGAACTCAGTCCCGCGATGAGAACACGTGTATATAACCCAAAAATAGAGAAAACCCAAACCCTCGATAAGAATTCAACGCAAGGTTTTAGGTCAAACTAGTTAGTCGAGTTTTATTGTACATGGGCTTACTGTAAATTCATAGAGAATTTCACCAAAATAGCCAAGACACATACAACACTAACCCAAAACGATATGAAGTTCAACAGGGAAGATAAACAATAAGCAGCTTTTAAGAAACTGAAGTAAATGTTGTGTAGTGCACCAATCCTATCCCTTCCAAAGGGGACAGAAGATTTCGTCGTATACTGCGACGCATCAAATCAAGGATTGGGATGTGTGTTGATGCAAAGAGGAAAAGTTATTGCCAACGCATCACAACAACTTAAGGTGCATGAGAATAATTACACTACCCATGACCTTGAATTAGGAGCTATAGTTTTTGCACTGGGAAGTTGGAGACACACAATTGGCCAGAGAACATATATACCTTATGTGCCGAGCCATAAATAACCCACAAGACAACTCGGAAGGCTGCAAATTAAGGATCGATTAAAGGCAGCACGCGATCGTCAGAAGAGCTATGCTGACGTAAGATGTAAGCTTTTAGAATTCCAAGTTAGAGATAAAGTAATATTGAAGGTCTCTCCTTGGAAAACAGTGATTCGATTCGGGAAACAAGGCAAACTAAGCCCAAGGTATATAGGACCTTTTAAAATTCTAGCAAGAATTGGTTCCGTCGCATACCAACTCAAGTTGCCTCAAGAACTAAGTAATGTGCACGATGTTTTTCACGTATCAAATCTCAAAAGATGTCTTTCGGATGACACTCTTGTCATACCTCTCGACGAGATACAAGTCAATACCAAACTCAACTTTGTAGAAGAACCTGTCGAAATCAAGGAACAATAAACCAAACGATTAAAAGAAAGTCGTATTCCCATAGTGAAAGTTCGATGGAACTCTTTACGAGGACCTAAATATACATGGGAATGTCAATATCAGATGAAAAAAATACCCCCAATTATTTAACAAAACCTTATCCACAAGATAAATTTCGGGACGAAATTGTTCTAACGGGGGGAGAATGTAACACTAGTCAAAATAGGTCAATAGACAATCATATGTGATTATGCCAATCATGTAATGTGATTATGTTACCCTAGTAATGTGGTAAGAGTGTTATGTAGTTCATGATAAATTCTAATACAAATATGAATCCTCTTTATGATACAACTCAAAGTATACGTCCATACGATTCCAAAAATATAGAGAACGTCTGAATCTGACTTCGCATGAAGAAGTTATGATAAACCGAACACTATACATATCTATAATAATAGGAATTTAAAAATAGACTTATAATTAGCTATTTAAGTCTAAAAGAGAGTTGTAGTACTCTTAAATACCTACGCGTGCATATAAAGAACGTCAAAAACGGAGTTGGTATGTGAAAGTTACGACCTTCCGAAGATTCAGCTGTCAAAAACCATAATCTGACTGAGCTCATGACGTGAGCATAGGACTCACGACGTGAGAAGTCATTTATCCATATCTCGGAATCTAGAAGGTGTGTAACGAGGTTGCGAGGGGATCAGATCCAAACTCACGACGTGAGCAAAGATATCTCACGACATGAGGAGTCACATAGCCACCTTCCGAAGCTAGGGACGCAAATGGCAAGACTACGGGATGATCATGCAAGACTCACGATGTGAGCCTTATGAAACTCACGACGTGAGTTTATAAAATCCCTACTATAAATAGCAGTTCCAACTTCAACCATTCTTACACCTGAACTTCTTTCTCCTCTCACCTTTACTAAAGCCCTCTTGCATCCCGAGCCCCGACAACCTCGTACGCTGACTGTTTTTGCATAGATAACATAAAATCATGCTACTAAGGTGAGTTTCACGGCCCCACTTTCTAATATTTTCGGGGGAAAATGCATGCTGAATATTGTATATACATTATTATTATGTCTATATGATAGTATATTAGTATCAACATAGATAGTTATAATAATCGGGATATAGTTATTTCGTATCTGAAAATATACAACTATCGTAAAGTTGTTAACATGTTATTGTTATAGTACTATATTAATTTAGATCTTGAGTTATACTTACGATTCTATATATATTTTGTGTGCGATATAGTTCTGAAGTTCTATATGTTGTTATTATTAGTTTTATGTTAAGATAAAACTTGGTATGTTATATGTTATTGATAGTTTTATGACAAGATAAAACTAGAAATGTTATATGTTGTTATTATTGGTTTTAGGTCAAGATAAAACCTGGTTTTACTTCAAGATATAGCGGTTATACTGCCTAAATATTATATAGTTAGAAGTAATGTTTAAAAGCATAGTCTAGTAACTTAGGGTTTTAGACTTGAAAATGCTTTTGTTATTAGAGCTATAGGAAGCCGTCAAAGTCAACATGAGCTACCTCATTCATCAACTAAGATTGGGGATCTTAGTGGAAGTCCTCTGACCTGTAACCGTTAATCCCGTGTGAGCGAGGAAGTGGTGTATGAATAAGATACGGGTTGACGACCCCACTCGTGGTTTTTAATTACAACCCAAGACAAGCGAGTGACAATTCGTTCCTTTTATTTTTATTCCGACGTCGATGAAGCGTGCGGTGTTGTTCTCATGGTAAATCATGAATGTATTGTTCTCACGGTAAATATGAGTGTATTGTTTCTCACGGTAAATCATGAGTGTATTGTTTTGTCAGAGGTTTTGTTGTCAAGCAGCGGTTACGGACTCATGGTACCAGGTTGTTAGAAGCAATTTACTTTGTCGTTATACAAGTATTAATGTTAAGTATAAGTTTCACCCTACTTACACCCTAGGTACTACTTATATTAAGTAGATAATTATACCTAGCACACATACTCGTATAGAATTGAAATAGATTTATACGTAGTGGTTTTTATCGTATAGAATTGAAATAAGATTTATACGTAGCAACTTTTGTTTGTATGGAATTACAAACACTTATATTTATAGTATATGAAACTTATATGTGTATACTTATTTGGTAAGTAAACTTTTATACCTAGGATATATATAGTAAACGTTGGAGAGTCAAAATTATACTTTCAAAACTATACTTTTGAACTTGAGAAAAAGTGTTATTTTTATATGGAGTCAAAACCTGTGAACTCACCAACTTTATGTTGACGTATTTTAAATTTCATGTGTTTTCAGCAAGTTGATAACTATGATATGAGAAATGACGTTACACTGCCCGGTGTTTCCACCGACGGCCAGGGTGTGACATTTTGCACCCTATATATTGGACCATTAGCGCCTCCCACGGTCCTTTGTCACCCCTTGAGACCAGTAAACACTAATTTCCATGAGTGAGAGATTGGAGGGTGTTTTGGAGATTTGGGAAGGAAATTTGTAGATCAAGAAGCTAGCATCAAGACTTCTGTGTGGATCCAGATTCTACTTTAGTGTGGGCACGTTTTGGAGGTAACCAGCTGTTACCTTAACCTCTTTTCTTCTAGAATCCTTCATATGTGGAAACTAGGGCTTTCTATAGTTATTCATGAAGGGATTTTTGGTATGGTAGCTACATCCAAAGTTGAAACTTCAGATCTGAACATCTTTGGAGTCCTAAGTCCATAAAGTTTCCAGCTCTGGCAAGGATGAGACTCTCCTAAGGTGTAAAGCTCCATTAGAAGCTTAGATTGGTTATTTAGAGCCTTTAGGGCCTTGCATGTGCGTAAAGTTTGCAACTTTACGTGATAAACATGCCTTAGGAGCTTGGATGTGTAATCTGGAACCTTGGCATGGCTTAAAAAGTGTCTGCATGGATGAAGGTCTGCAAGGACTCGGAGAGTTGCATAGCCAACTCGGCGAGTCATATGAAGATGGTCATGAACTCGCCGAGTTGATGAACATACTCGACGAGTCCGTTGAAGATTGCCTTGAACTCGACGAGTCGTTCGAATACTCGGCGAGTCGACTAGGGTTTCCCCCAAATTCTTGGACACGTATGAGCTCGGAGAGTTAAAGGGGAACTCGACGAGCCAATACAGGAATTCATGACTTCTCGAGTTCAGGAAGGACTCGACGAGTCGGTGAACTACACTCGGCGAGTTGAGTCAACATGGACTGTTGACTTTGATTGTGGGCTTTGAGTTTGACCAAGAGTTGACCAGTTGACTTCTGAGGGTATTCTAGTAATTTGGAGATTTATGAAAAAGGGTTTTATGGTAACTTTAGGTGGTGGAGTTCGTGTTGGTGATCCAGGAGTGGAGCTTTCTAGTTTCAGACGACAGTTGCAAGGTGAGTTATCTTCACTATACTAAGGGGTCTAAGGCACCAAGGCCGACCCATTTGATATGTTATCTTGAGTTGTGTTAAATGTTGAGTATGACTTAGTGTTGCATACTAGTGGTTATGCATGTTAGATAGGTCTGTAGAACTACCTGTGATGTTATGTGATTATTACATGCTCGACTCTTATGATCTATGTGTTTGTCATATGGGATGGGTTGAGGTTGTACTGCTTTGTGTGGTAGCCAACAAACCCTAGGAGCATTCCAGTTACGGGATAAGGGAGACTCGTACTGTGGGCTAGGGAGCATTCCAATTATGGTCTGAGAGAGTCTCGTACTGTGGGCTCGTGCGTATTACTGTAACACCCTGAGATTCAGGTGCATTTCTTTCATTCTTGTTCTTTATTGAATTTTCATGTTTAGTCCTTTAGTGGAGGATGTGTAGCAAGTCAGTACGTTGGGCGTACCAGAGGGGTATGCTGCGCATACTCATGCGCTTAATTTGGATGCGGAGTCGCCAAGGTACGCTGGGCGTACCTAGAGTTACGTCGGGCGTACCCGGCCCAGGTGCAAAAACCCTAATCCTCCTTGTGCACTATTTAAAGGGTGTTATGGCTCATTCCTTAGCCTCCATATCAGTGAGTGAAACCCTAAAAGAGAGCCCCATCGTTCTTAGTGTGTGAGAGTGTTGATTTGAGCTTGTTGGTGCTTTAGTGCCTTGGTGAAGAATGAGGAAAGGAGATCTTGGAAACTAAAGCTTGAGGTGCCATTTTGGATCTGAGATCTATAGAGGAAAGAGCTACTCTTGGAGGTATAAAGTTCAAAACTTTCTCTTCTTTTGGTTGTTGTTGTATGTGTCCTTTTTAGGCATAAAAACCCCAAAGGTGGAGACTTTATGAGTGTAAAGTGCTCCATGGTCCGAGATCTGTCCCTTTTCAGTGTTATTAGTGATGTAGATCCATAAAGTTCCCATCTTGGATGTTACTTTGGAGTCATGCATGTGTTTTAAGCCTTCTAGAGTTGAAGGATGGATCATTTTGGGAGTTAGTGACTTGTTCAGCCATGCAAAGGCTTAAAGTCACCAACTTTTTGGATTAAGGGGCTTAGAAGGGGTCAGATCTAAAATATGGACGTAGGTCTTAACTGTTTAAGACCTCAAGAGCAAAAGGGCTGAAGCAGGGGAGTACGCTGGGCGTAATTCCTAGTACGCGCCGCGTACTGGGTGGCGCTCCCCGATTCTGTGGTGCAGCTGGGTACGCCTAGTGTAAATATCTGGTATGCGCAGCGTAACCCGGAGAGTTGACTTTTGGTTGACTTTTAGGGTATGGTCTATTGTGAGGCCTTTGAGCTATGAGAGGGGCAAAATGGTTTTTTACCCTTCTGAGAGTGTCATAAGAGAGCATAGTCTAGCCTTTGAGAGTTATATTAAATAGAGTGTTATTTTCATATGATTAGGCGGAGGCTAGGCCAGCATTTACCGAGTCAGAGATTTACCAAGATACCCGAGGTGAGTCTTCTCACTATACTTTACCTAGTGTGGTAATAGAGTTAAGAGACAGAGTATTATAGAGTTATATGCCAGTGTGATTGCATGTTATTATGTGTCGTGATTTATTGTGATATGTGATATGCATGATTCAAAGTTACAGAGTTGGGACTTTCGGGTCCCTAGAGTTAGGGCCAGAGGGCCCACAGAGAGTTAGGGCTGGAGGGCCCCACTGAGACACATTGACCAGAGGGTCAACAGAGTTACAGCCTCGAGTGGCTATTATGTGATTATTGTGGTATTTTGGGGAAACTCACTAAGCTTATGCTTATAGTGTTCAGTGTTATGCGTTTCAGGTACCAGTGATGACCGCGGGAAGGCACCGGCTTGATTCGTACACACATCTGGGATTGGATGTATTTTGATCTTGGGAGACATTTGTGAATTAAAAACATGATGTTATGAGATTTTATGAATGAATGGTTTTATTTAAAATGTGTTTTCAAATGTGAAAAAATTGTTTTAATTTTTACGGTGTTACAAGTTGGTATTAGAGCCTAGGTTTGAGGGATTTGGGTGCACCTTCGGGTGTATCTAAACTCAAACCGAGGATTTGAGAAAATTTTTATAAAACAAGTTTTCAAAAGAAGAACTTGCGAGACAAACAGAGCAGAGTCGTGTGTACGAACAGCCAGCGCCCCAACGGTGATTTCCCAAAATACCATTATTATAAGTGTTATGAGATATGATGTGTTATGTTATATGATGATCTATGATATGCATGCTAGAGTAGACTAGGTATTCTTATTAGGACTAGAGTGGCCTGATATGTGATGCCTGAGTCTAGGAGTGTTGCTGCTATGAATATTTCAGAGTGGTTAGGTAGCAGCGAGGAGATTGTGAGAGATTTGTTTGCGAGTATCATATGATTAGAGAGAGTAGAGTGTTTGGGACTTGGGACTCTAAGAGGAGGACTTGGGGTGGATGCTGATGCGGTGTGGACGGTAGTATTGGGCCCGTACTACTGAAGACACCGGGTCAGTGCACAGTCCAAGTAAGAATCTTTGGAGTACCAAGGAACAAGTAGGATGGAGTACTCGAGTGTGAGTATATGTAACGCCCGTAGATCAGGGCTAGTCAATTTAGAGACAATAAGCGTCAAAAATGACTTTTTGATGGAATATTATCTAGAAGGATTAATCTTAACCAAGTTGTAGTATATGTCACGAGGTTTCCGTGCATATAAACAACGCCAAAATCCGAGTTATAACGAAGAAGTTATGACCTGTTGAAGTTTCGCGACAGAACCGGCACGACACAGCGCGACGTAAAAAGTGAATTTATGTTGGAGCGATATTTAGCCTTATCGATCTAAACGAGAATCGAAGATCTTGTTGTTAGTAGCGAAACGACGAAAAGTTAGGCAAGAACGGACGTCAAACGAAGAAGTTATGAATTTATAACGAAGTTTTTTTGTCGCGGCCTATTAAAAATAAATAATAAAAATAAATTCGAAATTAGCCGACGGAGTCTAAACGAAAGTTGTAGAGTGTAGTCTCACCTTCGCGTGGATATAAAGAACGTCAAAAACGAAGTTCGTATGAAGAAGATATGAATTTCCGAAGTTTATTAATCATTTTGTATTTAAATTTAAATGGAAATTCGGAAGCATTATCCGAAGCGAGTCACCGGTCTGATCCGAGGTACGCCCCGCGTACTCCGAAGGTGTCGACATCGCAGCAAGTGGCTTCGGATACGTAAGCAGTGACGTTTCTCGGACCAGTACGCCCCGCGTACGTGCGAGACTCAGCCCCTACAAAAGGCTTGCGAGGGCAGCCGAGAGTTTTGTTCATTTCTTCTCTTCTCTCTCCCCTTTTGCATCGTTTTGCGTGCCAGAAATAGGCCGAAGCCCCGGTATTATTCTTGAGCCCCGAGGCAAGTCCCGAGATCCCAAAGATCCCGAGAAGTACGGTTCCCGAGTCGAAGCTCTGCTCGCGAGAAGTTCGATTTTTGTAGAGATCTTCCAGATCTGCTGAGGATTTCTACTTCTACAAGTCGTAGTGCTGTCCGATCATCTTCTGATCAAGTGAGTGTATACTACCTTTCATAAACACGATAATAATACAAGTATGGTTTGAGTGTATTAAGTATATTGTTGTTTAGATGTGTGGGTGTGTAGTTACTTTCTTCTAACACATAAATATGAAGTATTTGCTATGAAATACGTGCTATGTGTTTATATGTTATTTGTCTATTTGAGATGGGCATGGAAATTGGAGTTTTATACAGGTGTTAAATGATTTAAACTGTGTAAGTATTTATATCTACAAAATTGTTGGGTAGAACATAGGTAGATGGAAATTGTTGGTGACTATGGAGTTAGCGCCTATTGTATAAACCTTGGCGACGATGTGACTTCGTGCCTATTTGATGAACCTTGGCGACTATGGAGTTAGCGCACGTTGAGTAAACTTTGTCGACTATGGAGTTAGCGCTTGTTGAGTAAACTTTGGCGACTATGGAGTTAGCGCTTGTTGAGTAAACCTTGGCGACTATGGAGTTAGCGCTTGTTAAGTGAACCTTGGTGACTATGGAGTTAGCACCAGATAACTATGGATTTAGTACTTGATAAGTAAGCTTTGGCAGTAATGGAATTCATGCCAAATTTCTTACGAATGAATGAATGAAGGATAGTTGGTTCTTAGGGTAAAACCTTAAGAAGATAATAGGGATGGGTAATTGGGTTGATTGTTTGCTGATTAAATATAATGATTATATTATTGTGGGTTGAAAACCCTATATGCTCACCAGGCTCCCAAGCCTGACCCACTCAGTTTTCTTTTCATTACAGGAAATGGCACAAGGGTATAAATTGGTGGACCTGACGAGAGATTTTGGGATTATAGATCAGTAGTTATAAATAACTATTGTAAGATCTATTTTATATTGTTTATGCTTTTGGTCTGTAACGAACATGACATCCCGAGGTTTTATTATTTAATGAAAATACATTCTTTTCGAGAAATGTTTTGATAAATGGTTATCATATTTTATTTTGGGAACAAATTCTGCAACCGTTTTCTTTAAACGATCACTCTGATTTATAAAACAAAGCATAAACAAATCGGTCTTTTCTGGCCGTGAAATTGGGGATGTTCCAGTTGGTATCAGAGCATTAGTTTAAGCGAACTAGGAATATGGATTTATTTCTAGACTTAAACTTAGAATGCAAAGCAATGATTGTGAGTTGAGTGTGTCCATTATATTTTAGGTAGTACACCTAAATTGACACAGGCACTATTTTATTTTAGGAAAATTGCCTAAAATGCTATTATGTGATAATTGTTATCTGTTTGCCATATATGATGTTAATTGTTCGGATCTATGGTCTGTTGCCGACCGGATCTGGAAACCTTATGTGTTTAGGATTCTAAGCGTGCGTCTACGATATTAGAACTAACATGTAAACGTTTCGGAGTGATAAGGATGATTTGAATATGTATCGTGACTAAGGATCTAATTTTACCTTATTCGGTGTATAGATCAAAAATGGTGAGAACGAGGAGTGGAGATGGAAATGCTGATGAAAACAGGAATCAAATACCAGTAATTGAACAAACACCTGTCGTAGCAGCAGCGCCTGAACCAATGACAATGGCCGGAGTTCAAGTGATGATCCAGGCAATGTTGAATAATCAGATGGAAGAAACCAGACGTCTGATCAGGCAGAATCGCGAGGAATTGTCACTTCAAGTTGAAGAGCCCGAAGTAAATGGAGGTCAGTCTGAAGGAGGAAACTATAGTGGGACCATTGGTCAAGCCAACCCATCAATAGTTCGCCAAAACAACCAGGATAGAGGAAATGAGGGACGTGGATGAAAGTACAAGGATTTCATGGCATCCAAACCACCATGTCTTTCTGGGAGCCCGACACCGGTACAAGTCATGGACTGGATCTCCAAAATGGAGACGATGTTTGAAAGTTGCGAGTGTAGCAACAGACAGAAGACCGCTCTTGCAATCCCTCTGTTAAAATCTGGAGTATTGAGCTGGTGGAAGTTACTGGCTGGTTCGATGCCTAAGGGGTAAGCTAGCAAGTTGTCTTGGGAAGAATTCGTGGTGCAACTGAAATTGCAATACTGCTCTGAGCAAGATCTTCTGAAAATCAACAATGAGTTTCAGAATCTGAAGAAAGGAAAATTGAGCGTTACTGAATACGCTACGAGCTTTACGGAGAAAATGAAGCTTATTCCACACCTAATTCCAACTGAACTTTCCAAGGTCAACAAGTTTGCCAATGGATTACCAGCGGACTTTGGTCCAATAGTCAAACAAGCAACCACTCTGAAGGCCGCCATCTGGGCAGCCAAGAATGTTGAGACCCGAATAAAAGAAAAGGGTCTGGAAAGAGCTGAAGTTGGAGAGAAAAGGAAGCGTGAAGGATCTTCAATAATCGACAAAGAAAGTAAATTCTCGAAATCTGGGGGAAGAGATGAAGCTAAGTGGTGTGAGAAGTGTAAGAAGAAACACTTCGGGAAATGTAGCGAGGAGATGACTTGTTACAAATGTGGGAAGACAAGGCACTACGCCAATAAGTGCGCACCCCTCAAGAAGGTGTGCTATAGGTGTAACGAAGAAGGTCATATTTCTAAAGACTGCCCATAGAAAAACACACCTCCACAACCAAGGGCATTCAACATGTTCCTCAACGAAGCAGAAAAGGATGGGAGGATTAAAAGATGAAGACTTCATATTAATATATAAAGTCTGTATCAGGAAGCATAGCCTGTTAGAGGCATAGTATAGGGTGAACTTGAACTTTTGTGTAATAGTTTCAAGAATTAATATAAACCCTAGTTTTGCTATCTGATGTGTTGAATGATTATGTGATTTTCTTGTATGGTGACTTGGTCGACTGCGGGACAATACTTGGGACGAGTATGAGTAGGTGTGAAAGGTAGTAGATGCAAATACTGCAGGAAGCACAGGACTCACGCTTGGATCAGGGAAAGTCACAAGGTTACCAAGAAGCTAGTGATCGATTCCATTTTCTTCTGGTATGTCATTACCATTGTTTCGGTAATGACTAGTAAGATGGTTCTTGTTCCGACCCTAGTGGTCATGTTTAAATTGAGTCCGACTACGAGGAGTTTGTTACGTGGTTCATGGAACCAAGTTAGATGTAACATCTGAATTAAGTCAGAAGGTTGAAGTTAATGCGATTGATAGTGTCGCGCTCGTTGTTAAAAGAAGTTTGCAGGTGGAAATGCTACATGCTGAAATGTGATTAAATCACATTAGAATATGAAGGAAGGTATATTCCATTCTAGAATTTAACTTTATTAAAGACCGAGTCTAAGCGTCGCATCGTGCGATGAGAGCTCAATAGAGCACGACCCATCGGTTTGTTACAATAGATAAAGGAAAGTATTTATCCTGAGAAGAAGAAGGAGTCCACAATGAGGACTTATTTGGTAACTTGAAGGTTACGATTGAAAGTACAACATAGTACGATAAGCAGATGCAAGATTGGGCATCGTCTGCAGTCAAGAAAGCCATAGAGTTAAATACTCTTTCGAGGAAACATAGAATTTACGGTTATTACCTAGGATGAAGAGATAACGCATGGAATCATTATGCAAGTCCTATTTCGTTGATGATTCCGGGACGTAATCATCCTAAGGGGGAGATAATTGTAACGCCCGTAGATCAGGGCTAGTCAATTTAGAGACAATAAGCGTCAAAAATATCTTTTTGATGGAAGATTATCTAGAAGGATTAATCTTAACCAAGTTGTAGTATATGTCACTAGGTTTCCGTGCATATAACGAACGCCAAAATCCGAGTTATAACGAAGAAGTTATGACCTGTCGAAGTTTCGCGACAGAACCGGCACGACACAGCGCGACGTAAAAAGTGAATTTACGTTTGGGCGATATTTAGCCTTAGCGATCTAAACGAGAATCGAAGATCTTGTTGTTAGTAGCGAAACGACGAAAAGTTAGGCGAGAACGGACGTCAAACGAAGAAGTTATGAATTTATAACGAAGTTTTTCTGTCGCGGCCTATTAAAAATAAATAATAAAAATAAATTCGAAATTAGCCGACGGAGTCTAAAAGAAAGTTGTAGAGCGTAGTCTCACCTTCGCGTGGATATAAAGAACGTCGAAAACGGATTTCGTATGAAGAAGATATGAATTTCCGAAGTTTATTAATCATTTTGTATTTAAATAATTTAAATGGAAATTCGGAAGCATTATCCGAAGCGAATCACCAGTCTGATCCGAGGTACGCCCCGCGTACTCCGAAGGTGTCGACATCGCAGCAAGTGGCTTCGGATACGTAAGCAGTGACGTTTCTCGGACCAGTACGCCCCGCGTACGTGCAAGACTCAGCCCCTATAAAAGGCTTGCGAGGGCAGCCGAGAGTGTTGTTCATTTCTTCTCTTCTCTCTCCCGTTTTGCATCGTTTTGCGTGCCAGAAATACCCCGAAGCCCCGGTATTATTCTCGAGCCCCGAGGCAAGTCCCGAGATCCCGAAAATCCCGAGAAGTGCGGTTCCCGAGTCGAAGCTCTGCCCGCGAGAAGTTCGATTTTTGTAGAGATCTTCCAGATCTGCTGAGGATTTCTACTTCTGCAAGTCGTAGTGTTGTCCGATCATCTTCTGATCAAGTGAGTGTATACTACCTTTCATAAACACGATAATAATACAAGTATGGTTTGAGTGTATTAAGTATATTGTTGTTTAGATGTGTGGGTGTGTAGTTACTTTCTTCTAACACATAAATATGAAGTATTTGCTATGAAATACGTGTTATGTGTTTATATGTTATTTGTCTATTTGAGATGGGCATGGAAATTGGAGTTTTATACAGGTGTTAAATGATATAAACTGTGTAAGTATTTATATCTACAAAATTGTTGGGTAGAACATAGGTAGATGGAAATTGTTGGTGACTATGGAGTTAGCGCCTATTGTATAAAGCTTGGCGACGATGTGACTTCGTGCCTATTTGATGAACCTTGGCGACTATGGAGTTAGCGCACGTTGAGTAAACTTTGGCGACTATGGAGTTAGCGCTTGTTGAGTAAACTTTGGCGACTATGGAGTTAACGCTTGTTGAGTAAACCTTGGCGACTATGGAGTTAGCGCTTGTTAAGTGAACCTTGGTGACTATGGAGTTAGCACCAGATAACTATGGATTTAGTACTTGATAAGTAAGCTTTGGCAGTAATGGAATTCATGCCAAATTTCTTACGAATGAATGAATGAAGGATAGTTGGTTCTTAGGGTAAAACCTTAAGAAGATAATGGGGATGGGTAATTGGGTTGATTGTTTGCTGATTAAATATAATGATTATATTATTGTGGGTTGAAAACCCTATATGCTCACCAGGCTCCCAAGCCTGACCCACTCAGTTTTCTTTTCATTACAGGTAATGGCACAAGGGTATAAGTTGGTGGACTTGACGAGAGATTTTGGGATTATAGATCAGTAGTTATAAATAACTATTGTAAGATCTATTTTATATTGTTTATGCTTTTGGTCTGTAACGAACATGACATCCCGAGGTTTTATTATTTAATGAAAATACATTCTTTTCGAGAAATGTTTTGATAAATGGTTATCATATTTTATTTTGGGAACAAATTCCGCAACCGTTTTCTTTAAACGATCACTCTGATTTATAAAACAAAGCATAAACAAATCGGTCTTTTCTGGCCATGAAATTGGGGATGTTCCAGTTGGTATCAGAGCATTAGTTTAAGCGAACTAGGAATATGGATTTATTTCTAGACTTAAACTTAGAATGCAAAGCAATGATTGTGAGTTGAGTGTGTCCATTATATTTTAGGTAGTACACCTAAATTGACATAGGCACTATTTTATTTTAGGAAAATTGCCTAAAATGCTATTATGTGCTAATTGTTATCTGTTTGCCATATATGATGTTAATTGTTCCGATCTATGGTCTGTTGCCGACCGGATCTGGAAACCTTATGTGTTTAGGATTCTAAGCGTCCGTCTACGATATTAGAACTAACATGTAAACGTTTCGAAGTGATAAGGATGATTTGAATATCTATCGTGACTAAGGATCTAATTTCACCTTATTCGGTGTATAGATCAAAAAGGTGAGAACGAGGAGTGGAGTTGGAAATGCTGATGAAAACAGGAATCAAATACCAGTAATTGAACAAATACCTGTTGTAGCAGCAGCGCCTGAACCAATGACAATGGCCAGAGTTCAAGTGATGATCCAGGCAATGTTGAATAATCAGATGGAAGAAACCAGACGTCTGATCAGGCAGAATCGCGAGGAATTGTCACTTCAAGTTGAAGAGCCCGAAGTAAATGGAGGTCAGTCTGAAGGAGGAAACTATAGTGGGACCGTTGGTCAAGCCAACCCACTGATAGTTCGCCAAAACAACCAGGATAGAGGAAATGAGGGACGTGGATGCAAGTACAAGGATTTCATGGCATCCAAACCACCATGTCTTTCTGGGAGCCCGACACCGGTGGAAGTCATGGACTGGATCTCCGAAATGGAGACGATGTTTGAAAGTTGCGAGTGTAGCAACAGACAAAAGACCGCTCTTTCAATCCCTCTGTTAAAATCTGGAGTATTGAGCTGGTGGAAGTTACTGGCTGGTTCGATGCCTAAGGGGGAAGCTAGCAAGATGTCTTGGGAAGAATTCGTGGTGCAACTGAAATTGCAATACTGCTCTGAGCAAGATCTTCTGGAAATCAACAATGAGTTCCAGAATCTGAAGAAAGGAAAATTAAGCGTTACTGAATACGCTACGAGCTTTACGGAGAAAATGAAGCTTATTCCACACCTAATTCCAACTGAACTTTCCAAGGTCAACAAGTTTGCCAATGGATTACCAGCGGACTTTGGTCCGATAGTCAAACAAGCAACCACTCTGAAGGCCGCCATCTGGGCAGCCAAGAATGTTGAGACCCAAATAAAAGAAAAGGGTCTGGAAAGAGCTGAAGTTGGAGAGAAAAGGAAGCGTGAAGGATCTTCAATAATCGACAAAGAAAGTAAATTCTCGAAATCTGGGGGAAGAGATGAAGCTAAGTGGTGTGAGAAGTGTAAGAAGAAACACTTCGGGAAATGTAGCGAGGAGATGACTTGTTACAAATGTGGGAAGACAGGGCACTACGCCAATAAGTGCGCACCCCTCAAGAAGGTGTGCTATAGGTGTAACGAAGAAGGTCATATTTCTAAAGACTGCCCACAGAAAAACACACCTCCACAGCCAAGGGCATTCAACATGTTCCTCAACGAAGCAAAAAAGGATGGGAGGATTAAAAGATGAAGACTTCATATTAATTTATAAAGTCTGTATCAGGAAGCATAGCCTGTTAGAGGCATAGTATAGGGTGAACTTGAACTTTTGTGTAATAGTTTCAAGAATTAATATAAACCCTAGTTTTGCTATCTGATGTGTTGAATGATTATGTGATTTTCTTGTATGGTGACTTGGTCAACTGCGGGACAATACTTGGGACGAGTATGAGTAGGTGTGAAAGGTAGTAGATGCATATACTACCGGAAGCACAGGACTCACGCTTGGATCAGGGAAAGTCACAAGGTTACCAAGAAGCTAGTGATCGATTCCATTTTATTCTGGTATGTCATTACCATTATTTCGGTAATGACTAGTAAGATGGTTCTTGTTCCGACCCTAGTGGTCATGTTTAAATTGAGTCCGACTACGAGGAGTTTGTTACGTGGTTCATGGAACCAAGTTAGATGTAACATCTGAATTAAGTCAGAAGGTTGAAGTTAATGCGATTGATAGTGTCGCGCTCGTTGTTAAAAGAAGTTTGCAGGTAGAAATGCTACATGCTGAAATGTGATTAAATCACATTAGAATATGAAGGAAGGTATATTCCATTCTAAAATTTAACTTTATTAAAGACCGAGTCTAAGCGTCGCATCGTGCGATGAGAGCTCAATAGAGCACGACCCATCGGTTTGTTACAATAGATAAAGGAAAGTATTTATCCTGAGAAGAAGAAGGAGTCCACAATGAGGACTTATTTGGTAACTTGAAGGTTACGATTGAAAGTACAACATAGTACGATAAGCAGATGCAAGATTGGGCATTGTCTGCAGTCAAGAAAGCCATAGAGTTAAATACTCTTTCGAGGAAACATAGAATTTACGGTTATTACCTAGGATGAAGAGATAACGCGTGGAATCATTATGCAAGTCCTATTTCGTTGATGATTCCGGTACGTAATCATCATAAGGGGGAGATAATTGTAACGCCCGTAGACCAGGGCTAGTCAATTTAGAGACAATAAGCGTCAAAAATGACTTTTTGATGGAAGATTATCTAGAAGTATTAATCTTAACCAAGTTGTAGTATATGTCACGAGGTTTCTGTGCATATAAAGAACGCCAAAATCCGAGTTATAACGAAGAAGTTATGACCTGTCGAAGTTTCGCGACAGAACCGGCACGAAACAGGGCGACGTAAAAAGTGAATTTACGTTGGAGCGATATTTAGCCTTAGCGATCTAAACGAGAATCGAAGATCTTGTTGTTAGTAGCGAAACGACGAAAAGTTAGGCGAGAACGGACGTCAAACGAAGAAGTTATGAATTTATAACGAAGTTTTTATGTCGCGGCCTATTAAAAATAAATAATAAAAATAAATTCGAAATTAGCCGACGGAGTCTAAACGAAAGTTGTAGAGCGTAGTCTTACCTTCGCGTGGATATAAAGAACGTCGAAAACAGAGTTCATATGAAGAAGATATGAATTTCCGAAGTTTATTAATCATTTTGTATTTAAATAATTTAAATGGAAATTCGGAAGCATTTTCCGAAGCGAGTCACCGGTCTGATCCGAGGTACGCCCCGCGTACTCCGAAGGTGTCGACATCGCAGCAAGTGGCTTCGGATGCGTAAGCAGTGACATTTCTCGGACCAGTACGCCCCGCGTACGTACGAGACTCAGCCCCTATAAAAGGCTTGCGAGGGCAGCCGAGAGTTTTGTTCATTTCTTCTCTTCTCTCTCCCGTTTTGCATCGTTTTGCATGCCAGAAATACCCCGAAGCCCCGGTATTATTCTCGAGCCCCGAGGCAAGTCCCGAGATCCCGAAAATCCCGAGAAGTGCGGTTCCCGAGTCGAAGCTCTGCCCGCGAGAAGTTCGATTTTTGTAGAGATCTTCCAGATCTGCTGAGGATTTCTACTTCTACAAGTCGTAGTGCTATCCGATCATCTTCTGATCAAGTGAGTGTGTACTACCTTTCATAAACACGATAATAATACAAGTATGGTTTGAGTGTATTAAGTATATTGTTGTTCAGATGTGTGGGTGTGTAGTTACTTTCTTCTAACACATAAATATGAAGTATTTGCTATGAAATACGTGCTATGTGTTTATATGTTATTTGTCTATTTGAGATGGGCATGGAAATTGGAGTTTTATACAGGTGTTAAATGATTTAAACTGTGTAAGTATTTATATCTACAAAATTGTTGGGTAGAACATAGGTAGATGGAAATTGTTGGTGACTACGGAGTTAGCGCCTATTGTATAAACCTTGGCGACGATGTGACTTCGTGCCTATTTGATGAACCTTGGCGACTATGGAGTTAGCGCACGTTGAGTAAACTTTGGCGACTATGGAGTTAGCGCTTGTTGAGTAAACTTTGGCGACTATGGAGTTAGCGCTTGTTGAGTAAACCTTGGCGACTATGGAGTTAGCGCTTGTTAAGTGAATCTTGGTGACTATGGAGTTAGCACCAGATAACTATGGATTTAGTACTTGATAAGTAAGCTTTGGCAGTAATGGAATTCATGTTACGAATGAATGAATGAAGGATAGTTGGTTCTTAGGGTAAAACCTTAAGAAGAAAATGGGGATGGGTAATTGGGTTGATTGTTTGCTGATTAAATATAATGATTATATTATTGTGGGTTGAAAACCCTATATGCTCATCAGGCTCCCAAGCCTGACCCACTCAGTTTTCTTTTCATTACAGGTAATGGCACAAGGGTATAAGTTGGTGGACTTGACGAGAGATTTTGGGATTATAGATCAGTAGTTATAAATAACTATTGTAAGATCTATTTTATATTGTTTATGCTTTTGGTCTGTAACGAACATGACATCCCGAGGTTTTATTATTTAATGAAAATACATTCTTTTCGAGAAATGTTTTGATAAATGGTTATCATATTCTATTTTGGGAACAAATTCCGCAACCGTTTTCTTTAAACGATCACTCTGATTTATAAAACAAAGCATAAACAAATCGGTCTTTTCTGGCCATGAAATTGGGGATGTTCCAGTTGGTATCAGAGCATTAGTTTAAGCGAACTAGGAATATGGATTTATTTCTAGACTTAAACTTAGAATGCAAAGCAATGATTGTGAGTTGAGTGTGTCCATTATATTTTAGGTAGCACACCTAAATTGACATAGTCACTATTTTATTTTAGGAAAATTGCCTAAAATGCTATTATGTGCTAATTGTTATCTGTTTGCCATATATGATGTTAATTGTTCCGATCTATGGTCTGTTGCCGACCGGATCTAGAAACCTTATGTGTTTAGGATTCTAAGCGTGCGTCTACGATATTAGAACTAACATGTAAACGTTTCGGAGTGATAAGGATGATTTGAATATCTATCGTGACTAAGGATCTAATTTCACCTTATTCGGTGTATAGATCAAAAATGGTGAGAACGAGGAGTGGAGTTGGAAATGCTGATGAAAACAGGAATCAAATACCAGTAATTGAACAAATACCTGTTGTAGCAGCAGCGCCTAAACCAATGACAATGGCCGGAGTTCAAGTGATGATCAAGGCAATGTTGAATAATCAGATGGAAGAAACCAGACGTCTGATCAGGCAGAATCGCGAGGAATTGTCACTTCAAGTTGAAGAGCCCGAAGTAAATGGAGGTCAGTCTGAAGGAGGAAACTATAGTGGGACCGTTGGTCAAGCCAACCCACCGATAGTTCGCCAAAACAACCAGGATAGAGGAAATGAGGGACGTGGATGCAAGTACAAGGATTTCATGGCATCCAAACCACCATGTCTTTCTGGGAGCCCGACACCGGTGGAAGTCATGGACTGGATCTCCGAAATGGAGACGATGTTTGAAAGTTGCGAGTGTAGCAACAGACAGAACACTGCTCTTGCAATCCCTCTGTTAAAATCTGGAGTATTGAGCTGGTGGAATTTACTGGCTGGTTCGATGCCTAAGGGGGAAGCTAGCAAGATGTCTTGGGAAGAATTCATGGTGCAACTGAAATTGCAATACTGCTCTGAGCAAGATCTTCTGGAAATCAACAATGAGTTCCAGAATCTGAAGAAAGGAAAATTGAGCGTTACTGAATACGTACGAGCTTTACGGAGAAAATGAAGCTTATTCGACACCTAATTCCAACTGAACTTTCCAAGGTCAACAAGTTTGCCAAAGGATTACCAGCGGACTTTGGTCCGATAGTCAAACAAGCAACCACTCTGAAGGCCGCCATCTGGGCAGCCAAGAATGTTGAGACCCAAATAAAAGAAAAGGGTCTGGAAAGAGCTGAAGTTGGAGAGAAAAGGAAGCGTGAAGGATCTTCAATAATCGACAAAGAAAGTAAATTCTCGAAATCTGGGGGAAGAGATGAAGCTAAGTGGTGTGAGAAGTGTAAGAAGAAACACTTCGGGAAATGTAGCGAGGAGATGACTTGTTACAAATGTGGGAAGACAGGGCACTACGCCAATAAGTGCGCACCCCTCAAGAAGGTGTGCTATAGGTGTAACGAAGAAGGTCATATTTCTAAAGACTGCCCACAGAAAAACACACCTCCACAGCCAAGGGCATTCAACATGTTCCTCAACGAAGCAAAAAAGGATGGGAGGATTAAAAGATGAAGACTTCATATTAATTTATAAAGTCTGTATCAGGAAGCATAGCCTGTTAGAGGCATAGTATAGGGTGAACTTGAACTTTTGTGTAATAGTTTCAAGAATTAATATAAACCCTAGTTTTGCTATCTGATGTGTTGAATGATTATGTGATTTTCTTGTATGGTGACTTGGTCAACTGCGGGACAATACTTGGGACGAGTATGAGTAGGTGTGAAAGGTAGTAGATGCATATACTACCGGAAGCACAGGACTCACGCTTGGATCAGGGAAAGTCACAAGGTTACCAAGAAGCTAGTGATCGATTCCATTTTATTCTGGTATGTCATTACCATTATTTCGGTAATGACTAGTAAGATGGTTCTTGTTCCGACCCTAGTGGTCATGTTTAAATTGAGTCCGACTACGAGGAGTTTGTTACGTGGTTCATGGAACCAAGTTAGATGTAACATCTGAATTAAGTCAGAAGGTTGAAGTTAATGCGATTGATAGTGTCGCGCTCGTTGTTAAAAGAAGTTTGCAGGTAGAAATGCTACATGCTGAAATGTGATTAAATCACATTAGAATATGAAGGAAGGTATATTCCATTCTAAAATTTAACTTTATTAAAGACCGAGTCTAAGCGTCGCATCGTGCGATGAGAGCTCAATAGAGCACGACCCATCGGTTTGTTACAATAGATAAAGGAAAGTATTTATCCTGAGAAGAAGAAGGAGTCCACAATGAGGACTTATTTGGTAACTTGAAGGTTACGATTGAAAGTACAACATAGTACGATAAGCAGATGCAAGATTGGGCATTGTCTGCAGTCAAGAAAGCCATAGAGTTAAATACTCTTTCGAGGAAACATAGAATTTACGGTTATTACCTAGGATGAAGAGATAACGCGTGGAATCATTATGCAAGTCCTATTTCGTTGATGATTCCGGTACGTAATCATCATAAGGGGGAGATAATTGTAACGCCCGTAGATCAGGGCTAGTCAATTTAGAGACAATAAGCGTCAAAAATGACTTTTTGATGGAAGATTATCTAGAAGGATTAATCTTAACCAAGTTGTAGTATATGTCACGAGGTTTCCGTGCATATAAAGAGCACGACGTAAAAAGTGAATTTACGTTGGGGCGATATTTAGCCTTAGCGATCTAAACGAGAATCGAAGATCTTGTTGTTAGTAGCGAAACGACGAAAAGTTAGGCGAGAACGGACGTCAAACGAAGAAGTTATGAATTTATAACGAAGTTTTTCTGTCGCGGCCTATTAAAAATAAATAATAAAAATAAATTCGAAATTAGCCGACAGAGTCTAAACGAAAGTTGTAGAGCGTAGTCTCACCTTCGCGTGGATATAAAGAACGTCGAAAACGGAGTTCGTATGAAGAAGATATGAATTTCCGAAGTTTATTAATCATTTTGTATTTAAATAATTTAAATGGAAATTCGGAAGCATTATCCGAAGCGAGTCACCGGTCTCATCCGAGGTACGCCCCGCGTACTCCGAAGGTGTCGACATCGCAGCAAGTGGCTTCGGATACGTAAGCAGTGACGTTTCTCGGACCAGTACGCCCCGCGTACGTGCGAGACTCAGCCCCTATAAAAGGCTTGCGAGGGCAGCCGAGAGTTTTGTTCATTTCTTCTCTTCTCTCTCCCCTTTTGCATCGTTTTGCGTGCCAGAAATAGGCCGAAGCCCCGGTATTATTCTTGAGCCCCGAGGCAAGTCCCGAGATCCCAAAGATCCCGAGAAGTACGGTTCCCGAGTCGAAGCTCTGCTCGCGAGAAGTTCGATTTTTGTAGAGATCTTCCAGATCTGCTGAGGATTTCTACTTCTACAAGTCGTAGTGTTGTCCGATCATCTTCTGATCAAGTGAGTGTATACTACCTTTCATAAACACGATAATAATACAAGTATGGTTTGAGTGTATTAAGTATATTGTTGTTTAGATGTGTGGGTGTGTAGTTACTTTCTTCTAACACATAAATATGAAGTATTTGCTATGAAATACGTGTTATGTGTTTATATGTTATTTGTCTATTTGAGATGGGCATGGAAATTGGAGTTTTATACAGGTGTTAAATGATTTAAACTGTGTAAGTATTTATATCTACAAAATTGTTGGGTAGAACATAGGTAGATGGAAATTGTTGGTGACTATGGAGTTAGCGCCTATTGTATAAACCTTGGCGACGATGTGACTTCGTGCCTATTTGATGAACCTTGGCGACTATGGAGTTAGCGCACGTTGAGTAAACTTTGTCGACTATGGAGTTAGCGCTTGTTGAGTAAACTTTGGCGACTATGGAGTTAGCGCTTGTTGAGTAAACCTTGGCGACTATGGAGTTAGTGCTTGTTAAGTGAACCTTGGTGACTATGGAGTTAGCACCAGATAACTATGGATTTAGTACTTGATAAGTAAGCTTTGGCAGTAATGGAATTCATGCCAAATTTCTTACGAATAAATGAATGAAGGATAGTTGGTTCTTAGGGTAAAACCTTAAGAAGATAATGGGGATGGGTAATTGGGTTGATTGTTTGCTGATTAAAAATATTGATTATATTATTGTGGGTTGAAAACCATATATGCTCACCAGGCTCCCAAGCCTGACCCACTCAGTTTTCTTTTCATTACAGGTAATGGCACAAGGGTATAAGTTGGTGGACTTGACGAGAGATTTTGGGATTATAGATCAGTAGTTATAAATAACTATTGTAAGATCTAGTTTATATTGTTTATGCTTTTGGTCTGTAACGAACATGACATCCCGAGGTTTTATTATTTAATGAAAATACATTCTTTTCGAGAAATGTTTTGATAAATGGTTATCATATTTTATTTTGGGAACAAATTCCGCAACCGTTTTCTTTAAACGATCACTCTGATTTATAAAACAAAGCATAAATAAATCGGTCTTTTCTGGCCGTGAAATTGGGGATGTTACAATATACTCGAGCGAGTCCCTGATATTATTCTTATGTTGTATTTTAGAGAGAGAGAGAGAGAGAGAGATCATGGTTGCGACTCGCCAAGCATCAGGGACCAGTGATACGAGGGATGAGGAGATCTGTAGGATCATCCAGGAGGAGGTGGCTGCGGCCATCAGGGCAGAGATACCAGAGATGTTCGGGTCTATCAAGACCACGTTGATAGAGACATTTGATGAGAAGTACGCTGCTCTTTCTGAGGCTGCTATTGCTACAGCCACTGCAGCTATAGCTGCGACGAGGCCGCAGGGTGGTGATGTGTTGCTGTTCTGAGTATTCAGCAACACAAAACCACCGGAGTTTGACGGGACCCAGGACCCGATCCCGGTGATGAGATGGATTTCAGACATAGAGGGGTGTTTCTTTACTTGCTCATCTCCTGAGCATTTGAGAGTCCGGTTCGCGCTGAACCAGCTTCGCTTGGGAGCGAAGGACTGGTGGAAATTTGTGACAGCGCACTATACGCCAGCTGAGCTTGCAGCAGTGACCTGGGAGAGGTTCACTGCTATGTTCCGAGATGAGTATGTTCCCCAGGTGGAGAGGGAGCGTTTGGCCCAGGAGTTTCTGACCCTCAAGCAGGGTACTGAGTCTGTTACAGTGATCACGAGGATGTTTCATGAGCGGGCGATGTTCTGCCCAGAGCACGTGTCCTCCGAGCAGGCACGTATGAGTCGATATTTGAGCATTCTGAGGAGGGACATATGTGAGTTCATGTCAAACTCGACGTACCGTACATTTGTCGAGCTTCAGGCAAATGCCCAGAGGAGGGAGATAGAGCTGGAGACTCAGGCTAGGGAGGAGGCTGAGTCTGAGGGGAGGGGTCGGCGACCGGTGTAGTCCCAGCCGGTAGCCAAGCGGGCCAAGCCCGCCGATTCGAGATTAGGGAGCCAGAGGGGCCGCACTTGTGGCAAGTGCGGCAAGAGCCACGACGGAGTGTGCAGAGCAGGGTCTTGCTACAAATGTGGCAAGGAGGGGCATATGGCCAAGGACTGCCCCAAGGGGTTTGCAGTATGTTTTCACTGCAACCAGACCGGACACCGAAAGGTAGAGTGTCCGCAGTTGCGGGGATCAGCACAGGGAGCACCTCAGGGATCTGCCCCTGCCGCCATCAGAGCTACCGAGAGTCGGCCAGTGAAGGCCGAGGCGCCGAGAGCACGAGGGAGAGCCTTTCAATTGACCGTGGAAGAGGTCCACGCAGCGCCCGATGTCGTGGCCGGTACTTTTCTTGTGAATTCTGTACCTGCCTTGGTGTTATTTGACTCGGGTGCGAGTCGGTCTTTTGTATCTTTGGCTTTTAGTCACCATATCAGTGTTAGTCGTGAGGCGTTGAGTCGGCCTCTGAGAGTTTCCATAGCTGACGAGAGGGTGATATATGCCACAGAGGTGATCCGAGGGTCTGTATTCGAGATTTTCGGTGTTGAGTTGCCGATTGATTTGGTTCCTATTCCGATGGGTGATGTTTGTGTCATTGTGGGGTTTCTTGGGGTTGGTAGGCTACTATCAGAGATTTATTAGGGATTTCTCCAAGATCATCATGCCACTCACCAGGTTAACCCGGAAGGGTGTTGCTTTTTCATGGGGACCAGAGCAGCAGACCTCCTTTGAGACGCTTCGCCAGAGGCTATGTGAAGCCCCAATGTTAGCCCTCCTAGAGGGGATGGAGGACTTTGTGGTGTATTGTGATGCGTCGATTTTGGGGTTGGGAGCGGTGCTGATGCAGAGAGGGCATGTGATAGCATACGCATCGAGGCAGCTGAAGCCTCATGAGACGTGGTATCCCACCCACGATCTTGAGTTGGGGGCAGTGGTGTTCGCACTCAAGATTTGGCGTCACTATCTATATGGGGTTCGATGTACGATATACACAGACCACAAGAGCCTGAAGTATTTAATGGATCAGCCCAACCTAAACATGCGACAGAGGAGGTGGTTGGACGTGGTCAAGGATTATGATTGTGTGATCGTATACCACCCGGGCAAGGCTAATGTTGTAGCCGATGCACTGAGCCGCTGGGCGGAGAGCACCCCGTTGCGAGATGTATGTTTGATATTGACCGTGATAGCTTTAGTGTTGGACGCCATTCGTGGGGCACAATCTGAGGCTGTGCAGCTTGAGATGCAGAAGAAAGAGCGAGTTGTTGGGTTGGTATCAGAGTTCGTTAACGATGGCCGGGGGCTTATGACATTTCAGGGGCGTATCTGGGTACCGTTTGTAGGAGGGACGCGTACAATTTTAATGGAAGAGGCTCATCGGTCGAAGTTCTCGATCCATCCTAGAGCCACTAAGATGTATTTAGACCTGAAGAGGGAGTATTGGTGGCCATGTATGAAGAGGGATGTCGCGTGGTTTGTTGAGAGGTGCTTAACCTGCCGTAGGGTTAAGGCCGAGCACCAGAGACTGCATGGTAAGTTGCAGCCATTGGAGGTTCCCGAATGGAAGTGGGAACAGATTACCATGGACTTTATCACCAAATTGCCAAGGACTGCTAGGGGAGTCGATGCAATTTGGGTGATTGTGGACAGGTTGACAAAGAGCCCCCACTTCCTTGCTATCAGTGAGAGCTCTTCCACAGAGAAGTTGGCAGAGATGTACGTGAGGGAAGTGGTATCACAGCATGGAGTGCCGATCTCGATTGTCTAAGACCGAGATGTGCGTTTCACTTCCAGATTCTGGAAGAAGTTTCACAAGGAGTTGGGTACTAGGCTGCATTTTAGTACCGCATATCACCCCCAGACTGACGGACAGAGTGAGCGGACGATTCAGACGCTCGAGGATATGCTCTGGGCATGTGTGTTGGATTTCGGGGGATTTGGGACATGTATTTGCCCTTGGCAGAGTTTTCCTACAACAACAGCCATCATTCGAGCATTGGTATGCCACCCTTTGAGCTGTTGTATGGGAGGAGGTGTCGGACTCCCATTTGTTGGGGTGAGGTCGGGCAACGTGTTATGCGTAGTATAGAGATTGTGCTGTAGATGACTGAGCAGATACAGTAGGTCAGGCAGAGGTTATTGACCGCTCAGAGTCGTCAGAAGAGTTATGCGGACAGGTACCGGTCCGAGCTCGAGTTCCAGGTCGGCGACTTTGTACTCCTGAAGGTCTATCCTTGGAAAGGAGTGATCCGATTCAGGAAGAGGGGCAAGTTGGGGCCCCGTTATATCGGTCCTTTTCGGGTGATTGCAAGGGTAGGCAGGGTAGCTTACCGGTTGGAGCTACCTGAAGAGTTAGGTTAGATCCATGACACTTTCCACGTGTCGCAATTGCGGAAGTGTATAGCCGATGAGTCGGCAGTGGTACCATTGGAGGATATCCAGGTGGATGCGAGCCTGAATAATGCTGAGAGACCGGTGGCAATCAGAGATCGGAAGATCAAGGTTTTGAGGAACAAGGAGGTGCCTTTGGTTTTGGTTCAGTGGCAACATCGAAAGGGGTCTGAGATGACTTAGGAGTCAGAGTCGGAGATGCGAGGGCAGCATCCAGAGTTGTTCGAGGGATGAGACTTCGAGGGCGAAATCTACTTCTAGTGGGGGAGAATTGTAACACCCTGAGATTCAGGTGCATTTCATTCATCCTTGTTCTTTATTGAATTGTCATGTTTAGTCCTTGAGTGGAGGATGTGTAGCAAGTGAGTACGTTGGGCGTACCAGAGGGGTACGCTGCGCGTACTCACGCGCTTAATTTGCACGCGGAGTCGCCAAGGTACGTTGGGCGTACCAAGAGTTACGCCGGGTGTACCCGGCCCAGGTGCAAAAACCCTAATCCTCCTTGTGCACGATTTAAAGGGTGTTATGGCTCATTCCTTAGCCTCCATATCAGTGAGTGAAACCCTAAAAGAGAGCCCTATCGTTCTTAGTGTGTGAGAGTGTTGATTTGAGCTTGTTGGTGCTTTACTGGCTTGGTGAAGAATGAGGAAATGAGATCTTGGAGGCTAAAGCTTGAGGTGCCATTTTGGATATGAGATCTACAGACGAAAGAGCTACTCTTGGAGGTATAAAGTTCAAAACATTCCTCTTCTTTTGGTTGTTGTTGTATGTGTCCTTTTTAGGGCTAAAAACCCCAAATTCGTGTGTGTGTGCCTTGGTGTGGTGTTGAAGCATGGAAAAGAGGATATTGGAGGAAGAAAACTAAGAGTGCAAAGGAAATTGAAGCAAGGAAGGAGTGGGAAGCCAGATTTACCTCAGCTAGCATCCTTTGGAGGTATCCAAGTGCCATTTTTACTTCCCTTTTTCCCTTTTGTTGAGTTTCTAGGGCTTTTATGGATTTTCAAGTTGGTGTGATGAGCTATGGGCTAGATCTGAAGTTGTAACCTCAAATCTGGACCCTCCTTAGATTCTAGAAGCATAAAGTCACAATTTTGGTTATGATTAAGGTCCCTCTTGAGCAAGAAGTTCCATTAAGAACTTAGAATAGACATTTAGACCCTTTATGGTCATGCATGCACGTAAAGTTTGCAACTTTACGTGATAAGCATGCCCTATAAGCTTGGATCTATGAGTTAGAGCCGTTGCATGGCTCAAAACAAGTCTGTATGGAAAAAGGACTGAATGGACTCGGCGAGTCGCATGGTTAACTCGGCGAGTCACATGAAGATGGCCGTGAACTCGACGAGTTGATGAACAACTCGGCGAGTCTGATGAAGATCGCCATAAGACTCGACGAGTTGAAGAACAACTCGGCGAGTCGGATGAGTTTTCTTTTGGATATGTATGAGTGTGTATTCGTCGAGTTGCAAGGAGGGAACTCGACGGGTGACCTTAAGTTTGATCGAGAATCAAAGGAACTCGACGAGTCTCTCCGATGACTCGGCGAGTTGGGATGTACTTTAGAGAACTCGGCGAGTACCCAAGGGTACTCGGCGAGTTAAGGTCAACATGGACTATTGACCGTGACTGACGCCTTTGACTTTGACCAGGGGTTGACTAGCGGGTTATGGAGCACCTTATAAGGTTAAGGACTTACGAGTATGTTGTGCTATGACGATAGGTGGTGGGGCCTGTGTTAAGTGAACCGAGGGTTGGAGTTGCCTTTCGAGTCGACATCTGCAAGGTGAGTTATCCTCACTATGTCGATATGGTCTACTACACCAATGTCGGCCCTTTTAGTTGTTATTGTTATGGTATGTTGCATGTGGTTATAATCTGTTACCAAAAATCAAACAACAAGGTGGTGAATTCAAAGAAATCAAAGATCAAATAACAAAGAAGTGAAGAATTCCAAAGAGCTCCATTGTGGTATAAAAAATTGTAATTTTCTAGATTATGTATGCTTGGGTTGCTTGACCAAAAATACCTTGAGGTTAAGAAAGTTTTTTGGGGATGGATTCGGAGGGATGCATAAAATGAGCGTTGTTCAAAAGAAGTGGGCAAGTGTTTATGAGGATTGTGAGTATTTAGAATTGAGGGGGGGTCCTTAGGAAAAACTTTCAACACAAATGCATGCGTTGCGGTCTTAGCGATTGGAGGCTTGGATCTAGGATTTTGAAGAAAGAAGGATGTTGCTGGACAGCTTGACCCCTCGTCAGTGTTTTGGTCATATCTCATGAACCGTAACTCCGATTGACGAGATAAAAAATGTGCTAAAAACTACACACAATTTCGGACGACTTTCATGTTTTGAGAAAATGTTGATTCCAAATGGACTCGACGAGTAGGCCATCAACTCGACGAGTTGGTCAGAAGTTTCGCGATTCTTGACTTTGCCTTGCCATACACGGGATTTTAAGTGATGGACTCGTCGAGTAGGTCACTGGACTCGCCGAGTAGCCCCTGTTTTCATTATATATATATATATATATATATATATATATATATATATATATATATAGAGAGAGAGAGAGAGAGAGAAACGCTTCTCATTCGAACCCTAACGAATGGGGGAACCCTTGGGGGTTAATTTGTGACTGGAGGTGCAGCTAGAAGCCCTGGAACTTGTGGAACAACCCTAGCTTTCAACTTTGAGAAGATAAAAGGTAACTTAGGTTTACTCTTTACTTAATCTTTTGTTTGAAGTATGTGTAAACTATTAGATTTTGTTTTTGATAAACTTTCTGCTGTAATCATGAGCTAAAGCCCATATCTTCTGTTTAGGGTAGATGAATTTATGACTATGTGTTGATTTTTGTGTTTGGATTAATTGAAATTGGTGAATTTGTTTTGTTAAGCTTGTTAAAGATCCTCATGTGTTAACAACAACTATTTTTTGTTAATTAGCTACTTAATTAAGCTGGATGAACATCTCTTAACTGGTTATCTCATGTGATTTATGTGAACACATTGTTATGTGCCTAGGAATAATGAATGTGAAACTAGGGTTAAATAGAAAATAGGTAAATTAATGTGTGAGCCTTGTGTGACGAACCATCAACAAGAGGTTAATTGAATTAGTAATTTGATTAGCTAATTACAAGTCTTACTTAACCCGAATCAATAGTCTAGGAAACTCATTAGTTTAACCAATTGGCCAATGTTTGAATTAATTTGTTTTCTAAGGATTAGTAATAGCGAACATGAACCTAATCACACTAATCGGTAGCCAATAATGAATAATCCATTGCACTTACCATAAAATCAACCATAGGAGTAAATGAGTCGAACCTAAACAAAAGTATTCTCCATTATTGAATTTAGTGATTGTTTATTTGCTTTAGCTGTTAGTTGCTTAGTTTGAGTTTTATTTCATTGTTAAGTTTCTAGTCTTGGAAAACTAGAGAAACCCCCCCCCCCCCCCCCCACTTCTATTACTTGTTTTATTTAGATAATATTAGCATTTATTTTAATTGTTTACCATTATCTGTGTTCGATACCCTACTTGCTTGAGCTATCTTACTAATCGATAGGTACACTACCTTTCGTGTGTTTATTTTGTGTCTAAGTTAGTAGGATTAAAACTAGTTCGTTTCACACACATCAGGTATTGCAGTGTGGTAATGGTATTTTGGGGCTAGCTCACTAAGCCCTCGGGTTTACAGTTTCAGTTTATTGTTTCAGGTACTTCAGGAGATCGTGGAAAGGCGAAGGCGTGACCGTATCGCTCCTCATCCTTATGTTATGATTTTTGGGACACTCTGATGGAAAATGATTTGAAAACATTTTGTAAACAATGCTATGTGGTTTTTATTTATGATTGAAAAGTTTAAATTTGGCATAAAATTTATGGTTGTTACAAGTTGGTATCAGAGCCTTGGTTTGAGTGAATTGGAGGAACACTCGTGTGAATCCAGTCTCAAATCAAGGAGATTTTTGGAAAATAAGTTTTAAAATGGTTTTTAAAATAAAGGATGGAGGATGCACAGGGTACGATCAGCTGGAGCCTGTAAGTAAACCCTAAAATACCATGCAGTTATTTGATATTCTGATATGTTTGAACAACATGCTAGTGCTAGGGTAGGGATCTTCAGGAATCACATGATAGATTTGTCTGATTGCATGATGCCTATTAGCCTAGGGTTTCTTGTATGTGGAATTGACATCATAACTGTAGATGTTTAGTGTATGCATCACGGCTGTGCATAATAAAGACCTTATAGCCTGAGAATGTTGATTCGGCCTTCGGGTAGGATTGGATATTCGAAAGTCTATTGGGTCCAGCGTTATGTGCAGATAGAATGCACAAGTGCTGCAGGGGATGAAGGAAGTTTCATGGATGTGTGAGTCATGAGAAGTGGTGAGATTAGATGTGAGATAGTTGATATTCCTCTGGAAGTGAGGGTTGGGCGCATTTTATGTTGATGATATTGTTAGGGCGTTGTGGTGATACTTGAGGCAAATATGGGTAGGCGTGGAAGGTAGTATGGGCCCGTACTATTGAAAGCACAGGACCCATAAGTGTAGCAAGGAAATCACAACCCCTAAGGTTTATGGGTTTCGGTCTCCCGACATTATGTTATTTATCTGATGGTCTATATATATATATATATATATATATATATATATATATATATATATATATATATATATATATATATATATATATATATCAGTATGGAGGTGACGAGACGTGTTGCTTCAGGATCCGGATCAGGATCAGGATCAGGATCGGGGTCGGGAGATGGAGGGTTGGAGGTGCTGGTAGCACCTGAGCCCGTGGTTCAGATAGGGACTGAGGAGTTGGATGCCAGGATCCGGGAGATCATGCACGACGAGATTGCTGCTGCATTCCGAGCGCAGCTGCCAGAGATGTTTGGGTCGATTAAGACCGTAATGGTTGAGTTCTTTGATGAGCGATATGCAGCTCTAGTAGAGACAGCTGCAACTGTAGCCACTTCGGCTGTAACTGCGGCAGGGGTTGGAGGAGGAGCCGGCAGGGCTTTCCAGTACCGGGACTTAGATAATACGAAGCCCCCGGCATTTGATGGTACACATGATGCGATCAGGGCTATGCGGTGGTTGTCTGACGTGGAGGGCTGTTTCTTCATGTGCTCATGTCCTGCTGACCAGAAGGTCAGGTGTGCTTTGAACCTGCTTAGGCTCGGGGCAAAGGACTGGTGGAGATTGACGACAGGTTCATATTCTGATGATCAACGAGCTGCTATTACTTGGGAGTAGTTCCGGGATATGTTTTGCACCCGCTACGTTCCGCGCGTGGAATGGGATCAGCTTGCTAAGGAGTTTTTTGACATTGAGACAGGATAGGGAGTCTGTGATGGAGATCACCTGTATGTTCATGGAGAGGGCTATATTTTTCCCAGAGTTTGCTTCAGAGCAGTCTCAGATGACTCGTTATCTGAGTATGCTCAAGACTGATATTCGACAGTTCATGTCTATGCAACTATGTGATACCCTCCTGGACCTTCAGGAAGTTGCGAGGCGGCGTGAGTTGGAGATAGAGCTGCAAGTGAAGGAGCAGCGTCAGGCACCGACACAGTCTCAGACGGCGCCTAAGCAGTCGAAGACCGCTGATACACGGTCTGGGGGTCAGCAGAGCCGCACTTGTGGAAAGTGTGGCAAGGTTCATTCGGGAGTTTGTAGAGCAGGAGGTGGGTGCCACAAATGTGGCAAGGAGGGGCACTATGCCAGGGACTGCCGTCAGTCCGCCCCTCCCGCATATATGAGGATTTGTTACCATTGTCATCAGGTTGGTCATGTGAAGACCAACTGTCCGCAGCTCTCCGCCAAGCCGGCGCAGGGTTCCGCGCCAGCTGCTGCAAGGATTGGAGATAGGAGGCTAGTCAAGGTGGAGCCTCCGAAGGCTCAGGGTCGCGCCTTCCAGCTCACGGCCGAGGAGGCCAAGTCAGCACCAGATGTGGTTGCTGGTACGTTTCTATTCTCTGTCTTAGTTATTGTATTTGTGTTAGGCTTATTGATTGTACCTGTGATTAGGTACGTTTTTAGTAAATTCTTTGCCCGCTTTGGTATTATTTGACTCGGGGTCGAGTCGGTCGTTTGTATCTCAGTCCTTCTCTAGAGGGTTCAGTGTGCCGATAGATGATCTTGAGTGTCCGTTGTGAGTTTCGATCACCAACGAGCATGGGGTTTCTGCTTCTTCGATCTACCGGGGATGTGAGTTAGAGATTTTTAGGGTGTCCTTCCCGATAGATTTGATTCCTATCCCCATGGGAGATGTATGTGTGATTGTAGGGATGGATTGGCTTAGCCGTTTTGGCGCCATGATCGATTGTGAGGGACAGCGGGTGGTGGTTCAAACCCCAAGTGGGGGAGAACTTATAGTATATGGTGAGGGCACCAGGTTGGGATCAGGGTTTTGTTTTGTAGCCAGGGCTCGACAGTGATGGAGGAGGCTCATAAGTCTCGTTTTTCGATTCACCCGGGAGCCACCAGGATGTACTGTGATTTGAGTTCGAGTTATTGGTGGCCTGGCATGAAGCGACATATCACTTGGTTTGTTGAGAGGTGTTTGACCTGTAGGATGGTCAAGGCTGAGCATTAGAGGCCGCATGGTAAGCTGCAGCTCTGGAGATTCCCATGTGGAAATGGGAACGGATCGCAATGGATTTCAGCACGAAATTGCCGAAGACGGCAAGGGGGTTCGGTGCTATATGGGTCATCGTGGATCGATTGACCAAGAGTGCCCATTTCTTAGCCATACGGGAGAGTTCGTTGGCAGAGAAGTTGGCCGACCTGTACGTTAGAGAGATTGTCTCTCGCCATGGGGTTCCAGTTTCTATCGTTTCTGATCGAGATGTCAGGTTTACTTCCTGATTTTGGTAGAAGTTCCACGAGGAACTAGGTACGAGATTGCATTTTAGCACGGCGTTCCATCCGCAGACTGATGGGCAGAGTGAGCAGACCATTTAGACTCTCGAGGACATGTTGAGGGCGTGCGTCATTGATTTCGGTGGGAGCTGGGATTCCCACCTACCGCTTGCTGAATTCGCCTACAACAACAGCTATCATTCCAGTATTGGCGCCCCGCCTTTCGAGCTGTTGTATGGGTGGAAGTGTAGGACCCCATTCTGCTGGGGCGAGGTTGGGCACAGAGTGATGGGTCGGACAGAGGTAGTTCTGCAAAAAAGTTATGCCGACCGATGCCGATGTGAGATGGAATTTCAGGTGGGTGACATGGTTCTTCTGAAGGTCTCACCCTGGAAGGGTGTGATCCGCTTCAGGAAGAGGGGAAAATTAGGTCCCCGTTACATTGGGCCGTTCAGGATTATTGCCAGGGTTGGTAGGGTGGCTTATAGGCTAGAGCTTCCGGAGGAGCTTAGTCGGATCCATAACACATTTCATGTGTCGCAATTGCGAAAATGCATTATGGACCAGGAGGCAGTGGTATCGTTGGATGACATTCAGATCAATGAGTGCCTAAACTATGTGGAGAGGTCTGTGGCTATTTTGGAAAGGAAGAAGAAGATTCTGCAGAACAAGGAAATACCTTTAGTAAATGTACAGTGGGAGCATCGGAAGGGATCCGAGTGGACATGGGAGCCGGAGGCGGAGATGCGCGAGCATTACCCAACATTGTTTATTCCAGCGGACTTCGAGGGAGAAGTCTAGTTCAAGTGGGGGAGAGTGGTAACGCCCGGATCCTCAGGTATTGCTTAAATAAGATTTATTGGGTTAAGCTCTACTCGACGAGTTGGTTGCCCTACTCTTCGAGTAGAAGCAGGATGGGATCGCATGTTAAGTGACCTACTCGACGAGTCCATGTTGGGACTCAACGAGTAGGAGCTAGCAGTGGAAACCCTAAATCCCGGGGTTTGCACCTCTATTTAAAGGCGCCTTAGCCTCCATTGGCCTCTTTACAGTCCTGGAGAGCCCCTTAAAACCCTAATTCGTGTGTGTGTGTGCCTTGGTGTGGTGTTGAAGCTTGGAAAAGAGGATCTTGCAGGAAGAAAACTAAGAGTGCAAAGGAAATTGAAGCAAAGAAGGAGTGGGAAGCCGGATTTACCTCAGCTAGCATCCTTTGGAGGTATCAAAGTGCCATTTTTACTTCCCTTTTTCCCTTTTGTAGAGTTTCTAGGGCTTTTATGGATTTTCAAGTTGGTGTGATGAGCTATGGGCTAGATTTGAAGTTGTAACCTTAGATCTGGACCCTCCTTGGATTCTAGAAGCATAAAGTCACAGTTTTGGTTGTGATTAAGGTCCCTCTTGATCATGAAGTTCCATTAAGAACTTAGAATAGACATTAAGAGCCTTTATGGTCATGCATGCACGTAAAGTTTGCAACTTTACGTGATAAGCATGCCCTAGAAGCTTGGATCTATGAGTTAGAGCCGTTGCATGGCTCAAAACAAGTCTATATGGAAAAAGGACTGAGTGGACTCGGCGAGTCGCAGGGTTAACTTGGCGAGTTACATGAAGATGGCCATGAACTCGACGAGTTGATGAACAACTCGGCGAGTCCGATGAAGATCACCATAAGACTCGACGAGTTGAAGAACAACTCGGCGAGTCGGATGAGTTTTCTTTTGGATATGTATGAGTGTGTATCCGTCGAGTTGCAAGGAGGGAACTTGACGAGTGACCTTAAGTTTGATCGAGAATCAAAGGAACTTGATGAGTCTCTTCGATGACTCGGCGAGTTGGAATGTACTTCAGAGAACTCGGCGAGTACCCAAGGGTACTCAGCGAGTTAAGGTCAACATGGACTGTTGACCTTGAGTGAGGACTTTGGATTTGACCACGGGTTAACTAGCGGGTTATGGAGCACCTTATAAGATTAAGGACTTACGAGTATGTTGTGCTATGACGATAGGTGGTGGGGCCTGTGTCAAGTGAACCGAGAGTTGGAGTTGCCTTTCGAGTCGACATTTACAAGGTGAGTTATCCTCACTATATCGATAGGGTCTACGGCACCAAGGCCAAACCTTTTAGTTGTTATTGTTATGGTATGTTGCATGTGGTTATAATCTGTTAGTTCAGAATTGAGGTAGACAGTATGTTATGCTCTTATGATCCATAGGGATTGGTATGTTAGTGGCCTGCTAGGTCGGTACTCTAGTTACAGGAGATTTCTATGATTGATGATCAGTGAGACAGTTGTGTTTGATGTTTGTATACGCCAGTGTATGATAGTATGCGTACATGGTTATTTGCTTGTGGTTGGATTGAGGCGGTCCTGCTTTGTGATGAAGGCCAATATACCCTATGAGCGGTCCGGGGAGACTGTAGGCCCACGTGGCGGACCAGTCATGCCGAAGGCTCGGGATAGATTCAGCCAGACTGTAGGCCAGGTAGGGCGGTCCAGTCAGGCCGATGGCCCAATATGCATGTTGATTGAATTGATTATTACTGTTGTGGTATTGTCAGTGTGATAATGGTATTTTGGGGGTAGCTCACTAAGCCCTCGGGCTTACAGTTTCAGTTTATTGTTTCAGGTACTTCAACAGATCGTGGAAAGGCGAAGGCGTGACCGTGTCGCTCCTCATCCTTATGTTATGATTTTTGGGACACTCTGATGGAAAATGATTTGAAAACATTTTGTAAACAATGCTATGTGGTTTTTTATTTATGATTGAAAAGTTTAAATTTGGCGTAAAATTTATGGTTGTTACATCTGGGGGTATTTTAGTAAATTATGAATTTATCGAAGTGGTCCTACGGTGAATATAGGTGGTGGAGTTCGTGGCTGTGATTCGAGAGTTTGATCTTATCACTACAGTTCGACATTTATGAGGTGAGTTTTCCTCACTATACTCAAGGGTCAAAGGCACCAACGCCGACCCTTTTTGGATTGTCATCTTGATATATTATATATGCTCGAGTATCGTATGATCTGTTAGATCGGTATCCTCGTAGATAGGATGTTATTATGCTATTATGATATGTTAGATCGGTATCCTGGTAGATAGGATGTTATTATGCTATTATGATCTATTAGATAGGTATCATAGTAGATAAGATGTTATTATCTTGTTATGATCTGTTAGATCGGTTTGTCTGTGTATAGACTGTTATTTGATTATTTGATATATGTGCATATGTTTGATTAGTGGTTGAGGCTTATCTACTTTGTGTGAGAGCCAACAGACATGGGAATTCCAACCCGATGGTTGTGGGTCATGAGTATTCCATTCCGAGGATGATTGGACTCGTAGTATGTGGGCATTCCAACCCATTGGTTGTGGGCCGAGGGTATTCCATCTCGAGGATGACTGGACCCATAGTATGTTGTTATTCCAACCCGATGGTTGAGGGCCTAGGGTATTCCAACTCGATAGTTGATTGGACCTATAGTATGCTGTTTCTGATTATGTGTATATTGTTATATTTATGGGTATTTTGTGGGAAGTCACTAAGATTCGAGCTTATAGTTTTGGATTTTGTTTCAGGTACTTCAGATGACCGCAAGAAGGCGAAGGCGTGATCGTGCACCTCCTCACATTTTTATGACCTGGATTTTTTGGATACTCTGATGTTTAAACTATTTTGAAAACACTTTGTAATAACTTAATGGTTTTGAATGGTTGAAAAAGTTTTAAATTGGCTTGAGTTTTATGGGTGTTACAATTTCGCTCACAACTCACCGAGTTCCTCCTTGAACTCGTCGAGTTCTTTAATCATCAAATACCATGTCAAACTCACTGAGTCATCTCCTAGACTCAACGAGTGTCCCCAGAACAGAAAAGGTTGGGGGACCACAACTGAACTCGCCGAGGTAGATGAACAACTCGTCAATTCCTCTTTGGTGTAAATCCATTCAGTCACTTCCAGTCGAGTTCAATGCCTCTAAACCATAGATCCGATCCCCTAGGACTAAGTTTCCACGTAAAGTTGCTAACTTTAAGTCCATGCATGGCGTTATGAAGCTAGAAACACCAAAACTAAGCTATATAAGTGATCTAGGGCATGGGGAAGGGCCAAGGCTTGATAAAGCCGACAACTTTAAGCCCTATAAGCTCATGGGTGCCTAGATCTGAAGTCACAACTTCATGATACACTCAAATCCCGAAAATGACTTCCATATGGCCCAAAAGTAACAAAATACAAACCTAAATGAAGATCTAAGCAATGGAAAGCCAAGGTATCAACTTTATACCTCAAATGAGTCAGAAATGCAACTCAACTTCTGGATTTACTGGCTCCCTTTTGAATCCTCAAGCTTCTCCTTCCTTCTTAAGCTTTAAAATCACCAAGAACACACAACAATGGCTCAAAAACACTCAAAGGTGGATTAGGGTTTCGTGGCTAGGGCTTGGGGTGATGGAGGTTGCAAATGAGGCCAACCTATGGAGATTAAGGTGTTTAAATAGGGTACAAAACCCTAAAATTAGGGTTTCATTCTGGCAGTCCTACTCATTGAGTAGGATTCAAATCCCACGTCCAAATTTCCATTCCTACTCAACGAGTTTGGGGCCTCCAACTCGTCGAGTCCCTTTGCAAAAATGAGTAATTCTTATTTAAAATATATACCATGATCCGGACGTTGCACCTATGATGATTTGACATGTGTTTCTGTGCCTAGATACATAAGTGTCCTCTTGGATTATCCTATACTGAATTTGCATATGGTGGAAATATCAGTTTTTAAAAGTGAACTCACACGATCCAAGAGAAATTCGGATTTCCTATATTGGTTTTCACGTACAACTGATGTAATTGTAACATCCTGAAATATCAAGAGTAGAGTTGACGGGCTAAAAGAGTAAGTTAGGAAAGAGCGACTCGGCGAGTAGAGTCGCGACTTGGTCGCATGTTAAGTAGCCGACTCGGCGAGTCAGTAAGATGGACTCGGCGAGTAGGCGCTGAGTGGAGAAAACCCTAATTCTAGGGGTTGAGCCCTATATAAAGAACATAACATCCATTCCCCCAGCCTCTTTACTCATCCTCAAGTCCAGAAACCCTAACCTTCGTATGTGAGTGGATCAAGTTGCATTTGGGAGCTTGGAGAAGCAATTGTTGAGGAAATCTTGAAGAAGAAGAGGCTTGGAGCAAGGGGCTTTGCTTGGATTCGAGTTCCATTGCAGTTGGGGCGTTCTTTTGAGGTAATATCTCGTCCTTGGGCTGTTACTCTTATGGATTCATCATTTTAGGGTTTGTGGGGAGCTTATCTTTTGGTGTTTTGGAGTTTAAAGGTTAGATATGAGGTTGCTACCTCAGATCTAGAATGGAGAAGGGTTGGAATGCCTGAAAGTCCCTGTATTTGAGTGTGTAGTGAAGCTATCATGTCCCAAACCGTAGCCCTAAAGTGTTAAAGGCCTAGATCTCTTTGGATTCACGTAAAGATTGCCACTTTACGTGATGGATGGGTTGTAGGAGGCTAGATCTATGTTTTGGATCAATTGCATGGCCTGGAGTGCTTTTGAAAGGATTCAGACCGGTGGTACTCGGCGAGTCACATGGGTGGACTCGATGAGTTGCTTGAAGATGAGCTGGAACTCGACGAGTTGGAAGAACAACTCGGCGAGTTGGATGAAGATGGACTGGAACTCGGCGAGTTGTATGAACAACTCGGCGAGTAGGTTGAAGATAGCCTTAGACTCGGCGAGTCTGTTCTTGGACTCGGCGAGTCTTGTCGAAGAGTCCGAATATTTTCTGGTTGAGTCAAGAATCGGCGATTCAAGGGATGACTCGGTGAGTTGTGGGCGAGTGGACTCAGAGTTGTTGGACTCGACGAGTCTCGGGGTGACTCGACGAGTTAGGTCGCGGATTAAGGGAAGTTTTGAGTATGGGGACTCGGCGAGTCATCGGGTTGACTCGGCGAGTAGAGTCAGTCAGGGGTTGACTTTGACCTTGTCCAAAGGTTGACCAGTTGTCTTTCAGGGGTATTTTGGTAATTAAGGGTATTTATTGAGTTAAGTGTGTTGGTGTTCAGTGGAGGAGTTTGTGTCAGAGCTAGGAGCAGCGGGATCTTATCCTTTCAGTCGGCAGTTTCGATGTGAGTTATCCTCACTATATCAACAGGGTCTAAGGCACCAAGGCCGGCCCTTATCGGATTGAGATCCGGGTAGTTGTTGTTATGATGTTATTGTGATATGTTTGCATCCTGAGAGCTAGGATGGTATATGTTAGAGACCTGATTGAGATCGGTATCCTGAGAGATAGGGAGATGCTATGCTAGTGACCTGTTAGGTCGGTATCCTGGTTAGGATGATGATATGTTATGTGATCTGTTTGATCTGCTTGTTGACTGTGAATTGCTATATGATTGTATGTATATGTGCACATGGTTGTTTGGACTAGAGTTGGGTTGAGGCAGGTCCTGCTTTGTGTTGTAGGCCAAGATACCCAGGGCGGACTGGTTGTTCCGAAGGCCCATCGAGCGGTCCGGATAGGCTGTAGGCCCCAAGAGGGCAGACCAGACGTGCCGAGGCTCGGAGAGTGGACCAGGCATACTGAAGGCCCGGTGTGGGCGGACCAGTCATACTGTAGACTCAGAGAGTGGACCAGGTGGATTGAAGGCCCGGTGCGGGCGGACCAATCACACTGCAGACTCGACGTATGTGGAGAGTGGACCAGGTGGATTGAAGGCCCGGTGCGGGCGGACCAATCACACTGTAGACTCGAGGTTTATGGCTAGACTCAGAGGGTGGACCAGGTGGACTATAGGCCGGTGCGGTGGACCAGTCACACAGTAGACCCGAAGTGCATGGTTGTTCTGTGATCAAATATGTTGTGGCATGTTATGCGTGTATGGTATAAGTGGTTGGTATTTTGGGGATATCTCACTAAGCTTTCGGGCTTACAGTTGTGGTTTTATGTTTTTCAGGTTCTTCAGGAGACCGTGGCAAGGCGAAGGCGTGATCGTACCGCTCCTCATGATTTTGTAGTAATGTGATTCTGGGAATACGTTAAATGTTTTGTATTGAAAACCTTTTTGTAAAGATTTAATGGAATCGAGCTGTTTTTGAAAAATTTAAAATTGGTTGTATTTTTCGGTCGTTACAATAATGTTGTATTATGGGGTTGTGAAACTTGTTTATGAAGTAATTAGCTTGTCGTTAGTAAAGTAAAGGCGAAACAGCATGAGTTTGATATTGATACAAGTAGTGTTACATAACATAAAGGTATTTTAACATAAGAAAAGCTTCATTAATAAGTATAGAGAAAAGGGTTATGTTTACAACCAAAGTGTTATGACATACAAGAATGGTAAGATAATATGAGTAATCATTAAACTAGTTGTCAAGTTGTATATTTGGTATATATTAAAGGCATAGAAAATGTCTTGACCACATATGTATGGGATAATCAATTCTATATGAATTGAAGAGAAAGAATAGAACGAAAAATAAATGACAAGAATAATGGAGTAATCGTAGCCAATTGATCTGATCCAAGTAAAAAGGTGAGTACATATGTTATTTTCAAAGGTATCACAAATATTTTTTGCTTTCTATGAACACTTTCATTAAGAAAGATTATACTTTTGATTGGAAATTGTTAAGAATTCTTATGTAAACATCCTATTGCATATTGTATAATGTGTAATGTGTAATATGACTTAATAGGAGTTAATACTAACATGACTTAATAATTATTAACTATGTAAAATGACTTAATAGAACTTGGTGCTTGTCATGTGAAATGTGTAACATGGCTTAATTGAATTTATTATTGGAATTGTTAAATATGTGAAATGGCTTAATATCATTCAATACTTGTCATGTGGAATGCATAACATGACTTAATATGAGCCATTATTAGAATTGTTAAATATATGAAATGACTTAATAAGAGTTAATACTTGACCTGTGAAAACTATAATGAAACTTAATAGGATTCAATACTTGAAATGTAGAATGCGTAAATGAGTTAATAACGGTTGCTACTTAATTTGGTTGGAAGTGTATTATGACTTAATATGAGTCATTATTTAAATTATTAATTGTATGATTGACTTAATATGACTCATTATTGAAATTGGGGGGATGCATAATATGACGTAATAAGAGTCGTTACTTGAATCGCAAAATGTTTAATACGATGTAACTGTTCGATTAGGTGTCTAAGCCCACAACTAAAATAGGAATATACTTGAATTGATAGTAGCACAATCCTTTTAGGTTGCCCTTAAACCTAACAAATAGACATAATGATTTTGGAGAGAGAGAGAGATTAATTTATTATATAAATAATAAATCAAATAGATGATTTACTAATGTGTTATGAAAATAATATATTAATTAGAAATCATATTATTAAATTAATAATTAAACAGAAATTAATTGGAATTAATTTTGGGACTAATTAAAAATACAGGGGCTATTTTGTAAATTATTAATAGTTGGGAAAGGAAGGCTCTAGAACCCCTTAGAGGAGGTAGACAAAAATCTTTAGGGAAAACATAGGGGATTTCATCTAAGGCTCCTTGGACAAGGGGTTGAGCTCGGTCATCAAGCAAAGGAATCTAAGGGTTATCCCCTTAACTCTAGCTTTGACATCAAGTTTCCTCAACTATATAAGGAGCCTCTTAGCCCCTTATTTTTGTGACTTCTTCTTTTGGCAAAGGCTTGGATGAAAATTCTCTCCTCTCTCCTAATTCATTCTCTTGCTAGTTTAGGTGTGATTGTATTAGAGGCACGACATTTGTGGTGCTTGCTTCCAAGAGATCAACAAAAAGGAATTATAGTTGTTTACAATAACAACAAAAGGTATGTAATCCTAAAACCGTTTCATCATAATTTCTAAAATACCCTAGGGTTTGCAGGTTCCTCTTTGATGTTCTTAGTTATAGGTCAATGGAGAAAACATAGATCCTATTTAGGTTGTATGCAAACTTAAGGATTTTATTTTTGTTAGTTTACCTAAATTCCATCAATAACATGAGTCATTGCATACTTATGACTATTTATCAGTAAAACGTTTTGGTAATTGTAAGTAAATGAATTCTTGAATTGTAATCCAATTATATAAATAATATGTCTTAATAGTCATCTGTAACGATGAGATGTTTGCATAATAATGACTAGTGATTCTTGAGGTTAGTTGACCTTGAAGAAGGGATTTGGTAATATCGAATCCTAATAGTCTCTCTAACGAGGAGATATTATCATAAAAATGTCTAGTGATTTAGGTTAATAGACCTTGAAGAAGGGATTTGATAATAGCAATTCATAATAGTCATCTCTAACCAAGAGATGTTGGAATTAGGGGGTGTTTGGCTTAGCTTTTCACAGCCAAAAATCCTTTTTGGAAAAGAAAAAAAGCAAAAGATGTTTGGCAAAACTAGTTTTAAAAGCTAATTTTGGAGTTTTTATACAAGGAAAATGAACTTTTTGGAAAAGTCAGGAAATCCTAACTTTTTGTAACTTTTCCAAAAAGGACTTTTGGGCTGTGAAAAGCTAAGCCAAACACCCCCTTATAATGCTTAGTGATTCTTAAAGTTAGAACTTAAGAAGGAAATTTGTCAAACGTAAATGTTGAGTCCACCTTTAACTAAAACTTATCAACTTGATTTTGGTTTGATAATTTTTAATTGCCCTATCACCTGTTGCCATCTGGCTAGTGATTGATTACTCCAAAAAATTTGAAACAAAAATAATAAAATGAAGAAATCATATACATTTACAACAAACTAAGTTGAAGTCTAAAGAAACTAAAAAAATCCACCTTCACTTTATCAGCTAGATTCTTGGTTGTACACTTGTACCATATTTGTCAAAAAAAAATCTGTTGCATATGTTTACATTCCAAATCTTCTTGGAATTGAAATACATTAAATGGACTATCAATTCTTCCTTCCTTTGTCATATTTCTTGGGTGGGGGACGAGGACGCTGAAATGAACCCCTGATGATAGTGATGAAATTATAATCTACATCAACTCTAGCAAAGCCATAACATAACATGACTATTCTTCAGGCTTAATTAAAACGAGTGGAAAGGATGGAATAATACCTGCAAAGTTGAGGAATTGTCCATAAACCTACAGACTCATGTGTTGTTTGATTATTGAGCGACCTTGTATAATTTCGCCAATCACCAAGCATGATCCCGAGGTCGTTAACCTTGTTTTCTAAACCAACGCAACAATTTGCATGCATTGTGCACACTTTGTTTAGATCTTTGCTTGGCTGACAAAAACCACCAAAGTAGGCTGTATCAAGGAACCGAATTTGTAATCCGACGTTTTTAATGAATGGATTGTACTTGATCTTGTTAAACACATCTTGATCATGCATGCTTGGGTAAGTCAACCTTGAGTTGTACCAAAACTTGTAAAATTGAATGGTTTTCTTGTTTGACTTGACATAGTTAAAACCTCCATTTGGTAGGTTGTTCAAGTCATAAGGGTTTCCATTGAAATAATCACAAGCAATTTGGAAATCAGCATCCTTATGAAACTGTGGAAATGGGTCCCTAAACCACATTATGTCTGCATCCTGGATACAGAAAATGTCACACTTAATCCTATACCAAATTTAGACAATATTACATTTTTTATTTTTAAAAACTGGGGTTTTGACTTAAATAAGTCAATCTAGTGATATTTGAAGCATATGAAAGAACTAAGAGGAATACCGTGAACAAGAAGCTATATCCCAAATCAAGAACTGTGCGCAGAAAATCGATTCTTCTCCACATCATCTTTAAATAATCAGCTGCCATGAAATACGCCTCGCCTGAAAAGTCCATGCCTCTGGTGCTAAGATTATAACAATGAGGATGTAACTTCAAGCAACGGGAATATGCTTTTTGGTCTAAAGTTACAACGACTATGTGTTTCAGAAACCTTTTTGTTTGATTCCCGATTCTAAAGCTCTCCAAAAAAAGATCAAACATGGAGTCTGGCTCAGTCCATGCATCATTCATAGTCGTAATTATCACTGTATTTGTACCCATAGTTGCATTTTCTAATATGCTTTTCAACTCATCCAGATTTATACCCTATTAAGTAAAAATGAAAGACAAGATCGAGTTAGAAATGAAAAACATCAACAAAAGATTTTGATATCGTATTCAAATTTATTATTGACAAGGTTTTTAGAAATCAACTATTAACCCCATTGTATAATAACCAATGTTTTAAAAACCGGTTTGAACCGGCCGGTTGAACCGGTTAGACAGGGAATCTGGGAAAGAAACGGTTCCACTATCACAAGTTTTATGTTTATTTTTGAACCGGATCGAACCGGTCAGTTTTTACAATAATCCGGTTGAACCGGTTAAATTGATAAAACACATGGAATTGAAACCTTTTTCATAATAAACTTTGGTAGTTTTTTCACATTTATTAAAAAGTCTCTGAATAAAAACACATGATCAATGTTATGAAGTTTTTTGATGCATTTATATTTATGTAGGACTTTATTTTCTTTTTAATGCATGTGGATTGATGTAAAACTTATGGTTATGAGTTATCTTAATGTATTTTGATTAATCTACAACTTGTTTTCATGTGTATTTTAATGTTTAAATTTGTGGACATCAAATTTTTTATTTTTGTATATATGTATGTGTATGAAAATAAAAAAAAAAAAGATGAAAATTATAGAAACCGGTTTACTCAACGGTTAAACCGGAAACCGATAACCATACTGATTCAACTAAAAAATTGATTTTTAAAACACTAATAATAACATATCAGACTTTGAATATCGACACTTAACCCCTCTTCTAATAACAATATAATATACTTTTTTTTGGCATCGCATTTAACGTACTGTTTATTGGTTAACATTATAATTATTAATTAATGTTTTTAAAAATCAATTTGGACAAGTGAAAAGGCAATAGAAGACTATGTTATACAACTTTTAGATAAATTATAGCCGATTTTATAATACAATGAAGCCTAAATTTTTTAATTAAGAATGTACAGTATCCAAATCAAATCCTTTCTTGTAGGAAAGTGATTCGTATATAATTTATTTTTTTTTCATGTAGAACAATTCTCATACTGCCCTCTGATATTTTCGTATATCATCACACACATGCTAACCTAGGAGTTTAATTATTGGTTAACTTAATCAACAGTTTTAAAAATACAAAAAAAAAAAAAAAAAAAAAAAGCAATATAGGGAAAAAGAGTTGAAATATGATATATAAATAATCATCAAACAAATATATTAATTAAACAATAAACATTTTTACATAAGCATATACAAATACAAAAAAATAATATAAGAGCTTACTTGGCTCAATTATTGTCCGGCAGATCATGCAAGTTTCATTATAGTTCCTAAAATACTGTGAATATTCTTTTTTTTTTTTTTTTTTTTTTTTTTTTTTTGTTACCAAGAAATGGTTCTTACAGACATATTAAAAATTAAAGTGATTTTGTACATTATATAATCAATGCAAATATGTGATACATGTTATTATTTAAAAAATGGTTTTTCAGAGAAAATAATTTATATTTTCCATGGTAGCATTGCTTTTCGCACATCTTAGGATCTTATTTCTCTATATTCTTCAAGTTTAGGCCCCCCATTTTTGTATTTTAGTGAGAATCTCTCTCTCTCTCTCACATATATATATATATATATATATATATATATATATATATATATATATATATATATATATATATATATATATATATATATATTAGGTTCAATATAGAACCAAATAAATGTATGACGGTAAATAAAAATTCTAATAAACTAAAAAGAAAATATAATCAATTAAATACATTTGGATTGATGTAAATCGGTTATGAAGTTTCTACATATCAATAATTCTCTTAAATTGACCATAAATAAACATATTAAAGTATATTAACAAATATTTAGAGATAAACATATATTAAATATTAGTTGTAAGACTCATGTATTACATGGAATATTTAAAAAAAAACGTTAAATATGAGGTCTAAATACTTGAAAACTATAAATTTATAAGAAAATAAAAAAATAATGAATAATTAAAATTGACATGTTTTTTATATTTTAAATTTAAGCAAATAATTTAAATAAATAAACAAAACAAACTAATAAACTTTAATTAAAATTTTTGAAATTAGAATGTAATTCATTAATGAAGTTGATATCTATTTATTAATATATTTATTGCAATTGTTACATTAAAATATTATATGAAATTTAATAAAGTAGGAAAACCCATAAAATGACATATGAAAATAAAATTAATTCAAAATTACCATAAATTAACATTTGTCAAATTGCAGGAGAGCATACAATATAGCAAAAATATTCTTTATTTATTAAGAAGGATGAGCATAAAAATTGGATAACAGTAGTAAAATTGATAATGAAAGTTGAGTGCTATTGAATTAGCATATGATCAAACGTGCAATTTGAAATTGTTTCAATTGTGCCTGGATTTAGAAGATATGCCACACGTTTAAGAGAAAATGCAAAAACCCAATTATGCTATAATAGTAAGAGTTTTGCTTGATAGTGGATAATAATTTGATAAAATTTACAAAAGTATAATCTTATCTTATCTGTCGACGTAAGGATCCAAGGGTTAAGAAGTTAGTTATGTGTGTATATTATAGCTAACTTATGTATTAATTTTGTATTCTACTTGGAGTATATACCATGCTTTAATTTTAAGAATAACATTTTCATATTATATATAAAAGTATGTCTATATTGATCTATACTTGTAAAAAAATAAATTATTAATATTACTATATATATATATATATATATATATATATATATATATATATATATATATATATATATTTTCTAAGAAGAATGAGCTAAATATTAAAATATAAATATTATTTAACATAAGAGAATTTCATATATGTTATTTTTAAATATCAAAATATCATTTTTGTAAAACTTAATTTCTAAATATCATATTAAATTTTTATAAAAGTTTAAAATATCATATATATACCTTCTTAAAAATCAAAATATCATATATATATATATATATATATATATATATATATATATATATATATATATATATATATATATGTGTGTGTGTGTGTGTGTGTGAATATTAATATCATTTTTAAAAATCAAAATATTATATATGTCATTTTTAAAAATCTAAATGTGAATATTAATATCTAAAATATCATCCATCTATGTAACGTCCGCAAATTCGACCTACACATTTTAAAGATTTTAAACTCTAAATTATCAAATAATTAAATCCTCAAATAAATTAGTCAAGAATCCTTCATATGTGATACAAGTTATATAAATAATATTTATATATTGCTTACATCTATTATGGAAAAATATTATGGGCTTATAATATTTGTATAAAACATTAATATGAATTTAAATAGTTATAATTAATAAACATCTAAAAATAAAAGCTTATTTAGAATAAATAATATTAATGATAGTTGTAGTGGTCGTAATGATGATTTCATAGATTTAAAGAATTCATATATATTAAATACTTAATATTTTGTTTTAAATATATTATGATAATGTTGCTTAAAAAGAGTTGGTATTTGATGTTGACTAAAAGATTGTATTTTAAAAAATTAGGATGAAAACATCTATCATTTTTTTTTTATAAAATTAATAATTTTGATTAGTTTTTTAATTTTAAATTTGAATTATAGTAATTTGGGTCCGTTGATAAATATTAAAGAGATTACCTTTTCTCATCTATTATTGCTACTTATATTTGAAAAAAAAAAAAACAGAGTGGTGTTTATTAAAAGTAAACTTATTATTCATTCTATTTTTGTCAAACTTTTCAACATTATTAGAAATATAAAATTTTAATATCTCTATTTTTTTGCATACATTCTTGAAGAAACAAATTATGTCTGTCACAAAAGACCAAAAACTTTTTTGTTAGTAGAATATAATTAGTTTGATAGTTTAAGTCTTGTTTACACATCGTATACAAAAACATATGTTAATCAAATGAGATTGAAAAAAAAAATATGATTAACGTAATTTTAAAATCTGTTACAAGTTATAATTAAATAGAAAATCCAATTACCAACAAAGGTTACCAACTTACAGTTGTTTGATATTTTATTTTAATTTAATAAAATATATTACAATTTTTTTTACAATATTGAATTATTTTTATAAATATCTATTTATGTCAATTTGTATCTCCAGCTAGTTTTTATTAAATATCCTTTTTTTTTATTAGCTAATCTTTCAACTAACAACTAGCTTTTCTATCATCAACTCGCTTATTAGCTACCGACTAACTTTTTAGCTACCAACTGTCGAACCGTTGATTTTGAAGGCATTGTGCGAAAACTAAAATGGGCCGTTAAGTTTTCGGATTAACAATGGATAGGGACAAATAGTGATAGATCAACCACACAGTAAGACGGTTAGTGCGAATTAACGACAGATAATGACGGATTACCAACAAATTAAAATTCCAGACCCCGTACCGACAGGTGCCTTGTGCAGTCGCACACACTGCATGTGTTTAGGGCCGATACTGATTACCAGCTAGCTATTGAGCTAGTATAGACAAAGTTGATAATGTCAAAATTATGTAAATCACACATTTGAGAAAATCAACTACAATAACAAATACACAAACTAAGATGTATATGAACGTGTTAAAATAATTTAGCAATATCATTCTATTATTGAATGTCATGAAAAATCATAAACCAAATACAATGAAGTGGTTATTATCTAGTTAATAGTAAGATATGTAGTATCGTTTATTATTATCCATACAAACACAACACATATGATTCTTGACAGTTGGCAGTTGGCACCCTCAAACATTGCGAAAGAAGTCAATCACTGGTCTTCGATTCATTTTTTTTTTTTTTTTTTTTTTAATTCAGAGGAAAGAAATTACTATATATAATGACTAATAAACGAATAAAACGATCATAGCCGTCTTATTTGATAATGTCCAATACGGTGTAAGAATAAATAAATATGCATATAACATCATCTATTTTAAAAAATAAATAAAAATAAATTGTAGTAAAAATATTGTTTTCCACCCTTCTCAATTTCCCAATTCAAAAATCATAGCTTTATTTATCGGTCAACTCGGTTAAATTGGACTTCCATCATCCACTTATCTTCACTTTGATTATATAAATAAGATTCTTAAAATACTAATTAAGGTTATATCAGATTACGATATATACCGGTTCAGCAATAAATACCGGGTCAAAAAAGGATCCAATATCTAAATTGAGCTTCATATAAACTCAAGAAAGGGGAAAAAACAAAAAAAATAAAAATAAAAAAAAGAATCGAGTGGATTATATGCTTACTGAATTTTCTATGTGTTCGCTGTCAGCCAAGGGGTTGTAGTTGCCAGAAAGTGGTAAAGGGTGATGATATAGAAGCAAGCATGAAATCGCCACAGTCGCAAAGATGATAACCATCTTAGGAGTTTGCTTGAACAGTTTACGGTGGTGGAAGAGGAGGAAGCTGAATTCCGATGGTTGTGACAACGACGGAGATTGCTCATCTGGATTGGCCGCCTTGTTCTGTCCGCTCTCCAACCCCATCGTGTGATATGGTCTATGGGTTTGTTCTTTCATGTGGGTTTTTCTTAAGCATGTTGATATATATATATATATATATATATATATATATATATATATATATATATATATATATATATATATATATATATATATATATATATATATATATATATATATATATATATATATATATATATAAGGCATGACTTGGATTATGCTATATAACAACAAACAAAACAAAAATAATAGCAAGCGAGGCTGGAATATTCCAAAAAGTAATTAAATAATTCATTCTAAATGATATATTTAGTAGTCGTATAACTCCAAAGTTGAAATAAATTAACAAGTTGGCTCTCTATAAAATACCATGAAGTTTATTTGATTTTGGAAAAGAAGTATTTCGTTATTTAGTGTTATATTGTTTATTTCATGACTAATGATTATATATGATTTTTTTGGAAAAAGAAATATGCTAATTTTGTTTCTTAATAAAAACTATGCTAATTTCTGTTTATGCTAAAATAGGAGATATTTTATTTACTATGTCAACTATGAGTCAATGGTCCAAATATCAAATAAATATAACACGTAATATAATTGTCATGTAGCTACTTTATTCATTTGATTTATTGATCAATAGAAATATTTTGACTACGATATCTAAAATATATTATATAATTCATAAAAGTAAACAACGGCATATCTAAAATATTTAATATAATTCATAAAAGTAAACAACGGCATACTAGCAAGGTTAGAGAAATTAAATATTATTTTATTTTTTATTTCTATAAAACCTTCTACCCATTTAAATGATAACATATCTTATATTAGTATATTAAAATATTATAAAATTTCATTAAATGTACGTAGGTTGTATTTGAGAATGAGATAGATTTTTGTTTTACAGATATGTTAACACCTGATTAATGCTCATGAAATATAAATAGCTAGGTGCGCCGGACTTCTTGAATAAAATGGAAGATGATAATGTTTGCAAACACGTTAAGACTTTGAGAAACTTAATTTATAGAAAACTTAAAAGCGGATTAAAAATGTCATAGGCGTGATAAATAAAATGTGTCCAATTTTTTTATATGAAAAACAAAGATATATTAATATATAAACAATGGTCCTATGTATTTTTTTTTGTCTACGATTAAAAATAAGTACTTTTGCAAAAATGATATTTCGAGAGATTTTGTTGTGTTTTTTATTATATTCGTAAAATGACTATTTTGTTCTTTATATAATTTTTTTTATAATTTTATTTCATATATTTAAATGTTTATTGTGATGTTTATGTTATTATTAAATTAAGCTAGTCTCACACAGTAACCCCACTCCACCACTCGATCCTAAACCTCCATGGAAACTTATCTCCACTATTTCCTAGTTTCATTCACCTTTTTTTGGATGACTAGATATGAAAGACATTCTTTCATTGTTGTCGGTATTCAAAATGATCCGGAGAGTCTACAACTATACAGTTTCTAAACTTATTCAGTCTATTTGAGCCTTATAACTCCTATAACATGCTATCACAGGATTCTATCTCTTAGTTGCCAAAAGACGGAATATGGTCATAGAATGCTTTTTAGGAGAGGTGATTACGAGAAAATGATACAAATGTTTTATAACGTTTTAATTAGGGTCGGTTCATTCGGCCTTTAAAGTTTTTTTTTTTTTTTTTTTTTTTTTTTTTTTTTTTTTTTTTTTTTGCTTTATCAGGAGACAAAGTAGGTGCTGACCGGTTTAAATGGTCCCCTTTACCTATGAAAATCGGTTTCTTATGCAAACTCTGCATTTGAAGCAGATGTGTCATCCATATCATCATTGTTTTGGTCAGACTTGTATATTTGGCTGCTCAGGTGGAAGACAAAAACTCTGGTGAGATTCAAGAACAAGAACTTAGATTCAAGAACAAGAGCCCATATCTCCTACCTCTGCCACCATCCATTGTCCCCATCCATCTTCCACCAATCCAATTTCTTGACTTGGGTGAATGATAGAAAATCATGATGAACATTGTAACATCCCAAAAATCAAGATAAAACATTTTTTTTAATAACCAAACCAAAAACCATAAATGTCTACAAAACATAATTTCTATAAGTCAAAATCACAAATCAGTGTATCCCAAAATCAAATCTCATTAAATCAGAAGGATGTGCACGATCAAGCCTTCGCCTCGCCCATATCATCTAAAGTACCTGAAACATAACACTTAAACTGTAAGTCAAAACTTAGTGAATTCTCTCAAAGTACCACACACAACCAAACAAATATACATAATGTATGTTGGGTCCACAGTCTCCCGATTGGATTTCCCACTCTGGCCCACAATCTCCCCATTGGATTGCCACTAGCCCACAATCTCCCCATTGGATTGCTCGGGTTTGTTGGCAAACAACACAGTGCAGTACAGCCTCAACCTACCCACATTATGTCGACATATGTAACATATAAACATATACCTAACAAGTACAGGTAAGCATACAGATCTAACAATCTAACATACAATCAACATAGCATCATCCTATATACCAGGATACATAACCTAGTGGGCTGACATTGGTGCATTCGACCCACAAGTACAATGAGGAGAAACTCACCTCACAGTCTAAAATGTAGGTGAACAGATCGTTGCTCTGACTGTTGGCTCTACCGGTCACATATATAATAGTAGTGACCCAAACTCAGTTTACTACTCAAATTACCCAATATACCCCTATTTCATACTTAGTCAAACCCCTGGTCAAAGTTCAAAGCCAAATACTCACTCAAAAGTCCTATAGCCACTTGTCATGTCGTGACCCTCTAGTGGTCACGTTGTGACCTAATAAGATAGATTAGTCAAGAAACATCATCCTCACGTCGTGACACCCAGGTGCTCACGTCGTGAGGACGCTTTGGACATAAACGCTTGATAAAACTCTTAACCTTTTTGGACAAACAACCAAAACCTCCATAATGTCGTATCTAGATGATAAAAATCATGGCTTTTTGGACATGCATGTCCCAAACACAAACTAAGGCACAAAAGAAAGAAATTACACCAAATCTCATACAAGAGTCTCAAAACTCAACCACACTTCAGATCTAGCACCTATTTTATCAAAGAGACATTAGAGATCCATAAAGTCGGCAACTTTATAGATTCCAAACACTATACCACCAAATCCATGAAAGAAAATGCATAAAAACCTAGATCTAAGCTTATAAACCCATAAAGGTATGATCATGAAAACTCACAATGATCTAGAAGGAGTGAAAATGAATGATGGAGAGGCTTGAGTGTCGAAGTGATGGATAGATGCTCTTCTTCTTCTTCCCCTTTGCTAGAAATCGCCACAAATGAGCTTAAAATCAACTATAGAGTGATAAAGTTCAAAGGGAAGTGTTGTGAGGTGATGGAGGTTAAGGGTGGGCTAACCCTAGCCCTCATTTCCTTTAAATACGGAAACAGATCTAAAAAATTAGGATTTGACTCTCAGATCGGCCTCACGCCATGAGCCATACATGTTCACGTTGTGAGCCCAAAGATGATGCGCGTTTTCACACATTCCCTTCACGATGTAACAGGCATCCCTCACGTCGTGAGTCGGGTGAAACTTCCAAATTCAACTTAATGAAATTTTTACCTAAACTGGATGTTACAATTCTCCTCCAATTGAATTAGACTTCGTCCTCGAAGTTCGATGTTATGAATAACTCAGGGTAGTGCTCTCGCATCTCTTCCTCAGGTTCCCAAGTCCATTTGGAACCCTTCTGATGTTGCCACTAAACTTCGACCGGTGGGATCACCTTGTTGTGCAAGGCCTTCGTCATCCTATCCAAAATTGCCACCGGCCTCTCAACATAGTTCATACAATCATCGACTTAAATATCATCCAAAAGAACCACTATCAAGTCATCATCTGCCACTTCCATAGCTGGGAAACATGAAAGTTGTTGTGGATCTGGTGAAGCCCCTCAAGCAGATCTAATAAATAGGCTACCATGCCTATCCTGGCGATCACTTCAAACGACTTGATATATCGGAGCCCCAAATTCCCCTATTCCTAAAGTGTATTACACTCTTCCAGGGTGATACCTTTAGTAAAACCATGTCACCAACCTGGAACTCCAACTCGGACTGACGCCTGTTAGCATAACTCTTCTATCAACTCTGAGCTGTCTGTAACCTCTACCAATCTATTGAATAAGATATGTCGTCTAAAGGACTACCTTGGTCTTTTCTATAACCCGGTGACCGATCTCTCCCCAACAGACTAGGGTACGATACTTCCTCCCATACAGAAGCTCAAAAGGCGGTGCACCGATACTGGAGTGATAACTGTTGTTGTAAGAAAACTCAGCCAGGGGAAGTTAGGAGACCCAACTCCCACCGAAATCTATAATGCATGCTCTCAACATATCCTAGAGCATCTGGATGGTCCGCTTACTTTGACAGTCAGTTTGCGGATGGTAGGTAATGCTAAAGTGCAATCTCGTACCCAATTCCTCGTGGAACCTCTACCAAAATCGAGAAGTGAACCCAACATCTCGATCAGATACAATGGAAACTTGAACACCATGACCAACAACGATCTCACGCACATACACAACGGCCAAATTCTCGGCCGATGAGATCTCCCAAATAGCTAGAAAGTGGTCGGTCTTGGTTAAACGATCTACTATAAACCATATCGCATCAAAGCTCATAGCCGTCCAAGATAACTTAGTGATGAAATCCATGGTGATCTGTTCCCATTTCTACGTGGGAACCTCCAAAGTCTGAAGTTTATCGTGTAGTCTCTGGTGCTCGGGCTTGACCATCCGACAAGTCAAGCACCTCTTGTAACGACCCAACTTTCACGTCCAAAAATTTCGTTTTAAAACATTACTTTAGAAAGCATTAATAGTTAAAACATTGTTTGATCAAACCATAACACAACATAAACCATGTCTAAAAGCCAAATCATACAACCGATCAAAATATCAGAGTATAAATCCCAGAGAATCTCGTAAATGCGGAAACCAGAGTGTGTGTGTGTGTGTGTGTGTGACATGCTGCTACCGCGTCGGCTCCTTTCCCCTAGCGGAGGAGGTACCTGAAACCAAAACTGAAAACCGTAAGCACGAAGCTTAGTGAGTTCCCCCATCATACCACACACCATACAAACATATAACATACATACTGCCAGGCTATTCTGGGGTGCCTGACTACCCAGTACGGCCATTCTGGGGTGCCGACTACCCGTGTCAAGCCATTCTGGGGTGCTGACTACCTGTGTCAAGCCATTCTGGGGTGCTGACTACCCGTCGGTCCTAACAACCGATCCTCGGGGACTAGTCCCCTCCTACTATCTCTATTGCATATAACAGAACAAGCCAGCATGCAAACATATCATCACGTACTGTCAGACATTTCTGGGGTGCTGAACTACCCTTCGGTCCTATCAACCGATCTCTACTTCTATCTCATATAACATATCATGCTAGCACAAAATATATCAGGTAGTGGCAAACCTAGATGATATCACAAAGACAAACATCTATCATACGACTCCTACTGGTGGGCCGGCATTGAAGTCGTAGACTCACCGCTACTGGAAGGTAACTCACCTCAAAGTAGCTGCGGATCTGATCGGGAACTGACTGCCTACTGCTGCTGCTGCTGCTCCGGAAATCCTCCGGCTGCAATTCCCACAACATACTCAATCAAACACTGCTAACTGTCCTTTGAGTAAAATGACCATTTTACCCTTGATCATGACCTAAGTCAAAGTCAGAGTCAACTTTCAGTTGACCCGACTCGCCGAGTTGGCTTTCCAACTCGTCGAGTCCCTACCCAAACGATTGTCCTGAATCTCGTTTCTACTCGTCGAGTTGGGCGACGACTCGACGAGTTCTCCTCCTAAGCTGATATTCAAGTCCTTCAACCTACTCGCCGAGTTGTATGAACAACTCGTCGAGTTCATCTTCATCCGATGAACACTTATGCTAAGACTCGCCGAGTTGTATGAACAACTCGCTGAGTCTGTTCTTGATCTAAGGAGATTGCCTTGAACTCGCCGAGTCAGGGCATTGACTCGCCGAGTTCCTCCATAGATGAGTTCAGTTTCTGACCTACTGAGTCACACCCCGTGACTCACTGCTCACTCGACACTACGAAACGGGGACAAACTCGGAGACTCGCGAACAGACTCGCCGAGTCACATGAACGACTCGCCGAGTCGTTGCCATGCACTCACTAAATACACAGATCTGCTCGATTCCTGTCCATGCCATCCACAGATCTGGACTCCTAGAACACGAATCACACGTAAAGTTTCCAACTTTACGTGTAGATATTCACCAATATGGATTTTAGGGTTCAATATGTACCCAAAAGGGTAGATCTAGGGTCTTCATGCAATAAGGGTCCATAAAGGCAACAGATCTGAGCTCCTGGAGCTCAACCATGCCTAGATCTAAGGGCCAATCAGCTTATTACGGAATAATTTGCACATACAAACTTGGGGATTGGCTCAAGAATGACTTAAATGAAGTAATGAGCATAGAAACAGGGGGAAAACGGATTATACCTCAAAGGAACTGCTGAAGGAGTACAAAGATGCCTGGATTCCTTCCCTTCCTCTTGATCTACTCCCCCTTTTGCCTCAAAACCTTCAAGAACACACAACAATGGCTTCAAACTCTCAATGAACAGAACGAGGGTTGGGAGGTCTGGGAGGTGAATGGGGGCTGGCTTGGGGCAGATATGTTGTTTAAAATAGGGTGCAAACCCCTAAAACTTAGGGTTTCATCAAACAGCTGTGACTCGCCGAGTCCAAGATATGGACTCGCCGAGTTGCCAACTTAAACGTGTCCCGGGTCCCGCATCTACTCGGCGAGTCGGACCTATGACTGGCCGAGTCCAAGGCTAAAAGAAGAGAAATACTCAAATAAGATTTACGTACCAGGAACCAGGTGCTACAAATCTCCCCCACTTATTTTAGACTTCGTCCTCGAAGTCTGCTGCTCGATCCTGAAACAGCTCAGGGTAATGCTCCATCATCTTGTCCACCGGCTCCCAAGTCCATTCCGAACCCTTGTGGTGCTGCCATTGCTCTTTCACTAGCTCCACCCTCTTGTGCCTCAAATCCTTCGACTTCCTGTCAAGGATTGCGACTGGGCACTCAATGTAGTTCAGGCTGTCATCAACCTGAATATCCTCCAAAGGCACAACTGCTGAATCGTCCACTAGGCACTTCCGCAGCTGAGAAACATGGAAAGTGCTGTGGATCTGGCTGAGCTCGGCTGGCAGATCCAGCCTATATGCCACCTTGCCCACCCGGGCTACGACCCTGAACGGTCCGATGAATCTCGGGCCCAACTTGCCCCGCTTCCTGAATCGAATGACGCCTTTCCAAGGCGACACCTTCAGGAGAACCATATCCTCGACTTGGAACTCCAAGTCGGATCGACGCTTGTCGGCGTAACTTTTCTGCCGACTCTGAGCAGTCTGAAGCCTGCTCTGGACCTGCTGGATCCTCTCGGTCGTCTTGAGCACCACTTCGGTGCTCCCCATGACTCTCTGGCCAACTTCACCCCAGCATATCGGGGTCCTGCACCTTCGTCCGTACAACATCTCAAATGGGGGACGGTTGATACTCGCGTGATAGCTGTTGTTGTAGGAGAACTCGGTCAGGGGAAGATAGGTATCCCAGCTACCACCGAAGTCTAGCACGCACGCCCGCAACATATCCTCCAGAGTCTGGATGGTCCGCTCGCTCTGACCATCCGTCTGCGGGTGAAAGGCGGTGCTAAAATGCAAACGAGTGCCCAACTCATCATGAAATCTCTTCCAAAATCTAGAAGTAAAACGCACATCCCTGTCCGAGATCACCGATATTGGCACTCCGTGCCGCGCCACGATCTCCCTGATATAGATGTCGGCCAATTTCTCGGCCGATATGCTCTCCTAAATCGGAATAAAATGAGCACTCTTGTTCAATCTATCCACGATGACCCAAATCGAATCCACTCCACGCGCGGTCCTGGGAAGCTTCGTGATAAAATCCATCGTGATATCTTCCCATTTCCACAGTGGAATATCCAACGACTGCATCTTGCCATGAGGTCTCTGATGTTCGGCCTTGACCTTCCTGCAGGTCAAACACCGCTCAACGTACCATGCCATGTCCCGCTTCATACAGGGCCACCAATAATCTAGACGAAGACCCCTATACATCTTCGTCGCCCCGGGATGAATAGAGAATCGAGACTTATGCGCCTCCTCCATCAAAATCTGGCGCACACCTCCGTGATACGGCACCCACACCCTACGGTGTAAGGTCAATAGTCCTCGGCTATCATAATCAAAGGAGGAAACCTGACCCACCACACGCTCGCTCTTCCGATGTTCCTCCTTGATAGCCTCCTGTTGGGCCTCCCGAATCTGCTCCAACAAGGGAGTCACTACGGTCATCCTCATGCACAAATCCCTGATCGGCGCCGCCTTGCGGCTAATCGCATCGGCCACCACGTTGGCCTTCCCCGGATGATAAAGGTGTTGGAATAATGTCTAAGGCTGCAACTATATTAGGCAAGTATTTGACCCGATTGTGCATGGTCCTTTTGGGTTGCCTTCACCATAGCAACTTGATAGGATGATTTATTAAGAGAGAGTAAATATTATTAATATATTATGGGAATAATATAAAGAATAATATATTGTTATTTGATTAATACAAGTCATAGAATTAATTGGAATTAATTTGGTGACTTAAAGAGATTAATTAAATAAAGGGGTATAAACTGTCAATTGCTTGATAGTTAAGCTTTAGACTGTAAATCCTTATAGATATACAAGGGACAGATTCTAGAAGCTAGGATAGCTTCAAAAATCGTCCATGACTTATCTAAGGAAAGGATTTGGATAGCCTTAAGAGAAGATTATCCAATTAGGATTTAGGTTGTAACCCTTAAGGAGTCTACAAGTATAAATAGATCCCATGCGCAAGGCAAATCGGCACCTCACCTAAAGTAAGAGAACCATGGCCGATTTCCTCCCCTCTCCTCTCTCCTAAATCATCTTTCTTGCTATTGGTGTTTGTAAGCCATTAGAGGAGTGACATTTGTGACTCTAGAAGCTCCAAGACCACAAGATCAACAAGGAACTCAAAGGTATGGTTCTAGATCTGTTTCAATGTTGTTATTTAACCTAATTAGTCTTTAGAAGTCATGGATTCAAAGCATGTTTAATTAGAAAGCCTAGATCCAAGCATTAGGGTTTTGCATGCGCACATAGGAAAGTTCTTATGGCTAAAACCCATCAGTGGTATCAGAGCATAGCTTGGTTTTCTTTAAATCGTTGCTTAATTAGCTGAAACAAACTTGCAAAATTCGATTTTTTGGTTTCTGAGTCATGGACTCGGCGAGTCTCAAAGTGGACTCGGCGAGTAGGCCTGACTCGGCGAGTCCCTTTGTGCACTCGGCGAGTCCAGGCGTCAGGAATGGCCAGATTCGGGATTTTTTCATAATTATCTTATGGAAACTTACCTTAATCATAATAGATCAACCTAAATCCGATTTTATGATATATATGACTTTTATCTTGATCTAATTAAAGGTATTTATCAACTAATAAAATATTTGATTTCCTTATATGATAATTAATTAATTATTTTGATTATTTTGGTAATTATCCTGCAAGAAATCTTGAATAAATCAAATATAGATGATTAGGAAATTAATTGTTAATTGGAATTATTTGTTATTTGATCCTCTATGTTTTAAATGTTTAAAATTTGCCCTCAAGTTTTGAAGTTTATAATTTGTGATTAAAGGTTTAATTTAGACAACTTAAATTTCAAAACCCTAGATTTTAAAAAGTTTAAAATACAACCCTATACTAATATGATATTACTAGAATAATATATATATATATATATATATATATATATATATATGTATGTATAACTAAATGCTAGTCTTACCGTTAGTAGGCCTCATTCACGAAGCCGATCTATAAGGTGGGTATAAGGTTGCGGCCTATAAAATGGCGCTTAATGGGTGTACACTCACACCCATCGCTTGCTTGATTGGTGGAGGGTCGTTAGCCGAACAGGTAGGATAAGGCAACCTCATCCTCTCATTAAAAGTATAATAAGTAATACAAAGTAACTACACATTTTTTAAAATTTCTCAATCTTAGTTACTTTAGGAAAAGTGAATTGATGCAATCTCATGAAATTACACTTTGCACCCTTGCTAAGAAGTTAGTGGAGCGTGTGTGGTTTACCGGCACACTAATTGGTTCTAAGCAAAGGTGGCAAAGGGTGATTCATTGTTTATCATAGTTCGATGGAGCGTGTGTGGTTTACTGGCACATCGAATAGGTGATCGTTACAATGAAGGCACCATGTGAATTTGCATGGTAATTCACACCCGCTTTGTGATCCTCGGTATCCCAGTCACAAACAAGAGGGGTGTATCGAGATTTAAACATGCCATTGAATAGTTTCAATGAATCTCATTCGAACCTAGGAATTCTCAATACATTTAGGACTAATAGTTAAGTTTTGTGATGGAGAATTAGTGAATCGTCATTCACTTACCTTCAATTTATTTGCATGTTAGATTACGACATCCCTTTTCTAGTATGTAAATGTTATTGTTGGATCCTAGCCCTAATTTTCTTATTGGGTGATAATTAGGGATTCTTATTCTAATCTATCTTTGTCCTTTTTCTTTTGTAGATGTCGAACGCAAACAACGCTGCTGGTAGTTCTTTCACGTTGATGAGCCTTTGCCAAAAGGTCACCTTCGATGGAACGAACTTTAGCGAATGGATAAGGTACATTCGCACCATTGCTCGCTATGAGGACAAGGAGTATGTCCTTGATGAGAAGCTCGAGAAAATCAACCATGAAATCGCTACTCCGGCCGAAATCACCGCTTTTGAGACTCATGAGCGAGATGCAACGAAGGTACATTGCATCATGATTGCCACCATGAACTCCGAATTCCAAAAGTCCTACGAGGACATGTACCCGTACGAGATGCACCAAGACTTATTGGAGAGATACCACCAAAACGCGAGACAAGAGCGTTATGAGATTTTCACCAACATGATTTCTGCTAAGATGGGTCATGGAGAATCTCTTACCGTGCACTTGCAAAAGATGCAAAGGTATGTCGACCGCCTTCGCAAGTTAAATGTTGACTTTGGAGAAGACTTGGCGATCGACATGGTGCTTCACTCTTTGCCTCCGATGTACAACCAATTTAGGATGACCTACCACATGAACAAAGAAGAGGTCACCCTAAGCAAACTCCAAGGTCTCTTGAGGGTTGCTGAGAGCAACTTCAAAGACAAGTTTGTTGCACCTACTCCCAATCCGACTACTGCTCCTGTCTTGGCTATTGGTCAAGGAAAGGGAAAGAAGAGGAAGGCTTCATCGAAGAACTATCGCAAGGTCAAAGCCCGAGATGGTGCCTCTTCTAGTGGGACCAAAGTTGATCCCGCTAAGCCCTGTCCTAACCCGAAGGAGGCAGAGTGCCACCACTGCCACAAGATAGGACATTGGAAGAGAAGCTGCCTAGAGTACCTGCAAGCAATCAAAGAAGGAAAGATCAAGCCATCTTTCGCAGGTATATACACAATTAAATCTAACGATTATAATCATGCTATTTCTTGGGTTCTTGATACCGGTTGTGGTTACCACATTTGTTCTAATGTGCAGGGACTAAAAAGAATTAGGGATGTGGAGCAAGGAAGAATCAATCTAATCATGGGGAACAGAAGATCGTCGCCTATGACCAAGATTGGAGTGTATTCTTTAGTGCTTAGGAATAATTTGTGTTTAGATTTGAACAATTGTTGCTATTCGCCAAAAATGGCTAGAAACATCATTTCATTTCATGGTTTGTTTAGACAAGGTTTTAGATTTTCTTTTAATAATGAGAATGGTTCTATTTTGGCTTATCTAAATGGTGTCTTTTACTTTGAAGCTATACCATGTAATGGAATATATGAGACTGTTATGATTGTTGATAACTTAGGAAATGATGTTTTGAATATAGATTCTTCCACTAGTATGGATAAAGCATCCTTGTGGCATTGTCGTCTTGGACATGTCAACAAGAAACGCATAGCCCAACTCCAAAAGGATGGAGTGTTGGAGTCATTCGACCTTAGGGAAGATGACACATGCGAGTCTTGTTTACTTGGAAAGATGACTAAGTCACCCTTCACGAGTACATGTGAAAGGGGTGAAGGTCTATTGGACCTAATACATACCGATGTATGTGGACCATTTAGATCAACCACGAAGGATGGAAACCGCTTCTACGTGACCTTTACCGATGATTATAGTAGATATGGGTATATCTACTTAATCAAGCAAAAGTCAGAGACCTTTGGAAAGTTCAAAGAGTTCAAGAATGAAGTGGAGAATCAATTGGGCAGGAAAATCAAGATGCTTCGATCCGATCGAGGAGGAGAGTACCTAAGTCTTGAATTCCACGATTATCTCAAGGAGTGTGGAATAGTTTCGCAATTGACGCCCCCTAGGACACCGCAGTTGAATGGTGTGGCAGAAAGGCGTAATCGAACCTTATTGGATATGGTTCGCTCTATGATGAGTCGTGCTTCACTACCTATCTCCTTCTGGGGGTATGCCTTAGAGACTGCCGCCCATATCCTTAACCGAGTCCCTACCAAGAAGGTTGCCAAAACACCTCACGAGATGTGGACAGGGAAAGCTCCCTCGTTGGCACATATCAAGGTTTGGGGTTGCAAGGCTTTCGTAAGATGAGATACTCACGACAAGCTTGAACCTCGAAGTGAGAGATGTATTTTCATCGGCTACCCGCAGACATCCTTTGGATATCTCTTCTATAGACCAAAGGACAATGTTGTCTTCGTTGCGAGGAGAGGAGTTTTCCGAGAGCGAGAACTCATAAGCCAAGGAGACAGTGGGAGGCAAATCGAACTTGAAGAGATTCAAGAGTCGATAGATGAAGGAACCTCTACCGCTGGCACTCAACCCGAGGAGGAAACTCTGGTTGAACCAATTAACGAGTCCTTACCTCTTAGACGTTCCGATAGAGTTAGAGTTCTACCCCAGTTTTATGGTTTTCATATTACTACCAAAGGGGACACGTATATTAGTGATGGTACACTAATAAATCTTGATGAACCTAATAGCTATAAGGAAGCCATGGCAGGCCCGGAGTCTGCAAAGTGGAAAGAGGCAATGGATAGAGAGATCCAATCCATGTATGACAACCAAGTTTGGAATTTGGTTGATTATGTGCCCGGACGTAAGACCGTTGGGTGCAAATGGATCTTCAAGAAGAAGACCGACGTGGATGGAAACGTACACACATATAAAGCGCGATTGGTTGCGAAGGGATTTACTCAAACTCCCGGAGTTGACTATGATGAGACCTTCTCGCCAGTTGCGAAGATTAAATCTATTAGAGTGATGCTAGCTATTGCCGCATTTTATGATTATGAGATTTGGCAAATGGATGTCAAGACCGCTTTCCTTAACGGAAAGTTGGCTGAGGATGTTTACATGGCTCAGCCCGAGGGGATTGTGGATCCGAAGCATCCGAATAGAGTGTGTAAGCTTGAGAAGTCCATTTATGGACTTAAGCAAGCGTCTTGCAGATGGAATCTTTGCTTCGATGAGAAAGTCAAAGAGTTTGGATTTGTACGAAGCGAAGACGAGTCTTGTGTATATGTCAAAGCCAGTGGTAGTATAGTAAGCTTCCTCGTTCTATATGTCGATGACATATTACTCATAGGAAACGACATCCCGACTCTGCAGGAGGTTAAGTCCTGGCTCGGGAAGTGCTTCGCTATGAAGGACCTCGGAGAGGCTTCTTACATTTTGGGAATAAGGATAGTAAGAGAAAGAAGTAAGAGACTAATTGGACTTAGTCAGAACACTTACTTAGAGAAGGTACTAAAACGTTTTAGTATGGAAAACTCGAAGAAGGGAGAATTACCGATACAAAGTAATGCCAAGTTGAGTAAGACTCAAAGTCCGAGTACCGAAGCTGAAATAGCAGAAATGAGCCGAGTACCATACGCTTCCGCAGTTGGCTCAATCATGTACGCTATGACTTGTACTCGCCCTGATGTAGCCTTCGCTTTGAGCATGGTTAGCAGATATCAAGGGAATCCTGGCAGAGCACATTGGATTGCGGTGAAGAATATCCTTAAGTACCTTCGGAGGACGAAGGAATGGTTCTTAGTCCTCGGAGGGAGTGATGACTTGAAGGTGCGAGGGTATAGTGACGCCAATTTTCAGACCGACAGGGACAACTACCGGTCGCAGTCGGGCTGGGTCTTTACCCTAAATGGAGGAGCAGTGACATGGAAGAGTTCCAAGTAGGAGACCGTAGCTAATTCAACGTGCGAATCAGAGTACATTGCAGCGAGCGAAGCGTCAAACGAGGAAATATGGCTAAAGAACTTCATCGATGATCTTGGAGTTGTACCTGCCATAAAGGAGCCCATGGAGATTTTCTGTGATAACGAAGGAGCGGTTGCCTTGACCAAGGAACCGAGGGATCATGGTAGATCAAGACATATCGACAGAAAATATCACTTCATTAGACATCGTGTAGAAGAAGGACAACTCGTAGTGAAGAGGATATCATCAGAAGATAACCCAGCAGATCCGCTTACGAAGGGACTAAGTAGGGTTAAGCACTTACAACATGCTAGGAGTATTGGGCTAAAGGATGATATTAGCATAGATTAGATAGTATTAGAAATGTGTAATAGATAAATGTAATTAACATTTGATGATTAAATAAAGGAGTTTTATTTATGAGTAATGTTACTATCTTATGTTAATTGTTTAACTATTGTTTCATTTTGCATGTTTTGACTTCCAGAATAATTGAGTTTATTAGGAATAATCGAATTGTTCAAATTGTCCACAATCGTTCATATGTTGGAAGTAGATATGAATGAAGATTGTCATGAATTGGTGTGTAGATTGTCTAAATGGTTTTAGACATAGCAAAGGGTTGCTACAACGTTCATGAGTGCTTATGAACTAGTTTTGAGCATTGGAACAAACCCGCACTTGCTGGAATCACCTTATGGAATACGATATAAAAGGTGATCGCAAGACGATAATATCATATAGTCTTAAAACCTAGATATATGGTTTGTTATTTGTTAATTGGTTGTACATTGATAATGCGAAAACGCATCAGTAACTCAGTGTTATAAAACGCATTGTTGTGTATAGTTGGTTAATGAATAAGTAAATGCATATAAGTCGAAGTTTATCTGTAACTTTTATCTAAGAAGGTGAAAGTGATATCTCGGCCGCTCGATGATTTGATTTGAATTATGTGCCGGGCCCGGTCAGAACTGAATTGATGTGTTCGATTAAGTTCTATGTCGAATAAATCAGAGATCGAGAAACCTAAATGCTTGACTAACTATTCCATAGGATTGTCAGCATGATATCTAACAGAGGACTGTACGATCCCTTATCTAAAGGACAAGATTGATTAGATCAGAGTTTGACGGCGTCTTTGAGAGCTACGATTGCAAACCGAATTGTACTTGTGCATATAGTTACTAGACTTATCCAAGTGGGAGACTGTTGGAATAATGTCTAAGGCTGCAACTATATTAGGCAAGTATTTGACCCGGTTGTGCATGGTCCTTTTGGGTTGCCTTCACCATAGCAACTTGATAGGATGATTTATTAAGAGAGAGTAAATATTATTAATATATTATGGGAATAATATAAAGAATAATATATTGTTATTTGATTAATATAAGTCATAGAATTAATTGGAATTAATTTGGTGACTTAAAGAGATTAATTAAATAAAGGGGTATAAACTGTCAATTGTTTGATAGTTAAGCTTTAGACTGTAAATCCTTGTAGATATACAAGGGACGGATTCTAGAAGCTAGGATAGCTTCAAAAAGCGTCCATGACTTATCTAAGGAAAGGATTTGGATAGCCTTAAGAGAAGATTATCCAATTAGGGTTTAGGTTGTAACCCTTAAGGAGTCTACAAGTATAAATAGATCCCATGGGCAAGGAAAATCGGCACCTCACCTAAAGTAAGAGAACCCTGGCCGATTTCCTCCCCTCTCCTCTCTCCTAAATCATCTTTCTTGCTATTGGTGTTTGTAAGCCATTAGAGGAGTGACATTTGTGACTCTAGAAGCTCCAAGACCACAAGATCAACAAGGAACTCAAAGGTATGGTTCTAGATCTGTTTCAATGTTGTTATTTAACCTAATTAGTCATTAGAAGTCTTGGATTCAAAGCATGTTTAATTAGAAAGCCTAGATCCAAGCATTAGGGTTTTGCATGCGCACATAGGAAAGTTCTTATGGCTAAAACCCATCAAAAGGATCTCACAATCATAATCCTTTACCACGTCCAACCACCGACGCTGCCTCATGTTCAGATTTGGCTGATCCATGAGGTACCTCAAACTCTTGTGGTCCGTGTAGATGGTACATCGAACCCCGTAGAGGTAATGACGCCAAATCTTGAGGGCAAAAACCACCGCCCCCAACTCCAAATCATGCATCGGGTAGTTCGCCTCGTGAGGCTTGAGCTGCCTTGAAGCGTAGGCAATGACATGCCCCCTCTGCATCAGTACCGCACCCAACCCTAAAATGGATGCGTCGCAGTATACCACAAAATCCTCTACGCCCTCTGGCAGGGCTAAGATCAGCGCCTCGCACAGTCTCTACCTCAGCGTCTCAAATGCAGCCTGCTGCTCAGGTCCCCACCGAAAGACCACGGCTTTCTTCGTCAGCCGCGTCAGGGGTACATCTATCTTGGAGAAATCCTGAATAAATCTCCGATAGTAACCTGCTAATCCCAGGAAACTCTGAATCTCAGATGGAGACTTTGGAACCTCCCATCTCATCACGGCCTCGACCTTGGCCGGATCGACCAGAATCCTGTTCTGGTTGACGAGGTGTCCAAGAAATTGCACATCGCGTAACCAGAACTCACATTTGGAGAACTTGGCATACAAGCTCTCCCTCCTCAGGGTCTCCAACACCTCCCTCAGATGTTCCTCATGCTCCTCCTGAGTCTTGGAATAAATCAAGATGTCATCGATAAAGACTATCACAGACCGATCCAGCATCGGTCTGCATACGCGGTTCATGAGGTCCATGAATGCGGCAGGAGCATTGGTGAGCCCAAACGGCATCACCACAAACTCATAGTGGCCATAGCGCGTCCGAAACGCGGTCTTCTGCGTATCCTCCTCCCTGAATCTCATCTGATGATAACCCGAACGCAAATCAATCTTGGAGAACCAAGATGCTCCTTGAAGCTGATCAAAGAGGTCATCAATCCTCGGAAGTGGGTAACGGTTCTTCACCGTTACCTTATTTAGCTCCTGGTAATCTATACACATCCGATGCGACCCATCCTTCTTCTTCACAAATAGGATCGGGGCTCCCGAAGGCGAACTACTCGGACGAATAAATCCCTTGTCTAGCAGCTCCTGCAGCTGCGTAGACAACTCCTGCATCTCGGGAGGAGCCAACCGATACGGTGCCTTGGCTATCGGAGCCGCACCAGGGATAAGGTCAATCCTGAACTCCACCTGTCGTTCCGGAGGTATCCCAGGTAGCTCCTCGAACCACCGGAACTTCGCTCACTGTCGCCTTACCCGCCTCCTGGGTATCCATCACATACGTGACATATCCTGCGCATCCCTCCTGAAGATAGCGCCTAGCCCTCGCTGTTGAACACACAGTGGGTCCACCCTGCAGCCTCTCGCCATGAATCACTAACTCCCCCCCGCTTGGGGTCCTGACCCGCACTAACTACTGCGCGCAATCTATCACCGTCCCATTAAGGCTCAACCAATCCATGCCAATAATCACCTTGTTCCCGCGCAACGGAATGGGAACCAAGTGTACCAAGTAACGCTCCTCAAACAAACGCAGAACGCAGTCTCGAAATACCATCGATGCTCGCACCAATCGATCATCAGCAATCTCCACATCCAAAGGGCAGTCTAACTCGACCGATGACTCATGAAACTTCTTGCTAAGCGCAAGAGAAACAAATGATCGGGACGCACCCGAGTCGAACAACACCTGAACTGGAAGGCCGTTCACATGGAACGATCCTAATGCATACATATACATACAGAGCACATATCAATAACATAACATCATAAGAATAAGATAGAGGGAAGGAATCATACCCGTCACCACATCAGGTGCGGCGCGTGCCTCCTCGGTAGTCAGCTGAAATGCTCGGCTCCTCACCACTGGAGCCTCTACCTTGCTCTGCCGGCCATCCGTGATCCGCAGGGTCGCTGGAGCTGGCGCCTTCACCGGCGCTGAAACTGTCAACTGGGGGCAATTGGCCTTCTTGTGGCCCCTCTGGTTGCAGTGGAAACACAGCAACTCTGATGTCTTAATAACTGCTGCCGGAGCAGTGCAATCCTTGCTGATGTGCCCAGACTTGCCGCACTTGTAGCAGCCTGATGATCCCATCCTGCACGCCCCCTCGTGCGGCCTGCCGCATTTCCTGCAGCGGCTCGGTCCTGACTGGCCTTTCAGCCTACCATCTGATCCCTTGGGCTTCTTCCCTGAAGCCCCTCCTGTCTGTCCCTCCTCTGATTTCCGTTTCCGGATGTGCTCCAAATCTATCTCCCTCTCCCTCGCCCTGGCAATCATAGAGTCCAAGGTAGGGCAAGCAGAAAAGCTAACATGCTCCCTGATGTCAGCTCGTAGCATATCGTGATAACGAGTCCTCCTCATATCCTCGTCACCAGCATACTGGGGCACCAACAAAGCCCTCTCCCGGAACTTGGCGGTGATCTCCGCCACAGTCTCCGTCGTCTGTCTCATGTCTAGAAACTCCCTGGCCAGCTGCTGAAGCTCGACAGCCGGCGCAAACTCTGCCCTGAACCTGGTCACAAAGTCCGACCAGGTCATAGCCTCGACAGCTGAAGCTCCCAACGAGTCACCCACTGACTCCCACCAATCCCGGGCTCAGTCCCGTAAACACCCTGATGTATACCTCACCTTCGACCCCTCGGGGCAGAAGCTAGTCAACTGTGCAGACTCGATGTCTGCAATCCATCGCCTGGCAGCAATGGGGTCTTTCACCCCATGGAAATCTGGCGCACCACTGCCCCTGAAGTCCTTGAAGGACAGTGTGTGAGATCCTGACTGGCTAGATGCCATATCACTCCTGAAGGCCCGAAGGCGATCCTCCATCAACTCCATGATCCCTTCCTTGATCGACCCAAAGAGGATGGGGGTCGACTCAAGGATGCCTCTGGTAATCTCTGACGCGATGAACTCGCGTAGTCCCTCATCTACCGGCTCGGAACCTGATCCTGAACCTGACCCCTCTCCTGAACCGCCATCTACCTGTTGGTTTTTGAGCAATCTAACACTTCCTAACTATGCATGCAACCCTAATAAACCTTAGATCTATGTTTGTCTAAATACATGCAAAATAATAATTTTCCAAGGTTTAGAACCTATCTAACATGGCATGGGGAACATTTCAACATAAAAGAGTTAGAAGAGATTACATACCTTTTAGATGAGTTTGGTTCTTGAGGAGTTTGAGGGCCAAGCACCAATAGTGTGAATACCTTAAATGGAATCACAAAACACCACAAACTCTTGGAAAACTTTGAGAGAGAATACACACTTGTATTTTCGGCCACACACAAGCACACACACACTAGTTCACTAGTTACCCTTAGGGGCCATTTCATGCAACATAAGCATGCTTATATAGTGTGCATGGTTAGGGTGAAACCCTAATAACCCATGTCTTTTCCTTTCCAAGGATCCATGGGTTAAAATCTCCATGGATCATCCATGGACTTCCATATAAGCCTAGCCCATTAACAAATGAGTGTTAGCCCACACCATATAAAACCAATAGCCCATAATCTAATTAGTCTTCCTTTTAATCTCTAAATTAATTCATAATTAATTTAAGACTAATACTAATTAAATAACATAACTTCATATTAATATATTATAACTTATAATATATTAATAAACATATGTGTATAACTCTCATAAAATTATCCATAAATAGTTCGGGTGAGATGCAACCCAAATGGACCATGCCGGGTCGGGTCAAGTATATACCAAATAAGTTATGGACTTAGACACCTTATCCAACAGACTCCCACTTAGATAAGTCTAATAACTATATTTGCGTATGTTACTTCAGGAACCAACCAGCAATCGTAGCTCTCGAAAACTCCGTTGAACTATGAAGCGCCATTTTAGATAAGTGATCATATAATCCTCTGTTCTCATGATATCAGCCGGACAAATACATGGAACAACGTCGTACTTATTGTCCAGCAGTTTGTTTCCCAATTTTCGATTTGTTTGACAAAGAACTTAATCGAACACATCAATTTAGTTCTGACCGGCCGGTACATAGGTCACAACAAAATCATCGAGGGGCCCAGATATCGCTTCTATTTCTAGAAGGAACAAATAAACTTCGACTCATATGCTTGTTCTACTACTTGTTGAATTGTACACAAAGGCACGTTTTATAACATCAAGTTACTGATGCGTTTACGTGCAATCAATGCACAACCAACTCATAGGTAACAACTCATATCTCTAGGTTTGAAGATTTATATGATATTACCGTCTCATGATCACTCGAGATAAATTCCATGAAGTGATACAAGTGAGCATGGGTTTATTCCAATACTCATAACTTATGAATTTTGTAGCAACCATTGCTATGACTAAACCCATTTAGTCATCTACATACTCGATTCATGACAGTCTTGATTCATACCTACTTCCAACATATGAACGACTGTGGAGTGTTTAAATAACTTAGTCATTCGGAAAGAATAACCTAGCTATTTTGGAAGTCAAAAAATGCAAAGTGAAACACAATAATAATCGAATCCAATATGGTCTCAGAACCCTTTTGAATATAAATAGAACCACCTTTTTATTTATCACCATATTGATTACACATTATTCATTGTATAATGTTTCAAATAATCAACTTAAGACTTGAATAAAACAACAGTCGTCCCATGCTCCTAGCATGTACACTTTGTTTTCTAAACAATAGTTATGCCATACTCCAAGTATGCACACTATGTTTTTCTATGATCCTTACATTGTGATGTAGATCAATTGAACATGATTCCAATGATACTCATTTCACAATCCCAAATCCTTATTGTAAATGTGAGAATCCCCGATTCCTATCATTTACCAAAAAAACTGTTAGATTTTAAACTTTTATGCAATGTTCCTCTTGTAATGATTATGCACAAAGTCACCAAAACCTTGTCACCAGTCATTACAGAGTATTCCAAAGAAGATCAACTTCTATGGAACGGAAGTCTCATATTCAAAGTACATTGCTTTTAACATCCTTCTTGCATTAAGGTTTTCTAATCTTACATAGATTGAATAACTTCCACCTATGGAGACATTTCCATAGTCCCATTTTGACTATCACTTCCGAACAAGAGTTACTTCTTTTCAGAACATGTCAATACGGTCCTTTTCGACAACTTACATCATACTTCCAACTTTCCCTGAGCAACCAATCTTTGGCGAACCTCAGATTGTCCTCGACAATTGCTTAATCACTTTAGTCATATCCAGTTCTAGACTTTTCCCTTCTCAATGCCTTAAGCATTTGGAAAATTTAGAAAAGATGAATATTATAGCACATGCAATCGATCCTATATCCGAAGCATATGGGACATGATTCATGATGTTTGACATAAAGACATGATACTAGACCAGTCTTTTGCTACAATATTTTTTATTTGCCATGTTTTCAAAATTTAACTATGAAGAGGGATGCCGTAATCATAATTGAATTTTGAAAACGCAATATATATAGAATTTCTTCAAGTTGAACCATTCCAACATAAAATTCATACATATATATTCTTGACTAAAGATGATTAAAATCTCAATCTAAGCTTTAGAATTGAAATGAAGTATAATTTCCTCTCCCTTAATTATAGCAAAACAACTTTTCAACCCCTACAACTTCATGAATTGAAACTTTGTTTTCTAAAATTAACATTTCTAACTTGCAACACTAAACGTAATAATCATGCTCCCACTAACATGATGATTATCAGCATAACACTTATGCTCCCACTAGCTCTGACATATTTCCAGAAATCTGCTGGACTTCTGAAATTTAGATTCATACACCCTTTCTTAGATAGCTCACATGTGTGTCTAAACAATTTTCAGAACTATGAAAAGGGATACCGTAATCATAGTCTTAATTTTTTAGACGGTTGCCATTTCTCACAAGTCCATGTTAGTGTGCCGGTGAACCACACGCGCTCCACTAACGACTTTTGAAAATGCAAATAACACAATTGATATCTACGTAAAATCTACTTAGTGAAAGCGTTTCATCACCATCATTTTCATGAATCGGAGAGAAACCTTATGACACTTAGATTTTATAGTGTATGAGTTCCTATCCATGTGAATTTGTCAAAACCATAATCACAAGATAAGGTTAATGACAAATTCAGCCTTACATGGATTAAACTTGTTCAATCTTAGTTTCTTGTCACCTTGGTTGCACAAGGCCCACCAATGCTTCCAAGTTGAACTCTGATAACTCACATGCAAATTCAACTTATTTGAAGTAGGTACAGAAATAAGAATTATGTCAACACGATAGGTTGCAAACCTTAAGTCGTGTGCTAGTGATAAATTACAGGTTTTAATCTTGAAACTCTTTCAGGATCTTTAAGGCTCCCACTGTCCCCTTGATGTATAAGTTTCCCCAGTCAAGAACCATTCCTTGACAAAACAAATATTCAAGGGACAATGCGGATTCTTATCAAGACTAACACTTCACACAATTGGTCTTAGTTGGTTTTTGTCTCATCCAAGACATTACAACTTACCAATCTCAAATGTACAAGAGTAGAATACATTTTACTCTTACATTTGACTAGTGTTAATAAATCTTCCTTTATGTCACTCCAGGTTACAATCTTGGAGTATGACTCTAAGAATTGTTTTGGAACGAAATATGACTCATCTTCTTGATTTTAACCAATCCAACAATTCATGACCTCTCTTCTTAGCCATAACAATGCACTAAGACGTCCTTAGAGTATGAATTTGTGATATGGTTTCATAATCATTAAGATGATCATGAAATATGATACTAAAGTACTCTCCCATCCTTTCAGATTTGAAAAACTTTTATCTTTTGCCTAATTTGATTCTTCTCATTTGTTCTGTCATACATTGTAACCTTTCCAATGTTACAGAATTATACTTAACCTCATAAGTATAATCATATTTACTAATCTTTGGTAAATCATGACAAATCAATCGTTGTGGTGGACCTTGACCAGCGCACACCCAGTGTACCTAATTCCTTAGTCCTTCAACTGACTCACATATACATGTGATCAAAGAATTAGTCTTAATTTTCAAAGATGAAAATTCTCATTCATCATCCAATACAACTTGTATGATTCCAAGTTTCTGTCCAATTGAAACTTGGGTGATGAAAAACTTTCTTCATTTGGTAAATTCAGACACTACCACAAATGAAAGAATCAAATCCACTTTCCAATATTGCTATTACTGGAAACATATAAGCAACAATTTTCCACAGATGCCATTGTAAGGATATTTTTAAAATAAATAAAATTAAAACCCTTTTTTTTCTTTTTTTTTTTAAACTTTGCGGAAAAACTTATCCTTACAATCCACATGAAAACCTTGTTGTTATCTATTCATAAGCAATATATTATAACTCTTAAGCAACAACTCAAAATTCTGATTGTCGAACCATGTGATCGAAAACCCACCTTTGCAATCAGAATCAACATATACTTAATTTAAGCTTCCTATCTTTTCTTTGATTCTTAAAAACATCAGCATGTGACCCATTCACATTATGTAATAAGAATCTCCAAATAGGAACTTAAAAGAGTTAGACAGTGGACTTTACCCGAAGTAGAGTCAAACCTCTTGACTTGATCAACCTTATGACCTTTCAGGTGAATAGGGGAGCTTCGCAACCAACGCCCCTTCCTTTGGCAACAAAACACATGGACCCTTTGGTAATGGCACATGAGACTATCTCAGAATTTGCCTTTCTCTTTACTATTTGGTCAATCGAGTTAACTATAGCCGATCCCTTTCCATTGGGAAGAGAAATCCTTTTCTAGATATCCAATGCTACCATTGTCAATGTCCATTTAAGAATTGTGAAGTTGTTCTTTTAATCAAATTTGCTTTAATGGTGTTCCAAATCATTGCTGATTCCACAACACCAAGCAAATAGATAACATCATGGAGCGTCATGTCATAGTCTGTCTCATAGTAGTCCCAAAGAGACTCACTATGTTACTAAGAAAGTGATTGAACATCCAACTTTCACGAGACTTTGACACCCAACTCTCCTGGCTTGTCAATATGTGACTTTATCTCCAAGATTTGAGCACACATAGACTATGCTTGCCAATAAGGATTGAGTGACTTTAAACTTTTCAAGAACTTGTGGGTGAGGGAGAATAATTGAAGGAGGTGGAGGAAGTGAAGCATGATGTTGAGGGACACCATCTTCAAGAGATTTGGGAAGATCATAGTTGTCTGAACCAGACATCTATAATGGGAGAAAATCAAGTTAGTTGATTCAAAGTCCTTAATATAACACCCAATATGAAATATTAAGGCTAGGACCCAACACAATATTTTATAATTTGGAAGAGGGATGCCGTAATCCAAGCTATAAAATATTTGAAGGTAGGCGAATGACGATTCACCAATTTCCACCATGAAAAACGAAATAATTTATTAGGTTTTAATTGGATTTGAAATTCCTAGATCTTTTGAGATTCATTGAACTTTTCAATGGCATGTTTCAATCTCGAGTGTGCCCTCTCAAATTTTGTGACTGGGATGCCGAGGATCACAAAACAAGGTGTGAATAACCATACCAATTCACTTGGTACCCTTAATATTATCACCTAATCAATGTGTCGGTTAACCACACATGCTCCATTGATCTATGACAAACATTAAGTCACCATTCGTGATCCTTACTAGTCCAAGTTAGTGTGCCGGTTAACCACACACGCTCCACCAACGACTTGGTAAGGTACAAAGTGTGAATTCCATGGGCTAGCACCAAATTCACATTTTTCCTAAAGTAACTAAGATTGGGAATTAAATAAAACATTTAGTTACTTTATAATATTCATTATACTTTTAATGAGAATTTAAAGTCATTGTCCTACCCGTTCGGCTAACGACCCTCCACCGATCAAGCAAGCGGTGGGTGAGAGTGGACACCCATTAAGTCGTCATTTTATAGGCAACAACCTTATACCCACCTTATAGACCGACTTTGTGAATGAGGCCTACTAATGGTAAAACGACTTGTTCTTATATATATATATATATATATATATATATATATATATATATATATATATATATATATATATATATATATAATTAACCATTAATGTTATAAATAGTATAAGTGTTGGATTTTAACTTTTAAAATTCTAAGTGTTGGAATTAAAGTTTATTAAAGTGTGTGAAACTTTACAAATTCCAAAACTTGAGGGCAAGTTTTGAAACTATTCAAAACTAATTAATTCCATGATTTATGTGTTTAAAGTAGTTTTAATCCAAAACCTCTTCAAGTTCCATAACTTGAGGACAAGTTATGGAAGACTTTAAACTAATACAAGAATTACTTTTCTTTATTTTATAACTTATGGAATTAATTAAGGTTACACTTTATTTATATATTTATTAATGAAGTGACTCTTGAACCTCCATAACTTAAGGACAAGACTCTTCATCTTTTGTAACCATCCAAGACTTTTCATTTCATAACTTATGAATTAAAGGTTCATAAAAATGAAGACTCTTCATTTTCATGTAACTTATGTGTTTTAAGTGTGTGTTAAAGAAAAGTGACCTTTGGATATCCATAACTTGAGGACAAATTATGGACTCCATTAAAACACATAAATGATCAAGAATTAATTCTAAACAATTCAGCAAATAATTCCTATCATCTTCTAAATTCATAAGAACATGAACATGATCATCAAAATCTCAATAATTATATGAACACATAAAATCATGGAATTTTGATTATAACTTTGAAATTGGTCCACCATCATCATTACCACATCAAAAACAGGTTTTATGAGTCCAAAACAGTTTAAGGTAATGACTCTAGACCAATTCCAGCACCAAAACCCAAAGATATGTTGTCTGGCGTTCCAACTCGTCGAGTGCATGAACCAACTCGCCGAGTTGGATGAGTTTTGCCTTGGACTCGTCGAGTCCCTTCATGGACTCGGTGAGTCAGCTATGCAGACAGCATAAAATCTTCGATTTTCAGCAATTTGCATCAAGTATTCAAACAAGCAAGCCTAGGCTCTGATACCACTGTTGGGTTTTGAGCAATCTAACACTTCCTAAGTGTGCATGCAACCCTAATAAACCTTGGATCTATGTTTGTCTAAATACATGCAAAATAATAATTTTCCAAGGTTTATAACCTATCTAACATGGCATGGGGAACATTTCAACATAAAAGAGTTAGAAGAGATTACATACCTTTTAGATGAGTTTGGTTCTTGAGGAGTTTGAGGGCCAAGCACCAATAGTGTGAATGCCTCAAATGGAATCACAAAACACCACAAACTCTTGGAAAACTTTGAGAGAGAATACACACTTGTATTTTCGGCCACACACAAGCACACACACACTAGTTCACTAGTTACCCTTAGGGGCCATTTCATGCAACATAAGCATGCTTATATAGTGTGCATGGTTAGGGTGAAACACTAATAACCCATTTCTTTTCCTTTCCAAGGATCCATGGGTTAAAAGCTCCATGGATCTGTTGGATTAGTGTCTAAGTCCATAACTATTTTGGTATGTACTTGACCCGATGGTGCATGGTCCTTTTGGGTTGCCTTCACCAAAGCAACTTGATAGGATGAATTATGGAGAGAAAGGATTAAATATGATTTATTAATATATTATGAGAATAATATATTAAAGGAGAAATCATATTGGTTAATTAATATTAGTCAATAATTAATTGGTAATTAGTTTTGTGACTAAAAGAGATTAATTAAACTTAAGGGTCTGGAATTGTAATTATAAGATAATTGCAATTAGGGCCATGGATTGCCATTTATTATAAGGTGGACGAATTCTAATGGGGAAGCCCATATGAAGTCGTCCAAGGCTTTAAGAAAAGGGCTCCATGGGTTGCTTAGGGCTTAAGCAACCAAATTAGGGTTTCCTTGTTAGATAACCCTAATAGCCTTACTATATAAAGACCCCTTATGCCTCAAAAACGTGGACAAGCAACCTTCTAGGGTTAGAACACGTTTTGGGCAGCCTCCATCCTCTCTCCTCTTCATCGTCTTGCTTATGGTGTTTGTGAGCCATTAGAGGAGTGACACTTGTGACTCTAAGCCTTCCAAAGTCAATTCAAGGAGGAATTGGGATTGTTATTGCTACATAACAATCAAGGTAATATCTTAAACCTAATTATATGTTAATATTGATTTCCATATGCTAGAATTAGGGTTTATAGTCTTGGATTCAAAGCATGTATAATAGAGAAACCTAGATCCAAGCATTAGGGTTTGTATGAGTACATAGGATGTCTTATGACCAAAACCCATCAGTGGTATCAGAGCCTAGATTGGTTTCTATTGTATTGATGCTTGTTGTAACTGAAAAATTCGATTTTTTGCATTCTGGAGGCTGGACTCGCCGAGTCCATGGCTGAACTCGCCGAGTCCAAGCCTGACTCGACGAGTCAACTCGTCAGAAGGAGGGTACTTCGGGATTTCTTGCTGTTTTTGCTTATGGATAGTTAACTTATCATGTTAGATCAATATTAATCTGATTATATGATATATTTGACTATATTTTTGATCTAATTGAGGATATTTATCAATTAATAAGATAATTGTTTCCTTATGTGATAATTGATGAATTATTTTGAGTAAATTGATAAATTGTTTTGCAAGAAATCGTTAAATAAATCAAATATGGATATTTATGTGATTAATTGTTAATTTAGATTATTTGTTATTTGATCCTTGTTGTTATGAAAAGGTTCATATTTTGCCCTTTAGGTTTTATAGTTTAAATTTGAACCCAAAAGTTTTGTTGTTTTGAAATTTAAATAGTTGAAACCCTAATGTTTTGAAAAAGGTTTCAAAACTTGCCCTCAAGTTTTGGAATTTAAATTTTGATTAATTGTTTAATTTTGATGTATATTTAAATTCTAAACCCTAATGTGTTGAAATGTTTCAAAACTTGCCCTCAAGTTTTGGAATTTAAAAGTTGATTAAAAGTTTAATTAGGAATGTTAAATTCTAAAACTCTAGTATAGTTTTGAAAAAGTTCAAATCACACCCTTATGGTTTATTAATTAATTAAGGTGTATAATTAATAGAGATTTAATAAATCCATAAAAGTTTAGGTTTACAATTTAATTGAATTAAAAGTATAATTGTTAAATTAGACCACCTAATATTTTAAAAGTATAAAATACACCCTATACTATATATATAACATTAAAAGTCTAACATTATATATATGTATGAGTAAAAGTCAGTCTTACCGTTAGTAGGCCTCATTCACGAAGCTAGTCTATAAGGGGTGTTTAAGGAAATTGCCTATAAAATGGCGATTGAATGGGTATCCACTCTTACCCACCGCACTCTTGACTAGTGGAGGGTCGTTAGCCGAACGGGTAGGATAGGACGAAACCTTCCATTATAAGTATAATGAATTACTAAAGTAACTAAATGTTTTCATAAAATTCCCAATCTTAGTTACTTAGGCAAAAGTGAATTGATGCAATTCCATGAAATTACACTTTGTGCCCTTGCGAAGACGTTAGTGGAGCGTGTGTGGTTAACCGGCACACTAAATGGGTCTAAGAAAAGGTAGCAAAGGGTGACTCAATGTTTGTCATAGTTCGGTGGAGCGTGTGTGGTTTACCGGCACATCGAATAGGTGACTGTAACATGTGAGGGCACCATGTAGTTTGCATGGTTATTCACACCCGCTTTGTGATCCTCGGCATCCCAGTCACAAACAAGAGGGGCATATCGAGATATAAACATGCCATTGAAAGTTCAATGTATCTCAAAGGATCTAGGAGTTTTCATAGATTTAAAACTTAAATTTCTTTTTCGTTTTTCATGGTGGAAATTAGTGAATCGTCATTCACTTACCTTCAAATATTCTGCAACTAGATTACGGCATCCCTTTTCTAGGTTGTAGAATATTGTGTTGGGTCCTAGCCTTAGTATTTCATTTGGGTGATTTACTAAGGACTCAATCAATCAACTAACTTGAATTTGTTTTTCTCCTGTTTTGTAGATGTCAAAGTTCGACAACTATGGTCTTCCCAAATCCCATGGAACAAGCATTCCACATGAAGATGGTATTCCACGATTCAATCGAGGAACGAGAAATCATGCTTCACTTCCTCCTCCTCCTCCTATTGTTCTCCCTAACCCACAAGATCGAAGAATTGAAAGGTTCAATATCACTAAAGCCCTATTGGAAATGAAACATGAAGATGGTAAACCCGTGTGTGCCCACGTTCTAGAAATGAAATCACACATTGATAGGTTGATAATGTTAGGTGTGTCATTCCCAGATGAGTTGGCTGTGAATTGGGTTTTGCAGTCACTTCCCGAATCATATAATGAGTTCAAAAGAAAGTATTATATGATAAATCATGACGACAACCTCATTGACCTAACTTACATGCTCATTGCTGCTGAATCAGAAATGATTTGGCGAAGCAATGGAGCGTATTTGTTGGAAAAATCAACCGACCATGCTTCCGAGGACGTTCTAGGAGAACCGACCTGCGTTTACTGCCAAAAGAAAGGGCGTTGGATACAAGTCTGCCCAAAGAGCCTGAAGAGTCCAGAAGATGGGAGAGTCAAAGAGTATGGCTGCGCTTCAGGTAAAATCCACTATCTAACTCCATTAAGTTCCTATTCATTAATTCTTAATACATAATGTAATAAGATTGCATTTGAATGTTTTACAGGATCGGTGAAAAGAAAGGAAGCTTGGTGAAAGAGCAAGATGAATCTAATCACAAGGAATGGATCTTGATCGCATGGACTTGAAGATTAGATTTTGATCTTAGATAGTTATGATAGAGTTGTTAGAAATTTTTCTTTTGAAATACATAGTTTTCAATGGATTTTGCATTGTAAGGACATATGTTTTCCGCTGCTTTTATAAATAAAATAAATTTTCGTTTGACTTATTTATTTATTTGTTTATTTCCTTGCAATGAAATCGTCATGAAAATTGGTGTTTGCATACTTCTACAACAAATGGATTTGTTTCTTATTATATTATGGAAAGTCGAGAATTTACCAAATAAGGAGAGTTTCTCATCGCCCAAGTTTCAATTGGACAGAAACTTGGAATCATGCAACGTGGATGCACGATGAATGAGAAATTTCTTATTTGGAAATTAGTCTAATTCATTGACAAAGTGTCAAGTGAAGGACTAGGAGATCGAATACACAAAGTTGCGTGTTGATCAAAGTCCACCATAAGAGTAACAATGATATTCGTCATTATTTACTAAAGGTTTAGTAAATATGATTATACTTACAAGATTAAGTGTAATTCTGAATTGATTAAAGGGTTTAAATCAATAGCAGAACGAATAAGAAGAATCAAGTAGGCAGAAAGATAAAAGTTACTCCATTCTAAGATGAAGGGAGAGTACCTTTTATGCTTTATGATAGGTCTTAATGATTAAGAACCATATCTCAATTGATCCTCTAAGTGAGTCTTAGTACAATTGTATGTCCAAGAAGAGGAATCAAAGAATTGAAGAAATGGTTAAATCAATAAGTCAATCATACTTCGTTCCAATAACAAGTCTTAAAGTTAAGATTGTGACATTGAGTGAAAAGTCTTAAGAAGGTTTGAAACTTTCATTAAATGTGGAAAGTTGTGATGTCTTGGATAAGACAAAGACCAACTAGGACCAATTTATGAAGTGTTTTGATAAAAGCTACACTAACTCTTGAATATTTGTTTGTCAAGAAATGGTTTTTGACAAGAGAATCCTATATGTCAAGGAGTCAGTGGGAGTCTTAATGGTCTTGAAAGGTTTCAAGAACAAATCAAATAAACCTTATCGATCATCACTAGCACACGAGTTGAGGTTTACAACCTATCGTGTTGACATTATTTTGATTCTGTGCCAATCCAATCGAGCTAATTATGCATGTGAGTTCTATGAGTTCTCATTTTGAACGCATAAAAGGAAAAGCACCTTAATCAATGAAAGGTACATTGATAGGAAAGGGTGAGCTGCTTGGAAGACATGGTGGGCAGCTGTGCTACCATAAAGGCAAGAAATCGAGATCAAGAAAGTTTGATCCATAAGAGTTTGAATTTGTCGTAAACTTTGGTTTTGACAAATTCACATGGATAGGAACAAATACATTGTTTAAATCTAAGTGTCATAAGATTTCCTCCTTCATGAAAATGATTGTGAGTAAATGCTTTCACTAAGACAGATTTTAAGAAGATAGTGATTGTAAAATTGCATTCTCGAATTTAATTATGGTTACGGCATCCCTTTCCATAATTTGAATTGTGAGGTTTGGCAATTAGTCTTAATTGTTTAGACACACATATGAACTATTGAAGGCAAATGTGTATAAGTTCAAGAAACCTTGATAAAAGATTATCAAAGCACTAAGTATTAGAAACATGAACTTAAGAAATTCGATAAGCATTGTTTTTCTGAAAGTTAAGATGTTTATGAATACATGTCGAAGCTAGTGGGAGCATAAGTGTTATATTTTATAATAATCATCAAGATAGTGGGAGCATAAAAGTTATGATTGTATGATTATTAAGGAAAGTATTGCAAGGTTAGCAATATTAATTATAGAAAACAAGAGTCATACTTTGCAAAGTCGCAATAGTTGAAGAGTTGTTTTGCTATAATTAAGGGAGAGAATATTATGCTTCATTTCAAATCTAAAGGTTTAGGTTGAGAAATGTTAATAAAATTTAGTCAAAGGTACAAAGTGTGTTCTTAAAATTTTGATTATGATTACGGCATCCCTCTTCACAATTTGAATTTTGAGAACATAGCAAATAAAACATTATGCGTCGTGTCCCATACGCTTTGGGTAGAGGATCGATTGCAAATGCTTTAGTGTTTGACCATTCTAAAATTTTCCAAATGTCGAGCACATTTAGAGGGAAAAAGGACTAGAATCGGTTTAGACTAAAATAATTAAACAACTATCAAAGGACAACCTAAAGTTCGACGAGGATTGGTCGCTTGTGACTAGTTGGAAGTATAGTATTGGAAAATATGGAAATGGTTCCATATTGGATGGACCGTATCGACATCATTACGAATAGATAAGATTCTATTAAGAATGAGTTGTCATATGGAACATATGGAAGTGTGTCCATATTGGGAATTGAATATTGAGAAATCTATGACTAGATTAGAAACTTCTATGCAAAAGGATGTTCAAAGAATGTACTTTGAGTGAGAGACATCACGTCTATGGAATTGTCTTGTAACAATCTCCGATAGAGGACTTTGTAATATCATTGGCAATAGTCTTTATGACTTTGGTGCAGTGACATTACGAAAGGATAGTTGCATAGAATGTTAGAATCTAGCATATTCTATAAGTAGCAAGAATTTGATATTCTTTGACTTATGAAAAACAGATTTGGAGTTGTGAAATGAGAAGGATTGGAAATGTATTCAATGAGATCTATTTCACAAAGTAAGAACCATAGGTAAACATTGTGTTCATGCTAGGAGCATGGGACAAGTGTTGGAATTCAAGTAAGAAGTTGATTACTCGAAACGACAAATAATGAGTAATCAATATGGTGATAAATAAAAGGCGTTTTATTTATACTCAAAGGTTTGAGGCCATATGGGATTAGTATTATTCTTGTGTTTCACTTTGCATGTTTTGACTTCCAGAATAATTGAGTTTATTAAGAATAATCGAATTATTCAAACGGGCCACAGTCGTTCATATGTTGGAAGTAGATATGAATGAAGACTGTCATGAATTGGTGTGTGGATTGTCTATAAGGTATTAGACATAAGCAAATGTTTGCTGCAACGTTCATGAGTGCTTATGAATATGATTTGAGCATTGGATCAAACCCACGCTCACTTGGATCACTCCATGAATTGTATCACGAGTGATTGGTGAGACGATAACATCTTATATTCTTGAAACCGAGATGTGTGAGTTGTATCTTGCGAATCGGTTGCACATTGATAATATGTAAACGCACTAGTAACTTGGTGTTATAAAACATATTGTTGTGTGTGATTCGGTGCGTGAGTGCAAGCGAGCATTGTATCAAAGTTTATCTGTTCCTTTTATTCAAAGTAGAATAAAAGCGATATCTTTGGGCCCCTCGATGGTTTAGTGATGACAAACGTAACTGCTCGGCCGGGCTAGGGCTAATTTGATTTGTTCAATTAGTCTGTCGTCATAAATCAGAAATCGAGAAGTAGTACAAAGAGAATGATTTGAAATCGTATCTCATATGATATCTAGAATGGAGGAATATATGATCCGTTATCTAAGGACACGCGTATTTGATATGATCAGAGTTGACAGCAGCTTTGGAAAGCTACGATTGCAGATTGGGATCTGAAGTCATACGCAGAATAGTTATTAGACTTATCCAAGTGGGAGACTGTTGGATTTGTGTCTAAGTCCATAACTATTTTGGTATGTACTTGACCCGATGGTGCATGGTCCTTTTGGGTTGCCTTCACCAAAGCAACTTGATAGGATGAATTATGGAGAGAAAGGATTAAATATGCTTTATTAATATATTATGAGAATAATATATTAAAGGAGAAATCATATTGTTTAATTAATATTAGTCAATAATTAATTGGTAATTAGTTTTGTGACTAAAAGAGATTAATTAAACTTAAGGGACTGGAATTGTAATTATAAGATAATTGCAATTAGGGCCATGGATTGCCATTTATTATAAGGTGGACGAATTCTAATGGGGAAGCCCATATGAAGTCGTCCAAGGCTTTAAGAAAAGGCCTCCATGGGTTGCTTAGGGCTTAAGCAACCAAATTAGGGTTTCCTTGTTAGATAACCCTAATAGCCTTACTATATAAAGACCCCTTATGCCTCAAAAACGTGGACAAGCAACCTTCTAGGGTTAGAACACGTTTTGGGCAGCCTCCATCCTCTCTCCTTTTCATCCTCTTGCTTATGGTGTTTGTGAGCCATTAGAGGAGTGACACTTGTGACTCTAAGCCTTCCAAAGTCAATTCAAGGAGGAATTGGGATTGTTATTGCTACATAACAATCAAGGTAATATCTTAAACCTAATTATATGTTAATATTGATTTCCATATGCTAGAATTAGGGTTTATAGTCTTGGATTCAAAGCATGTATAATAGAGAAACCTAGATCCAAGCATTAGGGTTTATATGAGCACATAGGATGTCTTATGACCAAAACCCATCAGGATCATCCATGGACTTCCATATAAGCCTAGCCCATTAACAAATGAGTGTTAGCCCACACCATATAAAACCAATAGCCCATAATCTAATTAGTCTTCCTTTTAATCTCTAAATTAATTCATAATTAATTTAAGACTAATACTAATTAAATAACATAACTTCATATTAATATATTATAACTTATAATATATTAATAAACATATGTGTATAACTCTCATAAAATTATCCATAAATAGTTCAATTGAGATGCAACCCAAATGGACCATGCCGGGTCGGGTCAAGTATATACCAAATAAGTTATGGACTTAGACACCTTATCCAACACTACCGGCCTCGATCGAAGTACCACCATTCTGCAATACATCACAATAAACATTAGAGATACTGATACTTCCTGAGGGATCACAACTACTTACAAGCTCCCTGGTCTTATCTTGGCCTTCCTTGGTTCGGGTACGGATCCTCTGCTTTCAGTAGTACGGGCCCATACTACCTTCCACATCTATCCGTACCTTCTTCAAGGACTGCCTCGACTCCACCTGTCACACCCCGAAAACCAAAGGCGGAAACGTTCCCGGGGTTGACTCCACGTTGAGTATCAAATCCAATGTACATAGTAATCACAGTAAACAACCATTACATTACATATTTATGAAAGTTTACATTTGGTTCAAAAGTAATTTGTACAAAAGTTATACATATATCATATGAACAAAAGAGACGAGTCTTCGAAGCACTCCGTCTTCACCAAAAGATATCGCCGGGTACCTGTCTAACTTGGACTTGAGAATACAAGCAGTTTGAAAATCAGCATAAAGCTGGTGAGTTCATAAGCGGTTTTGTTTTGTGAAAATGTTTCGGTTTCCTTTAGTTTTCTGAAAAGGTTTGATATCCAAGAAAATCCCGTATTTTCTTATGTAAAGTAGTTAAGTTATCCTTCGTTACAGTTCTGTTACAGATATAAGTTAACCCCAGGAAAATCCCATATTTTCCAAAATGTAAGATTGATTAAATAACACATAGTATAGTTTATTATACAAAACTATAATTTAGACGAACTGTAGATAGAAAGTATTTTGAAAACCTTGGGACTAACATCCCGAACCAGTTATAAGATAATTCGATAAAGACCATGGGATCACTATCCCGAAAGTAGATATAAGATAGCTTGATAAAACCATGGGATCACTATCCCGAAACTAGATATATGATAGATTGATAAAATCATGGGATTATCATCCCGTATAAGATTTAGACACAAGATCATGGGATTATCATCCCGAACGAGATATAGACATAAAACCATGGGATTACCATCCCGAACGAGATATAGATACAAGACCATGGGATTACCATCCCGAACAGATTTAGATTCTAAACAAATCCTAGCTGTGAATAAGTTTATATTAATACGTATTGTGAGTCGGGTAACCATGCTGATATGACAACGAGACCTCCTTGACGTTAGTCAGACGTCGAATGATATCCAGAATTTGTCACCCCAGGCGTGCCCGCCTAACTGTAGCTAGCAGTTAAGGTGTGGGATTGTCAGTCCCGAATAGATCTATTCACAAATTCCTCGCTCTCCCTCCAGGAGACTCTGGTTACACTTCCGGAGAGGATTTACTTGATCATCCATAAAGGGTAGTGACTATCTCACAAACTAGTATTAAACTATTCACAGGATTCTCATACGATAACAAACATACAAAGACTTTAAGACATGATACAGTGAAAAATAGATACATACAATGAGACTATCTGGCAAAACATTCGAATGATATAGAGATAAACTGAATCAGACATAGTTTATCTAATAACTTAATACAAATATCAGTACGTGATATAAAGAGAAACATAGAACCCCAAATTATTCCCATAATAATTTGATTTGTTTGATTATTTTCTTAACTAAAATCCATTTAGTTGTAATCGATAAATCATTCCTTATGCTCAACATAATACATAAGGAGTAAAAGAGTTTATAAGTTTGCCAGATATTATTTGAAACACATAAATGTTATGATTTGAAAACAGTTATGGTTTGCTTGTATCCCCCCCCCCCCCCTGAAAACAGTTAAAAACAGTGAAAAAGGCGTAGGGGTATGAACTCACCGGACGAGAAATGTGTCGATTTGGACGCTAAGAGTTGATCCGGGGCTTGTAAATACACGAGGTTCCTAATTATAATGTAAAGATACACATTTTTATCTAATTAGGACTTAGATTGATTATTTGATAGGGACAATTGTTTCTAGTCGCGAAAACACTCCGATACGAGTGTTTGGAGGGACCCGGGTGGCGTTTAGGGACGTGAAATGACACTAGGGACTTGGGACTTGAGTTTACTCCCCATGAGTAAACTAATATATGAGTTTTTGGTCTAAAACACCCATTCCCCATGAGTTTACGACCGTAAACTCATGGTGGGTTATGTTTATGGTGCTAAAAGACTTCAAACACTTAGGGGATAATTTCTAGACTTGGTTTAGGGACTTGGAATGGATTTAAAACATAAAATAGACCCACTTATGGGAGTTTACAGCCTAGCATGGCTCCATGGCCGTAAACTCCTATTTTTCCAAGAAAATGATGTTAAATGGAGCTAGAACAAATCACATGTGATTAATAGAATTATTCCAAGGCCTAACATGAGTTTGTATGGGACATATGAGGGTTTTATGGAGTTTACGGCCTATGAGACCCCCCTCATGGCCGTAAACTCTTCTATAGGGTGCTACAAGGTGTTTCAAGGTCTAAAACTTGCATGAAAGGGCTTCTAAAATTCATCTAAAGGCTTTAGGGGTGTTTAGTTAGCATTCTAACACCATAAATTATGGAGTTTACGGCCCAAGAACAAGCCTTGGCCGTAAACTCTTAGAAATCCCACAAATGATGTGTTTAAGGCCCTTAAACTATTTTTGGTTGGTCCTATGATTTATTCCAAGGCTTTTGGTGGTGTTGGATGGCTTTCTAACACCTTAGAATTGAATTTATGCCTTGTTTTGGGGAGTTTACGGCCCAAGCACTCACCTTGGCCGTAAACTCACATAACTCCCTCAAAAGTTATGTTTCAAGTGTCCAAATGCTAAAACCAAGGTCCTATAATTCATATCTAAGCCATAGAAGTGATTTGGAAGGGTTTAAGGGCATGAAAAACCCCATTTACATGAGTTTACGGCCCAAGCTTATGCCTTGGCCGTAAACTCTTTCAAATGACTCAAAATCAAAGTTTTAAATGTTCTAAGTCCATATCTTGAAGTCCCTTAGCCATATCTAAAGTCCAAATGAGTTTAGGAAGGAGTTTAAGGGCTAAAAACCCTTCAAAATGGTGTTTACGGCCTAGGCAGCCTCCTGGGCCGTAAACTCACATATGTTGTCCTATTTCATGATTAAATGTCAAATTTGGAAGCCAAATATGCTATAGATTAAGGCTAGGAAGGTACCTTAGGGATTTGAGGCCTTAAAATTGAGTTTTGGACACTTAATCTTTGGATTTAGGAGAGAGGTTAGAGAGAGAGTAGAGAGAGAAGGAAAAGCTTCAAATGAGAGGTTAAACACTTTTATATAGTTTCTAAAACTTGGACACGGTGGAATTCTACCCGATACCGACCTTAAACGATGCTTTAGGTCGCACCCGATTAAGTTTCCGTCACCCGGCGGGGACGTTTCTAAAACTTATGAAATAAATGTTTGGGTTAAATTAATGAGTTCCTAAATGATTTGGACCCTCATTAAATGATAATAAACATATAATTTTTGTTAACTAAACCCAAAAACGATATCGGGACATTTCGATCTCCGACGAGTTATACGGGTAGAATGGGTTTTCGGCGATGAACAACTTCGGGTTGTTACACCACCAGATCCCTTTCACTATTGCTGATCACTACTTTACTCATCCTAGGCTCGCCCTAGGGAAATCTCCGACTCTACTCGATCCAGTCCTCAGCTGCTGTAGACCTCCTTGTAATGCCAATTAGCCATTACCCGAATACCATCACACATGACAAGGCTTAGATAATCCTTCGAGTACCCGACTCATCCCTACAACGGTTGGACTCAAACAAGAGCTGCGCAGTAGGATCAAATCCAGTACTCTAAGATTATTCAACCCTGATCACATGTGACGTGATGTATTCGCCTAGTGGCTAATTCCCATTATTCAGAGTCCCACATAGCACGAAGCAAGCAGCATTCAGACAAGAGAAACAACCTCAAGCAACTCCGCTCTCATAGAGAGAAACTGAACTAGCACACAGTGCTAAACTCGCACAATCAGGCATAACCTAAACAGGCGACCCTACCGTTGTCTACTCGATACTAGCATGCAATTCTCATACAACTGAACACATAAAGTAGGCACATAAGGCATCACTCCTAGATCCTTAGTCCTATTCTAGCATGCTGTTCTACAAAAGCTGATAAAAATAACATAAACATCTATGGGTACTTTGGGGAATACTTACTTGAGCTCGGCCGGTCGCGCACATCACACAATTCGTTCTTTCTTGAACTCTTTTCTCAATTTTAGAAATATTTTAATCCCTCGATTTGAGTTCAGACACCCCCGAAGGTGAGTCCGAATCCCTCAAACCAGGGCTCTGATACCAACTTGTAACGACCCAACTTTCACGTCCAAAAATTTCATTTTAAAACATTACTTTAGAAAGCATTAATAATTAAAACATTGTTTGATCAAACCATAACACAACATAAACCATGTCTAAAAGCCAAATCATACAACCGATCAAAATATCAGAGTATAAATCCCAGAGAATCTCGTAAATGCGGAAACCAGAGAGTGTGTGTGTGTGACATGCTGCTACCGCGCCAGCTCCTTTCCCCTAGCGGAGGAGGTACCTGAAACCAAAACTAAAAACCGTAAGCACGAAGCTTAGTGAGTTCCCCCATCGTACCACACACCATACAAACATATAACATACATACTGCCAGGCTATTCTGGGGTGCCTGACTACCCGGTACGGCCATTATGGGGTGCCGACTACCCATGTCAAGCCATTCTGAGGTGCTGAATACCCGTGTCAAGCCATTTTGGGGTGCTGACTACCCGTGTCAAGCCATTCTGGGGTGCTGACTACCCGTGTCAAGCCATTCTGGGGTACTGACTACCCGTCGGTCCTAACAACCGATCCTCGAGGACTAGTCCCCTCCTACTATCTCTATTGCATATAACAGAACAAGCCAACATGCAAACATATCATCACGTACTGTCAGACATTTCGGGGGTGCTGAACTACCCTTCGGTCCTATCAACCGATCTCTACTTCTATCTCATATAACATATCATGCTAACAAAACATATCAAGTAGTGGCAAACCTAGATGATATCACAAAGACAATCATCTATCATACGACTCCTACTGGTGGGTCGGCATTGAAGCCGTAGAGCCACCGCTACTGGAAGGTAACTCACCTCGAAGTAGCTGCTGATCTGATCGGGAACTGACTGCCTACTACTACAACTGCTGCTCCGGAATCCTCCGGCTGCAATTCCCACAACTTACTCAATCAAAAACTGCTAACTGTCCTTTGGGTAAAATGACCATTTTACCCCTGATCATGACCTAAGTCAAAGTCAGAGTTAACTTTCAGTTGACCCGACTCGCCGAGTTGGCTTTCCAACTCGTCGAGTCCCTACCCAAACGATTGTCCTGAATCCCGTTTCTACTCGTCGAGTTAGGCGACGACTTGACGAGTTCTCCTTCTAAGCTGATATTCAAGTCCTTCAACCTACTCGCCGAGTTGTATGAACAACTCGTCGAGTTCATCTTCATCCGATGAACACTTATGCTAAGACTCGCCGAGTTGTATGAACAACTCGCCGAGTCTGTTCTTGATCTAAGGAGATTGCCTTGAACTCGCCGAGTCAGGGCATTGACTCGCCGAGTTCCTCCATAGATGAGTTCAGCTTCTGACCTGCTGATTCACACCCCGTGACTCACTGCTCACTCGACACTACGAAACGGGGAAAAACTCGGAGACTCGCGAACAGACTCGCCGAGTCACATGAACGACCCGCCTAGTCGTTGCCATGCACTCACTAAATACACATATCTGCTTGATTCCAGTCCATGCCATCCACAGATCTAGACTCCTAGAACACGAATCACACGTAAAGTTTCCAACTTTATGTGTAGATATTCACCAATATGGATTTTAGGGCTCAATATGTACCCAAAAGGGTAGATCTAGGGTCTTCATGCAATAAGGGTCCATAAAGGCAACAGATCTGAGCTCCTGGAGCTCAACCATGCCTAGATCTAAGGGCCAATCAGCTTATTACGGAATAATTTGCACATACAAACTTGGGGATTGGCTTAAGAATGACTTAAATGAAGTAATGAGCATAGAAACAGGGGGAAAACGGATTATACCTCAAAGGAACTGCTGAAGGAGTACAAAGATGCCTGGATTCCTTCCCTTCCTCTTGATCTACAAACCTTCAAGAACACACAACAATGGCTTCAAACTCTCAATGAACAAGCTTAGAACGAGGGTTGGGAGCTCTGGGAGGTGAATGGGGGCTGGCTTGGGGCAGATATGTTGTTTAAATAGGGTGCAAACCCCTGAAACTTAGGGTTTCATCCAACAGCTGTGACTCGCCGAGTCCAAGATATGGACTCGCCGAGTCGCCAACTTAAACGTGTCCCGGGTCCCGCATCTACTCGGCGAGTCGGACCTATGACTCGTCGAGTCCAAGGCTAAAAGTTGAGAAATACTCAAATAAGATTTACGTACCAGGAACCAGGTGCTACACCTCTCAACGTACCAGGCTGTCTCCTTCTTCATGCACGACCACCAGTAACTGAGTCTCAAATTTCAATACATCTTGGTGGCTCCAAGTGTATCGAAAATCCAGACTTATGTCCGTCCTCTAACACAGTCTGTCTGATCCCGCCAAAATATGGTACCCAAACCCGACCACACGGGGTTAACAATCCATTATTATCGGTAGAAAACCTATCAATCTCGCCCCTGATTCTGTCCTGCTTCTAATTTTCCTTCTTGAATCCCTAAGCCTGAGCCTTCCTGGTCATATCCAAAAGTGGAGAGTTGATAAATACCTTCATACATAAGCTCCCAACAAAAGAACTAGCCGATTTGAGGCTCAAAGCATCACGACCACATTCGCTTTTCCTAGGTGGTAAATAATCTCACAGTCATAATCCTTGACCACATCAAGCCATCTATGCTGCCACATATTTAGATTTGGCTGATCCATGAGATACCTCAAACTCTTGTGATCCTTGTAGATAGTACATCGGAACCTATAATGATAATGTCGCCAAATTTTGAGGCAAAACACCACTACCCCGAACTCCAGATCATGTGTCAGATACCTCACCTCATGCGGCTTCAGCTACCTAGAAGCATACGTAATAACCCTCCCTCGTTGCATGAGTACTGCCCCCAAGCCACTGATAGAAGCATCATAATAAATGACAAAATCCTCCACACCCTCTGGGAGGGTTAACATCAGGGTCTCACATAACTTCTATCTTAGTGTCTCAAATGCAGCCGGCTGCTTAATCCCCTAACAAAAATCCACGTTCTTCCTCGTCAAACGAGTGAGAGGCACAACAAATTTGGAGAAATCCTGAATAAACCTCCGATAATACCCTACTAGACCTAAAAAACTCTTGATCTCAGAAGGAGACTCTAGGACCTCCCACTACATAACGGCCTCGATCTTGGACGGGTTGACCAAGATCTCGTTCTGGTTGACGAGGTATCCTAAGAACTAGAAATCCCGCAACCAAAACTCACTCTTCAAGAACTTGGCATAAAGCCTCTCCCACCTCAATACTCCCAACAGCTCTCGAAGGTGCTCCTCAAGCTACTCCCTGGTCTTGGAATAGACAAGGATATCATCGATAAAAACTATAATCGAACGATCAAGCATTGTTCTGCACACCCGATTCATCAAATCCATAAATAACACTAACACATTGGTGAGACCAAAAGGAATCTTTATGAAATCATAATGACCATAAAGAGTTTAGAACATTGTCTTATCCATATCCTCCCCCTAACTCTCATCTGATGATAACCTGACCTCACATCGATCTTGGAAAACCAAGATGCACCCTGTAGATGATCAAATAGATCATCAATCTGTGGAAGTGGGTAACGGTTATTCAACGTTAGCTTTTTTAACTCCTGATAATCAATACACATGCGGTGTGAACCATCCTTCTTCTTCATAAACAAAATCGGTGATCCCCAAGGTGAATTACTAAGTAAGATAAGTTGATTTCCCAACAGCTCCTGAAGTTAAGAGGAAAACTTACTCTGGTGGTGCTAAACGGTACGACGCCTTAGCGATTGGTGCAGCACAAGGGATCAGATCGATCCTAAACTCCACTTGCCTCGTAAGAGGCATACCGGGTAATTCCTCCAGGAACACATTTGGAAATTCTATGACTACAAGCATATCTGAAACCAAAACCCCCTTTTCCACCCGAGTGTCAACCACATACGCTAGATAACCCAAACACCCATGTTGAAGATATTGTCGTGCCCTGGCGGCTGAATAGAAAGTTGAACCAACTCTAGTACCCTCTCCATAAATAATTAGTTCTCCCCCACTTAGGGTTCAAACTACCACCTTCCGACCCTCACAGTCAATCATTTCCCCAAACCTACTTAACCACCCTTTCCCTACTCCATGCACACATCCCCCATAAGGATAGGGATCAAATCGATAGGGTAAGACACCCCGAAAATCTCCAAAGTACAACCCCAAAAAATGATTGATACAGAAACCCCATGTTCGTTAGCGATGGAAACTCTCAATGAGCACTCCAACTCTCCAAGAGACATATTAAAACTCCTATTGAATGACTGAGACACAAAGGACCGACTCGCACACAAGTCAAAATGCACAAGAGCACACAAGGAGTTCACTAAGAAGGTACCTAATAGGAATACAATCATAAGTGTACAAAAAAACATCTTGATAGAATCATTAATGAAAACATACCACTAATGACATTCGCCACCGCCCTGGTCTCCTCCGTTGTGACCTGGAAAGCATGATCTCGTGCCCTTGGGGATCCACCTTGCCCTGACGTCTATCTGTGATCCTTAGAGTAGAGGTAGCTGGTGCCTACACGTGTCAAGCTACAAGAAAGGGACACTGGGCCTTCATATGTCCTACCTGATCATAATGGTAACAAATCCTGGTGTTCAGCGGCGAAGCTTGTTGGCAACAGTCCTTCACAAAGTGTCATTCTCTACCATAATTGTAGCATGTTGTCGATAATCAATACACCCCCTTATAAGCTATCCCATGGTTGTGTAATACCCGTTTTCCTGGATGAATCGATTTATGGTTTCAAGGAGTCAAAAGGTTGGATTTTGGAAGAAAGGAGCCTCACGACGTGAGAATGGGCTACATGAAAACATTTGCTCGGGATTGGTCTCACGATGTGAGACATGGAGCTCATGACATGAGAGCTGATGCAGCCCAGGCCCATGATCATTTTAGGGTTTATTTTGTATTTAATCATCTCTAAACTCATTTTAGGGTTTCTTACTATCCCCAAAACCTCTTTCACCTCAGAAAAACCCTAGCATTCATCCTTGCTTGATCTTTAGTCATTTTGGAGCTTTTCTTGGTTTGGAAGAAGGAGAGAAGAAGAAAAAGAAGAAGGTGTTATTGTGTTGAGGCTTGCAATGAATCTTCATCATCATCATACTACATTGTTTTTGGACCATTGTGAGTATCAAAAATTCCTCCTTTATTGTTTTATGAGGACAGATCTAGGCTTTGTCCCACTTTTCCTCTTGGTTGTGCAAGTTGATGAATGGAAACCATAAAGTTGGCAAATTTATGTGTTATTAGGGTTTTAAGAGTGATATGGAGTTCAGATCTAGTGAATGGTTGAGTTTTGGAACCTTGCATGAAAGTTGAATGTTTTTTCTTTAACTTTTGACCAAAATGAGATCTAGAAATGTATTTGATATATATGTCTCAAAAGCATCGACTTTCCAGTTTATAATGGAGTTATAAGACCCCTAGAAAGTTAGAGTTCAAGGCTTAATTGATTAAGGATTTAAAAGTTGGACTTTTGGCTTCAGATTGTGAAAGACCCCTTTCATACTTAACATTATTATTACTCCAAACATGCTACATGCATATTCATAAACATATTTTACATATATGGTCCTATTCTAAAAGACTGGATACAAACCGACTATTAAGATTTTTACAATGTTTTATATATTACATAATTTCCCATACAAAGTCAGATTTGGGTGTTTTTTTATGCATGCTCTTGGTTTAACGAACTCTACGACTTTCGTTTAGATCACTAAGGCTAAATATCGCTCTAACGTAAATTTCACTTTTTACGTCATTCAACATTGCCGGTTCTGTCGCGAAACTTCGACAGGTCTTCGTTATTACTCGGATTTCGGCATTCTTTATATCTTCGGAATCATTGTTTCGACCACTACATCTTTATGCAAAGATATCAGACTTATCTCATACTTTAATTTTGACGCTTATTTTATTCTTAATTCATTAAATTATAATAATTAAGAAAATAAACACATAATTCACATAATACTCAAATATTTCATCATTAATACTCCAAAAGGAGTTACAAGGGTTAACCTAGACTATTACATCAATGATAATGCCTAGCCTGGAAACGCGGGCGTTACACTAAATATTTCATATCTGGCCTCCCGGCCTCTCACTTCCCACCCAATCCATGAAACTTCCACTAACCCTGCAACATTAGTGTATACTAGCCACACATAACGTTGGACCCGATAGACTTTCGAATATCCAATTCTACCCTAAGGTCGAATCAAACATTCTCAGGCTATAAGATCTTGATTATGCACAGCCGTGATGCATACACAAAACAACTACATTAAGGATGTCAATTTCATATAAGGAAAACCCTAGGCTAATAGGCATCATATAATCAGGCAATTCTATCATGCAAATTCCTGAAGATCCCTAGCTTAGTACTAGCATGTTGTTCTAACATATCACACAATCAAATAACTTGCATGGTATTTTGGGGTCTACTTACTGGCTCTGGCTGATCGTACCTCCGCATCCTCCTCTACTTATTTTTGAAAACCATTTCAATTTCACTTTGAAAACTCTCCTTGATTTGAGACTGGATTCACATGAATGTTCCTCCAATTCACTCAAACCAAGGCTCTGATACCAACTTGTAACGACCATAAAATTTGAGCCAAATTAAAACATTTTAATTCATTCAAAACCATTAAGTTCATACATTTGTTTTCAAAATAGTTTAAACATCAGAGCATCTCCCAGAACCATATCACATAAATCGTAAAACATGAGGAGCGGTACGATCATGCCTTCGCCTTGCCACGGTCTCCTGAAGTACCTGAAGCAATACACTGAAACTGTAAGCACGAAAGCTTAGTGAGTTACCCCCAAAATACCAACCATAATACCATACACATAACATATCATATCATAAACAGAACAGCCATGCATATCGAGTCTACAGTGTGACTGGTCCGCCTGCACCTGGACTTTAGTCCACCCGATCCACTCTCTCTCCGAGTCTACAGTATGAATGGTCCGCCCGCACCGAGCCTTCAGTCTGTCTGGTCCACTCTCCGAGCCTCGACACGTCTGGTCCGCCCTCTTGGGGCCTTCAGCCTATCCGGACCGCTCGCCGGGCCTTCGGGTCTAACCGGTCCGCCCTGGGTATGTTGGCCTATAGCACAAAGTAGTACCCGCCTCAACCCAACCCCAATCCAACAACCATGTGCACATAAACATATAATCATATAGCAATTCACAACTAATCAACCGATCTAGCAGATCACATAACATAGCAACATCCTAACCAGGATACCGACCTAACCGGTCACTAACATAACATCATCCTATATACCAGGATACCGACCTTAACCAGGTCTCTAACATAGCATCATTCTATATACCAGGATACCGACCTTAACCAGGTCTCTGACATAACATCATCCTATATACCAGGATACCGACCTTAACCAGGTCTCTAACATAGCATCACCCTATATACCAGGATACCGACCTTAACCGGGTCTCTAACATAGCATCATCCTATATATCAAGATACCGACCTTAACCAGGTCTCTAACATAGCATCATCCTATATACCAGGATACCGACATTAACCAGGTCTCTAATATAGCATCATCCTATATACCAGGATACCGACCTTAACCAGGTCTCTAACATAGCATCATTCTATATACCATCCTAACTACTAGGATGCAGACATAGCAAAGCAATAACATAACAAACAACTACCCGGATTCCCATCCGATAAAGGGCCGGCCTTGGTGCCTTAGACCCTGTCGATATAGTGAGGATAACTCACCTGCAACTGCCGACTTGAAGAAATAAGACCACGCTGCTTCGACCACCAGCACGAACTCCACCACTGATCATTACCAAATAACCAATCCAATAAATACCAACAATTACTAAAATATCCCTAGAAGACAACTGGTCAACCCTTGGTCAAAGTCAAGGTCCTCAGTCAAAGTCAACCTTCTTGGTTGACCCTACTCATCGAGTCAACCCGTTGACTCGTCGAGTTCCTATGATCAGAAACTCCCATGCCACGACTCAACTCGCCGAGTCGCCCCAAGACTCGTCGAGTCCAACAAGCTTTGAGTCCCTTCCTGCTCAACTCACTGAGTCATCCCTCGACTCACCAATTCACAGCTCAACCAGAAACGGTAAGGGTTCCACAACCAGACTCGCCGAGTCCAAGAACAGACTCACCGAGTCCAAGGCAATCTTCAACAGACTCGTCGAGTTGCTCTTCTAACTCGCCGAGTCCATGCACATATTCATACAACTCGTCGAGTGCACCTATGTGACTCGCCGAGTCTCTTCAGTTCTCATTCCATACAGAGGCTTTTCAAGCCATGTAGGGACTCAAATCTATAGGTACACTCTTCTACAACCTAGCCCTCACATAAAGTTGCAAACTTTACGTGAAACCAAGGTGATATATGCTCAAAACACTCTAGGGCTAAGGCTAAAGACAAAAGGGCTTAACCAATAACTCTTAAATAGAGCTTTATGACATATAGGACCATCACAAGCTTAGATCTGAAGTAGGATCCTCAGATCCAAGCTTCTATCTCGAATTAGTTCTCATATAAATCACCATACATGAATCCATGAAGAAATAGCTTAAGGAAATGGTCCCTTACCCCTGAAATGAGCCTAACCAACTTTAGATTTCTGATCTCCCCAAGCTTCCTGATACAAGCCTCCAAACCTTCAAGCTTCAAATACCAAAGATCCTCCTCCAAGCTCTAATTCACTCAACAATGGGGTTTCCTCACGAATTAGGGTTTCTGGATCTCAAATGAGCAGCAAAGAGGCTGAGGGGAAACATAAGGTTCTTTAAATAGGGTGCAAACCATGAAAATATGGTTTCTCATTCCAGCACCGACTCGCCGAGTCTAGCCGCCGACTCGCCGAGTTGGTCACTTAGCACGTAACCGAATCGCGACTCGACTCGCCGAGTCTATCCATAGACTCGCCGAGTCGATCTTCCTTAATTACACCAAGAACCATGAACTTGTACTTCTGAACTCAGGGTGTTACAGTTTGTAGGATGATAATTGTCTTTGTGACACTTGTTTATATGACTGCATGTGCTTGTTGTCTTTATCACTCTTGATGATATGATTATATGCTTTATGCATGTGGGGTTGATACAAACCCGATATATCTATGTGTTGTTATATGGAGTCATTATGGACTCGAGGTTGATACGAGCACGTGGGTTGATACGGGTCTGACAAACTACGTGCTATTATATAGATTCATTATGGACTCGGGGTTAATATGGACCCAAAACAACTACATGTTTTTATATACATATATGTTGTATGTGGTATTTTTGGGACCTCACTAAGCTTTGTACTTACGATTTATGTTAAAAATGTTTTCAGGTATATCTAGTCTCAAAAGGAAAAGCCCGACTTGATTGCATTGCATCCATTGGAGATTTATTTTACATTGATTATTTATGGTTTTACTCTGATGTTTTGAGAATATTGTTACTCTGATTGTCTTATGGGTTAAAGAATGAATGGTTTGTCTTACTAAAAATGAAATTTTTACTCGGTATTTATGGGACGTTACATATCTATCCCATATACATGTAGATGAGATAAAGGAGCCAAGTGAACAAGAGACATACTTGAAAGATATTTCTACGACACTACAAAAAGCATCTGAAGATGAGAAAGAGGTGAATAGTGAAGATGAGGACACCAAAGAGCTTGTTAAAGGACCTAGACATGATCCTCACACTCATTGGAGACTTACACCCTATTCCTGAGATCAACTTAACAAGAGAAAAAAATGAAATGGGTGAAAATGAGAAGAAAGTAAAAAGAATTGTGTACCCGAGTTTCATTACAGGAAAGAAGTGGAGGGAAATAGAAGGATCAATTTCCCTCCTAACTTTCTTTCCGATTTGGAAGGATTTAGAAGGAAATAACAAAATGATTAATTTTCATCCACTTCTCTCCAACTCGGGAACACAAAAGAAAATGTTCTTTTCCTTTCCTTTGTATTCATTTCTCTCCTGATTTTCTTTTCTTTTCTTAAACCCGGGAACTAGGCCTTATGATACCTAAATTAGATGAAAGATTTTCAAGCCCAAAAGAACTAAAAGAATGCGTATTAAATTATGCGCTTGCTAATGGTTATCGAATTTGGTATGATAGAATTGCTATAAAGTTTTAGCTAAACGTGAGTCGAAGAAGAAAGGTAAAGATGGTGTCCAATTTTGCTCATGGAGATTATGGGCTACCTGGATGAAAACAAAAAAATCATTTCAAGTAAATTTCTAATTGATGAGCATAAGTGTGCTAGGAACTTCAAACTTGCTTCATTAGTTCTATATAAAGTTATAGCAAACAAATTTGAGCACAAGATCCGGTGTAATCTGAATATGAAGTTGAAATATTTGCAAGCAATGGATAAGAAAAAAAGTTTAGTGGGGTACAATATCGAAAATTTTCTGGACTTCTTCTAAAGCATCATATCCACAACAATTTGAAGAAGTAATGGGACAAATTATGTTGGAAAACCCACTAGCATACCAATATATCATATGGAACATTCGCCTCAAACATGGTATCTTTAATATAGTTTTTATTGATAACTATGTTTTCATTGATAATTAGTTTTTGATTGATATGCCATATTTAATGTAGGTCATTCTTTATGACAGGTACAAGGTGTCATGTAGTAGAGAACGGTATCAATGAATGTTTCAATTCACTAATACTTGATGCCATCTATTATAATCATGCTTAAGCTATTATAATCATGCTTAAGGCTATAAGAATCATAATCATTGAAATAATGGAAGAGTTAAGGATGAAAGTTGAAAGATGGGATCATGACATATGTCATGTGATAAGAAAAAAGCTTGAACATCTTAATGAATTGCAAAGGTAAGTAACTATTTATTTTAAATACCCAACTTATCGTAAAGAATCCATTACTTTTCAAACGTTTGATTTAAACCCAAATCATGTTGCAAATTTCATAAGTCCACAACCTGTTTGCACGTTTCAAACTTCTATGATCTGTCATATCAGTTCTAAAATTCTATTGGAAAAAGAAGAATCACTTTGGATCAATTTTTTTATAACTAATATCAACATATGAAACTTCTGTTTTGAATAATTTACATATACTTTGGTTGTTACTGTCACACCCCCAAACCAAGGATGGCGGAAACGTTCGGGGGTGGAGGACTTCATGTACAGTATCACAACAACGTGTATAATAGTGCTCAAAGTAAATACAACCATCATAAATATAATTGAAAAAGTTACACCAAAGTATATGTTCACATGTTTCAAATCAATTACATTATGATGACAAAAGTAAATTGTTGACGGTTTAACGTCCCATACGCAAGGCGCTGAAGTTTTTCCTGTTTCACTGATTTCCTGAGAATACAAGTAGTTTTGAAAGAGTGTCAACAATTAAGTTGGTGAGTTCATAAGAGTTTTGTTTGAAGTAGAAACCGTTTTCCTTGTAAAATCGATAGAGTTTGATTTCCAGAAAATCCAATATTTTCTTAGTTAAGTGTAAACAGAAAATTCCTATATGATGTGTTAATGAACCCTAGATTGACCCGTAGATTTCCCCTATAATCGTCCAGCGTATATAAGTTATATAAGATTTAAGTTAGATAAAACATTGAATATAGTGGGTCTGCCCTAGGTCCACAGCCCAACGAGGAACAGGAGATGAGGCGGGCACCACCAATTCTAAGCCAATCCAGACTAAATTCTTGTATGACTCAAGCATATACGCTCAACGATTATAGTTGAAGTCTAACAATGCGAAAATTTAATGTGGACTTAAATCCAAAAACCGGAACCAAACCCTAGTGTAGTGTATGAAATAGTAATAGTGACTGTGAACATAAACTATACATATCATAGTTCATCAGATAGTGATAGTGACTAGTGAACATGAACTATACATATTATAGTTTACCAAAAGTGGTGGTGATGGTGAATATAACCTATACATATCATAGTTCATCAAATAGTGATAGTGACTAGTGAACATGAACTATGCATATTATAGTTTACCAAAAGTGGTGGTGATGGTGAATTCCTTTCTTGTAATTAAGTTCATAGGGTAGATGAAACATAAACTATACCTATTATAGTTTATCACTTTGTTTGTAATATATATATGCCATAACTATACCGATTATAACTAGCGTGATCGTTTGTGGGGGTATAATGGCTTAACTATACTTATTATAGTTTATCATAATTATCCATAGTGGTAATAACTCTTTTGTATGTGTAAAACCTTTAATCATGTGTTTGGTATGTAAAATAACCCTAAACTATACCTATTATAGTTTATTAATTATTTGTGTGGGTAGTGAGCATAAGCCTTACTTGTCATAATTTACCAATGTTTATATTTTAATGGATATAGCCTTGTAATATCATTTATATATTTACCATACTTGTGGAGGTATAAATCCATTTGTTTTCTGATGTATGTCTATATAAGAATACAAAATTGTCATATATTGCAACAACACATAATCACATAATGATGTATACCTTGCTCAACATGTTACAAGGTGAAATGAAATTTATAGTGTTTTTCTGTTAATAACATTTTCTGTAACTGTTATTGGAAAAATTGTAGAAAAATCATAAAATGTCCAAATCAAGTTCTGTAACTTCTGAGAGTTTGGAAAATGAGTCTAGTTTGTTCATAATTTTTATTATAATTTTTAATGACTTCTTACTTGTGTGAAAAAGTCCATAATCACAGACTGGTCCGGATTGATGTTTGAAATGATAGGCAGTTTTGTAAAAATCACCATAAATTGTAGAAAAATCGTATGGAGATGTGCAAGTAGTCATTTTAAAGCTAAGAAGTGGAACTACATGCACCTAAAACAGTTTTGAAAACTAAAATGTTTAAGTTGTCCAAAACAGTCCGTGAATGGGTTTGAACTTTTCTGATGAAGGCTGTTAGAAAAGTTTAGTTATGTTCTTGGTGTTTTAACTTGTATTCCCCCCCCCCCCCCCCCCCCTAAAAACTTCAGAAAACATCAAAATGTAGGGGTATGAACTCACCTTGAGTGATTTCAGTAGGTAAGTGTTGAAGAAGAGAAGTGTTCAACCCAAGAACACTTGAAGAATCACTTGAAGATTCGAAGATCTAACAAGAATGTGATGATGTTTGTGTAAGCAATCTTTGATTTTGAGTAGGAGGATGTGTAATAATCATAAGAAAGATGATGATACTTACTAATTGTAGGAGAAGAGTCTTGGAGTATGCCTTGAAATTCTCGAATTAAAGAGAAAAAGATGAGAGAGTTTGGAGTGTGATTCTTGATAAAAATGAGAGAATGATTAAAGTGTGAGGAGAGAGGATGGATGTTCCAGCCCTAAGAACGTGGGAATAGTTGAAAATAGTGAGAAAGGACCTATGAAGTGACTAGGGATGGGCTGGTGGTGAATAGTGACATGGAGTGGGTATGGGAGTGGTTGCTTGTGTCATAGAAATAAGTAAAGTCAACACTCTACCTTTGTACTTCACCTACTCTCTTTTGGATAAGGTTTTATCCTTAAAAATGTGATTAATTAATAGTTAAGGGTCCTTATATGTTAAAATAAAGTTTTGGGTGAAAATCCTGTGTTAAAATAATTAAAAACGGGCCTAAAATGCGAATTTAGTCGAAAACCAGGAGAAAAAGCGTTCCCAGCGAGACCTCTCGGTCCTAGGCCGAGGTTCGGTCCTTGCTGGTGCTGAGCCGGAAACGAAGTGCGAACCAGAAGAAGAAGGCGAAGGCGAGGGGCTCAGTCCGAAGGCTCGGTCCGAAGGGTCAGAAGCGAAGGTTCGGTTCGGTTCTTTGAGTGGGGTTCGGTTCGGTTCTTTGAGTGAGGTTCGGTTCGGTTCTTTGAGTGAGGTTCGGTTCGGTTCAGCAGCCTTCTTCATCAGGAGGGTTCGGTTCCTAAGGGGACTTTCGGTTCCTAAGAGGACTTTCGGGTCTTAAGAGGGGTTTCGGTTCCTCAAGCCCGTTTTTCGCGTAGACTTCCGCTTTTGGGCTATTTTCGTCAAATTCGAGGGTCAGAATGCCCCGAGTGATTATAGAAAGCTGGGAGAGATTTCGAGAGAGATTTGAGAGAGATTCCACATACTCAGAGAGATTTGGGAGAGATTTGACATTCTTGGAGAGATTTCACATACAAAGAGATATTTGGGAGAGATTTCACATACTTAGAGAGATTTGGGAGAGATTTGACATTCTTGGAGAGATTTCACATACAGAGAGATATTTGGGAGAGATTTCACATACTTAGAGAGATTTGGGAGAGATTTGACATTCTTGGAGAGATTTCACATACAGAGAGATATTTGGGAGAGATTTCACATACTTAGAGAGATTTGGGAGAGATTTGACATTCTTGAAGAGATTTCACATACAAAGAGATATTTAGGAGAGATTTCACATACTTAGAGAGATTTGGGAGAGATTTGACATTCTTGGAGAGATTTCACATACAAAGAGATATTTAGGAGAGATTTCACATACTTAGAGAGATTTGGGAGAGATTTGACATTCTTGGAGAGATTTCACATACAGAGAGATATTTGGGAGAGATTTCATATACTTAGAGAGATTTGGGAGAGATTTGACATTCTTGGAGAGATTTCTCATACAAAGAGATAGAGTGAAAACGATTGAGAGCGGTTTCGTGTGTGATGAATGTGAGTGTCTGGCTTCGCAATGCAAGGTCCGTAAGCCCCGTTAAGCCTTGTTTAAGGATCTTGCAGACTCCCGATGAGTATGCAACATTGTTTTATCGGTTTGGCTCGCCACGTACCACAGTTTTAGGTTAAGGAGATCTAGATGTACGCACTTTTTGATTTATGATCTCTCATTAGAATAGAGAGTTGTTTAGAAATTACATAACGTAAACTCTAGTACCTACGGGCAAATTGAGTTGACCGGTTTGACTTGTTGACTTTATTTGACTTTGAATTGACCAGAATTTGACGGTTGTCACAGTTACCAATTGAAGATTGAAGAAATAGAAAACATAATCGTTAAAATGACACATGAAAAAAAATACAAAAAGATTTTGAACTCTTAATCTTTCCCTAACAGATAAAAGAGCATGCCATAATCGAGCATCAGAACGTGAGTATAAAATGTTAAATTTCAAACGAAACAATTGCATTCAACCATTCCCCCAATAGATGATGACTGAATCTAGAGTGAAGAGAAAATAGAGCAAGGAGTACTGATGACATAAATGACATTATATTGAAGAGAATTGAATTTGCAGAGAAAATTAATACCTTATCCCTCGAAAGATGATTATAACATATTAATCTCAAAACTGGATCCCAACTCAAAGATCTTGAATGATAGATTTTGATTGTTTGGAAGAGGAGTGACATGTAAAATTGTACACGGAGATGGTCCATATAATTGATTACATGGCTCTAAAATTGAAAGATAATATCAATTACTAAAAAATTAATGGTAGCAAGGTTATAAATTTGTATAAATTGGACTTTGTTTTAAACATCATTCATAATTGCAATTGTTGCATAAATATAAATAATCAATTATCCCTATTTTTATCAACTTTATAGGTTTTCTTTTAATATATTATTATTATTTTTAATACATAATAAGTCTTTAAAACTTAATTTTCTTAAAAAAAATTGTACAATTTTTTTTTGTTTATATAGTTACTTTATAAAATTATTTTTCACACCTTATTTTACACTCCCCACAAATCTTTTTCCAAACTTTGTTTTTATATATTTTTAAAAGTTTGTCTTTTTGAAAATAATAAAATATATTTTTACAACTTATTTTATATTTCAATTTTATACTTGTATTTATTATAAAAGTTTTCATGTTCAACGAATTAATTTTTTATATATAAAAGTTGTAAAAACATATACAAATAATTTTATATTTTATCCATTCAATTTTATTTTTTTTTAAACCGACAAATCTTATTTATTCCTAAGCTAAGAACACCTATTTCACCTATATCCACGACAAAACTTGAACCCTCGATCTCAAAGAAAGATGACATCACCTAATACCGCTCGGCTACAAACCCTTTGGTTATACAATATTCAAATTCAAAGTTTCTACTTTGATTAGTTTGTTGGAATTTGATTTAAATAAAAGAAAATCATATTAAATGTTTTTTTGTTCAAATATTAAAATTCCCGCCAACATATATATATATATATATATATATATATATATATATATATATATATATATATATATATATATATATATATATATATATATATATATATATATATATATACCAAATTTGGTGATTCAAATCACTCCAGATTAACATCCGTTGTAAGGAGGAGATGAAAAGGAGGTCAACGAGAAAGTCACCGGCGGCGAATTTTCTCATGACGCCGCCGCCGTTGGTGGCGCCTGTAAACCGATCACCAAGTGAATCTCCCGAGATTATCAAATCCAGTTCAAGCTGCTTCACTACACCTACGAATTCAACCTCATCTCTAAAAGAGGATCGCAGAAGCAACGACAACAACCGAAAAATGCATGCTGCAGAGCCGCGTAACGCAACTTCTCCGATGCAGTCTCTCTCTTCACTGAGTAAAACAGGTAACAGTATCTCCGATCTGAAGAAAATGACATCGTCGCGCATTAATTCAATCAAGCGTCAAATTGATCGCTCTTATTCCGATATACTCAAGGATATGGAAGTTTCTCACTCTCGTCTACAGAAACGATATAAGGTCGGTGAATATCTCTCATTCTTAGTGCTTGTATGAAATTATCAGGGAGAATGTAAGTTGCTGATCGTAGATCGTATTCTCATATCGATCTTAGTTGTGTAAAAGTTAATTATCTGCTAACCAGTTTTAAATCAGCTTTAGGAAGGTTCATCTCTGTTTATCGATTTATATTTTCACATTGAACAAATTACGTTGATGAAATTAGATGTAGAACATGTATATTTTGCTTGTAGATTTTCTCACGTATGCAATTTCATTTCTGATTAGTGATGTGCATCTCCTATTTCCATAATCATTACTTTGAATTCTGATGTTTATATGCAATTATAGATCGCAATCTCTTCTTCCTTAAATAAGATACGTTGAATTCATTTCAAATTTCTTAATGCGTTCATCTATATAATCCTCAGCTCATCAATGTAATTTTATATCCGTAAGAAACCTGGGGTCATGTTTTATGTAATTTTATACATATGCAACCACAGATCATGTTTGATAGCTTCTTTGATCATGTCTATACAATTACATAATTCTGTCACTATCTGTGGAAAATTTTCAAGTAGCTTCCATCATCTACCACCTATTCATCATGAAACCTATCGCCCATGTTGTTATTTCATAAGGTCCAAAATCAAGCATGTGAACAAACAATGAGTGAAGTTGAAAAGGATTTCAAGAAGATGATTGACCACATGACTCAAACTCATGATGCAATGGAGGTTGGTTTTCCACTCATTTCCCAAGACAATAACTTCTCAAAGCTCTCCATTATCTTTACACATTTACATCTCTCACAAGATGTTTGTTTCAGGCATCATATACAGATCTCATAGCAGAAGCACAAGCCCGAGCAACTCGTTGTATGTTTCTATTACATTTTTTGTTATAACTTGAACTAAGAAGCATGTTTTCTTCTAAACACTCAAAGCTTCTTCTAACTTGATTAAACTCTTTTCAATACTTAAAATTTCAGTATGCAAAACAAGCATCCCTGGACTTTCACAATCTGTGGAGAAAGCCATTGAAGCATTAAGGAGCCATTATGGGGTTGCATTACCTTAACAAGTACTTCCTCATTTTAATAATTTTTATTGGCAAAATGACTTAAAATTCCTTTTTATTTTCAACATATTTACAAATGATCTGTGTTGCTGTTGCATACTTGTTCTTATATGCCTGTAATATACGAAGCTCCTTTATGTTTTTCAGGAAAAAACTTACTGGGAAGAGAAACTAGGGGTAAAAAGGTAATTCAACTATTTGTGGTTTTATATGCTATTTACTGATACTAGCTTTTTATTCAAATTAACAGAAGAATTCGTTCCTATTATTATAACCATGTATGATTAGATGATTAAACAATTGACAGAAGGAAATGAAAGTTCGAATTAACAAGGGATTAATGCGAAATGATGAAAGGTGTATTAAGGATCTCTCTATTTTGATTAATTATTATTACTAAAATAATTATCTAATGTTATATAAATAAATAAGATTTATGTTTTGAAATCTCCAACCTAACACTACAAGTTTTAATATTTTAGTAATAAAACAATTTTTTTTTACTATTAGACTATTTTATTATCACATAACACTTGTAATGTTTTAATTAAGGATCGTTTTATTTCTAATAAAACTTAATGTTTTATAAATATTTATAAAAGTGACAAATAAAAATCTATATCGGATTCAATATCAAGGTCAGATAAAATTCTGTAGTGATATTTATGTAAACCAATCTTAAATTTTGTGTTAATTATTTGATAACATGCATAAAACCTAGACTGGAGATTTGGTTTAATATAAAGAGTGTAACATCAAATTTGATGTGTTACTATTTATTAACACAAAAAATGTTAATGTTCTTATGGGGATTAAGAGAATTTTAGGTTGTATTTGGCAGAATAGTTGAAAAGTTAAATTTTAAAGGAAATTATTTATTTTATTTATTTATCTTGATAAGCTAAAATTATAGCGGATAAAATAGTTCATAATACTAAATTTGTCTAACGAACTATTACAAATGTTTATGGAACACCGATTTATACACTTCATTACATCTAAAACAACAAATAATAGTTTTTTTTATTTTCTGAATAAGTCTTAGTTTTTTATATTTTTCGTCAAATATAATCATAGCAAAACTATATTAAAGCAGTTACACGCTATTTTTGTTTTTATTTACTAAGATCGATAACAGTTAGTTTACTCCAATCAAATAAATATTTATTTATTTGATTATAAAATACAAAAAGAAACAAAACTGAATTTTTCTATTTATACAAGACAAATATAAGACTAGTAAAATAATGTCAAAGAATGTTTTTTTTGTCTTGTTTAAAAAATTGTCCTAAAAGACAAAAAATTGGGCTACTACATTGGGCCATGTAATCATACTATTTCAAATTTCAAAACCCGATAACCCGGTTGGACCCATTGGGCTTTCTTCAGGCGGTTTTGGGTTGACTCGATGCCCACCTCTACTTTTAACTCTTTTCTTTTTTTAATTAATTTCATAATTTTACTTATTTCATATAAGCCGAATCAATCAACTCAAAATTAGATGATGTAAAATGCACTAAACTGCAAATTTATTAGTGTCTCACATTCCAAACATCATTTAATTTCTTGTATAGATATATTTTATAAGATGGGAACAAAAATCACATGTTATATCAAGTCATGTCAATATGCATGGCAATATAGATCCTTTATTTATAGCATTGTAGATTTTTTTTAACAACATAATTTGATAAAAAACCTAGCAAGATGTTAGATATAATGCAAGAATGATTTTTTGTAAATTTGGAGTTGTTAAAAACTTGTTAACATCCCCTAGAATTATTCAAAATTTTCATCCCCAATGAAATCCCTCAGAGTTTAACTTGATAACATTCTCATGTCGTCCATTCTCTTTTTGTTATATAAACAAGGTCTTGCAATGTGAATGCCCTCTTCATGCTATAATTACATCAAATCATAGTTCCAAACTTCACACATTTGCCCTATAACTCTTGATTACCCATTAATGGCGGCAAATTGTTGACATAAATAGTTGTTAAAATATTCACATCCGTAGATAATCAACTAAAGTTTTGAAGTTATTTATAAAACTTGTTTGTCACTAAGGTTTTGGTGTAGATAATGTAAATTGTAAGACTATGTGTTCTATTTCCTAAATGGAATGTAACTCTCATATTTTAGATGTTAAAGGTTAAATTTGATCTACTCGCATGATGATCCTTTTCATTCAAATATGCTAAGAAAACTTTAATGATCAAAATCAAAGCTAATATAACTAGACTATTAAGACGGGAGAGAATGGACTTGATATAGAGTTCCCTAGAACCGAGTTGGCTCGATAAATACTGTCCGATATTTTTGAAATGTTGAGTTTGGGTCTCCAAATCGGCATAAATTTGCTACTTATCTTTCCTCTTTTTTACTTTTTTGACTATTTTCTAACCACAAGATTCAAAATTTTACCAACTTTTTCCCTATAAGAATTACCAACAACTAAAACCAATTTATGCCACTCTCAAAACCTTCAACACTCTTCTTACCTCTCTCAATTCTATGTTTGTAAAATATCTTCTTCAAACTCTCAATTTGACTCCACTAACATACGGAAGTCCTTGATTATAACTTGGACCTCAATAGAAGATGCGACTTTGGTACGTACATGAGTTGATGTATAGGATGATTCTTCAATCGGCAACAATGGGGCAACTTTTTGGAGTAAAGTTACTATATGTTTCATCAACAAAATGCATCAAGATGACTGTTGAAAGAAAGATAATGCCTACACTAAGTGGAGGAGCATGAACATAGTGTTAACATAGTTTAACGCTTTGTTTGATAACTTGAAACACAATTGACAATGTGATTGAAATAATGGTGAAAATGATGCAATTAATTAAACCAAATTCTTCAAAATTTCCAAGCCAGAAAAAAGAAAACCTTTTGAATATTTAGAGTTTTGAAATGTTGTTAAAAATTCCGAAACGGATTGTATTTAATTACTAATTTTTATCTTTATTGTTATGTTTCTTAGCTTTTTAATTTAATGTTATATACTTTTAATTTAAAGACCAAACTGCAATTTTGGTCCTCGTGGTTAGCAAAAAAAGTGTAGATAGAGTTCAAAATTTTTTCAACTTGCACTACATTTCATTTCATTTGTGTTTCATTTTTTTAAAATCCATGTTATTATTATTTTTTTTAATTAAAAACTGAACAAAACGCATCCCACCTAACCTTCCCAACCCCACCCTCACTCCTTAATTCTTCTGAATCTCTCGTTCAATCGTTTTTCATTCTCTTGTTTTCTACCGACAAGTTAACGTTGACCCTCCGCCTTCTCTTCGGAGAGGAATCGTTAGAGTCAGAGATGAAATCCACCACCGTTTGTTGGAGCCACTGCCGCCTTCGGTTCACCCAAGACACCAAGAAGAAATCTTAGATTTGAATGTTGATAGGATGTAAAGCCTGAACCGGACCTGTAGTAATGGATGGAGCACGACATAACTGTCATTCAGTGTTCCCATCTCTCTACTTTTGACAAATCTATGGCGACGTCGACCGTCGTCTCATGAACTTCTTGGAGAGTTGACAAAGTTTCCAATGCTCTCAAACTCTCTATCTTGAAATAACAAGTTCGATTTGTAGCAAAATGAAGAACCATGCTATCGATTGCTTCATAGGTGTAAGTTGAAAATTTTTTGGACTCTATCAATATTTATTTTTAACCATAAGGACTGAACTTGCAGTTTAGTCTATTCAAAATTAATGAAATTTCCAAAAATATAAATAAATAAATAAAATTTATTTGTTTAAAGCATTATAGAAAGTAAATTTAGTTGTTTAAAATGGTAATATATATATATATATATATATATATATATATATATATATATATATATATATATATATATATATATATAATATGATAACTCATTCTTTTTAAATGAGATAGAGTTTTGGTTAAATCTTCATAAAAACCAAACTAGAAAAAACAAACTTTATTTTTTTCCAACAATGTTTATGTAATTATATTCTTCAATCCCGAAGAACTTATCTAACACGAAATGAATAAATTCATCTTTTGATTTTTAATGATTTATTCCCCAATATATATAAGATTGAAGACTTATATAATGATCATTGATAAAAGGTTTATTAGTGAGATTTACCTAAAGTAGTTTTCAATTTCGTTTTGGATTATTAGACATATTTGTGAGACAACATGTTTCCATGTCACATGAGGTTCTATTTCATACTAACACTTCGTACATTCTGAACCCAATATCGTACATATGAAATGTCCTTAATTCCAAATTGAAATTATAAACAAATGAATTCAATGGCTTATTATGATCTTTACATAGATATAAAGGTTCATGCATCCCAATCTAGAATTTTATTATTGTAAATGATTCTACGCATATAATCAAATTATTAGAGTCTAGATTTGTAGTGAAGGATACTGAGAGCAAATACATTTATTTTTGCTCGGTCTCCGGTTCATATAATCAGATAATCACGTAGATATTATATGCTATTCCTATAAATATGTACCCTAAATCCTAATAAAAAATGAAACTTATTTGTACACTATAAACTTTTTCCATACATAAATTGTTATGTATAGATAAAAATTGTTTTTTGTACGAATAGTTGCTATAAAATTTACATTTATTCTTATCTGAAATTCCGTTATTGAACATTAACCAAGTAAAAAGTTAAATATACGTTGACAAACATAAGTAAATGTTTTCCATTTTAAGGAAAAAAAAGCTGATTTTTATACGTAATAATTTCAGAATATCTCATTCCGAATTAATGGTCATTTAGGTAAATACATGTATGTTATATACAATAACTGTTAGATATATTTTGTTAATTTTGGATGGTATCCTTTGATAAAAATCATTATAATCTAACAAGAATGACGTATTCAATAGTAAAAAGAGCCAAATTTAAACTTTTAAGGATGCCAAAAAGGAATATACGAAGTAAGCAGGTAAAGCTACCTTGACGATAGGTCAAGGTACTATAATAGAAAAATAGGCTTATTGCATAATGTTATTTTAGGTACCCATTGACCTATCTATAACTTATAAGTACCCCCTCACAAGTATAGGATAAAGGTTCTTGTGATTTTTAGATCTTCACACTTTAAAAAAATCTTTTAACAAGTTTTTCTAACAAAGTAATTGACTAATTTCCAATAAAGTATTTTTTTCATATAAAATATTTTATAAAACATAATTGTTACATTGAAAGAAAAATTGTTATATGCAAATCATTTCCAAATTATAAACTTATATTGTCTTTTCATATTTAATTAATAACCTAATCTCACATTTTTTACATTTTTTATATCGTATATGTTCATGTCACTACTAACTCTACTAATAAATAAAACCTAAATATGACATATGTCATTTTTTTAAACATAATGATGTCATGTACTATTGACAACTTTTATTTTATAATAGTTAATTCATTTTTGTTATAATATTTTTTAATAGAATTAGCAACTAAATACCTGGAATGGGATTCGAGAGCGGTTCAGAACTCAAGAAAAATGTTTCGATGATTTTAACTGCGAGTTTATGTTTATTACTGTCATGAATTCATATTGCTTCCATCGTTCTAAATCAAAAGGAGTAACTTTGGCATAAACTATGCTTACATTTTCTGAAAACATTTGTAATTGCCACTTATGATCTTTTTAATTTTCCACAGACTTGATACATGTTTCCTTTATGTTTTGCTCATGGTAACTTATATGTCGTCTTATCTACATTTAAAATTATAAAATGGTTAAAAACATTGATTTAGGTAAGGATGGTAGAGTTTCAAAAAAAACATCTAATGTTATATATGAAGTAGTGTATATAAATTTATAATTAATGAGTATACTTTTGTTATTTTATAAGTTATTGTGATTTGACAACCGCATAGTACACGAGTTTATAACCTAGTTTCAAATATGTAAATGTCTAAAAATATGTAAATGTCTAGATAAAATATAAAAAAAACATCTTTAATATAAACATATAAGCACCAAAATTTATGTTGGGATATGCCAAACATTTGGTATTATATTAATTATATTTACCAAATTAAAAAAAATTTAACGTCACATTCATATATATATATATATATATATATATATATATATATATATATATATATATATATATATATATATATATATATATATATATATATATATATATATATATATATTTTAAAGAAGAGCATGAATTTGAACAGTAAAGTGTTGTCCTTTTTGGCAAGATTGGTCCTTTATGTTATGATTTTGGGTTTTGGGTGTTATTTGTTGTTTCTTATAAACCTTATCCCTAACGCCTCGTTCCCGAGTTTAACAAAAGAAAAGAAGAGAAAAGAAAAGAAAGTCACGAGAGAAAAGAACAGAAAGGAAAGGAAAACAAAATTTTCTTTTGTGTTCCCGAGTTGGAGAGAAGTGGAAGGAAAATGAATCATTTTGTTCTTTTTTTTCAAATCCTTCCAAATCGGAAGGAAAGTTAGGAGAGAAAGTGATCCTCTCAATTCCCTCCATTTCCCTCCTTTAATGAAACTCGGGAACACCAATTTCTTTTATTTTCTTCTCATTTCCTTCCCTTTCTCTCGTTAAGTTGAACTCGGGAACGGGGTGTAATTTTCTCATCCTTATCTAAATTGTGGATAAGTGTTTCTTGACCGATCTACGTAGGTCATATTTCGCTCCATCCGTCCTCTCCGTTTTCTTTGTCTCTTCGTTTTTGTTGTTGCAGGTAAATTCTTCGGTTTTCTCTACGGTTCTTTCTGTTACTTCGTTTCTCAGGGTCTCCAACTGATTTATCTATAAATCGGAAAAACACGCCAAGCAACAACCTTCATCCACCACTATCATCATCGCCGCTTACTATAGCTTAATCGGTGTTTCTCACTCGTCGATTTTAGGTCACTATGAACAGCAGGAGGAGCAACAACCACCGTTGGAGTTTCCTTTGGCTCCAATGTCGGAATTCAACTTCCTTCGTCATGATGGACTAAAGAAATCTAACTCATCGTCTTGCAACTGGTACGTGTTCTACCCCTATTCTTCTTCACTAGACATCATTACCTTTTCCCCATTTCATAGATCGATTTTTGGTTCCTGTCATCTCCCTTTATCTACCGGCTTCAACCCTCGATTTCCCATCAAAGGCATATTCAGCTCTCACATCCGATTTTAGGTCACTATGAACACCAGGAGGAGCAACAGCCACCGTTAGAGTTTCCTTTGGCTCTAATGTTGGAATTCAAATTCCTTCGTCATGATGGGCTAAGGAAATCTAACTCATCGTTTGCAACTAGTACGTGTTCTACCCCTGTTCTTCTTCGCTAGACATCATTACCTTTTCCCCATTTCATAGATCGATTTTTGGTTCCTGTCATCTCCCTTTATCTACTGGCTTCAACCCTCGATTTCCCATCAAAGGCATATTCAACTCTCACATCCGATTTTAGGTCACTATGAACACCAGGAGGGTAATGTTGGAATTCAAATTCCTTCGTCATGATGGGCTAAAGAAATCTAACTCATCGTTTGCAACTGGTACGTGTTCTACCCCTGTTCTTCTTCGCTAGACATCATTACCTTTTCCCCATTTCATAGATTGATTTTTGGTTCCTGTCATCTCCCTTTATCTACCGGCTTCAACCCTCGATTTCCCATCAAAGGCATATTCAACTCTCACATCCGATTTTAGGTCACTATGAACACCAGGAAGAGCAACAGCCACCGTCAGAGTTTCCTTTGGCTCTAATGTTGGAATTCAAATTCCTTCGTCATGATAGGCTAAAGAAATCTAACTCATCGTTTGCAACTGGTACATGTTCTACCCCTGTTCTTCTTCGCTAGACATCATTACCTTTTCCCCATTTCATAGATCGATTTTTGGTTCCTGTCATCTCCCTTTATCTACCGGCTTCAACCCTCGATTTCCCATCAAAGGAATATTCAGCTCTCACATCCGATTTTAGGTCACTATGAACACCAGGAGGAGCAACATCCACCGTCAGAGTTTCCTTTGGCTCTAATGTTGGAATTCAAATTCCTTCGTCATGATGGGCTAAAGAAATCTAACTCATCGTTTGCAATTGGTACGTGTTCTACCCCTTTTCTTCTTCGCTAGACACAATTACCTTTTCCCCATTTCATAGATCGATTTTTGGTTCCTGTCATCTCCCTTTATCTACCAGCTTCAACCCTCGATTTCCCATCAAAGGCATATTCAACTCTCACATCCGATTTTAGGTCACTATGAACACCAGGAGGAGCAATAGCCACCGTCAGAGTTTCCTTTGGCTCTAATGTTGGAATTCAAATTCCTTCGTCATGATGGGCTAAAGAAATCTAACTCATCGTTTGCAACTGGTACGTGTTCTACCCCTGTTCTTCTTCGCTAGACATCATTACCTTTTCCCCATTTCATAGATCGATTTTTGGTTCCTGTCATCTCCCTTTATCTACCGGCTTCAACCCTCGATTTCCCATCAAAGGCATATTCAACTCACATCCGATTTTAGGTCACTATGAACACCAGGAGGAGCAACATCCACCGTCAGAGTTTCCTTTGGCTCTAATGTTGGAATTCAAATTCCTTCGTCATGATGGGCTAAAGAAATCTAACTCATCGTTTGCAACTGGTACGTGTTCTACCCCTTTTCTTCTTTGCTAGACACAATTACCTTTTCCCCATTTCATAGATCGATTTTTGGTTCCTGTCATCTCCCTTTATCTACCAGCTTCAACCCTCGATTTCCCATCAAAGGCATATTCAACTCTCACATCCGATTTTAGGTCACTATGAACACCAGGAGGAGCAATAACCACCGTCAGAGTTTCCTTTGGCTCTAATGTTGGAATTCAAATTCCTTCGTCATGATGGGCAAAAGAAATCTAACTCATCGTTTGCAACTGGTACGTGTTCTACCCCTGTTCTTCTTCGCTAGACATCATTACCTTTTCCCCATTTCATAGATCGATTTTTGGTTCCTGTCATCTCCCTTTATCTACCGCCTTCAACCCTCGATTTCGCATCAAAGGCATATCCAGCTCTCACATCTTCCCTATTCAATTCCTCGATTAGGTTGCCCCAAAGAGACCAAAGCAGCAGCAACAACAATGGCTCAAACGGACCAGGGCGGTGGAGAAGAGTCACTACCTGATCAAAGCAAAAGTAGCACAGGAAGGAGGTTTAGCAAACCTTGTGGTCATATGTGATCCTGAAGGTTGTACATATATTTATAAATTTATTACTTGCATGAAATGAATGCATAAATAATAATTATGGATCACCATTGAATATTTAGGTCATATTCGTGTTGTTATGATCTCGAAGCTCGAAGGAGATGCTTTGAATAAATCTCTATCTGGCGGAGGTAAATGTATTGTTATTAACTTATTATTATGATGTTAATATATGTAGAAATTAAGTAGTTGTGTCTAAGTAATGTAGTGGGAGTTGTAGTATATACACCAGAGAGCCCATCTCCCACTGATTGATCATGTAGCAGCATTTCTATGGTTGATAGCGGTTGGAACAATAGTATGTGCTTGATGTTGGTCTAATATCACGAAAATTAATGACACCAATCAACCCTACAACTAGCTCTCACGAAAGGTTACCTTTCTATCTCAGTCTCACATCCCCAGTTTCAAGCACATGTAATTATTAAATTAAATATTTTCTTTGATTTGAAAGGTTGAAGAGGAGGAGAATGAAATTATTGAGATGATTTGGTGCTGCTCTATCTGTCTGGCACTCTTAAAAGGTTTTTTTTTGTGAATTCTTAATGGTCAACATCAATTTTATCGTATATATGATATGTGTTTATTGTTGCAGCAAATATAGAAGTTATGGACAAAAGACAGTGAATGTGCTTTTTTTTGGGATGATAACTGACATGTTGTTATTGGTGCTTTATTTTTGTATGACATTTGTAATTTGTCTGGGTTTGGACTCGAAAGCAATCATATTCTTCGGTTGGTCAAGACATTCTAGTAAGCTAGTGCCACGACATTCAAAATTTACTTTTTTGTCCTCGTGCTTGCCCCTATATAACATGTTTGTTTGGTGATACTGGTAGTAACAGAACAATGTTTGAATATAGCAATGTTGCAGTTAACACAACTCCCAATCTTAAGGTAACTATGAATCTATTATCACAACAAAACAAAAAATGGTAAAATGTGATTTTTTTATGGATGTTACAGGTGTTAATCTTTTTCAACATAGCCACATCCAAATAGGTTCAATCAAATACTTAAAAACACGGTAAATGCCATTTTTTTTATTAGCTATTATTCACATTTTACAAAAGTTGTACCATTTTTCCCCTGATCACAATGAATGCAATAACTACTTCGAGTGGACATATTGCAATTTTACTTAAAACTTCATTTGTCCCTAATGTCATCGTATATATAATCGACCATTTTCTCTTTGATAACAGTTGGTCTATTTGCCCCGTGTCCATCCTGCTAACAGTTAAAAAAAAAAATTAATGTCATTCTACTTTTTGTTTATTCATATTATATATTATGAAGCAAAATATGTTTGTTTGGTGATACTGGTAGTAACACAACTAACAAATCTTAAGGTAACTATGAATCTACTATCACAACTAGTAAAATGTGATTTTTTTTTGGATGTTGTAGGTGTGAATCTTTTTCAACATAGCCACATCCAAATAGGTTCAATCAAATACTTTAAAACACGGTAAACGACATTTTTTATTAGCTATTATTCATATTGTATGTGACATCCCCATTTTCACGGTCAGAAAAGACCGATTTTTTTTATGCTTTATAAAAATCAGAGTATCTCTTTCAATAAAAACGTTGCGAAATTTGTTCCCAGAAAAACATAATAATTTCATTATCAAAGCATTTCCGAAGAAATGTATTTTTATTCCTTTTAAAACATTTGGGATGTCATCGTCAATACAGAAACATAAGCATAAACAGAACTTACATTCATTTACACTAGTGATCTATATCTCCTTAATCTCTCAGTGTAATGTAACTTCACTCCGTCACCTGTGACACAAGTAAATTCAGCGAGTCAGGTTGGGAAACCTGGTGAGTACATAGGGTTTTCAACCCACAATAATATAATTATTATGTTTAATCATCAAACAATTAACCCAATTACCCGTCCCCATTATCTTCTTTATTCCTAAGTACCCTCCCTAAGGATTTATCCTAAGGGTCGTCTCCTATATCATATTTACCTCTCATATCCTTACATCGCATTTCCTTATATGTTTGTTCCTAAGGACTCTCCCTAAGGATCATCGCCTACGTCGCATAGACAATATTGATTCAGGGATTACTCCCTCAATACGTGCCCAACAAGGGTTAGGGTATCATCGCATGAATACGTAGTTACAACATCGCCTGAACTCGTAATTTAGTGTAAGGGTTAGAGTATCATCGCATGAATATGTAGTTACAACATCGCCTCAACTCGTAATTCATTACCTACAGGTTATGAGCCTGCTAGTGTTTCTACGGGGTTGTCTAGAATAGTCCGTGGTCGCCATCTATACTCTGGTAGATGACTACATCTCCAAATTGTCGGACAAGGTTATAGTATCTTTCATCCTACATCACCGATTCATCATCACCTATCTATCCTCACTTGATTATCATCACCTTCCTATCATCACCTGTCTCTCATCATTTATTTCATCACACACCAACTATTTCATCTACTTATGTTTTATCCCAACATATCTGTAGATATAAAATAAATATACAGTTTAAATCATTTAAAACATGTATAAAATCATTCCTGCATCATAGACAACAAGTATTCAGATAATATGCACACATAACACGTAATTTATATAAAATACTTAATATCTATGTGTAAGATGAAAGGGACCATGCACTCACCTGATAAGGCGATGACTCGGTACTCGGACAGCACTTTGTTAATGTTAAAACAATTTCCCTCGGACAAAACCTAGTATCATTACCACTAGAGTTTAGTCTAACGTTAACCGCGACTAATTAATAGTCTAGATATTATTAATATTATATAAGCGTTAAGAAACACTCTTATATAACTCATAATAATAGCCCAAATACTCATTATAAGTTCCTAATAATGTTACTGTATTAAAACATAAGCTATACTAAAGATACGGTAGGTATAGCTCACTTACAGCGGGTCTTTCTCAAAACCGGGCTCCGCTGGAGCAACGTTCTCGATCCGAAAGGCTCTTCTTCTAGGAGCCGTCGGGCGCTCCGGGGCTTCCGCCTCGTGCTAGGGGGTTACCCTAGGCTTTGGGGGGGGGGGGGGGGGTTGGGGCTTAGAGAGATGTTCTAGAGAGAGAAAGAAGTGGGTAAAGGTGTGAGGAAAAGAGGAAGCCTCGAGCCTCTATTTATAGGCCTCCAGGAGCTTCACCACGTCGTGGTGTTACGTAGGCTCCAAGTTTTCACCTGGTGTTGACACGTGGCATCGCACATAGGGTGGAAATCAGTCGATTTTAAAAAATTCATAACTTTCGCATACAAACTCCGTTTTCGATGTTCTTTATATCCACACATAGGTAAAAATAAGATCTACAACTCACATTTAGACTCCGTCGGCTAATTCTCGACCGATATTAAACTTAACAGTAGGAGGAGATTATACTGCTAAATGTCGGCGTAAAATTCGTAATTTCTACATACGGACTCCGTTTTTGTCTATGTTTTTACTGTTGAGTTCCTTTTAATGAGATATTCAACTCTCATTAAGGTTGCGTAAGCCAAAAACCGCTCGAACTAAAATTCGAGTTTCGGGCTGTACACTGCTAAGCCGAATCTTAGAAAAATCATAACTTCCTCATACGAAGTCAGATTTGGGCGTTCTTTTTATGGATGTTCTCAGTTTAATGTATAATACAACTTTGGTTTAGATCACTAAGGCTAAAAAGTCCTCCATCGTAAATTCACTATTTACGTCTCCCGGTGCTGTGCCGGTTTTGCCGTAAAACTTCGACGGGCCATAACTTCTTTGTTATAACTCGGATTTCGGCGTTCTTTATATGTATGGAATCCTTGAGACATATTATACAACTTGGTTAAGATTATTTATTCTAAATAATATTTTGTCGAAAATTCATTTTCGACCCCTATTATCTCTAAATTGACTAGCCCGGATCTACATGCGTTACAATTGTCTCCCCCTTAGGATGATTACGTCCCGGAATCATCAACGAAACAGGGCTCACATGATGACTCCATACGTCACCTCTTCATCCTAAGGAATAACCGTAAATTTGATGTTTCTTCGAACGAGTAACTATAAGACTTCCTGACTGCACGCGGTGCTTGATCTTGCACTTGCTCCCTATCTCACGTTAGACTCCAAATTATGACCTTTAAGTCACAATATCGATCCTCACTGGATACAAACTTAAGATAAGTTCTTTTATTAGTATCATGGACCGATGTGTCATATTCTAATTACCTCTCATCGTATGTTGCAACGCTCAGACTCAGGTCTCTTAGAGTCAAAATCCAGAATGGAATATACCTTCCTTCATGTTCTAATGTGATAGAATCACATTTTAACATGTAGTATTTCTATCTACTAACTTCTTTAACAACGAGCGCGATACTTCTATTAATCGCTTTGATTATCTCTCACTTCAATCTTCTGACTTAAGTTAGATGCCACCTTGAACTTGGTTCTCTGAACGACGTAACATACTCATCGTAGTCGGACTCAATTTGATATGACTACTAGGGTCGGAATAACAACAATCTTCTTAGTCATTACCAAAATGATGGTAACGACATGCTTGAATAAAACAGAATCAATTATTGGCTTCTTGGTAACCTTGTGACTTTCCCTGATCCAAGCGTGAGTCCTGTGCTTCCGGTAGTATATGCATCTACTACCTTTCACACCTACTCATACTCGTCCCAAGTATTGTCTCGCAATCCCCAAGTCCTAAAATAACAAAACAATTTAACACATACGAGTGTGTCCAAATAATCATAAAAATTTCCCTAGACTCTACTAAGACTTCTTCCATGCGTATCTTCAATCGTCAATTCTGCTTCAACTCGGTTGGTGATGGAAATTCCAGATGATAGGAAAACTTTAGGAATTACACCAATCGTTCTATCATCCCGCCAATCAAATGTGTACATTCAGATGTACCGTACTTCTCTAGACGTACTGCTATTTTATCAGACGTATTCTAAAGGCAAGATACCTCTCTTATGATATCTTCCGATAGGTATCATTCACTATCGTAAGCCATCTCATTTCCTTTATTTTCTTAGTCTATCATGGTTCGCATCACTTCCAGAACTTCTGCCATTATGATAGGTTCGGGTGCAGGCGCAACGACCGATGCATGACCCATCACATTCTTAGGCTCAGGTTGTCATCTTCCTCGGATATTTCCTAGTCTGTCTTCACCATGACGTTTTGTACACCCAAGCAGACGTTCGGTGTACCGAGGCGAGAATTTTAAGATAGGAAAGATTTTACTTACGATAGACGTATAGATCTCGTTGTCACACTGAAAAGTCATATGTCGGTTCTAATACTGTAATCAAACGTTTAGAAATATGAACACATAAAATTTCCAGATTCGGTCGGCAACAGACCATAGATCCGAACAAATAATAGCATATAAGACATCTTTATAGCATAAACATTTAGCACATAAAACATTTTAGGCATCCTTCCTAAAATAAACTAGTGCTTGTGTCTAAAATATAGTAAACACTCATCTCACAATCATCGCTTAGCATTCTAAGTTTAAGTCTAGAAATTTCCTACAAATTCTTCGTTCGCTTAAACTAATGCTCTGATACGAACTGTGACATCCCCATTTTCACGGTCAGACAAGACCGATTTTTTTATGCTTTATAAATATAAGAGTATCTCTTTCAATAAAAACGTTGCGGAATTTGTTCCCAGAAAAACATGATAATTTCATTATCAAAGCATTTCCGAAGAAATGTATTTTTATTCCTTTTAAAACATTTGGGATGTCATCGTCAATACAGAAACATAAGCATAAACAGAACTTACATTCATTTACACTAGTGATCTATATCTCCTTAATCTCTCAGTGTAATGTAACTTCACACCGTCACCTGTGAAACAAGTAAACTGAGCGAGTCAGGTTGGGAAACCTGGTGAGTACATAGGGTTTTCAACCCACAATAATATAATTATTATGTTTAATCATCAAACAGTTAACCCAATTACCCATCCCCATTATCTTCTTTATTCCTAAGTACCCTCCCTAAGGATTTATCCTAAGGGTCGTCTCCTATGTCATATTTACCTCTCATCTCCTTACATCGCATTTCCTTATATGTTTGTTCCTAAGGACTCTCCCTAAGGATCATCGCCTACGTCGCATAGACAATATTGATTCAGGGATTACTCCCTCAATACGTGCCCAACAAGGGTTAGGGTATCATCGCATGAATACGTAGTTACAACATCGCCTGAACTCGTAATTCATAGTAAGGGTTAGAGTATCATCGCATGAATACGTAGTTACAACATCGCCTGAACTCGTAATTCATCACCTACAGGTTATGAGCCTGCTAGTATACTAGTCATCTACTCATCATTAGGAACTTATAATGAGTATTTGGGCTATTAGTATAGCTTATGTTTTAATATATTAACGCTTATATAATAGTAATAATATCTAGACTATTAATTAGTCACGGTTAACGTTAGACTAAACTCTAGTGGTAATAATACTAGGTTTTGTCCGAGGGAAATTGTTTTAACAGTAACAAAGTGTTGTCCGTGTACCGAGTCATCGCCTTATCAGGTGAGTGCATGGTCCCTTTCATCTTACACATATATATGAAGTATTTTATATAAATTACGTGCTATGTGTGCATATTATCTGAATACTTGTTATCTATGATGACTACATCTCCAAATTGTCTATGTGTGCATATATTATTACTAGTATACTCTGGTAGATGACTACATCTCCAAATTGTCGGACAAGGTTATAGTATCTTTCATCCTACATCACCGATTCATCATCACCTATCTATCCTCACTTAATTATCATCACCTTCCTATCATCACCTGTCTCTCATCATTTATTTCATCACACACCAACTATTTCATCTACCCATGTTTTATCCCAACATATTTGTAGATATAAAATAAATATACAGTTTAAATCATTTAAAACATGTATAAAATCATTCCTGCATCATAGACAACAAGTATTCAGATAATATGCACACATAGCACGTAATTTATATAAAATACTTCATATCTATGTGTAAAATGAAAGGGACCATGCACTCACCTGATAAGGCGATGACTCGGTACTCGGACAACACTTTGTTACTGTTAAAACAATTTCCCTCGGACAAAACCTAGTATCATTACCACTAGAGTTTAGTCTAACGTTAACCGTGACTAATTAATAGTCTAGATATTATTACTATTATATAAGCGTTACTGTATTAAAACATAAGCTATACTAATAGCCCAAATACTCATAATAATAGCCCAAATACTCATTATAAGTTCCTAATAACGTTACTATATTAAAACATAAGCTATACTAAAAATACGGTAGGTATAGCTCACTTACAACGGGTCTTTGTCAAAACCGGGCTCCGCTGGAGCAACGTTATCGATCAGAAAGGATCTTCTTCTGGGAGCCGTCGGGCGCTCCGGGGCTTCCGCCTCGTGCTAGGGGGTTACCCTAGGCTTGGGGGGGGGGGGGGGAGGGGTTGGGGCTTAGAGAGATGTTCTAGAGAGAGAAAGAAGTGGTTAAAGGTGTGAAGAAAAGAGGAAGCCTCGAGCCTCTATTTATAGGCCTCCAAGAGCTTCACCACGTCGTGGTGTTGCGTAGGCTCCAAGTTTTCACCTGGTGTTGACACGTGGCATCGCACATAGGGTGGAAATCAGCCGATTTTCAAAAATTCATAACTTTCGCATACAAACTCCGTTTTCGACGTTCTTTATATCGACGTGTAGGTAAAAATATGGTCTACAGCTCTCATTTAGACTCCGTTGGCTAATTCTCGACCGATCTTAAACTTAACAGTAGGAGGAAATTATACTGTTAAATGTCGGCGTAAAATTCGTAACTTCTACATACGGACTCCGTTTTTGTCTATGTTTTTACCGTTGAGTTCTTTTTAATGAGATCTTCAACTCTCATTAAGGCTGCGTAAGCCAAAAACCGCTCGAACTAAAATTCGAGTTTCGGGTTGTACACTGCTAAGCCGAATCTTAGAAAAATATAACTTCCTCATACGAAGTCAGATTTGGGCGTTCTTTTTATGGATGTTCTCAGTTTAATGTATACTACAACTTTAGTTTAGATCACTAAGGATAAAAAGTCCTCCATCGTAAATTCACTATTTACGTCTCCCGGTGCTGTGCCGGTTTTACCGTAAAAGTTCAACGAGCCATAACTTATTTGTTATAACTCGGATTTCGGCGTTCTTTATATGTACGGAACCCTTGAGACATATTATACAACTTGGTTAAGCTTATTTATTCTAAATAATCTTTTGCTGAAAAGTCATTTTCGACCCCTATTATCTTCAAATTGACTAGCCCGGATCTACGGACGTTACATTGTACAAAAGTTGGACCATTTTGCCCTTGATCACAATGAATGAAATTACTGCTTCGAGTGGACATATTGCAATTTTACTTACAACTTCATTTGTCCCTAATGTCATCGTATATATAATCGACCATTTTCTCTTTGATAATAGTTGGTCTATTTACCCCGTGTCCATCCTGCTAACAGTTAAAAAAATTAATATCCTTCTACTTTTTGTTTATTCATATTATATATTATGAAGCAAAAAATTTAACTTGATTAAATATTAATTTTTAACTAAATAACATTTAAATAAAACGTTAGATATAAAAATAGGTCAAACCGGTGTAGCAAACTAAATCTTAATAAATATTATTATATTTATAATAATTTTGTTTTTTGGTGTTGCAGGTGGGCCCGACAACATGGGATTGGATATATGCTTATGAACATTTTTTGGGGGCCTGGAACCGGTGGCTTCTTAATGCCAAACAATTCAAATGGTAACTAACTTATTTACCTATTATCTGTCAAAATCATCGTTCATATCTCACAAATAAACAAACTCATATATTTTTCATTTTTTATAAAAAAAATAAAAAAAATAGTGCCTTTGGAAGAATTGTATGCTACACAGCTGACACAGCTACAAGAAAATTGATTCTTTGACACATGTGAGAATCGTCAAGCACTGATAGCCACCGCATGTAATGTTCATGTTGCATCTGAGAGTCTATTTGGAATTGTTGGTTAATGTCAGATATGGAATACTGATTAAGTAATTGATGTCTTTTAGTTTATCATTTAAATGTAATGTCATATTTTAGTGTATGATTTATATGGATGTTTTTCCCAGAGGAAGAACAATAATGTATTTTCAAACTTGCAGGTAAGGCATTACATGCAATTGTTGTTCCTTTCATTGTCTGTAATTGTGTCAGTTTGTATCTTTCTACATTTGTTTTTTTTGGTGGAACATCTTTTTTCCATGTGCGTTCGTCATACTTTGATTACACATATTTCCCTTTTTGTTGATCGTAATTGTTGAGGTTGGTGATGCAGTTTTTAGGATGCTTTCTATTTCTATAGATATACATCATGGTAGTGAATAGTAACAGAAAAAATTGTCGCATCCGACCCCCGCAACGCGGGGGTCCCCAGCTAGTTATATATTATGTATGACACCCGTTTTTTAGGACTAGAATTTTAGGTTTTAAATAAATTTATTTGTGAAGAAAAGTTAATTAAAAATAAAGCAAAATAATAAAATAAACGATAAATAATGAATTTAGAAGTTTTAAAGTGAAACAATAATAATAAAAAAAAGTGAACATAATAAGTTTGATAAAATCAAGTTTAGAAAATTAGAGTTGATTTGGTTAAATTAATAAAAAAAATAGATAAAATCCGTGTTCAACTATAGTTGTCAAGTAGCCATAGATATAAACATAAACACCTATATCTTTCTCCTGTTACATTAAGGTTAAACTTGAAATTATACATTAAACTGTTTTGTGTTAATTTATTCAATAAATTTTGTTTTGTGATAACGTCTATTTTATGCATATATTTATGACGCTTTCTTATTATTTTATACGATATTTTTATGTTAATAGAACTAAAATATATTTAATACGCTTTGAAATGTTAAATTATAGTTAAAATGAGAGTTGAAATGCAAAAGGAGGAGAAAAGAGCTAAAAGGACGCAAAAAGGTATTGCTAGACAGCTTGACCCATTGTCAGTATTTTGGTCATATCTCATTACTCGTAACTCCGATTGACGAGATTCAAAATGTTCTGAAAACCAGACACAATTTCGGACGACTTTTGTGTTTTGAGAAAATGATGATTCCCGACGAACTCGTCAAGTTTAACACAAACTCGCCGAGTTTAATGGAAGCTTCGCGATTCTTGACGCTGACTTGGGGAATACGTATTTTAATGAAGAACTTGCTGAGTTGGCGTCCAAATTCGTCGAGTTGACGCTGAAAACTATAAATAGAGCCGAAAATTAGCCCTAATGAGAGATCTTACACCCTAGATTAATTCCTGTGATTATAAACCCCCAAGAAGCTGTTTTGAGGGTCTAGAAGGTGGCCGAAAGGCCGTTAAGCTGACGGGAGCGAAGATCTGAAGCATCGAATAGCAGTTTCATGCTGGTAATCATGTGGTTCATTGTTCTGATCAAGATTAATGTTCAAACATAATTCTATATGCAATTACTTTCTGATTTGGGTGTTAAAACCCTTTTCTTTGTGTATATGATTAGATGAAACCTTGATTTTGTGGATTAGTTGCTATTTGGATTGTTTTATTTGTGTTTAATTTATCTTTTTAATCTTGTTAAAAGATCCTTATGTGTTAATGAAAACTATTTTCTATTAATTACTAAGTATATTGAGTTGTATGAACATTTGCTTGTGTAACATCCCAAAAATTATGACCAAAAATTTTATTTTTGAATTATTAAATAAACCATAGTTATCAAAATAATCTCATCAAAACATAAATAATGATATCTCAGATCAAAACATCTATCAAATATATCAGAATAAACATCTCAGGCTAAAAACATCATGGTGTGTACAATGCAGCCATCCTGAGCTCTTCCCTTTGCTACCGGAAATACCTGAAACCAAAACTAAAAACTGTAAACACGAAGCTTAGTGAGTCTACCCAAACTACCACATACCATACACATAATGAAATAATCACATAAATACATATCATGGGCCCTGCTCGCTTCATTGGTCCCCGCCCGGCATCAGACAGTGTTTGGCATCGGGCCTCGCCTGACATCAAACCGAAATTTGGCATCGGGCCCCGCCCGACATCGAGAAAAGCTCGATATACATATAAACATATCAAAAAATAAACATAAATAATCACATAACATAAGCATGTTAACATTCCTCGGGCCACGCCCAACATCGGACTGAAATCTGGCATTGGTCCCCGCTCGACATCTGCCACACCCCAAAACCTGAACGGCGGAAACGTTCCGGGGCGGAGGACGTCATGTACAGTATCACAAAAAAGAATAATAGTAAACAAGCAACAACATCATCCATTGTATTAATAATATAATTTAATATATGTGTGTTCTATATAGTTATAAGATACCAAAATATAAATGATCAAAATAAGAGACGAGTCTTGAAAGCTCCGTCTTCTCAAAGCCTGGCATCGATACCTGTCTACTGATGACTTGAGAATACAAGTTATTTTGAAAGAGTTTATCAGCTTTAAAGCTGGTGAGTTCATAAGCATTTTAGTGTCATTGTTTGTATGAAAATGTTTGTAAATGTTTGATGTATAAGTTTGTAAAAGTTTGTAGTAAATGTTTGTATCTCCTAGAAAAATCCTATATTTTCTACTAAACGTAGCCTTCTACTAAGGCATCAAATGTTCTGTATGTTTGTTTCTTGTAAAAGTGTTTATTTTTCCCAAGTGTGACTATCATTAACAAAATATAGTTTTTACATTACCGTTTATGTGAGAAGATCACAATGTGAATGAAATGGGAAAATAATAAAGTACTGTAATGTTGTATTATAATAACTACTGCTGTACTAACTACCTTAAACCGATTGTTAAATTAAGGTTTGGATGTTATGTAGTAGCAACCATGCTAAATAAACAAGTAGATAACATGATGACCTGATGGCGCCGAAAAGTAAATGTGACATTTGTCACCCCTGGCCTTTCGGCCAACTGTAGCGAACAGTCGGGATGCGGGCTTGTCAGTCCTGTATAGATCTATACACACAATGTCTGCTCTCCTCCAGGAGACTCTGGTTACCAATCGTGACACAACAACTTTGTTGCTATGCCAGAAAGTAGACTCACATTAAAGTTATAGTATTCTAGTACTTGTATAGTATGTTCTAGTGTATTGTATGTTCTTTATGTTTCTCATAATAGTATGTTCTTTCTTGTTTCTCATAATAGTATGTTCTTTCTTGTTTCTCTTAATAGTATGTTGTTTCTTGTTTCTCATAATAGTGTAACACCGTAAATTTTCAAACAAAATTTTCATTGTTAAATCACAAAAATTCTCATAATACATTACACAAAAATCCCCAATTATCAAATTAAGAAAACACACATCCATAAATGTTTGATTAATAATTCAGGATCCTCCAAAACATAACTCTTCATCTCGTGTGTACAACCAAGCCGTCGCCTTCCCGTGATCCTAAGAAGTACCTGAAACACATAACGCATAACACGGTAAGCACGAAGCTTAGTGAGTTCCCCAAAATACCACATACAACACTTTAGCCACTCGAGGCTATAACTCTGTAAGACCCTCCGATCTATGTGTATCAGTGGGACCCTCTAGTCCCATGGCTCGTTGGACCCTCTGGTCCGGTCTTAGTGAGAATACACATGCCACCCAACACGACGGCTGGTAGTGGCAGAAGGCAGTAGCCACCACTTCACGGTGGTGGTGGTGGGTTTTTCCTTGATTAATCCAGCAAAAGCAATACGTACAACATAACACTCATAAAATACACTCACACACACAAAAACACACACACAACCACCACCACCACACAATGGATGGTGGTGGTAGAACAGTGGATATTCATGGCGACAGCCACCATGGTTAGCTGCCATGGTGGTTGCTTGTGACTTCCGGCCATCTACGCATACACATGCGACTGAACACGATACAACAACACACCTACTCACGAGAAAAAACCCAAACATGAACTCAGTTGATCCCTCCTAATGGTGGTGAACTTCGACCGGAGCACTAAAGGGAAGGTTGTTCTAACGGCTGCAGCGACGACGACTGGCTGCTATAGATTAACGTCAGGAGCGAGGGCAGCCGAGATAGTGTCAACGACCACCATGAGTGGCTATGGATGGTGATAGAAAAGAAGGAGAAGAAGAAAGTTGGAGGTGTGGTGGCAACGATCGTTAAATCCTCGTCCTCTTCGGCAGCCGAACGATGATAGAAGCACTCGACCGGTGGTTCCTGGTTTCCACAGTGATGGTGGCGGCTGGAGAGATGGAGGCATAAGGTGGCGGCTAATGAATAGTTAGGGTTAGGGTTGGACGATGGGGAAGGGACACCGGGTTTAAGTCCCATGTTCTTTCAAACTTTGGTCCATTTTTCCAAGTTGAGTCCCTCCTCACAAGATTTGTTTTCAATTTAAATCCAAGATTCACCCTTTAGCCCCTGCTCCCATAAATCCTTTCATAATAAGTCCAACAATTACTAATCACAACCTGATTTCTAAAATCCTTTTCCAAATTTACCCTTTTTCTTTACAAATGCCAGTTTACATGAACAATATATTTCTGAATTTACCCTTTTCTTTTTTTTTTCTTTACAAAGATTTGAGAACTTACGATATTCACTCAACACTCCAACTGCTAATGAGCTGAATACACAATAATGTTGTTATGGATTCCTATAAATCATACCATAGTTGTCCTTTGCATCATATATATTGCAATTAACATATGTAATAATAAGATCAAAAGGAAACAGATTAGTGAAAATAGAGGCTGATGGTAAATTTAGCAACAACAACCACCAACCAGCTTAACAATGTCTTTTAGGGTACGTTGAGAATTGTTAAGTTTATTTGTGGGTTTGAAATCATCATCTGTATCAGGATCATCGGGTCCAATCGTACCAGTAGAACAAAAATTCATATGTCTAATTTCTTTTTATTGTATTTAAACGACTACAAAAAAGAAAAACAAATGTTACTTTCGACTATTTCACTCATCAATCAAACGATTTAGAAAACCAATTTTGAAGTTACATACTTACCAAGAAGAAGCCATCATAAACATCACCTTAATCATGTTCCTCTTCTTCCCAAATGATTATTCATCCATCATAAGATAATAGGGTTAGGGTTCCATAATCGTGATGGAGAGAGACAGAGAGACAGAGAGACAGAGAGAGATGTGATGTGTTAGGGTTCTATAATCGTGATTCATGAAAACTCAATTTGTAAACACCAAAATGCCAATCCGTAAATACCAAAACCGATTTAGGTTCAACAATCGCAATAGAGAAAGAACTTGAGAGATAGAGAGAGGAAGGAGATGCTCGAGCAGTTGAAGGAGGGTGAAACAGTTCAAGAATGTGTACCTGATTACTATTCCTGTTCTTCGTATGGGGGAATAACATAAACCCTATAAATCTGCTCTGGTATGCCATAAACTACAGCTATGATATGCCATAAACCACATTTTATATGCCATATATCTGATCTGATGAGTCATACATACATGATTTACCTCCGAAATCTTTTACCCATAAGATACAATGGTAGAATATAAAGTCGTGGTATTCAAGAAAATATTGGAGATTTCAAGTTGATCTATACAAGAATAAGGTGGTGTTCCGATGGTGTTATTAAGGTAGATAGACGGTGTTGCTCCGGTAATCATAGGGATACATATAAAGGAGGGATATCTTGAAGAAGTGGAAGTGAGGAAGAAAAGAGTTCTCTATTCCTTTGTGCCAATTTGATTTCACCCAAAAAAAGCGGAAAGCCTATGACCGTGGAGGGAATGTGGAGCAGGATATGAAAATTAGAATTTTCAATAACGGAAAATAAATATATATGCCACTAAAAGTGTAATATAGTGGCACAAAACAAAATATGCCACTAAAATCTTGTGCCACTAAATGTAAATTTATTTGTAGTGATCGATGCACCTTTAGATTTTGATCCAACATATCCTCCAATTGATAGATGGGTTAAAAGTCATCCTAAAGAACAAGTGATTGGGAATCTACATGAAGGAGTATTACCAAGAGCTCAAATACATGAAAAGAATGAGGTACTCAATACTCATCAAGAGTTTTGCATGTTAAATGTTTTTATTTCAAAAATATAACCAAAGTCAGTTAAGGTTGCGATGGAACACTCTGATTGGGTTGTTGCAATGCAATCTGAATTAGCTGAATTTGAAAGAAACAAGGTTTGAAGATTAATTCCTAAACCAAATGATGTTTCAATTTTTGAATTAAAATGGATTTTCAAAAAACAAAAAAACCGACAAAGATGGTAATATTGTTTGAAATAAAGCTAGACTTGTTGTAAAAGTTTATTCGCAACAAGAAGGTATCGATTATGAAGAAACCTTTGCCCCTGCCGCAAGACTTTAGGTTGTTCCAATATTTTTAGTCTATGCAGCTCATAAAGATTTCGATGTTTATCAAATGGATGTCAAATGTGCTTTTTTAAATGGTGAACTCGAAGAGACAGTGTATGTGGAACAACCTCCAGGTTTTGTTAATGAAGAACATCCTTATCATTGTTATATTTTAGATAAAGCAGTGTATGGGTTAAAACAAGCACCAAGAGCATGGTATGGAGCATTAACTTCATTCTTAAAACAATCAAATTTTAAACAAGGACCAATTGATCCCACTCTCTTTAAAAAGAAAGTTGGGGATCATCTAATGCTCATTCAAATTTATGTGGATGATATTATTTTTGGCTATACTGATCCTGCTTTGTCTAGTGAATTCGAAAATTTGATGAAAAGCAAATTTGAGATGAGTATGATGGGAAAAATTAACAACTTTCTTGGATTGAATATTCATCAAAGGAGAGAAGGAATATTTATAAATCAAGAAAAATACACAAAGAATCTGCTTGAAAAATTTGGATTGATGAATAGCACAAAATTACGAGTACTAGTGGCTGTGGGAACAAGGCTAACACCTTCGTTAGATAAACCTGCAGTTGATATTACTTTATACAAAGGCATGATAGGTTCGTTACTTTATCTAACAGCAAGTCGTCCTGAAATTATGTTTTCTGTTTGTAATTGTGCTAGATATCAATCGAATCTCCGAGAACCAAATTTAATAGAAGTGAAGAACATTTTTCGATATCTCAAAGGTTCTATTTCGTTAGGATTGTGGTATCCTTCGAAAACCGGATTCTTCATTCAAGCATTTTCTGATGTGGATTTAGGGGATGCAATCTGGACAGAAAAAGCACAAGTGGCAGATGTTAACTACTTGATGGGAATTTGGTAAGTTGGCAATCGAAAAAGCAAAAAATGCATTTCGATTTCAACGGCAGAGGCAGAATATGTTGTTGCTGCAGCTTGCACTTCTCAAATTATTTGGATTCAAAACCAATTACGTGACTATGCAACCAATATGAAGAAAATTCCTTTGTATTGTGATTCTCAAAAAACTATTCGCATTTTTCACAATCCTGTGCAACATTCAAAAACTAAACATATTGCTCTCCAATATCATTTTACAAAAGATCATGTTATGGATAGTAATATTGTAATTGATTTTGTGAAATCAACTAATCAATTTGTTGATATTTTCACAAAGCCACTTGATGAAAAATCGTTTGTTCGAATTTAACTAGGATTAGGAATGATCAAAGGAGGTTCAGTTCTAGGATGTGATTCGAAAGAATGATAAGGTGAAAAAGGATGACAACTGTCGGAGTCAATGGTTACTGTTCATAGTCAACGCTTCGATACACTTCACTTTCAACATCTTGGTGAATGACTAATGAAAAATCTTTGTGAGTTTGGTACATTTACTTTTATTGTTTTCGAAATTTATTTTTTTTTCTTTTCAAAAAATCAAAAATACCAAAAAGATTTTACTTTTGTTTTGTCTTTATTTTTCTAAAAATTAAAAACTCCAAAAAGATTTTCTTGTTTGTTTGTTGGTTGTTTTTCTAATTATTGTAACAAATTAATGTGAAGATCATTGATTGTTCATGCTTGCAGTTCTAGGGTCAGGTATATTTTCGAAAAACTTTGTACTAGTTAGAATGTCACTAGAAGCATGCTGCAACATGTTGACTCAAACCTCCTTTGACTCAATGTGTGATTTAGAAGCCTTAATGAAGTTTTCATCATGGAAATTTCTACCCAATCAGGCTATATTCACATCAGTCCATGAGCGACCATACTCTACTCAAATGAGTTAAGAGTAATCTGCTTGGTCCAACAAATAGCAATGGTACATTTGAATTTCTTTAACCAATCTTTTTCATCCCAAAGTTCTTACACTTTCATACACAATGACATATGTCCAAGATATCTATGGTACATGTTAATGATCTAACATCATGAGACCGTGACGAAAGTGAAACCCTAAATATCAAACCCTTTAAGGAATTGACGGGGAACATAGTTCCAAATTTAACGAAACATTTGTTTCTGTACCCATCTTCGATACTCCGAATCATATTCAATCGTTTTGAGTGGTCTTGATCAAATGTTTGAAACCCACGACATTTTTCCCAACAAGATCCAGCTAATATTTTGTTTTCTTGAATATGAATTCCGTGTGAGTATTATTTGTTTCTTGAAGTCACTTATAAAAGTTTTTCCACAGCCTACTTGTCACTGACTACACTGGTCAAACAAGTAATTTCTGTTACAATTACTCACATTTATGTTAAGTGCTGATATGTAACGAAATATTTTACCACCCATGAAGCTTATTAAAAAGAGGCCCTTTGATACTTCTTAACAAGTATTCGATTGATACACTGCACTCATGAAATCCTTGAGGTTCTAAGTGTTACCAACTCGGGCTGATGATTTCGATGGTCTGGCATATGACTTCGCTTGTCCACCCAAAAGTGAAAGATCCTTGCCTCCATTCTGAAGGTTTGTGACGGTTGTTATTCCATTAGGGCATGTTACTTGGCTTTTTAACTAGACATTTTGTATCCTGTTTGGGTTTCAAGGAGAAGTGATATTCACTTTATCACATGTGGCTACTTAATCGGCATATGGGTGTGGTTTTCAAGGTGCCACGTCAGCTTTCATTTAATGCTGATCCCGCTTCAATTTCAAATCCAAGGTCTATAAAAGGGGTTTCAAGGGCTCATTATATGGTTACGCTTTCTAAAAATTCCCAAATTACAAAAGAACTCTTTGATCATTTATTCATCTTCAAACCCTAATCATGGCTAATCCCGCTATAGTTGATGCACCATCTCAAACCATAGAATATGTTTCTTCCCAACCCATCATGAAACTTCAAAGCATCAATTATCAAGTCAAAAGTGATGTTAAAGTTTATCCTGAATAACTATAGATGTTGATCGTGACTCAACAACACTCTGTTTTGAAGACGGTGATGTTCAGTTCTTATGCAGTTCCGATGCCTTGGTTATCACTAGAAGGTTCTACGGCCGTGTATAGCAAAATGTTGGATCATATTACCTTCAATTTGATCAATGATAAGAAGTTCCGGTTAACTAAGAAGCTTTTCTGTCAAATACTGGAAATACCTAACTCACCTCCTTTCTACAAAGTCACCAATGAGAAAGCTTCACACATGTTCAACGAGATGGGTTATCAACCCGCTCTCACAAAGATTAGTGAATTTAGGAAATCCAGCCTTCCTTGTATTTGGAATTTTTTGTTTGGCATTTATCTTAGATGTCTTACTGGCCGAAATGTTCGATTGGATAATGGCATATTAGAATTTTATGCCATTGTTGCTGGTATCTATTAGAATCTTTCTGTGGATTATGCTCCACAGATGTGGAGGGAGTTTCTCAAAAGTGTTGAAAAAACTAATGTAGTGGATGGAATTTCATGTGCAAGATACTGGAGTTTAATTCTTCAATTTGCATACGAAAAGGAAGGCATACAAGTACCAGCTGTTGAGGACACATCAGAGTTTTTGAAGTACAATTTTCCGAAGACTGTTGAAGATAATGCTGATGAATTTCCTAGTGTTGGTAGGATTCCTGATGGTATACTTAAGAAGGTGGATTCTTCCAATTCATTTTTACAGGCTTACTTGAAAACTATGAATCCCTTCATTGAATCTGGCATTCTGTTATCTTGATCTGAGGAGGGTCCTTCCAAATGTTCTAGACGTTTGAAGAAGGTGGAGGAGAGTCCTACGAAACCCATTCAGGAGAAGAAACAATCAAAGTCTCCGAAGAAGAAATCAAAAGACGATGTAATTGTTTCGAAGCCTGAGGCAACACCTGGTGCAACGTAGATTGATGAACTTTCAAAGGAGGTGGTTCCTTCAAAAACTGGAGTGTTCAAAAGACTCAAGAAGATTGCTCACAGGCCACGAAGCTCTTCTAATAGATCTCCAAGTTTTTCTCCATCCATGGTTCGAAAACCACATGTTACGAGGAAAGGTGTGGTGATTCGTGAAATTCTAGTTCCTATTTCACCTTCGTAAAAGAAGCGTAAAGCCGAAGATATGGCTAAAAACATGTCGAAGAAACAGAAGAAGAAGCTTCAAAAATTGGTGATAAACGACGAATCTATAGAAGACGAAGTTCTTCAGGATCCTCCAGTGAGAACATCTCAAGTCGACACTTCAAATGTCGAAATGATTGTTGTATCTTCCTCAATATCTCAACCAGAACCACTTATTGTTTCTCTTCTATTGGAAACAAATGTCGAAACAACCCAGTCTCAAGGTACTCCTATCATTGTTTCCTCTACTTTCGAAGCTTCTAGTATTCATACTTCAACAACTTTACCTCCTTTTGTAACCACTTCTCTTGATAGACATTCACCCACATTCAATAATATTCTCAACCAACCGATTACTTCCTTATTTTCTTCCCAATCTACCAACCACCGGTTACTCATGAGAAAGCTCATCATTCATTTGATGATGATGAAAATGTTTTTGGTGGAACCTTTAGAGATATTCAATTTAATCCTGAAGAAGAGGAGATTTCTGACAATATGATACTCACTTGAAAACAATTCAAAATCATGAATCAGAAGCTTAATTCATTATTGCAAATTCAAGTTGATGGAGGAGGGAAACATTCAATATCCAGTCTAGATGTTGATCTTTTTCTCAAAAAGCAAGCAGACCGTCTTCATGAGGCAATTTCTGAAGTAGATCGAAATAATGAGAAGCGTGTGAAGAATCAATTGTCTACCTTTTCTTCTGATCTTCAAGACTTGAGAGCTATTGCAAAAGAACGTCACATTTTATTTGTTCAGGATGTTAAGAAGGTAAGGGAGGATGTGAATTTAAAGATACAAGAACTTCGAGAGGATATGAGCAAGGAGATAGCAGTTGTGCAACAAGATTATGCTTCTCTTAATCAGAAAATAGACATCATTGCAGACGCAGTTACAAAATTTGTCAAAATGTATGAAGTACTTGGTCCTAAGGTTGAACAAATGTCCAAAGATGAAGTTCAAAGCTTTTTAGAAATCAACAAACTGTTGACTGAATTAAAAGACCTTGTTTCGAATCCAAGGTCTTCTCCTTTGATCACACCAGAATTTTTGTCTCAAAAGTTCCTTTTCTTTGAATATGTTCTTCGCAAACAGTTAGCCCCATTATCTCAACTTGCCAGTATTTTACCAAAAAATGCCCTGCTTTTTGTCACAGGGGTTCAAGGGGGAGAAAGGAAGTATGTTGGTGAAGGAGCTTCTGGAAAAACTGGTGAAAAAGCTAAAGTAGTTGGTAAAGTCTTTACAACCAACATTCCCACAACAAAACCAATCATATCGAAAGCTGATCCTGTGATTTCGATTGTTACAACAACAAGGAAAGTGTTAAAAGGAATTGTGATTGGGTCAAGTGGAGAAGGGAGTGCTTTGAAAACCAAAGATATCCCAATAATACAAGATAGAGGGAAAAAGGTTGTTGTGGAAAAATTGATGAGAATAAATCTCTAGATCATTTAGATCTTTCACATGTATATTAATAAAGAACAAACAATTTAATCACAATACGACTAAGAACACAATATTGAATCAATATGAAGCTTATGATTCAAATGTAGTCATGCCTCAGTAGAGCTCGATAAAGAACTACCACTGTAGAGGCGAGCTAAGGTTAACAATACTTTGATGAGAAAATAATTCAAGTGTTACCTACTATGGATGCATGCATGCACCTTAAATACCAAAACCCTAGAATAAAATAATCCACGGTTGGACAGGCCCAAACCGGCTACAAAACTGGGCTAATAGGAACGAGCCCAAGACGCAATATTATAAACCCAACAATCTCCCCCTTTGCGTCAATTGGGGCGAGACCTTCACTTTGGTTGATTAGCAGAAATTTGCTTCACAACTTTGAACAAACATGGAATTACTGCAAGAAGAACTTAGAGAAAGTGGATATACCATCTTATCATATCAATGAAGTACTTCTTGTCGCTTTCACTGTTATGCTTGCATCTCTGAATAATCCCCAGAACATACTCCAAGCATGAAGTAGTAAAGAGGTGTTTGTCTGTCAAAGCGAACATGCATTTCTTACCATCCTCTTTGGTGAACATCATAGAGTTTAAGACCAGATCAATCTTTCCCATCTTCATCTTGTTGACGTCACTTGCAGAACCAACTGGCAAAACAGAGGGTTTCTTCCTGAGAACCGAAGCGACTTCTTGATCCATCTTAGCTACCTCCAGAACATAACAGACTAACAATCTTTTAAGATGATCAATAATTGGCTCATACTCAACTGGGTTGGAGAGTAGAATGTTGTGTAGGACAATCCAATCATGAGGATTAGGATTGGGCAGGTCAGCAAGAGAGAAGATATGCTTAGACAAAGCAGATCCTCTGGTGACTTTAAACTTGACGTTGATGAACTTTTCTTCTGCTTGAGGCTTAAGGACCCGAAATGTGATGATTTTCTGAGCGCTCCAAGTGATATATTGTGGTTGAGCGAACTCCAAGTAGTAGTCAATAAGCTCACGATCAACTTTCGGGTCTGGATAAGGAACTTCTGCAATGGGTAGAAAGCAGTGAAACACAAACGCCTTTCTGGTGATAGGCATGTCAAATTGAGAGTCTTTTGTGTTTGCACAGTCCAAAGACACTACTGGTTCAAGCCAATGAGTGCTAGGAGAGTTGATGGCTTCTTTGAGTAGCTTCTCCAACGTCCAGAAGGGAAAAGATTTTTCTTGCTTTCTAGGAGATCCTGAGCCTCCTTTAATCTTCTTTCTCTTTCTTTGGCTTCTTTTACAATTTTGGCCTTGAGATCGATTTCCCTTTCCCTTGCCTTTCGTTTCAAAGCTTCAACGATTGTTTCCTCTTCCTTATCACTTTCTTCCACCATTGGACCCTTGCCTTTATCCTTAGGAGCCGTACATGAAGCATGCTCGGTTTTCTGTTGTTCCGGCTGTGAAGTGGGAGGAGGTTGAAACGAAGACCTGAGCCCTTCTACCCCTTGTTTCGGAGGTTCCATTGCCTTGGAAACACCATCAATGCGACTCAACATCCCAAGGGCAGGACGAAATTTGTCAGCAAGATGGCGTCGAACAGAAATAGTCAGGATAAGGTCATGAGCCTCCAAGACGCTCAACAGAATAACGTGGATATCGAAGACATAGCTTTTGACGACAACTCTTTCAGAGCGAAGATGATTGATCTCGTTGTTCGCCGGAGAAAGTTGGAGATTCTTGGTCTTGAGCAGAGTAGTCTTGCGAGCAAGCTCATCCATGAGTGAGTTCTCCATGGCTAGATCATCTTGAAGCTTGGTGAAATGCTCATTGAGAGAAGACAGAAGAGCAACATTGTCCTTCTGAATATCGTCACGAAGATTGACAAAATTTTGCTTCTCTGCAGAAAAAGCTTCTTCAATCTTGGTGATTGAGTTAGTCACTTTATAAGCGTTCAACTCGGCTGCTTCCTGTAAGGGCTCAAGAAAAATATTAGCATTTTCAATTAGTTTATCGACTTTTTCAATCGCGTCTGTGCATGCTTTAGTGGAAGCTATAACAGCTGGTGTGGCACGAGAGATGGAGGCGTCATGTACGTTGACAAAGGTGTCAAGCATTTTCTGAATAGCATATTCAGAATTGGGATTGTGTGAGGAAAAGGAGGCCATGATAGTATCGAGTTTGGCATTCAGCTCCTTGAGATGCTTTTTGGTGAGAGGAGCATCATCATCTTCATCACTCTGAACATGGTAAGGGCTGTAGTAGAAGGAATCAAATTCCATGTCCTCTCCCCCAAGGACAGTGTTGGTTTCGGTTGAAGGTGTGGGTGATAATGGTTTGGTTGTTTATGGAATTGAAGACCGAACCCTCGTATCAGATACGTTGGTTTGAAATCCAGTGGTGGTTGTTTTGGTTGCTTTAGTGAAGAGAGGAGTGGGAATATGAATGGTAGAGGTATGTTGGGATGTGATAACTGGGAAAGTTGTTGGTAAGGAAATTGGAGTAGAAGTAGGTGGAGATGATGGAATTGGGGAGCAAACACGCACCTCAGGTGTGGGTAATCTAGGTAGAGTATCACCACGAGGCGAAGCCTCCTCGTCAGAGCTTTCGCTCTCTGATTCAGTAGGAATAGGAGGTTTGTTGCTTGGAGGAACATACTCAGAATCTGAGTCACTAGAGGATTAAAGAATAAGTCTCCAGGCTGGCTTTTTAAGCTTCTTCTGCTGGGGTTGTGAAGGAGTAGTTTTGTCTGACTTTCTCTTCTTTGGGGTTTGCCCCTTAGCTTGTTTGCTGACTCTCACATCCTTTTGATATTTTGGTTTCTTTCCCCTCTCTGCAGGCTTGTCTGCTTCCTCTATAGAGCGAATCATGGCAGGAGTGAGTTCCCTGGGTCCTGAGGAAGGAAGCTTCTTGTATTCTTGAATGACGTTACATGCCTCAGACACACAAGCGTACATAGATTCTGGAATCGATCCAATGAAGAAAAAATCGGAAGGATCTGTGACGATGATATTCGTTGTGTGAAATGTTGCGATTGATGAAAGAAGGGAGTCCGCCATGATTGGAACGTGGAGACGATCTATTGCCCACTTTGTGATAATAGACCAGTACCTGCCACATGAAATCTCAGAATGGCGAGACGAAGAAGATGAACTCTGAACAAGTTGTTGCCATATGACAGCTCCAAAATCGAGATTTACACCATTGTACAACCCATAAAGCATAGCCATAAATGACTTGCTTGCACCGTTATATCCAGCGCTTCGCTCAGAAAGACCTTTGAACAAGAGAGTAAAGACGTCGTTCCATTGTGGGGGAAGGCAGGACTTCTTGAACTTTGTAACAGTGGTTAGGGTTTCAGTGTACCCCATTTGGTAGAACATCGAGAGTAGTTGACCGGTAGTGATGGAGTCAGGGTTTACCAGGGTTGGTTCATGAGCAAGACCAAGTAGGGCACATAAACGATTCTTAAAAATCGAGGTCTTGTCGTTGTGAATGTCAAAGTGAATCCTCTCAGCAACCTTGTCATAAGACGCAGTTGAATAGACGTGAGAGAGGCAAGACATGGGAACCACTTCCACCTTTGTAAGAGCATCGACAAGTGGAGAATATTTGAGGCATTCTAATACGTACAACATACAGGATTCATAAACGAATGGTGTAAATTCAATGATGAGGTTTTGTTGTGGCTTAATGGTCATAAGGTTTGAGTGAACAGAGGTATCTTGAACAGAAGATGATGCCACCATTGATGGAGCTTGAGAAGAAGATGATGAACAGTTGAAGAAATCGCCTTTTTCTTTTAGAAGATTTGTGAGTGGTAAAAGAGTAAAGTGAATCGTGAGAAACCCTTATATACGTGAGAGTAGGAGAGAGAATATCCGGCTAAAATCTTGTCCTTTTGTGAAATGTTTCCTGACGCGATGGGGAGTAGACAGTTGGCAACCCCGATGATTACGCAGGAGAGAGAAAAGACATTTCACTTTTTACGTGCCTTTCCATAGAAAGCACCTTTTTCAAATCAACGATTGGATAATTGCTGACTTATCCAAGTGCTTTATCCAAAATGTCACCCACATAATCTACATGAACCGCCGTCACCTTTATATTATCGATCACCATAATACTTTTAGAACCCAAGCTGTATAAATTAGCTCATATTTAATAGAACCAGACTTTTGTAAAATCAAAGATTTTCGTGCATAGAGTGGGAATGATAAAGAAATAAATCAAAGTTTGTGGGATATTGCGATGTCGACTAAGACATGAAATAGTAGATCCCGGGCACGAATCTCTTCCTTTCAAGTCAAGAGAGACTTCATAGTGTCTGGGTGGTTTCTCGTTAGAATACAATCAAGTACCTGTTAAGAGGCAATGAAGGGCATCTTTTAGATATAATGCTTGTAAGGGTGGCTTTCGCTTCAATTCAAGTTTTGGTACTTAATATAAGACCAAAAGAGAATGAAGTACTTGTGAGACCAATGTGGCCTATTGAACAAGTAGGTTTGATATGTATTTAGTAACGTGTTGAAACTGAGAAATCTAAAAAAAAATATAACAGGATCCTTGGGGAAGAAAAGTCTTGGTGATAGACATTTTCAGAAGGATCGCTCAAAAATAAAAAGAGATTTCATTTGTGAGAGCTAGATCATAGTAATGGTTCACCGTCAATGCATTAAGGGTTTTGAATTGTGGGTTTCACTTAGTACGTAGTGACAGGAGTCTAAGATCATGAACACAGATTTTTGTGTAACTATAAACCTCAGTGGTAAGTACTGAGAGTCTCAAGGGTTACATTAGTGAGATGAAGTATAATGAAGAAAAATGATGTAGGTGGTTTAAGAAGCGAATGTACCTCTGCTATAAAAGAAGGACCAAGCAGAAAACTCTAAACTCAATATGAGAAGAGTAAGGTAGCTCACGATTAGAGTGAATGTAACAACCTAGGTTGGGAAAACATAATTGGTATATATCACATTATTAAGGCTTCACTCAAAATCTGTTTAGGCTTTGGTCAACATGCAACAACATGCATCTAGGGACACTTAACTAACTTATAGAAAAGAATTTATACTAGTTTGAGCTTCACCATCGAGAGTAGCTTTTATACAAAGAGAAGCATGAGAAAAATAAAATAAAAGGAAAGATATTTTGTATTTTGAGAAAAATATTTAATAAAACAAAAAGAAATTTCTACGTTACCAACTTCCACATGATCAGTGGTTCTAACAAAATAAATTTCTACGTTACCAACTTCCACATGATCTTTGATGAAGTGATACCGCAGTGCTATGTGCTTTGTCTTCGAGTGTTGCACTGGGTTATGACAAATCCTAATTGCACTTTCAGAGTCGCAATATAGTGGGATTTTCTTCATATTCAACCCATAGTCCCTAAGCTGACTCTGTATCCAAAAAACATGAGATGTGCATGAGGCGGCGGCTATATAATCAACTTCAGCCGTGGAGAGAGAAACACAGGTTTGTTTCTTTGATTTCCAGCTAACCAATTTACCATCAAGAAATTGGCATCCTCTAGTAGTGATTTTACGATCCAAACCACAACCCCTAAATCAACATTTGAGAATGCTTGGAAAAAGAAACCTGAGTTGGCTAGATACCATAGACCGAGAGAGGAAGTTCACTTTAGATAGCGAAAGATGTTCTTTACTACTAGCATGTGTTGTTCACGAGGGTTAGATTGGAAACGAGCACAATAGCAGACTGAGAACATGATGTCTGACCTGCTGGCTGTGAGATACATCAGTGACCCAATCATCTGACGATAAAGCGTCATGTCAGCATCTGGCTTCTCTAATGATGGAGTAAGCTTAGTTCCAAAAGCCATTGGGACATTCACTTTGAAGTCTCCCATCATGCTAAACTTGGCAAGCAATGTCTTTGTATATGCCTCCTGATTGATAAAAATGCCTTCGGGTCCCTGTCTAATATTTAAGCCAAGGAAAAAGTTAATTGGACCCATTGAGCTCATCTCAAATTTAGTTTCCATCAACTTCCTGAATTCAACTGTTAGGCTTGGATTCGTGGAGCCGAAGATGATGTCATCAACATAAATTTGGACTATCATAAGGTGGTTACCCTCTCTCTTACGAAAGAAGGTTGGGTCAACTGAACCTTGTTTAAATTTTGACATTTTAAGAAACGAGTGAGAGTTTCATACCATGCTCTGGGACCCTACTTCAGACCATAGACGAATTTGTCCAGAATATAGCAGTGATCCGGATGCTTCTTGTTCACGAAGTCTGGCGGTTGCTCAACGTATACAGTTTCTTCAAGTTCTCCGTTGAGAAAAGCACCCTTTACGTCCTTTTGATAGACCTCAAAGTTCTTGTGTGCAACATAAGCAAGAAAGATTCGAACGGAATCCAATCTTGCAACTCGAGAGAAGGTCTCTTCATAATCTATACCTTCCTCTTGACAGTATCCTTTCACCACCAACCAGGCCTTGTTGCGAATCACATTCCCCTCCTTATCCATCTTATTTCTGAATACCCATTTGAGACTGACAACTGAAGCATACTTTGGAGTTGGAATTAGATGCCATACTTTGTTTCTTTCAAACTCGTTCAGCTCATCTTGCATGGATTGAACCCAATCAGAATGATCAAGAGCTGAATTCACCGTCTTCGGTTCAACTTTGGAGATGAAATAGTTGAACATGTAAAATTCTACTTGAGAGAATAGTGCAGCTTGTTTCTCTATCAACTGTGATCGAGTTAAGACCTTTTCTGAAGATTCCCCAATGATTTGACTTTGAGGATGGTCTTTGGTCCATTTAACGAGAGGAGGGTAATTTAGATCATAAGAGGGATCCAGTTCTGCATTGACTTCTTCTTCTAATTCTGATTGTGTATCATCATCATTGACATTCATATTCTCCCCCTCAAATGATGATACAAGTTCAATTTCTGGATAAGAACGCTCCCCTTCGTTTGGACTTACGGTTGAGCTAGATGATTGTGACGATGAATTCTCCCCGTGAAATGATGAACCCAGATTATTTGGTAGAGACAAACCCTCCCCCTGGATAGAAGAATAGTCACTAGAAGGTTCGCTTGAGTCAGGCCTTTCAGCTGCCTTTGGTTGTTCAGCTGCCATCTTCTGTGCAACATCGTCAATAATTTGCTTCAAACTGTCGACTATGTTATCTTCAGCCTTGGATTCAGAATCAATAGCTTTTTCTGGTTCATCAAAGAGAAGCATATAGTGTTCGAAAAGATTTGAAATAGGCACAATGACTTGACTAGACTTTGGAAAGATATTCTGCATTGCACCTTCAGTTGTCTTCAACCTCTTAACATAACTATCATCGAAAGTGACATAGTATGTCTCTTCAATCTTCTTTGAGTGTTTATTTAGAACTCTATATGCCTTAGAGTTCAAGGAGTATCCAAAAAAAAATCCCTTCATAGGCGTTAGCATCAAATTTGTTTCTATTCTCCTTTGAATTGAAAATGAAGCATCTTGAACCGAACACGTGGAAGAACTTCACATTTGCCTTACAGTTGTTCAAAATCTCGTAAGGAGTCATTGAGAATCGCTTGTTTAGATACGATCTATTCTGAGTGTAACAAGCGGCAACAATAGCATCATCCTAGAAATATAAAGGCAAGGAAGCGAAGCTCAACATAGTTCGAGCCGCTTCGCACAGAGATTGATTTCGCCTTTCGACGATTCCATTCTGCTGTGGATTATATGGAGCAGAGAAATTGTGATTCATTTCATTCTCAGCTAGAAAATCTTTGAGATCCTTATTCTTAAATTCCAAACCATTGTCGCTTCTCACGTTACGAACCACTTTTCGAAGTTGAACCTCTACTTGCTTTATGAAGAGCTTGAGCTTGGGAGTTGCTTCTGATTTTTTCTTCAAGAAAATAACCCATGTGGAGCGAGAGAATTTGTCTATAATGACAAGAATGTACTTGTTTCTACCAATGCTTTCAATAGAGGAAGGACCACATAGATCGATATGTAACAGCTCCAATGGTTCTATCACCTTTGTGTTGATAATAGAAGGATGACTTTGTCAACTTTGCTTTCCCATTTCACAAGTTTCATATAGATGTTCTTTGTCGAATTTAAGAACTGGAAGACCTCGAACATGATCTCCAAGTACCAGCTTGTTGATATCTTTGAAATTAAGATGAGAGAGCCTTCGATGCCATAACCAACTTTCATCTGAGTGTGCCTTCGTTAGCAAGCAAACATCCAGTTTGCCTCGAATTGGATTGAGATTTAAAGGGTACATTTCCCCCTTTCGCTTCGAGTTCAACAAGATATTGTTTGACTTCTTTTCGACAATCTCTAAACCTTCGTCATCAAAGGAGACCTTCAAACTGGTACCTACTACCGGCTGTGAGACACTGATAAGGTTGTGCTGCAATCCTTCAACGTATGCTACCTTTCTAATTGAGAAATCGCCATTTGTAATCATTCCATAGCCTTTGATAGTACCAAATGAATTATTGCCATACTTCACTGTTCGACCATCCTTGAGAGACCGAAACTCCCTCAGTTCTTCCCTTTTTCCTGTCATGTGACACGAGCAGCCACCATCAATGTACCATTCTTCGTCAAACTGCTCGTCACGAATAACCTGCAAAATGTCAAGCGGATTTAGGAACCCAAAGTTTCTTGGGTACTTGTGAGCCTTTTACATGACAGAGAATAGTAAGAGAAACATCAACAAGATAAGTTCTTTTTATTAGAGTTGTTTCATCTTTTCTTTTTATTGTAAAAACTTTGATTTTGTTTGACTTAGACTCATTCGATTTAGACGTAGGATTTGTTGTTTTTACGTCTGCATTCCTTTGTGTCTCTTTTGGGCATCTATCATCTTCTGGAAGGAACTTTCCTTTCCCCTTTGAATCTTGAGAATTAGAATTAGAATGAGAAGAACAAGGTTTAGAAACAATATTAGATCGTCGATTATTGTTCTTCCTTGGTTGAGAGTGAAAACATTCTTCCCTTCGGTTCTTCTGATTGAACCTGAGATTGAACCCATCCTTTCGGCTGCTATTATGTTGAGGACCAAAACCTTTCTTTCGGTTGCTTACATGCAGAGGACCGGAATCCTCCCTTCAATTGTCTTCATGCCGAGGACCGAAACCTTCTTTCGGTTTCTTTCATGTCGAGGACCGAATCCTTCCCTTCGGTTGCTTTCATGTCGAGGACCAAAACCCTCCTCTCGGTTGCCATCATGCCGAGGACCAAAACCTTCCTTTCGGTTGCTTCTTGGTTCTCCTCGTGACTTATGTGTCTTCTCATACCTTACGTAATGAGGATTCTGGGATCGCCAAAATTGTTTTCTTTCTGAGAGATACTTCTTGTATCTTAGGTTGCGTTGGTGTTTTCGTTCTGCCACCTGTTTTGGATTTTTATGAATATTGGCCTTTTTCTTCGGTACTTGAGCATGGCTTTCGCTCTTTGACGAACACGTCTCACTGGACGTTGTCACTGGTTCGCCCGAAGATGTTTTGGTGCTGCTTGTGCTTGGTACATCATATCTTGTAGGTTCATTGAGTGGTTTTGCCACATATCTACCCTTCACTCTCCATGAGGTTTTCTGAGATAAACCTTTTTTTTCATCAGCGTTATCTATAGGTGTTGACCAGAAAAATTCATCACAACCATTAGCATTATCTTCTTCTACCAATGCTGTCAGTTTGCTGTTTGTTGTGTTGTGACTCCTTGAACTGTGTAAACTTGATTTGGAGTGGTTTGAACCTTTTGATATACAACAACTTTTGCCTTGAGAACTTTGGTCTTGTCTGTCGATGATCGAGCGAACTCAACGAAGTTTTTAGAAATCAGATTTTTATTAGGTTCGGGTTCGCTTTTGACAAATTCAGAATAGTCCACCACGTCCTCTACAGAGATTTCACTCATGTCATCATCCTCATTAAGTTCAGATGTATTTTCAACATCAATTTTATTTTCTGAACTTAATTTGGCATTCAATGAGTCAAATTTCTGTACATTTTCGGTTCTTAGTTTCAATTTATCATTTTCATCTAACAGATTTTTGAACATGTCCTTATTGTCTTTTGACTTTATGTAGCACTCTATTTTGTCAACACCAATTTTGTAGGCAGGAGAGATTTCGTCAGAAGATACAACATTTTCATAGTTGTAAGCTTCGGCATCGACTTCATCCTCCTTTAACTCAAGGAAGGGTAAATGTAGGGTTTCAAAGCACTCCATGGATGATGGCAATGGGCCCCTTTGATGAATTCTAGGTTAAAAGCCCAAGACTTGTCTTTTCCCTATAAATAGTCATGTATTATTCACAATTAGGGTTAAGAGTGAGGCAAAATGTAGCCGCCACATTGTGAGGTTTCTTGTAGAGTTAGATTCTTATTTCTTAAGTGTAATTTATTCCTCATATTTGAATAAATCGAGTGATCATTCGACATAATCTTCATATTTGTGTTTGTTCTTATTTTCCGCATCTTGTTCATCAAATCTCAATTAGGGTTTTCATCCCAACAAGTGGTATCAGAGCGGGTCTTTGAAGATCTGTTGATTTTTGAAGTATCGGTTCTTGATTTGATGATTTTCTGCACAAGATTTTGATGATTATTGGTTTTTCGGCGGTTTGGAATCAAAATTCTTGTTCGATCTACTGTTCATGAAGATTTATGGTATATTCTACTGTTTATCGTGGTATTTTTTCTGTTCTTTGAATCTGATTTGCTTTGAGATCAAAATCTATTGATTCAATTGTTTTTCAATAAATTCATGCTTGAGTCCAATTCACGAGTTCCATTGTTATTCAATTTTGTTTGGATCTGATTATTACTCATTCAACCGATCCAACACCATTTATTTGTTCCTGAGCCCATTATTGCCAATTACTATTCATCAATTCAGCCCGCATCTTGGTCTTTGAAATTGTGTGATCTGGATCATACGGTCAACCCATCTCCATAGGAAATCATTGTACTATTCTTCAGTTCTTGAATCGTAATTTATGATCGATATTATTGTCAAAATCAATTTTTGATTTTATTGATTTTGGGTTTAATCTTGTCGATTCATTATTTCATTGAATATCGATTTTGTATAGTGACTGTATTGATCTGAGAAAGTCGATTTTGGCATTTGTCAATAATCGGTCTTGATTCTCATAGTAAGAAAGTCAAAATCGACTTATGTAAACAAAGAACAGTGGGTTATTGATCGGAATTGATTTGAAGACAGGTTCACAATCGCTAAATGGGTTTTGCATTCGGGGCTTCATATAATCAAAACAAATGAATTCACAATCAGTAGAGTGATGTTTGGAATCGAAATTCAATTGTGAAGAAGATTGATAATTTGTAGTTGGTGTAATGGTTCTGCAAGCAGAATGTGTTTGTGTATCTGTTCGCAATTGATAGTCAAAGGCACATTCAGAAAAGTGAAAATTGACTGTGGTTCAGGTGAATAATGAGTGAACGCTAACCTGCGAACGTTCGCCTGTGATTAGATTTGTTGACATACATTCGCTTTGAGGTGTGATCGTTCGATTCGGAAGCGAACCTGTGATTGGGTTTGTTTGTCAGCCCTTGGAACGAAAGTAATTGGAACGAAAGAGGGGAGGACCGAAAGCGAACTTGTGGTTCGGCTCGGCTAAGGTTTCGCTCCTTGTTCGCATCGTGATGTACCTGGAACAAACTTAAGTTCGGTTGGCTGCTCTTGGAACGAAAGCACTTGGAAGAAAGAAGGAAGGACCGAAAGCGAAAGGTGATTCGCCTGATGAAGCTTGGAACGGACCTGGAAGCGAATGTCTCAAATGGAAACGAATGGAACCGAACACTCGGTTGGGTTCGCTTCAGGTGTATAATTGACGATCTTGGAACGAAGTTAGATTCAGTCGCTTGTGCTCGGAACGAAAGTAGATGAAACTAATTGGAGTCATATTTGTAGGTTCGTCTGTGACCATTTGTTTAAAATCACCATTCCGGTCGCATCCTTTTATCAGGTTTCAAATGATGAAGATAACTCAAAGTTTCACACTTGGTCCCCGCAACTTCAAGAACTTGACGATCTGGTCCCTATACTTTTCATGCTTTGGCGGTTTTGGACCAATTCCAGATTTTGTTGCAAATAAAGGGGTTTATTGGTGCATGATTACAATTTCAGCCCCTGAGTTTCTGGAAAGTGATAATTTCAGCCCATTTTCGAGAAAGTTTACAATTTTAAGGGCTGGTGAACAGTTTTGAATTCTTTAACGCACATATCTTTTTCGTGAACAGAAAAATAAAGATTCCATCAAGTCTTGGCGGTTCAGAAAGTCGTTTTTCGTGATAACGTCAAATTTTCACGATTTTTTTTGGGATTTTATACTTCATTGTGTATATCTTTTTGTCGCGGGGGAGCTTAGTAAATTTTTATCCATTCAAGATCATTCTCATGACCATTTGAAGGCTTTATAATCATGTTTTTGATTATAAATCGGGGGAGAATTTGGTATGGCCATTCGAAATTGGATTTGTGACTTTTCAAAGTTGAAGATTTTTGATAAAGCTTGTGGTAGAATTATGAAGGTAGCTTTTACAGCGGAAGTTCTTCATCGAGCTCTGCTAAAGCTTTTACAGAGAAGTATCCTTTACAGCGGAAGTTCTTTATCGAGCTCTGCTAAGGACTTGTTATATATCCGACTTCTTGTATTTTCTCAATCAAGTAACTTTACGAATCTTAAAGTTTGGGTTGTTACATGATATTTTTTGATGGCTTATATCATTAGCTTATTTGAAGATCATTGTGAATTGGAGGGGGAGCTCTTCAAAGACAAGAAGTGATTCAGTTTCTTTGTTCTAAAATGGGGTTTTATGGCGGTTTTGGTTTTCATGAAGATTCTTTGGGATTACATTCGAAAATGAAGTTTAAAGACATTACTTCGATGCTTGATTTATATATATATATATATATATATATATATATATCCTAGAGCCCGTGTTTGAAGACTATTGAAGAATCAAGATTCGTGGATTGCTTCATATATTCCTCGTTGCAGATCTTTTTATTTGCTAGATGCTTGTTTTGGAAGTTAAAGCATTGTCATCCATTCCATACTTTGAGGGGGAGATTATAGGGTTTCAAAGCACTCCATGGATGATGGCAATGGGCCCTTTGATGAATTCTAGGTTAAAAGCCCAAGACTTTTCATTTCCCTATAAATAGTCATGTATTATTCACAATTAGGGTTAAGAGTGAGGCAAAATGTAGCCGCCACGTAGTGAGGTTTCTTGTAGAGTTAGATTCTTATTTCTTAAGTGTAATTTATTCCTCATATTTGAATAAATCGAGTGATCATTCGACATAATCTTCGTATTTGTGTTTGTTCTTATTTTCCGCATCTTGTTCATCAAATCTCAATTAGGGTTTTCATCCCAACAGTAAAATCATGCGATGTATCTTCTTTCCTATTTCACAATTGAGATGTAACTGAGTGATATTAAAATATAAGCTTTTCGTAATCAAACAAAAACGTTTCGTTGTTTTAAAAGCTTAAGATTTTCTTGTTGCAAATAGATTGACTCATCCCTAGAACTAATTAATTCTTTCTCCTTCTGCTCTATCCAGATCCTCCTCTCTTCACTCTTCGGCGATATCCTGCTAATTTGACCAGTCAGGTTAGAGTTTGTGACACGAGTTTGGGTAAGACTACTACTTAAACTAGAAAATTTAGACTTTAAGCTATTCAGTTCCTTTTCATAGTTACTAATATGAATTTTCAGAGAAGTAAGAATATTTTGTACCTTCTTGATCAACTCATCACATTCGTTGATATGTGTACTGATAGGTTTCGCAGCGAAACACTTGTCCTCTCGCTCCTTCTCATCATCCATCCCACCATCTGTTGTGTATCCTCGCATTTGTGATACACCTTCTGTCACCATCAAACATCTTCCCACAACATTTTCTTCTTTCACCATTGCCTTGCCATGAGTCGGCTTTCTTACTTCTTCGTCCTTTGAATATGTGGACCACACCTGCACTCCACCAAATTCATCATTATCGCCTGTATCCTGTACAATCAAAGCATTCATGGTGTTATTGTTAGCTGCTGATTTCCTTTTCTTGATCTCCTCCAATCATCTCAGGAGATTCTCTTCCTCATCATCTTCATCAACCTTTTCAGTCTTCTTTTTTAGCATTCAGTCTTTTGCAAAGTAGTTCTTGCCTCCACAATAATGATAGTCAAAACCCGAGTCACCACCAATCTTTGTTTCCTTCTTAGACTCTTCAGATCTTGAACCCATCTTTGGTTCATACTTCACCTTTTCTGAACTATAACTTCCCTGCCAGTTTCGGTTCTTGTTGGCAGGGAACTTCCTTTTGATAAACTTTCTTGGGTTGGAAACCATCAGGGCATACTCTTCATCGGTTAGATCATAGTCAGCTAGATCTAAGTCTTCTTCTTCTTCAACAAAACTTTTCCCTTTGGAGATAAGAGCTAATGAACCCAAGCTGGAAACTACATTCGTTTCCTTTGATACTGCACTTTCATGTGACTTCAGAATTCCCACCAGTTTCGCCAGAGAGTATGATTTGAACTGTTCGTGTGCCTTCACTGTGTATACAACCACCATCCATTCAGGTCTAAGACCGTTCATGAAGGTAACCTTCTGCTCAATAACCTTCATTTCGATCCCGTGCTTTATCATCTTACTGAGAAGATGATTAAACCGATCAAAGGCCTGAATGAGTTTCTCTTCAGGCTTCTATTTGAAATCACCAAATTCAGAAAGTAGCAAGGTTTGAATCGAATGTTCCAGATCTTCATTAGTAGAATATAATTCCTTTAACCTATCCCATATCTCTTTTGCTGTAGCACATGAACTCACCAATCGGAAGGTGTCCGATTGTAAAGCAAACCTAATCAGTCTTAGGGCCTTGATGTTGCACTGAAACTTCTCTTTCTGGTCTTGAGGAATGTCTTTCACATCATTTACGAGCTGATTGTACTCCTTTTGAGTTTTGACAATCATTGAAGTGCTTGAGTGAGCAAACGAATCAACTGTGATTGCTTCCCAGATCAAGTACCCAATATCCTCTGAGCTGATAACATAATCTTCGAAGTGGTGTGTCTACACTTCATAATCCTGAGTGTATAAGATTGGAATCCTTGTTTTTGATCCAATACTTTTGGAGATGTTGATTGGATTGGATTGAGAATCGTCCACATACATTGTGATGACGTTTGATCGATAACCTATTTAAGATCAGACTTGTAATTTATCGTTAGGGCAAGATCGACAATTAATGAGATACGCCAATTTGGAATGACGGCTCAATTAATATCAATCAATGCGGAAAAACCCTAATAATTTCATCAACAGAAGAGATGTGTATGAATTACACAGCCTCCTGCTCTGATACCAATTGATGAGAATAAATCTCTAGACCGTTTAGATCTTTCACAGGTATATTAATAAAGAACAAACAATTTAATCACAATACGACTAAGAACACAATATAGAATCAATATGAAGCTTATGATTCAAATGTAGTCACGCCTCAGCAGAGCTCGATAAAGAACTTCCACTTTAGAGGCGAGCTAGGGTTTACAATACTTTCATGAGAAAATAATTCAAGCGTTACCTACTATGGATGCACGCATGCACCTTAAATACCAAAACCCTAGAATAAAATAATGCATGGTTAGACAGGCCCAAACCGGCTACAAAACTGGGCTAATTGGAACGAGCCCAAGATGCAACATTATAAGCCCAACAAAAATCAAAAGAAGAAACAAAAGGCCGAGGTTGAGGCTGAGATGGAAAGGAAGAGGCATATTCAAATTATTTTGTGGCTTCGAAAAAATGATCCTCCTAAAATGAACAAGGGAGATCCCAGGAAGTTGCACAACTACGAAAATATCGAAGCTAGGGTGGCATACAATGAAATGCATGAATTCGAGAAGAAAACCAGAAAAAGCTATGTCATCGAAAGCTCATATATGAATAAACTTGAGTTCCCAATCAATGAGATGATGTTCATAACAACTCGGTATAAAATTGTTGATCTATTCAAGAATCCAAATGACTTCATTCACATGAAGCTGAGGTTTCATGCTGTTTTGGGGAAAGAACAGGCGGAAGTATGGTCTTTTATGAAGATAGTCCAAGTGTTGAGTATTACAATAGATGAGTTTTTCGAAAATATGCTACAAAAATTTTGATATCATGTTGAGAGGGCTAGCAAGGTGGCATGTAATTTCACCATTGCTGATTTTCCACTAATGAACTTGAATGATCTTATTCAAGTTGCATATATTCTCAAGGAGTCAGATGCATCAAAGCTTTAGGGAACCAGCAAAGAAGTGTTGATATTGGGATTGGGACATCTTAAACTCTTCATAGACAATTATTATGATTGTCTAGCTTTGACTGACATAGAATTAGCTATGTCTTTGGGGAAAGAAGTTTCAGTTCAACAATCATTGGTGAAAAAGAAAGCTGAATTGATTGCATATGTTGATGGTGAAATTTGCTTAAAGCCTTATGGGATAGTTTTTGTTGGGAAGGACAAGAATGGAAAACAATCAACATTTTTATTTCAAGCAAATGATGTAGAAAGGTACACAACAACTCAATATACGAACTTAATTGTTCGTATGAATAGTTGTAAGAAGAACTTTGAAGATGATAAAGTTGAAATGAGAAAGATCATGAATTTGTATGCTGAAGTTTGGAAGACTTTACATAAAGCTGCTCAAGTGTTAATAAATTGACTTCTACACTTATTACAAAGGGGGAGATTGTTAGTGTCAAATTTGTTGTAATGTGTCGAAGTATGTTTTAGCAGTTTTGAATAGTATGTTATCTATGTACTAAGACATTTTCTGTTTCGAAGTCTAGATGCTTAGTCCTTGGTATATTTTTTATGCTTTACTTTTATCCTATAAATAGGAGTTGTTACTTAGAGATAGATAAAAACGTGGAGTATGTTTTGTCTATTTTCTCTCTGTAACTGTGAAGCATAATATTAGTTGGAACAAGATCTTATCTACACCTTGTGTTCTTAATTCTCATTACTTTGATTTTGTTTTCATTTCTCGATTCAATACTTCATTATTAAGCCTTAAAGTTTATATCAAATAAACCTTAAATAGAAGCAACATATAAGCCTTCAAATCTAGCATTAAATTGCAAGAAATAAGAGAGGAAGAAAGAGCTTCAATTCTTGAAAATTGTCGGCCCTTTAGAGAGGATTTTGGAGCAAAAAGACCAACCTTTTCTTATAGTTAAGAACCCTTTATATACATGCTAATAAGAACAAATTCAATCCTAGCATTAAAGGAAAGTATTGTGTCCTTTATGACATGTATGGAGCTTAAAATACAAGACCATAAGCAATCCCATTTCTTTGAGTGTGTGTGTGTGTGTCTATGGTTTTGGACCATCCTAAACAAAACCATGGAGTGTTGTTTACTTAAGCTCCAACTAGCTAGTTAGAATGTAACTAAATGGTTACTCTAAGTTCTTAAAAATTTGTACACAACATTTATAATCATACCTTATGATATTTACTAGTTTTTGTTCTACTTATAATTATTTCCTAGAAATAGTAATTTCCAATAAGATGGTAAAATATTATTTTTCATAAAATAATGTTTTTATAATTAAATACATGTTGATTATATTTATTAATAATCAAATTACTTAATAAATAATCTTATAGTAGTAACTTGATATAAGGTGTGACCTTATAAGATCATGTCTCATTAGCAAATATCATTCTATAATAACTGTTGAGCATAAAGTTCTTTCAATCTCCCATTTGCAGAAGACTCATCATAGATTTATATAGAGAGTGGTGAACTTCTAAAAACATTTCACTACCCCTAATAACACACAACGAAGAATGACTTTATCGACATCCAATTCCCAGAAGCTCAAAGTTGCAATTGATGTATAAGGTAGGTTTATTATTTATCTATTTGTTACAAATATCATGTTAAAAAGGAGACTTAGATCGTAATCAATCTAATTTGGTGTTCAACTTTGGGTAACATGTGTTAGATATCATGCTCTCGACATAGAAGATGAACAAATCTCATCTTGACTACATAAGCCTCTTGCATAGTTCGCATCATACCTGAAAATAGCCTTTATAACTGTCCAGTTAAAGATCAACATTTAACCACAATAAAATATAGCACTCCCTACACTTATGTCCCACTATGTATCTCAATTATTAAAGATACAAAGATATCACCTTTTATCAAGTATCACTAATGATAGCGATCTATGAGGTGATCTTGATGCAAGTCTGTTTAGTACCACTTCTCTGTTATGTACCTATGAATCTTGGTTATAACCACTTGTTTATTTTCATCTGGTGAGAGTCAACCAATCCAATTCGTATTAGTATTACTTCATAATTTATCCCACATTTACGATCGACTATGAAATTTTAGAATAATAAGATTATTCATGGATTAAACATGTTAATATAGAACACAACAAGTATTGATGTGATGATCATATCCTAATATATCAAAACAATATAATAGTTGTTGTCTTAATGTTCCAGTATCCAAATACTAACTCCAAATCAAAATCCCATTTCTAGAATAATAAACACCTATAGCTGAAGTATGACCATTCATACTTAGCTTAAAAGAAGGACTTTATTAATGGACCTGACTAAATTAAATCTATGTGAATTCTGCAAATAGTATAATCTCCATAGTTGACTGTACTCTATGGATATTTAAATATCTTTGAGAATATGATTGGTGTTCTGATGTGACATAAAGTCTCTAAGCTTGACTAAGTACACATTATAAGTCCCAAAAGACTTCAATTTGATCCTTGAATGGAAGGACTCAACATAGTTTTTCAATGATCTTGTTCATCCATTCATATTTGATTACAACTTTTGAAGTAATAGCATATTCCTATTTAGTAGAATGTTCAATTGTGTTTTTCTTGGACCTCATTCAAACAAAACTTACTCTTTATTCCATAATGAAGTTATAATCCATTTATATTTGATAATTATATGTATCTATTTTGAAGTCAGCATCTTGTGTATCTATATACATAAAGATCTTATTCTAAACTGATTAACTCATATACATTGTCTTAGTTTTCTTAAGTACTTTTAGAATGTTCTTGTAGTAATCCAAAGACTTACTTAAGTATCTAATTGGTATATTATGATATGTTCATAGCATGGTCATATACCTAGTCTTGTGAATATATGACATACATGATGGATTCAAACCTATGTATTAGGTCCTTTGGAGGATAACTCAAAATTGGTGCCATGTGGCAATACCAAGAGTCCTCCAAAGGAATCTTGTGTCTTGATCTCTTTAAAGATATTGTCAACTTAGGAATAAAGATTTTAAAACTTTTAACATTTATCGTTATCTATATTTATAGATTCCTCATTTCAATAATGTATCTAATCGTCATATCACATAATCAGAATATATAGTTATGGTAAATAATATCCTTGTTGATCTAATCGTAACTACTTGAGAAAAAGGTTTGATCATAGTCTTTCAAAAAGAATTATTTGACATGGATTACATTGCATTGTTCATGACTCTAAGTCATTTATCATGTTCAAGATATGATATAACATTTTGGTAGTTGATGGAGTTTCACAAAACCATTTAGCAGAACTCATCATTGAGAGATTCTATATTTTTCATGTTATAGATGATTTCTACCATATATGCGAACATTTTGTGTTTATGAATAATTATTATTCATTTTCAACAATTCCTTGTTGAAACTAGTGCCAACTGTTGCTACATTAGGTTATAGTTCTTGTGCAACTTCTAGTTCCATGTGCTCGGACTTGTTTTGTGATTAGATGCTCGCTTTCTGATAACTCAAATGTTAGAGGAATAAGAGAACTTATTCTTGGTTGCTTTGTGCATAATTATGTAAGCAACCTTTTAGAATGTTCTACAAATAAGTATTTAGTATATTTTAGGTTGAGAAGCTTTAGTCTAACATAGGCTTCAAATCCTCAAAACGTTAAATAAGATAAGGATAGAGCCTTTCCATACTAAATATTATAAAGCGTTTTTTCTACTCATACGTTGGTCTTTGTATTTAAAAACACATGTAATAGTTATTAAAGTATAATCCCAAAAGAATAAAGGATGATATTTCTACTGATTAAAAAGTATACCATATCTAGTAAGGTTTAGATCATTTGTAATGCCCTGTTCCGAACCGTTTCTGAATTCGTGGCGGTGAACCAAAGATTGGATATCATAAGGCTTAGGGCCTTTGGAAAAGAGATAGTTAGACCCATTTGGGTGTGGGTTATGTAATTTAGATGATCTGAGAGTTCAGTTTGTGTTTTGGAGCCAGGAGTGTCAGTTTGGGCTTTTATGGAAATTGGATTTTGTTTTGGAAGTTTTAAGGAAAGTATGAGTTGGTAGAAGCGCAAAACTTCTCGTTACCTTTCCGTGGACATATGGACCGTCAGAAACGGACATAGAACGAAAAAGTTATGGCCTTCGAAAGTAGGGTAATTTTAAGGTTAAACCGAGTACGCGGAGCTTACACAAGTGCATGCATGGCATACTAGTGTAAAGGTTAGTATGTAGAGCATACATTGGTGTACATTGGGTGTACTAAGCAAGAAGATTGTGGAGCCTTGCAGGAGTATGTTGGGCATACCAGAAGTACGCAGGGCATATTCCAGTCAGACCTAAACCCAAATTTTGCATCTTAGACCCTATTTAAGCTCCTTAAATCACCACCAAACCCTTTATCTTCATCCTCCATGCTTTTAAACCCTAGCCCCCATTTGAGTGATTTTTGAGCTTTTGGTGGTATTTCATTCTTTTTGGTTTTCATAGAAGAAGAAGGACTTCTTAGAGAAGTGTGGGATTACTTGAAGCTTTTGGATCCAGGATTGCGACATCTTGATCTACCGTTTTGAGGTATACAGTTTCTATCTTGATGACTCTAGGTGTTAGATCTAGTTTAAGGAGTATTTTGGGTTCATTTTGGGCCTTAGAGTCATCCTTGTGAGTATGAGCTACTCCAAGAGCTTAGAATGTCGAATCTTGGCCTTTGGGAGGTCCATTGTTCATAAAAATCTCATGTTGATGAATTATGTTGGACCATGCATGAGTTTGAATGATTATTATGGAAGTTATTAAGGATTTGGTCCCATTAAGCCATGCAAAGGAGTAAAGTTCCAAACTTTACGTGTTAAGACATCTCATTAGGTTCATATCTAAGTTTGGAAGACATTGTCTTAACCATTAAGAGCTAAATATGGATTTTGGTTCTTTGTTGAGTATTATTGGCATATGTAGGAGTACACTCAATGTAATGCTTTATTTGTGCATCTGCGACTTGTACTCTGTGCTTAGAGGGTGAGTACATGGGGCGTACCATTCTGGTATGCGGGTAGTACTCCCCGGTATGTCTTTTTGGGATTTTTAAGGTTTGGGACTTGTTAGGCCATTAGACTTTTGACTTTGGGCCATGGATAGACTAAGGGTTTTCTTGGAAGTAGGTCCATAATGGTTTTGGGACCCAATCAGGTTATTGGGTCATAATGAGCTTCTTTTGCTTTTGATTTGGGCTTTGGGTTGCCATTTAGGGCTTTTGTGCATTTAGACTGGACCTTGGTTATGGAACAAGTAAGAAAAGGTTAAATAGACTTTTACCCTTTAGGATGTTGGTTTATGGAGTGGGCCTCGGATTTTGGGTTATCGGGTTAATTACCGATTAAGATCGTATTATTATTAGTTGGCACGAGGTTACCCGGTTCAACAGTTCGAGCAGTTATTTGATTATCAGTGGATTAATGTTAGTTTTCCTCACTCTACTTTTTTGTCGAAACACCAAGACGGCTCATTGTATTGATATCTTGATTTACCGTATGCTGTTATGTTGTAGTGATTTTTTAGATATGTATCCTGGTATGTAGGATGTTGTTATGATGTTAGTTCTGTATCTTGGTATATAGGATGTTGTTATGTTGTAGTAATCTTTTATATCAGCTTGTTGTCTACTAACTGATTATATGTTATGTATATGTCGACATGTTGTGGTGGGTTAGGTTGAGGCGGTCCTGCTTGCTTTGTGTTGAAGGCCAAGAGACCTAGGGAGTTATATATAGACTGTAGGCCTTGCGAGGCGTTCCAGTCAGACCAAAGGCCCGACGAGCGTTCCAGATAGGTTGTAGGCCCTGCGAGGCGTTCTAGTCATGTCGAAGGCTCGGAAGCATTCCAGATAGGCTACAAGCCATGCAAGGCGTGCCAGTCATGCCGGAGGCTCGGGAGCATTCCAGATAGGCTGGCGGCCCTGCGAGGCATTCCAGTCAGGCTGAAGGCTTGGTTATGCATGTTGATGTTTCTTATGTGTATGTGGTGGTACTTTGGGAGAACTTACTAAGCTTTATGATTACAGTTTCAGTTTATCATTTTAGTTGCTTCAGATGGTTGTGGCAAGGAAAAGGCATGACCGTACACATCCTTGGTTTACTACTGATTTGATCGTGGGATAATCTGATTTTAAATCATGTTTTGGAAACAATGGTTTTGTAAACAATTTTATTAGTAAATGGGTTTATTTCAAAAGTTTAAATTTGTTGTAATATTTGGGATGTTACAAGTTGGTATAAGAGCCTTGGTTAGAGTGAATTGGAGGAATACTTGTGTGAGACCAGTCTCAAACTATTGAACTGAAAAGGTTTTAAAAATCATTTCCAAAATCAATTTCAAAATAATCAAGAAAGGATGTGATGTGTATGTTCAGCCGAAGCCAGTAAGTAGGACCCAAATTACAACATTATTAATTGATATAGTGATATGTTAGAACAACACGCTAGTGACAGGCTAAGGATCTTTAGGAATTGCATGATATAATTGCCTAATTATATGATGCCTTATTGAGAAAGTTTCTTTCATATATGAAATTATCATCATTATTGTAGTTGCTTGGTGTATGGTCATAATTGTACATAACTAAGACTCTATAGCCTGAGCAAGTTTGGTTTGGCCTTATTTCATGTTCTTTTTTGATGAAGAGATTAGGGTAGAATCGATTATTCGACTGGCTATAGGATCCGATGTTATGTATGATTAGCATACACGAGTGCCACAGGGTTGATGTAAGTTTCGTGAGTAGGTGCAGTGCATGGCAGATCAAGGTGAACGTGTATCTGAGATGCTGGGAGATAGAGATCTAGAAGTTCATTTGAGGACTTGCCTGATTTTATTGTGTCTTAGTGCCATCGACTCCACTACTCGAATGTTGCTTGCTTTGTGCTTTGTGGGACTCACATTAATATGAGCTGACTATCAAATGAATACACCAAGTTACATGCTATGAAGGATAAATAATCTTAGAGTGCAGAATTTGGCCCTATTGCACAGCTCTCGTTTGAGTCTAACCATTGTAGGGGTGGATCCTTTAGTCTAAAGATTATTTAAGTTTTATTGCATGTAATTGTATTCACGAAGTGGTTGGTTGACATTGATTGGAGTCCTTCTGTAGCTGATGGCGGGGGAGGTGGGGGAACCCTAGGAGGGCCTAGGAAGTATTTTAGTGCGGTTGTTTCACGATTGAGAAGGTTTTGGGAGTATTATTATGATTAGGTCTTAGAGGACCCGATAGGATTCTTGAGGAAAATATGGATATCTGTGGAAGGTAGTATTGGGCCCGTACTACTGGAAGCACAAGATCCATACTCGAATCAAGGAGAGATTTGGGGATTCTAAGGGCTGGTCGGGGAAGATTGCATTGTTTGGTACCGTGATTCATAGCAATGGTTTTGTATATGCTGACCTTTTGGTTATGGCTTCTCAGTCATAAGGACGGGTCTGGAAATAGTTTTGGACCCCATTGGCGATATCAGTTTGGGTTGATTGGTGCAGACCTCGACGAGTTTGTTGGTTTTGAGGTCTTGAGGGTTCTGATCAAGGCAGTGCATTAAGTCATGGGACTCAAGAAGGAAACGATTGTTATGATCAGCTGGGTGATTGCAGCTGGAAGTTGAGTGGTTGATTGAATGATCGAATTGTCTCTGTCTGTGGAAAGGATTATGCCTTATTCAGTTTCCGAGTTTAGAGAAGGAGTGAGCAGGCTTGTAACTATCAGAGTTAGGATGTAAACCTTGCATGGGGTCTGTTGGTCATGTTGTTTGGCGACAATATGTCTGTATGGGAGTGTGTAGGAGGATTTATATTGTGTGGATGTTTTGTGATGTGATCAAGGTACTGTTTCCTTGGATATGGGAAAGTCAGGTACCAAACTGACGGTTGGGATCGTATGCATGTAAGTGTATGTTTTGGATCATAAGTTGGTGTTTTAATATGCATTTGCATTAAATCCTTAATGTTAAAGTGGTTATGATTGGGAATTTCTGAGGTCTTCATCTGAAATTCGATGTTCTCTTAGGATTTGATTGGTCCTTATCTATAAGATCATCCTGAATGTGTTATGCATTCCAAGAGTCAGGGACGGTTCACGTCGTATTGAGCCGATTTGAGAATGGTTGGTTTCAACACCCGCAGGTGGTAGTTCGAATCCTAAGTAGGGGAGAACTAGGTATTCTGCTTGGAGTATCATCGATCGGTTCGAGTTCATAATGTTGGAAGAATGGCTCATGGGGATTTGCGGGATGGGTATATGGAATATCGGTTCAGGATTTCGTCAGGGCAGGGGTATATAGTAGGTGACGATCCGGAAATCTGTTTTAGAATTGGGTACATTCAGATCCACTCAGGTTTTGGTTCATTAGATCTATATCAATGCATCCTCAATAATTGGTCGTTTTGTTCATCATTCAGCGGTGGTTCTCTAAAGGTTTCAAGTTGTGACAGTTGAAGTTCAATAGATGTGTCAACCTATCATCAAGTTCAATGTGTTTTATGTTCCTTTGGTCTCTGGGTATGTTTACCCTCAATGATGGTGGTGTGGAATTTTTGTTCATAGAAGAATCGAGTTTTGGTAGCATTTAGGATTACCTTCGAAGTCTTCTTGAGTTGGTTACGTATTGGTGGAATGTGTTCCATCTCAATCAAGGTATGGGGTCCTGTTCCGATCGCTCATGAGGGTGTCTTCTATTAATGATTAAGGTTTGTTGTTTCGATGAAATTCTAGTATTTCTTCCCTATTTGGAAGAGGTTATGGGTTGCCTATGGTTGTGCACTGTTGTAAATTCCTTATATTACCGAGAGGGATATGTATGGAATGGTCAAGATATCAATGGACTGCTTGGTTCGAATTATATGCATGGTTCTTTTTGGGTTATAGCCTTTCAATTGGATCAAGGGTACAACCATCTATTCTATCCTTGAGTCGTGTGCGGCCATGATTTCTTCGGGTTTTGTATTGGTAGAAGCATGTTATGTGAAAGGAATTGTGTGTGGTAACATCATTGGCGGTGACCATGGCGGGATAGAGGTGTCGTAAGACTACGGCGAGGCCATAACATTCACTGGATTGGCATAAAGTATGGAAGTGTTGTAAGTATGCGATAGGATCCTAACATTTACCAGATTGAGGTAGACCATCGTTTGGGTAGTCGTGAGTATAAAGGAGGATCAACTTGTGCCTTGGGAAAGGAGGACTATCTGGGTCCGAGGCGATGTTGGGCTTATGTAGCTCTTGATGGGGTGAGACCTGATAACGTCTATTTTATGCATATATTTATGATGTTTTATTATGATTTTATATTATGTTTTTATGCTATTTAGAACTAAAATATACTTAATACGATTTGAAATGTTAAATTACAGTTAAAATGGGAGCTAGAATGCAAAAGGAGGAGAAAGAAGCTAAAAAGATGCAAAAAGGGTGTTGCTGGACAGCTTGACCCCTTGTCAGTGTTTTTGGCATATCTCATGATTCATAACTCCGATTGACATGATTCAAAATTTTCTGAAAATTAGAAAGAATTCCGGACGACTTGTGTTTTTTGAGAAAATGTTGATTCTCAACGAACTTATCGAGCTTAACACAAACTCGACGAGTTGAATAGAAGCTTCGCGATTCTTGATGCTGACTTGGGGAATACGGGATTTTAATGAAGAACTCGCCGAGTTGGTGTCCAAAATCGTTGAGTTGACGCTGAAAAATTTAAATAGAGCCGAAAATTATCCGTAATAAGAGATCTTACACCCTAGATTGATTCCTGCAATTATAAGTCCCCAAGAAGCCGTTTTGAGGGTCCAGAAGGCGGCCAGAAGGCCGTTAAGCTGACAGGAGCAACAATATGAAGGATTGGAGAGCAGATTCATGCCAGTAATCATGTGGTTCATTGTTCCTGATGGGTTTTAGCTATAAGAACATCCTATGTGCTCATACAAACCCTAATGCTTGGATCTAGGTTTCTCTATTGTACATGTAATTTATCCAAGACTATAAACCCTAGATCTAGCATATGATAATCAATATAACATATAATTAGGGTTTAGATCATACCTTGATTGTTATATAGCAATAACAATCTCAAATCCTCCTTGTAATGACTTTAGAAAGCTTAGAGTCACAAATGTCACTCCTCTAATGGTTCACAAACACCAAGAGCAAGAGGATGAAGAGGAGAAGAGAAGGAGGCTGCCCAAAACGTGTGGAAACCCTAGAAGGAAGCTTGTCCACATTTTTGGGGCATAAGGGCTCTATATATAGTGAGGCTACTAGGGTTATCTAACAAGGAAACCCTAATTTGGATGCTTAAGCCCTAAGCAATCCATGGACTCCTTTCCTTAAAGGCCTTGGACGATTTCTAATGGGTTTCCCTATAGAATTTGTCCACTCCTTAATGTAAGACAATCCATAGCCCAAATTGCAATTATCTTATAATTACAATTCCAGTCCCTTAAGTTTAATTAATCTCTTTTAGCCACAAACTTAATTCTTATTAATTCTTGACTAATATTAATTAAACAATATGATTTCTCCTTTAATATATTATTCTCATAATATATTAATAAATCATATTTAATCCTTTCTCTCCATAATTCATCCTATCAAGTTGCTTTGGTGAAGGCAACCCAAAAGGACCATGCACCATCGGGTCAAGTACATACCAAAATAGTTATGGACTTAGACACTAATCCAACAGTCTGCCACTTGGATAAGTCTAATAACTATTCTGCGTATGACTTCAGATCCTGATCTGCAATCGTAGCTTTCCAAAGCCGCTGTCAACTCTGATCCTATCAGATACACGTGTCCTTTAGATAAGGGATCATATATTCCTCCATTCTAGATATCGTAAGACATGATTTCTAATCATTCTCTCTGTACTATTTCTCGACTTCCGATTTATGACAACTGACTAATTGAACAAATCAAATTAGCCCTAGCCCGGCCAAGCATTTACGTTTGTCATCACTAAATCATCGAGGGGCCCAAAGATAGCGCTTTTATCCTACTTTGAATAAAAGGAACGAATAAACTTTGATTCAATGCTCGCTTGCACTTACTCACCGAATCACACACAACAATATGTTTTATGACACCAAGTTACTGGTGCGTTTACATATTATCAATGTGCAACCGATTCGCAAGATACAACTCACACATATCGGTTTTAAGAATATAAGATGTTATCGTCTCATTAATCACTCGTGATACAACTCATGAAGTGATCCAAGTGAGCGTGGGTTTAATCCAATGCTCAAATCATATTCATAAGCACTCATGAACGTTGCAGCAAACATTTGCTTATGTCTAATACTCTTTAGACAATCTACACACCAATTCACGACAGTCTTTATTCATACCTACTTCCAACATATGAACGACTGTGGCCCGTTCGAATAATTTGACTGTTCTAAACCAATTAAATTATTCAGGAAGTCAAAACATGCAAAGTGAAACACAAGAATAATACTAATCCCATATGGCCTCAAACCTTTGAGCATAAATAAAACACGTTTTATTTATCACCATATCGATTACTCATTATTTTTTGTTTCGGGTAATCAACTTTTTACTTGAATTATTACAACACTTGTCCCATGCTCATAGCATGCACACAATGTTTACCTATGGTTCTTACTTTGTGAAATAGATCAAATGAACACATTTCCAATCATACTCATTTCACAACTCCCAATCCTTTTCACAAGTAAAAGAATATCAAATTCTTGCCACTTATGGAATATGCTAGATTCTAACATTTTATGCAATGATCCTTTCGTAATGTCATGCCACAAAAGTCACAATGACTATTGCCAATGAAATTACAAAGTCCTCTATCGGAGATTATTACAAGAAAATTCCTTAGATATGATTTTTCTCACTCAAAGTACATTCCTTTGAACATCCTTTCTGCATAAAAGTTTCTAATCTAGACATAGATATTCAATATTCAATTCCCAATATGGAAAACTTTCCATACTTACCATATGACAACTCATTCTCAATAGAATCTTATCTATTCATAATAATGTCGATATGGTCCATCCAATACTATACTTCCAACTACTCACAAACGACCAATCCTCGACGAACTTTGGATTGTCCTTTGATAGTTGTTTAATTATCTTAGTCAAAACCGATTCTTGTCCTTTTTCCCTCTAAATGCGCTAGACATTTGGAAAATTTTAGAATGGTCAAATATTATAGCATTTGCAATCGATCCTATACTTGAAGCGTATAGGACACGATGCATAATGTCTTACATAAAGATTTGATACCGTATCAATCTTCTGCCATAATATTTTATGTGCTACGTTCTCAAAATTCAAACTATGAAGAGGAATGTCGTAATCATAATCGAAATTTGAGAACACACTATGTTTCCTTGACTAAATTATTTAACATTCCACAACCTAAGCCTTTAGATTTGAAATGAAGCATAATATTCTCTCCCTTAATTATAGCAAAACAACTTTACAACCCTTACGACTTTGCAAGGTATAACTCTTGTTTTTCTATAATTAATATTGCTAACTTGCAATACTTTCCATAATAATCATGCAATCATAACATTTATGCTCCCACTATCATGATAATTATTATAAACATAACACTTATGCTCCCACTAGCTTTGACATGTATCCAGAAACCAACTTAACTTCCAGAAAAACAATACTTGTTGAATTTCTTAAGTTCATGTTTCTAATACCTAATGCTTTGATAATCCTTTATCTAATCTTATACACCTTTCCCTTAGATAGCTCATATGTGTGTCTAAACAATTCAGACTAATTGCCAAATCTCACAATTCGAATCATGGAAAGGGATACCGTAACCATAATCGAATTCGAGAATTCATTTTCACAATCACTATCTTCTTAAAATCTTTCTTAGTGAAAGCATTTCCTCACAGTCACTTTCACGAAGGAGGGAATCTTATGACACTTAGATTTTAATGGTGTATGTGTTCCTATCCATGTGAATTTGTCAAAACCAAATTTTACGACAAATTCAAACTCATATGGACCGAACTTTCTTAATCTTGATTTCTTGCCTTATGGTAGCACGGCTGCCCACCATGTCTTCCAAGTAGTTAAGCAGCTCACCTTTTCCTATCAATGTACTTTTCATTGTCAATGTTCTTGCCTTTTATGCATTCAAATGAGAACTCATAGAACTCGCATGTATAATTGACTCAATTGGAATGACACAGAAACAATATAGTGTCAACACGATAGGTTGTAAACCTCAAATCGTGTGCTAGTGATGACCGATAAGGTTTATTTTGATTTGTTCTTGAAACCTTTAAAGACCATTAAGACTTCCACTGACTCCTTGACATATAAGATTCTCTTGTCAATAAACATTTCTTGACAAACAAATATTCAAGAGTTAGTGTAGTTTTTATCAAAACACTTCATAAATTGATCCTAGTTGGTCTTTGTCTTATCCAAGACATCACAACTTCCACATTTGATGAATGCTATCAACCTTCTTAATACTTTTCACTCAATGTCACAGTCTTAACTCTAAGACTTGTTTTGGAACGAAGTATGATTGACTTCTTGATTTAACCATTTCTTCAATTCTTGATTCCTCTTCTTAGACATACAATTGTACTAAGACTCATTTAGAGGATCAATTGAGATATGGTTCTTAATCATTAAGACTTATCATAAACCATAAAAGGTACTCTCCCTTCTTCTTAGAATGGAGAAACTTTTATCTTTCTGCCTACTTGATTCTTCCTATTCGTTCTGCTATTGATATAAACTTTTCAATCAATTCAGAATTACACTTAATCTTATAAGTATAATCATATTTACTAAACCTTTAGTAAATCATGATGAATATCTTGTTACTCTTATGGTGGACTTGATCAACACGCAACTTTGTGTACTCGATCTCCTAGTCCTTCACTTGACACTTTGTCAATGAATTAGTCTAATTTCCAAATATGAAATTTCTCATTCATCGTGCAACCAAGTTGCATGATTCCAAGTTTCTGTCCAATTGAAACTAGGGTGATGAGAAACTCTCCCTATTTGGTAAATTCTCGACATTTCCAAAAACAACATAATTAAGAATCAAATCCATTATTGCTAATATTAGAAACATTCAAACATCAATTTTTCATAAACGCCATTGCAAGGATAAATAAATAATATAAAAATCAAACTTTATTTTATTGCGGAAAAATTTGTACTTACAATGCAATTCATTGAAAAACTATGTTAATACATATTTCTTAGCAATCTAATTCTAACTCTAAGTAGTAGCTCAAGAATCTAATCTTCAAGTAATGCGATCGAAATCCATTTCTTCACGGTGTGATTCTGCTCACTTCTTCTCTTAAGCTTCCTGTCTATTCTTCGATCCTACAAAACATCAGTTGTAATCTTATCACATTATGTATTAAGAATCTAGAATAGGAGCTTAAAAGAGTTAGTCAAGGGATTTTTACCTAAAGCAGAGCCATACGTTTTGACTTTCCCATCTCTTAGATCTCTTAGGTAAATAGGGCAGCTTCGTCTCCAATGCCCCTTCTCTTGGCAATAAAAGCAAATTGACTCTTTTGGAACAGGACATGGAACTAGTTCAGACATTGCCTTTCTCTTATGATCAAACTTTTCGATCATAGCATTTCTTTCGTTGCCATTGTCTATATCCATAGAGGTCTTAAGGGCAGATTCACCAATCAACTTTGCTTTTCTATTACGCCAAACCATTGCTGATTCAGCAGCAATAAGCATATAGGTGAGATCAATAAGGGTCACGTCGCAGTTCATCATATAGTACTTTCTTACGAATTCACTATACGAGTTAGGAAGTGACTGAAGAACCCAATCAACAGTCATCTCCTCACAGACAATGGATCCCAACATTCTTAATCTATCAATGTGTGACTTCATCCCTAGGACGTGTGCACACACCGACTTTCCTTCTTTATGTTTACTTGCCCAAAGGGCTTGAGTGAGTTTGAACTTTTCAAGTCTTTGAACATATGGGTTAGGGAGAATAATTGGAGGAGGTGGAGGAAGTGAAGCATGATTTCTTGTTCCTCGATTGAATCGTGGAATATCATCTTCATGTGGAAAGCTTGTTCCACGGGATTTGGGAAGACCACAGTTGTCGAACTTTGACATCTACAAAATGGGAGAAAACAAATTCAAGTTAGTTGATTGATTGAGTCCGTAGTAAATCACCCAAATGAGATACTAAGGCTAGGACCCAACACAATACGCTACAACCTAGAAAAGGGATGCCGTAATCTAGTTGCAAAATATTTGAAGGTAAGTGAATGACGATTCACTAATTTCCACCATGAAAAACGAAAAAGAAATTTAAGTTTTAAATCTATGAAAACTCCTAGATCCTTTGAGATTCATTGAACATTTCAATGGCATGTTTAAATCTCGATATGCCCCTCTAGTTTGTGACTGGGATGCCGAGGATCACAAAGCGGGTGTGAATAACCATGCAAACTTACATGGTGCCCTCACATGTTACAGTCACCTATTCGATGTGCCGGTAAACCACACACGCTCCACCGAACTATGACAAACATTGAGTCACCCTTTGCTACCTTTGCTTAGAACCATTTAGTGTGCCGGTTAACCACACATGCTCCACTAACGTCTTCGCAAGGGCACAAAGTGTAATTTCTTGGAATTGCATCAATTCACTTTTGCCTAAGTAACTAAGATTGGGAATTTGTAAAACATTTAGTTACTTTCGTACTTCATTATACTTATAATGGAAGGTTCTGTCCTATCCTACCCGTTCGGCTAACGACCCTCCACTAGTCAAGAGTGCGGTGGGTAAGAGTGAATACCCATTCAATCGCCATTTTATAGACAATTTCCTTAAACACCCCTTATAGACCAACTTCGTGAATGAGGCCTATTAACGGTAAGACTGACTTTTACTCATATATATATATATATATATATATATATATATATATATATATATATATATATATATATATAATGTTAGACTTTTAATGTTATATATAGTATAGGGTGTATTTTACACTTTTAAAATACTATGTGGTCAAATTTAACAATTATACTTTTAATTCAATTAAATTGTAAACCAAAACTTTATGGATTTATTACACCTCTTTTAATTATACACCTTAATTAATTAATAAAACTATAAGGGTGTGATTTGAACTTTTCAAAACAATACTAGGGTTTTAGAATTTAATATTCCTAAATTAAACCTTTTAATCAACTTTTAAATTCCAAAACTTGAGGGCAAGTTTTGAAACATTTCAAAACATTCAGGTTTAGAATTTAAATATATATCAAAATTAAACTTTTAATCAAAAATTTAAATTCCAAAACTTGAGGGCAAGTTTTGAAACCTTTTCAAAACATTAGGGTTTCAACTATTTAAATTTCAAAACCAAACTTTTGAGTTCAAATTTAAACTATAAAAGCTAAAGGGGAAAATTTGAAACTTTTCATAACACAAGGATCAAATAACAAATAATATAAATTAAACAATTAATTTTGTCATTATCTATATTTGACCTAATTTCAATTACTTGCAAAATAAGTTACCCAATTAATACAAATAATCCAATCTTTATCATATAAGGAAGTTATTATCTAATCAATTGGTAATTATCTTGTGTTTTGGCAAGGATATTCTCATAAATATGATTAAAATTGGATTTTAATGACCTAAAACAGATAAGGCAATTATCCATGAGAAAAACAGTAAGAAATCCCGAAATCCCCTCTTTCTGACGCTCGAACTTGCCGAGTAGGGGCCTACTCGCCGAGTCCATAATGGGACTCGCCGAGTCCATCAGGCAGGCTGGCCAAAAACGATTTTTGCAACATGAATAAACACATAATGCATCATTACAATAAAAACCAATCAAGGCTCTGATACCACTAATGGGTTTTAGCTATAAGAACTTCCTATGTGCTCATACAAACCCTAATGCTTGGATCTAGGTTTCTCTATTGTACATGCAATTTATCCAAGACTATAAACCCTAGATCTAGCATATGATAATCAATATAACATATATTTAGGGTTTAGATCATACCTTGATTGTTATATAGCAATAACAATATCAAATCCTCCTTGTAATGACTTTAGAAAGCTTAGAGTCACAAATGTCACTCCTCTAATGGTTCACAAACACCAAGAGCAAGAGGATGAAGAGGAGAAGAGAAGGAGGCTGCCCAAAATGTGTGGAAACCATAGAAGGAAGCTTGTCCACGTTTTTGGGGCATAAGGGCTCTATATATAGTGAGGCTATTAGGGTTATCAAACAAGGAAACCCTAATTTTGATGCTTAAGCCCTAAGCAATCCATGGACTCCTTTCCTTAAAGGCCTTGGACGATTTCTAATGGGTTTCCCTATAGAATTTGTCCACTCCTTAATATAAGACAATCCATAGCCCAAATTGCAATTATCTTATAATTACAATTCCAGTCCCTTAAGTTTAATTAATCTCTTTTAGCCACAAACTTAATTCTTATTAATTCTTGACTAATATTAATTAAACAATATGATTTCTCCTTTAATATATTATTCTCATAATATATTAATAAATCATATTTAATCCTTTCTCTCCATAATTCATCCTATCAAGTTGCTTTGTTGAAGGCAACCCAAAAGGACCATGCACCATCGGGTCAAGTACATACCAACATAGTTATGGACTTAGACACTAATCCAATAGTCCCGACCAAGATTTACATTCAAACATGATTCGATGTGCAATTACTTTCTGATTTGGGTGTTAAAACCCTTTGCTTTGTGTTTATGATTAGATGAACCCTTGATTTTGTGGAATACTTTCTATTTGGATTGTTTTATTCGTGTGTAATTAATATTGTTAAGCTTGTTAAATGTTCCGTATGTGTTAATGACAATAATTTTCTATTGATGACTAAGTTTATTGAGTTGCATGAACATTTTCTTGATTACTTGAATCTTATGGTTTTGTGATATACAAGATCGTAAGCCTAGTGTTGTTAACGTAACCTAAGGTTAACTAGAAAATAAGTAAATTAATGTGTGAGCATGTGTGATGACCAACCACAGATTAGATAGTTGAACCAAGCAATTTGATTAACTATTATTACAAGTCTTTCTTGATTCAAACTAAACACTAGGAAACCTGTTAGTTTAATCAATTGATCAAAACTTGAATTGACTTGTTTGCTAAACGATTAGTAATAGTGAACATGAACCTAATCATTTTAGTCATCGGTGAGCATGAATAAATAAATCTATGTGTGCAATTATACATGATTTTAAGATGTAATTTGTCTAAACGAAGGTACCTAAAGAGATTTATCTTCGGTCAGTTTTTCGAGATTTATTATTTAATCAATTGTTTGAAATGTAATTCCATAAAGCCTTTCTTTACTGCTTTCGTGGGTTTTGTGTAACCTATAATGAAACATTCTAAATTAATTCACTACTATTCCCCTTGTATTCGACACCCTTGCTTATTAAAGCTATACTATACTTGACCGGGTTCACTGCCTATAAGGTGTAGTTTAGAGGCGATGAACTAGGAATTATAAATAAAAAAACTAGTGCATTAAATATTCACATCAAGTTTTTGGCTCCGTTGTCGGGGAAAGGTTTCAACTAATTTAATTTATTTGATTATTCGTTATTTATTTTTATTTTGTAGTTTTATTTTATTTTCATTGATATTATGTCACTTGTCGGGAAGTTTTTTGTTGTTATATGCAGGAATTTGTGATCATATGCATTGCTTTGTTTTTACTTTATGCATGGGTTTTGGGATTGCAAGCGATTAGGGAATTCTTGACTTGTTTAGTCTACTACTTTGGTGATTTGTCCAACTCAATCTTAGAGGCGTAGTATAGCAAGGCGTATCGAGGGGGTTAAGTGGAAGATCGAACTCTTGCTACTCTTGACTAGTTAGGTCAACTCTTGTTCTACTTTTTAGTTTATGGCGCAAAGAAAACAAAGGAAATAGTTTGACAGGTCCCGAAAGTTTTTGCTTTCACAAACCACCTCTTGAATGCAATGGATTTAATCAACAATTCTAGCTTGATTTTGATGAAGACGAGTGATTGTTATATCCTTTTTAGTTATATTGGTTTGCTATTGTTTTAGTTATTTTAGTGAGTTTTTGTTTTATTTTTAGTTTGCTTAAATTATGTTTTCCATGTTGATGCTCTTGATGTTTTAGATCTTTGCAGAATTTTTGCCCTTCGGATGCTTTTAGAAATTTCAACAATTGGAGTTTAATGCTGATTTGTTAAGAGAGAAAAAGCAATGAAAGATTTTGAAGTTGACAATCGAGAATCAAGACTTTCATAAGTGTGGGGTGCGCGTCGATTTTGTGAGAAATTATTATAGTGGTGTCTCCAACTATACATTGATTCCTATGGCATGGAAGAGTTGTTCCCATACCATGGAGTTTTATTTTGACACAAAGTAGAAGTATCATCCCGATTGCCACGACTTGTTTGACACTTTCCTATTTCGTGGAGGAGTTTTTCATCGCAAAAAGGAAGTTGCCATTCTAGATACCACGATGTGGTCGACACTTACCACGTAGTAGCCATGCAGTTATTTGTGATACAAATGTTTCCTCACTCGATGACACGATGTGGTTGCCACTTCCTATGTCGTGGTCATTATACATTGCATTAGCTTGAAATCTTTTACACCACATTTTAGAAGTCGATGCCCTTGATTTTATTTTCCGGCACATTCAGAAGCATCAATTCTAGTTTCCAGTTTTCCAGCAATTTATGGAGCGACTTTTAGCAACCCCATTTGATCTCGCCACTAATCCAAAGGGATTTTATTCTAATTCTCTCTCTTTAATTTTATGTTTAATTGTTTTAGCATGCAATGGGGACATTACATCAAATTAGTGTGGGGTAGGGGGTCTAATATAGGAATATAAGCTTACTGATAAATTAATTTTGAAAAATGACTAGCATTTAAAAATTATTAGAACGATTTGAAACAATAATCTAAAATTGAATCTAGGGAAAAAATTGTTGTGTTGAAATCTAGGTTGCTAACATTGTGTGGGACGATCCGATGCGAGTTTCAACGTTTATTTGAGCCAATATATGCTATAATGTATTTGTGGCTTCCCTATCCTAGTGAAATGATGGATGAAAAACAAGACCTTGCTTAGTTTGAAGGCCACAATATGTTTAGGATCGTGTACTTGAAATGTATCCAGGAAAGCTTATGTAGTCATTGCACATTAGACTAATATCTCTAACCAATAAGGGTTGAAGATTAAGTTCCTTTGCTTAAGCATATATTTTTTTTAGGTTCTAGTTTTGAGTGAAAAAAGTGAGCTATGAAAAACGTTGTTGTTTAAGAGCTATCAAAGGATGAAGATCTTGAAGAAAGTGAAGAAATAAGGCAATTTTCCAAGTAATTAATTATTTAAATTTTTTTTTTCTAGGTTATTTTTCTATATGTATGCTTGGGAGCTTAATAAAAAATTACCTTGAGGTTAAGAAAGATTCATGGGGATGGATTCGGAGGGATGCATAAAATGATCAATGTTAAAAAGAAGTTGGCAAGTTTTTATGAAGATTATGAGTATTTAGGATTGGGGAGGTTTTTAGGAAAATTTAGACACAAATTCATGCATTACGGTCTTGAAGTAATGGAGAGGCTCAAAGTGGATTGTCTTATGTGATGTTGGCAACTAAAGTCTTGATATGATAATAATAATATCAGTTTTGCGTGGGGGAAAACAAAAGGCTAGTGTGGGGTAGTTTTAACTTCTATTTTATGCATATATTTATGACATTTTCTTATGATTTTATACAATGTTTTTATGCTAGTTAGAACTAAAATATACTTAACGCGCTTTGAAATGTTAAACTATAGTTAAAAGGGTGTTGCTGGACAGCTTGACCCCTCGTCAATGTTTTGGCCATAACTCATGACTCATAACTCCGATCATGATTCAAAATGTTCTGAAAAGTAGAAAGAATTCTGGACGACTTTTATGTTTCAAGAAAATGTTGATTCTCAATGAAATTGTCAAGTTTAACACAAACTCACGAAGTAGAATAGAAGCTTTGCGATTCTTGACGCTGACTTGGGAATACAGGATTTCAACGAAGAACTCGCCGAGTTGGTGTCCAAACTCATTGAACTGACGCTGAAAACTATATATAGAGCTGGAAATTAGCTCTAATGAGAGATCTTACACCCTAGTTTGATTCCAACGATTATAAACCACCAAAAAGCCTTTTTGAGCGTCTAGAAGACGATCAGAAGGTCGTTAAGCTGACAGGAGCAAAGATATAAAGGATTGGAGAGCAGATTCATGCAAGTAATCATGTGGTTCATTGTTCCGACCAAGATCAGCGGTAAAACATGATTCTATATGCAATTACTTTCTGATTTGGTTGTTAAAACCCTTTGCTTTGTGTTTATGATTAGATGAACCCTTAATTTTGCGGATTAATTGCTATTTGGATTGTTTTACTCGTGTTTAATTAATCTTGTTAAGCTTGTTAAAAGATCCTTATGTGTTAATGACAATTATTTTCTGTTGATGACTAAGTATATTGAGTTGTATGAACATCGACTTGATTACTTGAATCTTATGGTTTTGTGAAAAACAAGATTGTAAACCTAGTGAAATACAAGATTATAAGCCTAGTGTTGTGAACATAACCTAATGTTAACTAGAAAATAAGTAAATTATTGTGTGAGCATGTGTGATGAAAAACCACATATGAGTTAGTTGAACCAACCAATTTGATTAACTATTATTACAAGTCTTTCTTTATTCGAACTAAACACTAGGAAACCTGTTTGTTTGATCAACTGATCACTGCTTGAATTGACTTGTTTGCTAAAGGATTAGTAATAGTGAACATGAGGTTAATTATTTTAGAAATCGGTGAACATGAATAAATAAATACGTGTGTGCAACTATCAATGATTTTAAGATGTAATTTTTCTAAACCAAAGTACTTAAAGAGATTTTTCTTTAGTCAGTTTATCGATATTTATTGTTTAATCAATTGTTTGAGATGTAATTCCATAAAGCCATTCTTTACTGATTTCGTGTGTTTTGTGTTACCTATAATCAAACATCCTAAATTAATTTACTGCCATTCCCCTTATGTTTGACACCCTTGCTTATCAAAGCTATACTATACTCGACCGGGTTCACTGCCCGTAGGTTTAGATGTGATAAACTAGGAACTATAAATAAAAAAACTAGTGCATTAAATATTCACATCAAGACCCATGGGCGTGGCCCGTGTGATTATGGCAATACAGGTAAAACTTGGTGGAGACCGGCGGGGTCAAGGAATTGGATTATGATTTTAGTAGGATGATTATGGGGCTAGGGAGTGACATAGTGGGGTGCATAGGCTAGGGTATCGTTATCAGTCCAACTCTCAGGAGCCTGATGGTTGGATCAGTTATGAGACTGGCAGTCTTGTCGGTGGTTTGGGTATTTTTTTTATATCTTGGTTTAGTTAATAGTTGTCGTGAATCAGAAGATTTCGGGTGAAATGCAAGTACAAGTCCTTAGGAATCGTTAGTGTATAGATGCAATACCCTTATTTAAGCAATTTATGGATCGAGGAATCTATATGCCAAAGGCATCAGTTGGATGATTCAGGGTCAAATGGATGTTTTTAGTTATGATAGAACAAGACTCTTGTGATTGTATTTTTAATTGGTTCTACTTGTTTGGAGGTCACGCGGATTACGGTGCTTCGGAAATATAAAAGTAATAGGTTGGATTGACTGTTATGGGAGTAGTGATTCTTCAACACTTGAAGGTTTTGTTTGGAACATTGGCTTCTAGTAGGGTGGTAAGGAGTGATTTCGAGGACAAAATGTAACTTAAGTAGGGGAGAGTTGTAATGCCCTATTCCGAACCGCTTCCAAATTTAGGGTGGTGACCCAAAGATCGGATATCATAAAGCTTAGGACCTTTGGAAAAGAGAGAGCTAGACCTATTTAGGTGTGGGCTATGTAATTTAGATGATCCAAGAGTTCGATTAGTGTCTTGTAGCCAAAGGGTATATCGGTAAAGTGTTAGTTCAACTTTTATGGAAATCAGATTCTTTTCCGGAAGTTTTAAGGCATGGATGAGTTGGTAGAAGCTTAGAGCTTCTCGTTTACTTTCCATGGAAATAAGGATCATTGGAAACGGACTTAGAACGAAGACGTTATAGCCTTTGGAAGTTTGGTGATTTTAAGGTTAGCAAAGTATGTGGGTCGTACAAAAGTGTACGCATGGTGTACTAGTGTAAAGGTCAGTATGCGGGGTATACATCGGCATACGTTGGGCGTAGAAAGCAAGATGATCGCGGAGCCTAATGGGAGTACGTTGGGCGTACCAGAATTACGCGAGGCGTACTCCAGTTAGACCCAAACTCAAATTTACGGTCTTGGACCCTATTTAAGCTCCTTAGGTCACCACCAAACCCTATGATCTTCGGCCTCCTTCGCTATATACCCTAGAAAATAAACCGTAGCCCCCATTTGAGTGGCTTTAGAGCTTTTGGTGGTATTTCATGCTTTTTGGTGTTCATAGAAGAAGAAGGAACTTCTTGGAGAAGTGTGGGATTGCTTGAAGCTTTTGGACCAATGCTTGTTGCTTCTTGATCAACCTTTTTGAGGTATAAAGTTTCTATCTTGATGAATCTAGGTATTAGATCTAGTTTAATGAGTATTTTGGGTTCATTTTGGTCCTTAGAGTCATCCTTGTTAGTATGAGCTACTCTAAGAGCTTAGAATGTTGAATATTGGCCTGTGGGAGGTCCTTTGTTCATAAAAATGTCATCTTGATGAATTATGTTGGACCATGCATCAGTTTAGATGATTATTATGGAAGACATTAAGGATTTGGTCCCATTAAGCGATGCAAAGGAGAAAGTTCCCGACTTTACGTGTTAAGACATCTCATTAAGGTCATATATGAGTTTAGAAATCGCTATCTTAACCATTAAGAGCTAAATATGGATTTTGGCTCTTTACTAAGTACGCTAGATATACGTAGGAGTACGCTCAGCGTAATACTTGGTTTGTGCATATGCGGCTTGTACTTTATGCTTCGAGGGTGGGTACGTGGGGAGTACCATTTTGGTACGTGGGGCGTACCCCCTGCATTTCTTTTTGGGCTATTTAAGGTTTGGGCCTTGCTAGGCCATTGGACTTCTATCTCTGGGCCATGGATAGACTAAGGGTTTTCTTGGAAGTAGGTCCATGATGGTTTTGGGGCCCAATTGGGTTATTGGGCCATAATGGGCTTCATTTGCTTTTGATTTGGGCTTTGGGTTGTTTTTTTGGGCTTTTGTGCGTTTAGACTGGACCTTGGTTATGGAACAAGTAAGAAAAGGGTAAAATGGTCTTTTACCCTTTAGGATGTTAGTTTATGGAGTGGGCCTCGGATTTTGGGTTATCAGGATAATTACCGATTAAGATTGTATTATTGTTAGTTTGCGTGAGGCTACCCGGTTTAGCGATACGAGCAATTATTTGATTATCAGCGGATTGAGGTGAGTTTTCCTCACTATACTTATGGGTCGAAGGCACCAAGGCCGTCTCATTGTATTGATATCTTGGTTGACCGTATGTTGTTATGTTGTAGTGATTTGTTAGATTTGTATCCTATTATACCGACTTGTTGTCTGCTGACTGATTATATGTTATGTATATGTCGACATGTTGTGGTTGGTTGGGTTGAAGCGGTCTTGCTTGCATTGTGATGAAGGGTAACAGACCTAGGGCGTTCCAGATAAACTGTAGACCTTGCAAAGCGTTCTAGTCAAGTTGAAGGCCCGACGAGCGTTCCGGATAGGTTGTAGGCCCTATGAGGCGTTCCAGTCATGCTGAAGGCTCGGGAGCATTCCAGATAGGATGCAAGCCTTGCAAGGCGTTTCGGTGATACCGAAGGCTCTGGAGCATTTCCAGTTAGGCTGAAGGCTTGGTTATGCATGCTGATGTTTGTTATGTGTATGTGGTGGTACCTTGGGGGAATTCACTAAACATTGTGCTTACAATTTCAGTTTATTGTTTCAGGTGCTTCAGATTGTTGTGTGAAGGCAAAGTCGTGACAATAGACATCCTTGGGTTTACTACTGATTTGATCTTTGGAGACTCTAATTTTAAATAATGTTTTGGAAATAGTGGTTTTGTAAACACTTGTATCAGTAAATAGGTTGATTTGAAAAGTTTAAATTTGTTGTAATTTTTGGTATGTTACATAAACCATTATTATCCATAAGGCTTTCCATAGTACTAGTAATTTGTTTTTCAACTTTATATATTTGAAAAACTTCAGCAAAAGTTTTAAAATTATCTTTTAACATTTAAAATATAATTATAGTTACTAAAGTTGTTAATAAAGTTGATTAGGTATCTTGTAATAAATCTAGACATTCATTAGAAAGGAAGTCATACAATAATGTTTATAGTTCCTATTAATTATTTTGTCTACATCATTAAGAATCTTTTATATATAAATAAGATTCACATATATCAAATAAATTACCTTGTTTTCTTTAAGAAATCTATTTCTTGTTATCGGAATATGTGCACATCATTTATATAATAAAGATAACAATGTCTTAGATATGTTTGGTTCAAATCAAGTCTGAGTGAAAAGTGTTTGCATATATTATTTATTTATTTATAAAGCATTGATATTTACTTTTGTAATTATATTAAGTGATCTAGTTCTCCAAAACATATTTTTAATCATTTCATAACATTAATTTGATCATTATAAAAATGATTAAGTAAATAATCAAATTTTAATAAATTAACGAAGACATATATTTAAACATGCTAGATTTAAAACATACATTGTTCCAAAGCAAACATTGTTTTTCAATTTACTTGTACTCACCTGCTTACCCTTCTTGAATAACTGTAAACATTTATTAGATTAACATTTAAGTATCAAGTACTTGTGTGTTAAATGAAAAGTATATAAATTCTATCTAGTAGAGACCTAAAGTATCTCTCCCGAATTACTTCTCAGGGACAATTTCTCTTCTAGTGTTTTGTTTCTCCATAATAGAAACAAGGTCCATCTCTATGATCTTTCATGGATTTCTTGGGCTTATAGGTATTCTTTCCATGAACTTTGGACCTCTTAGATTACACAGGGTGACTCTTTTCAACCTTGCATTCTTCCATTGTTTGAATTGGATTAAACCAAATATCACTATATTATTCGAACATATGGTTAACCTATCAGAACATCTAATGTATCTAAATTATCCAAGACTTGCTAAAAGTTAGGAATAACTATTCCCATTATGATGTTAGAAACTTCCTCATCATCATAGTGATGCCTCTACCAAGTATCATGTTTAGGTTTTCTGCTCAAAGCAGGTTGTTTAGGAATGCGACCTTTTAAGAATGTTATTATTTCATGTATATCAGCAAGTTAAATATGATGCATGCTAATGAGATCATATTTTTTCATATACAAAATTTTAACAAAGTTCATTTAATATATTCAATATTTAAATCTTTAATAGTTAATACCCTTAAGTTTCTAAAAAGATCAATTATCAAAGTCTAAGATCCAAGTTGCAAAACAAATAAATGGTTAGGTACTCTTTATCCCATCCACTTGATTTCAACAATGTAGATATCGAGTATCAGTTATATTCTAGTATATAATTCTACTTTGATCGGATCACTAATAATAAAGTTTAATAGGCATGTTTGATCTCATCTATGCATCAGAACTCTATTGCCTATGTATCCTTTATCACAACAGATTTCCGATTAAATCATCCAGTTTGGAAAACTTGTGTAATCGACCTATAACTAGGTTACAGAAATCGGAGATATACCCTGATCATCAAAAGATAACACTAGCGGTAAGGTATCCTTTATCCCACTAACTTATACATGTGCCGAGCGAGTCTTATTCAAATAAGATTGCATAGATTTGAGTTTAATAACGGGTCTTTGATGTATTTATAATTCTAGTTTAAGAAAATATTATATTATATTTATTGTATGCATCCAATAAGTCATGGTATAACTTTTATTTAAAATCATATTTTAACAATGTTCTTTTATAAAATCCAAATTTTATATAATGGGTGCGATCATATTGTAAATTTAGTAACTATAATTAAGTTTGGATGTTTGATAACTAAAGAACATTTATAAACCTTTTAATAATACTTTCTTTTAGAAAATAAGGTTGGTGGCTTGATAAGTCTCTAAAATGTCAATTTTAAACTTATATAATTTTAGCCGTCCAAATTTATCGTTAGCTAGTTTTATACGATAAAACTTGTTTTAAATTTAAAACTTTTTTACCATTTTATGTTAAATGAAAATTTTCATTAAAACCAAACTCCTAGTGATGTTATTTATGTTCAAAATATTATTTTGCTTTTGAAATATAATTTAACAATTATAACATAATATCAACATAAATATAAACAACACAAGCATGCAAAACATATGTGCATAAACCAATCACAAACTAGTGACATTTTGTGAGCCATCAAAAAATTACCAAGTCCATACCTAAGGTACACAATATGACCAAAAATCTTGTAATATTCATGCTCCCACTAGATTCAAAATCTTGTAGTAGGTTTATAAAAATAATTTTTTAAAGTTTGTGAAACTTTAGAAAATTCAACTTTATAAACTTTTGATCTTCAAAATGGCTACCATCTTCATTCTTTTTATATTTTATAAATATAAACTATCTCTAAAACTAATCTGACATATATACACACACACACACACACACACATATATATATATATATATATATATATATATATATATATATATATATATAGAGAGAGAGAGAGACACACACACACACAATCAAAGATGTATAGAATAATTTTTTTTTTCTAAGACAACTATTATGTCTAAAAATATGCATGTAAACTTCTTGGCATAGAAACAATAACCATAAACATTTTAAAGTTGTCACTGAAAATATATATGAAATCTTCTTATAAAAAGAAAACCATGAATGTTTTCCAAAAACAAAGATTATGCCAAATAATCTCATAATCTAACCAATCTTGCAAAAATGGCTCTGATATCGATTGTTGGTTTTATTCAAAACCATTTTTCCCAAAAACGCTAAAAATGGCATCAGGAGCTTTAAAACAGAAGATACTTAAAATTATTTTTAACCCACCAATGATAAATTTGCAATCATGGAAATATGAATACAACCATAGGAAGAAAATAATTATAACTTTTGAAGACCTTGATCCGCATGGAAGGTTTAAGTTGACGAGGATGATAAATTACTTAAAGAAGAGCTTCTCTAGAAGTATCCACCAATCAAGAATCAACTAATAAAACATACTAGTCTTTACTTGTATATATGTTGTTCTTAAGCCTTCAAATTTATACTAAATAAACTTTAAAGAGAAGCAACATATAAGTTTTCGAATCTAGCACCAAATTGCAAGAAAGAAGAGAGGGAGAGAAAGTTTTAATTCTCGAAAATTTGAAGCCCTTTAGAGAAGATTTTGGGGTAGAAAGATCAACCTTTTCTTCTAGTTAGGCACTTTTTATATACATGTAAATATGTACAAATTCAAGCCTAACATTAAAGGAAAGTATGGTGTCATTTATAACAAGTATGGAGCTTAAAATGCAAGACTATAAGAAATCGTGTCTATAGTATTAAAGCATCCAAGTCAAAACTATCGAATGTCTTTTACTTAAGCTCCAACTAGCTAGTTAGAATGTAACTAAATGGTTACTCTAAGTGCCTAAAACGTTTTACACAACATTTATAATCATACCATATGATATTTACTAGTTTTTGTTCTCTTTATTATTATATCCTAGAAATAATAATTCCTAACAAAATGGTAAAAATATATATATTTTTTATAAAATAATTCTTTTCTAGTTAAATACAAGTGTTGATTATATTTATTAATAATCAAATTACATAATAAATAATAAATTAGTAGTAACTTGCTATAAGGTGTGGCTCTATAGGATCATGTGTCATTAGCAACTATCATTTTATAATAAATATTGGGTATTAAGATTTTTCAAGAACTTGGGACGAAGAGGAGTCATATTAGATCTGCAAAGTGAAGGAGTTGGATTTATGTCAGTTTGCTTAACAAGTTTTTTAACCATGGGTTTAGTACTAGTTTCAACTGCATGTTCTTCTTCGTTTGACTCATGAATTTCTTTAAGATCAATTGAGCTCCCTCTAGCTTCTTTGGATATGAGCTCCATATCAAGGAAGAAGCCCCTTCGAGACACAAACACTTTGTTCTTTGAAGCATTATAGAACAAGTATCCAAGATAATTTTAAGGATAGCCCACGACACTTTTCCTCTCTAGGTTCTAGTTTATCGTTCGCCTCGTGACGAACAAAAACTTCACAATCCCAGATTTTCAAATGTGCAAGACTAGAGGTTTCCTATTCCACATTTTGGAAGGTGTCTTAGTGACCTTCTTAGTTGGTAGGAGGCTTAATATATTGCATGCAGTTTCTAGGGCATAACCCGTGAAACTAATTGGAAGCATAGCTCGAGTCACCGTAGATCAAACCATATCAAATAGCATTTGGTTTCTTCTTTCGACAACACCTTTAATTTACGACATTCTACGAGGAGTAAATTATGAGACAATCCCACAATCCTTTAGATGAGCGACAAATTCAAGATTCAAGTACTCTCGAACCCTATCGGATCGAAGCATCTTGATCTTATTTACCGGTTAATTGTCAACTTCCTTTTGGAATTCTTTGAAAACTTCAAAAAATTTCTAACTTATGATTCATTAAGTAATACAACAATACCAACTAAAGTCATCTGTAAAAGTCACAAAGTATTTTTCACCATGCCTTGTGGCAATTCTAAACGATCCACGTAGGCGCGGATTATGTCCAATAGATCCTTGTGTCATTCACCGTTTCATGTGAAAGGCACTTTTGTTATCTTTTCAAGTAAACAAGACTCACATACATCACTAGAATCTAGGTCAAATGATTCCAAGATCCAATCCTTTTGGAGGTCGGTGATGCGGTTCTTCTATAGGCCAAGATTATAATGCCATAAGTACGATTTTTCTATATATATAATTTGAAGAACCAACATTTAACATTAGATTAATTGAGTTGCCTACACAAATGACACTTTCAAGCACACCATTGCAAGGACAAAATTTAAAAATAAAAGAACCACTTTTACAAACCAAAATGTCACCATTATTAATATTTAATGAAAAGCGGAAACCATCCTTGTAGATTGCATGAAAGGAAATAATGTTTCGAGCCATACTTGTGAGCAGCAACAATTAAATAAAGTAAATGAAACACCATTATTAAGCAAGACCTTGTATTCCCTGATCGTAGTAACAGGTGCAGTTCCTTTGTTTCCCATTATCAGGTTTAGCTCCCCATGCTTTAATCTTTTACTTTCCCTTAGTTCTTGTAAATTTGAGCAAATAAGATGTAACGTCCCAAAAATTCATAGTAAAATTTTTATTTTTAAAATGATAAACCACATAAACGATTTGTTCCAAAACCGATCAAAGTGAATATACTATTTAAACATTAGAGTAAATATTGAAAATTGTCAATGCAAGAAAACTATGGTGGATGTGGTGTAGTCACGTCGAGCCCTTCCCTTTCATACCGCAAGTACCTGAAACCATAAACAAAAATCTGTAAGCAAAAAGATTAGTGAGTTCCCCAAAATACCACATACTATACATACAATAGAGATTACTATATGCAATCCATAGTCTTATAATTGTCATTATGCCATGAGTCGTATCATGGTCTTTACTTTCTAGGACGAGGGCCAAACCCTGGGTCTCACAGAAAAGTGCCAAGAGCCACCTCCTGGTCTTCCATGCAAGTATCACAAAGACAACTAGCATACTAGATATAACTACCAAGGTCCAAACCCTGGTCTTGCATATAATTTTTCATGAGCCTTATCCAGGTCTTTCTTGCAATTGTTAGGTGCCACCACTTGGTCTTTCTACATAACATAATCCTATGGGTCGACATTGGTGTCTTCGACCTCTTAGTATAGTAAGGAGACTCACTTCTCAATCTGAAAGATTGTTGAATTGGACACTGCTCTGAATATCAGCTCTACCAGTCACCTATTCATTGGAACATGACCGACTTAACTTATAATCTATATACCCAAAATACCCCTAGGTCAAACTCCTAGTCAACTCAGTAAGTATGTGGGGTGTACATAACAGGTACACAGGGTGTACTACCCATTTGACCAGAGTCAAGGGGCTGACCACGTACACGCAACGTACGTGGCTTCCACTATTTCTTCCCATTAAGAGCTTAATCCTTAATCTCTTTCGTCCAAAATTTAGATGTAGCCCTCAATGATGTTCTTAATCATAAAGTTTCCAACTTTATGATCCTGCATGGCTATTAATTGCTCAATACCGAAAATCCTAACTTCTTAACTCTTTAAGACATCCTACCTCATGCATGGAAGGAAACTAAGATCCAAGATTATATTTTTATGGTTCCTAATAACTCCATGATGGATAAAGTTTCCAACTTTATCCATTAGAATGGTCCACACAACCAAGATTTAGCTTTTAGTTTCAAAGGGACTAAAAGTGCATCTTTTTCAACTTAATCCATTAAGTCCAAGTCTCAAACCTTTATATTTGAATCAGTATGATGTTTAGATGTATAAAGTTTCCAACTTTATCCATAACAAGGTCACAAACTTTCAAGATATAAACTTTATGCACTAAAGTGACCAAAAAAGCTCATAACACCTAAAACTAGCTAGATCTAAAAAATGCATCATCAAGATTCAAGCTTTATATCTCTAGAAGAAAGATCAAGGTGAACACAGTATGGATCTACAAGCTCCAATGCAACCAACACTTCTCCAATTAGCTCCTTTTTCTCCAAGATGCCCCGAGAACACTCCAAAGCACTCAAGAACACCTTTTTTTTGCTCACAAGTATCAAAATAGGGTTAGGGTTTCAAGGGATGGTGTTGCAAAGGTGGAGGATAAGAGTGGAATGAGTTTAGGGAAGTTAAGGAGCTTAAATAGGGATCAAACCACAAAAATAGGGTTTAGGAATTGATTGCATATGCCTAGCATACCAGGGATGCTGTAGTACGCCCAGCGTACTTCATGTATTCCTAATGTACTAGACTAAGTCCAAAACCTTCCTAACTTCTAATGGTCATAACTTCTTCGTTCCAACTTTGTTTTCGACGATCTTTATATCCATAGAAAGGCATTGAGGAGCTCTACAGCCCTATCTAATTACTTTTGAATTAAAATGCATTAAACTAAAATCCTTAATTCATAAAAGAAGTTTGAAACATTACTCTTCCCGTTTTACCCTTTGACTCCAAAGCACAAACCAAACTCTTGTATCACATAAACTATATCACCCACATCAAAATGGGTCTAAAACTCTGTTTCCCCAAAGCCCGAAGCCTTATTATAGTTCATCTTTTGGTCACGGCCTTGAATTATGAAATGAATCGAAACAGGGTGTTACAAATCTCATCCACTTTAATTAGATTTCATCCTCAAAATCACTCCTTGCTAATTTCTAGGGAATCAGACTATCCAACCATATCTTCCAGATCTCTGATAAAAGTCGACCCTAACATATGATGACCTTCTAATAATCGAACCCATCCTTATTAGAACTCACATACCAACAATGGACGAATCCTTGCTCCCACTGAACTTAACCAATAAAGGACAGCCATCATTATTCAACTCAAATCCAGGAATCCAATACCTTATCTGAATTCCCAACATACAAAACCATTATGAATCACAACCAATATGGCTCTACTTTGCAATCTAATACGAATGAAATCCTTACCACCCTAAATTATCCTGCTGAGCAAACATTCTCATTTTCGATCTATCCAATATATTTTCAGCTCTTATCTGATTGCGACAACCCGAAATTTCCATTCTGAACAAACAATATCACTTTAATAGAAGTTATAACAGTCACAGTAAATTTTCAGACTTTTCGGATAAGTTTGAGTAATTCATGGTTTACACTTCAGGAGATATCAGGAGAGTGGATGCACTAGGGTTTTGTGCAACACTGTTATTCCAACACTCTATCATATTAGAAATCATTTCGGGAATAAAAATATTTTCTGCCAAAAAATATCTCAGGACTATAAATAGAATTCTGAACCACATTCATTCATTATTCGCATTTCCAACTAGAGAAAAGCCATTTTCTCTCTCACGGATCTTCGGGTTTTTATCCCAAATCGTGAGTACTTCAATCTAGTTGTATTATATAGCTTAGATTGTTCTTAATAACATCGAAATCACGACAGAACATCAAGATTTGTAAGTTTACTCCCCAAGAACATCTTGGAGAGTAAACACCTTTTCAAGAGCCAAATGGTGCCTAGTCTTTCCTTAAGCCATGAAACTAGTTTGGACTTGTACACAAATGAGTTTTGGAACATAAAATAAGCTCAAAACAATAAGATTTGAGAGTTTACTCCCCAAGAACATCTTGGAGAGTAAACTCCATTTGGAGAGTAAACTCCATTTTAAGGGCAATAGTGTTCCAATGTCCCTCAAAGCCTTGAAACTCAAACTAGAAGCTACCATTACATGTTTAGACCACTAAAACAATTAAGAATCAAGAGTGAAAGTGAGTTCACGGCCAAGGAAGTTCTTGGGCCGTGAACTCCATTTTAGGGTGTCAAAGTGCCCTAAATGCCACCCTTAAGCCAAGAGACTAGCATAGCTTTTTACCTCTATGTGTCTAAGACCAAAAACAACCAAAATACCAACACCTTAAGTGTTTATGGCCGCAAACACATGACCAAATGGTCTATGGGCGGAAAACTCAAGTTAGGGGTGTTTTGGTGCCACAAACACTTCCTAAGGCTTAGGCATGAATTTAGAATGCTTCCTTATGACCTTTAAGACCCTCATAAACATATTCGTACATGAGTTTACGGTTGTAAACTCATTTGGGCCGTGAACACCCCAAAAGTGCCAAAAGAAGTGGTCTTTCTCATCCTAGGCTAAAGCTAATGTCCCTAAATCATTCCCTAGCTTTCATACTTGCACTAACCCATGAGTAACCATAAGTTTACGGCCGTAAACTACCTTGGGCTGCGAACTCATGGTAGTAAACTCATTTGTGTGCCTTATACCTTCCTATGTTGAATCACATGTGATTCCAACACTTGGTCAAGGTGTTTCCTAGTCCCGGAAGGTGTTATCTTTCATATAGTTGTTATAAACACTATATTCATGTCATTATGTGTCCTTAAATATCATTTAGGACTTATTGTGTCTCGGGACTTCATTCGTGGAACTTCTCATCCCTACACGCGTACCCGCTAGAAACCCTCACAACAGGTGAGTTCATACCCCTAATCAATGTTTAAATGATTTTAAATGCTTTAATGAGGGGGGGGGGGGAATACAAGTAGAAAACAACATGTTATTAAATCATCTATATGTATTTTATAACTGTGTTTTCATTCAACAAATTTCACATACTACAAAATGTGATGCATGAAATCGTTTTCTAGCTTTAAAATACTTTGTTATCAAATGTATTACTTTTGAAATGTTTATCAAAATGACATCAAGTCACTTTTATATTTGTTCAAAACCCTTAGATGTCTTACAAAACCATTTTGCATTCTTGAACTAAATTATGCATATACACTTATATTCTTTTATATGTATTGATGATATAGTTTACAGCTTTCATTTAGTTTCTCACACCCTTGAGTAGTAAGAGTGTATAAACCTACTTGAACAACCAATTACCTTTCAGTAAATTATCATAGGGATAATTTGAAGATATCAAACATTATTCCTATTACAAGGAATCACACAAGAGTCAGTTCATTCATGAGTCTATACCAGTATATTACCTGATACATGAGTACGTTTACATATGCTTACATGATACATGAATATGCTTACATGAACACATTACATGCGTACCTTGACATAGATACACTTACCTGTGTATATTAACATGAATACTTGTATCTCGAATTGCGAGGATGATTTATTAGTACCTTCTATGTAAATCTTCCTGCATATCCCCAATACCTCCGGATATCTAGACAGAACCTTGTCCGTAGTACCTCGGGATATCTAGACGGGACCCTATCCCTAATACCTCGGGATATATGGACGAGACTAACCATTCCGGAACCTAGCTATTAGCAACAGTGGGTGATGAACATCTACGAATGTCTAAGGTTATTACTTATATTAGGAGTCAATTACGGGACTAACCCTTCCTCCGCCCTGCTGCTGCTACAGAGGACAATTGGAAAATCTTCGGATGTTCATTAGGTTATATATGTCGTGTTAGCCCTAGTACCTTGGGATAACATTTACATACGTCGTGTTAGCCCTAGTACCTCGGCATAACATTTACGTATGTCGTGTTAGCCCTAGTACCTCGGGATAACACTTACTTTAGTATATTTTCCAATTTACATTATTTTGTGATAAGTTATACGTTTCGCTTTACGCGATGGCGTGTTAGCCTTAGTACCTCGGGATAACACTTACATTAGTACTTTTTCCTATTTACTTTATTTTGTGATACTTTCACCTAAACAAAGAGTTAGACTAAGTACTTTTAGCACTAATCAATAGAAAGGAAAAACTATCATTTTACTTACAAAACATTCGGGTCTTGGTAGAAGACTACATTATCATAACAAAAAATTCGGGTCTTGGTAGAAGACTACATTATCATAACAAAACATTCGGGTCTTGGTAGAAGACTACATTATCATAACAAAACATTTGGGTCTTGGTAGAAGACTACATTGTCATAACAAAACATTCGGGTCTTGGTAAAAGACTACATTGTCAGAACAAAACATTCGGGTCTTGGTAGAAGACTACATCTCAAACTAATAGAAAATAAGGGATTTTCTAGGGTTTTTCATACTTACATCAACATTTTCATTTAAAGGTTTACATGACTTTTAAAACAGCTTTTAGTAAGCAAGACAATGACACTTAAATACTTATGAATTCACCAGCTTTAAAGTTGATACTCGCTTTCAAAATAACTTGTATTGTCAGGTCATCAGTTAGACAGGTGCGATGGCCAGGTTTTTGAGAAGATGGAGCACAGACAAGACTCACCTTATTTGGATTATTCATTTTATTGTTGTACATTATGAAAGAACACACATGTATTAAAACTTTACTTTTAATGCAATGGATGATGTTCTTGCTTGTTTACTACTTTACACTGTTATGATACTTCACATTACGTCCTCCACCCCAGAACGTTTCCGCCGTTCTTGGTTTTGGGGTGTGACAGATTGGTATCAGAGCATTGTTTATAGTGAATGAAGTATATCAACCCATAAAAGATATACTAACTATAAATACATAGGGATTAAAACACTCTATCTAAGAGAATATACTTTTAAATAATAAAATATTTAACAAAGTATACGTGCCTACATTCATACTAAAATCAGTGTCATAATGACAAGAACAAAAGTATTACGATTGTTGAATATCACAGGTAAGCTCGGGGATGTATGGTCAGTCTTGGGAGTGGCATAGCCTGATCAACTATGCTGTTCCAAAGAGTGATTAGCACATGCCCAAGAATGGTTGTGATATGACAACAAGTCTAAAAACTTACCAACATCACCAAAATGAGAACATTATAACGGAACCTAAGTCTAAAATAGCATAGGGGTGTTTTGTGTTACTAAAGTACTTAATACTTGAGAACTAAAATGGAATCCTCATTCCTAAGTTGATAATTGCTAAGTGGATACACTAAATTTATATGTAACTAGGATGTTATAGACTTAGAATCGGTGAAATTTTTCTTTACCCTTATTCCTTGTGAATTTGGAGTTAAGGTCACTTATTTGAAGGCCTATCCTGTGCTGATTACATATAACTGGTATGCACTTTACAAATAGCGATAGAACTAATGAAGATTTCCTAAATAATTATCTAGATAGTTCGTCAAAATATTTATTTTCTTACCCCAAATTCTCGCGTAGATAACATGGCTGGATTCCATCCCCACGACAACCTGTTCCTTCCGAACGCGGTTATTGCTGGATGGTTTGGAGAAGAACCAGATAATGATCATCCAATCCCTCTGAATGATCACCATGCTGAAGACCTTTCAGACGATGCCATCTCCGAACTCGAGGTTGAGAACCTACCCCAGGCAGCTCCCTTTCCGATTCCTAACCCTCGTCCGACTTTTCATGGCCCGAAGCCTGAGGGGGTGGAATGTTTGGAAACATGGAACCAAGGACAAGATCAGCCCATGCCATTTAATGGTGACCGAAGCTTCTATGACCTGAGCAATGGGGGCTCAGCCGACAAAAGCATGCCAATTCTGATCCGAAGAGTTGCCCGAAACGAAATTCAAGGCAGGACAGCTCTACAACGTATCGCAGAAGTTGATACAAATGGAGGAATGCATATGCTTCGCACCACTCGCCTTGAACATGCTCATGAGAGGTCTGAGAGAGACCATGAAACCCTGCTGCAAGAACTGGCTGAATCACGAGCCGAAGTCATGGAACTTCGAGTACGCCAGAGAGTGTACGAAAGACACCTACTTGATGTGGAACGCCAACTGGCTGAACTGAGAGTTCACCAGAGGGATGACCGTCGCCAGTATTAGATGCTTTACTTTATATTCCTTATTAGAAAGGAATCGTGTTCCTGTCTATGCCCGATGTGGCATTTTCTATGAAACTATCTTGTACAGTGAGTACTTTAGTTAGGTCTTTATACTGTTAGGAACTATCTTCTCTGGTTATGATGTAAGACCTTTTTACAAGGTCATTTTCCCGAACTTGTACGTCATGAATATCAAAGATATTGACAGTCGGCTAACTTCTGAGTCATTCTTTATTCAAATACTCTTATCATACTTTCATTAGAGTCTATTTGAATCATGCTCTAGTCAAGTCATTGGACTATAGCCATTTAACTCTGGAGACATCTCCGAGTCTCTTTTAATGGTTGGATCACATTATTCGCCAACCAACGATACCTCGGCTAGAACAACAAACATCTTGAGACCATTGCATGAACTTACTCTCGATCTTTGCTAGGACTGCATCATAGGGATGTAGGTCAAACCTTCGTGAACATACTTCCATTCCGTACTAGGACTGCATCATAGGGATGTAGGTTGAACCTTAGAGAACATACTTCTATTCTTTACATGAGCGATCGAACTATGTCTAGGTTCAACCATTCTCGCTCAAAAATTCATTTTCTTTCAGTGTAACAGAATCATGTCACCCAAGAAAAATGATCAGCCCTCCAACCAAACACCAACTCTTCAGATTGATGCAGCTACCTTTCAAGCTGCAGTCTCGGCTGCCGTGTCAGCTATTCTGACCCACCTGAACGCTAACAACACAAGTGTTAGTGGGATTGTTAACAATCATTCCAATCCAAGTAAAAAACGGAAGTCTTGGAATAAACCTAAGGACAAGTCGCTTCGAAGGGCGAACAGGAAACAACCACCAGTAACAACCTTCACAGCCACGACATCAGCACCTCCAACTACCATCCCTTCGGACATCCCAATTGTCCCTAAACCAGCCAAACATTATGCTGGAAGTCTCCCAAAATGCATTAAATGCAATTTTCACCACCATGGAAGTTGTAGGGAGAAGCAGTGCTCACACTGCAACAGGAAGGGGTATACAGCCCGTGTCTGCAGGAAGCCAACAGCTCAGGCCGCTCAAGTGCCAAACACCAGTGTGAACCAGGTTTGCTACGTTTGTGGCAAAGTTGGTCACTACAAAAGGAACTGCCCAGGGGCAGAAATTGCTGGCACACACGGCAGTATGCTACCGACCACCGCCGTAGGAGAGTCTACTCCGGACCCACGTTAATGTAATTTAGGCGTTTCGTTGTAACAAACTTATGAACCATCCCAAAACTAGTGTAACCAGTGTCTTATCTTTTGCGGGATCCCGTCCGTTTAGGGATGCTCGTGCTGCGTATACTTGTCTTTTGTAGTATACCTTATTCGCAACAATAGTGTTGTAGTAAATCCTAAGTACAGTAACTCTGTTAATGGTTGCACTGTTGTGTTTTGTATGTAACGCCTTATGTTCAAAATCTAATGTCTTTAGTTTCCATACGATTCCGACTTTATCATGTGACTCGAGTAAATTCGATCCTTGCAATACCAGCTTCATAAGTACATCTCTTTCTCAGAAATCGTCTTTTAGCGAAGCCGTCATATCAGAACACCGAAGTACTCATACAAGGAGTACCTTATAGTTCTTTTCCTTTCCGAAGGAATCCCCACAGTATTACTCGTGCAGTACGCCAAGTTCAATTCCATGATTCATACAGTTGATCTATCACTGAAGAATGTATACATGAGAGTGATATATAATCAATGTTCTACAGGTTTAGAATTGATGATTCCACTTTAACTTCTTTTCCCTCGATGGGATGTGAGATTAAGGAAGAATCAGTTATTCGACTACCTTTTCAGTCTTAATTATATAACAAATCGTATACACGAAATTGTGATTATTGAATCACGTATGAATTCTAATATGAACTTTAGAACCGAGACTGTCCAGGAGTACGAGTAATTGCATTGGCATACAAACAAACTTAGAACCCAGTATGACTCTTATAACCAGATCGCCTTCAGTCTAAGCACCTACGGAAGATACAAGAATAGCCCGGACAACACAACGAACTACTCAAAAATAGAATTAGAAGATCGGGCTTCTAACCCTTGAGAGCTCCGGTCCTATTATTACCAGAAGTCGACGGAGTGCATCTTATGTACCTTGACGACCGGAGACTTCATTAAGATTTCCTTTAGAAATTGTTGTCTCTGCCTCGCATAGACGAACTGATTGAGCAACCACAAGGAAAGTATTACTTTCAGAAATGGACCAGAGATCCGAATATCACCAGTTCGAGTGTTAGGGAAGGATGTCCTAAAGACTACCCTCCGAACTCGATACGGACACTTCGAGTCCGTAGTGATACACCTTAGATAGGACCAATACGACCATAGTATTCATGAGCTAAATGAGTGGAGTACGCCTTTCTTACTGGGATCAGTTCGTCATTTCTCCATGTAATGACTTACTTATCTACCCTCGTAGTAAGAAAGAACCCATAGAAACATTACCCTCGGAGATACTTTTTGCAAAGTTCTCTAATCAAGAGTTTTGGAATTTATAGTCAAATTTCCTGAGACACACTATTAGTGTTGTGGAAATTCTTGAGTACTCTGTTAAATTATCCAAACCCGTTGGGAATTTTTCGGCACCGTAGTCACCGACGAAAAAGTCGCCAAATTCTAGGTCTTAGAGACCTACTATCATAGTCCATTCGGAACTCCCCACAAATTTCAGAAACCCTTTCGACTTTGACCCAACAAGGGATGGCCCTTGACTGGGAAGTAAGTGAGAGAAAGAACCTTTGGAATTCCAAGTGGGAGACCAAATTCATTAGGAAACCTCACTCTGGGAACGGCTTAATACGCTTCGTAAAGCGTGGAAAGCTAAATCCAATGTAGTTGGGACCTCCGAGCTTCTTACCAGAATCGGTCCTACATCTCACAAATTAGACCTACTCTGCGCACTCAATAACGTACATTTTCCCCTTCGCTTCTCGAACTTGAAACAGTATCCTTCCGTTAGGACTTTCGTAATCCCTCTCGACGAGATCGAGATTTACGAGATCCTTGCCTTCATATTAGAACCGTAGTAACCCTCGACCGAGAGGTCAAGCGGACGAAGCAACGCTGTCGCCCGTTAGTGAAGGTTCGTTGGGATACCAACCGAGAACCCGATTTCACTTAGGAGTGCGAGAACCAATCAATTAGGAAGTTCACATGACGACTCGATCATTCGTACATACTTCCTTGCCTAAATTCTAATTTCGGGATGAAATTCCCTTTAACAGGGGGATGATGTGACAACCCGGAATTTCTATTCTGAACAAACAATATCACTTCAATAGAAGTTATAAAAGTCATAGTAAATTTTCAGACTTTTCGGATAAGTTTGAGTAATTCATGGTTTACACTTCAGGAGATATCAGGAGAGTGGATGCACTAGGGTTTCGTGCAACACTGTTATTCGAACACTCTATCATATTAGAAATCATTTCGGGAATAAAAATATTTTCTGCCAAAAATATCTCAGGACTATAAATAGAATTCTGCACCAAATTCATTCATTATTCGCATTTCCAACTAGAGAAAAGCCATTTTTCTCTCACGGATCTTTAGGTTCTTAACCCAAATCGTGAGTACTTCAATCTAGTTGTATTATATAGCTTAGATTGTGCTTAATAACATCAAAATCACGACAGAACATCAAGATCTGTGAGTTTACTCCCCAAGAACATCTTGGAGAGTAAACTCCTTTTCAAGAGCCAAATGGTGCCTAGTCTTTCCTTAAGCCATGAAACTAGTTTGGACTTGTACACAAATGAGTTTTGGAATAGAAAACAAGCTCAAAACAACAAGATTTGAGAAATTACTCCCCAAGAACATCTTGGAGAGTAAACTCCGTTTTAAGGGCCAATAGTGTCCCAATGTCCCTCAAAGCCTTGAAACTCAAACTAGAAGCTACCATTACATGTTTAGACCACCAAAACAATTAAGAATCAAGAGTGAAAGTGAGTTCACGGCCAAGGAAGTTCTTGGGCCGTGAACTCTATTTTAGGGTGTCAAAGTGACGTAAATTCCACCCTTAAGCCAAGAGACTAGCATAGCTTTTTACCTTGATGTGTCTAAGACCCAAAACAACCAAAATACCAACACCTTAAGTGTTTACGGCCGCAAACACATGACCAAATGGTCTATGGGCCGAAAACTCAAGTTAGGGGTGTATTCGTGCCACAAACACTTCCTAAGGCTTAGGCATGAATTTAGAATGCTTCCTTATGACCTTTAAGACCCTCATAAACATATTCGGACATGAGTTTACGGTTGTAAACTCATTTGGGCCGTGAACACCCCAAAAGTGCCAAAAGAAGTGGTCTTTATCATCCTAGGCTAAAGCTAATGTCCCTAAATCATTCCCTAGCTTTCATACATGCACTAACCCATGAGTAACAATAAGTTTACGGCCGTAAACTCCCTTGGGCCGTGAACTCTTGGTAGTAAACTCATTTGTGTGCCTTATACCTTCCTATGTTGAATCACATGTGATTCCAACACTTGGTCAAGGTGTTTCCTAGTCCCGGAAGGTGTTATCTTTCATATAGTTGTTATAAACACTATATTCATGTCATTATGTGTCCATAAATATCATTTAGGACTTATTGTGTCTCGGGACTTCATTCGTGGAACTTCTCATCCCTACACGCGTACCCGCTAGAAACCCTCACAACAGGTGAGTTCATACCCCTAATCAAAGTTTAAATGATTTTAAATGCTTTAATGGGGGGGGGGGGGATACAAGTAGAAAAGAACATGTTATTAAATCATCTATATGTATTTTATAACTGTTTTTTCATTCAACAGATTTCACATACTACAAAATGTGATGCATGAAATGGTTTTCTAGCTTTAAAATACTTTGTTATCAAATGTATTACTTTTGAAATGTTTATCAAAATGACATCAAGTCACTTTTATATTTGTTCAAAACCCTTAGATGTCTTATAAAACCATTTTTCATTCTTGAACTAAACAATGCATATACACTTATATTCTTTTATATGTATTGATGATATAGTTTACAGCTTTCATTTAGTTTCTCACACCCTTGAGTAGTAAGAGTGTATAAACCTACTTGAACAACCAATTACCTTTCAGTAAATTATCATAGGGATAATTTGAAGATATCAAACATTATTCCTATTACAAGGAATCACACAAGAGTCAGTTCATTCATGAGTCTATACCAGTACATTACCTGATACATGAGTACGTTTACATATGCTTACATGATACATGAATACGCTTACATGAACACATTACATGCGTACCTTGACGTAGATACACTTACCTGTGTATATTAACATGAATACTTGTATCTCGAATTGCGAGGATGATTTATTTGTACCTTTTGTGTAAATCTTCCTGCATATCCCTAGTACCTCGGGATATCTAGACAGGACCTTATCCCTAGTACCTCGGGATATCTAGACGGGACCCTATCCCTAGTACCTCGGGATATATGGATGGGACTAACCATTCCAGAACCCAGCTGTTAGCAACAGTTGGTGATAAACATCTACAGATGTCTAAGGTTATTACTTATATTAGGAGTCAATTAGGGGACTAACCCTTCCTCCGCCCTGCTGCTGCTACAGAGGACAATGGGACAATCTTCGAATGTTCATTAGGTTATATATGTCGTGTTAGCCCTAGTACCTCGGGATAACATTTACATACGTCGTCTTAGCCCTAGTACCTCGGGATAACATTTACATACGTCGTGTTAGCCCTAGTACCTCGCGATAACACTTACTTTAGTATATTTTCCTATTTACTTTATTTTGTGATAGGTTATACGTTTCGCTTTACGCGATGGCGTGTTAGCCCTAGTACCTCGGGATAACACTTACATTAGTACTTTTTCCGGTTTACTTTATTTTGTGATACTTTCACCTAAACAAAGAGTTAGACTAAGTACTTTTAGTACTAGTCAATAGAAAGGAAAAACTATCATTTTACTTGCAAAACATTCGGGTCTTGGTAGAAGACTACATTATCATAACAAAACATTCGGGTCTTGGTAGAAGACTACATTATCATAACAAAACATTCGGGTATTGGTAGAAGACTACATGGTCATAACAAAACATTCGTGTCTTGGTAAAAGACTACATTGTCATAACAAAACATTCGGGTCTTGGTGGAAGACTACATCTCAAACTAATAGAAAATAAGGGATTTTCTAGGGTTTTTCATACTTACATCAACATTTTCATTTAAAGGCTTACATGACTTTTAAAACAACTTTTAGTAAGCAAGACAATCACACTTAAATACTTATGAATTCACCAGCTTTAAAGCTGATACTCGGTTTAAAAATAACTTGTATTGTAACATCGTAAAAATTTAAACAATTTTTAACTTTGGAAAACACATTTTTAATTAAACAATTTGTTCACAAAACATCATAACATCAAGTTTTCAAACCACAATGTCCCCCAAGATCAAAATACATTCAATTCCCATATGTGTGTACGATTCAAGCCGGCGCCTTTCCGTGGTCATCACTGGTACCTGAAACACATAACACTGAACACTGTAAGCATAAGCTTAGTGAGTTTCCCCAAAATACCACAATAATCACATAATAGCCACTCGAGGCTGTAACTCTGTTGACCCTCTGGTCAATGTGTCTCAGTGGGGCCCTCCAGCCCCAACTCTCTGTGGGCCCTCTGGCCCTAACTCTAGGGACCCGAAAGTCCCAACTCTGTAACTCTGAATCATGCATATCACATATCACAATGAATCACAACACATAATAACATGCAATCACACTAGCATATAACTCTATAATACTCTGCCTCTTAACTCTGTTACCACACTAGGTAAAGTATAGTGAGAAGACTCACCTCGCGTATCGATAACTCGAAATCCCGGAAATCACTTGCGCTCGATCCCCCGAGCTATAATCCTCCTATAACACAATATATCTCTAACTAACACTTTCACAACTAAGGTTGACTACCCCTATAAAGCAACACTGGTCAACTCTGGTCAACGGTCAATGGTCAAGTTGACGGGACTCGGCGATTGCACTAGAGCGACTCGACGACTCTATACGTGTTCACTGACTCCCTGGGATCCTCTCTCGACACGTCGAGTATTTTCCCAACTCAACGAGTTCCACCTAGCATGAGTGGCGGGGCCACCACGACTCAACTCGCCGAGTCTCAAGAACAACTCGGCGAGTTCCCGCTTGACTCAGTCCACCTGTCAACCCTCTCTGACTCTCCCTGACTCACTGAGTCAACCCCTTAACTCGGCAAGACCACTCGCTGAGTGGTTATGGACCATCTTCATGCTACTCGCCGAGTCTGTTCTTCGGACTCGGCGAGTTTATGCCATGCATACACTCAAACTCACTCCTGAGGTCAGATCCATTCCAACAACTCATAGATCCAGTCCTTCCAAGCACATACATCACGTAAAGTTACAATCTTGGTGCTCATGTAAAGGTCCAAAGGCCTTATTTGATAATATGGTCTCTAGAATGCTATTCTATGCTCATAGCTCCATTAACACTCATAAAGCTTGAGGGAAAAGAGTCTCTGGACCTCTTTGGGTCCAGATCTAAAGCACCAACACAAGAAGACGCCAATTACTCCATGGATCATTCCACAAAGAAACTCTAACTCTAAGATTTACACCAAGGACTGAGAAAGGAACGAATGGTTACCTCAAATGAAGTATCTGAGCTCAAAAATCACTGGATTAGCACCCTCTTTAGTCTCCTCTTTCCTTGATCCTCTTCTATATGCAAAAACACCCACAAATAGTCAAGGATCTTCCTCTTCTCTCTCACAAAATGCTCAAGGACTCTTTAGGGTTCTCTCTGGGGTTGGTGGCCACAAATGACGGCCATAAGCCCCTTTAAATTGGTCTCATACCGTGGAAATTAGGGTTTCATTAAACAGCGTGGACTCGCTAAGTCCGGACGCGAACCCGTGCCCAAACCGCGATCATAGTCGGCGAGTTTGAGCTCCAACTCGCCGAGTCTCCTCACAAATCACCAATAATTATGAGAATAAATAATACCTGGAAATCCGGGCTGTTACAATTCTCCCCCACTAGAACTAGACTTCGCCCTCGAAGTCTCGCTCTGCAAATAACTCCGGATGCTGCTCACGCATCTCATTCTCCAGCTCCCGAGTCATCTCGGACCCTTTCCGATGCTGCCACTGAACCAAAACCAAGGGTACCTCCTTGTTCCTCAGAACCTTGATTTTCCGATCTCTGATTGCCACTGGTCTCTCAGCATAATTCAAGCTCGCATCCACCTGAATATCCTCTAATGGAACCACTGCCGACTCATCGGCTATACACTTCCGCAGTTGCGACACATGGAAAGTGTCGTGAATCTGCCCCAACTCTGCTGTCAAATCCAAACGATAGGCTACCCGGCCTACCCTCGCGATCACTCGGAATGGACCAATATATCGGGGCCCCAACTTGCCCCTCTTCCTGAATCGAATCACTCCTTTCCAAGGAGAGACCTTCAGGAGCACAAGGTCATCGACCTGAAGCTCAAGCTCGGACCGGCGTCTGTCTGCATAACTCTTCTGACGACTCTGAGCGGTCAACAACCTCTGTCTGACCTGCTGGATCTGCTCTGTCGTCTGAAGCACGATCTCTATACTGCCCATCTCACGCTGTCCGACCTCTCCCCAGCAAATGGGGGTCCGGCATCTCCTCCCATACAACAGCTCAAAGGGCGCCATACCAATACTCGAATGATGGCTGTTGTTGTAGGAAAACTCTGCCAAGGGCAAGTACGTATCCCAACTTCCCCTGAAATCCAACACACATGCCCGGAGCATGTCCTCGAGCGTCTGAATCGTCCGCTCACTCTGTCCGTCTGTCTGGAGGTGATATGCGGTACTAAAATGCAGTCTAGTACCCAAATCCTCGTGAAACTTCTTCCAGAATCTGGAAGTGAAATGCACATCACGGTCTGAAACAATCGAGATCGGCACTCCATGCCGTGACACCACTTCCCTCACATACGCCTCTGCCAATTTATCTGCTGAAGAACTCTCGCTAATAGCAAGAAAGTGAGCGCTCTTCGTCAACCTGTCCACAATCACCCAAATTGCGTCAAGTCCCCTGGCAGTCCTTGGCAATTTGGTGATAAAATCCATGGTCATCTGTTCCCACTTCCATTCGGGAACCTCCAACGGCTGCAACTTACCATGCGGCCTCTGGTGCTCGGCCTTAACCCTACGGCAGGTCAAGCACCTCTCAACAAACCACGCAACATCCCTTTTCATATAGGGCCACCAATACTCTTTCCTCAGGTCTAAATACATCTTAGTGGCCCCAAGATGGATCAAAAATTTCGACCGATGGGCCTGTTCCATCAAAATGGTACGTGTTCCTCCCACAAACGACACCCAGATACGCCCCTGGAATGTCATAAGCCCCCGACCATCGATAACGAACTCTGAAATCAATCCAACAACTCGCTCTTTCTTCTGCATCTCAGGTTGCACAGCCTCGGCCTGTGCCCCACGAATGTCGTCCAACACTGGAGCTATCACGGCCAATCTCAAACATACATCACGCAACGGGGTGCTCTCCGCCCTGCGGCTCAGTGCATCGGCAACAACATTAGCCTTGCATGGGTGGTACATGATCTCACAATCATAATCCTTGACCACATCCAACCACCTTCTCTGTCGCATATTTAGGTTGGGCTGATCCATCAAATACTTCAAACTCTTATGGTCCGTGTATATCGTACACCGAACCCCATACAGGTAGTGACGCCAAATCTTGAGGGCGAACACTACTGCCCCCAACTCTAGATCATGGGTGGGATATCTCGTCTCATGAGGCTTCAGCTTCCTCGATGCATATGCTATCACATGCCCTCTCTGCATCAGCACCGCCCCCAACCCCAAAATCGATGCATCACAGTACACCACAAAGTCCTCCATCCCCTTCGGGAGGGCTAACACTGGGGCTTCACATAGCCTTTGGCGAAGCGTCTCAAAGGAGGCCTACTGCTCGGGGCCCTATGAAAAATCGTCACCCTTTTGGGTCAATCTGGTGAGCGGCACGACGATCTTGGAGAAATCCCTGATAAATCTCTGATAATAGCCTGCCAACCCCAAGAAACTCCTGATCTCGGACGGTGACCTCGGCACCTCCCAACTCATCACTGCCTCCACGTTGGTCGGGTCGACCAAAATCCCCTTCTGGTTTACGAGATGCCCTAGGAACTGGACCTCTCGCAACCAGAAATCACACTTGGAGAATTTGGCGTAAAGCCTCTCCGATCTCAGAACTCCGAGGATCTCCCTCAAATGCGCCTCATGTTGCTTTCTAGATCTCGAATACACCAAAATATCGTCGATGAACACAATCACCGACCGATCCATCATCGGCCTGCACACTCTGTTCATGAGATCCATGAACACTGCCGGGGCATTGGTGAGTCCGAAAGGCATCACCACAAACTCATAATGCCCATAACGAGTCCTGAATGTTGTCTTCTGGATGTCCTCATCTCGCACCCTTACCTGATGATACCCCGACCTCAAATCAATATTGGAGAACCAAGATGCTCCCTGCAACTGATCGAACAAATCATCGATCCTCGGCAACGGGTAACGGTTCTTGACCGTCATCTTGTTCAACTCCCGGTAATCAATGCACATCCGGTGTGAACCATCCTTCTTCTTGACAAACAGGGTAGGCGCTCCCCACGGCGAGCTGCTTGGCCGAATAAACCCCTTCCCCAACAGCTTCTGAAGCTGTGAGGATAACTCTTGCATCTCTGGTGGTGCAAGGCGATAAGGCACCTTAGCGATAGGCGCGGCCCCCGGAACCAAATCGATACTGAACTCCACTTGCCTCAGAGGAGGCACACCCGGCAACTCCTCTGGAAATACATCCGGAAACTCACGCACTATCGGAACCTCCTCAACTGACCTTGGTCTCTCGGAATCCACCTGCGTCTCCATCACATACGCCACAAAACCCTTACAGCCCTGCTGTAGACACTGCCTCACCCTAGCGGCCGAACAAAACGCTGATCCAAAACGTGTATCCTCGCCGTACACCGTAAGAACTCCCCCACTAGGGTCTCGTATGGACACCAACTGTCGCTCGCAGTTGATAACCGCACTGAATCTGCTCAACCAGTCCATGCCCACAATGACACAGACATCACCCATCGCAATAGGAACCAAATCAATCGGGAACTCAACACCGAAAATCTCGAACATGCACCCCCGGAGAACCTCCATGGCATATATCACCCTCTCGTCAGCTATGGAAACTCTCAGAGGCCGACTCAATGCCTCACGACTAACACTGATATGCTGACTAAAAGCCAAAGATACAAAAGACCGACTCGCACCCGAGTCAAATAACACCAAGGCAGGTACAGAATTCACAAGAAAAGTACCTATGCATAACATAATATAAGCATAATATCTTGTCATTAAAATAAATACATGAAAGAATACATACCAGCCACGACATCGGACGCTGCGCGGACCTCCTCCGCGGTCAACTGAAAGGCTCTCCCTCGTGCCCTCGGCGCTTCGGCCTTCACTGGCCGACTCTCGGTAGCTCTGATGGCGGCAGGGGCAGATCCCTGAGGTGCTCCCTGTGCTGATCCCCTCAACTGTGGACACTCTGCCTTCCGGTGTCCGGTCTGGTTGCAGTGAAAACATACTGCAAACCCCTTGGGGCAGTCCTTGGCCATATGCCCCTCCTTGCCACATTTGTAGCAAGACCCTGCTGTACACACTCCGTTGTGGCTTTGCCGCACTTGCCACAAGTGCGGCCCCTCTGGTTCCCTGATCTCGAATCGGCGGGCTTGGCCCGCTTGGCTACCGGCTGCGACTGCACCGGTCGCCGATCCCTCCACTGAGACTCAGCCTCCTCCCTAGCCTGAGTCTCCAGCTCTATCTCCCTCTTCCGGGCATTTTCCTGAAGCTCGACAAATGTCCGGTACGTCGAGTTCACCACGAACTCACGTATGTCCCTCCTTAGAATGCTCAAATATCGACTCATACGTGCCTGTTTCGGAGGACACGTGCTCTGGGCAGAACATCGCCCGCTCATGAAACATCCTCGTGATCACAATAACAGACTCAGTACCCTGCTTGAGGGTCAGAAACTCCTGGGCCAAACGCTCCCTCTCAACCTGGGGAACGTACTCATCTCGGAACATAGCAGTGAACCTCTCCCAGGTCACTGCTGTAAGCTCAGCAGGCGTATAGTGCGCCGTCACAAATTTCCACCAGTCCTTCGCCCCCAAGCGAAGCTGGTTCAGCGCGAACCGGAATCTCAAATGCTCAGGAGATGAGCAACTGAAGAAACACCCCTCTATGTCTGAAATCCATCTCATCGCCGCAATCAGGTCCTGGGTCCCGTCAATCTCCGGTGGTTTCGTGTTGCTGAACTCTCGGAACAGCAACGCATCACCACCCTGAGGCCTCTTCGCAGCTATGGCTGTGGTGGCTGCAGCAACAGCAGCCTCAGAAAGAGCAGCGTACTTCTCATCAAATGTGTCTATCAACGTGGTCTTTATAGACCCAAACATCTCTGGTATCTCTGCCCTGATGGCCGCTGCGACCTCCTCCTGGATGATCCTACGGATCTCCTCATCCCTCGTGTCACTGGTCCCTGATGTCTGGTGAGTCCCAACCATGATCTCTTTCTCTCTAAAATACAACATAAGAATAATATCAGGGACTCGCTCGAGTATACTCACACTCGAGTACTCCATCCTACTTGTTCCCTGGTACTCCAAAGATTCTTACTTGGACTGTGCACTGACCATGGGTCTTCAGTAGTACGGGCCCAATACTACCGTCCACACCGCATCAACATCCACCCCAAGTCCTCCTCCCAGAGTCCCAAGTCCCAAGCAATCTACTCTCTCTAATCATATGATACTCACAAAAGATCTCTCAAAATCTCCTCGTTGCTACCTAACCACTCTGAAATATTCGTAGCAGTAAGACTCCTAGACTCAGGCATCACATATCAGGCTACTCTAGTCCTAATAAGAATACCTAGTCTACTCTAGCATGCATATCACAGCTCATCAGATAACAGATTACATCATATATTATAACACTTATAATGATGGTATTTTGGAAATTCACCGTTCGGGCGCTGGCTGTTCGTGCACACGACACTGCTCTGTTTATCTCGCAAGTTCTTCTTTTGAAAACTTCTTTTATTATCAAAAATTTTCTCAAATCCTCGGTTTGAGTTCAGATACGCCTGAAGGTGCAACGGATTCCCTCAAACCTAGGCTCTTAAACCAACTTGTAACACCGTAAAAATTTAAACAATTTTTCACTTTGGAAAACACATTTTTAATTAAACAATTTGTTCACAAAACATCATAACATCAAGTTTTCAAATCACAATGTCTCCCAAGATCAAAATACATTCAATTCCCATATGTGTGTACGAATCAAGCCGGCGCCTTCCCGCGGTCATCACTGGTACCTGAAACTCGTAACACTGAACACTGTAACCATAAGCTTAGTGAGTTTCCCCAAAATACCACAATAATCACATAATAGCCACTCGAGGCTGTAACTCTGTTGACCCTCTGGTCAATGTGTCTCAGTGGGGCCCTCCAGCCCCAACTCTTTGTGGGCCCTCTGGCCCTAACTCTAGGGACCCGAAAGTCCCAACTCTGTAACTCTGAATCATGCATATCACATATCACAATGAATCACAACACATAATAACATGCAATCACACTAGCATATAACTCTATAATACTCTGCCTCTTAACTCTGTTACCACACTAGGTAAAGTATAGTGAGAAGACTCACCTCGCGTATCGATAACTCGAAATCCCAGAAATCACTTGCGCTTGATCCCCCGAGCTATAATCCTCCTATAACACAATATATCTCTAACTAACACTTTCACAACTAAGGTTGACTACCCCTATAAAGCAACACTGGTCAACTCTGGTCAACGGTCAACAGTCAACTTGACCGGACTCGGCGAGTGCACTAGAGCGACTCGACGACTCTATACGTGTTCACTGACTCCCTGGGATCCTCTCTCGACACGTCGAGTATTTTCCCAACTCAACGAGTTCCACCTGGCATGAGTGGCGGGGCCACCACGACTCAACTCGCCGAGTCTCAAGAACAACTCGGCGAGTTCCAGCTTGACTCAGTCCACCTGTCAACCCTCTCTGACTCTCCCTGACTCACTGAGTCAACCCCTTAACTCGGCAAGACCACTCGCTGAGTGGTTATGGACCATCTTCATGCTACTCGCCGAGTCTGTTCTTCGGACTCGGCGAGTTTATGCCATGCATACACTCAAACTCACTCTTGAGGTCAGATCCGTTCCAACAACTCATAGATCCAGTCCTTCCAAGCACATACATCACGTAAAGTTACAATCTTAGTGCTCATGCAAAGGTCCAAAGGCCTTATTTGATAATATGGTCTCTAGAATGCTATTCTAAGCTCATGGCCTCCATTAACACTCATAAAGCTTGAGGGAAAAGAGTCTCTAGACCTCTTTGGGTCCAGATCTAAAGCACCAACACAAGAAGAGGCCAATTACTCCATGGACCATTCCACAAAGAAACTGTAACTCGAAGATTTACACCAAGGACTGAGAAAGGAACGAATGGTTACCTCAAATGAAGTCTCTGAGCTCAAAAATCACTGGATTAGCACCCTCTTTGGTCTCCTCTTGCCTTGATTCTCTTCTATATGCAAAACCACCCACAAATAGTCAAGGATCTTCCTCTTCTCTCTCACAAAACGCTCAAGGACTCTTTAGGGTTCTCTCTAGGGTTGGTGGCCGCAAATGACGGCCATAAGCCCCTTTAAATAGGTCTCATACCCTGGAAATTAGGGTTTCATGAAACAGCATGGACTCGCCGAGTCCACCTTTTGGACTCGTCGAGTCCGGACGCGAACCTGTGCCCAAACCGCGATCATACTCGACGAGTTTGAGCTCCAACTCGCCAAGTCTCCTCACAAATCACCAATAATTATAAGAATAAATAATACCTGGAAATCCGGGCTGTTACATGTATTCTCAGGTCATCAGTTAGACAGGTGCGATGGCCAGGTTTTTGAGAAGATGGAGCACAGACAAGACTCGCCTTATTTTGATTATTCATTTTATTGTTGTACATTATGAAAGAACACACATGTATTAAAACTTTACTTTTAATGCAATGGATGATGTTCTTGCTTGTTTACTACTTTACACTGTTATGATACTTCACATGACGTCCTCCAGCCCGGAACGTTTCCGCCGTTCTTGTTTTTTGGGGTGTGACACTGATCTACCAATTATCTGAAGTGTCGGATTCCCAACCGGTCGCTGAAACCGACATCCTTTCAAACGACTGTACCAAGAGACTATGTCCAAGAGTTTGTCAGGAAAAGCTACCCTAACCTACTTGTATATGAGGCTTCAACAACCCTCCTGTTCCAACCAAGGATAACATAACCAACCATCACACAGATGCAATGTAGCTTACTTTCGTCTAAATGAATGATACACGCCCAGCTGTAGTCCTATATCAAGAACGGCCCCATACGGCCCACAACCTTCCTTGATTCTATGAATTTTGTGTCCTTCCCATGGTCTCACTACCCATCCTACCACGGTCTAATCGCACCTAGAGGAAACTACAAGCCAAATCGTAAATTCTCCACACTCTCACAGCTGCTCATGGACCAGGTGAATTCTGCGGGTCACCCTATAGTCTTATAACACCTTTATCACTATCTACAACCCTAGTGAATGCTAAGGCCACCCTCCAGTCTTACAACATTTCTATCACTACCTACCAACCTGGTGAATGCTTTGTCCACCCCGCAGTCTTACAACACTTCTATCACTACCTTCCAACCTAATGAATCCTATGGCTACCCTGCAGTCTTACAACACTTTTATCACAACATGCTAACCTATGAATGCTATGGCCACCCAACAGTCTTAGAATACTTCTATCACTACCTGCCAACCAAATAAATATGACATAGAACATAACTAAACACGTCAATTTAGTTCTAACCGGGCCCGACACATAGTTAAAGCAAATTCATCTACGGGCCTAGGATATCTCTTTTAATCCTCTTAGGATAAAAGGAACAGATAAACTTTGACATTATATGCTTGTACTAACTACCCATTAAGTCATGCACAACAATACGTTTTATAACATCAAGTTAGTGATGCATTTTCATATTATCAAGGCACAACCAACTCATAGTCAACAATTCATATATCTTAGTTTGAAGAATATATGATATTATCATCTCACCATCACTCGTGATAAATTCCATGAAGTGATTCAGGTGAGTGCGGGTTGATCCAATGCTCAAATACTATTTCACAAGCACTGATGAATTGTGTAGCAGACTTTTGCTATGTCTAACACCTTAGACAATCTTACAAGCCAACTCATGATGGTCTTGCTTCATAGCTACTTCCAAAGTATGATCGACTATGGATAGTTTGAACAATATTATTATTCAGGCAGTCAAAACATGCAAAGTGAAACACAAGGATAATACTAATTCTATATGGTCCCAAAACTTTTGAGTGTGAATAAAACACCTTTTCTTTAATCACCATATTGATTACACATCATTCATTGTATATTGTTTCGATTTATCAACTAATACTTGAATTAAAACAATAGTTATCACATGCTCCAAGCATTCATACTATGTTTACCTATGGTCCTTACTTTGTGAAATAGATCAAGTGTTAACATTTCCAATGATACTCATTTCATAATTCCACATCCTTATCGTAAGTGTAAGAATACCAGGTTATTCCACTTACTGTAATTTGTTAGATTCTAAACTTACATGCAGTGGTCCTTTTCTAATGATTAAGTACATAAGTCACAAAGACTTTGTCAATTACAAAACTTTCCATTGGAGATTGTTACAAGAAAATTCTATAGATCCGAAGTCTCATATTCAAAGCACATTCCTTTGAACATCCTTCTTGCATAAGAGTTTGTAACTATCTCGTAGATTTTTGTTATCCAACTCCCATTATGGAAACATTTCCATATTTGCTACATGACAACTCATTTTTAATAGAATCCTGTCTATTCATAATAATGTCAATATGGTCCATCCATTACTATACTGCCAACTATCCATAAGAAACCAATCTTTGGCGAACCTTAGATTATTCTTAGCAGTTGTTTAATAACTTTAGTCATATCTAGTTCTAGTCCTTTTTTCCTCTTAATGCCCTAGGAATTTGGAAAAATTAGAACATATTTATATTATGGCATATGTAATCAATCGTATACCCGAAGCATATGGGATATGATACATAATGTTTCTCATAAAGACATGATACTTTACCAATCTCTCGCTATAATATTTCCACATATAGAATTTACTTATGTTGAATCATTTCAACATAACATTCACATATGTCCATGACTAAATTCGATTAAAATCCCAATCTAAGAATTTAGATTTGAAATGAAGTATAAATTCCTCTCCCTTAATTATAGGAAAACAACTTTTCAACCATTGCAACTTTGCGATTTGAAACTTTAGTTTCTATAATTAACATTGCTAACACGTAGCATTTACCATAATAATGATGCTCCCACTAACATGATAATTATATTCTTATTAGCGTAGCACTTATGCTCCCACTAGCTTTGACATGTGCTCAAAAATCAGTTGGACTTCTTGAAACCAATACTTATTGACTTTCTTACCAAATTTTAGATTTCTGATACTTGGTGCTTCGATAAGTCTTTTCCAGACTTCTCAATCTCATACACCTTTCATATTAAATAGCATAAGTGTGTATTTGAACCTTTAAGAACTTAAATTAATAAGTCCTGAATGTTCAAACTATTTTCCATTTCTCACAATTCGAACTATGAAAAAGCATGTCGTAATCATAAGCGAATTTGAGAGTGTAACCATCACAATGGCTAACTCTAATCCTTTAAAGTCTACTTAGTGAAAGCGTTTCCTCACAGTCATTTTCATGAAGTTGAGAAAAACCTTACGACACTTAGATTTTTACGGTGTATGTGTTTCTATCCATGTGAAGTCATAACAATAATCTTAAGACTAGGTTAGTGACAAATCCAAACTCTTATGGACTGGACCTATCTTATCTTAATTCCTTGTCACTTGGTAGCACAAGGGCCTACCATTGCTTCCAGGTTGTAATGCGAACAATTGAGAACTCATATAACTCACATGCATAGTCAACCTTAACTGGAATGAGGACAAAAACAAGAATATGTCGACACGATAGGTTACAAACCTCAAGTCATGTGCTAATGATTAATAACAGTTTTGACTCTTGATTAGTTGTTAAAACTTTTCAAGATCTTTAAGACTCCCACTGACCAGTTGACATATAAGTTTCTCTCTATTAAGAAACATTACTTGACAAAGAAATATCCAAAAGTTAGTGTGATTTCTTATCAAGACAAACACTTTTGACAATCAGTCTTAGTTGATCTTCGTTTTATCTAAAATATCACAACTTACCAATTCAAAATATACAATACTAGAAAAACGTTTTATTCTACATTTGCTGATATGTCACTCAATATATAATCTTGGAGTATGACTCTAAGATTTGATTTTGGAATGAAGTATGATTCATCTTAATTGGTTAACCATTTCAACAGTTCTTGATTCCTCTTCTTAGCCAAACAAATACACTAAGGTGTTCTTAGAGGATCAAATTATGATATGCTTTTCATAATCATCCGGTGATCATAAAACATGATACTCAAGTACTCTCCCATCTTTTCAGATTGGAGAAACATTTATCTTTCTGTCGACTTTGATTCTTCTTATTAGTTCTGCTGCACATTAAGACTTTTTCAATGACTTAGAATTGTACTTAATCTTGTAAGCAAAACCATATTTACTAACTTTAGTAAATCATAACGAATAGTCTTATCATTCTTTTGTGGTGGACTTGACCAGCGCACAACAAAGTGTAGCCGATCCCCTAGTCCTTCACTTAACTCTCATTTACATGTGAACAAGGAATTAGTCTTAATTTCCCAAAGATAAAGGTTCTCATACATCACACAATACAAGTTGCATGATTCCAAGTTTCAGTCCAATTGACATTTGGTGATGAGAATCTTTCCTTATTTGGTAAATTTAGACACTACCACAAACGAAAGAATCAAATCCATATTGCTTACAAATAGGAACATACAAACATCAATTTTCACATATGTCATTGCAAGGAGATATAATCTAAAATAAACTCAAAATTTTATTTACGAAATGCAGAAGAAAACATTTCCTTACAATGCAAATACAAATGAAAACTATGTTATTACAATTTTCAAAGCAATATATCATAACTCCTAAGCAGCAACTCAAAATTCTGATCAGCGAACTATGCGATCGAAATCCATCTTTTGACGATCAGAATCAACTTGCTCTTCCTTTACGCTTTCTTTCTTTTCCTTAATCCTGCAAAACATAAAAATTTAATTACATTACATCATGTATTAAGGTGCGACTCTCACCTATGACATGGTCATCTGATTCATTACGTTCGATACTATGACATTACATGTAAGTGTATAATTTCTTGTCCTTATGAGAATAGTACTTTCAGTTGTTGGGTCTAGAGCACTATAACACTCCTATGGTGCACATGTAACCCTAAATGGTTTGGATCTATGTTTTCTCTAGTTATACATGCATTTCAATTTTTCCAAAGCATTGTCCTAACTATCATACATTTGAATAATTGAATGATACAACTAGTTTGGTGACATACCTTTATGAAGGACTTGTAGTTCTTGGCCTTTGAAGCTTGAGCACCTCAAGTGTGATGCCTCTAATGGTTCACAAACACCAATATGCAAAAGGTGGCTTAAGAGAACAAGTTGCTTAGCTCACAAAGAAGGTGCAACCGATTTTGGTTCATGAGGTTCTATTTATAGTGCTAGGGTTACATATTTGCAAAACCTAATGACCTAGCACATTCTTATGCTCCATGGGTTTAACCTGCATGGACTATCCATGAGTTATTTCATTGGTTTAGCCTATCTACATAATCATGGATCATTGGCCCACACTATAAGAATCATTAATTTACATAATCAATCCCCATATATTTAATTAGTCTCTTTTGACCATAAAATTAATTCCAAATGAAATCTTGATCAATACTAATTAAATAATATGATCTCATATTAATATATTATACTTGTAATATATCAATAAATGATAAATAACCTTATTTTCAATAGTCCATCCTATCAAATTGCACTGGTGAAGGCAACCCAAAAGGACCATGCTACAATCGAGTCAAGTACATCCCAGTTATAGTCATGGGCTTAGACCACAAATCCAACATCAGTATCATCCAGTCTGATGAGTTATAAAGACTCTTTTGATCGATTAGATCTTTGTAACAGGTAAATAAAGAACATAAAAAGCAGTGAAATAAAACACAAGTATGGATCACAATGAGTCGAATGATTCAATTACTCAATCCTCAGCAGAGCTCGACTAAGAACTTCCGCTGTAGAGGATTCTAGGGCTACAAAACAAGAACGATGAATATGCGTGAAAATACTTATCTAATCGTTTCTAATCATTACGTTCTAGGATGCATGAAAGCATCTATTTATAATAAACCCTATAAAACTCATGGATGGACAGGCCCATACCGGAGATAAACATTGGACTAGCTAACGAGCCCAATAGACGCAACACAATACTAGACCTAACAATCTCCCCCTTTGCGTCAATTTCGAGCGAGACTATCATTTCTTCTTGCTTGGACCAGCTGCAGGAACTTTCTTGGTTGTATCAAACAGACGCGAGATAAGCGCAAGGATAGTCTGTCTGAAGCGAATGTACCATTGAATCATGTCGTCAAAGTACTTTTTATCATCCGCTGTGTTCTGCTTGCACCGATGGATAATCCCTAAGACATGTTCCAGACATGCAGTGGTATAGAGATGTTTGTATGCCAAAGCGAAAAGACATTTCTGGCCTTCACCTCTAGTAAACATAACAGAGTTTCTCTTCGGATCTATCTTTCCCATCTGCATCATGTTTACGTCACTTGCTGAGCTAACAGGAGATATGGTAGGCTTTTTCTTGAATACGCTCGCTACCTCCTGATCCATCTTTGCGACATCCATTATATAGCAGACAAGCATCCTCTTGAAGTGGTCGATGATCGGACCATATTCAGCTTCGTTTGTAAGAAGGATGTTGTGCAAGATGATCCAGTCGTGTGGATTCAAGTTGGGAAGATCATCAAGCGAGAGGTCATGTTCGGTCTTAGCAGATCCCGTTAGCACCTTTAACTGAACGTTGGTGAAGTTTCCTTCCTTGTACGGCTTCAGAACCCGAACATTGATAATCTTATGAGCGCTCCATGTTTGGTATTGTGGTTGAGCGGCCCTCAGATAGAAATCGACTAAGTCCCGATCAACCTTTGGATGAGGATGAGGGAACTCAGCGGTGTTGTCAAAGGCATGGAATACAAACGCCTTTCGGGTTAGTGGCATGTCGAATTGAGAATCGACAGTGTTAGAACGATCTAAAGAGATCATCGGTTCTAGCAACAAGATGTTGGGTGTTTCGATGGTTTCTTTCAGTAGCTTCTCAAGAGTCCAAGGAGGAAAAAGAGTTTTCCTGCTCTCGAGAAGGTCGTGAGCTTCTTTTTGTCTTCTTTCGGCTTCTTCAGCCTCTCTAGCTACACGAGCACTGATGTCTGCATCTTTATCTTGACCCTGTCTCTTTAAAAGGTCAGCAATTGTCTCGTTATCATCATCATCGCTCTCCTCAGCAATTTTCTTGCCCTTGTCATTCACACCGGAACCTGAGGCTTGGCCTACTGGAGGAGGTTCGGTTGTGTGAGTTGCTGTTGAAGTAGGAGGCGGTTGAGACACATTCTCTTTTTCTCCCCCTTGTTTCGGAATGGACACGAAATCAAGGAGCCCTTCAATCTTGCTCAGGAGAGAGAGGGCAGGAGCAAGTTTTTCCGCAAGGTCATGCCTCACAAAGTAGTTGAGGATCGGGTCATGTGCTTCCAAGATGTTGGAAATGGATGCGTGGACATCCGAAACACACGAAGAAATTATCTCTCTTTCAGATCGAAGAGACTCAATCTCCTGTTGAAAGTTGGATAGTTGAATACTCTTGACCTTAAGAGCAGTAGTCTTCCTTGCAAGAGAATCCATGAGGGAGTTCTTAGCAGCTAAGTCTTCTTGAAGCTTGGAGAGGCGCTCCTCAATGGTTGTTTTGAAGGCTGAGTTGTCGTCAGAAAGAGTTTGACGAAGAGAAGCGAACGACTTCAGCTCTGATGCAACTGATGTAGCCAGCTGGTTGACAATTGGTTCCAGCGTTGTTTTGGTGGCTGCAGCAGTTTCTTGTAATGATTGCAATAAAGAAGAAGCATCAGTAAATAGTTTATCGACTTTTTCGGTCGCTGTCTCACAGGCTTTGGTTGAGGCATCAATGGCTGCAGTGGCGGAATCAAGAGAAACTTGATGAGCTTTGGAAAAAGCATCAACAATTTTCTGTATGGCAACTTCAGAGATTAAGGACTGGGATGTAGAAGATGAGGCGATGAGCGAATCGATTTTATCGTGAAGCTCTTTGAGATGCTTCTTTGTGATAGGAGCATCGTCATCATCGTCACTCTGAACTTGAAACAGACTATAGTAGACCGAATCAAAGGTCATGTCCTCTCCGCCGAGGAATGGTTCTTCACTCTCAGCTGCATGAGCAGGAGATGATGGTGGTGTTGAAGCTGGAGGCTCGGTAGTAAAGGTAGGTTCAGGTTGGGTGGTATGTTTGGTTGTTGGTGTGGGTTCGGGTGCTGAGGTGGATTTGGGTGCGTCAGTATGAACCCCCGTATCAGATACGTTGGTTCTTACTTCTGCAGTTGTTGTTGCTTCTGTAAAGATGGGTGGGGGTACTGGGATGGAGGTGGATGGTATTTGAGTGGCGGAGGTTATAGGGGGAATAGAAATAGGAATAGTAACTGGTGGAGAAGAAATAGGAGAAGTGGAAATGTGAATCTCTGGTGTAGGCGAGCGTGGTGGAGTGTTACCACGAGGAGATCCGTCAGAATCAGAATCCTCTTCCTCAGACTCGCTTGAGGACAAAGCGATGATTAGTTTTCGCTTAGTTTGGTTTTTTCGCTTCATCATCGGAGGGGATTGGACAGCCTTGGTGGTTTTTCTCTTCTTGGGAGATGGGCCTTTCGCTCCCTTTGCAACCTGCTTGCCCTTATCAGTCTTCTTTCCTCTTGGGGCAGGCTTCTCAGTATCGTGAATTAAGTTGAGCATCTCAGGAGTAAGCTCTCTCGGACCAGAGCATCGGGACTCCTTGTATGTTTTTATAATCCGACTATCAGCAGGAACATCGCCGTACATCGATTCAGGGATTGAACCATTGAAGGGAAATTTTGAGGCGTCGGAGACAATGATCTTCGTGGTATGGAAAGTACCAATCGAAGACATTGGAGAACCAGCAACAATGGGGATGTTGTGCTTGTCCATCACCCACTTAGTAACAAGAGTCTAAAAACGGGCGTATGAAATCTCAGAGTGCCGAGAAGTTGATGAGAGACTCTGAATAAGTTGTTGCCAAAGGACCGATCCGTAGTCCATATTGATTCCGTTGTAGACCCCGTACAGAATCGAGAGAAAAAGACGACTTGCCTCGTCCGATCCAGCACTGCGTTCAGACAGCCCCTTGAAGATTACCGTAAATAACCCATTCCACTGAGGAGGCAGACACGATTTCTTGAATTTCGTGACCGTAGTCAGCACCTCAGTTTACCCCATGTTGTAGAACATTGAAAACAGGTGACCCACCGGAATCGATTCAGGGTTAACCCTAGTTGAATCAGGTTCAAACCCCAAAATCGAGCAAAAACGTTGTTTGGAGATCGACACCTTGTGATCGAGGACGTCGAAGAAAATCCTGTCGACTGCCTTGTCGTAATGAGCAGTGGCGAAGATCTGAGATAAGAACTCCATTGGAACTGCTTCAACCTTGGTAAGAGCAGGAGCAATCGGCGACTACTTGAGACACTCGATAATCGGGAACATGAAAGCGTCGTACACATGAGGAGTAAGATCAATAATCAAACTCTGCTAGGGACGAATCGGCAAAATGTGTGAAGTAGCGTGAACTGATGAAGAATCCGCCATTGTTGTGAAGAAGATGGGAGAGATGATGAACAGTAGAGTGTTTGAGGGTTTTATTGCTCTCTGGAAATATGGGTGCAGTAAAGAGGTAAACAAAGGTTTACGTTAGCTTTTATATTGTGATTTACACGCCTTCCCATCAGGCGCCATTTTTAGATGAAACGTTTCCAATTCGCACGTCTGGCCTTCTAGCGCCGTTTGAAATCAAATTGATTTGACTCCCGCCTGAGTCAACATTTTATCATCTTATCTCTTTAACGGCATTTTTAAAGCAAAATTACCCACGTGGATTAATATTAACCACAACCCGTTTATAACTTCCAATCTCATTAAAATGCCTTGTAACTAATGAAATCAGACTTTTGGAAAATCAAAAAGATTTTCGTGCGTAGTGTGTAAAAGAAAAAGAAATAAAGCAACACATTTGAGGGATTATGTGATGTCAATAAAGACACGAAACAATGGATCCTGGGCACGAATCTCTTCCTTCAAAGTCAAGAGAGACCTTAAAGTGTGTGTGTGGTTTCCCGTTGAATAACGATCAGACACTTATTAAGAAGTGTTGAAAGGCTTCTTTTAATTAGGCTTATTTGGGTGGCTTTCGCTTCAATTCAGAATTCCTGATCTTGATATAAGACAGAAATCGAATGAAGTACTTGTGAGACCAGTGTAGTCTGTTGAACAAGTAGGTTGGAGATAATTTAAGTGGCAAGGTAAAATAATGTATGTAAAATCTCAGAAAAAAAAAAAACTGGATTCCAAGGGATGAAATGTTATTGGTTTTAACAATTTCATAGAAATCACTCAAAAGGAAATTAGAGATTTTAATTTGTATCCCCATGGATAAGTCCGTCAATTCATTAGTGAAAGCTAGAGCAAATTTCTTGTTCACCGTCAATGCATAGTAGGAATTGAATTGTGGGTTTCACTTAGCACGTAGTGACACGAGGCTAAGATCATGAACACAGAAATTGTGTAACCATAAACCTCAGTGGTAATTTCTGAGAGTCTCAAGGGTTACGTTTGTGAAGCGAATAAGATGAAGAAAAGTAGTGTAGATGGTGTAAAGAAACCAAAGTACCTCTGCTGTTAAAATAGGGACCAAGCAGAAAACTCTTATCTCAGGTGAGAAGAGAGTTAGGTAGCTCATGATTAGAATAAATATGAAAGCCTAATTGGGAAGACAAGGTTTGTTTGTACCAAGTCAGTAAGGATATTATTCAGAATCAGGTGAAGCTTTGGACACATACAACAGCATGCTTCTAGGGACACTTAACTAGTGAAATGATTTCCCCACAAATAGACATACAAAAAGATAAGACATAAAAATATAAAATAAAAATAAAAATAATATTTTTGGAGTTTTTGAAGTAGCGAAAAGAAAACAAGAAGAAGAGTAAAAAAAATTTTGGAATTTTTGATGTCAAAAAGAAACTTAAAAAAATGGAAACACTTAAAAAAAAAATTGGAACCGAACCCGAGCGTTCGGTCTATTTCGGGTTTAAAAAAAATTGGAACCGAACCCGAGCGTTTTGAAAAAGAAAAGAACTTTAATAATATGATAAATGAATTCGAGAAAATAATACAACATATTTACAACCAAAGAAACTACCTTTGAGTGATAAGCGAAGAGCAGATGATACGACCGAACCCGAGCGTTCGGTTCATTTCGGTACACCAGAACAAAACCTGAACCCAAGCGTTCGGTTTATTTCGGCATACATAAGACCCGAACCCGAACGTTCGGTCTATTTCGCTTCCAACTTTTGATCTTGAGAAGTAATCTTTGGTACTGACTCCGATTCCATCATTCCTAGCCCTTGTAGAATTTTCTTGAAAGAAGCTTCAGGAAGAGCTTTGGTGAAGATGTCGGCCAGTTGATCAGTGGTTCGAACAAAGTGAATTTCAACGTTCCCATCTTCCACATGATCCTTTATGAAGTGATACCTCAGTGCTATATGCTTGGTCTTGGAATGTTGCACTGGGTTATGACAGATCCTAATTGCACTTTCTGAGTCACAATATAGTGGGATCTTTTTCATATTGAGTCCATAGTCCCGGAGCTGGCTTTGGATCCAAATCACTTGAGATGTACAGGAGGCAGCTGCGATGTACTCTGCTTCGGCTGTAGACAGAGATACACATGTCTGTTTCTTTGATTGCCAACTAACCAACTTCCCGTCTAGGAATTGGCAGCCTCCAGTGGTGCTTTTCCTGTCTAAACCACAACCTCCAAGGTCTGCATCTGAGTAGGCTTGAATGAAGAAACCTGAGTTTGATGGATACCATAAACCGAGAGATGTAGTTCGTTTCAGATACCTGAGTATGTTCTTCACTGCAAGCATATGGGGTTCACGAGGATTTGCCTGAAATCCAGCACAGTAACAAACAGAAAACATTATATCAGGCCTGCTAGCAGTAAGGTACATTAAAGAACCAATCATCTGACGATATAACGTAATATCGACTGCCGGTTTCTCCAAGGATGGTGTAAGCTTAGTGTCGAATACCATTGGAACTTTAACTTTTGAGTCTCGCATCATGCCAAATTTAGCAAGAAGAGTCTTGGTGTAAGCTTCTTGGTTGATAAAGATGCCTTCGGGTCCCTGTCTAATATTTAAACCAAGGAAAAAGTTAATCGGACCCATTGAGCTCATTTCAAATTTAGTCTCCATCAGCTTTCTGAATTCAGCTGTTAAGCTAGGATTCGTTGAGCCAAAGATGATATCATCGACATAGATTTGAACAATCATAAGGTGGTTACCTTCCTTCTTACGAAAGAAGGTTGGGTCAACCGATCCTTGTTTGAATTTTGACATCTTTATAAACTTGGTTAGCGTTTTATACCATGCCCTAGGTGCTTGTTTCAGACCGTAAACCGCTTTGTCCAGAATATAACAGTGATTGGGGTACTTTTCATTGACAAACCCAGGAGGTTGCTCCACATAAACGGTTTCTTGAAGTTCTCCATTCAGAAAGGCGCATTTCACGTCCATTTGGTAGACCTCAAAGTTCTTATGTGCAGCATAGGCCAGAAATATTCGAACAGATTCCAGCCTCGCTACCGGAGAGAAAGTTTCCTCATAGTCAATTCCTTCCTCCTGGCAGTATCCTTTCACCACGAGACGAGCTTTGTTTCGAATCACATTGCCTTCCTTGTCCATTTTATTTCTGAATATCCATTTGAGACCAACAACTGAGGCGTCTTTAGGAGTTGGAATGAGGCGCCAAACCTTGTTTCTTTCGAACTCGTTGAGTTCGTCTTGCATAGCTTGAACCCAGTCAAAGTGATCAAGAGCAGTATTAACTGTCTTTGGTTCAACTTTTGAGACGAAAGAATTATACATACAGAACTCTACTTTGGAGAATAGAGAAGTTTGCTTTGCCTTCAGTTGAGATCGGGTCAGGACCTTTTCAGAGACATTACCCACTACCTGTGAAACAGGATGATCTCTGGTCCACTTAACAAGAGGAGGGTAATTTGGATCATAGGATGGATCCAATTCAGCATTCACCATTTCTTCTAATTCAAATTGGCTATCATCGTCGTAAAACACATCGGCATTCTCCCCCTCGACTGATGAGCTTTCAGGTGTAGCTGGACTTTCTGGTGCTACCGGACTTTTGGGTGGTGTTGAGCTTTCAAGTGGAACTGGAATGGAAATCTCCCCCTCAATTTGTGAGCTCGGTTGTTTTGAAGAAGGTGGGTTCTTCCCCTCAAATGAAGCATTATGCTTTGGAGGTTCGTTTGGAACATGTTCTCCTTCACCCATTCGTTTGGCGGCATCTTCAACGATTTGCTTCAGATGGTCGACTTTATTGTCTGCTGCCTTGGCTTCCGAGAGAGTAGCTTTCTCTGGTTCATCGAATAGTTCTACAAACTGTTCAAACAAATTAGCAATCGAGGCCGTGACTTGACCTATTTGAGTGAAGATCTCTCCAATTGCTTCTTCAGTGGCCTTTAGCTTTTTGACGTAGCTGTCGTCGAAAGTCACATGATACGTTTCTTCGATCTTTCTCGAACGCTTATTTAAAACCCGGTACGCTTTTGAAGTGAGTGAGTATCCCAAAAAAATTCCTTCATCAGCTTTAACGTCGAACTTGTTACGATGTTCTTTAGAGTTGAAGAGGAAGCATCGTGAGCCGAATACATGGAAGAATTTAACGTTCAGCTTCCAGTTGTTGATGATCTCATAAGGAGTAAGAGAAAAACGCTTGTTGAGATAGGACCTGTTCTGCGTAAAACATGCTGCAGCAATAGCATCAGCCCAGAAATATAAGGGTAGAGAAGCGAAACTTAGCATCGTTCGGGCCGCCTCACACAAGGACCGGTTTCGTCTTTCAACAATACCGTTCTGTTGAGGGGTGTAGGGGGCTGAGAAGTTGTGACTGGTTCCTTTTTCTGCCAAAAAGTCTTCAAATTCTTTGTTTTTGAACTCCAGTCCATTGTCGCTCCTGATGTTGCGAACGACTTTTCTTAGTTGCACTTCAACCTGCTTAATAAACATCTTTAGCTTGAGAGTGGTCTCAGATTTGTGCTTCAGAAAGAACACACATGTAAAACGTGAAAAGTCATCAACAATAAGAAGAATATACTTGCTACCGCCAATGCTTTTGATAGATGATGGACCACATAAGTCAATGTGAAGTAACTCATGTGGTTCGACAACTTTAGTGTTTATAATGGATGGGTGACTTTGACGACTCTGCTTCCCCATTTCACATGCAGCACACAAATGATCTCGATCAAACTTGAGGAATGGAAGACCCCGAACATGACCTCCAGTGACAAGCTTGTTGATATCCTTGAAGTTGAGATGGGAGAGCCTTCGGTGCCACAACCAGCTTTCATCAGAATGAGCTTTGGATAACAGACAGATAGCTGGATTTCCTTTGATAGGTTTGAGATTGAGAGGAAACATTTCGCCTTTGCGTTCTGATTTGAGAATCACCCTTTTTGTTTTCTTCTCTATGATTTCCGAACCCTCATCGTCGAATGAAACTTTAAGACCGGTACCTCCAACAAGCTGAGATACACTAATGAGGTTATGTTGTAGCCCTTCAACATACGCCACCTTTCTTATAGTGAAATCTCCATTGGTTATCATCCCATATCCCTTTATCGTTCCACATGAGTTGTTCCCAAACTTGACATTCCCACCATTCTGAAGAGATCGAAATTCCCTTAGCTCTTCCTTCCTTCCTGTCATGTGACGTGAGCAACCACGGTCAATATACCATTCTTCGTCGAATTGCTCGTCACTTATAACCTGCAAAAATTAAGCAGATTTAGGAACGCAAAGTTTCTTGGGTCCACGTGAGCCTTTCACAGGAACAGGAATAGTAAGAGAAACATCAACAAGATATGTTCTTTTTATTAATGTTGTTTCATCTTTCTTCTTAATGGTGTATACTTTGATTTTGTTAGGATTAGTTACAGTAGTTTTGGTTTCAGGTTTTGGCGTTTGGGCCTTGGACTGCTTTCGGTCATTCTTGACTGTGGAAACCTTCGATTTTCCTTTCAAATCCTTTGAAGAATTTGAACTTTGAGCAGGAACAGAATTAGGTTTAGAATGAGAAGTATTAGAATGAGAGAATTTGGACTGAGAATGTTTCCTGACGTGAGGTTCTAAGTGACCCTTTTGTTTTTGATCATTAGAGGGACCGAACCTTGAACTTTGGTAGCTTTTGCTTTCGGAACCGAACCTATGCTTTCGGTTGCTGGTGCTCTCTGAACCGAACTTGTCCTTTCGGTTGTTGTTGTCCTCTTGCGGCCTGACATCACTTTTCTCTGTCTTTGAATTTTTGTTATGATAAGAGAAATGGGCGTTTTGAGATCTCTAAAACTGCTTTCGCTCTGAAAGATTCTTTTTGTATCTCAGATTCCTTTGCTGCTTTTGATCCTTCACTTGTTTTGGCTGTTTGTGAATGTTAGCCTTTTGCTTCTGCTTCTTGTCAGCCGGTTCACTTTTCACTGATGATGTTTCGTTTGTGGAAGTGACTTCTTCTACATGAACTTCTTTTGTACCACTAGTGCTTGGCACATCGAAGTTGTCAGGCTTGTTTAGTGGCTCTGGCACATATCTGCCTTTGGTTTTCCAAGATGTCCGCTCTGATAGACCAACAGTTTCGTCGGCATTATCTATAGGAGCAGACCAGAAAAACTCATCACAGCCATTTGCATTATCTTCGTTCACTATGGTAGTGAGTTCGGCTGTTTGATGTTCGGTTACTCCTGTGACCTTATATACCTGATTTGGTGTTGTTCTCACCTTTTGGTACACAACAACTTTTTCTTCTAGAATCGGGGACTTATTTTGGGACAATCGAGCAAATTCCACAGAATTTTCAGAAATAAGATTTTTGTTGTTTTCGGGTTCGCTCTTGACAAACTCAGAACAGTCGACTTCATCCTCTACAAAAATTACGCTCATATCATCCTCCTCATTTAGCTCAGACGCGTTTTCAACATCAATTTTATTTTCTGAGCTCAAGTTGGCATTCAATGAGTCAAATTTTTGTATGGTTTCGGTCCTTAGTTTTAGTTTATCGTTTTCATCCAAAAGGTTTCTCAGCATGTCCTTATGGTCCTTGGACTTTATAAAAGATTCGATTTTTTCCAGACCTTACATATAGGTGGGATTCACATCATCAGACGATACAACACTTTCACAGTTATATGCTTCAGCATCGATTTCATCCTCCTTAAACTCAAGGAAGGGTAAAATCGTACGATGAATTTTCTGCCCTATTTCACAGTTTAGATGCAGTTGAGTGATGTTAGTATAAAGACGTTTAGCAATTAAACAAAAAACATTTCTCTGTTTCAAAAGTTTTAAATTGTCTCTTTGTAAATAAATGTTTTCGTCCTTAGACTTAATCAGCTCTGACTCCTTCAGCTCTATCCACATCCTTCGTTCCTCACTCTTGGATGACACCCTGCTTATTTGGTCAGTTAGGTTAGAATTGGTGACCCGTGTTTGAGTTAAACAACTATCCAGATTTGAGATTCTTGAATTTAAGCTATTTAATTCTCTTTCATATGATTTCTGTGGGACTTTAAATGAAATAAAAAGAGATTGTACCTTCTTAATCAATTCATCAAGCTCATTGATCTGCACACTGAGAGGTTTTGCTGTGAAGCATAAGTCCTCTCGCTCCTTGGTGTCCTTATTCCCACCGTCTGTATTGTATCCCCTCATGTGAGATACATCAGTCACCATCAAACACTTCCCACTGCTTTCGTCACCTCTCGCAACATATTCCTTTCCATTAGATGGCTTCCTGACTTCATCATCCTCTGAGTCGGTTGACCACACCTCCACGCCACCGAACTCGTCATCCTCTGCCGAACCCTGTACAATAAGAGCATTCATAGAAGGGTTAGTAGCAGCTTTCTTCCTCTTGATCTCTTCCAGCTTTTTCATCAACATAGCCTCTTCATCTTTCTCCTAATCCTTTTCTGCCATTTTCTTCAGAACGCAGTCTTTGGCATAATGGTTCTTTCCTCCACAGTAGTAGCAGTTGACGCCAGAATGTCCTCCAGCCTTCGCCTCTTTCTTTGGTTCTTCTGTCTTTGGCTCTTCCCTAACCTTTTCAGAACTATAGCTTCACTGCCAATTTTGGTTCTTATTGGTAGGGAACCTTTTCTTGATGAACCTCTTTGGATTAGACACCATCATTGCATAATCTTCAGAAGTAAGATCATAGTCTTCAAGGTTCAGATCTTCATCTTCTACCACATTTTTGCTTTTAGACAGGAGGGCCAAGGACCCCAAACTTGAAACAACATTCTTCTCTTGCATGACAATCTTTTCTTGAGATCTCAAGATTCCCACCAGCTTTGCCAGCGAATAAGATTTGAACTGCTCATGAGCTTTGACTGTGGACACGACAGCTCTCCACTCGGATCTTAGACCATTCAAAAAGGTAACCTTCTGTTCAATCAACTTCCTTTCTATATCATGTTTGATCATCTTGCTAAGAAGATGATTGAAGCGATCGAACGTCTAAGTAACAGTTTCATCGGTATTCTGCTTAAATTCACCGAACTTAGATAAAAGCAACGTCTGAATGGAATGTTCCAAATCTTCATCAGTGAAATAAAGCTGTCGCAACCTATCCCAGATTTCTTTAGCGGTACTGCAGGAACTCACTAACCTGAATGTATCAGATTGAAGAGCGAATCGGATTAGTCTCAATGCTTTGATATTGCACTGAAATTTTTCCATTTCGTCTTGAGCGACGTCTTTTACATCTTTTAACAGATCATTATATTTTTTCTGAGTTTTGATGATCTTTGATGTTCCTGAGTGAGCGAATGGTCCAAACACGATTTCTTCCCAAATAAGATATCCATTATCTTCAGATCCGATGACATAATCTTCAAAATGATGCGCCCAGACTTCATAATCTTGGGTGTAAAGAATAGGAATCTTTGTCGTTGAACCAATGCTGTTTGAGATGTTGATAGGATTAGATTGAGACTCGTCCATGCTTGATCGTTTAACCTGTTTGCAAGATCAGACTTATAATACGTAATATTAGGGCAAAACAAATAAATGTTGAGTTACGTCAATTATGGAATGACGGCTCAATAAATATCAGTTAATGCAGAATAACCCTAATCGCAAACTCTTTCACAGAAAAGATGTGTATCGATTACACAGCCTCATGCTCTGATACCAATTGATGAGTTATAAAGACTCTTTTGATCGATTAGATCTTTGTAACAGGTAAATAAAGAACATAAAAAGCAGTGAAATAAAACACAAGTATGAATCACAATGAGTCGAATGATTCAATTACTCAATCCTCAGCAGAGCTCGACTAAGAACTTCCGCTGTAGAGGATTCTAGGGTTACAAAACAAGAATGATGAATATGCTTGAAAATACTTATCTAATCGTTTCTAATCATTACGTTCTAGGATGCATGCAAGAATCTATTTATAATAAACTCTACAAAACTCACGGATGGACAGGCCCATACCGGAGATAAACATTGGACTAGCTAACGAGCAACACAATATTGTCACTAGATACCTATGACTTAAACGTTATGCTTGTGCTGGCTTTTCTCATAGATCCAACATCGCTCCAGTTCACTTGTCCTTTATGAACCATGCACCGAAATGGTTCCTAGAAATCCCCTTTGCCTTCGTATTGGCTTAAGCTCTTTTTCCTATATGTCCCCTTTCACCCTATATGCCATCATATAGTATCCAAATAAGGTATACACCTAATTAAGGTTACTAACCTTTCTTCTCTAAGTATGTTTCCCAAGTATTAATTCTTAAATCATACTACCTCCGTCCCAAATTAATTGTCCACATTTGACTTTTTAAATCTTTATTCTTCTACTTTGACCTTGAATATTTTTATTTTTTATAGATAATATTTGATGCAAAATATATGACTGGATTGTATTTTAAATGTCTTTTCAATGCTATAAGTTTCATCAAGTAATATATAACACAAATAAAAATATTTAAGTTCAAAGTTGAAGAAAAAAGACTTCAAAAATCAAAAGTGGACAATTAATTTGGGACAGATGGAGTAATTATTTACATACAAGAGCATTCATTTTCAATTACATCAACTATTCATAATTTTCACAACTTTAACAATTCACATTCCATCATTAGCATGCATTTGTCCTAAACATGAAGGACAAAGTAATATCCAAAATCAATCATAAAATCATCCTCAGATATGTAAGGTCTAAATTTTTGGGCAAGACATTTAAGGGATAATGGTTATAATTACTCATTTTATTTAATAATTAAATCCCTGAATAGAATAATTGCTTTTTGTATGCGTTACGGGTTATATAAATACTTATTTAATGTATACTCTTTATGCAAACATATATTATGGGTATATAATATTTGTTGAAAATATTATTATTGTTGGCAATAAAATAAAAAATTCAATAAAATATTATTTTAAGTAAATAATCTAAACAAAAGTCTTAATAATCGTAACTACGAAGTCGTGAGTATAAAGAACGCCAAAATCTGACTTTGTATGAAGAAATTATGATTTTTTGAAGTTTCACATTCAACATGATACAACATGTGTGTCACAAAATATGAAACGAAAATAGGTTTCTTGTTAGCGAAAAAATCTAATTGAAAGTTTATGTGCTCATAAATACGAATCTATCGATATAAAGAACATCGAGAACGGAGCTTGTATGAAGGATATATGAATTTCACAAAGTCTTTTATAGTGTATTCCTTATTGAATGTAAAATAAAAATAGATTTTAAACTAACCAAAAAAGTCTAAATGAAAGTTGTAGTACTCGTCAATACGAAACCGATGATATAAATAACGTCAAAAATGGTTCCCGTATGTGGAAGTTGTGATTCTTCGAAGATCATGAAAAATTATCTGCTGAAGGACACGTGATACAACCCGGAGAGCGCCACATGGAAGAGTTGGAGACCATGTATCGATGATGATGTGGACCACATTGAAAGAGACACGTGAGACCACCAGGTTTGCGACACGTCTCAAGTCAGCAACATATCCCTTCCTCCCTACTCAGGCGACGTGTAGCAAAAGGAGAAGCAGCCACGTCACCAAGTGCGACGCACACTCCGGATTTTTCTATATATACTTGCGATTTTTGCTCATTTTCTCCATACCTTTCTTCCAATTTCTCTCAAACTGTTCCACACCCGAGGTCCGACTTTTGGAGTTTTCAAGTATTAGTAGTGAATATCGGGAGCAACAGAAAAACTAATAAAAAGAGCTTTCGGTATCGAAATCCTGCCCACGTAATTTTGAACTTTTTGCTAGAAAACCTATAAGTTGATTTATACTTACTCTGCCTTAAGTGTAACTTATATTTATGTTCATAGACGTTATTATGAACCTATAAAAAAGATTTATCAGTAATTCCAGTCATAATATTTATCGATCTAGTTACAAGAGTGATGTCCAGGTTAGATCTGTGAGGTGCTTAAAGTGAATTTTCCAAACGGTACATTTATTTTACCAAACGGATCCTACCTCCATAGTGATATTACATGGTCATTTTTAATTTGATAGACCTTAGTATTTTATTAGGATTAATGACGAATCCGATAATTTGTTAATATAACCTTATCAATATGAACGAATACCGAAGCATAGCAATATTCGTATTTAGGCCATTCAATAAGGAAAACTGAAGTGTTAGTCGGGGAGCTGACTTTCCCACAGATCTTCCACCTTAATCAGCTGAGTGCATAGTTACGTTTATTAACATGATTTTAGTACAAATATTAAATATCAGTTGAAAGCCTATATGTGAATTAAATGTTTATTAGCTGGAATATGTGTTATATGTATATTTGGTAATATTATATAAACATTATGTTAGTTAGATATTGTTATATTTGTGTTAAAGTCTATATATGGTATTAACCCATTATAATCTAATAGAAGTATTATTACTTACGAAGATTAAATGTATCATAATACTTAATGCTCTGTGCTAAATATATACATTGTGATATGATCGTATTACATAAACAAGAATTGTATTGGAAATTGATTACATGGATTGTAATCTTGTCTAGTTTTAAACTAAGACATATAAAAGATGTTTAGTTGTAACATTGCATTTTAACAACCAAAAAATTTTATTTTATTTAAGTAGAGTTTCCCATTTATAAATCCGTCTTGAAGAAAATTATTTATCCCAAATACATTTATTGGAATTAGAGTAATATTAAAGCGCATAATCTTCATTGTTGCTTATGAATGTGAACAGTCATGCCTTCGCCTTCCCATGACGACTGATAACACTTGAAACAATAAAGAACGGAGTAAGAACAAATCTTAGTGAGTTTCCCACAAAATACCTCATATGATAAACATACAAGCATGCATCGAGGTCACTCAGCCATTGGGCTAGAATACCCAGGGTCTGTTGGCCGACAGCCTGAACTCAATCGCTCTTCCCGAGCCTCAGTGGCTATAGCTTATTGTCGGCCCACAATGAGTATCTTGGCCTACAGCACAAAGCAGGACCGCCTCAACTCACTACTACCATATTTCAACATATACACAATCAGGATCAAGTAGGCACATAATACAGGCTAACAACAATCATACAACTCACTACCGCCTAATAGTCCTCACACTGCACACTCTTCCGCTACCAGCTATCCTCCATGAAATGCGTAACTATAAGTAACCAAAGGTAAGATAGCCACCCGAATATATGATCCTACTCTAGAGCCACAACCAAACAAGGAACAAGCAAGAAAGCCTGGATCAAGAGTTCTCAGGCTATCCTACATGACTACATATAGTTCCTATAGTAGTTCACTAGACAATAATCATCAAGTACATGTAAACATACAAATCTACAAATCACTACTGCATAAAAACATCATATATACCAGGATACAGATATAACAGATCACTACAACATAGCAACATACAAAATACCAACAATCAAAGGAATGCATAACCGTATATACTCAGTGGTGAGATAGACACCCGGACATGTCATCCTACTCCGAAACCACAACCAAACAAGGAACATATAAAATACCCTAGATCAAGAGTTAATAGTGTATCCTACATGACTATATACAGTCCCTATAACATCATTCTACTAAAGATAATCACAACTAATGGCCCACCATTGGTGCCTTTGACCCATGTGTATAGTGAGTCGAAACTCGCCTGAATCGAAGAATGTTGAAACACTGTGATGTGTGCCCTTCTGCACTGCTTGCTCCAGCAAATCCACTAACACCAAAACCAGATAAAATCTTAATCATTAGACCAAAATCCTCAAGTTTTACCCAATGTCAAACTTGGTCAAAAATTCAACGGCCAACGGTAGTCAACAAAAGACAAAGTCCAAGGCAGTTGATTACGCCTCGCGTACGCTTCATGATCCCACTCCTTCATTAAGCACTTAACCTATTATGGACTTTTCACCAAACTCTAATCCATCTTTAAAACATTGTCTTAAGTCATAAAGTTTCCACCTTTATTACTTTTCCATGGCTATGGATGGTCCAAAAGCTAAAACCCTAACTTATTAATCCATTAAGACATCACAACTCTTTCATTGAAGGGATAGAAGTACCACAATCACATTTTTATGTTTCCTAATAGCTCCATAATGGATAAAGTTTCCAACTTTATCTATTAGTATGGTCCCAACAAACAAGATCTAGTCTTTAATCTCAAAGGGGCAAAAAATGCATCTTTTTGAACATAATCGATTAAGTCCAAGACTCCAACCTTAATATCTGAATAAATATGATGTTTAGATGGATAAAGTTTCCAGCTTTATCCATAACAAGGTCACAAACATACAAGATCTAAAATTTATGCACTTGATGTGACCAAAAGCTCATAACACCCAAAACTAGCTAGATCTAACAATTTCATCATCAAGATTCGAACTTTATACCTCTAGAAGAAAGATCAAGGTGACAAGGTCTGGATGTACAAGCTTCAATGCAACTGATGCTTCTTCAATTAGTTCTTTCTTCTCCAATGTGCACCAAGAACACTCCAAAGCACTTTAAAATTGTAACTTCCCAAAAATATGATCCGGCAGTTTCATTTTTAAACTAATAAAACTAGTATTTCAGAAAACATCATCATAAAATTGAAAATTAAAGAAATGTATCAATCATCGCGTTATATCAGAGTAAGTTAAGAAATTGCGAAATGAGGTGGTGTTTTCTCTACAATCATCTCGATCTCTTCCATTTAAAAACCGAAGTACCTAAAACATAAACTGAAAACCATAAACACAAAGCTCAGGGAGTTTCCCAAACTACCACATAACATAAAACCACAAAATATCATGAGACATACATATAGTTGCCATGGGCCCCCCCATCATGGTCTTATATCCACGTGTCATGGGCTCCCCTTAATGGTTTTTACATAGAATGCCATGGGCTTCCCTTATGGTATGATATCCGAGTGTCATTGGCTACCCCATGGTCTTTACCTAGGATGCCATAGGCTCCCTATGTGGTCTGATTTCCAAGTGCCATGGGCTACCCCATGGTCTTTCATGCAAGTATCACGTAGACATCTAGCATTCCACATAACAAGTAATGGGCCGACATTGGTGCCTTCGACCCATGGAGTTAGTGATAAGACTCACCTCAGACATCTGAAACTCACCGATACTCTCTAACTGTGGATCCTGCTAGAATCCCCGCGTTATCAAATAAATAACACCCAACTAACAAATAGGTTCCAATACAAATCCCACAATGCACATATGGGGTAAAAAGATAATTTTACCCCTCACCTAGTTTGTTCCAAGACTAAGGCCCACACTGCTAATCACAACGGCCCACAAACCAAAATCATCCAAAGCTTACTTATGGCCTAATTTTCAAATTGGGCTCAAACCCTAATATAGGGCTTACCTTAAAGCCCATTAACTTTCCCTAAACCAAATCACAGATTCTCAGATGGCCCAACAAAGCCCCAAGTAGCCAAAACTAAAATGGTAGCCCAAACACTAAAGGCCCAATAGACCGAGTACACGAGGTGTACAAGCATGTACGTGTAGCGTACTAGCTTGGAGGCTTGTACCCTGCGTGTACCTGCTTGTATGCCCAACATACTCACCTTATTCAGCCCAAACATGAATTTTCATTTAATTCATTCGGACAATGTTCCAAAAAACAGATATGACCTCCTTGAGATGGATTATCATGTAAATTTGCCAACTTTACATCAATACATGACTAAATGAAGCTCTTAAGCATAAATGGGACTTAATAAATAACTTAAAGCATGTATGATACCAAAATTCACATAAAGCTTACACTTTATGATCAAGGATGCTAAAAAAACCTATTTGTGAAAGACCAAGATCATAAACAACCCAGCTCATCCATGGACCCAAAGAGGACACCAAAATCACAACAAACTAACCAAGAAGAGATCTAAACATATACAAGCCAAGATGCGAACTTTATGCCTCAAAAAGCTTCCCTACAAGATGATGATTTTGGATCCAAAGCCTCTCCACCATGCCAAACAACTTCAAGCTTCCCTTCTTTCCTTCCCAATGGCAAGATGTTGATCAAAGCCTTCCAATAGATCAAGATGAAATCTAGAGGCTACAAGGTCGATTTAGGGTTTTTAGGGTATGGATTCAGACTTAGAAATGAAGGAAAGGGGCCAACATAAAGTATTTATAGGGTTCAAATACGAAAAATTAGGGTTTCACACTAACCCACGTACGCCCAACATATGAGGTCTCACACCCCGATCCCAAACTTGAAGTAGCGTACTCCTCATTACGCATGGCGTAACTTCCCTCACATAAGTACACCCCATGTACTAAGGTCTTCCTTCAAACCCTAACTTATTCCGAAGGCCATAACTTCTTTGATACAACTCCAATTCCGAACATCCTTATATCCTTGAAAAGGTATCGAAAAGCTCTACAGTTTAATCAACTCAAACATGCCATACAGATCCCCGAACGGAAGTCCAATTTCCATAAAAGCCCACTGCCATTTTACCAAAATACCCCTTAACTCGAAATCCAATCCGAACGCCCGAAACATCTACATTTCATCACCCACGACCAAATAGGTAACGATTCAGAATAGGGCATTACAACTCTCCCCCACTTAGGTTAGATTTCGTCCTTGAAATCATTCCTTACCTTTCCCAACATGCCAAACAACTTGAGCAAGACGACCATAATCCCGAGAACACCATAGCCTTCCTAAGGCAACCAAACCCAACCCTAGTAGAACTTACCAAAACTTAAGAAGAAAGAACCCTAAACCCTTGCAGAATACTACCTCTATCTTTCACGAACATGAAATCTCACATTGGTCTGACGTCTCGACTGACCGCCCATGCTGAACCACTACCATGCTAATTCCACAATGAATTCCATACAAAACGAAAAACACCCAATCCTTGAGGATTCCATGGGAAACCAAAATCACTAACCTTATACTACAGGAGAACACTTATACTTGACAGAAGGCTCAGATAATCCTTCGAGTAGAAGATTCATCACTACAACGGTTAGACTCAAACAAGAGTTGCGCAACAGGGTCCAATCAACCACTCGGAGATTATTTAATCCAACTGCAAGCGACTTAGCATATTCCTCGAATAAAAAAGTGACCCCACACACGAATCCCAATTCAGTGAAATGACCCAGACTCATCTTGCTACCCCTAGCTGCTATCCAAAAACAATCGAGACCTCCCTGGTCCCAACTGCTCTGCCATCTATCTGAAACACCGAACTCTTGTCCGGTTTTTGAGTCAAAAGGCACACACATTCGCCCCTACACGACTTCCAAACGAAAACCTCATCTGGCAATCATTGCCCAAACCATCTCGCCATCAAATACAATGATATAAATAAATGCTACACGACCATCTGAAGTCTTATATCTCACCCACTTTCGAATGACCCAACACCTCCTAATTCCAAGCATGTTGTGGTCCTCCCACATTCTTATGAACTGACGCACCCAGGTCCAAACTATCCAAAGAAATCCGTGTCTAATCATGGATTTGCCACACCTTCATAGCTAAACAGGGATCGGTGAATGCTACGAGCCACCCCACAGTCTTACAACACTCGCACACTAAATGCCAACTAGTTAATGCTACGGCACACCCTGCAGTCTTACAACACTCCTACTTGCCGTAGCCACTGCCTATGGTCTTACAACTCATCTATCAGTCTGAACACATCCAGGGTCGAACATGCACTTGTTCAAGAACCTAATCTAAATTCGAATCAAGACTGGAATCCCCAAACTGGTCCCACCAAAATCCTGTTATCCATCACCAAGAAGGCGCTAATCAACTATTAGGAAGTTTCCCGAACTCCCAACTCACACAATCCTCAATCCAGACGGCCACTTTGGTTGCCTTCCTCCCAGATGGGGATGTGAAACTCATCCTAGTTTCACACCTGATTCTGATCCTAGATATTCGAACGCTTCTCCTCTGCTTTGATTCGATTAAGCCCTCACAGCACATAATGTTTGAAGTATTCCCAATCCATCTTACTCCATATGTCTGAACTGCTAAAAAATTGCACTTACTAATGCTAGTGATCCATTACTAGCCAAACCCAAAGACCATACAACCCTCGAAGACCCGATGAACACTCCCTGAAATTTCAACAATCCGACAACCTCAAATGCTTCCGATGATACTGCCCCCAAATCCTGAAATCCTTTATGCTGGTGACGATGAACCTACCTCAACAATGGATCAAATTCCTTGGCACTCCCAGTGGCGAACCAAGCTCACGCGTCTGCCTGCACTTTCTTCTCGTTACCGTTCCTTCCCTAGCAACGGTAATGGTTGATCTTAAAGTTCTTCCATAGAAAACTGTTGCTCCTACCTGAACGAATGCTAAAACCACTAAACCCTGACTTATTGGAGAACCAACCCGCTGACCCAGATCATAAACCTTTCAATCGATACCCCTAGATTGAACCTGAAAAAGAATCGAAATGGAAACCTAACACACTGAGACCTGCTCAACTAGAGAACAACCCATTACTGATCCGCTAATGATTCATGGCATGCAGAATGGAATATAAAGACCCTCGATAATATAACCCAGGAAATAACAAAGAATTAAACCAAAGATAACACTTACCAAACCTATACAAAATTCCAAGCAACGTAAATACTGATAACAACCGAAGAGAAAGCAAATATAACATACCCGGAAAATCACCTTATGGAGTATTGGCCTCCCTTGTCTAACACTGCAAAGACTGATTCCTCTCTGATGGGGCTCTTGCCCTGCGCTCACAATTATTAGAGATTTGCAAAATAGCTAGAGTAGGTGCACTCACTTCTGCTCCCCTCCTTATAGGATAGACGGCCTTCTTGTCGCCCACTTGGTCGCAGTGAAAACATAATGAGCTTAACCCCTGAGAACAATCCCTTCTGACATGATCAACACTGCTATACTTGTAGCAACCCATACCCCTAGAATAACAAGCTTCATCATACAGTTTCCAGCACGTGTTGCACTGACCCGTCCCTGCTGGCTCACAATTGTTGATCTGAAAACATGGCTCTCTTCTCGGGACCCTCCACTAACCTCACCTGATCTGTCACACCCCTCCCTAGGTGTTCTAGATTGATCTCTCGCTCTCGGGCTCTAGAAATCATATTATTCAGGGTCTTGCAGCCTTATATACTCACAAACTCCCTGATATCATCCATCAGCATATCATGATACCTTGCCTTCTAGATTTCCTCATATACTGCATACTGAGGAACCAATAAAGCTTTCTCCCGTAACTTGACAGTGATCTCTGACACAGTCACAGTAGTCTGGCGGAGATCCTGAAACTCCCGTGCCAACTTCTGCACCACAATCACTGGTGTAAACTTAGCTCTGAACTTGGTCAAAATTTCTTCCCAAGAAATGGCATCACTTGTATCATCACCGACCTCACGTCCTTCCTCCTCCCATCAATCTTGTGCCCTCTCCTTCAAAAGACAGGAAGCATATCTAACCTTCGCCTCCTCAGGGAAGATATTTGTCTTGAACCCGTTAGCCATATCTGTTACCTATCTCGTACTGGCAACGAGGTCCATCTCCCCAGAGAATGTGGGAGCTTTGCAAGCACGAAACTCAAAGAAAGAAATAATGGGAGCTCCAATGATAGTCAAAACCTCAACACAGAACGCGCCCAGGCGCTCATCTAAAATCTCCAAAATACCCTCCTTGACCAAGCCAAAGATCACAGAAGTCTGCTCCAAAACACCTCAGGTAATAACCGATGAGATGAACTCCTGCATCAACTCGCTGATCAGATCATTACCTACACCTGAGCCGAAACCTGAACCAAAAACTTCTTCCTGAGTGCTCATCACCAAACTGAAACACAACATGCAAATGATTAGAACATACCCCTGAATCCTCCTCCCACAAGTTGCTTAGATTCTCCAAGACTCTCCTAGATTCGAGTATGGATCATGTGCTTTCAGTAGTACGGGCCTAATACTACCTTCCACACCTATCCATACTTTCCTGAAGAATCCTCCAGAATCCTCTAAGTCAACTTCTCAAATCCATACACCAGACACCCGCTACCCAACGCAACAAAATCCACTAAAGAAATCCCTAGGCTTTCCTAGGTTCCCAACCTCCCCCTGCCATTAGCTGCTAAAGAACTCCTCATAATGCCAGTCACCTACCTCATGAATACAATCACATGAAACAAAGCATAGATAGTCCTTCAAGTAACAGACTCATCCGTAAAATGGTCCAACTCAGACAAGAGTTGCGTAATAGGCTGAAATCCATCACTTTGAGATTATTCAACCTTTGTCACATGTTACTTGACATATTCACTTAGTAGCTAACTCCCATCACCTAAGAGTTCCATAAAGCACAAAGCAAGCAACATTCGTGCAGTAACACTCCAATCCTTATAATAATCACGAGCATCCAATCCCATGTGCTACCACTCATGCTAGGAACTTCCACCCTCACTTTCGATTGCCTTATGCATCCAAATTATACACAAATAAGATCAAAGAGACTGCCAAATAAAAGACTCTACCCTAGGACCATATCAAGATGAGTGGCATGAAATAAGTCCGAATCAATCATTCTAGGGCTATATAATCCTAACCGTATATAATTTTTATAGCATACAGTTAGCAATTACTGATACCAATAGTCATTCCCAACCTAACATAGCATCCGATGTTGTCAAGGATATAAAGCATCACATAAAGAGCCAATCTATCGCTGACTAATCATTATTATCATTAAATTCTACCAGCTCATAAAATAGGCATACAAAGGCATCTCTCCAAGCATTCTATCATGCAAAAACTAAGCATATCCCTAGCCCTAACTACCATGTGATTCACAGATCAAATCAAACCAGATAACATATATGGGTGTTTTAGGAAAACTTACTTGAGCTCGGCTGATTGCATGCATCACACCCCTTTCTTTGATTAGAAACCCATATTATAAAACATTTGATTTATGAAAATTTTCACCAAACCCTCAGTTTGAGTCCAAGCATACCCGAGAGTAAGCCCGAATCCCTAAACCAAGGCTCTGATACCAACTTGTAACATCCCAAAAATATGACTCGAAAAGTTCATTTTTAAATTAATAAAACCAGTATTCTGGAAAACGTCATCATAAGAATTCAAATAAAACAAATGTATCAATCGTCACATCATATCAGAGTAAGTTAAAAAAGTGAAAAATGAGGTGGTGTGTTCTCTATAATCATCACGAACTCTTCCATTTGAAAACCGAAGTACCAAAAACATGAAATGAAAATCGTAAGCACAAAGCTTAGTAAGTTCCCTAAAATACCACATAACATACAACATCTAAATTTCATACGACATACATATAGTTACCATGGGCTACCCCATGGTCTTTACCTAGAATGCCATGCCCCTACCCCCCCAATGGTCTTATATCCAAGTGTCATGGGATCCCCCCATGGTCTTTACCTGGAATGCCATGGGCTTCCCTATGGTCTGATATCCGAGTGCCATTAGCTACCCGCATCGTCTTTACCTAGAATGCTATGGGCTCCTCAAATGGTCTGATATCCAAGTGTCTTGGGCTACCATGATGGTCTTTCATGCAAGTATGACAGAGAACTCTACCATTCCACATAAAAAGTAATAGGTCGGTATTGGTGCCTTCGACCTATAAATATAGTGAAAAGACTCACCTCGGATAGCTGAAACCCACTGATACTCTTTGACTGCAAATCATACTAGAATCCCAGCGCTATTAAATAAATAACATTGAATTAACAAATAGGTTCTAGTCCAACTCCAACAATCCATATATGGGGTAAAAAGATCCATTTGCACCCAACTATCTTACGACCCGATACATTATCAACCAAGTTCCAAACTTGATTGTCATACATGGACTGAATCTTGCTGTCTATAGCCTCCTTCCATTTAGCTGACTCGGGTCCTGCCATGGCTTCCTTGTAGTTGTTAGGTTCATCCAAATTTACCAGTGTGCTACACTAATAAATTTAGCACCTTCTGTAGTAATATGGAAATCATAAAACTCAGGTGGAACTCTAACTCTACTGGAATGCCTCAGAAGTACAGACTCGTCAATCGGCTCAACACGAGTTTCCACCTAAGGTTGATCGCTAGTGTTTGAGGTTCCTTCACCGCTTGAGTCTTGAAGTTCTTCAAGGTCAATTTGCCTCCCACCGTCTCCTTGGCTTATGACCTCTCTCTCACGAAAGACTCATCTCCTCGTAATGAAGATAACATTGTTACCTAGTCTGTAGAAGAGATAACCAAAGGATTTATGTGGGTAGCCGATGAAAATACACCACTTACTCAGAAGTTTAATCTTGTCATGAGTCTCGCGTCTCACGAAACCCTCGCAACCCCAAATCTTGATGTGGTCTAATGTGGGAGTCTTCCCACTCCACATCTCGTGAGGTGTTTTGGAAAACTTCTTGGTATGAACTAGATTAAGGATATGGGTGGCAGAATCTAAGGCATAACCCTGGAATGAGATTGGTAACGAAGCTCAACTCATCATGGTACGAACCATGTCCAACAAGGTTCGGTTGCGCCTCTCATCCACACTATTAAGCTGCGGTGACCTAGGTGGCGTCAGCTGTGAAACAATTCGACACTCCTTAAGATGGTCTACGAAGTCGATACTTAGATACTCACCACCATAATCGGATCGAAGCATATTTATCTTCCTGCCCAGCTGATTCTATACTTCTTTCTTAAACTCTTTGAATTTCTCAATGGTTTCTGACTTATGCTTGATTAAGTAGACATAGCCATATCTGCTATAATCATTAGTTAAAGTCATATAGAAGCGGTCAACATCCCTTATGAAAGTTTTGAAGGGCCCCCACACATCGGGGTGTATGAGATCCAACAAACCTTCACCCCTTTCACAAGTACCAGTGAAGGATTATTTGGTCATCTTTCCATGTAAGAAAGATTTGCAAGTGTCATCCGACCTTAATTCGAATGACTCCATAACTCCAGCCTTTTGGAGGTGGCCTATGTGCTTCTTGTTGACATGTCCAAGACTACAATGCCACAAGCATGCTTTATCCAATTCACTGGAAGAATCGATATGCAACACATTTTTTCATAAGTTGTCTACAACATTCACATTTTCATATACACCATTACAAGGTAATTATTTAAAATAAAAAAACACCATTATAATAAGCATTTATAGCACCAGTTTCATTATCAAATGAAAAACTATAACCTTCTTTGTACAAACAACGAAAGGCCATATTAAATGAGTAGCAACAATTAATCAAATCTATTTCTAACCCACTACTAAGAAATAAATAGTAAAATCCAATCTTGGTGACAAGTGAAACCTTCTATTCCCCATGATCAAGTTTATCTTCTCGTGCTCCACATCCTTACTTCCTTTTAGGCCCTGCACATCATAACAAATGTGAAATCCACAACGTGTGTCAAGAACCCAAGAGTTCGAATGCAATGAGTTTTTAGATAGAATAGTATAAATACTTGCATAGGCAGGTTTAACCTTCCTATCCTTGACATCCTGCAAGTATTTGGGGCAGCTTCACTTCTAGTGCCCTTTTACATGGCAGTAGAAAAACTCTGCTTCCTTAGGAATGGAAGAGGAAGCAGCAGAACCAGCCTTGGTCCCACTTGAAGAGTATCCATCAAGAGACTTTCCCTTGCAGCTCTTTGAAGGAGCCTTCCTATTCTTCTATTTCCCTTATCCAATTTCCAGAATAGGTGCGGTTGCGGTAGGAGTAGATACAAATTTTTTCCCTTTGACACCACTTTCAGCGGTCCTCAAAAGCCCTTGAAGTTTGCTAAGTATGACCTCCTCCTTGTTAATATGATAGGTCATGTGGAACTGATCATAACATGGAGGTAAGGAGTGTAGAATGATATCCATGGCCAGATCCTCAGGAAGGTTCACATTCAATTTCAACAAACAATCCACAAACCTTTACATTTTCTACAAGTGGCCCGTGATGGGTTCACCATCCTTCATCTTTGTTGTAATCATGGACCCGATGATTTCATACCTTTCTTTACGAACAATCTGATGGTATCTATCCATCAGGTCCTGGTGCTTCTCAAAAGGGGAAAAGTCGTCATAGGACTTTTGGAGTTCATCTGTCATGGTGGCAAGCATGATACAAGCTACCTTAGTGGCATGTTTCTCATGTGCCCTAAACTCAGCGATCTCCTCATGAGTAGTAGAATACTCATCGATTTCTTTAAGCTCCTTATCAAGGACATATTCCTTGTCCTCATAGGGAGTGAACATCCCGATGTTCCTAATCCAATCATTATAGTTGGACCCATCAAAGATGACTCTCCGACAAAGGTTCATGAGAGAGAAGGAGCCAGTAGGGTTTGAGCCAGAAGTAGTGTTGGAAGACATCTGAAAAAGAAGAAAGACAAAAGTTTAGATTAGATAAAGAGTCCTTAATATAACACCGAAAATGAAATATTAAGTCTATGACCCAACACAATATTTTACAAATTGGAAGAAGGATGACGTAATCCAACATGCAAAATATTTAAAGGTAGGTAAATGACGATTTACCAATTTCCACCATGAAAAAAGAAATTTTTATTAAGTTTAAATTGGGTTGAAATTCCTAGATCATTTGAGATTCGTTGAACAATTCAATGGCATGTTTAAATCTCGATTACAACCTTCAGGTTTGTGACTGGGATACCGAGGATCACAAAGAAGGTGTAAACAATCATGAAAAATGTCCTTAGTACTCCCGATGTGATTTATCACTTGATCACTGTGCTGGTTAACCACACACACTCCATTGATCTTATGATAAACATCAAGCCACCCTTTGCCACCCTTACTATGTGTCGGTTAACCACACACACTCCATTAACGACCTGGCAAGGTGCAAAGTGCAATTTTCATGGATTAGCAACAATTTCACATTTTCCTAAAGTAACTAAGATTGGGAATTTATAAAAGGTTTAGTTACTTTATAATTATCATTATACTTAATGAGAATTATTGTCATATCCTACCCGTTCATCTAACGACCCTTCACCAGTCAAGGAAGCGGTAGGTGAGAGTGGACACCCATTAACTGCCATTTTATAGGTAGTAACCTTATACCCCCTTATATACCTGCTTCGTGAATGAGGCCTACTAACGATAGGACTGAGTTGTTCATATATATATATATATATATATATATATATATATATATATATATATATATATATATATATATATATATATATTATTAAACTTATAATACTATAAAGTATAAGTTTAAATTTTAAACTCTTAAAATTCTAGGGTTTGGAATTAAAGTATCTTAAGTGTGACTTTACAAATTTCAAAACTTGAGGATAAGTTCTGACACTATTCAGAACTTTTCATATCCTTAACTTATGAGTTTAATGACTTTTATGAAAAAGTCTTTTGGTTTTCGATAACTTGAGGACAAGTTATGGAGTCCATTAAAACCATTTAGATCATACAATTAAACTAATAAGAAATGTAAAATAATATCTATGATCTACTTAAACTCATAAGCATGGATAATTCACATCAACAAATTTCAAGAAATCATATAAACTAATTTAAATCTTGAAACTTTGACAATTATCCTTTAATTGAAAAAGCATGATCATTAACTTATGAAAACACAAGTTTCATGGTTCAAAAAACAGTTTGGGGTAATGATCCTAATCTAATTTTAGGCCAAAAGTCGAAAATATGCCCACTATAGCACCAACTCAGCGAGTACATGAACTGGACCCGTCCAGTTGGTCATTTAACAAAGGGGCTCGGTGAGTTCACTGGGCAGAAGGTAGAAAATCGATTTCTTACACTTTGAAAATCAATATAGCATCAAGTATAATAGAAAACAAACCTAGGCTCTGATACCACTGAAGGGTTTTGAGCATCCTTAACAACCTTTAGGTGCACATACAACCCTAAATGATTTCGATCTATGTTCTCTCTAATTATACATTTAAAATGATTTTCCAAAGCATTTCCCTAACTAGCATATAAACTTGTGTACTTGTAGAACATAAATCTAGTTAGAACACATACCTTTACTTGTAGCTTGATTCCTTGGACCTTTAAGAACCTAGCACCCCAAATGTGATGCCTCAAATGCTTCACATAACACCACCAACAATGGAATGACTTGAGAAGGATTATCTTGCACCAAATTCGGCTATAACTATCCAAGAACACTAGGGTGCCGGTTTTGGTAGCCTAGGGGCTTCTTATATAGTGCGGCAAAATTAGGGTTACACCATGTAAACCTTAATGGCCATGAACTTCCACATTCCTCATGCTTCATGGGTTTAAACCTCCATGGATCATCCATGGATTGTACATGGGTTTAGCCCAACATAAGGAATCATGGATCATTGGCCCACACCATAACAATGAATGATTTACCAAATCAACCCCTTATGTTTAATTAGTCTCTTTTGATCACAAAGTTAATTCCAAATTAATTTTGATCAATACTAATTAAATAATATGATTTCATATTAATATATTAAAACTTATAATATATTAATAAATTAGGAATATCCTTTTCTCAAAAGTCCATCCCTACATATTGTCACGGTGCGATGCAACCCAAATGGATCATGCTACTCTTGGGTCAAGTACATACCAAGTATAGTTATGGGATTAGACACTAAATCCTACAATAAAATCTTTGATACAAATCCGATTTCAACCATCCTTATATCCATGAAAAGGTATCGAAAAATTCTACACTTTTATCAACTCGAACTTGCTATACAGATCCCCGAACGGAAGTCCAATTTCCATAAAAGCCTGCTACCATTTTACCATAATACCCCTTAGTTACAAAACCAATCCGAATGCCCTAAACATCTACATTTCATCACCCATACCCAAATGGGTAACGATTCAGAACAGGGCGTTACAGAAAATACCTTTATTTTGCTCATAAGGCTCATACTAGGGTTAGGGTGTTGGAGAGGTGGAGGCTGAGAATAGAATGGGTTTGGGGAAGTTAAGGTGATTAAATAGGGCTCAAACCATGAAAATATGGTTTAGGCACTGATCGCGTACGCTTAGTGTCCTCCTGGTATGCCTAACATATTAATGATGCTCTAGTACGCCCAACGTACTCCTTGTACGCCTAGCATACATGGCTAACCCAAAAACCGTCTAACTTCAGAAGGCTGTAACTTTTTCGTTCCAACTCCATTTTTACATTCTTTATAACCATGGAAATGTGGTGAAGAGCTCTATTATATTATATAAGTATCTTGGACTAAAAACATCTTGAACAAAAATCCATATTTCATGCAAGAACCCAGCCTATGACTTTTCCATTTCTACCATTCGGCCTAAAACACAATTCAAGGGTTAAATCTTTTAACTAAGGTTGCCTCATTCCAATAGGACTAAAATTTTCCTCCTCAAGGCCCAAAGGTTTACACAAATTACTTCTTGCCCACGGTCCAAAATTGGCAGGAAACAGAATGTTACATTAGTTCTAAGTAAGTTGAATAAGGGTGTACTCGTAACCTGTATTGTGATAGTATAGTTTGATCACGAAGACTGTACTTAAAGTGAATTATAATTATTATGATCTGGTCTAGTTACAAACTAAGGTTTGTCAAGGATATTTAGTTCAAAGTAAGTTGAATAAGTGCTTAGTTATACCATGTATGGTAGTGATATTGCATAAGTAGGAAAAATATGTTGGAGGTTGATTACGGGTATTGTAGTCTTGTGTAGTTATAAACTAAGACCTAAAAGAAATTTTTAGTCCAAATAAGCTAGATATTGGATAGAATTATACTAAGGGTGTGTGTGATATCGGAACAAAGGGTAGAGCTGTATTTTATGACACTATTGTGTGTCATGGTACGGGTTACGTACCAGAGTACAATACTAGTCTTAGCACCGATAGAGTATAAACACATATGGGAATATTGGAACTTGAGTATGATGTCGAGTGATTAAAGAGAAAAGCCTGAAGTAATGTTCATGATTGTTAGGTATTTATGTTATAACATGTTGTGTATTGATTATGACATCCTTAGTGAAGGGTTTAGAGCATTCTAACACTCCTATGGTTTACATGCAACCCTACAAACCTTGGATCTATGTTTTCTCTTTTATACATGCAAATATTCTATATTCCAAGGTTTCATCCTAACTAACATTAAATGAAGTAAATTCACTACAAGAATCTAGTAGAATGACATACCTTCTGATGGAGCTTGAAGCCTTGAACCTTTAAGAACATAGTGCCTCAAGTGTTGCACCTCAAATGGAATCACACAACACCAAGAACTCTTGGAATAACTTGAGCTAAGGATACTTAGGCTCACACTTATGAAATTGGTTTGCCCTCTTTGTGTACACACACTAGTACCAATTTCATGAACCAAGGACCTCTTTATATAGTGTGGAGGATTAGGGTTATATTCATGTAAACCCTAATACCTATGACGTTTCATTTCCAAACGATCCATGGGTTAAACACTCCATGGACTATCCATGAAAGCTTAACCCAACCTAAATGAACTTAGCCCACCACACAAACACACACACACATACACACACACACACACATATATATATATATATATATATATATATATATATATATATATATATATATATATATATATATATATATATATATATATATATAAGAGTTCATATTTAATTAGTTTCTTTTTTATCACTAAATTAATTCTAAATTAGTTCTTGATCAATAATAATTAAATAATATGATTTCATATTAATATATTAGAACTTACAATATATTAATATAAATCACTAGTATCCTTTTTCTCATTTTGTCTATCCAATTGTTCCGATGCCATGCAACACAAATGGACCACGACAATTCGGGTCGAATACATACCAATAATTGTTATGGGCTTAGACATCCAATCCAACAGTCTCTCACATGGATAAGTCTAAAACTATAATTGTGTATGACTCCAAAACCCGACTAGCAATCATAGCACTTAAAGCCGCTGCCATACTCTGAACAAATCAATGACGCGTCCATTAGATAAAGGATCATATATTCCTCTATTCTAGATATCATATGGACTAAGACATGGATTATAATCATTCTCTCTGTCAATCTGATGTTTCTCGGTTTCCGATTTATGACGACTGACTAATTGAACAAATCACATCAGTCCAGGCTTGGCCAAGCACTTAGGGGTGTCATCACTAAATCATCAAGGGGCCCATATATATCGCTTTTATACCTTCAAGGGTAAAAGGAATGGATAAAATTCAAATCATATGATTGTTCTACTACTTGTTGAATCATACACAAAGGCACATTTTATAACATCGAGTTACTAATGCATTTTCGTGCAATCAATGTATAACCAACTCATATCTCTAGGTTTGCAGAATAAAGATATTATCATCTCATGATCACTCGTGAAAAAATACATGAAGTGCGTCAAATGAGTGCGGGTTTAATATATTACTCAGAACTTATGAGCACTCATGAATGTTGTAGCAACTCTCGCTATGTCCAACATCTTAGACATCTAGAAACCAACTTCATGACAGTCTTGCCTTAATACCTACTTCCAACGTATTATCGACTGTGGATGGTTTGAATAACTTAGTCATTCGGAAGAATGACCTAGTTATTCTGGAAGTCAAAACATGAAAAATGAAACACAAGAATAATTGAATCCAATATGGTCTCAAAACTTATGAATATAAATAGAACAACTTTTATTTATCACCATATTGATTACACATTATTCATTGTATAATGTTTCAAATTTATCAACTTAATACTTGAATTAAAACCATAGTTGTCCCACGCTCTAGGCATGTACACTATGTTTTCTAAACACTAGTCATGCCACCAAGTATACACACTATGTTTGTCCAAACATTAGTTATGCCATACACCAGGTACGCACACTAAGTTTGTCTGTGATCTTTAATTTGTGAAATAGATCGGTTGAACATAATTCCAATGATTCTCATTTCACAATCCCAAATTTTTATCGTAAATGTAAGAATTCCAAATTCCTACCATTTACCAAAATCTATTAGATTTTAAACTTATATGCACTGATCCTCTTGTAATGATTATGCATAAAGTCACAATGACTTGTCAACAATCATTACACAGTATTCCAATGGAGATTAACTCCATGGAAACGAAGTCTCATAATCAAAGTACATTGCTTTGAACATCCTTCTTGCATTAAGTTTTCTAATCTTACACAGATTGAATAACTTCCATCTCCATATTCCCATTTTGACTATCACTTCTGAACCAGAGTTGCCTTCTTTCAGAATACGTCAATATGGTCCTTCCAAAATTAACACTATACTTCCAACTGTCCCTGAGCAACCAATCTTTGGTAAACCTTAGATTTTCCTCGACAATTGCTTAATCATTTTAGTCATATCCAATTCTAGACCTTTTCCCCTCTTAATGCCCTCAGGCATTTGGAAAATTTAGAAATGTTAAATATTGTAGCACATGCAATCGTAGCATATGGGACACGATTCATGATGTCTCACATAAAGATCTGATTCTAGACCAATCTTTTCCTACAATATTTTTATTTGCCATGTTTTCAAAATTCGACTATGAAGACGGATGCCATAACCATAATCAAATTTTGAGAACGCAATATATATAGAATTTCCTTAAGTTGAGCCATTCCAACATAAAATTCATGTATATATATATATATATATATATATATATATATATATATATATATATATATATATATATATATATATATATATCCTTGACTAAAGACGATTAAAATCTCAATCTAAGCTTTTAGAATTGAAATGAAGTATAATTTCCTCTCCCTTAATTATAGCAAAACAACTTTTCCCAATTGAAACTTTTGTTTTTCTATAATTAACATTGCTAAATTGCAACACTTATCATAATTATCATGCTCCCACTAACATGAGAACTATCAGCATAACACTTATGCTCCCACTAGCTTTGACATGCACTCAGAAATCAGCTGGATTTCTAGAAATCAATACTTTATTGACTTTCTTACCAAAGTTCAGACTTCTGGTACGAGATGCTTTGATCAAAAAACTTTATCAAAATCATACATCTTTCCTTAGATAGCACACATGTGTGTCTAAACAGTTTCAGAACTATGAAAAGGGATGTCGTAATCTTAGTCTCAATTATTTAGACCTTTGCCATTCCTCACAAGTCCATGTTAGTGTGCCGGTTAACCACACACGCTCCACTAACGACTTTGAGAATGCAAATATCACAATTGCTATCTACTTAAAACCACTTAGTGAAAGCGTTTCCTCACCATCATTTTCATGAATCGGAGAGAAACCTTATGAAACTTAGATTTTATGGTGTATGTGTTCCTATCCATATGAAATTCTGAAAACCATAATCACAAGACAAGGTTAGTGACAAATCCAAATTCATATGGACTGAACTTGTGTAGTCTTAACTTCTTGCCACCTGGCAGCAAAAGGGCCTGCCATTGCTTCCAAGTGGTTATGCAACTAATTGAGAACTCTCAGAACTCATATGGAAAGCCAACTTTAACTGGAATGGGAATAGAAATAGGAATATGTCAACACGAGAGGTTATAAACCTCAAGTCACGTGCTGGTGACAAGCTATAGGTTTTATTCTTGATTAGATCTTAAAATTCTTCCAGGATCTTTTAGAATCCCACTGTCCTCTTGACATATAAGACTTTCTTGCCAAGACCCATTCCTTGACAAACAAATATTCAATAGATAGTGCAGATTCTAATCAAGACAAACACTTCACACAATTGGCCTAAGTTGCTCTCTTTTTTATCCAAAACATCACAACTTACCAATTTCAAATGTACAAGAGTAGGACACATTTTACTCTTACATTTGACAAGTGTTATAAACATTTTTTAAGATGTGTCACTCAAGTTATAATCTTGGAGTATTACTCTAAGACTTTTTTTTTGGAATGAAGTATGAATCATCTTCTTAATTTAACCATTTTAACAATTCACGACTCCTATTCTTAGCCATAAGAATGCACCAAGGTGTCCCTAGAGGATTAATTGTGATATGGTTTCATAAACATTAAGATGATCATAAAACATGATACTAAAGGACTCTCCCATCTTTTCAGATTTAAGAAACTTGTATCTTTCTGCCTAATTTGATTCTTCTTATTCCTTCTGCCATTCATTGAAACTTTTCCAATGTTTTAGAATTATACTTAGGCCTATATTAATAACCATATTTAATACCTTTAGTAAATCATGACAAATAGTCTTATCGATCATTTGTGGTAGACTTTGACCAGTGCACATAAATGTGTACTCGATCCCTTAGTCCTTTACTTGACTCACATATACATGTGAACAAGGAATTAGTCTCAATTTTTGTAAGATGAAAATTCTCATTCATCATACTATACAACTTGTGTGATTCCAAGTTTTGTTCCAATTGAAACTTGGGTGAAGAGAATCTTTCCTTATTTGGTAAATTTAGACACTACCACAAATGAAAGAATCAAATTTCTAATATTGCTAGAAACATACAACCATCAATTTTCCATAAATGCCATTGCAAGGATATATAAAATAAGGTAAAACAAAATTTTATTTATTTATCAAATGTAGAAAAGACTTTTCCTTACAATGCAACTTTAAATGAAAACTATGCTATTACATATTTCCTAGCAATCTATCATAACTCTTAAGTAGCAGCTCAAGAATCCGATCTTCGAACCATGCGACTGAAATCCATCTTCGCGATCAGATTCAGCATACTCTTCTTTTAAGCTTCCTTCCTTTTGCTAGATCCTGGCACACAAAATGCAATCTAGTCACATCATGTATTACGATTCAACAATTAGGAACATAATAGAGTTAGATAGTGGACTTACTTGAAGTAGAGTCGAACTTTTTGATTCTTCCTTCTCTCAGATCTTTCAAGTAGCCAGGGCATCTTCGCAACCAATTCCCCTTCTCTTGAAAATGAAAACATATAGACTCTTTGCGAATGGTACACGAGGCTATCACAAATTTAGCCTTTCCCTTTACCTTCTGATCAACCAGGTTGACCAAGGCAGACCCCTTTCCATTGGGAAGAGAAAGATTTTCTAGACTTCCAATGTTACCATTGTCAATGTCCATGGAAGTTTGAGAAATAGATCTTCTACCCATATTTGCTTGACCATTGCGCCAAATCGTTGTTGATTCAGCAACAACAAGCAAATAAGAATGATCTATTAGGTTCATGTCGTGATCTGTCACATAGTAGTTCTTAATGAACTCACTATACGACTCTGGAAGTGACTGAAGAACCCAGTCAATAACCAAATTCCTTGGAACAACGACACCCACCATTCTCAACCTGTCAACGTGTGACTTCATTCCTAAGATATGAGTGCACACAAGTCTTCCATCTTTATGTTTCATTGCTAGTAGGGCTTGAGTGACGTTGAACTATTCAAGTCTTCGAGCTTGTAGGTCAGGACGAATAAATGGAGGAAGTGGAGGAAGAGAAGTATGATTTCCATGAACCATTCACATGATATCATCTTCATTAGGAAATCTTGTTCCAAGTGATTTGGGAAATTCATAGTTACCTGAACCAGACATCTACAATGGGAGAAATTCAAGTTAGTTGATTTAAGGTCCTTAATATAACACCCAAGATGAAATATTAATGCTAGGACCCAACACAATATTTTATAACTTGGAAGAGGGTTGCCATAGTCTAAGCTATAAAATATTTGAAGGTAGGTAAATGACGATTCACCAATTTCCACCATGAAAAACGAAATAATTTATTAGGTTTTACATGGATTTGAAACTCCTAGATCTTTTGAGATTCATTGAACGTTTCATAGCATGCTCAATCTCAATTGTGCCCTCTCAAGTTTTATGACTGGGATTCCAAGGATCACAAAACAATGTGAGAATAACCATGCAAATATACTTGGTACCCTTAATATTTATCACTTAATCGATGTGGCGGTTAACCACACGCACTCCACCGATCCTATGATAAACCTTAAGCCACCCTTTGACTACCGTGTTAAATCAAGTTAGTGTGCTGGTTAACCACACACGTTCTACTAATCGACTTAAGCAAAGTGCAAAGTGTAATTTCATGGGTTAGCACCAAATTCAGATTTTCCTAAGTAACTAAGATTGGGAATTCATAAGTATTTAGTTACTTAGAATTTATCATTAATACTTTTAATGAATGGAGAATTATAGTCCTTATCCTACCCATTCGGCTAACGACCCTCAACCAGTCAAGGAAGCGGTGGGTGAGAGTGGACACCCATTAAACTGTCATTTTATAGGCAGTAACCTTATACCCCCTTATAGACTGACTTTCTTCTTATACATATATATAACTATTAACTATTAATATTATAATAGTATAAGGGCTGAATTGAAATTCTAAGGACTTAATTTGGAATTAAAGTATTCATAAGGGAAAACTTTACAAATTCCAAAACTTGAGGGCAAGTTTTGAACTATTCAAAAACTTTTGTATTTTCATAACTTATGAGTTTAATTAAGGTTTTAAAAACTTTAATGAAGAGACTCTTGAACATCCATAACTTGAGGACAAGTTATGGAGTTCATAAAACAAAAAAACTCGTCAATTTTTTTTGTAACCTATGCATTTTAATAGATCTTTAAAACACATGAATTTTTGTAATCCATAACTTGAGGACAAATTATCGACTCCATTAAAACACATTTGGATTAAGAATTAACTAACAAACAATTTCACAAATAATTACTATGATCTACCAAAACTCATAAGAGTATGAACAATCATATCAACAATTTCAAGAATTACATAAACACACATAAACTTGAAATTTTGATAACAACCTTGAAATTGGTTTACTATAATCCTTACCACATCTAAATAAGTCTAAAAAAGTTTAAGGTAATTATTCTAGACCAATTCCAGCCTTAAAACTCAAAAATATGTTGTTAGGGGCTCATATTCGTCGAGTGTATGAACCTACTCGACGAGTAGAATGATTTTCTTCATGGACTCGGCGAGTCAATCAGTGGACTTGGTGAGTCCAGTGCCCAGAAAGCCATAATTTTCGATGTTTAAGTTGTTGCATTGAGTATAAATGATAACAAGCCTTGCCTCTAATACCACTGAAGCGTTTAGAGCATTCTGACACTCCTATAGTGTACATGCAACCCTATAAACCTTGGATCTATGTTTTCTCTATTATATATGCAAATATTCTATATTCCAAGGTTTCATCCTAACTAGAATTATATGAAGTAAATTCACTACAAGAATCTAGTAGAATGACATAACTTTTTAGAGAGCTTGAAGTCTTGAACCTTTAAGAGTTTAGTGCCTCAAGTATTGCAACTCAAATGGAATCACACAACACCAAGAAATCTTGGAATAACTTGAGAGTAAGGATACTTAGGTTCATACTTATGAAATTGGTTTGCCCTCTTTGTGTACAGACAGTAGTACCAATTTCATGAACCAATGACCTCTTTATATAGTGTGGAGGATTACGGCTAAATTCATGTAAACCTTAATACCCTTGACCTTTCATTTCCATAGGATCCATGGCTTAATCACTCCATGGACTATCCATGAAAGCTTAGCCCAACCTAAATGAACTTGGCCCACCATATATATATATATATATATATATATATATATATATATATATATATATATATATATATATATATATATATATATAAGAGTCTATATTTAATTTGTTCCTTTTTTATCACTAAATTATTTCTAAATTAATTATTGATCAATACTAATTAAATAACATGATTTCGTATTAATATATTAAAACTTATAATATATTAATATAAATCACTAGTATCCTTTTTCTCATTTTGTCTATCCAATTGTTCCGATGCCATGCAACCCAAATGGACCATGCCAAGTCGGGTCGAATACATACTAATAATAGTTATGGGCTTAGACATCTAATCCAACACTTAGAGTTTTTGTATTTTGAAACAACATCATAACTCAAGATATTTTGATGAAATGAGATAGTTTCCACAAAATACTTTACTATACTGGGATTTTCTGCAAACAAAGATAACATGGTTTTGAAAGCGTAAAGAAGAGTTTTTTTTCGGTTATGGAAAATAGGGGATGTCATAGAATAACATATTGATCAATTAGTCTATAAACTACCATGTATTCAACATCACATAACATAATATATCATCATAAACATCATCTAGCATGCATGACATCCTAAAGCTCATACCACAACGAGATAACATATTTCTAGCACACAAACAACATAACGATTCACATGCATAATACATTAATTTGGATCAATCAATTCCTTGTCAAGAATTGTACTCCTAGATAATATACTAAAATTAGAAAAAGGATTGACCCACCTCAGTTCCACGTATAGAGAGAAATGAATAGAAGAAACCACAATTTAGGAACCAACTAAGCACCCTAAGTGAACAGACAATAAATTGATAAAAAAACAATCATCAAAATAGAAAACTGGTTGGTCGGAGCTGATTACATGCTCTGTATATGTAAGGGACATGCCGCATTAGTCAAGGTCATGAATCATGTCAAGATAGAATCTCGTCAACGCGTCGCGTGCTTAGGGAGATGCGCTACACTGACCAATGCAAAGTCATCAATGGGAATTTTTGACCTTTATCATTCTAGACCAATTCCAATCTAAATTTGGGCTAATTTCAAACATTGTTAGCAGTAGCTAAAGGTCTAAATCGATTAAGACTAAGGTGGTGACAGAAAGATCATAACTACCACCAAAACACCATACTATTAAGGAAAAGATCATCAACATGATTTCTAGTGGATTGGAAACAAAAATTGGAGATGTGAAATCGATTCATACATTATGAAACTGTAAGATAATTCTAGAAGAAAGATTGGAAAAGGAAAACAATCACACTCCACTAGGAATTCACCAAAAAGTGCACTCTCTTCACTTGAATCAACTATAAACTCCAATAATGGCAATCTCTTATGAACCTACATGAACTCTCTTAATCAAGAAGTGTTGTTAGCTGTAAATAAGGTTACAAACCCAGATTTTTGGGTTAGCCTCACTTAAATACCGCATAACTTGCAATCTACTCCCTCAAAATATAATACAATGACTCCTAAACTTGTGCACATGTTCAAGAAAGCTATAAATAAGAAAGCTAAGCAGTAAATATGGAGAAACTAAACTGACTGGTCGAATCTTGATCTTCATAAACTATTAGAAAACGTCATAATCAATAAAAAAATGTGTGTACAAAAGGTTTGAAACGAGTATGGCTTGGTAAGGAAGTAATGAGGTTCTATTTATAGGCATCATACAACATCAAGTAAGCAGCGATGTATTAAGATGATCATGTAAATAGTAAACACAGTCATGTAAAAAGTTAAAATGCATTCTGAGTTGGTTTAATGAAGTACGTTTCCATTTTGAGAGTGTGAGAAATAAAATTTGATTGTTTAAGTGTAAACACGATCATGTAAATACTAAACATGATCTTGTAAATAATAAACACGATCTCATAGACACACGGAGGCTTGTCAGGAGTGTTTTGAAAGCCATTGTAACAATTGGTAAAAATTCGTCAGACTTTGGCTGTCAAACCACCGCGAACCGCTATCTAACAAGGACTAATTGTTTGTAATTTTATGTTAATAATATATATTAAAGGTATTATATAAATAAGTAATTTTAGAACATCTTAAAATGATCAAAACATCTATCATTGAATATCAATTCGGAAAACACCAAAAATTAAATATATTTGTGACGTTAAAAATAAATTTTTGCATTAAGTATATTTGAGAATTATGGATAAGAAATTTGAGTAGATTACGTCATCCTGATTCTGTGGATATAAAGAACGTCCAAAACGAAGATCGTATGAAGAAGTTATGCCTCTTTTATGTTGTAAAAATCAGTAATTATCTGATTTTTCCTAAACGAATTGTGCGCTGTATCGTTTGGAATAGCTATAAGTCTTGTAAAATGTTTTTGAGCATGTTTTTGAAATCATATTATAGTATATGATTTTATTTCATTTTTATCGTATTTTTAATCTCGACCAAAAACAGATTCGTAAAATCTATCGAATCTTAAACGAATTAATCGCGGAACTTTAAGCATTGATTCCTAGAGTTTGGTATACCGGAATTAGATTTCGTCTGCATTTCTAGAATCACCACGACCAAACAAATTAACAGGCGTTTTCCAAAAAAAAATTCAAGACGGAATGATGACACGAGATTTGAGAAACAAGAATTTCAATTTATTCAATTTATGTTGGAAAGTATTATACACATACTTTATTTTCAAATAAATATCTATAAAAAGACAGCAAAGACTTTATAAAAAAAATAATAATAACAATAATAATAATAATAATAATAATAATAATAATAAAGGAAAAATACCGGTAATAGTAAAAAAATGGGGGATATTTTCAAATTTTAGACATGAGAATGGACGTTTCCGGGAATAGACATGCATTCCGCCGAGGTAGCTCCGCGGAGCTCCATGGAATCTACTTTAGCTTCGCAGAATGTCAAAATCGTAAATAAATTAGTGTATTAACAAAAACTCAAGATCCATTCCGCGGAGCTACAGTGGATTCTGCGGAGCTCCATGGAGGTAGCTCCGAGGAATTGATCTTCAGTTTAAAAAAAAAAAAAATCGTCTCCAATGATTCTTTTATGTAATGATCTCTAATTAAAAGACTAATTTTTTTTTCCACCTCACATTCATTCGAAACATTGTCAACAAAAATTCATACTATCAAAATCATTTCTTGAAAATAATTAGTTAGGGGAATGAATATAATCCCCGAAAAATCGATTTGAAAAAAAAAACTGAAGATCAATTCCTCGGAGCTACCTCCGCAGAATGCATGTCTAAACCTGGAAATGTGCATTTTCATGTCTAATTTTTGAAAATACCCCCATTCTTTTACTATAAAAGGTATTTTCCAAAAAAAAAACGCAATGCATTTGAAGCTACCTTTTCTTTCTTTCACAACTCATGTTCCTCACCACATTTTCTCTCATCCCCCCCCCCCCCCCCCCCCGGGCCTCGTTCTTACTCTACTAGAGAAGAGAAGGAAACCGGAGAGCAGTCGGTTGTGGCAGCTCCTTCTTCCCCAACTATCGTCGAGACTCACCACACAAACACCCATGCGACTCGTTGAAGAAGCACCAACCAAACACCCCTGCTGCTACTGCTTTTCTTTTGAGGATTGTTGTCGGAGATGAGGCAAAAAGAACCAAGAAATGCTCGTCGGAGATCGACACCCCCTTGTTGGGAAATTTAGGGTTTGCGGTGGAGATCTAGATTCCAACTTGGATCGTGATATACTTTCCGAACTGATTTTTCTACCCTATGCTTGGATTACAAGAAATTCAACCTAGGATAATCCAAGTGGACACTTAAGTTTCTAGGCACAGAAGATGCAAGCCAATATACTAGAGGATTCTATGAAAGTCTGATGAAAACAAGAGCTTAAGATCGTAACCCTCTTCTTTAAAGGAAGAGTTGTTTATATATTAAATACGATTAGGGTTGGGCCGTCATTAGTTGCTTTGGAGGCTAGTAATGTTAATCCGGATTTAATGAGGATTTAGGATTACCAAAAACTAGCGAGTTTCGTTAGTTTTACCATAATCACCCTCAAGAAATTGAATTTTCCATTTTGTTCCCATATGTAAAACTCGGTGAGGTCTTGGGGCGCTGCCCCAAACCCCGTGGGGGCTCTTCCCCTTTACCCCGCCCGCTGATCTGGCAGCGGGACCCCAGCCAGGGGCTCTGCTCCTTCGACTCCGCTAGGGGTGTTGCCCCTTTGGCAACCCCAAACCCGATGGTGCAACCCCGGACCCCCGACTAGTTGTCGAACCGGCTTCTGATTCAATCTTTTACATGTGTATACTCCGTACAACCCCGTACATATATTATAGTACAAATCATGAAGCCCCTTAGCTCACATGTTGGTTCCAGTTACTTAAAATGACCTGGTGATACTAAAATCACCAACAATCCTCCCCCATTTTAGTGTAACCCTTGGACAAACATAAACTTATAAAACAAACCAAACTAGTACATAATGAAAATATCGAAACGATTGAATTTCCACTTAGTATCATACATTTGCAAATACTCGAGAATTAGGGTTTTCTAAGAATTGAACCCATCAACCCATTTGAATACCAAAAAGCAAAATACATACTAGTTTATTGAATTTCTAGCATAACACAACTTGACACTATTATAAAGTTGTGTGTCCCAAATCTCTCATGATCGTATCAAGGTTAAGTCCACAACCTCTTGAAATGCGGCTACACATCACAATCACGTAGGTAACTTCTTTCCATGTATCTACACATACATTTATCAAAGGAATTATTAAGAAGTTAAACTTCAACCTGGCTAACTTGCAGAACCGCACACATACCTGGGATGAATACTTCATGTGTTCCAATCTATAAGTATGAGCTTTCCAGATTGAATTCAGCTCCTAACATTATATTAGGAGGGAATTAGGTGTCTCATCATTATAGAATTAAATGGACTTTAATCCTATCCCGTTACAGACTTGAGCACTAAGTCTCTTGTCAGACCTTTAGTCAAGTGATTTGCCAAAACATTGTTGTGATTTCACAAACTCAATCGACATCACATCATTCATCACTAATTCTATAATCATACTATGTCTAACACCTAGGTGTTTAGACTTGCAATTATAAACCTGGCTATATGCCTTAGCCAAAGCGACAGCGCTATCGCAATGGATAGAAATATATGTTATCGGTTTGGACCACAAAGGAATCTCATAGACTAAATTCCTTAGCCACTCTGCTTCTTTACCAACAGCTGCTAATGCAACAAACTTAGATTCCATTGTCGAGTTTGTAATGCAAGAGTTCTTCTTGGAAGCCCAAGAAATAGAACCTCCCCTAAGAAGGAATACCCAACCAGCAGTTGAGGAATGGTCCTCTATGTTGGTAATTCAACTTGCATCTGAATGAACTTCTAAAATCGAAGGACTCCCCTAAGTAACTCATACCATAATTCATGGCTCCCTTGAGATACTTAAATACTCTATTCACTGCTTGCCAACATTGAGCACTAGGATTGCTAGTGTACCTGCTCAACTTACCCACAGAAAAAGAAATATCAGGTCTGGTGCTCATCATGGCATACATCAAGCTACCAATAGCCTTAGAGTATTCCAATTGTGAAATGGGAATTCCATTATTTGGCATTAATTTCACACTTGGATCCATAGGAGTACAGAGGAGAACAATCTGTAAAATTAAACCGCTTGAGAATTTTCTCAATATAATGTCATTGAGTCATTACCAATCCTTTGTTCATCCTCTTAATTCTAATTCCAAGAATTACATCAGCCTCTCCTAAATCTTTCATAGAAAACTTGGATGATAGCAATTTCTTTGTTTCATCACCTTGATTTTGGTTGGTACGAAAAATCAACATGCCATCTAAATATATGCAAATGATCACTCCACATCAAATCTACTATAAACACATTTTTCACATTGGTTTGTCTTGAAATCAAAAGCCAAAATCACCTCATCAAAATTTTCATGCCATTGTTTAGGCGCTTGTTTCAGCCCATACAAAGATTTGACAAGTTTACAAACCATATGCTCTTAACCAGGAATAATGAAACCTTCTGGTTGTTTCATGTAAACTTCCTCGTTAAGATCACCATTTAAAAAAAAGGATGTTTTCACATCCATTTGGTGAATAACCAGATTGTGGATACTTGCCAAGGCAACCAACAATCTAATAGTAGAAATACGTGCAACTAGAGCATACGTATCAAAATAGTCAATACCAGGTTTTTGTCTAAAACCTTGAATGACTAACCTGGCTTTGAATTTGTCAATAGTCCCATTGACATTCATTTTCTTTTTGAAAATTCATTTTCAACCAAGAGGTTTACAACCCAGAGGCAAATCAGACAACACCCATGTGTTGTTCTCAAGAATTGATGACATTTCATCGTCAATTGCTTCCTTCCAAAAGGCACTATCATGAGACTCCATGGCCTCTTGATAAGTCTTAGGATCATCTTCAATATTATAGAAATAAGAGTATTCAAGACTAATTTCATCCCTCAAACCTTCTATGAAGTATAGTTGGAAGTCGGATCCGAAATTTTTCGCAATTTGGCCTCTTTTGCTTCTACGAATATCTTGTGGTTCTTGCACGATAACACCATCTTGACTTTCTGAATTTTTCCCTTTATTAGCACCAAAAGTCAGATCCTTAGGCCTTTAAATCGATGAAAACCTCATCTTATCAAAAAATTTATCCAGCGACTCGATAACAGTGTTAATTGAAACCGAATCATTAGGTTCTATTACATAAAAGCTATATGCCTTGGAATGTTCATCATATCCAATGAATATGTAATCAATTCCACGTTCTCCAAAATTTTTCTTTATGGGCTCGGTAAGTTTTACAACTGCCCGACATCCCAAACTCGAAAATAACTAAAATTCGGCTTTTTCTTGAACCAAAGTTCATATGGGACTGTTTTGTTCCTTTTATTTGGAACCCTATTCAATAGATAGTAGGCCATTAACATGGCCTCTCCCTAGAATCCTTCACTCAATCCCGAGTAAGACAACATCAATTTTCCCATTTCCTTTAAAACTCGATTTTTGCGTTCAGCAATACCATTTTGTTGGGGCGTGTAAGGTGTCGTGGTCTCATGAATGATACCCACTGATCGGATGTATATGGGATCCATATATTCACCTACCCTGTTAGTCCTGAGACATTTAACCGAATGCATGATTGCAATTCCACCTCGGTTTTGTATATTTTGAATTTATCTAAGGCTTTATCCTTAGAATGAAACAAATACACATAGCAAAACCGAGTGACGTCATCAATAAAAGTGAATACATGCTTTTTATTTCCCGAAGAAGGAGTGGAGTGAAAATTATAAAGGTCACTGTGTACAAGTTCCAAAACAGCTGAATTTCTAGTGACACTAGGAAAGGGTTGTTTTGTCACTTTTGTAAGCATGTATGTTTTACATTTATCAAATGTCATATCAAAGGCTGGAATTAATCCATCTATTGACATCTCATGCATCCTTCTAAAGTTGACATGACCTAATCTTACATGTCAAAGCATAGATTTATCAACATTAGAAGCAGAAGATACAAATGAAGAATTTTGAACAGGCAATAATTTGTCAACAATATTTAAACGAAACATTCTATTATTTAAATATCCAAAGCCAAAAAACATTCCACCCTTAGACAAACAAACTTATCCGACTCAACAACTTGTTTAAAACCATCAGAATTCAAACAACTAGAGCTAACAAGATTCTTGCGAATCTTGGGAACAAACAAAACATCAGATAACCTAATTGTCTTTCCAGAAGTAAATTCAAGACACACAACACCTACACCACAAATATGAATATTATAATCGTCTCCCATTTTTAGCACCGACCCATCTTCAAGCGGATTTAGTGTTTCAAACATCCGTTTATCCTTGCACACATGGTTTGTTGCTCCAGAGTCGATCCACTAAATAACATCATCATCTTGCACATAGAATGACTCAGGGATAAATGAAACATAATAAACATAATTCTGATTAGAATGATCAAAGTTAGTCAAAAAGTAACCTAATTTAACTTAGGCCGAAGACCCGTTCACTTTCCCAATGGCACCACTATTTCCAGTACCAATGTTGCCTAAATTCACACGATAATCACGCTTGCAATTCCCAACTTGATTGCACCTCCAACAAACCAGATCCTTTCTCTTTTTGTTGGAGTTGCTTTGGACATGTTCCTGCTTACGTTTGCCATGTCCTTTGTGGTTCTGGTTCCTTTGTTTGTTTTCAACCATATGAACCGAGGGGTGTCTAGGTTGAACTTTTCCTTTGGGTTTTTCAGATTTGTCACTTTCCTTCGCACGAAGAGATTCATCAATATGAATGTGACTTGCAAGTTGAACCAATCACAGTTCCTCCTTTTGATGTTTCAAGTTATGTTTGAAGTCTTTCCAGGATGGAGGCAGTTTGTCAATGATAGTGGACACATCAATGGATTCATCCATATTCATACGGTACAATTTAAACTAACCGTATATGCCAAGGATTTCATTTTACTGTTCAGTGAGATACCTTGAATCATCCATCTTATAATTATTAAAGTCATTGACCAGAAACTTCTTGCTAAAAGCATCCTCAGTAATGTATTTCAGTTCAAGAGTGTCCCACAACTCCTTGGCACACAAGGCTTCACTATGGATATGAAATAAAGCATCAGACATACTGTTCAGAATGTGACCTTTGCAGATGTAGTCATCATTGTCCCACTTCTGTCTCTTCAGCCGCCTTAACATCACCTTCCACAGGCTCTGCTAGTCTTGGAGTAGTCAGCACGTATGCTACTTTCAGAGTGGTCAGCATGAAGTGCTTCTTTTTCATCCAACGCCTGAAGTCGACGCATTCAAACTTCTCCAACTTCGCAAACTTAGTGGTCATCTCGCGGATTGATCCACGCATCTCCAGGAACAGAAATTATTAGTTTGAATGTTCGGAAATTTAGGGTTTGTGGTGTAGATCTGGATACCAACTTGGATCATGATATCATTTTTCTAAAATGGTATTTCTACCCTATGTCTAGGTGACAAGAAATTCAGCCTAGGATAATCCAAGTGGACACTTACGTTTCTAGGAACAGAAGATGTAAGCCAGTATACTAGAGGATTCTGTAAAATTCTGATGAAAACGAGAGCTTAAGATAGTAACCCTCTTCTATAGAGGAAGAGTTTTTTATATATTAAACACGAGTAGGGTTTCATTAGGGTTGGGCCGTCATTAGTTTCTTTGGAAGCAAGGAATGTTAACCCGGCTTTAATGAGGATTTAGGGTTACCAAAAACTAACGAGTTTCGTTAGTTTTACCATAATCACCCTCAAGAAATTGAATTTTCTATTATGTTCCCATATGTAAAATTCGGCGAGGTCTTGGGGAGCTGCCCCAAACCCCGCGGGGGCTCTGCCCCTCAATCCCGCCCACTGACCCCAGCCAGGGGCTTTGCCCCTTGGACGCTGTAATGGGCGTTGCCCCTAGACCCCGCCAAAGGGGCGCTGCCCCTTTGGAAACCCCGGACACGTCGTCGAACCGGATTCTGATTCGATCTTATACATGCGTGTACTCCACACAACCCCGTACATATATTAGAGTACAAATCATGAAGCCCCTTAGCTCACATGTTGGTTCCAGTTACTTAAAATGACATGGTGACACTAAAATCACCAACACCCCTTCCCCTCACCTGCGTGTTTTGCTGCCAAATAAGTCAAGAGGCTGCTAGAAACAGCCCCTCGCCAACACTCCCTTCACTTTTTCCTTCCTCGAAAATTGTCTAGCATCGGTGGTTTTCTCTTGGTCTATCTTGTTGTTGCTTCCATTAAACCTACTTCTCCGATCAGCAGAGGACCAAATTCTTTCCCTGCTCGTTTACATTCCTTTTCGGAAAGAAGAAGGTCAGCCAAGAGCTTTCGGAGCAGCCCATGCCGGCCTGGTGGTCGACGACGGCCTTGTTGACTTCGTTCCCTTTTTCTTTCTGGAGTTGGTAAAGGCCGGAGGCCCTCTCCTTCATTTCCTTTACTGTCGGCGACGAGATAGGCACCGACGAGGGTTTGCCGGAGATTGATGTCACCCCTCCTTGCAATTTTTTCAACCACCATCAGACTCCCTTCAGTAGAGGACCAAATTCTTTCCCTGCTCGTTTACATTCCTTTTCGGAAAGAAGAAGCAGAGGACCAAATTCTTTCCCTGCTCGTTTACATTCCTTTTCGGAAAGAAGAAGGTCAGCCAAGAGCTTTCGGAGCAGCCCATGCTGGCCTGGTGGTCGACGACGGCCTGGTTGACTTCGTTCCCTTTTTCTTTCTGGAGTTGGTAAAGGCCGGAGGCCCTCTCCTTCATTTCCTTTACTGTTGGCGACGAGATAGGCACCGACGAGGGTTTACCGGAGATTGATGTCACCCCTCCTTGCAATTTTTTCAACCACCATCAGACTCCCTTCAGTTTGCTACACTTGTTCATTCTTTCTTCATCAATCGGACATATGATAAACCCACCCCTATTATTTGTATCAATTGCATCTCCCCCAACCTCACGATTGATGTAACACCATCAAACCACCGGAGCTTCCAGATCGTAGCTTTCTATTCACGATTTTTGTCTGCTTCTCCGATCAGACATGAAAACGGGGACCCTTCTGCTTTCGTTTGAACTAATTAACCCAAATAACCCCATTTATACATTTTAAGCAATTTAACCCCTCCTTTTGGGTACAGCATAAAAAACAACCCTCCTTTATTATGCTGACCCAAAATGACCTCCATCTATTTACGTTATGACCAGATCAATCCATCTTTTGTGATAATGTGACCAAACAGCCCCCAATTCAATTTTTCAAGATATAAAATGATCCCTTTTGATTTAAAACATTTTAAGAATAACCCCTTTAGTTTATTTATTATAAAATAGTTTCGAAAGTGTTTCAAAGATCAAGAATTGTCGAATTTCGGTTTTTCACAAAAAGCAAGCCTAGATCGAGATCATGCATCGAAAGTGAGTTTCTACTTTCTACTGCCCCTCTTATACGGATTTAATATTTGGGGGAGAATATATGTGTTTCTATTAAAGTGTTGATGATTTTCAAGTTTTATGCACAAAATAGCATAATCACATAAGTTATAGTAGAATGCAATAAATGATATAATTATCCCTCATTATGATATGTTAATTAATAATATTAAAAATAACAAGATTTCGAAAATATTGATATAATAACACAAGTTAAGATAAAAAGTCATAAAAATGTTGATATTATATGTATAATTTAAAGTATCTCATGGAAGTATGAAAAGATATTAAAATGACCCAAAATATTATTCGCGTATGAAATGAAAGTACATTGTCATAAGTTGTGGAAAGACCAAGTTTACGAAATTATATAATTATTAGTTAAATTATCAAATTTAACTTTTAAAATATATAAGTTATGTAAAAATAAATGTGAATTTTTTAATATATTTTTATATTAAATATAAAAATATAACTCATTTTACCGTGTTATGGATTTTATTGCAATAAATAACATGATTGGCTTTAGAACTTAAGGAACGGTATTTACAAAATATTACATTGTATTAATTACATGAATTATAAACATTATGGAAATTGTTGGTTTCTCGTTGGTTGAAACCTGAAAAATGTTATAAAAGCAGCTGTTATGATGCCTAAATTTCGTTATAACAGACAATAGAAATTTGGAAATCCATTAAGTCTTGTGTATCTCAAGTACTAAAAGACTTCAATCAAATATTTTTCCTAAACAACAAAATAATAAATATTCAAAAATCTTATAACGGATATTTTAGGGCTAGGATACCTAGACACATCGTTAGGATCCAACACTTTAAGGTCTCTTTGTAGGTTGTATATTTTTTCTAGAGCTATATGAGTTAGGTTCGTTTCCTAAGCCATTGGGGCTATGTTGATGGTATGCTAAGACTGTGTCCTGGTGGAAAACTCTTTATTTTCATAATCGTTAATCCGAAGAGCACGACTAACGACAAGTACAAGTGTCATGTTATTGACCTTACATGGTTCGACCACCTGCCTGTGAGTTGCTAGCTACAACTACGTCTGACGAGACTGATTTTGGCGTTAAAGTTAGTCCCATTGAACATTCCATGTGTTATAACAGGGTGAATGACTTAACATGCCGAATTAAGGTGTCAATGTAAAAGGGTGGTGTCATATGTTCGATTATGATTTCCTCATAAAATCCCAGTTTTGGTTTTTTATCGGATAGAATTGACATTTTGTTTATACGATGGTTTTGTTCACTTTTTGGCCGATTCTAGCATAATTTAGGTGAAGTTATCAGATTCTAGCATAATTTAAGTGGAGAAGAATCGTCATACAACATTGTGTCATCGTGGGTCGTTTGACCAAGAGTGCCAACTTTTTGGCCATCCGAGAGAGCTCTTCGACCGCAAGGTTGGCCGATGTGTCTGTTCGGGAGTGGTTAAGAAAACCCACACAAACTAGCTGATTTGAATAAGTGAGCAGTTAAGGGTTGTTGGGAGTATCAGTCGTTCCTCAAAAAGTCACATGTGGAGTGGTTGCATTACGCATATCCGTCCTGGAATACGGGTTATGAAGTTTAGATCTGATCGGCTTCCGGTTTCAGGAAGTATATTGCTAGAGTTGATTTTGTGATTGTAGTTTTGATAGTTCCAGGCTTTGTGGTTTTCACTAGAGGTTAGGTCTTATCGTTAGGTAGTTGTGGGATATGTTGGCATTGTATGTGATTGTCTGTATCAGTTATATAGATGACGATCATGTTGTGAGTCGCCTTGTTTTCGAGTGAAGGATTTAATAGTAGTGAATGGTGTGACATCCCCAATACCACGACCCGAAAAGACCGATTTATTTATGCTTAATTTTAAAAATCAGAGTATCTTTTAAGGAAATACGTTGTGGAATTTGTTCCCCAAAACATGATAAGATATTATCAAATCATTTCCGAGGAAATGTATTTTTAATCATTTTAAAACTTTGGGATGTCATTGTCAATAAAAAAACATAAGCATAAACAGAACTTACATTCATTTACACTATTGATTTTACATCTCCTTTAATCTCTCAGTGTAACGTAGCTTCGTATTGACACCTATGATAAAAATAACTAGAGTGAGTCAGGTTGGGAAACCTGGTGAGTGCATAGGGTTTTTAACCCACAATAATAAAGTTATTGTGTTTTATCATCAAACAATTAACCCAATTACCCATCCCCATTATCTTCTTTATCTCTTACGGATATACCCTAAGAATCATCTATCACTCATTCCTAAGGATTCATCCTAAGGAATAGGCACGAAGTCACATCGTCGCCAGGGTTTATACAACAGGCACTAAATCCATAGCTACCATTTATCGACAATATTATTTACAGAAGTCCACCTACAATACATGTCAATGGGTTTTTAGAGTACATATGATGAAGATATAGTTTACAACACCTACAGGTTGAGAGCCTGCTAGTGTTCCACGGACCGTCTAGAATAGTCCATGGTTGTCATCCATACTCTATTGAATGACGGGGCCATCACTTGGATCATCGCTTGGGTCATCACTTCGCACATCGCTTCTCACCATATTTTACCACTCATATATCATCGCTCATCATTTATCTCATCTTTAATCTACCTATCTTTTAACCATCATAATTATAGGTAGATATAAAATACATATACAATTTAAATCATTAAAAACCTGTACAAATCATTCATTCAACATCCATCACAAATAAACAAACAATATATATTCACAGAGCACGCATTTTATATAAAATACTATATATCTATGTCTAAGATGAAAGTGACTATACAGTCACTTGATAAGATGGCGATTGGACAACACTTCGTCCCTAAAAACAATATTGTTCGATGAAACCGAGATGTTTTCTCAAAAAACCGGGCTTCACGCGGACAGAGTTTCGGCTCGAAAACACTTTTTCCTGGGATCTTCAGGCTTCGAGACTTGCTTCGGGTATTAGGGATGATATAATAGTCATGGGGTAATTTTTTCAATATAGAAGAAAGTATAGGGGAGAGAAAATGAAAGTTGTAAACAAAATTCAGAAGGCATGCTTTCTACTTATAGGGGGTTGGCTCCCAAATGCAGACACGTTCTGGTTGGTGCGTGGCTTCGGACATGTCAAGATGTGATATACGTGTCCACTGCATGCAAATGCAGGGCGTTCCCTCGAACGCAACGCGTTCCCTTCGGATAAGCTTCAAATTTTGTGCCTAGAACATAAAAAATTCATATCTTTTGCATACGAATTGCATTTTTGACGTTCTACATATCCACGCGTAGGTGAGATTATACTCTACAACTTTTGTTTAGACTCCGTCGACTAATTTTGAGTTCATTTTTAATATTATATTTTTAACAGGCCGAAACAGGAAAAAGTCAGTTAAAAATTCATAACTTCTTCATCCGACGTCTATTTTCGTCTGTATTTTTGTTGTTAAACTACTATCGATGAGATCTTTGATTCTCGTTGAGGTTGTGTCGGCTAAAAATCACTTGATCTATAATTCGATTTCCGGGTTGCATACTGCTAGTCCGAAACTTGGAAAAACCATAACTTCCTCATATAAAGTCAAATTTGAGCGTTCTTTTGATGCACGCTTTCAGTTTAACGAAGACTACAATTTTCGTTTAGACCACTAAGACTAAAAATCGTTTTATCGTAAATTCACTATTTACGTTACACAACGTCGTGCCGGTTCTGTCGCGAAACTTCAACAGGTCATAACTTCTTCATAACTTGGATTTCGGCGTTCTTTATATATCCGGAATCCTTGTCACGACCACTACAACTTGGTTAAGATTATTCATTCTAAATAATCTTCTATCAAAAAGTCATTTTCGAAGCTTATCGTCTCTAAATTGACTATCCCAGATCTGCGGGCGTTGCAAATGGTCAAGAATTCTGTTTCCCTGTGGTATTAGCAAGGTAATATAGGGTTGGAAGGATTCTGATGAGTTCAAAACTCTTAGATTGTTTAGATCTTTCACAAGTACGATAAAAGAATTCTAACAGTTAAGAATAAATTAAGAACGAACATAGAACAGAATCAAATATGAGCTTATGATTCAAAACAGAGGCATACCTCAGCAGAGCTCGATGAAGAACTTCCGCTGTAGAGGCGAGCTAGGGTCTACAAGCTATGAAAACAAAAACAATAAAAGCCTATCTTCTAAGTCTGCATGTATGCAACTTATATACTAAACCCTAATGCAAAATAATGCACGGCTGGACAGGCCCAATACCGGCAACTAAACTAGGCTATGGACCGAGCCCATGACGCAATCCAATAGACTCAACAATCTCCCCCTTTGCGTCAAATGAGGTGAGAGATTATTTCTTCTGAGCAGGTCTCACCGTCTTTATAACTTTAAACAGTTTAGGAATGATGGCGAGAAGAGTCTGTCGGAATAGAATGTACCACCGCAGCATGTCGACGAACAACTTTTTATCAGCAACACTATTCTGGTCGCACCTTTGTATGATCTCCAAGATATGCTCAAGACAAGTCGTCGAGAAAAGGTGTTTGACAACAAGAGTGAACATCCACTTTTGACCTTCGCCCCTGAGAAACATTACTGTGTGATACGTGGAATCAATATTCCCCTTGATCATGGAATTAACATTGCCAGCTCTGCCCATCGGTTTGATCGTTGGTCGCCTGTGTATGGCAGATGCAATTTCCTGGTCCATCTTCGCTACGTCATGTATGTAGCAAACAAGCATACGCTTGACATGATCAATAATCGGCTGATACTTCTGAGGATTTGATAGAAGAATGTTGTTGAGGAGTATCCAATCATGGGGGTTGAGGTTCAGTAGATCAGCAAGGGAAAAGTGGTGAATTGAGCTTTCGATTCCTCTAGTCACTCTGAACTTGACATTGATGAATTTCCATGCTGAATAGGGCTTCATCACCTTGACGGTGGTTATCTTCTTCGAACTCCATGTCTGGTATTGAGGTTGAGAGAACTCCAAGTTAAATTCTAACAAATCCCTATCTACCTTCGGGTCTGGAGATGGAATGACAGCAGTTGAGTTGAAACAATGGAAGACGAATGCATTTCTAGTGACTGGCATGTCGAACTGCCCATCCCTGGAGTTGTCAAGGCTGAATGACATTATCGGCTCGAGCCATAGAACAGCTGGCTCGTCAATCGCACACCTCTGAAGCAAATCTTTAGTCTATTCAGGGAACATGGACTTTTTCTTTTCTAGGAGCTCCGCCTCCTTTCGCTTCTGTTCTAGCTTAGCTCGCTCCTTCATTAACATTTCTTCAGTTCGTTTTTATGAAGAATCAACCTTTGGGACAGGCTTTCTGAGAACTTCAAAGTAGACATCATCTTCGTTGTCGGTATCATCTTCACCGATTTTCTTCTTTTTCTTATCCTTGGTACTGACCGAAGCTTCATTACGCTTCGGTTTAGCAACTGGTTTGGAGCTAGATGGAGGAGGTTGGTTCGTCTCTTCTTTCTCTTCCTTGAACTCTTTCTCTCCCCCTTGTTGCGGTTGGACCCCAGTCACCGGAACACCCTCAATACGGCTGAGGACGTCTAGTGCCGGTCGGAGCTTGTCTGCCAAATGTCTTCGGGTGGTGATAGTAACAAGTGAATCATGACCTTCAATTAGATGAAGAAGGATGGAGTGAACTTATGCAGCAGAACTCCTTATAGCTTCCTTCTCTGATTTGAGGTCATCAATCTCAGCATGAGCAGATCGTAGCTTGTGTGTTTACAATTTAAGCTGATTTGTGCGTCTGGCAAGCTCATCCATAATCCCATTCTCCATAGCTAAGTCCGCTTGTAATTGAGATAAGCGTTCGTTAACATTAGCATGGAACGCTTCATTCGCCTGTTGAATAGCAAGGCATGCTGCTTCAACCTTCGAGCACTCAGACTGAAGAGTCTGTTGAAGAGTTTCTACAGAAGAAGTAACTGTAGCAGCATTCTTGGCAGCAGCAACCTGCAAAGAATCTAAAAAGATGTGAGCCTGGGAAACTAGTTTATCGACTTTTGCGGTCGCTTCCTTGCACTCTTTGGTAGAGGCATCAACAGCCCGAGAGGCCTGTTGACACTGAGAAGTGGAGGCTTCAATAGCCTTGGCTGCAACAGTTAAGGAGGCTGAATGTTCAGCAACAACTGAAGTGAACAGAGCCTTCAACACAGCATCTGAATAAGCGCCTAAGGAAGAAGAGGAAAGCAGTTGATCCAGCTTGTGGTTTACTGCTTTGAGATGACGTTTGGTGATAGGCTCGTCATCATCATCCTCACTCTGTACTCGATAAGGACTGAAGTATGTGGAGTCAAAATCCAAGTCCTCACCGCCCAAAATTGGGGTTGTTTCTGTAGAAGGTGTTGGTGATAAGGATTTTGAAGAAGCGGGAGGTTCGGTTGTTAGAGGTGGTTCGGTTGTAAAGGTAGGTTCGGTTTACAGGTGGTTTGGGAATAGTGAAGGTAGGTTTTGTAGTGGTGGTGGAGGTTGTATCTGTGAAGATGGGAGTGGGGATAGGTATTGAAGTGAAGGGTTGAGAGGTGGTTGTTTGAGAGATAGGAGGGATAGAAGCACGAATTCTAACAGGTGGAGGTGAAGGAGGTAAAGAACGAACCGGAATTTCTGGAGTAGGGGAGTGAGGTGGAGTATCCCCTCGGCCCGAAGCCTCTTCATCAGAACTTTCGTTCTAAGAGTCTGAAGATGGAGCGTTCTTGTGCTTTGGAGGAACTTATTCTAAATCCGACTCGCTTGAGGATTGAAGAATAAGTCTCCTGGCTGGATTCTTCTGCTTTTTGGGTTGTGGTTGAGAAGGATCAAGTTTATCAGTTTTCCTCTTCTTGGGGGTCTGCCCCTTGGATGGTTTTGTTACTGGTCCCTCCTTCTGCGATTCAGGTTTCTTGCCCCTTTTAGCTGGTTTATCAGCTTCTTCAATGGAGTGAAGCATTGTAGGAGTAAGCTAACGTGGACCTACAGACTTACGTTTTCTGTACTGTTGAAGAAGATTGCTTGATGCTGAGATAGAACCAAGAGTTGTTTCAGGAATAGAGCCGATGTACGAAAACTTTGTGGGGTCAGTGACGATGATCTTCGTCGTATGAAAGGTGGCGATTGAAGAAAGCAAGGAATCCGCCATTATTGGGACGCGATTGCGATCCATTTCCCACTTGGTGATAATGGTCCAGAAACGCCCACAAGAAATTTTTTAGTGCTTTGACGAAGAAAGTAGACTTTGAACCAGCTGCTGCCAAATTATAGACCCATAGTCAAGGTTGAGCCCGCTGTACAACCCATACAACACCGTCATGAAGGCCTTGCTAGCACCGCCAGAACCAGCACTTCGCTCAGATAAACCCTTGAATAAGAGTGTGAATAGGCCATTCCATTGAGGAGGAAGACAGGACTTCTTGAACTTCGTGACGGTTGTTAGGGTTTTAGTATACCCCATCTGATAAAACATGCTGAACAGTTGGGCAGTGGTAATGGAGTCAGGGTTTACCAGAGACGGATCTTGTGAGAGACCGATTAGGGCACATAATCGGCTCTTGGAGATAGAGACCTTCTCATCGTGAAGCTCGAAGTGGATACGCTCATTGGCTTTGTCGTAGAACGTCGTAGTGTAGACATGGGATAAGAATGACATAGGCATAATTTTAACCTTTGTCAGTGCATCGACAAGTGGTGAGTATTTGAGATAGTCAACCACATATAGAATATACAGCTCATAAACGAAGGGAGTGAGATCGATGATTAGGTTTTGTTGGGATTTTATTGTGAGGAGGGGTTGACGAACTGAGGTATCATGAACAGATGAAGATTCTGCCAATGTAGGAGCTTGAGAATGATGATGAACAGTTACAGAAAATAGGCGGGTTTCTTTGAGAGCTTTTTGGAACTGATAAAGGTTGAGAAAGTACTGTTCCAATTCCTTTTATACGTACAAGGAAGAGAGAGAACAATCCGGCTGAAATCTTGGATTATCTCTAAAATCGCGCCTGAATTGATGTGAGAACAATTGGCGTGCCGAAGATGACGCAGGAGAGAGAAAAACGTTTCCCCTTTTTCACGCCTTTTGATAAAAATCACCTTTTTCAAATCGCCAAACCGTTTGAATTTCTGCTGAGTCAGCAACCTTTTCATCCCAATCGTTTCACCTGATGACACTTGAGTGTTTGTGTCTTGATAATCTGTGTAAAACTTGGAGTTTTGGAAAATTAAAATTTTCATGCAAAGGGTGTAAAAGATAAAAAAAAAAATAAAACTATTATTTTGGGATTTTCTGTGATGTCATATGTAGCCATGAAACAATTGATTCTGGGCAAAAATCACTTCCTTCAAAGTCAAGAGAGACATTGAAGTGCTTACTTGGTTTCCCATGAAATAACGATCAATAACTTGTTCAGAAGTTTTGAAAGGCATCTTTTAAAGGATAAAGTGGGTGGCTTTCGCTTCAACTCATAATTTCGATACTTAACATCAGATCAAAATAGAATGAAGTACTTGTGAGATCATTATGATTTGTTGAGCAAGTAGGTGAGAAATAATTTATAGTGACAAGAGGGTTTAAGAAATCTCAAAAAAAAAATAAACTGAATCTTTTAGGGTTAGAGACACCTTGGTGAAAGGCAATCTCATAAAGATTACTCAAAAAGAAAAAGAGATTTTATTGGGTAACAAGTAATATCTTGAATTGTTGAATTCACCATCAATTCATTAGTGGTGTTGAATTTTGGGTTTCACTTAGTACATAGTGGCATGAAACTAAGATCATGAACGCAGATTTTGTATAACCATAAACCTTAGTGGTTAAAACTGAGAGTCTTAGGGTTATATTGATGAAGCGAAATATAATGGAGAAAGCGGATGGAGATGGTTTAAGAAACAAATGTACCTCTGCTTATTAAAGAAAAAAGGGTCCAAGCAGACAACTCTAAACTCAGTTTGAGTAGAGTAAGGTAGCTCATGATTAGAGTGAAGTTGACAGCCTGGATTGGGAAAACATGATTGGTGTTGATCATGTTATTAAGGCTTCACTCAGAATCAGTTGAGGCTTGAGTCTACATACAGCAGCATGCTTCTAGGGACACCTAACTAAAAAAATTTACCTGCCGTAGATGCGTCAATGAGAATCACACTTAGACAAACATAAAAACGTTAGAAATAGGGAAAATAAAATAAAAAAAACAAAGAAAATATTTTTGGGTTTTTATGAAAATTGAATAATTGAAAAAAACAAAAAAAATATTTTTGGGATTTTATTAGTAGAAAAGAAGAAAAAAATATACAAAAGAATACCCTTGAAACGCCTTAAAAAAATCAGCAAGCTCAGAAGGACCGAACCCAAAATAGACCGAACGCTCGGTTCATTTCGGTTCATGGAACAACTTCACCCGAAATAGACCGAATGCTCGGTTCGATTCGATTCATATAGGTTCGCTCTATTTCTCTTGTTACCTTTATGAGAGCGAAGGCGATTTCGGTACTGACTCGGCTTGCATCATTCCTAGGCCTTGTAAGATCCTATTGAAGCTTGCTTCAGGTAAAGCCTTTGTGAATATGTCTGCCAGTTGATCAGTCGTTCTTACGAAGTGAATTTCGATGTTGCCATCTTCGACATGATCCTTGATGAAGTGGTACCTCAGTGCGATATGCTTTGTCTTCGAGTGTTGCTCCGGGTTGTGATAAATTCTGATTGCTCTTTCAGAGTCACAGTATAGGGGGATTTTATTCATGTTTAAGCCATAATCCCGAAGTTGACTTTGTATCCATACGACTTGAGATGTAGAAGATGCTGCAGCAATGTATTCGGCTTCTACAGTGGATAACGAAACACAAGTTTGTTTATTTGATTGCCAACTGACTAATTTTCCATCCAGAAATTGACATCCTCCTGTGGTGCTTTTTCGATCCAATCCACAGCCACCCAGATCAGCATCTAAAAATGCTTGTACAAAGAATCCGGAGTTGGCTGGATACCATAGACCTAGAGAGAAAGTTCGCTTTAGATAGCGAAAGATGTTTTTCACCGCTTGAAGATGAGGTTCTCGTGGGTTGGCCTGAAATCGAGCACAATAACAGACTGAGAACATGATATCAAGTCTACTGGCTGTGAGATACATCAAAGACCCGATCATCTATCGATAAAGCGTTGTATCAGATGCTGGTTTCTCCAATGATGGTGTGAGTTTCGTTCCAAAAGCCATCAATACTTTTACCTTGGAGTCTCCCGTCATTCCAAACTTGGTGAGCAAAGTCTTGGTATATGCTTCCTAATTAATAAAAATGCCTTCGGGTCCCTGTCTGATATTCAATCCATGAAAGAAATTAATTGGACCCATTGAGCTCATCTCAAACTTAGTTTCCATCAACTATCTGAATTCAGTTGTTAAGCTAGGATTCGTGGAGCCAAAGATGATGTCATCAACGTAAATTTGGACTATCATAAGGTGGCTACCTTCTCGCTTACGGAAGAAGGTTGGGTGAACCGAACCTTGTTTAAATTTAGACAATTTTAAGAAACGAGTAAGAGTTTCATACCATGCTCTGGGAGCTTGTTTCAGGCCATAAACAGCTTTGTCGAGGATATAGCAGTGATTAGGATACTTCTCGTTCACAAATCCCGGCGGTTGCTCAACATATACGGTTTCTTCAAGTTCACCATTAAGGAAGGCACATTTGACGTCCATCTGATAGACTTCAAAGTTCTTATGAGTAGCGTACGCTAGAAAGATACGAACAGATTCCAATCTAGCCATTGGAGCGAAGGTTTCTTCATAATTGATTCCCTCTTCGTGACAATATCCTTTGACCACCAGCCTAGCTTTATTACAAATAACATTTCCTTCTTTGTCCATCTTGTTTCTGAACACCCATTTGAGACCGACAACCGAAGCATCCTTTGGTATTGGAATAAGACGCCATACCTTGTTTCGTTCAAACTCATTTAGCTCATCATGCATGGGTTGAACCCAGTCTAAATGATCAAGAGCTAAATTAACAGTCTTTGGCTCGATTTTGGACACGAATGAATTGAACATACAAAACTCGACTTTTGAAAATAGAGCATTCTGTTTCGCTTTGATTTCAGATCGTGTCAACAACTTTTCAGAGGATTCCCCAATAATTTGAGTCTGGGGATGATCTTTCGTCCATTTCACAAGTGGAGGAAAATTTGGATCATAGATGGGATCCAATTCAGCATTGACTTCTTCTTCGAGTTTAGACAAATTGTCATCTTCACTAACTGTTTTCTCCCCCTCGAAGAATGATTCCTGTTCAGGACAAGCATTTGTACCTCCTTCATTTGTTGGAGTTTCAGTGGAGGTGGATGTATCTGTGGATGAGTCCTCCCCCTGGAAAGAAGAACCTTGATCATGATGAGGAGAAGAACCCTCCCCCTCGACAGTAGGATGGTCACTAGAAGGTTCGCTTCCGTCTGCACTTTCGGTTCCTTTGGATTGATCATCAGCCATTTTTCTAGCAGCATTATCTATAACTTGTTTTATGTTGTCAACTTTGTTGTCTTTCGCAGTTGATTCTGATTCAATTGCTTTTTGAGACTCATCAAACAAGAGCATGAATTGGTCGAAAATATTTGAGATGGAGATAGTAACCTGACCATTCTTTGGAGTTCAAGGAGTAACCCAAGAAAATTCCTTCGTCTGCCTTAGCATCGAACTTGTTTCGATTATCTTTGGAGTTGAAAATAAAGCATCTAGAACCAAACACATGAAAGAATTTCACGTTTGGTTTTCGATTATTCAGAATCTCGTAAGGAGTAATGGAGAACTTCTTATTCAAGTAAGATCGATTTTGGGTATAGCATGCAGCCGCAATTGCATCAGCCCAGAAGTATAGTGGCAGGGATGCAAAGCATAACACGGTACGAGCAGCTTCACACAAGGACCGATTTCTCCTTTCAACAATGTCGTTTTGTTGTGGAGTATAGGGGGCTGAGAAATTGTGAGTTGTCCCCTTTTCAGCAAGAAAGCTTTCAAAATCTTTGCTTTTGAATTCCAGGCCATTATCGCTCCTTATATTACGAACAATCTTTCTGAGTTGCGTTTCTGTCTGTTTAATGAAGAGCTTGAACTTTGTTACAGCTTCAGAGTTTTGCTTGAGAAAGAAGGTCCATGTGAACCTTGAGAAATCGTCTACTTGAGAAAGAAGGTCGATGGACGATGGACCACATAGATCAATATGCAGTAACTCCAATGGTTCTATTACCTTAGTGTTGATTATTGAAGGATGGATCCGCCGACTCTGCTTTCCCATTTCACATGCTGCACATAGATGTTCTTTATCGAATTTCAGAACTGGCAGCCCTCGAACATGATCGCCCAAAACTAATTTGTTGATGTCTTTGAAGTTTAGGTGAGAGAGCCTTCTATGCCATAACCAACTTTCTTCGGAGTGCGCCTTTGAAAGTAAGCAGATTGCTGGTTTACCTCTTATCGGATTGAGGTTCAGCGGATACATTTCTCATTTTCACTTGGATCTTAATAGAACATTGCTAGACTTCTTCTCGACAATTTCTGAGCCTTCATCATCGAATGATACTTTTAACCCGGTACCAACCACCTGCTGTGATACACTGATGAGATTGTGTTGGGGCCCTTCAACGTATGCAACCTTCCTTATGGAGAATTTGCCGTTTGTGATCATTTCGTAGTCTTTAATAGTTCCAAAAGAGTTGTTGCCATACTTTACAATACCGCCATCTTTTAGAGAGCGAAACTCCCTTAGTTCCTCCTTCCTTCGTGTCATGTGATGCGAGCAGCCACTGTTAATGTACCATTCTTCGTCAAACTGCTCGTCGCGTATAACCTGCAAAAAATTAAACAGATTTATTAGGAACCCAAAGTTTCTTGGGTCCTTGTGAGCCTTTTACAGGACATGGTATAGTAAGAGAAATATCAACCATATATGTGTGTTTAATTAAAGATGTTTCATCTTTTCTTTTGATAGTGAAAACTTTAATTTTTGTTGACTTAGGAGGGCTAGGGCTTTTGACCGAAGGACTTGAATTTAGGGATTTGGAATTAGGAGAGACGTTAGGTTCTTGGTTTTTGTGATCAGTCTTGTAGGCTAGAGGACCGAAACCTTTATTTCGGTTGGAGTTGGATGAGGGGCCGAAACTTCTCTTTCGGTTGGAGTTGGATGAGTGACGGAAACTCTCCTTTCGGTTGTTTATGGATGAGGGACCGAAACTCTCCTTTTGGTTGTAGTTGGAAGATGAACCGAAACCACCCTTTCGGTTGTTGATGGGTGATGGACCGAAACCGCTCTTTCGGTTGTATTCACTTGATGGACCGAAACTACCCTTTCAGTTGCAATATTTTGAAGGACTGAAACCGCTCTTTTGGTTCTTATTGTAACTGTGCTTCTGGTTCCTTGAGTTTTCCTCCAATTTAGACTTTCTTTCAATCCTTACAAAATCAGGATGTTCAGAGTTCCAAAATCGTTTTCTTTCAAAGAGATTCTTCTTGTATCTTACGTTCCGTTGATGCTTTCGATCGGTGACCTGTTTGGGATTTCTATGAATGTTGGCCTTTTTTTTAGACGCATGAGCACATCATTCACTCCTTGTTGAAGAAGTGTCACTCGTAGTTTTCATCTGTTCATCCACATATGGTTTAGTTCCACTTGTGCTCGACACATCGTAATTTGTAGGCTCATTTAGTGGTTCAGGTATATATCTACCTCTCACTCTCCATGAGGTTTTCTGAGAGAGACCCTTCATCTCGTCTGCGTTATCGATTGGGGCTGACCAAAAGTATTCATCACATCCACCAGCATTGTCTTCTTCTACCATCGCAGTTAACTCTGTAGTTTGTTGTGGAGTGACCCCCGGCACAGTGTAAACTTGATTTGGGGTAGTTTGAACTTTTTGGTACACAACAACTTTAGCTTTGAGAGTTTTGGACTTGTCGGTAGAGGAACGAGCAAACTCAACAGAGTTTTCAGAAATGAGTTTCTTATTGGACTTTGGTTCATTCTTGGCTAATTTGGAACACTCTACCAAATCTTCTACATAAATTTCACTCATATCATCGTCCTCATTAAGTTCAGATGTATTTTCAACATCAATTTTATTATCTGAACTTAAGTTGGCATTCAATGAGTCAAATTTTTGTATAGTTTCGGCCCTCAGTTTCAATCTGTCATTTTCATCTAGTAGATTTTTGAGCATGTCCTTGTGGTCCTTGGACTTTATGTAAGATTCAATTTTGTCCAGACCAATCTTATATGCTGGAGACACTTCGTCAGAGGACACAACACTTTCACAGTTGTATGCTTCTGCATCGATTTCATCCTCCTTTAATTCAAGGAAAGGTAAAATCATACGATGAATTTTCTTCCTTATTTCACAATCAAGATGCAACTGAGTAATGTTAAAATAAAGCCTCTTAGCAATTAAACAAAAAACATTTCTCTGTTTGAGAAGTTTAAGATTGTCTCTTTGCAAATAAATAGAATCATCTTTTGATCTAATTAATTCCTTTTCCTTTTGCTCAATCCACATTCTTCGTTCCTCACTCTTTGAAGCAATCCTGTTGATTTGATCATTTAGGTTAGAATTGGTGACACGGGTTTGGGTGAGACTGCTACTTATGCTAGAGAATTTAGACTTCAAATTATTTAATTCCTTTTCATAATTATTAGCAGGTATTTTTAGAGAAGCAAGAATATCTTGTACCTTTTTTATCAACTCATCGCATTCATTGATCTGAGCACTGATTGGCTTGGCAACGAAACATTTGTCCTCTCGCTCTCTTTCTTCTTCCACTCCCCCATCAGTTGTGTATCCTCTCATTTGGGACACACCCTCGGTCACTGCAAAACATCTTCCCATTGACTGTTCTGCTTTTTCCATCATCGCTTTTCCATGAGTTGGCTTCCTAACTTCATCATCCTCTGAATCTGTGGACCAGACTTCCATACCTCCAAACTCGTCACTGTTGGTTGAACCCTGCACAATTAAAGCATTCATTGTAGAGCTATTAACAACATACTTCCTTTTCTTTATCTCCTCCAATCTTCTCAGGAGGCTCGCTTCCTCATCATCTTCTCCTGTCTTCTCTTCTTTCTTTCTCAGCATGCAGTCTTTGGCAAAATGATTTTTGCCTCCACAGTAATGACAATCAAATCCTGAGTCGCCTCCAATTTTTGCTTCCTTCTTTGACTCTTCGGATTTTGATCCCATCTTCGGTTCCTCCTTGACCCGTTCGGCGCTATCACTTCCCTGCCAATTTTGGTTTTTGCTGGCTGGGAATTTCTTCTTGATGAATTTTCTGGGGTTTGACACCATCATTGCATATTCTTCGCCGGTTAGATCAAAGTTAGCAAGATCAAAGGGAAGAGTTTTGAACTCATCAATTGGCTCTGATACCAATTGATGAGTTCAAAACTCTTAGATCGTTTAGATCTTTCACAAGTACGATAAAAGAATCCTAACAGTTAAGAATAAATTAAGAACGAACACAGAACAGAGTCAAATATGAGATTATGATTCAAAACTGTGTCACGCCTCAACAGAGCTCGATGAAGAACTTCCGCAGTAGAGGCGAGCTAGGGTTTACAAGCTATGAAAACAAAAACAATAAAAGCCTATCTTCTAAGTCTGCATGTATGCAGCTTATATACTAAACCCTAATGCAAAATAATGCACGGCTGGACAGGCCCAATACCGGCAACTAAACTAGGCTATGGACCGAGCCCATGACGCAATCCAATAGACTCAACAATCTCCCCCTTTGCGTCAAATGAGGCGAGAGATTATTTCTTCTGAGCAGGTCTCACCGTCTTTATAACTTTAAACACCATCATTTTATATTCTAAATGATCCAATTGATGAGTTCAAAACTCTTTCCTTTGGAGACAAGAGCCAGAGAACCAAGACCCGAAACTACATTCGTTTCCTTCGATAAGGCATTCTCATGGGATTTTAAAATACCCACAAGTTTTGCCAAAGAGTATGATTTGAACAGTTCATGAGCTTTAACAGTTGACACAACGACCATCCATTCAGGACTGAGACCATTCATGAAAGTGACCTTTTGTTCAATCACCTTTCTTTCAATACCATGCTTTATCATCATGCTCAAAAGATGATTGAAACGATCGAAAGTTTGGATAAGCTTTTCTTCAAGCTTTTGCTTAAAATCACCAAACTCTGATAATAGGAGGGTTTGAATAGAGTGTTCCAGATCTTCATCTGTGGAATACAATTCCTTCAATCTATCTCAGATCTCCTTGGTTGTAGCACATGAACTAACCAAACGAAATGTATCCGATTGCAGCGCAAACCTGATCATCCTTAGAGCTTTGATGTTGCAATGGAACTTCTCTAATTCATCCTGAGGAATGTCTTTGACGTCATTAACAAGCTGATTGTATTCCTTTTGCATTTTAACAATCTTTGATGTGCTAGAATGAGCGAATGGGCCTGAAGTGATTGCTTCCCGGATTAGATACCCATTGTCTTCTGATACAGTCACGTAGTCTTCAAAGTGATCCGTCCAGACTTCATAGTCTTGCTTATACAAGATCGGGATTCTTGTTGTAGACCCTATGCTGTTGGAGATATTGATCGGATTGGTTTGAGAATCGTCCATTGACATCCTTATTCTTTTGATCGAAAACCTGCAAAAGATCAGACTTGTAATTTTTCAATTAGGGTTAGACTAACAATTAATGAGATACGCCAATAAGGAATAAAGGCTCAATAAATATCAATCAATGCAGAATAAAAACCCTATGAACTTCTTCGACAGAAGAGGTGTGTATAGATTACACAGTCTCCTGCTCTGATACCAATTGATGAGTTCAAAACTCTTAGATCGTTTAGATCTTTCACAAGTACGATAAAAGAATTCTAACAGTTAAGAATAAATTAAGAACGAACGTAGAACAGAATCAAATATGAGCTAATGATTCAAAACTGAGTCACGCCTCAGCAGAGCTCGATGAAGAAATTCCGTTGTAGAGGTGAGCTAGGGTTTACAAGCTATGAAAATGAAAACAATAAAAGGCTATCTTCTAAGTATGCATGCATGTAGCTTATATACTAAACCCTAATGCAAAATAATGCACGGTTAGACAGGCCCAATACCGACAACTAAACTAGCCTATGGACCGAGCCCATGACGCAATCCAATAGACTCAACAAATTCCATATGGTTCAGCTTGTAAAGTAGTTGTAATAACTGCGTTCCAAGATTGTTGCTTGCTTGGGAGTTTGTTGAGGTATTGGATTCCCGGGGTTTTCGAGGATTGTGAAAGTCTTCTTATATTGTAAAACTCAGTGGCTCAAGGACTCGTTATTGGTCGGGGTGCATGAGTTTCGTTAAGATTGGGTTAAGGATAGTAAGGGAAGGTAGTCCCCTGAATGAGCCCACTTTTGTTTCAGATCAGGTTCCAGGGAGAACCGTCTGAGTAGCCCAAGGTGAGATGCGAGATCACTACCCTTAGTTGCAACAACATACTTCGAGGATGAAGTCTGATTTAAGTGGGGGAGAATTGTAACATCTTGATTTTCAAGTATTTATCTTTTAACCCTCTTAGTATGATAATTGTTTGCATTTTGGCCCTTTGTGACGTTTTGGTGATTTTGGCTAAGGACTTAGTATGTGGGGCATACCTTTTATATGTTCGGCGTTCTTGGGCGGATCTTAGTATGAATTATGATGGGGGTACTCCGCATACACAGGGCGTACGTGGTGGATCCTCAAACCCTAAATTTTAGGGTTTGGTCCTTATATATATACAACATTAACTGCTCATTTCTCATTCACCCTTCAGCCTCCATTTGGAAAGTCTTTCCTTAGCCTACCCTAATCCTATCTAGTGTATTTTTGAGCTTTGGTGTATATTTTGGTGTCCTTGAAGGAGCAAGTTGGAAGAGAAGATCATCCTTGAAGAGTGGAACACTTTGGATCCAGGATTCCACACTTTTTTGACACCCTTTGGGGGTATAAAGTTCTAAACTTGATGTTGATTTTATTTAGATCTTGTTAGCCTTAGATTTATAGTTATTTTGGTCCTGTGAGCTTCATATTATGAATATATGGTACTCTAATCCTTTTGAGCTATCCTTTCAGACGATAAGGAGTGTCTTGAAGCATAAAAATGTGATCTTGAAGGTGATATGTAGGCTATGCATGTGTTAGAGGATCTTAGTAGGTTAAGAACATAGGGTTTGCACACTAAGCACATACTAGTCGTGCAAGACCATAAATTTGGAAACTTTATGGCTAAGGATGCTAGTTTAAGGTTGGATCTAGAATTTGAGCAAAAGGGATTAAGGAATAAGCTCTTAATGGATGAATGGAGTATAAGCAGCATACGCTAGGCGTAACCCAGGTACGTGTTAGGTTTTATACAAACAATCATATGTGTGCATGCAACCCTAATTGGATCTATGTTTTCACTATTAAACATACAACTTTATGAACACAAAAATAAACCTGGCATGCTTCTACAATTTTTGAAATTCACATAGAAGAATAGAATACATACCTTTTGTTGTTATGTAGTAATAACAACTTGTTTCTTGAATCTCCTTAGCTTTGAAAGCAAGTACCACAAGTGTAGTACCTCTAATAGCTCACAAACACACTTGAGTGAAAGGATGAATAAGAGAAAGTGGTTTGAGGGTAACAAAATCGGCTCTGCTAGGGTTTCTCCAAGGGGTAGCCAAGTTTGAGTTCCTTAGAGTGCTATTTATAGTTGAACTCAACTAGGGTTTCAAGGTGAAAACCCTAATCCCTTAGCTTAGGGCCTAAGCAAACCCATGGACTCCTTTCCTTAAGCCCTTGGCCGAAGACTCCTAAATCCTTCTAGGATTTTCGGCCAAGCCTTAATAAAGGTGATCCAATAGCCTAAAGTCTCAACTATCAAATAACTACAAAACAACCCCTACACTATTAATTAATTCCTTTAATCCCAAAATTAATTCCAAATTATTTTCTGATTAAATATTAATTAATAATATGATTTCAAATTAACATTAATTAAATATTAATTAATATTATTCATGTAATATATTAACAAATCATATTTATACCGCAATTTATTATTCTTAACAATAAGTCAGCCTCTCTCCTTAATAATCATCTTGTCTAGTCACCAGTGTGAAGGCAACCCAAAAGGACCATGCTACAAACGGATCAAGTACATATATCAAATATAGTTATGGACATAGACACTACTCCAATAGTATGTCGTGCGTACCGATTCAACCAACCCATAATTTGGGTCAACACTCATGTATGTGGGGCATACGAGCTGAGTATGTTGGGTGTACTCCGAAGCATTGACCAAATTCGACTTTTGATTTTCCGACTTTAACAAGGGTTGACCAAGCTTCACTTAAGGGAATTTTGGGTATTCTGAGCCATGATTTAGCTTTGGTGTCTATCCGTTGAATAGGTGACATGTAGATAGGCATACTCAATCAACCATAGACTTTGACTTTTGTTGAATATGTTGATCGTTGACTTTTGACCAACGTTGACGTTAAGTCAAACTTGAGGGTTTTGGCTGGATATTAAGATTTTATTGATTCTGATGTTAGTGGATCCACAGGAGCAAGCAGTGTAGTAGGGAACATATCGTCGTGCTCTCAGGTATCTTCATTTCAGATGACTTTCGCCTCATTGTACCATGGGTCAAAGGCATTAATGTCGGCCCACTAGTTTTGGTTATCTACTTTTAGAGTGATACCTTAGGGACTGTATATAGTCTTGTAGGATAGACTGAGGACTCTTGGTCTATGCTATCTTACTTGTTCCTTGTTTGGTTGTGGTTATAGAGTAGGACCATCTGTCTGGGTGGCTATCTCACCTCTAAATATATACGGACATGCATTCCGTGGAGTTTGATACTTAGTATGTTTCTATGTTGTAGTGATCTGTTAGATTTGTATCTTGGTATCAAGTATGTTGTTATGCTGTAGTGATCTGCTAGATCGGTATCCTCTTATCAAGTATGTTGTTGTGCTGTAATGATGTGTTAAATCTATATCATGGTGTCGAATATGTTTCATTGCCATAGTGATCTGTATAACCCGATGTTATATGTACTGGTTATGCTCTGGTGGAGTGCCCTAGGGACTATCTGTTGTCATGTAGGATAGCATGTGAATTCTTGATCTAGGCTTTCTTGCATGTTCCTTGTTTGGTTGTGGCTTTAGAGTATGATCATCTGTTCGGGTGGCTATCTAACCTCTGGTTACTTATGGTTATGCATTCCATGGAGGATTGTTGGTAACATTACTGTATGTTGTGAGAGGGCTTGTAGCCGGTAGTGAGTTGTAGGTTTGATGTTTTCCTGTATTATGTGCCTACTTCATCCTTGTTTTTTTATATGTCAACATATGGTAGTGGTAGGTTCAGGTGGTCTTGCTTTGTGCTGTAGGCCAAGATACCCGATGCGGCCCGACTGTAAGCTGGAGGCTCGAAGGTTCTGGAAGAATGGTTGGGTTGAGGCAGTAGACTAAAACAAACCTGAAATATTTCAATCCGATGGCTAATTATATCTGTTGCATGTTGGCATTCCAGTCCAAGGGACTGATTGGGCCTGAGCATTCCAACTGGGAGGTGGTGCGCCATTATACATGCTTGTATTTTTATCATATGGGGTATTTTGGGGAAAAGTCCCCAAGCTTCATACTTAGTCGGTTGTTTATTGTTTCAGGTATCATCAGTGATTATATGAAGGCGAAGGCAGGACTGTACACACTCATCAGCAACAATGAGGATTTCATGTTCTTCATAATACTCTGATTTTGAATAAATCTAATTTAGAATAAACAATTTTCTAAATAATGAATTTATAAATTGGAAAGTTTTACCTTAATAAAAATGAAAATTTTGGTTGTGAAAATAGGACGTTACAAGCTAATATCAGAGTCCTGGTTTGAGTGAATTGGAGAAACACTTGCGTGAATCCAGTCTGAAACTAGGATCTGAGTGTTTTTTCAAAACGTTTTTGAAAAAGAATTTATAATAAAAAGGGTTGGGTTAGGGACATAGGCTCGGTCTCTTGTCATGTTCTTGTATGATTTTTAGCTTGGGATCGGGTCGTGGGCTTTGACTTAACTTTGACTTTTTCAGGAAGACGCAGTATGTATAGTCAGCCAGAGCCCGAACAGAAGAGTGGTTCCCAAAATACCCGTACTTGTTATGTTTATTGAGTTTTGATTTTGCTGATATATGAATTCTTTGAGAAAGCATGCTAGTGGATAAGGTTTTTTTAGAAATTGTTGGATAGAAATGCCTCATTATGTGATGCCTTATGATATAGGAAGCTGCTTGCTTGATTTATATTACTTGATTGTGAGATTGTTCCTTGTATATTGATTAGTTGTATATGGTCGGATTGAATAGCCATAGAATGATCCACTTGGCCTTACTTCTTCTTCATAGTTTGGTTGTGGACTTACGGTAGATTTGATTATTCGACAATCAATTTGATCTTGTATTATGTACAACAAGCATGCACAAAAGCAACCGGTGGTGTAGGAGCGTGGATAATCCCAGGAAGAGTACCTCTGAAGTTAGTTGTAGCTCATAGGAGAAGTAGGTGTTAGCACACCTAGTAATGGTCTAGTGAAATGACTTAGGACCTTGGGATGAATTCTAAATCAACTATAGATAGGTGTGGAAGGTAGTATGGGTCAGTACTACTTAAAGCACGGGATCCGTAGAGATTAAGGCAAAAATTTGAGGCTGCTAAGGAACTAATAGGAGTAGGACCTGGTGTGTTGAGCATTGTATTATGATTTTTGATATTTCCTTGATATATTTTCAGCATGGCGACTATTAGAGGTTATGGGTCAGGAGTCGGAGTTGATGGCTAGGATGGACCAGGATTGACAGAGGACCAGGTTACAGAGATCATTCGTGAGGAGGTTGTTTCTATTGTCTGGGAATAGATACTGGAGCTGGTTGGGTCTATCAAGACTGCTATGGTGGAGTTCTTTGATGATCGATATGTTGCACTTTCTGATATTGCCGCTGATGCGGCTACCGCGACCGTCGCTATGGTCGGGGTTCGTGCTGTGAGAGTGTTCTAGTAGTGGGACTTCAACAATATAAAGCCATCGGTGTTTGGCGGGGTTCAGGATCCAATCAACACCATGAGGTGGTTGTCAGATGTTGAGGGATGTTTCTTTACTTGCTCTTGCCAAGCTGACCAGAAGGTCAAGTTCGCTCTAAACAGTCTTCAATCTGGAGGGAAGGATTGGTAGAGGTTGGTTACTAGTTCATACACCCCCAGAGCACCGAGTTGCGATATCATGGGAGTAGGTCTCTGAAATGTTCCCCACAAGATATGTCCCATTGGTGGAGCGAGAGAGACTGGCTTAGGAGTATTTAGATCTGAGACAGGGTACTCAATCGGTGACGAAGATCCCCAACATGTTCATAAAGAGAGCTTTGTTTTTCCCTAAGTTTGCTACTTCTGAGCAAGCTCAGATGACTCGGTATTTATGCATGCTCAAGGAAGATATTCAGGACTTTGGCTCCATCCAGCGCTACGGTTTTCTCGTTGAGCTTTAGGGTGCCTCAAGGAGGTGAGCAATTAAGATAAAAACAAGGACAAGGGAGCAGCGTTAGGCTTTTAATTAGTCCAAGCCTGCAGTGAAGTGGTTCAAGTTCGCCGGTCAGTGTTCGGGATCAGTAGGAGGGAGGTGTCGATCATTTGTATGTCGCAGGTGTGGTGAGGAGGGTCATTTTAAAAGAGAGTGCAGGCGGAGTGTATGAGTTTATTTTGATTTACGATCAGGAAGGCCATATCAAATCTCATTGTTCTTTTCTAGTTTTCGGTGAGAAGTTGGATCCTACACCCATAGCTTGACAGTTGCCTGATGGTCGTCATGGGACGGCCGAAGTCCTGGAGACCGAGAGTTGAGTTGGCAGTTCTTCTTTTAGCAATTATTGTGGTATTGGTAGTAATCAAAAATTATTATTTGTGTTTCAAAGTTTAGTTGTAATCTTCAATGGTTATTTGAAAGGAATTATTTTAATCAACCTAGTTGAATTTGACTTTTATTATGAATTGATTAATTATTATTGTTGTCAGATTGTATGTGGTGAGATTTTTGAATGTTATGTAGGTTCATATTTTTACTGCGTATTGGGATATTAGTGATTGGGATCAAGTGTTGGAGTTCAGGTTAGTCAGGGAATCGACGGATTTTAAAGTTGTCAGATTCTAGCATAATTTAAGTGGGGGAGAATCGTGATACCCCCGTTGTGCCATCGTAGGTTGTTCGACCAAGAGTGCCCACTTTTTAGCCGTCCGAGAGAGCTCTTTGGCCGAAAGGTTGACCGATGTGTCTATTCGGGAGTGGTTAAGAAAACCCACATGAACCAACTTATTTGGATAAGTGAGCAGTGAAGGGTTATTGAGAGTATCAGTCATGCCTCAGAATGTCTCATGTGGAGTGGTTGCGTTATGAATATCCATCCTAGAATACGGGTTATAAAGTTTAGATCTGATGGGCTTCTGTTTCAGAAAGTATATTGATAGAGTTGATTTAGTGATTGTAGTTTCGAGATTCCCTGGCTCTGTGGTTTTTGCTAGAAGTTAGGTCTTATGGTTAGGAAGTTATGGGATATGTTGGCATTGTATGTGTTTTTCTGCAGCAGTTATTTGGCCGAGGCTCATGTTGGGAGTCGCCATGTTTTTGGTGAAGGGTTAAATCGCGGTGAATGGTTAGTAGTTTCATTTTCCAATGGTATCAGAAGTTACTTCAGGTTTGAAAGCATTCCATACGGTTCAACTTGTAAAGTAGTTGTAATAGCTGCATTTTGAGATAATTTCTTGCTTTGGAGTCTGTCGAGGTATTGGATTCCGAAGTTTTGGGAGGATTGTGAAGTTCTTCTTTAGTTGTAAAAGTTAGTGGGTTAAGGACTCGTTATTGGTCGGGGTGCGTGAGTTTTGTTAATATTGGGTTAAGGATAGTAAAGGAAGGTGTTAGTGTCAAATTTTTTGTAATGTGTTGAAGTATATCTTAGTAGTTTCGAATAGTATGTTATCTATTTACTAAGGCATTTTATGTCTCGAAGTCTAGATGCTTAGTCCTTAGTATTCTTTGTATGCTTTAATTTTTTCCTATAAATAGGAGTTGTTACTTAGAGATAGATAAGAAGTTCAAGTCTGTTTTGTCTATTTTCTCTCTGTAACTGTGAAGCATAATATGAGCTGAAACAAGATCTTATTTACTCATTGTGTTCTTAATTCTCATTACTCTGATTTTGTTTTGACTTCTCGATTCAACACTTCATCAATTGGTATCAGAGCGGGAATCATATCTCTACAATCTGATTTTCATTTTAATCAAAAGGCTATTGAATCAATTCTGGATTCAAAAATTTTCGCACCTTTTGTTTTGAAAATTGTTCTTGATCTACGGTTGTGATTCAATTCTACAACTGATTTGTTGATTCGAATGTTCTGCTTAAAATCGTTGATCGTTTTAGCTATTTTTTCCCAAAATCTTTGAAGTTTTTCTAAAAAAAAATCATTCATACATTCATGGCTAATTTTACCATGAATTCAATGACTTCTTACTCTCATTTGCTAGGATCTTCAACAAAGATTCCTATGCTCATCCCTGAATATTATGATCAATGGGCTGATCGTATGGAAGACTACTTGAACGGGCTTGATGAGGAGCTTTGGTCATGTATTATTGGAAATGGTATTCCTCCACCAAATGTTAAAAAAATTGGATCTTCATCTGGTACTGCAAGTGTTGTTGATCAATCTGATAGACTGAAGAAGAATGAGAATAGTTGTATGAGTGAATTGCGTGGTGCATTGCCTCCTGTGGTTAACAACTATGTCAGAAGCTGTAAAACTGCAAAAGACATCTGGATCACTCTCAAAGAAAATTTCAAGGGAGTGAGAAGACTAAGATCAATTACATGAAACACTGTTTGATTGAATTGAAAGAATTCAAATAGAAGGATGGCGAATTGATTGATGGATACTACGATCGATTGAACGAATTTATCTACAAGTGCAATCGCCATGGAATTACTTGAAAAACTATGGAATTCAATCTGACCTTCATCATGGGTTTGCGTAAATGACGGAGGAATGTGACACTAATTGTGAAAACTCAGCAAAGCTTCGACACACCAATGTTAAATGACTTGTATAATCTACTAAAAACTCATGAAGGAGAAGTAAATGAAGTTGCAGAGGAGGTGAAAATGAGCCTTGGAGGACCATTAGCTTTGATGTTGAAAGTTAATGAGAATGAATCTGTTGAAAAGGAAGATTACGATAATGAAGGATTGTTGATAAACTCTGACGATGAAGCTAATTCATTTTACTCGGATAATAAGGTAAAGAAGTTCTTCAAGAAACCGTTTAGTTCAAAGTCGAAAATTGGTGATGGAAAAGGAAAGTTTGTTACAAAAGTTGGAGGAGAAGAGAAAAAGAAAAGCGAGAAGAGTGATGTAAAAGAAGAAGAGGTGAAAGTTGAGAAGAAGCTTACAGGAGACTCGGGAATCGATTGTCACTATTTTCATGGTGCAAACCACATGGCAAGTGACTGTATGCTTCGAAAGAAGGAAGAAAAGAAAAACAAGGTGAAAGATGAAGCATACTATGTTGAACGTTTGGAGGAAGTTCAGGCTAAAGCAAAAGGAATTTGTCTTGTGGAAAAAGGTGAGGATGATGAGGAAGGAACTTACCAAATTTGGTCTTTGGGTTCAGATGATGAGGAAATGCATAATCCTACGCATGGAGCTATGTATGCAATGTTTGAGGAGGAAGATGATGAAGTGGTGACTGGTCGCTGTTTTATGACCAAAGGAGGAGACAAATCATCAATGACGACAAAGGTACGTTCTATTCTTCAATCTTTCAATATTCCTTTAAATATTTACGATTTTGAATTAATTGATTTTGATGATACTGTTGCTTATTTCGATACTTTGGTTATCTCTGCTAGTAATGAGGCTAAAAAATACAACACTCAGTTACTTGAGGTTCAGAAGCAGTTAGACTCCAAGAAATTAAAAGTTGAATATCTAGAGTTACAGATTACAACTATGATGTGTGATAGAGATTCGTTAAGTAGTGAAGTAAAGTTGTTGCTGGCACGACGAAACATCTATTGTAATTTTGCTAAACGACTTTATGAAAAACTGACTGTTTGGCATCATTCATCTGATATTAGCAAGGACCAACATAGGAAATTACTACCTTTTCTAGCCTATGAAAGAGAGAAGGTTGATAATATTTCTTATGATTGTGAGAAAACCATCGCTCAATTTGATAGAATTCTTGATGATAGGTATGCTTATGGAATTGTGAAAATAGACGAATATCTTGATGCAGATGAATTAGTTGATATTGTGAATGATACCTTGACCAAAAATAAACAAATTAAAATTTTGAAAAGGACTGAAAATTCTACATATGATTCTCAATCTAATTTTGCTAATATCAAAGATAATTCTGATAATATTACCAAAATTAGTGATATTGAGCATGTTGATTGTTCTTAGTTGTCTATTGTTATTGTTACATCTAAGTCTAAAGGAAAAGAAAAATGTAATGATTCGGTGGTTAAGATTGACACTGACAAACCCTCAACTTCAAAAGTTTGTGATTTCGATCATGTGAGTGTCAGAGATACTCAAACTGAAAGCAGTGATGTTGAAAGTGATGATGAAGTTTCGCACAAACCAAAATCAACAAACAACAAAAATAATTTTCAAAATCTATCTTCTCAAAACACATATGTTGAAACCAATGTTAAAAATCGAAAAACTGAAAAAATTTCGTCCTAAATCAAATGTTGATTTTACTCCACAACGTTCAAATTTACCAAATCCATATGGGAAACAAAATTCGAAAGTTTCATACACTAATGGTTTATCTAATGTGAAAAATATAGATCATTGGCTTGAAGAAATAGGAAATATGTTTCAATCACGAAAGTTCTCACAACAACAAATTCAAGAAGCTTATGAGAAGTATCTGAATGATTCTTCAAAAGGAAGTTCATATTCGAAAGAATCAAATATTTATGTGAAAGCTTGGAAACCAGTTTCGAAAGATAAGCCAGTTGAAAAACAAACAGAGAAGAAAAAGGCGAATGTCAGTGGCAATACTAAACCTTCGAACCTTTATGTTTCTGTTCCTTTATCTAATGATGTGGACTTAATCGATACTTTCAGATCAAAAGTTCGTGATTGATTTTTAGGTTCTTCATTTCACTCTGTCTTTAAAACTAATTACGAAGGAACCAAATAGCCTTGGGTACCTAAATTCTTTCATTAATTACAGGTTTTATGTGACGAGCAATATGATGATAAACGGTACAATGATAGTGGTTGCTCTCGTCACATGACTGGAAAGGATGAGAATTTGTGTGATTATCGAAGTTTAAAGAATGCAGGACTGGTGAAGTTTGGAAATAAATGTGTCATGCCAAAAGGATATAGCAAAGTCAGGAATGGCAAGTTTAATGTTATAGAGTAGCATATGTCGAAGGTCTTCAACATAACATGGTAAGTGTTTCACAACTTGTTGTGGGAATTGGCAATCAAGTGTTGTTTAATGAAGTAGGTAGCATAATTTCGAATGTCAATACACCATAAATTTTGCTCAAATCCAAAAGAAAATGTGACATGTTTGCTCTGGACATCAATCCTATTATTGGTAAACCTTCAGTGTGCTTACTTATGAAAGCTTCATCAGATATTAGTTGGCTTTGGCATCAAAGACTTTCACATTTGGACTTTCGAAATTTGAACAAATGGGTGGTTCAAGATCTGGTAAGAGGTTTACCATTTTAAAGTTTGATAATGATACACTGTTAGCAACGTGTAAACAAGGAAAACAGCATAAACAAGGTCATCCGATTACCATCGATTCAAAAATTTTCGAATCGTTGGAATTACTTCACATTGACTTATGTGGTCCATCGATAATTGAAACTCTCAACAAGAAACGGTACATTCTAGTTATTGTTGATGATTTTTCTCGATTTACTTGGGTTTATTTTCTTAGGTTGAAATCCGAACTTGCTCAAATAATGATTGATTTTATCAAAAAGATGGAAACAAGCTTAAAGAAGATAGTTCGAAAAAGCAAGAGGATAATATTTCCAAATTTAAGAACAATGTTCTTGATTCGTTTTTAGTTGACAACGGAATTTCGCCTAATTTTTCGTCACCCTACACACCGTAACAAAATGGTCTTGTTAAAAGGCAAAATCGATATCTTTACAAAGCAGCACGAACAATGCTCATTTATGCCAACCTTCCTCAATATTTATGGGTTGAAGCAGTCTCTACTGCAAGTTTTACTCAGAACATATCTTTTATTCATCGAAGATTTAACGTCACTCCTTATGAAATTATCAATAACTGAAAACCTAATGTCAAATTTTTTCATGTTTTTCGCTGTAGGTGTTTTATCATGAATCTCAAAGATAATCTTTTGAAATTTCAGTCCAAACCCGACGAAGGAATTTTCTTGGGATATTCTCATAATTCGGTAGCATATCGAGTGTTGAATAGACGAACAAGGAAAATTGAATAAACTTTCAATCTCACGTGCGATAATTATTATATCAAACAAGCTGACAAATGTTTCGAACAAAAACCAACACTTAATGAATCAAAAGATCCATCTGCAAGTCTAGATTCATGTGATTTTGATTATGATTTAATTTTTGGTGCTCCTGACAGGGCTGCGGATACCGAAATAAATGTTCAAGATAATCAAATTCCAGATTTGTCAAAACATTTTGATTTTTCGACATCTACTCCAGATGTAGCTAATGAACAATTACTATCATCTTCTTCTACAAATGGCAAAATTATGCTTAATCATCAAATGGATGGTAGCACTTGCATTTGAATTCTCATGTTGAGGGGAGCATTCTTTCGAGGGGGAGAATAGAAGAATGGATGATAACATCGAGGGGGAGCAACATATGTCAAATAACAATCAGGATGAAACTTTTCATGATCTACTTGATAATGTTTCTGTTACAGGTTCTGAAACTGAGGATATGTTCGTGGATGCACCTTTAGATTTTGATCCAACATATCTTGCAATGGATAGATGGGTTAAAAGTCATCCTAAAGAACAAGTGATTGGGAATCTTCATGAAGGAGTAGTGACAAGTGCTCAAATATGTGCAAAGAATGAGGTAGTCAATACTCATCAAGAGTTTTTCATGTTTAATGTTTTTATTTTGAAAATTGAACCAAAGTCAGTTATGGCTGCAATGGAACACTCTAACTGGGTTGTTGCAATGCGATTTGAATTTGCTGAATTTGAAAGAAATTAGGTTTGGAGATTAATTCCTAAACTAAATGATGTTTCAATTGTCGGATTAAAATGGATTTTCAAAAATAAAACTGACAAACCTGGTAATATTGTTCGAAATAAAGCTAGGTTTGTTGTAAAAGGTTATTCACAACAAGAAGGTATGGATTAGGAAGAAACCTTTGCCCATGTCGCAAGACTCGAGGCTGTTCGAATATTTTTAGCCTATGTAGCTGATAAAGATTTCGATGTTTATAAAATGGATGTCAAATGTGCATTTTTAAATGGTGAACTCGAAGAGATAGTGTATGTGGAACAACCTCTAGGTTTTATTAATGAAGAATATCCTGATCATTGTTACATTTTAGATAAGGCAGTATATGGGTTAAAACAAGCACCAAGAGCATGGTATGGAACATTAACTTCTTTCTTAAAACAATAAAAATTTAAACAAGGATCAGTTGATTCGACTCTCTTTCGAAAGAAAGTTGGGGATCATCTAATACTCGTTCAAATTTATGTGGATGATATTATTTTTGGCTCTAATGACCCTTCTTTGTCTAGTGAATTCAAAAATATGATGAAAAGCAAATTTGAGATTAGTATGATGGGAAAAATTAACAACTTTCTTGGATTGAATATTTGTCAAAGTAGAGAATGAATCCTTATAAATCAAGAAAAATACACAAGGAATCTGCTTGAAAATTTTGGATTGACGAATAGCAAAAAATTACTAGTGCCAATGGTTGTGGGAACAAGGCTCACACTTTCGTTAGATAAACCTGCAGATGATCTTACTTTATACAAAAGCATCATAGGTCCGTTACTTTATCTAACAGCAAGTCGACCTGAAATTATGTTTTCTTTTTATAATTGTGCTAGATATCAATCGAATCCACGAGAACCACATTTAACAACAGTGAAGAACATTTTTCCATATCTCAAAGGTTGTATTTCGTTAGGATTGTAGTACCCTTCGATAATCGGATTCTTCATTCAAGCATATTCTGATGCGGATTTATGGATAAGCAATCTGCATAGAAAAAACACAAGTGACGGATGTCAACTACTTGATGGGAAGTTGGCAAGCTGGCAATCGAAAAAGCAAACACGCATTTCGATTTCAACGGAAGAAGCAAAATATGTTGTTGCTGCAGCTTGCACTTCTCAAATTATTTGGATTCAAAGCAAATTACGCGACTATGCAATCAATATGAAGAAAATTCCTTTGTATTGTGATTATCAAAGTGTTATACAAATTTTTGACAATCATGTGCAACATTCAAAAACTAAACATATTGCTCTTTGATATCATTTTATAAAAGATCATGTTGAGGATGGAAATATCAAAGTTCATTTTGTGAAAACAACTGATCAACTTGCTGATATTTTCACAAAGCTACTTGATGAAAAATCATTTGTTTGAATTTTAACAGGATTAGGAATGATCGAAGGAGGTTCAGTTCCAGGATGTGATTCAAAAGAATGATAAGGTGAAAAAGGATGACAGTTGTCGGAGTCAATGGTTACGGTTCATACTCAATGCTTCGATACGCTTCGCATTCGACATCTTGGTGAATGACTACAATGAAAATCTTCGCGAGTTTAGTACATTTAATTTGACTGTTTTCGATTTTTTTTCTTTTCGAAAAATCATAACCACCAAAAAGATTTTCCTTTTGTTTTTTAATTTATATTTCAAAAAATCAAAAATACCAAAAACATGCTACTTTTGTTTTGTCTTTATTTTTTGAAAAATTCAAAAATACCAAAAATATTTTATTTTTGTTTTGTCTTTATATTTCGAAAAATTAAAAACTCCAAAAAGATTTTCTTGTTTGTTTGTTGGTTTTTTTTCTAATTATTATAACAACTTAATGTGAAGATCATTGATGGTTCTTGCTTGTAGTTCTAGGGTCAGGTATATTTTCGAAAAACTTTGTACTAGTTAGAGTGTCCCTAGAAGCATGCTGCAACATGTTGACTCAAGTTTCCTTTGACTCCATGTGTGATTTAGAAGCCTTAATGAAGTTTTCATCATGGAAATTTCTACCCAATCAGGTTGTATTCACATTAGTCCATGAGCTACCATACTCTACTCAAATGAGTTAAGAGTAATCTGCTTGGTCCAACAAATAGCAGTGGTACATTCAAACTTCTGTAACCAATATTGTTCATCCCAAACTCTTACACTTTCACACACAATGACATATGCTCAAGAGATCTCTGGTACAACTAATCAGGATTTAGACATATCAACATTATGTGTTAATGATCTAACATCATGAGATCGTGATGAAAGTGAAACCCTAAATTTAAAACTCTTTAAGGAATTAACAGGGAACATTGTTCCGGATTTAATGAAACATTTTTTTATGTAGACATCTTCGATACTCCAAATCATATTCAATCGTTTTAAGTGGTCTTAATCAAATGTTCGAAACCCACGACATTTGTTTCCTAACAAGATCCAACTAATATTTTCTTATCTTAAATATAATTTTCGTGTGAGTATTATTTGTTTCTTGAAGTTACTTACAAAATTTTTTCCAAAGCCTACTTGTCACTGACTATACTGGTCAAACAAGTAATTTCTGTTACAATTACTCACATTTATGTTAAGTGTTGATATGTAACGAAATATTAAACCACCCATGAAGCTTATTAGAAAGAGGCTATTCGATATTTCTTAACAAGTATTTGATTGTAATTCACGGGACACCACACAAGTTGTTAGTCATCTCTCTTGATGAATAACAGAGCAATCTTTGCCTGGGATTTATCTGCTTTTATGTCTAAGATTTCATGTTTCGACATCACATGTCCAAATTTTTCTTTATTTGCTTCTAATCTTTTTCTTTGATACACTGCTCTCACGAAAACCTTAAGGTTCTAAGTATTACCAACTCAGGCTGATGATTTCGACAGTATGGCATATGACTTCACTTTTCCACCCAAAAGTGAAAGAGCCTTGCCTCCATTTCGAAGGTTTGTGACGGTTTTTATTCCATTGGGGCATGTTACCAGGCTGTATGACTAGACATTTTGTAATACGTCTGGGTTTCAAGGAGAGGTGATGTTCACTTTATCACGCATTGCTACTTAATCGGCGTATGGGTGCATTTTTCAAGGTGCCTTATCAGCTTTCATTTAATGTTGATCCCGCTTCAATTTCAAATCCAAGGGTCGCCTATAAAAGGGGTTTCAAGGGTTCATTACACGGTTACACTTTCTGAAAGTTCCCAAATCACAAAAGAACTATTTGATCATTCATTCATCTTCAAACCCTAATCATGGCTAATCCCGCTACAGTTGATGCACTATCTCAAACCACAGAAGATGTTTCTTCCCAACCCATCATGAAACTTCAGATCAACAATTATCAAGTAAAAAGTGATGTTACAGTTTATCCTGAAGAACTATAGATGTGATTGTGGCTCTACAACATTTTATTTTGAAGATGACGATGTTCAGTTCTTATGACTTTTGATGTCTTGGTTATCACTAGCAGGTTCTACGGCCACATATAGCAAAACCTTAGATCACATCACCTTCAATTTGATCAATGATAAGAAGTTCCGGTAAACTAAGAAGCTTTCTGTCAAATACCAAAAATACCTAACTCACCTCCTTTCTACAAAGTCACCAATGAGCAAGTTTTACACATGTTCAACGAGATGGCTTATCAACCCACTCTTACAAAGATTAGTGAATTCAAGAAATCCAGCATTCCTTGTATTTGGATTTTTTTTGGACTTTTATCTTTGATGTCTTACTAGCCGGAATGTTGGATTGGATAAAGGAAGATTAGAACTTTATGCCATGGTGGCTGGTATCTATTATGATCTTTCTTTAGATTATGCTACACAGCTGTGGAGGGAGTTTCTCAAGAGTGTGGAAAACACCAATGTATTGGATGGAATTTCATGTGCAAGATACTGGAGTTTAATTCTTCAATTTGCATACGAAAAGGAAGGAATACAAGTACCTGTTGATGAAGCCACAACAAAGTTATTAAAGTATAATTTTCCAAAGGTTGTTGAGGATAATGCTGAGGAATTTCCTAGTGTTGCTAGGATTCCTGTCACACCCCCAAAACCAAGAACGGAGGAAACGTTCCGGGGTGGAGGACGTCATGTGAAGTATCATAACAGTGTAAAGTAGTAAACAAGCAACAACATCATCCATTGCATTAAAAGTAAAGTTTTAATACATGTGTGTTCTTTCATAATGAACAACAATAAATCGAATAATCAAAATAAGACGAGTCTTGTCTGTGCTCCGTCTTCTCAAAACCTGGCCATCGTACCTGTCTAACCGGTGACCTGAGAATACAAGTTATTTTGAAAGCGAGTATCAGCCTAAAGCTAGTGAATTCATAAGTATTTGTCATTGTCTTGTTTTGGAAAGCTGTTATGAATGCCATGTAAATCTTTAAATGAAACAGTTGATATAAGTATGAAAAACCCTAGAAAATCCCATGTTTCCTACTAGTATGAAATGTAGTCTTTTACCAAGACCCGAATGTTTTGTTATGACAATGTAGTCTTCTACCGAAACCCAAATGTTTTGCTATGATAATGATAGTTTTTCCTTCTTTTTGACTATTACAAACAGTACTTAGTCTAACTCATCGTTTATGTGAATGTATCACAAAATAAAGTAAATAGGAAAAGAATATAATAGTCTTCTACCAAGACCCAAATGTTTTGCTATGATAATGATAGTTTTTCCTTCTTTTTGACTATTACATATAGTACTTAGTCTAACTCGTCGTTTATGTGAATGTATCACAAAATAAAGTAAATAGGAAAAATATAATCATGTAAGTGTTACCCTTTTATATTAGGATTAACATGACATCGCGATTTGCGAAATGTATAACCTTTGAACATCCGTAGATTGTTCAATTTTCCTCTGTAGCTACAGCAGGTGGGAGGAAGGGTTAGTCCCGTAAACAATTTCCTAATATAAGTATTAACTGTAGGCATCCGTAGATGTTCATCAACCTCTGTAGCGAACAGTAGGCTCGAGGAATGGTTAGTCCCGTAAAAGTATTCTAATATAAGAAATAACTGTAGTCATCCGTAGATGTTCATCAACCACTGGTGCTAACAGCTGGGCTTCGGAATGGTTAATCCCGTCTAGATATCCCATTGAACTGGGATAGGCAGGACAATTTACACAGAAGGTATTAATAAATCATCCTAATGAATCGAGGTACAAGTATCCATGTAAATGTATACAGGAAAATGTATCTACGTAAAGGTACTCATGTAACGTATTCATGTAAGGTACTCATGTAATGTATTAATGTAAGGTACTCATGTAATGTATTCATGTAAGGTACTCATGTAACGTATTCATGTAAGGTACTCATGTAATTTATTCATGTAAGTGTATCCATGTAACATGTAATGTATAGTGTAGACTCATGAATGAACTGACTCTGATGTAATTCCTTGTAATAGGAATAATGTTATGTATCTCCTAACTATCCCTATAATAGTTAACTGGAAGGTAATTGATTGTCCAAACAGGTTTATACACCTTTGATACACAAGAGTGTGGGAAACTGAGTGAAGGATGAAAACTATAACATCAATACATATAAAAGAACATAAGTGTATAGATATAGTTTTGTTCAAGAAGGTAAAAATGGTTTTGTAAGACATCTAAAGTTTTGAGCAATAATTAACAATGACTTGATGTGATTTTAATAAACATTTCAAATGTAATACTTTTGCTATCAAGATATTTTTAAGATATAAAACCATTTCATGCATCACACTTTGTAGTATGTGAAATCTGCTGAATGAAAACACAGTTATAAATACATACGATTGATTTAATAACATGTTGTTTTCTAACTTTATTCCCCTATTTAAGCATTTAAAATCATCTAAAACATTGATTAAGGGGTATGAACTCACCTGTTGTGGATGATACTGATGAACTGATGAGGTAGGATTTCTAGGTGTCAAGTGAAGTCTTGAACACACTCTATGATCCTAGTTAACATATAATATCACATATATGTAACAAATTAGTCTATAAACAACTAATAAATAAGTCAAGACACCCTAGGACATGCTAAACACCTTTATCAAGTGTTATTAGCCTCTAGGATTGCATGTAAGTGTTTGTATGGGAAGTTATTGTGTGTAGGGCTCAAGGAAAACTCCACATGAAGTTCACGGCCCTAATGACACTACCAAAGGAGTTTACGGTCGTAAACTCATGAGTTTACAGTCGTAAGCTCACACTTATATGTCTATTTTGTGTTTGATGCTCTACAAGACCCTGAGAAGCATTTCTACTTAATGGCCTGGTCTATGGAAGATTTTAGGGCATTATATAACTCCTTTTAGGAGTTTACGGCCCTGGGACCAAATCCCATGGAGATTACGGCCGTAATCTCCCTTGGATGGGTGTTTTTGGTGTTTTCAAGTTCCTAATTCAACTAGGAACTAAACTAGGCTAGTGTACAAGGCTTTAGAAGAGTTTATAGCACCATTTGGCCCTATTGTTTGGAGTTCACGACCCTGGAACTTCTTGGGTCGTGAACACCTTACTCTTGGTTTTCTAATGGTGTTTGCTAGTCCTAAACACATTAGGGTAAAGTGCTATGCTAGTCTCTTGGCTTAAGGATGACATTTGGGGCATTTTGACACCTTAAAATGGAGTTCACGACCCAATAACATCCTTGGCTGTGAACTCACTTCTAGTCTTTGTTTCTTAATGATCTTGTGGTCTAAACGTGTCATGGTAGTTTCTAGGTTGAGTTCCAAGGCTTGGAGGGACATTGGGCACACTTTGGTCCTTATAAAACAGTTTACTCTCCAAGTGTTCTTGGGCGGTAAACTCTCAAATCTTGGGGTTTTGATCCGATTTTGATGTTATTAAGCACAATCTAAAGTATATAATACAACTAGATGGAAGTACTCACGATTTGGGATGAAAACCCAAAGATCCGTGAGAGAGAATTCGGGTTTTCTCTAGTTGAAAATGTAACTAATGAATAAATATGGTTCAGAATCCTATATATAGTCTTGGGATTTTTGGCAGAAAATATTTTATTCACGAAATGAACTCTAATATCATAGAGTTTTGGAATAACAGAGTTGCACCAAATCCTAGTGCATCCACTCTCCTAATATCTCCTTTAGTATAAATCCTCAAAAACTAAAACTTATTCCCAAAAGTCTGGAAATTCACTGTAACTGTTCAAACTTCTATTGACTTGATATGGTTTGTTCAGAATGGAAATTTCGGGTTGTCAGAATTCCTGATGGTATGCTTAAGAAGGTGGATTCTTCCGATTCAGTTTTACAGGCTTACTTGAAAACTATCAATCCCTCTGTTGAAACAAACATTCTATTGTCTCGATCTGAGGAGGGTCCTTCCAAACGTTCTAGACGTTCAAAGAAGGTGGAGGAGAGTCCTACGGAACCCATTCAAAAGAAGAAGAAAACAAAGTCTCCAAAGAAGAAACCAAGAGACGAAGTCATTGTTTCGAAGCCTGAGGCAACAACTGGTGCTACAAAGACTGATGAACCTTCAAAGGAGGTGGTTCCTTTGAAAACTAGAGTGCTCAAGAGACTCAAGAAGATTGCTCATAGGTCATGAAGCTCTTCTGATAGACCTCAAAGTTTTTATCCATCCATGGTTCGAAAACCACATGTTACGAGGAAAGGTCTGGTGATTCAAGAAATTTCAGTTCCTATTTCACCTTCGTCAAAGAAACGTAAACCCGAAGATATGGCTACACATATTTTGAAGAAACAGAAGAAGAAGCTTTGAAAATTGGTGATAAATGACGAATTTAACGAAAACGAAGTTCTTCAGGATCCACCAGTGACAACATCTTGTAGAAGAGTTTAATCGAGTGTATGATTAAAATCAGAGTAAAACAATGTAATATGAACACCAAAAGTAAATAAGATCTGGTTAAGATCATATTACATTCAATGAACAAGAGTACAAAACTGATAGTAATAAGTGGGAAGACTCTACTTCCAACTCTATGTTCGGCTCTTATTTATAGGAGACTAAAAGTACAAAAAATGCTAAGGCTAGAATATTCGGATTAGAAACAAAAGATGCCTTAGTAAATACATAAGAAAGCATATGAAATTAACAAATACATGGACTTCGACATATTAGAAGATATTTCGACTCTATAATCTCCCCCTTTATAATCATGTCGAACTTCTCAATTTGTGAGAATATGTGCAGCAAAATACATCATCCTTCGTATCTCTGAGTACCATGTCAAAATTTTCCTCAACTCCTTTTTATCTCCTTGATTATTCTTCAAGCAAATATTTATACGAACAATGAAGTTCATATATTGGTATGTAGTATATCTTTCCACTTCGCATGCTTAAAACAAAAACCTCTTAGCTTTGCCATTCTTCTCTTTTCCTACAAAGACCAATCCAAAAGGTTTTAAATATATCTCCCCATCAACATATTTCTTCAGTCCAGCTTGGGTCTTCGAAGCTTCCATAGCAACATCACTTCATTTCCCATTGCTAATGCTAATTCCACATCAGTCAATGCTAGACAATCATATTAATTGTCTAAGAATATTTCGATATGTGCAAGACCAAGCCTCAAAACATGTAACGCCCCGTTCCTAAGAGTACCTAATTGTGAGTCCTCGGGAATTAAGAGAAATGGTATTTTGATCATCTTGTGGGAAAAGTGGAATAATGAGGGCCAAGTATAAAATTTGGGGACTCGCCGAGTACGCCCAACGTAAGGCGTAAGTGGACGCGGGTGCAAGGTTGAGTACGCCCAGCATACTAGAGGTACGCCCAGTGTACTCTCAGAGTTCTAAAACCCTAAAATTAGGGTCAGCCACAGTATAAGGAACATGTTGGTGCATACCCTAGCCTCCATAAGCTCTCCCTTAACCTCAGAAACCCTAGATAGCCGTTCCACCTCCATTGTTGGGTGTGTTTGGCCTTGAAAAGCTTATTTTGGTAAAGGAGAGGCTAGAAGAAGAAAGAGGAAGTTGTCAAGGAAGGAGCTGAGTGGCTGGAGCTTCTAGATCTAGAGAGATACCATCCTTTGGAGCCTATTTGAGGTATAAAGCTTCTTGCTTATCAATTATTTTGCATAGAACTAAGCGTTGTGAAGTTTTGGCATCATTCTTGTCCCAAAAGTCCTCATCTTGATGCATGCTTTGAGTTGGCCAAGATTATCTGTCCTTTCAGACCTTTGGAGAGGTCTTGAGTGAGAAAAATGAGGTACCAAGGGTTGTGGTTGTTCCATGTGTGAGATATGTAGGTCTTAATGGATTAAGACCTTGGATTAAGAGCTTTATGAACGTCCCAAGTGATAACGTTTGAGACTTTATGAATCTTAGGCATATTTGGCCTAGGGATCTGAAGTTTGGGCTTAAGAGCTTAAGCCATTAAGAAGTTATGAGGACTTAATGAGTAGCGAATTTACGCCCCGCGTAACATGTGAGTGCGCCCCGCGTAGCGAGTAAGTGCCCCGATCCCCTGTTGCGAATCGGCGTGTACGCCCAGTGTACCAAGGAGGGTACGCCCAGCGTACTCCCTCTGCTGGGTTTTCTTTTTGGGCCTTAGGGTTTGGGCTGTTATTTGGGCTGCTGGATTTTGGGTCGTGACTGGACATTATGGTTAGAGTATTGTTGGCCCATTGGTTGTTATGGATCATGAGTTTAGGCCCATTTGGTGAGGTGGGCCCAATTTAGTAAATTGGGCCAATAGTGGGTTTTGCTTCGGACTTTTGGACTTTGGGCATATTGGTGGGCTTGGGAGTTTACCTAGTGTTGGGCCGGATTGAGTTAGGGGTAAAATGGTCAATTTACCCTTGGAAGAGTATTGCGCTTGGCCTAATGTTTATTTGTGCTATGTTGGCTAGTTCGGGATTTTCGGTGAGTCGGTGATTCGAGAATCTGCTTCTTCAGTTCAGAGTTTCGGCAGTGCGAGGTGAGTTATCCTCACTATATCAATAAGGTCTAAGGCACCAAGGCCAGCCCTTTATCGGATTGAGATCCGGGTATTGTTGTTATGTTATTGCTTTGATATGTTTGCATCCTGGTAGCTACGATGGTGTATGTTAGAGACCTGGTTGAGGTCGGTATCCTGATATGAAGGGTGATGCTATGCTAGTGACCGGTTAGGTCGGTATCCTGGTTAGGATGATGATATGCTATGTGATCTGTTTGATCGGCTTGTTGACTGTGAATTGTTATATGATTGTATGTTTATGTGCACATGGTTGTTTGGACTGGAGTTGGGTTGAGGCGGGTCCTGCTTTGTGATGTAGGCCAAGATACCCAGGGCGGATCGAATGTGCCGAAGGCCCAACGAGCGGTCCGGATAGGCTGTAGGCCCCAAGAGGGCGGACCAGACGTGCCGAGGCTCGGAGAGTGGACCAGACCGACTGAAGGCCCGGTGCGGGCAGACCAGTGATAATGTAGACTCATAGAGTGGACCAGGTGGATTGAAGGTCCGATGCGGGCGGACCAATCACACTGTAGACTCGGTGTATATGGCTAGACTCGGAGGGTGGACCAGGTGGACTGTTGGCCTGTGCGGCGGACCAGTCACACAGTAGACCCGAAGTGCATGGCTGTTCTGTGATCGAATATGATGTGGCATGTTATGCGTGTATGGTATATGTGGTTGGTATTTTGGGGATATCTCACTAAGCTTTCGGGCTTACAGTTGTGGTTTTATGTTTTTCGGATTCTTCAGGAGACCATGGCAAGGCGAAGGCGTGATCGTACCGCTCCTCATGTTTATGTTGTGATGTGATTCTGGGAATACTCTAAATAAATTGTATTGAAAACCTTTTTGTAATAATTTAATGAAATCGGGTTGTTTTTGAAAATTTTAAATTGGTTGGAATTTTTCGGTCGTTACAAGTTGGTATTAGAGCCTTGGTTTGAGTGAATTGGAGGAACACTCGTGTGACTCCAGTCTCAAATCGGGGAGGGTTTTCAAAAGAGAATTTAAAATGGTTTTCAAAATGAGTAAAGGAGGACGCAGAGGTACGATCAGGCAGAGCCAGTAAGTAACTCCAAAATACCATACATGATATTTGTTTTGAGCATTGATAGAACAGCATGCTAGTGCTAGGCTAGGGATCTTCAGGATTTCATGATAATGTTGCCTGATTTATGATGCCTGTTAGCCTAGGGTTTCCTTGTGGGATATTTCTAGTGTTCCTCTAGTAGTGATGGTTGAGCGCTTGTTTTGTATGTTTTCACTAGGGTGTTGTGGTAGTACTTCATACAAATATGGGTAGGTGTGGAAGGTAGTATGGGCCCGTACTACTGAAAGCACAGGACCCATACGCGTATCTGGGAAACCATGACCTCTAGGGTTGGGTTGAGAGTTGGTTCCCGGGTTGGTGGGAAGTGTCTGAGATTTTGTGGTGTTTTTCAGTATGGGGATTCTGAGGCATGCTAGGAGTGGATTCGGGTCAGGATCGGGAGTAGGAGAGGGAGTTCCGGGCGGGTCATTACCGCCCGAGGTTATTGGTCAGATGAGCACGTGCGAGTTGGATGCGAGGATTCGTGAGATCATGTATGATGAGATTGATGCGTTGTTCTGGGCTGAGTAGTCGGAACTGTTTGGGTCGATCAAGACCGCCATGGTTGAGTATTTTGATGAGCGCTATGCAGCTCTCACAGAGACGGCTGTCACGACGGCTACAGCGGCTGTAGCAGCGGCAGGGGGAGGAGCTAGTCAGGGTTTTCAGTATCTGGACTTCGATAATACGAAGCCTCCCACCTTTGATGGAGTTCAGGACCCGATTGTTGCTATGAGATGGTTATCGGACATGGAGGGGTGTTTCTTCATGTGTTCATGCCCTGCTGATCAGAGGGTGAGGTGAGCTCTGAACCTGTTGAGGCTCGGGGCGAAGGATTGGTGGAGATTGACCACGGGGTCATATTCGGATGCGCAGAGGGCTGCGGTTTCATGGGATCAGTTCAGAGTGATATTCAACACTCTTTATGTTCCGTGGGTTGAGAGAGAGAGATTGGCTCAGGAGTTCCTTGAGCTGAAGCAGGGTTCGGAGTTGGTGACTGAGATCACTATGATGTTCACTGAGAGGGCGATGTTCTGCCCTGAGTTCGCTTCGGAGCAGGCTCATATGTCTCGATATCTGAGCATGCTCAAGAGGGATATCAGACAGTTTGTGTCTACGCAGAGGTGCGAGACTTTGTTGGAGTCCCAGGAGGCCGCCAGGCGGCGTGAGTTAGAGATTGAGTTGCAGTTGCGTGAGCTGAGGCAGGCTCCGGTGCAGTCGCAGCCGGTGCCAAAACGGTCCAAGACCGTTGATTCTAGGGTGGGAGATAAGAGCATCCACGCTTGTGGGAAGTGTGGGAGGGGTCACATCGAAGTTCGTAGGTCCGGTGGTGCATGCCGCAAGTGCGGAAAGGAGGGGCACTATGCGAGGGATTGTCGGTAGTCAGCGTCGGTTCGGGATTTTAGGAGTTGTTATCATTGTCATCAGGTTGGGCACTTGAGGGTCAACTGTCCACAACTTGTTGCAGGACAGGTGCAGACTCCAGCACCGGCCACTTTGAGGATCACGGGTGGAGGTCAGGGTGGAACGGAGCCCCCAAGGGCTCAAGGTCGTGCTTTTCAGCTTACAGCAGAGGAGGTCAGAGCAGTGTCAGATGCAGCCGCGGGTATGTTTCTTTCTTGATGTCTTGATTATCTTGTGGTTATTGTGGAGTATTGTTTATCTGCTAGTCTCATTGTGTGGTTTTCGGTGTGGTATTCGTTGTTTTTTGAGGCTTATGGTTTGGTTATGGGTTAGTGATGGGAATTTCGTTGGTTATCATTCATGAGGGTTATTAGTGGAAATCTGGCGTTGGTCTGAATGCCGGGTAGCATCTGCTTTCTGAGGAGTGGTTAGCTGCAGATTGAATTTCTTTCGAGCTCGGGATGATCAGTGTTAATATGTGATTTTGTGAAGGTTGTTTGTGCTTGCGGGACGCAGTTCGCGTGTAAGTGTTGTGGTGTGTAAGGTTGTTGAGGGAGGTCGGTGATGGCGACCGGTGATTGATAGTCAGTGCTATATGTGGGGGACAATTGGAAAATTCTCCGGAAGATCGATGAGCATGTGAGGTTGTTTAGCTGTTTGGGATTCAACAGTGTTCTGTTAGCCAAGAGCGTAGGCTGGTATGAGTAAGTGGCAGGCATGCGGGGCGGGATATAGACCAGGGGTATTTGATTGTGGAGGGCCTGGGATCAGGCCGGGATTGAGTATCTATGATGGAGATAGAGTTCGGAACCCCTAGAGGGCTAGAACAGTATGCATGGGAGGATTTCCCGGAGAGATAACTCGGAATGATGAATGCTGGTTGAGCGATCCGGATAGACTGGAGGCCGGTAGGCGTACCAGTCAGGTCGAAGGCTCGGAGGACGGCCCAGCCAGACTGAAGGCCCTGGAGGGCAGTCCAGATTGGCTGAAGGCTCTGAGAGCGGTCCAGATTGGCTGAAGGCCTGGTAAGGCGGTCTAGTCATGCTGAAGACTCTGCAGGTATTGTTAGATCGGTTCGAGGAAATGGATTGAGTATGTTGTGATGTGTTAGCATTAGAGGGGTGGCCTCGTGTATTGATCTTGATTAGTGGAGATGGTGCATGGACTCGAGAATCCTTGCGAGCAGATTCAGAGCATGTGTGTTGCATGGATAGCGTTTATGCTATAAGGGAGTGGTGTAGCGTTGGGCGAGCACCGTGGCACTTGTCGTAGTGACAAGGCGGCCAAGTGGATTTCCTTGGTAAGGAAAGAGAGAGGAATGTAGTTCCGAGAGGGAGTGTAAGTTCACGGAAGTGAAAGCAGCAGCGCAGAGTTATGATTGGAGTGGTCCAATTATGGTCATTGATCAGCATGATTGCGGTAGTGGTATGGGATCACATCCGGATTAGATGTCTACTGAGGTCGCAGAAGGGATTCTGCGGAAGTAGAGCCAAGAGGCTCGGAAGGGGTGCAGGGATGGGGTCTTAGATTCCCAGTTTGATTCTGATCAAGGAATTGTGTATGTAGTGGTGATTCATCCTGGGGGATGTTTGGGGGTGTCGTCAGTGTGACGGGTTTCCCCAACCGAGGGTGCTAGAGCTAGTTCAGTATATGCATGCGATTGCAAGAGGAGAACTCATGGGAGTTGCTTTGAGGCTGAAGAATGTGTCATTCTGTCAACATGGGATGGACAGAGTTGGACTCGGATCGGGAACCTGGTGGTTCAGGGTTATATCTAGCTCGTAAGAGCCAAGTGATTGTTGTGATCAGGATCGAGAAAAGTGCCATCGAGTGGTACTCGGTTGATAAGTGTAGAATTTGATAAGTGTGGTTATCAAATGGTGAAGCCGGTGGCCGGCTTGAGGCGGTAGTCAGGACCCAGCTAGAAAGGAGAAAGCGAGTTTCGGGTTTTGATGGTTACGTCTTGAGGAACCTGGTTGGGTTAATGCCAGGTGGTGCGTGGCGGGAGAAGTTCTGGAGTAGAGATGCCGAAGGCTTCGAGGGCGAAGCCTAATTTAAGTGGGGGAGAATTGTAACGCCCCGTTCCTAAGAGTACCTAATTGTGAGTCCCCTGGATTTAAGAGAAATGGTATTTTGATCATCTTGTGGGAAAATTTGAATAATGAGGGCCATGTATGAAATTTGGGGACTTGCCGAGTACGCCCAACGTAAGCTGGGATTACGCCCAGCGTAAGGCGTAAGTGGACGCGGGTGCATCGTTGAGTACGCCCAGCGTACTCTCAGAGTTCTAAAACCCTAAAATTTGGGTCAGCCACTATATAAGGAACATGTTGGTGCATACCCTAGCCTCCATAAGCTCTCCCTTAACCTCAGAAACCCTAGATAGCCGTTCCACCTCCATTTTTGGGTGTGTTTGGCCTTGAAAATCTTATTTTGGCAAAGGGGAGGCTAGAAGAAGAAAGAGGAAGTTGTCAAGGAAGGAGTTGAGTGGCTGGACCTTGTAGATCTGGAGAGATATCATCCTTTGGAGCCTATTTGAGGTATAAAGCTTCTTGCTTGTCAATTATTTTGCATAGATCTAAGTGTTGTGAGGTTTTGGCATCATTCTTGTCCCAAAAGTCCTCATCTTGATGCATGATTTGAGTTGGCCGAGATTATCTGTCCTTTCAGACCTTTGGAGAGGTCTTGAGTGAGAAAAATGAGGTCCCAAGGGCTGTGGTTGTTCCATGTGTGAGATATGTAGGTCTTAATGGATTAAGACCTTGGATTAAGAGCTTTATGGACGTCCCAAGTGATAAAGTTTGAGACTTTATGAATCTTAGGCATATTTGGCCTAGGGATCTAAAGTTTGGGATTAAGAGCTTAAGACGTTAAGAAGTTATGAGGACTTAATGAGTAGCTAAGTTACGCCCCGCGTAGCGATTCAGTGCCCCGATCCCCTGTTGTGAATCGGCGTGTACGCCCAGTGTACCAAGGAGGGTACGCCCAGCGTACTCCCTCTATTGGGTTTTCATTTTGGGCCTTAGGGTTTGGGCTGTTATTTGGGCTGCTGGATTTTGAGCCGTGACCGGACATTATGGTTAGAGTATTGTGGGCCCATTGGTTGTTATGGACGATGAGTTTAGTCCATTTGGTGTGGTGGGCCCAATTTGGTAAATTGGGACAATAGTGGCCTTTGCTTCAGACTTTTGGACTTTGGTCCATTGGTGGGCTTGGGAGCTTACCTAGTGTTGGGCCGGATTGAGTTAGGGGTAAAATGGTCAATTTACCCTTCGAAGAGTATTGCGCTTGGCCTAATGTTTATTTGTGCTATGTTGGCTAGTTCGGGATTTTTGGTGAGTCGGTGATTCGAGAATCTGCTTCTTCAGTTCAGAGTTTCGGCAGTGCGAGGTGAGTTATCCTCACTATATCAACAGGGTCTAAGGCACCAACGCCGACCCTTTATCGGATTGAGATCCGGGTATTGTTGTTATGTTATTGCTTTGATATGTTTGCATCCTGGTAGCTAGGACGGTGTATGTTAGAGACCTGGTTGAAGTCGGTATCCTGATATGTAGGGTGATGTTATGCTAGTGACCGGTTAGGTCGGTATCCTGGTTAGGATGATGATATGCTATGTGATCTGTTTGATCGGCTTGTTGACTGTGAATTGTTATATGATTGTATGTTTATACGCACATGGTTGTTTGGACTGGAGTTGGGTTGAGGCAGGTCCTGCTTTGTGTTGTAGGCCAAGATACCCAGGACGGACCGGTTGTCCTGAAGGCCCAACGAGGGGTCCGGATAGGCTGTAGGCCCCAAGAGGGCGGACCAGACGTGTCAAGGCTCGGAGAGTGGACCAGACCGACTGAAGGCCCGGTGCGGGCGGACCAGTCATACTGTAGACTCAGAGAGTGGACCAGGTGGATTAAAGGCCCGGTGCGGGCGGACCAATCACACTGTAGACTTGATGTATATGGCTAGACTCGGAGGGTGGACCAGGTGGACTGTTGGCCGGTGCGGCGGACTAGTCACACAGTAGACCCGAAGTGCATGGCTGTTCTGTGATCGGATATGATATGGCATGTTATGCGTGTATGGTATATGTGATTGGTATTTTGGGGATATCTCACTAAGCTTTCGGGCTTACAGTTGTGGTTTTATGTTATTCAGGTTCTTCAGGAGACCGTGGCAAGGCGAATGTGTGATCGTACCGCTCCTCATGTTTATGTTGTGATGTGATTCTGGGAATACTCTAAATAAATTGTATTGAAAACCTTTTTGTAATAATTTAATATAATCGGGTTGTTTTTGAAAAATTTAAATTGGTTGGAATTTTTCGGTCGTTACAAAACATCTTTATCAGTCCCTCGAAGTTGTGAAGCCTTCATGTCTTTCAAAATTAATGCAAATTTAATCAGGTCATTCAAGTTCATTAGCGGAAAATCAACAACTGAGAAATCACACACTTGATTTTCGCCCTTACAACATGATACCGAAAAATTTGTATCATATTTTCGAACAATACATCTTTCGTTATACTGATAACCTTCTTGATCTTCACCAATGACCATATTTCATCTGGTTCTTTCCCAAGAACAGCATGATAAACATCATTTCATTCACTGTAAAATCAGGCTGACACATATCAGTGTTAGTGATAGAATAGCTTTTCTTTGGTTTTTTTTCAAATGCATACATGTGATTGAAAGCAATTATTGCTTCAATACTCTCATAGCTATAAACCTTCTTTGGATCTCCCTTATCCTTACCAGGTGGATCATTTTCATGAAGTCTTAATATACTTTGTATCTTCCTTTGTTTATCCATTTCAGCTTCAACTTCGGCCTTTATTTCTTCTTTTGATTTTTCAACCAAAATTCCCTTCCCTTTTCCATCGGCTTCTGAAGGTTTTGGTTTAGAGGAACTTGAACTTCCTCCTTCATTAGAAGAACCAGTAACAATTCCCTTCAGAATGAGTCTTGTTGTTGCCTTGATGGCTTCTGTTGTATTCCCCTTTGAAACTATAGGTGTTGGGACTTGAGTAGATACAACTTTCGTTAACTCATCAGTGGTTACAATCTTCTCAATCTTCTTTGTCTTTTCAACCCCTTGAATTTTCTTTTCTCCCCCTTGCACCCCTGTGACAGTAGGAGGGGCATTTTTTGGTAAAAGATTGAGAATTAGGGACAATGGTGCCAGTAGTTTATGAAGGACTGACTCAAACAGAAGAAACTTTTGAGATAAGAATTCTGGTGTAATCAGATGACATGAGCCCAGCTTAGAGATTAATGCTTTCAAGTCATTTAACAAAGCTGTGATCTCCATGAAGCTTTTACTATCATCAGTAGATAGTTGAGAAATTTAAGGACTCAAGGGATCATACAGTTTGACAAACTTCGTGACCACATCTGCAATAATATCCATCTTCTGATTAAGAGAAGCATAGTCTTGTTGTGTAGTAGCAATCTCTTTGTGCATGTCTTCACGAAGTTCTTGGATTTTCAAATTAACATCCTCCCTCACCTTTTTCACATCTTATGCAAACAAAACATGATGTTCTTTAGAAACCGTCTTGAAGTCTCGAACTTCGTCATTAAAATTTGAATATTGTGACTTTATCCTGAGTAAATTATTCTTATCATTAGTATCCAACTTCTCAAGGATTTGAGATTCAGAAGCACTAAGCAAATTAGAAAATTTGTTGAACAATCGAGCTTCATGTGCTTTGAGCATAACATCCACTTTTATACTGGACACAAAATTGCTTACCACTGCATCTGCTTGGGATTGAATGATTGAGTTAATCTTTTTGTTCAGAATCTTGAATTGTTTTCCTGACATCAGCATGTGATCAGGAATATCTTCTTCTTCTGGATCAAACTGAAGTTCATCAAAAGTTCCTCCAAATCCTCCATCATCATTGTCAGTATCATCAATGGATTTTAGTGGATCAGTTGATTGGTAAGAAAATAGAGGAGTGAATGGTTGATTGAGAATTTGAGTGAATGTTGGTGAAGATGAGATTGGGTGTGTTGGAATGATAAAGGGTGGTAAAGAAACAAGAGTACTTGAAAGAGGTTCGGAAGAAGATATAATAGGAATACCTTGAGATGATTGAGCAATAGTTACCGAAACATGTGCACCCGTATCAGATACGTTTGCAACAATGTTAGAAATTGGAACCTCCTCAGAAACTGATTTGGTTACAACAATTTCGAGTGGAACTGTTGTGGTTGGCAATGAAAATGGTGTGAGGATTAATGGTTGTGAGGGTTTTGGGGAACTCGAACCCAAAGGTGTTTTTGGGACAACCTTACCGTCTGATGACTCTTCACAAACCACCAACTTTCGAGTCTTTCTCTTCTTGGTAATATCTTTTGCCATATCTGCAACTCTTCGCTTCTTTGAGGATGGTGAAACTGGTGCACGAATCTCGCGAACTTTCACTCATTTCCTATTATGATGAGGATTACGAATAAAAGGAGATTGATCTTCGGATGAAGTTCGTTTCTTATGAGATAATTTCCTTAAGCTTTTTAACAAACTAGATTTCGAAGAGATCACTTCCTTCGGAGATTCAGCAACAACCTGCTCCTCGAGCTTCTTAGTTTCAGTTGTAATCTTCTTAGGAGACTTAGACTTAACTTGTTTCTTGAAGCTTTCGTGATCAACATCATCAGCTCCCTTCTTTGATTTCTTAACTTTCTTAGATGAGCCGTCAGCACTTATTTTCAGCAAAATCCTAGTTTCAACTGAAGGATTAACATGTTTCAAGTATTCCACCAATATTGAATTTGTTGGATCAACTTTCTTCACCATCCCATAAAGGAATTTGAGCTACATTTGGGAATACTTCTGAATCATCTTCAACAGTCTTTGGAAAATGATGTTTCATGAATTCTACCTTAGCCTCATCTGCAGGAATTGGAATACCTTCTTTCTCATATACAGACAGAAGAATCAAACTCTAGTAATGTTCACACGAAATTCCTTTTACCACATTCATGTTTTCCAGACTCTTTATAAACTCTTTCCAAATCTGAGTGGCATAATAACCATTGAGATCGTAGTACAACCCTGCTACCATAGCAGAAACTTCCATTCTCCCCTTGTCAAGCCCTACACTTCGCCCAGTTAAGCAACGAAGGTATATTACGAACAAGAAATTCCATAAGCAAGGAAGTTCAGACTTCTTAAAGGTACTGATCTTGACAAGTGGTGGCTGATGACCCATTTCATTAAACATGAACATAACCTCAGCACTTGTAGGTTGAAAGAATGGAGAAGAATTTGGAATAGCCAATATTTGAGTAAACATCTTCTTCGTGAGTTGAATTCGCTTTTCATTCAGCAGATTGAATGTGATTACATCACTGGCTTTGTTGTAAGACATAGTGGAACCAGCCATTGATAACCATGACATCAGAACTTCAAAAGCATTAAACATCGCTGTAGCAAGACCTGAATGTTGAAAAGCAACAATCAGCATCTTGAGTTCTTCAGGATATAGTGAGACATCTCCTTTAACCTGATAGTTTGTGCTTTGAATCTTCATAATAGGTTGTGATACAACTTCCTCAGTAATAATATTTGTTGGATTAGGTGTCTAAGCCGATAACTATTATTGGTATGTATTCGACCCGATAGTAGCATGGTCCATTTGGGTTGCATATCATCAGGACAATTTGTTAGGATGGACTTTTGAGAGAATGTTATTTATGGTTTATTAATGTATTATAAGTTATAATATATTAATATGAAATCATATGTTTTAATTAGTATAGATCAAGAATTAATTTACAATTAATTTAGTAATCAAAAGAGACTAATTAAATCTATGGGGACTAATTATGATAATTAGTTATATTTATATGTGTTGGGCTTATGATCCATGTTGGACCAAGTTTATATATGGATACATAAAGATTTGGGTCACATGAACCATGGATCATAAAACCTACGTGTATGGATTTGGGTTATATCCATGACCCTAGAAATCCCACATATAAACAGATATTTCATTGCCCAAAATCGCCACTTATATCTTCTTGGAGTTCATGGTGTCTTTTGTGTGCATGGAATTCTCTCTCAAGTTCATCCCTTGTCCATGGTGTGTTGTGATTCCATTTGAGGCTTCCACACTATTAGGGCTAAGCTATTTAAGGCTAAATACACCAAGACTTCAAGCTCCATCAAAAGGTATGTTATGCTAACTAGTATCTTATATGCTTTATGTTAAATGCATGCTAGTTGTAAGATTAATACCTTGGAAAGCATTTGCATGTATCATTAGTGAAAACATAGATCCAAGGTATTTAGGGCTATATGTGCACCATAGGATGTTGTATAATACCTAAACCCTACAATATTTTGAGTAGCAGCCATTGTTGAAAGCTTGAGAGTAATTTTGAAGAAAAGAGAATTAGGGCTTTTTGATTGTCTGAGTTTTTGAACGCGTTATTATAAAAGGATATAAGAGCTTCCTATTATATGTATCTCTTGAATTTGAATATGAAGTTGTATTAGCATTAAATGAGATCCGACATGGCTCCTTGAAAATCGTACTCTATCGCCAATAAACTAGCCACACGTGAAAAGAAACTATCACATCTCCTTGAAACGCGGAAGGAATACAAAGAGTCTTGTCAAACAACCTGTTTGTACATTCCAATAGAATAGTAACCGTCACTAGCCTTCGGTATGGAAGTAGGGCTCTTTCACTTTTAGGGTGAAAAGCGAAGTCATATGCCAGACTGTCGAAATCATGAGCCTGAGTTGGTATTACTAGGAACCTCAAGGATTTCGTGAGTGTATTGTGCCAATAGAATAAGATAAGAAGCAAACTAACAAAAATTTTGGATCTGTGATGTGGAAAAATAAAATTTTGACACAAAAGCAGTTAAACCCCGGGCAAAGGTTGCTTCGTTAATCATCAAGAGATATGAAAAACTGCTTTTGTGGTGTCCCGTGAATTACAATGGAATACTTGTAAAGAAGTATCAAAGGGCTTCTTTTTTCAAGGCTTCGTGGATGGCTTAAAATTTTCATTACATATCATCCTAAACATAAGGTGAGTAATTATAACAGAAATTACTTGTGTGACCAGTGTAGTCAGTGACAAGTATGCTTTGGATTAATTTGAAAGTGACAATTGAAAGAATTGATACTCACACGGAAATCATATTCAAAGAAAAATAATGTTCAACTAGATCTTGATGGGTAACAAATGTCGTGGGCTTCGAACATTTGATCAATACCACTCATAACGGAAATATATGATATGGAGCATCGGAAATTTTGGTACTGAATCAAATCTTTCATGAAAATCTAGAACATAGTTCCCCATCAATTCCTTAAAAGTGTAGAAAATTGGGTTTCACTTTCATCACGGCCTCATGAATCATGATCATAAACACAAAGTTTTGATATATCTAAGTCATGATTGATGTGATGAATGACCTCTTGGACATATGTCATTGTGTGTGAAATGTGTGAGATGTTTGTGATGAAAAAGATTGTTTCATGAATTCACGTGTACCTCTGTTATGTTTGGACCAAACAGAAAACTCTTAACTCATTTGAGAAGAGTTAGGTAGCTCAGTAAACTAATGTGAATGCAAGCCTGATTGGGAAGAAATTTTCGTATTGAAAAATTTCATTAAGGCTTTCGAAATCACACATTGAGTCAATGGAGGCTTGAGTCGACATGCTGCAGCATGCTTCTAGGGACATCCTAACTAGTACAAAGTGTCGGAAGTATACCTTGCCCTAGAAATGTGAGCATAATCCTTGAAAGATATTCTTGTATTCTGCACACTTGAAAGAAAAGCAAAATACAAAATAACAAAAATCCTTAAAAAAAATCTTTTTGGTCTTTTATGTTTTTGAAAAGAAAGAAAATATTTTTGTGTTTTTGAGTTTTTCTAAAATTAAAACAAATAACAAAAGAAAATATTTTTGGTATTTTTGATTTTTCGAAAAGAATACAGACTAACAAAAATATTTTTGGTTTTTCCAATTTTTTGAAATTAAAGAATAAACAAAAACTTAGAAATGCACCAAACTATCAAATCTTTTCTTTCCCAAATGTCGAAAACGAAGTGTATCAAAGCATTGACTATGAACAGTAGCCTTTGACTTTGACAATTGTTAAATGTTGTACTGGATTATGACAAATGTGTATAGCACTTTGTGAATCACAATACAATGGAATCTTTTTCATATTAATTGCATAGTCACGCAATTGACTCTGGATCCATATGATTTGTGAAGCGCAAGCGGCAAATGCAACATACTCAGCTTGCGCAGTCGAAATTGCAACACAATTTTGCTTTTTCGATTGCCAAATTACAAGCTTCCCATCTAACAATTGACATCCTCCACTTGTACTTTTTCAATCAAGTGTACATCCTCCCAGATTTGCATCCGAAAATGCTTGAATGAAAAATCCTGATTACGAAGGATACCACAATCCTAACGAAATTATTCCCTTGAGATAAAGAAAAATATTTTTCACTACAGTCAAGTCTGGTTCTATTGGATTTGCTTGATACCTAGCACAATTACAACCAGAAAATACGATATCAGGTTGACTTGCTATAAGATAAAGCAATGAACCTATCATACTCCTGTATAAAGTAAGATCAACAATAGGTGTGTCTGACAAAGGTCTTAGCCTTGTTCCAACCATCATTGGTACTCTTAACTTCGTGCTATTTATCATTCCAAATTTTTCGAGCAAATTCCTGGTATATTTTTCTTGATTGATGAAAATTTCTTCTCTGCTTTGAAGAATGTTTAATCCAAGAAAATTATTGATTTTCCCCATCATGCTCATTTCGAATTGGCTTTTCATCAAACACTCGAATTCACTAGACAATGCAGAGTCAGTTGAGCCAAAAATAATATCATCGACATAAATTTGAACAAACATTAGATGATTCCCAACTTTCTTTCGAAATAATGTGGGGTCAACTGATCCTAGTTTAAATTTCGATTATTTTAGGAAATTGGTAAGAGTTGCATACCAGGCTCTTGGTGCTTGTTTTAACCCATATACTGTGACAACCCGAAATTTCTATTCTGTACAACCATCCAACTCAATAGAAGTCAAAACAATTTCTGCTAACTTTCAAGCTTTTTGGAATAAGTTTGAGTAACTTATGGTTAGTATTCTCGGAGATATTAGGAGAGAGGATGCCCTAGGGTTTATTGTACAACAATAATGTTCCAGAACTCCAAGAGTTTGGAGTTTACGGCCTAAACAAAGGTGTTTACGGCCGTAAACCTTAATAGGGGGTATATATATGACACTTAGTCATTATTTACCATTTTTCACAAAATCAAGATCCAAATCTCAATTCTCTCTCAAGTATCATCCACCAATTACTCTAGATCATCAACTTTTAAGTGTTTCTAGCCCTAATAAGTTGATATATTAATTACTCTAATGATCTAACACACTTCCATCCGTGAAATCATTCAAAAAGGTTAGATCTTCAAGTTTCACCAAGAACACCAAGAACACACACTAGTGTTCTTGGACTTTGAGCACCTTTTCAAGCTTCTAACTAGTAAGTACTTCTATCCTAAAGTATTATAAGGCTTGTTACACTTCTATAAATCAAGGAAACACCGAAGAAAGTCAAGATCAAAGGTGTTTACGGTCCAAGATGTTCTTGGACCGTGAACCCTATAAAGGGTGCCAAAATGTCCCTAGTCCCTTCACAAGCCTTGGGAACTAGTCTAGACCCCTTCCCTATTGTGCTTAGGACTCAAAAAAATCAAAATACCAAATCCTTAGGGGGTTTACGGCCGTAAACCCAAAAGGAAATGGTCCAAGGACCGTAAACTCTATTTAAGAATGAAATGGTGCCCAAATCACTTCCATATGCTTATACTTCAAAGTGGAAATACTTCTAAGGACTTGTAGAGCATCAAAACAACAAATGGTCAAAGAAACATGAGTTTACGGCGGTAAACCCATGTGTTTACGAGCGTAAATTCAATGATTTATGGTCACAAAACTGTAAACTCATGTAAGGGGTTCCCTTGGACCCTAAACTCAATAGCAATGCCGTACAACACTTAGATGAAATCCTTAGCACTTATAACACCTATATAAGGTGTTTAACATGCCCTAGGATGTCTTAACTTTATTATTTAGTTTTTTAAAGACTAATTGGATACATATATGTGTTATTACATGTTAACTAGGATCATAGTGTGTGTACAAGTCTTCACTTGTCACCTAGCATCCTACACCATCCGTTCATCCAAACCGCCAACTACAGGTTAGTTCATACCCGTTAATCAGTCTATTAAATGTTTTTAAATGCTTTTATGGGGGGGGGGAGGGGAATACAAGTTGAATCATGCTAGTTATCATATCAATCACATGTGATTAATAACCAGTATACAAATGGATTTACTACACTTATAGCTGTTCTACCAAACAGATTCTTTAAAGGGCTTTCTGAAACGTTTTTACATGTTGAACTCTTTAAAAAACTGTCTTACAAACTGTATGTTTCCTTTCAAAACCTGTTACAATTGTGTTTCAAACAAAGGTTTTCTTACCCTTAAACCGTCTTGTCAAACTGTTCTCAAATTGTTTTATAAACTAACATCAAGTCATAAATTCTTAGTTATTAATCTTTTCAAAGGTTTTACAAAACTTCTTTTATACTTTTATAATGTCTAAAGGACTTTGAACGGTTAGCTCACCTGATTTTCCTTTTTAGGGATGTGGCTTTAGGGTATCGGTTATTTGACTGAATGTCGTCTAAATATTAGTTATATATCATGTATACCTATATAGACATAAAAGTTCCATCAGTTAGTTCAGTTCCAACACTCTTGGGTAGCAAGGGTGTATAAACCTACTTGGACATTCAACTTACATTCCAGTAAACTATTATAGGTATAGTTTAGGAGATACAAAACATTATTCCTATTACAAGGAATTACACCAGAGTAAGTTCATTCATGAGTCTATACTACATCAACATGAAGAGATACTTTTACATAGATACATCAATATGAAGAGATACTTTTACATAGATACATCAATATAAAGATATACCCTTACATGGATACCCTTACATGGATACTCTTACATGGATACTGTTACGTAGATAATATATGATGAGATACTATTACATATTATATGTGTAGGTATTATTATATTACTACCTTTATTTTGTGACACATTCACATAAACTGTGAGGTAGAATAGATCTGTCTATCCTAGTACCAAATGATACTGTAAGGGATTAACCATTCATACACCAAACTGTTAGCCACAGAGGTAAATGCACATCTAGGGATGTCTACGGTTGATACCATTTTAGGTATACTTTAAGGGACTAACTATTCCTACACCCAGCTGTTCGCAACAGAGGTAAATGCACATCTACGGCGAGTTTCCACGTCGTGTTTATCCCTAGTACTTATATATTATATCATTACCTTTAGTTTGTGACTCAGTTACGTAAACGACGAGGTAGACTAATACTTATATATTATACTAGAATATCCTTGTACCAAAGGATAATACTTAAGTTATTAGGTCATTACCTTATTTTGTGACACGTTCATAAAATAGATGATGTAGACAATGTTTGAATAATAATAGTTGTGTAAGGAAAAACCTTCACTTATGTAGAGGTTCAAACTTTCAAAACATTCGGGTCTTGGTAGTCGACTACCTTTTATACTAGTAGGAAATATGGGATTTTCTAGGGTTTTCACACTTATACTAAATGTTTCATTAAACATTCACTTGTCTTTCATAACAGCTTATCAAAGTAATGACACTAAAATACTTATGAATTCACCAGCTTTATTGTTGATATTCGCTTTCAAAATAAGTTGTATTCTCAGGTCACAAATAGATAGGTACCGATGCAAGGTTTAGAGAAGACGGAACGGTCAAAACTCGTCTCTTATTTTGAGTAATCATTATGTTGTTTTATACTATGAAAGAACACACTTGTAAGCAAAATTATACTATTAATGCAATGGATGATGTTGTTGCTTGTTTACTACTTTACCTTGTTGTGATACATTAAGTATACGTGCCTACATTCATACTAAAATCAGTGTCACAATGACAAGAACAAAAGTATTACGATTGTTGAATATCACAAGTAAGCTTGGGGACGTATGGCCAGTCCCGGGAGTAGCATAGCCTGATCAACTATGCTGGTCCGAGTAGTGATTAGCATATGCCCAAGAATGGTTGTGATGTGGCAAAAAGTCTAAAAACTTACCAACACAACCACAATGAAATACCATAGGGGTATTTAGTGTTACTGTAATTACTTATCTAAGAACTAAATAAATTTTTATTAGTATGTCAATACTTTTTTAGTGGATACACTAAGGTTATATGTAATAGGATGTCATAGACTTAGAATCTATGGATCTTTGCTTTATGTCCTGTCCTCGTTGGGTTGGGGGCTTAGGGTTAGGGTCACTTATTCGAATGTATATCCTATCCTAACTACATATAACTGGTATGCACTAAACAAGTATTGAAGCAACTGATAAAGATCATATTGTAATTATCTTAGTTAGTTTGTCTATTTAGTTAGTTCTTATTAACCCTTTTCTCGCGTAGATATCATGGCAGGATTCCATCCCCACGACAACCCGTACTACCCTAACCACGGAAATGTTGGATGGCTCGGAGAGGAGCCAGAGAATGATCACCCAATCCCTATGGATGGTCACCAAGCTGAAGGCTTTGCTGATGGTTCTGACTCCGAACCTGAAGTGGAGAACCTACCCCCGATGGCTCATGTTCCAAATCCTAACCCTCGTCCGACTTTTCATGGTCCGACGCCCCCTTGGGTAGGATGTTTGGAGACATGGAGTGAAGAGCAAGATCATCCTATGCCGTTTGATGGAGACCGAAGCTTCTACAACACAAGCAAAGGAAGCTCAATAGACAGAATTCTTCCAATTCTGGTCCGTAGAGTTGCCCGAAACGAGATTCAGGGCAGGCAGCTCTCCATCGCATCATAGAGGTTGATGGCAATGCAAGGATGCATACCATCCACACCAATCGCCTTGAACACATTCATGAGATATCTGAGAGAGACCATGAAACCCTGCTGCAAACACTGGCTGAAACACGAGCCGAAGTCATAGAACTCCGCGTACGCCAGAGAGTGTACGAAAGACACCTGCTTGATATGGAACGTCAATTGGCTTAACTAAGGGTTCACTAGAGGGATGACCGTTACTAGTAGTAGATGTCTTACTTTCTTTCCCTGTTAAGGGGGAATCATTTTCCTTTCTATGTCCTACGTGGCATCTTTCTATGTAACAATCTTGTACTATAAGTACTTTTAGTTAGGCCTTATGCGACCAAAACCCTTCTACTCCGGATATGATGTAAGACCTTCTACAAGGTCAATTTTTCTAGAACTTGTTATATCTTAGACATCAATGATATTTTCAGTCGGCTAAATTCTGTGTCACTCTTTGTTCAAATACTTTCATCATACTTTCATTGAGGTCTACTTGAAACTCACTCTAGTCAAGTTATTAGACTAGGGTAAGCTAACTTTCGAATCATTTTCAAGCCTCTTTCAAAGGTTGGACCATATTATCCACCAAACTATAATACTCTGGTTGAACGAAAAACATCATGAGACCATTCTATGAACTTACTACTACTCTGTACTAGGACTACATCATAGGGATGTAGGTCAAACCCTCAAGAACTTATTTTTTACTCTTTACATGAACGATCGGAATACATCTGGTGTCAACTATAATCGCTCATGAACTCCTTATCTTTCGTATTACAGAATCATGTCGTCATCCGAAAATAGTCAGCTGAACGACGAAACCCCTATCCTTCATATCGATGCAGCTACCTTTCAAGTTGCAGTCTCAGCTGCCATGACAGTTGTTCTGACTCACCCTAACGCTAGCAATGCAAATGTTAGTGGAATGGGTATCAATGATTCCAACCCCAGTGACAACCAAGTACATCATCGGGTAACGAACCACCACAATACTCTGAATCTCAAGCTCAAGAGTAACAAACGGAAATTCTGGGATAGAGTTAAAGGCAAATCACCCCAATGGGCGAACAAAAGACAACAACCTATGGCAGCCTTCGTGGCCAAGACATCTGTACCTCCCACTGCTATCCCTACTAGTATCCCAATTATCCCTAACCCAACCAGACAATATGGTGGAAATCTCCCAGAGTGCAGCAAATGCAACTCTCACCATCATGGACCTTGTCGGGTCATACAGTGCTCAAACTGCAACAAAAAGGGACACACCATTCGTTACTGCAAGACTCAGATCCAACACATTACTTCAACCACAAATGTCGAAATTTCCTGAATATACCGTCTATGTGGCATAATGGGACATTTCAAAAGGGACTGCCCAACAGAGAAGGGTGATGGGGGAACAGGAGGAGTTTGAACCCCAGAACCTTACTGTAACATAGGTTCACTTCCTATCGGAAGTATTTAAGTATGCTTTCAAACTGTTTAATACTAGTGCAACTCGAGTCTTATCTTTTGCGAGATCCCGTCAGTAGAGGGATCCTCGTGTTGCGTATACTTGTCTTTTGTGGTATACCTTGTTCGTAGCAGTAGTCTTGTAATTAATCTATGGTACTGAAACTCTGTTAAAAGTTGCGCTCTTGCATTTCGTCCGTAACACCATTATGATCTAATCTAATGTCTTTATTATTCCGAATAGTACGACATTGTCATTTGACTAGAGTCCATTCGATCCTCATAATACCAGTTTCGTGCGTAAACCTCTTTCTCCGAAATCGTCTTCCTGGCGAAACCGTCATACAGAACATCCCGAATGTACGCAACTTTCCCAAAACATTTCTAGAATAACTCCCAGGGTTACCACCACAACGCCAAGTCGATTTCAGAATTGACTTAGTGCCAAGGGCTACTCCCGTAGCCAAATCTCCATATCGTCTGGCACCAGCTGAGATGCAGGAACTTTCTAGTCAGCTTAACAAAATTCTCAAGAAGGGATTCATTAGGCCAAGCTCCTCACCATGGAGAGTTCCGTTCTTGTTCTTCAAGGAGAAAGACGAATTGTTTTGTAGGTCCATCGACTACAGAGGCCTCGACAATATCTCCAGCAGAAATCATTATTATCTGCCTCGCATAGATGAATAGGCCGACCAACCGCATGGGACGATGTACCCTTCAGAAATGGACCTGAGATCCGAATATCACCAGTTGCGAGTGTTGAGAATGATGTCCCGAGGAAAATCATCCAAACTCGATGCGGACTCTGTGAGTCCGTAGTGATACCCCTCGGATAGGAGCAATACGCCCGTAGTATTCCTAAACTTATTGAATAGGGTACACCATTCTTACTAGGATCAGTGCATCATTACCCTTGTAAATGACTTACTTATCTACTCTCGTAGTAAGAAGAAAACCATCAAGAACAGCTACCACAAACCATGGAAACAATACGATCAGAGAAGCTTTACACAAACTTCTCTAAATACGAGTTTTGGAATTGAAGTGTCAAATTCCTAAAACACACTTTTAGTGATGTGGGAATTCTGGAGGACCCTTTCAATTAACCAAAACCGTTGAGAATTTGGCAAAACACCGAAGACGCCAACTGTAATTGTCACACCCCCAAACCAAGGATGGCGGAAACGTCCGGCGGTGGAGGACTTCATGTATAGCATCATAACAACAATTGCAATAGTGATTTAAGAAAACACAACCAACATATATATAATTGAAAAGGTTACATCATTCTATGAATTACATGTTTCCAAATCAATTACAATATGTTGACAAAATGGAAAATGTTTGACGCCTTAACGTCCCATCCTCAAATGCACTTGTTTACCTGTTTAGTGATTTCCTAAGAATACAAGTTGTTTGAAAAAGTGTCAACACAAATCTTGGTGAGTTCATAAGCATTTGTAGACAGTTTATGAAAAGTTTTTTCTTGTAAAAGTAGTGTTTGTTCCAGAAAAATCCATTATTTTCCTTAATATGTAAAAGTAGTCTTAAAACCCAAAGACCGAGGTGTACAAGTAATTTGTTATACTTATGATAAAATAATGCAAGTTTAAATCTATGTAAACTCGTTTGATCTATATTAATTCCCCGTAAATTTTACGTTTGTTAATACTTAATGTGAGCTATTATAACCATACTATGACCTAGTTGGCCTGAAACGACGTTCTTCAGGCATCGAAACTGTTATGACATTTGTCACCACAGACCTGCCGGTCTAGCTATTGCAAGCAGCTTAGGTGTGGGTTTGTCAATTCCAATATAGATCTATATACAACAATCACGCTCTCCCTCCAGCAGACTCTGGTTACAATACAAGACTTATTGGTAAGGTGAAGCGAATGTCTCACAAAAGTGATTAACGAATTCACGTGTAATGCATTGGAAATTCCTTTTTGTATAAATGTACCCTTTTTGTATGAGTGTGTTATGTGATGTATCATAAACTATACCTATTATAGTTTCTCAAAACAAGGGTAAAAGTGGTAATGTACATAAACTATACTTAACATAGTTTATTCAAATGTTTGTATGTAATAGATGTGCTTTGATTATAAGAAATCGTTATTTCTATGCTTTATCTAGCAAACTCCATTTGTTAACTGATGTATGTCTACATACTAAGACAATAATGTCATATATTACAATAACATATAATCACATAAAGATATACACCTTGCTCAACATGTTACAATGTGAAATGAAATTGATAGTATTTTTCTGTTTATAACATTTTCTATCCCTATTCATAGAAAATTTGTAGAAAAATCATCAAAGGTCCAAATCAGAATCCAAAAATTCTGAGAGTTTGGAAAATGAGTGTAGTTTCTCTATAATTTTTCTCATGATTTTTAGTGACCTCTAACTTGTGTGAACAAGTCCATAATCAGAGACTGGTCCGAATTGATATTTGAAATGATAGGCAGTTTTGTAAAAATCGCCATAAATTGTAGAAAAATCGTATGGAGATGTGCAAGTAGTAATTTTAAATTTAAGAACTTGAACTATTTGAACCTAATACAGTTTTGAAAACTAAAATGTTTAAGTTCTCCAAAACAGTCTGTGAATGGAGTCCAACTTTTCTGATGAAAGCTGTTAGAAAAGTTTAGTTATGTTCTTGGTTTTTTAACTTGTATTCCCCCCCCCCCACCCATAAAACTTATGAAAACATGAAAATACAGGGGTATGAACTCACCTTATGTGATTTCAGTAGATGAATGTTGGAGAAGGGAAGTGTTCAACTCAAGAACACTTGAAGATGCCATGAAGATTTTCGAGAATCTAACATCAAAGTGATGGAGTTTGTGTAAGCAATCGATGATTGGAGTAGGATGAAGTGTAATAATCACAATAAGGATGAATTATACTTACCAAGAGTATAATAAAGCTTGATGATCAGCCTTGGAGTCTCGAACTAGAGGAAAAAGTTTGAGAGAAAAGTTGTGTTTGATTTCTGGTGAAATGAGAGCAAGGGAGTGTAAATGAGGAGAAAGGTTGACTTATTCCAGCTCTTAGAACATAGGAGGGGCTGATAATTGATGGAAAGGTACAAGGAAGTGACAAGGGATGGTGGGGAGGAGTGTGGGTTAGTCATAGAGTGGGTATGGTCGTTGCTTGTGTCATAACACAAAGAAAGTCAACACTCAACCTTTGTACTTCACCCACTCTTCATGGATAAGGTTTTATCCCCAAAATCGTGGGAAATTAGTAGATATGGGTCCCTAAATGTTAAAATAAAGTTTTGGGTGAAAATCCCGCATTAAATTGATAAAAAACGGGCTTAAAACGCAAAACTAGTCGAAAACCGGGAAGAAAAGCGAAGTCTGTGAAGCCTCTCGCATGGGACCGAAGGTGCGAGGGTTCGGCCCTGAGAAGGCTAGAACCGAAAGCGAGCTTGTCAGAAGCGAACTTGTCAGAAGTGAACTTGTCAGAAGTGAAATAGACCGAGAGGAGCTTGTGTGAGGTTCGGGCCAGAGAGCACCCTTCGGGTTCGGTCCTCCTGGTTTCAGTTCAGCAGCCTTTCGGGTTCTATCCAAGAGGGTTCGGTCCCTAAGAGGACTTTCGGCTCCTTAAGAGGGGTTTCCGCTCCTTAAGGCTGTTTTTCGCGTAGACTTCCGTTTTCGAGCGGTTTTTGACTAAATTAAGGGCTGGGATGCCCCGAGTGATTTTAGAGAGATTTGGGAGAGATTCCACATTCTTGGAGAGATTTGGGAGAGATTTGACATACTTAGAGAGATTTCACATACAGAGAGAAATTTGAGAGAGATTCCACATATTTGGAGACATTTGGCATTCAGAGAGATATTTGGGAGAGATAGAGTGAATACGATTGGGAGAGGTTTTGTTTGTGATATTTTTGAGTGTCAGGCTTCGCAATGCAAGTTCCGTAAACCCCATTAAGCCATGTTTTAGGATCTTACACACTCCAGATGAGTATGCAACATTGTTTTATCGGTTTGGTTCATTGTTTAGCACTAAGGCTAAGGAAAATTAAACACATGAATTTTCCAAGTGATGTTTTCTCATTAAAATAGTGAGTTGTAAAGTAATTACATAACGTAAACCCTAATATACAAGGTTTAATTGAGTTGACTGGTTTGACTCGTTAACTTTGTTTGACTTTGACTTGACCCGAAATTGACTATTGTCAAATCATCCCCCCGTTAGATGGAATTTTGTCCCGAAATTTACATTCTGACAGGGAGAGTTTGGGAAGAGATGCGGGTATTTTTGTTTCAATTGATCTTCGTGTTCCCAGGTGAACTCAGGTCCTCGTTTCGCATTCCAATGAACCTTCACTATGGAAATACGACTTTGTTTCGTTCTTTTGACCTCCCGATCCATAATCTCAACTGGTTCTTCCACGAAATGCAGACTCTCATCAACTTCAATTTCATCGAGAGGTATCACGAGAGTCTCGTCGGATAGGCACTTTTTCAAGTTGGATACGTGGAAGGTAGGGTGTACGTTATTAATTTCTTGTGGTAATCGGAGTTTGTACGTTATGGGACCAATCCTAGCAAGGATTTCAAACTGTCCGATGTACCTTGATTTAGTTTCCCACGTTTACCAAAACATATCATTCCTTTCCAAGGGGAAACTTTTAGTAGTACTCGATCACCGACCTGAATTTCCAAGGGTTTGCGTCGCTTGTCTGCGTAACTCTTTTGTCGATCACGAGACGCCTTCAGTCTTTCCCGAATTTGAACAATCTTTTCTGTGGTCTCCCTTATGATTTCAGGACCAGTAAGCTTGCTATTAGGGACTTGCTCCCTAGCTAGTTGAGTGTCCCATACTTCTGCCCAACACAAGGGTGATCAGCACTTACGTCCATAAAGAGCTTTGAATGGGGCGACCTTGATGCTAGTGTGATAGTTGTTATTGTAGGAGAATTCAATAAGCGGTAAATGGGTATCCCATGCCTTACCAAAGTCTATCACACAGGCTCTCAATAAGTCTTCTAATTTCTGTATGGGGCGCTCGCTTTGCCCGTCGGTTTGTGGATGGTAGGCCGTTCTCATATCTAGCCAAGTTCCCAAAGATTTCTGTAGGGACTGCCAAAATCGCGAGGTGAATCTACTATCTCGGTCGGCGATAATGGATATTGGTACACCATGCAGTCGCACAATCTCCTTGATGTACGTCCTGTTTAATTTCTCCATCTTGTCGGTTTCCTTTATCGGCAGAAAGTGCGCAGACTTGGTTAATCTGTCTACGATTACCCATATTGTATCAGGCAACTTGGTTATAAAGTCCATGGTTATCCGTTCCCACTTTTACTCAGGTATATCAGGCTGTTGTAGTAGTCTTGAGGGTTTCTGGTATTCCACCTTGACCTTGGCGCAAGTCAGACACTTGCCCACATAAGTCGCAAGCTCGACTTTCATGTTCGGTCACCAGTATAACTTTTTGAGGTCTAGATACATCTTGTCTGACCCGGGATGAATGGAATATCAAGTCTTGTGTGCTTCATTCATGACGACGTCTCGGAACCCACCAAACTTTGGCGTATAGATCCGATTCATGAGATAACGTGCTCCATCATCCTTGACTTCTAAGTTTTTATCCACCCCTCTTAATGCCTCACCTGTCACATTTTCTGGTTTCAAGGCTTCTAGTTAGGCTTCCTTGATTTGCGTAGCCAGGTGGGAATGGATGGTCATGGTTAAGAATTTTACTCGGCGGCCCGAATATTCCTTCCTGCTTAGGGCATCAGCCACTACATTGGCCATGCCCGGGTGGTAGCGAATTTCACACTCGCAGTCGTTCAGCAGCTCAACCCATCTTCGTTGCCACATGTTGAGCTCTTTTTCATTGAGGATATGCTGAATACTTTTGTGATCAGTGAAGATAGTGCATCTTGTGTCGTAGAGGTAGTGCCTCCAGATCTTTATGGCAAACACTACCGCTCCCAGTTCAAGTTCGTGGGTAGTGTAATTAACTTCGTGTGTCTTAAGTTGTCTTGACGTGTAAGCGATGACTTTCCCTCTCTGCATGAGCACGCATCTGAGGCCTTGATTTGAAGCATCGCAATATACCACGAAGTCATCAGTTCCTTCTGGAAGAGACAAGACCGGTGCGCTGCACAGGGCTTGTTTTAACGTTTGGAAGGCGGCTTCTTGTTTATCTTCCCACTTAAACATCACACCTTTTTGACTCAAGGTGGTGAGTGGTTTAGCGATCTTGGAGAAGCTTTGGATGAATCTTTGGTAGTATCTAGCGAGTCCTAAGAATTTTCGGATTTCTGTCGGCGTTGTAGGTGCTGACTAGCTTTCGATCGATTTGATCTTTGAGGGATCCACATGTATCCCTTTCTCGCTAGTTACGTGGCCAAGGAATCCCACTTCTCGGAGCCAAAATTCGCACTTTGAAAACTTAGCATAAATCTTCTCACCTCTTAGAGTCCCCAATATTAGTTGCAGATGTTGGTTGTGCTCTTCTTCGCTTCTCGAATAGACCAAAATATCGTCGATGAACACGATCACGAATTTGTCTAGGAAGGGTCGACACACTCGGTTCATCAGATCCATGAACACCGCAGGCGCGTTTCTTAATCCGAATGGCATCACTACAAATTCGTAGTGCCCATAGTGAGTTCTGAATGCCGTCTTGGGGATATCTTCTTCTTGAACTCGCAATTGATGGTAACCCGACCTCAAGTCGATTTTTGAAAAGTAGCTTGCTCCCTGAAGTTGGTCGAAGAGTTCGTTGATTCGGGGTAGGGGATATCGATTCTTGATGGTAAGTTTGTTTAACTTCCTATAATCAATGCACATGTGAAAGGATCCATCCTTCTTTTTCACAAATAGAACTGGTGCTCCCCAGGGTGAAAAGCTCGGTCTAATGAATCCCTTGCTTAATAGTTTGCTCAATTGACTAGACAGCTCTTACATTTGTGCCGGTGCGAGGCAATATGGTGCTTTGGCTACGGGGGTAGCACCGGGAACCAAGTCGATTCGGAATTCAACTTGTCGTGCGAGCGATACACTGGCAGATCTTCTAGGAATACGTCGGGGAAGTTGCACACTTCCGGAATGTCTTTGATGTCCTTTACCCCTTGATTCTTATCTACGAAGTGGGCTAAGAAGGCATGGTATTCCTTTCGGAGATACTTTTGAGCCTTGACGCAAGAAATGATTTGTAGGTTTGTATTGGGTTTATCGCCGTAGACGAGAAGAGTTTCTTCATTTGGCAGAGTGAGGCGGACGGCCCTTTCGTAACATAAAATGTCGGCACGATTAGGACTTAACCAATCCATACCAATGATGATGTTGAAAGTTTTTATTGTGACTGGCATTAGATCGATTTTGAACGAATGGTTGTCTAGAGTGAGGGTACACCCTACGTAAATATCATTAGCGCGCTCAACCTTTCCGTTTGACATTTCTATGACGTATGAATCTTTTAATGACTGGGGATTTTGCTTAAGTAAATGTATGAATTGGTGGCTCACGAAACTCCTTTCTGCCCCACAATCGAAAAGTACACATGCATAAGAGTTATTGAGGAGGAACATACCAGTAACCACCATAGGATCCTTGACTGCTTCCCCGTGTCCTATTGCCAGGACCCTCCCTACACCACTAGCATTAGAAGCTTGTGCCTTGGGGCAGTTTCTCCTGAAGTGTCCTGCTTCACCACATCCATAGCAGGTTTGGCTTGCCCCTGCATTGACAACTTGGTTGCTCGGTTGTGCTGGCGCTTTACAGAAACGAGCGGTATGCTCTTTCTTGTCGCAACTTTTGCAGTGCATTTCCCGAAAAGCACCATTGTGGTGGTAGTTGCACTTGTTGCACTTAGGGAGATTTCCAGCATATGGCTTCGGTGGTGTTGGAGTGGTAGCAGTAGTGGCAGCACAGACAGCAACAATTTGTTGCTTCTTTGCGGGGTCCAGTGTCGGTTGCATCTTTTTATGGTTCCAGAACTTCTTCTTGTTGTTTCCTCCTTTTGCTTGGTCGGTGGTGGCGATCACGGTACCACGGCTGGCCCTGTGATCGATAAGTTGCTATGCCAATTCCTTGGCACTCTCAAAGGTAGTGGGTGTTGAGGCCAGTACACTATCTTGAATCTGGGATGATAGTCCCCAGAGGTATCGTTCCACCTTTTTCCCCTCTGGAGTGACCATTTATGGACAGAGGAGCGCTAGGTCATTGAACCGGGCAGTGTAAGTTTCAAGATTTGTGCCCGACATTCTGAGGTTCCAGAGTTCTTCTTCGAGTTTTTGTATCTCGCCCCTCGGGAAATACTCCTTTAGCATTAACGCTTTCAAATCTTCCCAGCTTATGGAGTTAGCCACTGCGGGAATAGGTGATTTAACTCGGCCATTCCACCAAGTGAGATCCCTAACGGTGAAAGTGAATGCCACGAACTTGACCTTGCTTGCTTCGGGACAATCACAGATTTCGAAGACTGCTTCGTTCCTTTCGAACCATTGCATCAGTGTGATGATGCCCCCGCTTCCATTAAAGGTATCGAGTTTGCCATTTGTGATGTCCTTGTAGGTGCATTCCTTTATGCACCCCGAACTGTCATCCTGCTTAGAGGGTGTAGCACCAGATCCAGATCCACCATTGCCATTAGGGCCGATTTGTGACATAGCTGCCACCATAGCTGCTGTTACTGCAGCCTGGAACATTGTTGGGGCAAATTGTGGCGGCGGCGGCGGAGGAGGTGGTGATGCGCTACTGGCAGGTCTTGGTCTTTTCCTTGGTCGCATAGCTATGTCATAATTTTAAATGACAAGTCGGTAAGACTTCAATAGTAATAACGAGTCGAGTATTATCTGTTTTATCTCATTTGTATTATATCCCGACTTTATTACATTAGCAGGTAATTCATAGAAACGTTTATGCAATTAAACATATGAATTAAATAGTGTTGACCCAAACAGAGTCATGTGCTTGGTTCCGTGTCTGACTCACTCCTAAGATTTGCTCGATGTGACCCAGTTATGTGTAATTAAAATTTTAATAATCTGTTGATACTAATGAGTCTGCCTTAAGTCCACAACCAAACAAGGAATAGGTCCTAAGGTGGACTCACCATTTCTAAGTCGATTACTTCTCTAATTACACATAACAATGAGGTACACTAAAAAAAATCTTAGAGTTATTAGTTGTAAATTTGTTTTTAATACAACATAGTAAAAACTCATGTCAACATCAAATGATGTAAAATGCATGCCAAATTCATTGATAAATTTTTAGTACATATTGTTTTGGGTGAAAGTTTGACCTCATAGGGGTCCACATTACATCAAAATAAAAGATGATCTTTAGCAGCACAAAAGCCCTTTGACTAGTGTAGACACTTAATTGCAGGGCCAACCTATCCGCGAGAAAGAGTAGCACCAACGCATACTCGAAATCCTAGTTTTATAACATAACATGAGCAGCGCGAGCACTACTTGTGGTGGGTGGCATCTGGTCCCTGGTGGCCCTGAGATGAGGTCGAGGCTCCCTGAAGTTCCGCAATCCAGCGTTCGGCTGCGATCACTCTCTCCTCGAGAGCTGCGTGCCTCTCTTGGTACTCCGTTACCACCACTCGAGCAGTGGTAAGGTCCTAGATAAGTTGGTTCATTGGATATAAATCCCTCTCCAAATCCCTGGTGCGTGCATCGGTGGCTTCCGTAACAGCGCTGCAGTTTCGAACCTGATCTACCATTTCCCTACTCTGGTTCCCCAAATTCATGATGTGTTGGACCATGACAGGGAGGGCTCTGTCAGCTGGTCCCCCGTGGCTGAGGTCATAGTAACCACGTTGGTCGCCATATGGTGACCGTTGGTGTTGTTGTCGGCTCCACCTCTCGATCGTTGTTGCCCAACGGGGCTCAGGCCCATTGTAGCCATAGCGGTTTGCAGGCACCTTGGGGATGTAAGGAGGGTTGAAGACTTCTGGTTCTTCTTCACTTTCATCCTCATCCATGTCTACCTCGTTGTCTTCCTCTTCTTCTTCTTCATCTACCTCCTCTTCTTCTTCTTCGGGTTCCTCTTCGGGATCCTCTTCAATTGGTTCTTCGGGCTCTTCTTCAATCCATCCGGCATTTCCCTGATTGGGAAAGTATGGATCTCTTGGTAAGTGGAATCCTGCCATGTCGTCTGCGCGAGAATAGGTGTGTAAGAGGCAGGTAATGGTTAATAATAATAACATTGCGCTATAGCAACATACAAATACTCCTATAGTATTCTAAATGTTTAGGTTTGGTTCTTAGATCATTCTTTGTAAAGTGAAGTTAGGTTATTAGATTTGTTGACCCTACGACTATCCCCCGGTATGAGTAAGTCACTTCTCGGACAAATATAGTTGATGATGCTATATCCTTCCCAGAACTCATTACTCATACCAAGGCATACTCGTAGCGTTCAACTCCTCTTCTTTTACTTTATGTTCTTCTAGTTATGACACTACGCGAGTATGTAATGCATGTAGGTATACTTTTAAACGAGAAAACAATTTATTTTCTGAAAGTATAACCCGTTAAAATGTTTTAAAATCAGAGACTTTTAGTCCCAAATGTTTTTATAGTTTGTATATCCTATGTGGTTTGATATACTTAATTCACTATAAACCGTGCTCTGATACGAATCTGTCAAACCCCCAAACCAAGGATGGCGGAAATGTCCGGGGGTGGAGGACTTCATGTATAGCATCATAACAACAATGTCAATAGTGATTTAAGCAAACACACCCAACATATATATAACTGAAAAAGTTACATCATTGTATGAATTACATGTTTCCAAATCAATTACAATATGTTGACAAAATGTAAAATGTTTGATGCCTGAACGTCCCATCCTCAAAAGCACTTGGTTAGCTGTTTAGTGATTTCATGAGAACACAAAGGTTTAGTGATTTCATGAGCACTTGGTTAGCTGTTTGAAAAAGTGTCAACATAAAGGTTGGTGAGTTCATAAGCATTTGTAGACAGTGTATGAAAATCTTTTTCTTGTAAAAGTAGTTTTTGTTCCAGAAAAATCCAATATTTTCCTTAATATGTAAAAGTAGTCTTAAAACCCATAGACCGAGGTGTACAAGTAATTTGTTATACTTATGATAAAATAATGAAAGTTTACATCTATGTAAACTCATTTTATCTACATGAATTCCCCGTAAATTTTATGTTTGTTAATACTTAATGTGAGCTATTATAACCATACTATGACCTAGTTGGCATGAAACAACGTTCTTCAGGCGCCGAAATTGTTATGACATTTGTCACCACAGACCTGCCGGTCTAGCTGTTGCAAGCAGCTCAGGTGTGGGTTTGTCAATCCCAATATAGATCTATATACAACTATCACGCTCTCCCTCCAGGAGACTCTGGTTACAATACAGGATTTATTGGTAAGGTGAAGTGAATGTCTCACAAAAGTCATTAACGAATTCACGTGTAATGCATTCGAAATTCCTTTTTGTATAAATGTACCCTTTTTGTATACCTATTATAGTTTATCAAAACAAGGGTAAAAGTGGTAATGTACATAAACTATACTTAACATAGTTTATTCAAATGTTTGTATGTAATAGATGTGCTTTGATTATAACAAATCGTTATTTCTATGCTTTATCTAGCAAACTCCATTTTTTAACTGATGTATGTCTACATACTAAGACAATAATGTCATATATTACAATAACATATACTCACATAAAGATATACACCTTGCTCAACATGTTACAAGGTGAAATGAAATTGATAGTATTTTTCTGTTGATAACATTTTCTATCCCTGTTCTTCGAAAATTTGTAGAAAAATCCTCAAAGGTCCAAATCAGAATCCAAAAATTTTGAGAGTTTGGAAAATTCTTCTAGTTTCTCTATAATTTTTCTCATGATTTTTAGTGACCTCTAAGTTGTATGAACAACTCCATAATCACAGACTGGTCCGAATTGTTGTTTGAAATGATAGGCAGTTTTGTAAAAATCATCATAAAGTGTAAAAATATCGTATGGAGATATGCAAGTAGTAATTTTAAAGGTAAGAACTTGAACTATTTGCACCTAATACAGTTTTGAAACCTAAAATGTTTAAGTTGTCCAAAACAGTCCGTGAATAGAGTCCAACTTTTCTGATGAAAGCTGTTAGAAAAGTTTAGTTATGTTCTTTGTGTTTTAACTTGTATTCCCACGCCCCCCCCCCCCCCCCCCCTTAAAACTTAAGAAAACAAGAAAATACAGGGATATGAACTCACCTTATGTGATTTCAGTAGATGAATGTTGGAGAAGGGAAGTGTTCAACTCAAGAACAATTGAAGATGCCTTGAAGATTTTCGAGAATCTAACATCAAAGTGATGGAGTTTGTGTAAGCAATCGATGATTGGAGTAGGATGAAGTGTAATAATCACAAGTAGGATGAATTATACTTACCAAGAGTGTAATAAAGCTTGATGATCAGCCATGGAGTCTCGAACTAGAGGAAAATTTTTGAGAGAAAAGTTGTGTTTGATTTTTGGTGAAAGGAGAGCAAGGGAGTGTAAATGAGGATAGAGGTTGACTTATTCCATCTCTTAGAATGTGGGAGGGGCTGATGATTGATGGAAAGGTACAAGGAAGTGACTAGGGATGGTGGGTAAGAGTTTGGGTTAGTCATGGAGTGGGTATGGTGGTTGCTTGTGTCATAACACAAAGAAAGTCAACACTCAACCTTTGTACTTCACCCACTCTTCATGGATAAGGTTTTATTCCCAAATGTTAAAATTGTGGGAAATTAGTACGTATGGGTCACTAAATGTTAAAATAAAGTTTTGGGTGAAAATCCCGCGTTAAATTGATCGAAAACGGGCTTAAAACGCAAAACTAGTCGAAAACCGGGAAGAAAAGCGAAGTCTGCGAAGCCTCTCGCATGGGACCGAAGGTGCGAGGGTTCGGCCCTAAGAAGGCTAGAACCGAAGGCGAGATTATCAGAAGCAAAATAGACCGAGAGGAACTTGTGTGAGGTTCGGGCCCGAGAGTACCCTTCAGGTTCGGTCCGCCTGGTTTCGGTTCAACAGCCTTCGGGTTCTGTCCAAGAGGGTTCGGTCCCTAAGAGGACTTTCGGCTCCTTAAGAGGGGTTTCGGCTCCTTAAGGCTGTTTTTCGCGTAGACTTCCGTTTTCGAGCGGTTTTTGACTAAATTAAGGGTCGGGATGCCCCGAGTGATTTTAGAGAGATTTGGGAGAGATTCTACATTCTTGGAGAGATTTGGGAGAGATTCCACATTCTAAGAGAGATTTGACATACTTAGAGAGATTTCACACATGGAGAGAGATTTGGGAGAGATTCCACATATTTGGAGAGATTTGTCATTCAGAGAGATATTTGGGAGGGATAGAGTGAATATGATTGAGAGAGGTTTCGTTTGTGACATTTTTGAGTGTCCGGCTTCGCAATGCAAGTTTCGTAAAGCCCATTAAGCCATGTTTTAGGATCTTACACACTCTAGATGAGTATGCAACATTGTTTTATCGGTTTGGTTCATTGTTTAGCACTAAGGCTAAGAAAAATTAAACACACGAATTTTCCAAGTGATGTTTTCTCATTAAAATAGTGAGTTGTACAATAACTACATAACGTAAACCCTAATATACAAGGTTTAATTGAGTTGACCAGTTTCACTCGTTGACTTTCTTTGACTTTGACTTGACCCGAAATTGACTATTGTCACAGTAATTCTCCAAATTCTGGTTCTCACTAACCTACTGTCGTAGTTCATTTACAAGTTCTCGCAAATTACGGAACCCCTTACGACTTTGACCCAGAAGGGAGCGACCCTTGACTGGGAAGAGAAGCAAGAGGGAGAAACCCTTGGAATTCCAAGTGAGAGACCAAATTCTTTTGGAAGTCTTACTTTGTGAAGGCTTAATACGCTTCGAAAAGCATGGAAATCTAAAATCCAAGATAGTTACAACCTCCGAGATTATGGTCAGAGTCGGCCCTGCAACTCACAAATCCAACCTACCCCGCGAACTTAGTAACGTACATTCTACCCTCCATGTCTCGGACTTGTAAAAGTATCTGTCCGACGAGACTCTTAAAATCCCACTCGACAAGATCAAGTTCCACAAGAGCCTCACCTTCGTGGACGAACCGTAGTGACCATGGACCGAGAGGTCAGACGAACAATTCAAAGCCGCTTCCCATTAGTGAAAGTTCGCTGGAATGCCAACCGAGGACCTGAATTCACTTGGGAGCGCGAAAATCAATCGATTAGGAACTATCCCCACTTCTTGGCTCAATTATCCATGCCTACTCCTTACCTAAATTCTAATTTCGGGACGAAATTCCCTCTAACGGGGGGATGATGTGACAACCCGAAACTTCTATTACGTACAACCATCCAATTCAATAGAAGTCAAAACAGTTTCTGCTAACTTTCAAGCTTTTTGGAATAAGTTTGAGTAAGTTATGGTTAGTATTCTAGGAGATATCAGGAAAGAGGATTCCCTAGGGTTTATTGTGCAACCATAATGTTCCAGAACTCCAACATTTTGGAGTTTACAGCCTAAACAAAGGTGTTTATGACCGTAAACACCAATAGGGGGTATATATGACACATAGTCATTAATTACCATTTTTCACAAAAACAAGATGCAAATCTCAATTCTCTCTCAAGTATCATCCACCAATTACTCTAGATCGTCAACTTCTAAGTGTTTCGAGCCCTAATAAGTTGATATATTGCTTAATCTAGTGATCTAACACACTTTCATTCATGAAATCATTCCAAAATGTTAGATCTTCAAGTTTCACCAAGACCACACACTAGTGTTCTTGGACTTTGAGCACCTTTTCAATCTTCTAACTAGTAATTACTTCTATCCTAGAGTATCATAAGGCTTGTTACACTTCTACACATCAAGAAAACACCGAAGAAAGTCAAGATCAAAGGTTTTTACGGTCCAAGATGTTCTTAGACTGTAAACCCTATAAAGGGTGCCAAAATGTCCCAAGTCCCTTCAAAATACCAAAACCTTAGGGGGTTTACGGCCGTAAACCCAAAAGGAAATGGTCCAAGGACCATAAACTCCATTTAGGAGTGAAATGGTGCCCAAATCACTTCCATAGGCTTATACTTCAAAGTGGAAATACTTCTAAGGACTTGTAGAGCTTCAAAACAACAAATGGTCAAAGAAACATGAGTTTACGGCCATAAACCCATGTGTTTACGAGCGTAAACTCAATGAGTTATGGTCACAAAACCGTAAACTCGTGTAAGCGGTTCCCTTGAACCCTAAACTCAATAGCAATGCCCTACAACACTTAGATGCAATCCTTAGCACTTATAACACCTATATAAGATGTTTAACATGCCCTAGGACGTCTTAAATTTATTATTTAGTTTTTTAAAGACTAATTGGATACATATATGTGTTATTATATGTTAACTAGGATCATAGTGTGTGTACAAGTCTTCACTTGTCACTTAGCATCCTACATTATCCGTTCATCCAAACCACCAACTACAGGTGAGTTCATACCCGTTAATCAGTCTTTTAAATGTTTTTAAATGCTTTTATGGGGGGGAATACAAGTTGAATCATGCTAGTTATCATATCAATTACATGTGATTAATAACCATCATACAAATGGATTTACTACACTTATAGCTGTTTTACCAAACAGATTCTTTAAAGGGCTTTCTGAAACATTTTTACATGTTGAACTCTTTAAGAAACTGTCTTACAAACTGTATATTTCCTTTCAAAACCTTTTACAGTTGTGTTTCAAACAAAGGTTTTCTTACCCTTAAACTGTGTTGTCAAACTGTTCTCAAATTGTTTTATAAACTGACATCAAGTCATAAATTCTTAGTTATTAAACTTTTCAAAGGTTTTACAAAACCTCTTTTATACTTTTATAATGTCTAAAGGACTTAGAATGGTTAGCTCACCTGATTTTCCTTTTTAGGGATGTGGCCTTAGGGTATCGGTTATTTGACCGAATGTCGTCTAAATATTAGTTATATATCATGTATACCTATATAGACATAAAAGTTCCATCAGTTAGTTCAGTTCCAACACTCTTGGGTAGCAAGGGTGTATAAACCTACTTGGACATTCAACTTACATTCCAGTAAACTATTATAGGTATAATTTAGGAGATACAAAACATTATTCCTATTACAAGGAATTACACCAGAGTCAGTTCATTCATGAGTTTATACTACATCAATATGAACAGATACTTTTACATAGATACATCAATATGAAGAGATACTTTTACATAGATACATCAATATGATGAGATACCCTTACATGGATATGCTTACATGGATACTCTTAAATGGATATTGTTACGTAGATACTATATGATGAGATACTATTACATATTATATGTGTAGATATTATTATATTACTACCTTTATTTTGTGACACATTCACATAAACAATGAGGTAGAATAGATCTGTCTATCCTAGTACCAAAGGATATTGTAAGTGATTAACCATTCCTACACCCAGCTGTTAGCCACAGAGGTAAATGCACATCTACGGATGTCTACGGTTGATACCATTATAGGTATACTATAAGGGACTAATTATTCCTACACCCAACTATTCGCAACAGAGGTAAATGCACATCTACGGATGTCTACAGGTAATACATTTACGGCGACTTTCCACGTCGTGTTTATCCCTAATACTTATATATTAGATCATTACCTTTATTTTGTGACTCAGTCACATAAACGACAAGGTAGACTAATACTTATATATTATACTAGAATATCCTTGTACCAAAGGATAATACTTAAGTTATTAGGTTATTACCTTATTTTGTGACACGTTCATAAAATAGATGAGGTAGACCAGGTTTGAATAATAATAGTTGTGTAAAGAAAAACCTTCACTTATGTAGAGGTTCAAACTTTCAAAACATTCGGGTCTTGGTAGAAGACTACCTTTTATACTAGTAGGAAATATGGGATTTTCTAGGGTTTTCACGCTTATAGTAAATGTTTCATTAAACATTCACCAGTCTTTCATAACAACTTAATAAAGTAATGACACTAAAATACTTATGAATTCACCAGCTTTATTGCTGATACTTGCTTTCAAAATAACCTGTATTCTCAGGTCACAAATAAACAGGTACCGATGCAAGGTTTAGAGAAGACGGAGCGGTCAAAACTCGTCTTTTATTTTGAGTAATCATTATGTTGTTTTATACTATGAAAGAACACACTTATAAGCAAAATTATACTATTAATGCAATGGATGATGTTGTTGCTTGTTTACTACTTTACCTTGTTGTGATACATTACATGACGTCCTCCGCCCCAGAACGTTTCTGTCGTTCTCGGTTTTGGGGTGTGACATATACTGATTTATTTAAAATACAAATATGATCAGGATATTTTTCATTTATGAAACCTGGAGTTTGTTAGACATAAACTGTTTCTTCGATTTCACCATTAAGAAAAGCACACTTCACATCCATTTCATAAACATCAAAATCTTTGTGAGCCGCATAGGACAAAAATATTCGAACAGCCTCAAGTCTTGCGAATGGGGCAAAGGTTTCTTCATAATCGATATCTTCTTGTTGTGAATATCCTTTAACAACTAATTGTGCTTTATTTCAAACAATATTTCCATCCTTGTCGGTTTTATTTTTGAAAATCCATTTTAATCTGACAATCGAAATATTTCCAAGCCTTGTTTCTTTCGAGCTCAGCCAGTTCAGATTGCATTGCTACAACCCAATCTAAGTGTTCCATTGCAACCTTAACTGTCTTTGGTTCTATTTTCGAAATGAAAACATTAAACATGCAAAATTCTTGATAAGCATTCAGTACCTCATTCTTTGCACAAATTTGAGCTCTAGTCAAAACTCCATCTTGTGGATTTCCAATGACTTGTGTGTTTTGGATGATTTCATGTCCATTTTTCCAAAGGTGGATATGCTGGATCAAAGTCTAATGGTGCATCTTCGTACATTTCTTCATTTTCAGAACCTACAGCAAAATTATTATCATTTAGTTCATAAAATTCATCATTTTGATTAAGATTTATGGTTTCAGTATCATTATGCTCCTCCTCAACATAATTGTCATCTTATTGCTCCCCCTCGAAACTTTTATTTCCACTGTTATTTTTCCCCTCGAAATGATGCTCCCCCTCAACATTTGAAGGTATATTCAAGTGCTCCCCCTCACTTGTCCATCTAGCATACTTTCACCATTAGCAGTTGTATCTGATGTAATTGTCGAATCATCAATATGTTTCGTAGATTCAGAAGTTTGATTATCAGCAACATTTACTTCAGCATCAGTAGCCCTGCCTAGAACACCAAAAATTAAATCATAATCAAAATCAGATGAATTATAGCTTTCAGACTCATCATTTGATTCGTTAAGAATTAGTGTTTATTCAAAACACTTTTCAACTTGTTTGACATAGTAATCATCAAAAGTGAGGTTAAACGTCTCTTCAACTTTCAGTGTTCGTTTATTTAAGACTCTGTATGCAACCGAGTTATTTAAATATCCCAAGAAATTTCCTTCATCAGCCTTAGCTTTAATTTCGAAAGATTATCTTTGAGATTCATGATAAAACACCTGCAACCAAAAACATGAAAGAATTTGACATTAGGTTTTCGGTTATTTATTATCTTATATAGAGTTATATTGAAATGATGATGAATAAAGGATCGATTCTAAGTAAAACATGCTGTCGAAACTGCTTCTGCCCATAGGTATTGAGGAAGATTCGCATATGTCAACATGGTTCTTGCTACTTCACAAAGAGACCTATTCCTCTTTTCAACCACACCATTTTCTTGTGATATATATGGTGATGAGAAATTATGTGAAATTCCTTTATCAGTTAAAAACGAATCAAGCACATTGTTTTTAAATTCGGAACCCTTATCACTTTTGATTTTTCGAACTTAATTCTTTAGGCTCATCGCAATTTTCTTGATAAATTCGATCATTGTTTGAGCGACTTCAGATTTTAGCCTGAGAAAATAAACCCAAGTAAATCGTGAAAAATCATCAACAATAACCAAAATGTATCGTTTGTTGTTGAGTGTTTCAACAGTTGAAGGTCCACAGAGGTCAATACGAAGAAGTTCCAATGGTTCAACAATTTTCGAATCTATTACAATTGGATGCCCTTTCCGATGTTGTTTTCCATGTTTGCAAGCTGCATATAAAGTATCATTGTCAAACTTTAAAACTGGTAAACCTCAAACAAGATCTTCAACTACCAACTTATTCGGATTATGGAAGTTAAAATGCGATAAACTTCGATGCCACAACCAGCTAACATCAGATGGAGCTTTCGAAAGTAAACAAACTGAAGGTTTCCCAACAATAGGTTTTATGTCAACAGTGAACATCTCGCCATATCATGTTGATTTCAGCAACACTTCGTTCGTTTGAACATTGGAAATGATACTTCCAACTTCGTTTAACACAACTTGATTGCCAATGCCCACAACAAATTGTGAAACACTTATCAAATTATGTTGAAGACCTTCGACATAAGCAAAACGATTTACAGTAAACTGTCCATTCATTACATCCCCATATCCTTTTACTTGACATTTATGATTGTTCCCGAACTTCACAACACCAACATTGTCCAAACTTCTAAAATATCTCAAATTATCCTTTCTTCTAGTCATGTGACGTGAGCAACAACTATCGATGTACAATTTCTCATCATATTGGTCGTCACATAATATCTGCAATCATTAAAAGAATTTAGGTACCCAAGGTTGTTTGGGTCCTTGGTTATTAGTTTGAAAAATTAAAAGAAGTTTAGAACCTAAAGCCCAAGTTCAAACTTTTGTTTCGAAAGTATCAATTAAGTCGACATCATCAGTTAAAGGTATCGAAACATAATTGTTCGACAGTTTTGGACTTTCACTGACTTTCTTCTCATGCTTCTCAGTGTGTTTGTCTGTTGAGATTGGTTTCCATTTTTGAAATGGAGTATTTGATTCTTTCAAAGATGAACTTCCAGATGAAGTATCATTCAAATACTGTTCATAGGCAGTCTGATTTGATGTTGAGAAAACTTTCTCGATTGATACTTTTTCCCTTTCTTCTCAAGCCAAAGATTGATTGTTTCCACCTCAAATGTACCTTTTGTGTATGAAACTTTAGTGGCTTGTTGTGCAGATGGATTCAAAAAATTTGGTTTTTATGGACTAAACTTTGCAAATGTTTTGGAATAATCATTCACAAATGTTTGATTGTCCGCAAACTTTCGAACTTTTTCAAATATTTGAACATTCTCAAATTTTCAAACATTCTCAAATTTTCGAATATTTTCAAATTGACGAACATTAGCAAAATGTCGATTTGTTTTATTTTATGAAAATTTGTTTTGTTTGTTTGATGGTTTTGAAAAATATGAATTTGATGTTGAAAACTTTTGTTAGCTTTTTGAATGAAAATTTTTTATGTTGAGCATTTGTTTGAAAATCCTTTGAAGATGACGATTTTGAAAATTTCGTTGAAGTATTTTGAGAATCAGTCGAAAATGGTTGAGCGGGATTTTCCGTTTTATCCAAACGAGTTGAAAACTTTGTTTGTGCTAATTTAGACAACCCTTTTCAAACATTTTCTTGGATGTTATTTTTGATTGCTTTTAATTTGACACTAACTGCCAAAAAAATTTCTTTTTTGTCTGTCTTTTCGAAATTCCTTTTTCCTTCCGGCCATCCATAGCCGGTGTTGTTGCTGATGCTGGCTCCACTGTCGGCGGTACTGCTGCTGCTGCTGTCAACCTGGGACAATTTTCCTTTTTATGGCCCCTCTAATTGCAATGGAAGAAAATTAGGTCTGATATCTGAACCACAGAAGTAGGGGCAGTACAATCTCTGCCAAAATGCCCAACCTTGCCGCACTTATAGCAGCCTGAACCCGGCCCAGTGCGACAAACTCCCTCATGTGACCGACCGCATTTCCCACAGCGGTCCCACCCTCACTGGCCTTTCGGCCTACCATCGGATCCCTTGGGCTTCTTCCCCAAAGCCCCCATTGTCTGCCCCTCAGCGGCCTTCATCTTCCGTATGTGCTCCAAATCAATCTCTCTCTCCCTAGCCCTGGCAATCATGGAATCCAGGGTAGGGCAAGCAGAGAAACTAACATGCTCCCGAATATTAGCCCGTAGCCTGTCATGGTATCGGGTCCTCCTCGTATGCTCATCCCCCGCATACTGGGGTACCAACAAGGCCCTCTCTCGGAACTTGGCGGTGATCTCTGCCACAGTCTCAGTCGTCTGTCTCATATCCAGGAACTCACTGGCCAACTGCTGAAGCTCCACCGCAGGTGCGAACTCAGCCCTGAACAGGGTCACAAAATCCGGCCATGTCATAGCCTCAACAGCCGAGGCTCCCAGAGAGTCACCAACCGACTCCCACCGATCTCTGGCCCTGTCCCTTAAGCATCCGGCTGCATACCTCACCTGCGATCCCTCGGGACAGAAGCTAGTTAGCTGTGCAGACTCAATGTATGCAATCCATTTTCTGGAAGCAATGGGGTCCTTCACCCCATGGAAATCTGGCGCACCGCTCCCTCGAAAGTCCTTGAAGGACAGCGTGCGCGTACCCACCTGGCTAGACGCCATATCACTCCTGAATGCTCGGAGGTGATCATCCATCAGATCCACAATCCCTTCCTTGATCAACCCGAAAATGACAGGGGTCGACTCAAGAATGCCTCTCATGATCACAGACGCGATGAACTCGCGCAGTCCGTCATCAGCCTGCTCGGGATCCTGCACCCGAGCCTGATCCTGATCCTGATCCGGAACCTCCTGCTCCATGTCGCGTAGTCATCATGCTGAAAATACACGCATAAAATGTCAGGATCATACATACTCTCGAGAGGTCTAACACACTCCCCAAGGTTCATGGTTCGGTCTCAGCCTTCCTTGATTCGAGTACGGGTCGTCTACTTTCACTAGTACGGGCCCATACTTCCTTCCATTTCTTCCCGTGCATTCCTCAAGGATTGCTTCGACTTCTCCAAGTCCCTTTTACCGATACCCTTTCCACCGACCTCATCCTAGGCTTCCCTAGGGCACTCTCCGACCTACCCTCCGCCATCAGTTGCACTTGGAGTCCCCACCACCTCCCCCTAACTAGCTTGCGGATACTGTTACATGTACGTTCCTTAGTTAGTTGAAGATGGCCAAAACCCCCATAGCACAAAGCAAGTAGCATTCGTGCATTAGGTAACCAAAAATCAGGCATAACCTACTCATGCCATCCTACTGTTGACTAAACAGTCCTAGCATATAGCTCATACAACAGGCATATAAGGCATCCTCCCTAGACCCTTAGCCCTAACTAGCATGCAATTCTCAGAATCATATATCAGGCACACAAGGCATCCTCCTAGATCCTTAGTCCTATTCTAGCCTGCAATTTTCCGAATTAGAACCATATAACATAACACAGCAAGTATGGGTATCTTGGGGAAAACTTACTTGAGCACAGCCAGTCGCATGCATCACACACTTCATCTTTCTCAAAATCCTTCCTTTTAGATTTTGAAAACCATTTTCCTTGTAAAAAACTTTTAGTCCCTCAGTTTGAGTCCAGGCACTCCAGAGGGTGCGTCTGAATCCCTCAAACCAGGGCTCTGATACCAACTTGTAACATCCCAAAATTCAAGCCCAAAAATTTCATTTTTTGAATTTAAAACATTCTACCAAAACATTGTCGATAAAACAACACCGTACAAAATCATAATGTTACGTCTCCAATCATGACATCAAAAGTAATAAAAATCAGAGTACAATCCCAGAAGTTCAATGCGGAAACCATGTGTGCATGTGATGCGCTGCTACACCACCAACTCCTTCCCCTTCGACGAAGAGGTACCTGAGACCAAAACCAAAACTGTAAGCACGAAGCTTAGTGAGTTACCCCATCATACCACATACCATACAATATCGTCGGTATCTTTCAACCGGTAACCTTCTTCGGTATCTTTCAACCGGTAACCTTCATCGGTATCTTTCAACCGGTAACCAACATCGGTATCTTGCAACCCGTAATCAACATTGGTATCTTGCAACCGGTAATCAATATCAGTATCTTGCAACCGGTAATCAACATCGGTGTCTTTCAACCGGTAACTGTGGACTATTTCACCCCCTATCACTAGCATACAATCAACAGACATAAACATATAGTCAGGCATATCAGGGTACTGACCTACCCTTGGGTCCTACGGACCTCAATTAGGGAAACTAATCCCTACTATAAACATAACATATCATCCAAACAAATCTCATAACCGAAACATAACCAAACCAAGATAATTATCACAAAGACCATTATCTTATGAATACCCCTTACTGGTGGGCCATGATTGTGGCCTTAGACCCACCCCTACTGGAAGGTAACTCACCTCAATGTCGTGTAGTGTTTGAATTATCTTCGGTGCACTAGTCGACTCTCTTCGACTCTTCGATTCCTACACGACAACCTTCAATTCAACACACAGCAGGTACAACCCCAGACAGGGTTAGTCCAAGTCTAGTCAAAGTCAACTTCAAGTTGAACCGACTCGCCGAGTTGACTCGTCAACTCGCTGAGTCCCTCACCCTTTACTTTTCCTTATCCATGACCTGACTCGTCGAGTTGGGCCATCAACTCGACGAGTTCTACCCTCACATGAACATCTTATGAAACTCATTCGACTCGCCGAGTTGATGAACAACTCACCGAGTTCATCTTCATCCTTAAGAAGATTGCCTTGGACTCGCCGAGTTCGTTCTAGCACTCGCCGAGTCCCATGAACTCCAGCTCTTAAACTAAGTCCAATGCGTTGGGTCATTCTTTCTGTCCTGCTACAACCTTTCTAACACCCCACTGAGTTCTTTTGACCCCCAACAGATATGGGACTCAAAGTCTTGGACTCGCCGAGTCCTAAGAACGGACTCGCCGAGTCAGTCATGTCTACAGTCTAAATCCTTGATTTCTGATGTACAACACTTGTCCAAATGATAGATCCAAGCCCTTAAACTCGATCTAGCACGTAAAGTTACAAACTTTACGTGCATGCATGGGACAATGAGCTCAAATGACATAAAACAAGCTCCTATGGTGCATGGGACCTTTCATGGGTGCAAAAGCATCCCAAATTTGTCTTGTAACTCCTTTAATGACGTGATGCAGAAGCTCAAACCCCCAACCATGTTTGCAAACATGGTTTGCCACCAAAAATGACTTATAAAAGCCCTAAATCACCTCAAAGAGGGATCTAGCAACTGAATGAGCAAGATTACAGCTTTTTACCTTCAATGAGCTGCAGAAGGTGCACAAACTCGGATTCCCTTGGTCTTTTACTTTTTCCTCAAGCCTTTCTCTTCCTCCTTATGGTCACAACTAGGAAGATCCACCAAAAATGCCTTAGTTCTTCTAAAAAACGGCTAGGGTTTGCTATGAGGGGTTTCTGGAAGCATAAAGGGGCGATGGGGGCTATACAAGGGTGTTTAAATAGGGTGCAAACCCTCATGTTAGGGTCTTTGTCTAGATAGAGCCTACTCGTCGAGTCCGGGAACCAACTCGCCGAGTCCATCACTTAAACCCTGCGTCTTGTCCTGCTTCTACTAGGCGAGTTAGTCCTTCAACTCGCCGAGTCCAAGCCCAAAAATGCCCAAATACTTAAATAAAATACATACCAGGAATCAGGTGCTACATTTTTGCCTTTGAAAAACATACGAATTCTTTGTTAGATTATTTTCGACAGTGCTTTGATTTGAAAAGAATCCTTCGTCTGATATTTTCTTGTTATCTTCTTCAATTATTGTAACGACCAAAATTTCAAAACAATTAAAACTTTTCAAAAGCCACTCATTTTAATAACGTTGTTACAAAAAGATTTTCAATACATTATTTAACAGAGTACTTTCCTAGGTTCATATCATAAAACATCAACGCGAGGAACGGTACGATCACGCCTTTGCCTTGCCACAGACTCCTGAGAACCTGAAAACATAAAACCACAACTGTAAGCCCGAAAGCTTAGTGAGATACCCCCAAAATACCAACCACATATACACCTTTCCAGGCCACGACCTTCCGGTCCCAAAACATATCGCCTTCCGGCCCATAACGCAATGCCTTCCTGCCCATAACATATTGCCTTCCGGCCCATAACATATAAGCATACATATCATAACAGAACATAGAACGACCCTGCATACCGGGTCACATCAGGTCTAGCAATCATACGCATAACACATAATCATATAACAGTTCACAATCAGCAATCTATCAACAGACCACATAACATAACCTTACTCTATTCAAGATACCGGCCTAGCCGATCACTAGCATAACATCACCCTACGAATCAATCAACTTACTAAATGCACACATACGCCTTTCCAGGCCATGACCTTCCGGTCCACATAGCAATGCCTTCCCGCCCATAACATGTAATGCCATCCGGCCTGAAACATATAACGCCTTCCAGCCCATATCATAACAACTGACAACTACCCGGATTTCCATCCGATAAAAAAAGTTGGCCTTGGTGCCATAAACCCTAGCGATATAGTGAGGATAACTCACCTCGAAACTGCCGACTGAACAGATAGCTCAAGCTCCTCCGATCACTGATACGATCTCCACCTCTGGACAGCCACCAATGCATTCAACTCAAACAATAAACAACAATTACCAAACTACCCCTGGAATCACTGGTCAACCCTTGGTCAAAGGCAAGGTCAAAGTCAACCCCTGACTGACCCTACTCGCCGAGTCAACCCTATGACTCGCCGAGTCCCCATACTCAAAACTTCACTCAATCCATGATCTAACTCGCCGAGTCACCCCGAGACTCACCGAGTTCAACAACTCTGAGTCCACTCGCCCTCAACTCACCGAGTCATCCCTTGACTCACCGATTCTCGACTCAACCCTAGAATATCGGGACTCTTCGACAAGACTCGCCGAGTCCAAGAACAGACTCGCCGAGTCTATGGCTATCTTCAGCCTACTCGCCGAGTTGTTCATACAACTCGCCGAGTCCAAGGGCGTCTTCAAGCTACTCGTCGAGTCTGTTCATCGGACTCGGCGAGTCCATGCCATGCAATCGCTCAAACTGCTTTCTAAGGTCAGATCTGCTCCGGCAATTCATAGGTCTGGCCTTCCTAGACTGGTTCATCACGTAAAGTCCTTATTTCGGTGCTCATAATACACCCCATGACTCATAATTCACATTTTGACCTAAGGCATAAGGATTCCAATCCAAAACCTCCATTGATTCCCGAAAAGCTCAGGCATGGGACATTCTGGACTTCCAAGGGTCCCAATATAGGGTTCCAAACGCTTGGGGGACTAAAGAACACTCAATCTAGCCACAAAAGGGTTCAATAAACCCTAAATCCATGTGCACATCAACATAGAAGGGATCAACTCGAAATATTACCTGAATAGCGTTGCTCTGTGTCCCCAACCCTCAGAATATGGCTTCTCCTGTTGTTCTCTTAACCAAGCCTCCTTCTCCTTGCACAATAACACTTCCAAGATCAATAATGGTCTTCTACCTTGCTCCAGATGCTCACATTCGAATTAGGGTTTCTCTCAGAGGACTAGGGTGAACAATGACGGCCATAAGGCCCCTTATATATGTCCAAAACCTGGGAAGGTTAGGGTTTCGCTAAACAGCGCGGACTCGCCGAGTCTATATCCGGACTCGTCGAGTCCAGTCGCGAACCCGCGACCAGATCTGCGATCCTACTCGGCGAGTCTGAGCTCCAACTCGCCAAGTCCCCTCTTAAAACACCCAAAATCATAATTATAACAATACCTGGAATTCCGGGCTGTTACAATTCTCCCCCACTTATATTAGGCTTCGCCCTCGAAGCCTACAGCAACTCAACTCCAAGGATATTCCCACAACGCTCCACCGGGCCTTAACCGGCCCAGGTCTCTCAAGGCATAAATATCGAAACTCGAACATACATTCCCCTCCTTCACGGTGTCCTGATCACCATCTCGAACCGGGCATCGACTGTACCCCTGATCATCACTCTCAATAACCGAGAATTACCCAAGATGCAACTCTACTCTAAATCGCAACGATCACTCGACCCATAAGAGCGAGAAAACCCTGAACCATCGAATCCCCAATCCGAGTTCCACTCTATCCATTCCGCGACGACGGAATGACCCATCCTTAATCTCAGAGCAACTCTCACGAGTTCCCCTCTTGCAACCGCATACTCATGCTGGACTAGCTCCTACACCCTCAGGTTAGGAAAACCTGACGCACTGATAATATCCTCAAACATCTCCCAGAATGAATCACTAATATACACCCCATACCCTGATCAGAATCACACTGAGAGTTCAAGACTCTCTCTCTCTCTCTACATCCCTTCCGAGCCTTTTGGCTCTACTCTTGCGGATTTCCCTCCGCGACCTCAGCGGTCATTCCAAACCGGATGAGCTTCTAATCCACTGCTGCAAACACGCTGCTCACTAACCATACTCAAATTGCTCTAACACAACTCTGCTCTGCCACTTTCACTTCCGTGGACTTGTACTCCCTCTCGGAGTTACACACCTCTTACCTTTCTCTCTTCCTTTACCAAGGAATCCACTCGGCTACAATGTCACTCCGACAAATGCCATGGTGCTTGCCCGACGCTACACCACCCTTAGCGTGTCCGCTATCCATCCAATACACGTATTCTAACTCTCCTCGCAGGGACTCTCAAGCCCATGCACTACCTCAACTAAACAAGATCGCTACCCTGGGCCAGACCTTCCATTGCAAACACACTGCAACATACACAATCCGCAATCTCAAACTGATCCAACAATACGACCAGAGTCTCCAGCATGACTGGACCAACTCACATAACACATATTAGCCACTCGAGGCTATATCTCTATGGGTCCGTACACCCAAACTCTGCGAACCCTCAGGTTATAACTCTGGGAACCTTCCGGTTCCAACTCTAGAAACATGCACAACATAAATCCTGTGGGATTAATGCAGTACAACCCATCACGTACATCAAGCATACAAATACTCTGATCACGTAACCCCGGTTACCTACTCAAACTTGATCCTGGCCTGCTCCCAGGCCTCCACAATCAAATGCCCTAGGTCTGTATTCCGCCCCGCATACCCGACACTCGCTCTTGTCAGCCTATACTCTGAGCTGACAGAACACTGCTGAATCCCAACAGCTAAGCACCCTCACATACTCATCGATCTCCCGGAGAATTCTCCAATTCTCCCCCACTTAAAGCACTGACTAACAACCACCAGTCGCCAACAACGACCTTCCAAAACAACCCTACACAAAGAGAACACTTACACACTGGCTGCTTCCCACAAGCATAAACAACCCTCAGCAAAACACATCTCCTCACTGATCAATCCGCTCAAAAGAATATGATCTTCAATTATCCATTCCACGATTGTAGATGCTACCCGACACTCAACCCAATGCCGCATCTCCACTAATAACCCTCACGAACGATAACCAACGATAGCACAAAACACCAACTATAATCATACCAAACCCTCAGGGAACAACGAATACCAAAACGAAAACCCGAAACACAAATCCATAACCATGCCAAACCCTCAAGGAACAACGGATACCAAGACGAAAACCCGAAACATAAATCCACACAGGGATACCAGCACAAACAATACACCACCATAATCTCAAGATAGCAAAACATCAAGAAAGAAACATACCCGTAGCTGCCTCCGACACTGCTCTGACCTCCTCTGCTGCAAGCTGATAAGCACGACCCTGAGCCCTTGGGCTCCGCTCCATCCTGACCTCCTCCTGGAATCCTCAAAGTGGCCGGTGCTGGAGCCTGCACCGGTCCTGCAGAAAGCTGTGGACAGTTGACCCTCAAATGTCCAACCTAACAACAATGATAACAAATCCTCAAATCCCGAACCGGCACTGACTGCCGACAATCCCGCGCATAGTGCTCCTCCTTTCCGCACTTGCGGCATGCACCACCAAACCAACAAGCTCCGGTATGACCCGTCCCACACTTCCCACAAGTGTGGCCGCTCAGATTTCCCAATCTAACATCAACGGTCCTAGACCGTTTCGGCGCCGGCTGCGACTGCATCGGAGACTGCCTCAGCTCACGCAACTGTAACTCAACCTTCAACCCATGCCGCCTGGCGGCCTCCTGGAACTCCAACAAGGTCTTGCACCTCTGCGCAGGCACGGACTGTCTGATATCCCCCTTGAGCATACTCAGATATCCGGACGTCTGAGCCTGCTCTGAAACGAACTCAGGGCAAAACACCGCCCTCTCAGTGAACATCCTGATGATCTCAGTCACCGACTCCGAATCCTGCTTCAGCTCAAGGAACTCCTGAGCCAATCTCTCCCTCTCATCCCGTGGAACATAGCGAGTGCTGAACATCTCACTGAACTGATCCCATGAAACCGCAGCCCTCCGCGCATCGGAATATGACCCCGTGGTCAATCTCCACCAATCCTTCGCCCCGAGCCTCAACAGGTTCAGAGCACCCCTCACCCTCTGATCAGCAGGGCATAAACGCGTGGAGAAACACCCCTCCACGTCTGATAACCATCTCATAGCAACAATCAGGTCCTGAACTCCATCGAATGTGGGAGGCTTCGTATAATAGAAATCT